>NC_133658.1:768061057-769364025 GCF_037893015.1 Macrotis lagotis | reverse complement strand
TTAGGTGGTGGAGCACCAACCCTGGAGTAAGCAGGACCTGAGTTAAACCACCTCAGACACTTAATAATTACCTAGCTGTGTAACCTTGGGCAAGTCACTTAAGCCCATTGTCTTGCAAAAGAAAAAAGCAAACAAAAAAATTTTCATAAAAAAGGTAAAGGAAAAGGAGAAGGAAAAAATACAGGAAAACAAAACAAATATTGGTCAAGACCATCAAATTGTGTACATCACTAAAAGGGAAAATATAATATCTCTAATTCTTTGGAATTTTACTTCCCTAAGAAAAGAATGAACCTAAAGGATATGGGTCTATTTGAGTCATATCTCTCCATTGAAGAGGTCCAAGTTGACATCACTATGTTTGAGACAAAAAGCCCTGAAGAAAAGCAGAGATGTTAACTTTAAACTTAAGTGTTTCATTATCCTTTGACCCATTTAAATTCTACTGTGTTTAACAGCTAATGAGGGCATAAAAAGCTGTGAGGTCCTGAGTCAGTCTCAGTAATTTACAACCATTTGTAAAGTACTCAGGTGAGACTTCCAAAGCCTTCTAGTGCTTAAAAATCTTTAAGATTCTTGCAGTTAATTAGATCAGGACTTGACTTAACCCCTGCTTCACTTAACAATGGGTTAAGTATACTGGGAGGGGAGAGGGACTGGTAAAGTGTGAATGAAAATAACCCTAGCTTCACTTAGCAAGGTGTTAATTACCCTTAATGTGTGAGAAAAGATATGACTGTTTGATAATTTGGCTCATGATGGGGATAGTAAATACCTGAAAGATATTTGAAAAGGGGGGTAAGGTAAAAAATGATTTTAATTATAACTTGAGACAATTTGAGTCAGTGCTGTTTATCAAGCAATCAAGCAAACATCTGTAATGATACCTTGATAACAATATGAGCTTATCAAGCAAACAAATAATCAAACTGTGATTGATGATACCTCAGCAGTACATGGCATATACAACAAAACTGGCAATGTACTCTGGCACAAAAACCTATAATTAAATGCAGAAATGCAGAAATAACAAATACACACTCCTCAAACCATGATGAAAAAAAATTACATATATTAAAGTCATGGAAAGATAACCAAGAACTAGCTGGAAATGAAATAACTTTATCTTAAATAATGGGTGGATCGAACTGTAAATAATAGAAATAATAAATAATTATATGCAAGAAAATGATATATGAGTCATCATTATCAAAATTTATGGGATGCAGCCAAGGCAGCTTTGAGGGGAAACTTTATATCTTTAAATACCTATATAAATAAAACAGAAAAAGAGATTAATGAAGTGAATAGATAACTAAAAAAGCTAGAAAAAGAACAAATTAAATACCAAATTAGAAATTCTGAAAATCAAGGGAGAGGTTGATAAAATTGAAAGCAAGGAAACCATCGATCTCATAAATCAAATAGCTGATTTTATGAAAAAGCCAATAAAATAGACAAAGCTTTGGTTAATCTGATTAATAAATGAATGAAGATAACCAGGTTATTATCAAAAATGAAACATGTGAACTAACCACCAGTGAGGAGGAAATTAAAGAGATAATTCAGAGCTACTTTGCTGAACTGCATGCCAATAAATTAGATAACCTGATATGATACTGAATAACCAAATGAAATGAACATTGATGCAAGAATCTTAAATAAAATTTTAGCAATGATATTATAGCAAATTATTGCTGTAATAATACATCATGATCAGGTAGGTTTAATACCAGTTAGACAGAGATGGTTCAATATTAGGAAAACACTCAACATAATTATACATATTAATAACAAAACCAACAGTAATCATATGGTTATCTGAATAGATGCTGAAAAAGCCTTTGATAAAAATACAGCATCCATTCTATTAAGAACACAATAAAATAATAGGAATAAATAGAGTTTTCCTTAAAATAATAAGTGGCATCTATCTAAAATCCTCAATAAATATTGTATGTAATGGAGATAAGCTAGAAGAATTTCCAATTAGATCAGGGTCAAACAAGGATGCCCATTACTATTCAACAAAGATTGACAAATGTTAGCTTTAGCAATAAAAGAAGAAAAAGGAATCAGAATTGGCAATGAGTAAGTAAACCTTTCACTCCTTGGAGACGGCATACTGGAATAGTAGAGAACTCAAGAAAATTATCTGAAAACTACTTGAAACAATGAATAAATTCAGCAAATTAGCAGGATATACAATAAATCCAAATAAATACCCATCATTTCTACATATAAACAACAAAGCCTGAAAGCAAGAGATAATAAAAGAAATTCCATTTGAAGTAACTGTAGACAACATTAAATAATTGGGAATCTACCTCCCAAAGAAAATCTAGAATCTGTGTGAAAACAATTATAAAACACTTGCCATGCAAATAAAGTCAGTTCTAAACAATTGTGAAAATGTCCATTGCTCATGGTCAGGTTGAGCTAATAGAAATGTCAATTGGACCCCAATTAAATTACTTTTTCAGTGCAATACCAGTCAAACTACCAAATAATTATTTTACTGAACTAGAAAATAATAGTAACAATATTCACCCAGAGCAACAAAAGATCAAGAAAATCAAAGAAACTGAAGGAAAAAAAAATATGAAGAAAAGTATCCTAGCTCTACCAGACCTAAATCCATATTATAAAGTGGCGGTCCTCAAAACTATCTGGCCCTGGTTAAGAAATAGAATAAAGCAACACTGGATTAGGATAGATTCAAAAGAAGTCACAGTAAATGACTACAGTAATCTACTATATGACAAACCCAAAGGTATCAGCTTCTGAGATAAGAACACACTATTTGACAAAAATAGTTGGGATAACTGGAAAATGGCATGGCAAAAACTAGCACATCTCACACCCTATACCAAAATAAGGTGAAAATGGGTGCAAAAATTGGACACAAATAGTGACACCATCAATAAATTAATAGACCAAGAAATATTATCTATCAGATCTATGGAAAAGGAACACATTTATGACCAAGCAAGAAATAGAGCACCTTATATTTTTTCTCTTTCCTTCTTTCTTTCTTCTTCCTTCCTTCCTTCCTTCTGTCCTTCCTTTCTTTTACTTCCTTTCTTTTCTTCATCCATATGCACATATATATTTTAAGTCATAAAATTTCCTTTCACCCTTCTCACCTTCTCCCCTCAGCAATAAACAGTCATGTTAGCATTGTACATTCATATTTTAATAATCATGTTTATAGATTAGTCATCTTAGGTATGAGGAATTAGGATTAAGGGACAGAAATACATATGAGATAATTTTTATAAAATGCTCATCAGATTCTGAAGAGTTTTTTTTGTTTTGTTTTGCTTTTCTTCCTCTGGGTGGGAATAACATTGTCCATAGCTGGTCTAATACACTTGTAATATGCATTATAAATTGCAAAACGAATGAGTTTGACTAAATTAAATTCACAAGGGTTTTTTTGCAGTAATAAAGCCAATGCTGCCAAAATTCAAAGTAAAGCAGAAAACTTGGAAAAAATTTTCACAACTAGGAATTCTGATAAAGGTCTCATAAAGGCCTGATAAAGGTCTTTCTATATATAAAGAGAATTGCATCAAATTTATAAAGTTATAAGTCATTCCTTAATTGATTAATGGTCAAAGGATATTAATAGACAGTTTTGAAATGATAAAATTATAACTTTATATAATATATATAAAAATGCTTCAAATCGTTATTGATTAGCTTTTAGATCTGGTCAAGCTAGGCCACTTTTCTTTATATTTTTTCTTTGGTTGCTTTGGTTTTTCTTGATCTTTTGTTGCTCCAGGTGAATTTTGTTACTATAATTTTTATAGCTCAGTAAAATGAAACCTCACACTATCAGATTGGTTAAGATGACTAAAAGAGAAAATGATCAATGTTGGAAAGATTATGAGAAGATCCAGACATTAAGGCATTGCTGGTGGTGTTGTAAACTAATGCATCCATTCTGTAGAGCAATATGGCACTATGCCCAAATAACAATAAACTGATCATACCCTTGAAACAGCAATTTCAATTCTACACTAATATCTAGAAGAAATCATAAAAAATGGGAAGAGTCTCAAATGTTAAAAAATATTCATAGCAGCTCTTTTTGAAGTGGCAAAGAATTGGAAATTGAGGGTAAGTTCATAAATTCAGAAATGGTTAAACAACTTATGGTATATGAATATTATGGAATACTATTCTCCATAAGAAACCATAAATGGTCAGATAATAGAGAATCTTGGAATGAATTACAGGATCTGAAATTGAGGAAAGGCAACAGCACCAAGAGAACATTGTACACCTTAACAACAACACTGCTAGTTGAACAAGATTGATGAATGCAGCTACTCTCAGCAGTTCAGAGAGCTAGGACATCCCTCTTATATCAGCTATGGACAAAATTCTCCCCATTCAGGGGAATAAAAACAAAACAAAACCTTTAGAATCTGGTATATGTTGCATTCACTTTTTTAAGGCTTTTGCAAGGCAATGGGGTTAAGTGGCTTGCCCAAAGCCAGACAGCTAAATAATTATTCAGTGTCTGAGGCTGGATTTGAATTCAAGTATTCCTGACTCCAGGGCCACCGGTACTCTATCCACTGTGACACCTAGCCACCCGTACATTCACTTTTTAAAAAAATTTCTTCTGTGTATTTCTTACCCTTAATGCTAATTCCCTCATACTGAAAATAACTAAGCTGTAAACATGTTTAGCACAAATGTCTATGAACAATATTAATCTGATTGTTGGCTGCTGATGGGAGGGTACTGGGAAGGGAAGGTGGAAGGAACTTTTGCAATTTAAAAATATGTATAAGAATATGAATGATTGTTGAAAATTGTTCATAATTTGTATTTAGAAAAAAATAAAATATCAATTTAAACAAATAATTAAGTCTTCAAAGCATCTCAGGGCAACATCATTTGAGGCCCAGGTAAACAGTCAGAGTCTGTAGCCCAAGGTACAAGAAGTTTTAGACAGTGTCCCTTTAGCCCTGGGAACAGAATTCAATGTGAAAAGAAAAAGAAAAGTTCAAAAAGAGTAAATAATAACAACAGCAACATAATAATATGAACATACAACATTATTGTCATGACAAGGAACATCAAGACACAAACTCAGAAAAGGACCAAAATGTAAAATAACTATGACCATATTACGAAAAGAAAAAAAGAAGTAAAATGTTCTAAAATTGAGAAAGAAACTGTGAAGGAGTTCAAAAAGAGAAATTTAAAACATTTAAAATAGAAGAAAAAATTGGTTAAGAAACAAGAGTGATTCAAGAGAATTATAAAAATGGAGTCAATGGCTAAGAAAAAAAGAAATTCCTTAAAAAATAAAATTGGCCAAATGGCAAAGGATTCACAAAAACTTAAACCTTACTGAGTAAAACAACTCCTGAAAAGGTATAATTGAACAAATGCAAGGTAATAATTTAAGAGCTATCAAGAATCAATCCAACTGACACAAGCAACTAAATGTCATGTTTTGTTTGTTCAAAATTTATTTTGTAAATGTTTATTTAGATTTTGTTGTTTCTGTTGCCTATTCATTATAATAGTGTTTTAGATTTCACATGCTGTTAATAAGACAAACTTGTCTCTTGATTTCCTGAAACTGATTATAATTAGTCTACCATCAGTCATTTCCACCTTAAGAAAGGTTGCATTTTATTTTAACCAACAAAATGTTTATCTTCATTAAAATACTGTTTATTTTTTGACTCTTTTAAGGCTCCATTGTGTTTATAAAGTCAAATTCCTGTAGTTATATTTGCACTAAGGTAAAATTCTACCTAATACATAGAAGGATCTTTTGTAGTTTATACACTTTGAAAAGCTATTAGGAGGAGCAGGGTAACTGGTTTACATGCACAAAGTCAGGAATAATCTCAGTCTTTCAAAATAAGGTGTGTCAGAATAGTTCAAGAAATAAGTAAGGAGAGTTGAGAAAAAAACACAGTATTCTTATTTCACTGTTCTGATGAGTAAAACTATGAAACAAGCTGGTTGAACAAACCATTCTAAGAGAAACTATTACCTCAAAATATATTTTCATCTATACTTCTATTTTGAATAGAGACTAGGGATTCATAATGATGAAATGTAAATCACTTTACCAATTTGGTCATAAGAAAATAATGAGCATGATTATATGGAATGTTATTCAGAACAATATGAGGGATGGGACAGAGCTAAGATGGGCAAGAAAAGACTGCCTTTCTGGAACTATTCCCAAAACTCCTCAGAACTCTTGAATATCATAAAAACTGCTAGAATAGGAAAGCTCCAAAAAGATAAGTGAAATAATTTCCATACACCCTACTTAAAAGCTAAGCAGGAAAAATATACTGGATCTGGTTGAGAATGTAGCACAGTTAAGCACAGGCAGAGTCAGCACAAAACTACCCCCAGGGAACCATGAGTAGGAGTCGGAATCCAATGGATTTGCAGAAATAAGTGAATCCAAAGTTCTCAGCTGACAGATAGCAAGGAGGGTGAACAACTGGCTAGAATGAATTCCAAATTGTCTTTGCAAAAACTGAGGCAGGACTCTATTGTTGTACTCATACTCAGATCTGGGTCACAATCCTGAGTAAAAGTCCCAAGACAAGAAGGGGCTCAAGTATATGATAGCTGACAAGCCAAAGTATAGCTGAGAGCTTGTGTCCAGGATACAAAATAGAGATTGTGGTGGATCACAGAATAGAACACAGGCTAAGAGAGTAATAAATACATCTCTCCTTATGTACCTTCAACTTGGAAGAACTAAAAATTTCCAGGTTCTTAGAAGTATCTCTGAAAACAACTACCCAAAACTATAGTAGCTTGGGACAGTGGATCATTCACTTTAGAAATAGAATCCTCCTTGAAGAAAGAGCTAAAGTCACTTGCAGCCAAGATGGTGGAGAGAAGCCAAGCACTATCTTAAGGTCTCCTGCCTATCCCTCAGAACTAATATGAATCCAGTCTCTCTTAAGAGAATTTGCATCCACAAAACCCAGAAAAAAAACCAAAATAACATCTACCAACAAGATCTGTCTCAGGGGAATGGGTTGAGCTGGGGACAGAGAGTAGAGATCCAGCACAGGGGTGGCAGGGTAAGGTCCCGAACTAACATGAGAACAGTTGCAGAAGCTTTGGTTGTATAAGCAGTATAAGGGAAATATCCAGTGTAGTGGGAGGAAGTGTTCCAGAGTGTGGCTAGACATCATTCTGGTCGGCTCCACTGGTCTGTAAGACCAGGACAGCAAACTCTGTATTCTCAGTGGAATCCCCATGTTTTCAGTAGAGTCCCCTCCTCCCCATCCATGTTGGACAAAGTGATTCTTCTAGAACAAACACAATGACAGCATTCCCATTCCCCAAGCTCAGGTGTGGACAACAGAACTCCCTTAGAACTGAGGGAGGATTAAGGATGTTAACTATTTAGTCTGAGGGCCCAACACACATTGTTGGAGGATAATCAGATCTTACTGTATCCCCTCCCCCACAACACACACATACACACACACACACACACACACACACACACACACACACACACACAAACACAGAACCTTCCAGGGCTAGGGAGTAGCCATTAATCAAGGTAACAGACACTCCAGAGAAAGTAATCAGAACCCCCTAATGGTCAGCTCACTTGGAGTTACTAAGCCCAGTGATCAAAGCCTCTAGGGATTTCAACACAAACAATTTGTGAATCAACCCCTCCCCCAACAAAAGATCCTAAAAAATTGAGAAAAATTCAGTGGAAAGTGGGGTTCATTAATAGATACCTTGAAGAAAAAGATCCTAACTCAGAGAGATCTAGAACTTCTGATCAGAATATGAATTGGTCTCCAACCCAAAAAGACTTCTTAGAAAAGATCAGGAAGGAGTTTAAAAATCAACTGGAAAATTTGGAAAAGGAAATGAGAAAGAAAATTAACATTTTGCAAGAGAAAATTAGCATCTTGCAATGAGAAAATAAATCCTTAAACAATACAATTGGACAAGTGCAAAAAGAAAATAATTCTCTCAAAGCCACAATTGGGCAAATGGAAAACTCCTTTAAAAATAAAATTGACCAATTGGAAAAGGAGTTACAAAAGATAAATGAAGAAAATTATTTTTTAAACAAAGATTGCAATCTGTGTAAACTAATGTAATCATGAGACAACAAAAATCTGTTACACAGGGGTGGCTAGGTGTCGCAGTGAATAGAGCAGCAGCCTTGGAGTCAGGAGTACCTGGGTTCAAATCCAACCTCAGACATTTAATAATTACATAGCCATGTGTGGCATTGGGCAAGCCACTTTAACCCATTGCCCTGAAAAATCTAAAAAAAATAATAATCTGTTACATAGAACCAAAAAAAATAAAAAATAGCAGAAAATGTAAAATACCTCAAGGGCAAAAAAAAAATGATCTAGAAAACAGATTCAAGAGATATCATTTAAGAATCACTGGGCTTCTTGAAAAAATTGAGGCTAAAAAAGTCTGGGTCCAATACTTCAGGAGGTAGTAAAGGAAAATTGCCCTGATATCATGTAACCAAAGGGCAAAATAGTTATTGAAAGAATCCATTCATCCCCTCCAGAAAGGTATTACAAAATGAAAACACCAAGGAATATTGTGGCCAAATTCCAGAACTATCAGATAAAAGAGAAAATTCTATAAGCAGTCAGAAAGAAGTAATTTAGATACCAAGGAAGCATAGTAAGTATTGCAAAGGACCTGGCTGCATCTACATTTAGGGGCTGAATCTTATGCAGTCTTCCAAAGAGCAAGGGAGCTTAAAATGCAGCCAAGATTTCACTGTCCAGCAAAACTGAGCCTTCTCTTCAAGGAAAAGATGGACATTTAACAAAATAATATACTTTCAACTTTTCCTAATGAAAAGACCCAAACTAAATACAAAATTTGGACTTCAAATAGGAGACTATGAAAAGGTAAAAAAGTGCAAAGAAAAAAAAAAAGACTGCTATACCATAAGATGAAACTGGTTGTATCCCCACCTAGGAGAAAGATTCTCATAATTCTTGAGAATTGTAACTCTATTAGAGAGATTATACTTAGCCAGAAGGAATGGACACTCATTATTTATCCATGACTCTGATAGAAGTTTTAAAAATACTCTGTCATTCTTGAAGCTGAAGTCTGTCATTGGCATTTACTTGCTCCACCATAATGGTTCAGGATCTTTTCCGCTTTCTTTCTTTTTTTTTCTTTTTTGCCTTGAGTATAACAGACACTTTATAAATTCTTATATGATTTATGAGATTAAAACAACTAAATTAAGAGATAAACTATGAGACTGAAGAAGTAAACTTTAAAATCTATGTGGTTTGTAGAGACCAGTGGTATTTCTAGTTATTATCTAGGTTCAAAAACAGGACTTAGGAGTTAATTAAATGGGGTTACATGATAGTGACTGCTTTTTACTTTCAGTGATATCAGGACAATGGCAACTTTCCAGGAAAGTGTAAGTGAAAGTAAGAAATGAATGTAAAACTATCTCATGAATGGAATAGTCATTGTTTTAATCTACTTTTCTTGAAGTGGATAATTTTCAAAGTTCTTTGAAGATCATGAAATTATAAATGATCGTTCTCTCTCTGGATAACTAATCCAGGTTCAAACAGCATGAAATTTGAAATCAGAAGACATAGGCTCTCTTTCTGACCTTAAGACTTTTGTCATGTGATTCGTTTTTTGAAATTTTTATTAAAGATATTATTTGAGTTTTACAGTTTTCCCCCAATCTTGCTTCCCTCCCCCCACCCCCACCCCACAGATAGCACTCCGTCAGTCTTTACTTTGTTTCCATGTTGTACCTAGATCTAAATTGGGTATGATGAGAGAGAAATCATTTCCTTAAAGAGAACAGAATTCTCAGAGGTAACCAGATCAAACCATAAGACATCTGGGTTTTTTTTTCCGAATTAAAGGGAATAGTCCTTGTGCTTTGTTCAAACTCCACAGCTCCTTATCTGGATACAGATGGTACTCTCCTTTGCAGACAGCCAAAAATTGTTCCCAATTGTTGCGCTGATGGAATGTGCAAGTCCTTCAAGGTTGTACATCACTCCCATGTTGCTGTTAGGGTGTACAGTGTTTTTCTGGTTCTGCTCATCTCACTCAGCATCAGTTCATGCAAATCCCTCCTGGTTTCTAATAGAACAATAGTGTTCCATGACATACATATACCACAGTTTGCTAAAACATTCCCCAATTGAAGGACATTTTACTGGATTTCCAATTCTTTGCCACCACAAACAGGGCTGCTATAAATATTTTTGTACAAGTAATGTTTTTACCCTTTTTCCTCATCTCTTCAGGGTATAGACCCAGTAGTGGTATTGCTGGGTCAAAGGGTATGCACATTTTTGTTGCCCTTTGGGCATAGTTCCAAATAGCTCTACAGAAGGGTTGGATAAGTTCACAGCTCCACCAACAGTGTAATAGTGTCCCAGATTTCCCACACCCCTTCCAGCAATGATTATTTTCCTTCCTGGTCATACTGGCCAATCTGAGATGTGTGAGGTGGTACCTCAGTGAAGCTTTAATTTGCATTTCTCTAGTAAGTAATGATTTAGAGCATTTTTTCATATGGCTATGGATTGCTTTGATCTCCTCATCTGTAAATTGCCTTTGCATATCCTTTGACCATTTGTCAATTGGGGAATGGCTTTTTGTTTTAAAAATATGACTCAGTTCTCTGTATATTTTAGAAATGAGTCCTTTGTCAGAATCATTAGTTGTAAAGATAGTTTCCCAATTTACTACTTTTCTTTTGATGTTGATTACATTGGTTTTATCTGTGCAAAAACTTTTTTAATTTAATGTAATCGAAATCATGTAATTGGTTTTTAGTGATGTTCTCCAACTCTTCCTTAGTCATAAACTGTTCCCCTTTCCATAGATCTGACAGGTAGACTAGTCCTTGATCTTCTAATTTGCTTATAGTATTGTTTTTTATGTCTATGTCCTGTAACCATTTGGATCTTATCTTGGTAAAGGGTGTGAAGTGTTGGTCTAATCTAAGTTTCTTCCATACTAACTTCCAATTATCCCAGCAGTTTTTATCAAAGAGGGAGTTTTTATCCCAGTGGCCTGACTCTTTGGATTTATCAAAGAGCAGATTATTATAATCCTCTCCTGCTTTTACACCTAGTCTATTCCACTGGTCCACCACTCTATTTCTTAGCCAATACCAAACAGTTTTGATGACTGATGCTTTATAATATAATTTTAGATCAGGTAGGGCTAAGCTACCTTCGTTTGCATTTGATTTTCATTAAGCTCCTGGCAGTTCTTCACTTTTTATTTCTCCATATGAATTTACTTACAATTTTTTCTAGCTCATTAAAGTAATTTTTTTGGAATTTTGATTGGTAGGGCACTAAACAGATAGTTTAGTTTTGGTAGAATTGTCATTTTTATTATATTAGCTCTACCTATCCGTGAGCAGTTGATATTTGCCCAGTTATTTAAATATGATATAATTTGTGTGAGAATTGTTTTATAATTGTTTTCAAAAAGATTCTGAGTTTGTCTTGGCAAATAGACTCCCAAGTATTTTACACTGTCTGAGGTTACTTTGAATGGAATTTCTCTTTCTAGCTCTTCCTGATGTTTCTTGCTAGTCATATATATAGGAAAGTTGAGGATTTCTGGGGGTTTATTTTATAACCTGCAACTTTGCTAAAATTGCTAATTGTTTGCAGTAGTTTTTTTAGATGATTTCTTGGGATTCTCTAGGTAGACCATCATGTCATCTGAGAATAGTGAGAGTTTTGTCTCTTCTTTCCCAATTCTAATTCCTTTAATTTCTTTTTCTTTTCTAATTGCTGATGCTAACATTTCTAATACAATATTGAATAGTAGTGGTGATAATGGGCACCCTTGTTTCACTCCTGATCTTATTGTGAATGCCTCTAGCCTCTCCCCATTGAATATAATGCTTGTTGATGGTTTCAGATAGATACTGCTAATTATTTTAAGGAACAGTCCATTTATTCCTACACTCTCTAGTGTTTTTAATAGGAATGGATGCTATATTTTGTCAAAAGGTTTTTCAGCATCTATTGATATGATCATATGGTTTCTGATAGGTTTGTTATTGATATAATTGAGTATACTAACAGTTTTCCTAATATTCAACCAACCCTGCATTCCTGGAATGAATCCTACTTGATCATAATGTATTATCCTAGTGATGACTTGTTGTATTCATTTTGCTAAGATTTTATTTAGGATTTTTGCATCTGTACTCATCAGGGAAATAGGTCTATAATTTTCTTTCTCTGTTTTAACTCTTCCTGCTTTAGGTAGCAGTACCATATTGGTTTCATAGAAAGAGTTAGGCAGAGTTCCATCTTTTCCTATTTTTCCAAAGAGTTTATATAGGATTGCAACTAATTTTTCCTTAAATGTTTGGTAGAATTCACTTGTGAATCCATCAGGCCCTGGAGATTTTTTTTAGGGAGTTCACTAATGGCTTGTTGAATTTCTTTTTCTGAGATAGGGTTGTTCAGGTATTTAATCTCTTCTTCATTTAACCTGGGCAACTTATATTTTTGAAAATATTCATCCATTTCACTTACATTATCAAATTTATTGGCCTAAAGTTGGGCAAAATAATTTCAAATTATTACTTTAATTTCCTCCTCATTGGTGGTGAGTTCACCTTTTTCATTTATAATACTAGCAATTTGGTTTTCTTCTTTCTTTTTTTAATCAAATTGACCAGAGGTTTATCAATTTTATTGGTTTTTTCATAATACCAACTATTGGTTTTATTTATTAATTCACTAGGTTTTTTGCTTTCAATTTTATTAATTTCTCCTTTGATTTTTAAAATTTCTAATTTGGTATTTGATTGGGGATTTTTGATTTGTTCTTTCTCTAATTTTTTTAGTTGCATGTTTAGTTCATTGATTTCCTCTTTCTCCAATTTATTCATATAAGCATTTAGAGCTATAATATATCCCCTGAGAGTTGCTTTGAATGAATCTCATAGGTTTTGGTATGTTGTTTCATTATTATCATTATCTAGGATAAAATGGTTAATTCTTTCTATAATTTCTTTTTTGGTCCACTCATTTTTTAAGATGAGGTTATTCAGTTTCCAATTTGCTCTGGGTCTATATCTCCTTGGCCCAGTATTGCATATGACTTTTATTGCAGTGTGATCTGAGAAAGATGTATTCACTATTTCTGCCTTTCTACAGTTGATCATTAGGTTTTTATGTCATAGTACATGGTCAATTTTTGTATAAGTTCCATGTACTGCAGAGAAAAAGGTATATTCCTTTCTATTCCCATTCAGTTTCTTCCATAAGTCTACCATATCTAATTTTTCTAACAATCTATTTACCTCCCTAATTTCTTTCTTGTTTGTTTTATGATTTGATTTATCTAGATCTGATAGCAGGGAGGTTCAGGTCTCCGACTAGTAGAGTTTTGCTGTCTATGTTTTCCTGTAATTCTTTCAGCTTCTCCTCTAAGAATTTGGGTGCTGTCCCACTGGGTGCATATATATTCACTACTGAAATGACTTTATTGTCTATGGTACCTTTTAGGAGGATAAAGTTTCCTTCCTTACCTCTTTTAACACTATCTATTTTTACTGCTGTTTTGTCTGAGATAAGGATTGCTACCCCTGCTTTTTTTACTTCAGCTGAAGCAAAATATATTTTGCTCCAACTTTTTACCTTTACTCTATATGTATCTCTCTGCTTCAAATGAGTTTCTTGTAAGCAGCATATTGTAGGATTCTGGTTTTTAATCCACTCTGCCATTTGCTTAAGTTTTAAGGGAGAGTTCATCCCATTCACATTCAAGGTTATGATTACTAATTCTTTATTGCCCTCTGTGCTATCTTCCCTCTGATTGTATTTTTCCCCCTCTCCCCCCTTTTATCCATATTCCCCAGTATTTTGTTTTCGTATACCACCCCCTTCAGTGTGTTTGCCCTCCTATATCACACCCTCCCCTTTCTTTCCCCTTTCCCTGTTCCCTTCCCATCCTTTTGCTATTTCCCCTTATTTCCTCCAATCCCCTTCCCTTTCTCTGTCCCCCCTCCCCTTTCCCCCTTTTACTTCTTGAAAGGTTAGATGTTTTATAAGTTAGCTGAGTATGTATAGGTTGACTTTAAGCCAAGTCTGATGAGAAGAAGATTCAGGTGTTTCTCCTCTACTCCCTTCTTCCCCTCTATTACCATAGGTTTTTTGTACCTCATAGTGTAATAACATTTGTCCCATTCAATCCCCTCACTCCTCCCATCTCTTTCCTGTCCCCCTGTTTAGGGAGGTAGTGTATTTTTTTTTAGATCATTCTATGTAAGTCATAGAAAATTCTGAGTGTCTGCCCCTTCTAGTTCAGTATATTCTGTTGAATAGAGTCCAAATTCCTGAGAGTTATTAGAGTCTTTCTCCCCAGTGGAGTTAAACCCAGTTACATCCCATTAGATATCAGTCTCATGGATAGGTCATGGATATCCAGCATTTCTGGCTAGGTATATTCTCTCTGTTAGAGTTACATTTCTCAGGATTTATGAGAGTCTCTACCCCCCCAGGCTGGGATATAGCCAGTTTCAACTTGCTTGATTGCATTTTTTTCCTTTTACCACCCCCCCCCCTTTTTTTTACCTTTTCATGTGTCTCTTGAACCTCCTGTTTGATATCCAAATTTTCTGTTTAGCTCTGGTCTTTTCATCAGAAATTTTTGGAATTCTTCCATTTTGTTAAATGTCCATCTTTTTCCCTGGAAGAGAAGGCTCAGCTTTGCAGGAAAGTAGATTCTTGGCTGCATTCCAAGCTCCCATGGTCTTGGAAATATCTCCTTCCAGGCCGTTCGATCCCTTAAAGTTGATGCAGCCAGGTCCTGTGTGATCCTTACTGTGGCTCCTTGATATTTAAATTGTTTCTTTCTGGCTGCTTGCAGGATTTTCTCTTTTAACTGATAGTTCTGGAGTTTGGCCACAACATTCCTTGGTGTTTTCCTTTTAGGATCTTTTTCTGGTGGGGATCGATGTACTCTTTCAATAACTACTTTGCCCTCCAATTCCATGATGTCAGGGCAGTTTTCCATCACTAGATGCTGTAATATTAAGTCTAGGCTTTTTTTCTCTTCAATGTTTTCAAGAAGTCTTATAATTTTTCAGGTTTCCCCTCCTCGATCTATTCTCGAGGTCAGTGGTTTTGTTGATGAAGTATTTCACATTTGCTTCTATTTTTTCTATTTTTTGATTTTGTTTAATTGACTCTTGCTGTCTCGTGGAGTCATTAGTTTCTGTAGACTCCATTATTTTTTTTGGAGGGAGGAGTTTTCTTCATTAACCTTTTCCAATTGTTCAATTCTACTTTTGAAAGAGCTTTCCATTTGACCAACTGAGGTTTTGAGAGAATTAATTTCTTTTTGCATTTGCTCATTTGAGGATCTGAGAGAATTATTCTCATTTTGTAATTGCCCAGTTGATGATCTGAGAAATTTATTCTCCTTTTGTGTTTGTCCAATTGTTCTTTCTAAGGTTTTGTTTTCTTGTTGCAAGGTATTAATTGTCTCCCCCAAATTTTCCTTATTTCTTCAAGGAAGTCTTTCTGTGCTGGAGACCAGATTGTATTCTCCTCAGATTTTCCAGGTCTCTCTGGGTTGGGGTCTTTCCCTTCCAGGAATTTTTCTATGGATCCACCTTTCCGCTAACCATTCTTCATTATGCTAAGACCTTGAGTTAGTTGGGGTTGGTTCACCTGGGCTTGGGATCTCTAAAGGCTTTACTGAGTGAAGTTTCTCTGACTGGCCAGTAGGAGGTGCTGGTTGCCCTCTCTGGGGTGTCTGTGACCTTGGTTGTGAGGCCTTCTCCCTTTCCCTGAGGGAGGGAATTGGAGCTATTGAATTCTTTTGCCTTCAATCAATGGTGGGCTTTACCCTGGCCTGAGGTGATTCCTCAGCTGGGCTGGTTCTTTTGCTCACACACCTGGGCCTGAGGCAGAAATAATTTGCATTTGTTTGGGAGGAGGTCTCAGTGCAATGGAGGCATGGGCTCAGAGTTTCTCAGACCTGAGGAGCCCAGGGATGGTGTCCACAGCAATCCTGCACCAGACTTCTCCCCGCAGCCCCTTCCCCATGCTCCAGGGGGACAGCACCAACACCAGCACCTCTGCTTCCCCGCGGAGCCAAGCCCCCTTCTTCCAGCCCCACTGCTGATCCAGCAGGTCTGGCTCTCGGGCCTTCAGACTCCCAGTTCCCATTCAGCTGTTGATCTGGCTGATCTTCCCTGGGAGCTCAGACTCACCTGCCAGTACTCAGCCAAGGCTGCTGCGGGAGACAAATCCTGAGGTTGATTTTCCTCTCCTGGCTTTTCTTTCCTGGATTTCCTGGTTTGTATTTCTTTTAAGAGGTTTGTTTCATGTGATAGATGGGGAAGAGATCAGGAGACTTTAGAACTGTGCCTGTCTTCTCTCCTCCATCCTGCCCGGAAGCCATGTGATTCTATAATAGTCATCTACTTTATTTTTTTTTATTTTTATATGTAAATATCTTACTTGTTTTCCAATTACATACAATGAAATTTCCTACCAATAATTTTTTCTGAGGTTTGGAGTTTTAGTTTTTCACCCTCCCTCCCCACACCCTCTCCCAACAGAATGCAATCTGATATAGATTTACATCCATGATAAGCATAGATTGAAATTGAATTTGTTGTGAGAAAGAATCTGATCCAAATGAAAGAAGTCATTTTAGAAATCCAAATTATATATTGCACAAAACAACATGATTGTCCATTACTTCTTCTTAAGTATGTTCTCTCTAATAGAATTACAGTTCTCAAGAGTTATGAGAATCTTGCTTCTAGGTGGGGTTACAGCCAGTGTCAGCTTAATGAATAATAGGTTTTTTTCTTTCCTCTTTTTTATTTTTCATATATCTGTTAGGTATCCTGTTTGAAGTTCAAATTTTCTATTTATTTCTAGTCTTTTCTTCAGGAAAAGTAGGAAGTTTCCTATTTTGTTAAATATCCATCATTTCTCCTGTAAGAGGCTCAATTTTGCAGGATAATGAATTCCTGACTGCATTCCAAGCTCCTTTGCTCTTCAGAATTTCATATTCCAATGCCTTTCAGCACTTTATGTTGTTTCAGCCAGTTCATGTGTAATCCTTACTGTGGCTCCTTGGTATTTAAATTGTTTCTTTCTGGATGCTTCCAGGATTTTCTCTTTTATCTGATAGTTCTGGAATTTGGCCACAATATTCCTTGGTATTTTCATTTTGGCATCCCTTTCCATATGGGATAGATGTATTCTTTCAAAAATGATATTGCACTCTCCTTCCAAGAAATTCAGACAATTCTTTTTCATTATATCTTGAAATCCAAGATTTTTTGCTCCTCAATGCCTTCAGGAAGCCCAATGATTGTTAAGTTATATCTTCTGGATCTATTGTCCAGGTCAGTTGTTTTGCTGATGAGGTATTTTATATTTTCTTTTATTTTTTTTTCATTTTTTCATTTTGTTTAACAGATTCTTATTGTTTCATGAAGTCAGTAATTTCCACAGTTTCCAATCTTTTTTTAGAGAATAATTTTCTTCATTTGCCTTTTGCAACTCCTTTTCCAATTTGTCAATTCTATTTTTGAAGGGGTTTTACATTTGCTCAATTGTGACTTTGAGAGAATTATTTTCTTTTTGCACTTGTCCAATTGTATTTTAGCTTTCTTGTTGTAAGATGATGATTTTCTCTTGCAGAATATTAATTTTCTCTTGTTTTTCTTTTCCCAGTTTTTCCAATTGATTTTTAAACTCCTTCCTGATGCCTTCTAAGAAGTCTTTCTGGATTGCAGACCAAGTCATATTTTCCTCTGAAGCTCTAAGTTCTCTCTGAGTTAGGATGCCTGCCTTCAAGGTAATATTCAGTGGATCCTTCTTTCCACTGGCCTTTCTTCATTTTCCTAGGGGAGGGACTGGTTCACAGACATTTGGTGTTGAGATCCCTAGAGGCTCTGCTCACTGGGCTTAGTAACTTCATGTGGGCTGGCCAGTAGGGGATGCTAGACATTTTCACTGGGTTGTCTGGAACCTTTATTAATGGTCCACTCACTAGGCCTGGGGGAGTGTGTGTGTATGTGTGTGTGTGTGTGTGTGTGTGTGTGTGTGTGTGTGTGTGTGTTTGTGCCTGGGGTGGAGGGGGTGTCAGTATGTGAACTGAATTATCCTCAAACATAGTGACCTGTGCTCTCAGGCTATATAGTTAATCTACTTGTTCCTCAATCAACAATGTGGGAACTCTGCTGCCCACATCTGAGCCTGGGATGGGGGGTGGGGGAATGTTGGGAAGTGCTATTTCTGTGTTTGTTCTGGGAAGAGTCACTTTCTCCCACAGGAATAGAGGGAGGAGACTCAATTAGAAACATGGGGACTTCACAGAAAATACTGGGGCTCATGGCCCTGGTCTTCTAAACCAACTTAACTGACCAGATCTATGTGTAGTCACAGCACTAGACGTCTCCTGATCCACACAGTAAATACTTCCATCCTTGTTCTCAAGTCCCCAGGCCTAACCCCTCCACTCCTGCACTGGCTCTCTACTGTCTGTACCCAGCTCAACCATGCTCCCTGAGACAGACCTTGTTTATAGATGTTCTTCTCCTAGGTTCTTCTCTGAGTACTTTGGACACAAATTGTTTTAAGAGGCTTGGTTAATATTAGTTCTACCTGAAAACCAGGAAAATTCAATACAGTACCAGGCTTCTGTCCACCATCTTGGCCAGAAGTCTTTTTACCCTTTTTTATGATCTCTTCAAGATAGTGGTATTGCTGGGTCAAAGAGTATGAATATTTTTATTGCCTTTTATGCATAATTCCAAGTTCCTTTCCAGAAAGGTTGGATCATTTCACAACTCCACCAGCAATGCATTAGTGTCAGATTTCCCACATTTGTACCAACATCCTTATTCTTTCTGATCATATTGATTTCTCTGAGAGGTGTGAGGTGGTGCCTCGGAGATACTTTAATTTTCATTTCTCTTATCAATAATGATTTAGAGCAATTTTTCATAAGATTATAGATAGTTTTGATTTCTTCATTTGAGAATTGCCTCTGAATATCCTTTGACCATTTGCCAGTGGGGGAATAACTTGTCTTTTATAAATTTGACTCCATTCTCTATATAATTTAGAAATGCCTCTTTTGTCAGAAACACTAGTTGTAAAAATTGTTTCCCAATTTACTACATTCCTTTTGATTTGGGTTACAGTGTTTGTATTTGTGCAAAAGTTTTTTTTAATTTTATTTAATGAAAATTACCCCTTTTGTTTTTTATACTATTCTCTATCTTTTCTTTGGTCATAAAATGTTTCTCTTTCCATAGATCTGACAAATAATCTATTCCTTATTCTCCTAAATTCCTTATCAAATTATCTTTTATGTCTAAAGCCTGCACCTAATTTTATGCTATCTTAGCATAGGGTGTGAGATGTTGTTCTCATTCCAGTTTCTTGAATGTCTTCCAGTTTTTCAGCAGCTTTTATTGAAGAGTGAGTTCATAACCCAGAAGTTTTACTGTTTGGTTTTATCAAACAATAGGTGACTATAGTCAATTACTGCTGTTTATTTTGTACTTAATCTATTCCACTAACCTACCATGCTATGTCTGATAACTAATGCTTTAAAATACAATTTTAGATGTCATATGACTAGGCCACATTCTTTGAAATTTTTTCAATTAATTTTGTTAATATTCTTGACATTTTTCCTCCATTTGAATTTAGCTGCTATTTTTTTCTAGCTCACTAAAAGTAATTTTTTGGAATTTTGATATTAGTATGACACTAAATAAATTATTTAATTTAGATACTATTGTCATTTTTATTTTATTAGCTCAGCCTGCCCATGGGCAATTGATATTTGCCCACTTATTTAGATCTGATTTTATTTGCATGAAAAATGTTTTATAGTTATTTTCATAAAGGTTGGTAGGTAGACTTGGCAGGTAGACTCCCAAATATTTTATGCTGTCTGAAGTTATTTTAAGTGGTATTTTTATTTCTATCTCATGCACTGTGTATTGTTAGTAATGTTGAGAAAACCCTCAGCTTATTGTGGGTTTATTTTATATCCTGTGACTTTGCCAAAGTTGTTAATTGTTTCCATTTAGTTTTAAGAAAATTTTCTAGGGTTGTCTTGGCATATCATTATATCATCTGCAAAGAGTGAGAGCTTTGTTTCTTATTTACCAATTCTACAGTCTCTAAATTCTCTTCTTCTCTTATTGTTATAGATTAAATTTCTAATACACTATTGAATAATGGTGGAAACAGGTATGCTTATTTCACCCAGATCTTATTCATAATGATTCTTAGCTTACCCCCACTGCATATGGAGCTTATTGATGGTTTCATAATTGCTTATCATTTTAAGGAACAATCCATTTATTCCTATTCTCTCTATTTAGTGTTATTAGTAGTAATGGGTGCTGTTCTTTTTCAAAAGCCTTTTCAGCATCTATTAAGATAATTATATGATTTCTGTTACTTTTGTTATTGACATAGTCAATTATGCTGACAGTTTTCCTAATATAGAACAAACCCTGCATTCCTGATATAAATCCTGCTTAGTCATTATGAATTATCCTAGTGATAACTTGCTGTAATAGCTTTGCTAAAATTTTATTTAGAATATTTGCATCAATATTCACTAGGGAAATTGATCAATAATTTTCTTTCTCTGTTTTGACTCTTCCTGGTTTAGCTACCAGCACCATATTGTTATCATTGAAGAAATTAGGCAGAGTTCTGTCTTCACCTATTTTCTTTTCAAATAAATTCTATAGAATTGGTATTAATTGTTTCTTGAATGTTTGACAGAATTCACTTGGGAATCCAACTGGCCCTTCAAATTTTTTCTTAGGGAGTTCATTGAAGACTTGTTCAATTTCTTTTTCTAAGATAGGCTTAATATTTAATTTCCTCTACTTTTAATCTGGGCAATTCATATTTTTAAAATATTCATTCATTTCACTTAGATTATCAAATTTCTTGGTATACAATTAGACAAAATATTTCTGAATTACCACTGTAAGTTCCTTCTCATTGGTGGTGAATACACCTTTTTTCAATTTTGATATGAACAGTTTGGTTTTCTTCTTGTATTTCATCAAATTAATCAAAGTTTTATCTATTTTATTTTTTATAAAATCAATTCCTGGTGTTATTTATTTGTTCAATATTTCTCTTGTTTTGATTTTATTAATTTCAAGTTCAATTTTCAGAATTTCTAATTTGATATATAATTGGAGATTTTTAATTTGTTCTTTCTCACTTTTTTAGTTGCATACTCAGTTCACTGATTTCCTCTTTATTTTATTCATGCAAGCATTTAGAAATATAAAGCATCCCCTTATAACTGTTTTGTCTGTATCCCAGAAGTTTTGTTATAATAACAATACTTATTGTCATTGTCATAGATGAAATCATTAATTCTTTTTACAGCCAAATCCTATGCAATTCTGACTGTGGCTCCTTGGTATATCAATTGTTTCTTTCTGCCCTCTTTCATGATTTTCTCCTTGATGCAAAAGTTCTGCAGTTTGGCTGCAGATAATATTCCTTTCTTTTTTTCATTTTTGGGGTTCCTTTCAGGAGGGGATCAATATATTCTTTCATTGACTATTTTGCCCTCTGGTTCCAGGATAACAGGGCAGTTCTCCTTCTCTATATCCTGAGGTAAGGAGTCCAGGCTTTTTTTTCAAGGTTTTCAAGTAGTCCTATGACTCTTAAATTTACTCTCCCTGATCTCTTTTCCAGGCAATGAGATATTTTAGATTTACTTCTCTTTTTTTCATTTATTATCTTGTTTGACAGATTCTTGGTAACTAATGAAGTCAGTGTCTTCCACAGATTTCAATCTCTTTTTTGGAGAAGAATTTTCTTCATTTTTCTTTTACATCTGCTTTTCCAATTGTTTAATTATGTTTTTGAAGGAGTTATCTTTTTTCTTTTACCTAATTGTTTTCAAATTATTTTTTTGCATTAGTCAATTGTATTTTCAAATGATTTGTTTTCTTGTTGTAAGATGTTAGTTTTCTCTTGTGTATCTTTTCACAATTTTTCCATTTGATTTTTAAACTGCTTTCTAATCTCTTCTAAGAATTCTTTCTGGTCTGGAGACCAATTTCAATAGAGGGGTCCTTCTGTCCTCCTTTTCTGAGCTAGTATCCTTATCTCCAAGATCACATTCAAATGGACTTTCCTTTGTGTTGACCTGTCTTCATTTTGGGCCCTTTCCCTGGGGGTCATGTGTTGGGGGGAGGTGCTAGTTTACAGACCTTTGGTGTTGAGATGTAGAGGCCTTGATCACCAGGGTTGAAAACTTCAGAGGTTTACTCAGTGGACCCACCAGTAAGAAATGCAATAGGTTTTCTCTTGTTTGTCTGTGTTGATAGTATCAATGGCTTACTCCCTAATCCTGGGGCATTATCTGGGCTATTCTGAACTGGTCCCTCAGCCTAGAAAAACCAAAGATTCTCTCTAGGTAATCTGTGCAGGGGAAGATCTGCCACTTTGATACAAACACCTGGTCAATTATTTATGTTTGTTCTGGAGAAATCAGACCCTCACATAGGAATAATGGTGGGTTCAGCTGGAAACTCAAATCAGGGAATCCTGATTTGGGTCTTCCATACCTGCCAAGCTGGCCAGATGGATGAGTAGGAAGCCATGGTGGAGTTGTTCCATTTGGCTGCCACTCAGATGGCATGGACTTCTGACAACACAGTTCTCAGTTTGGTCCCTTTCCTCATCCTACCATCTGTGCACTTGGTCTCTGATCTCTGCCCTAAGCACACCCACACTCTCCTATGACAGACCTTTCTAAGAGATGTTTCCCTCCATCTTTCTGTGGATTCTTTGTATCCATAATCTATTAAGAGTCTTGATTCATGCCACTTCTAAAGGAGAGTTAGTAGAGCTTAAAACATTGCAATTCTCCCCTCTCTACTTTGGCCAGAAGTTTTGTCATCTATTTTCTTTAAACAGAATTCATTTATCTGTAGATAATATTAAAAACATAGTATTTTCACTAAAAATTCATATCTTTGAAAGGGAAGAAATTTAAAAATAAATACTATATCATTATAAGCAATAATAGTTTTAATAGTGGTCATAGTAGTAATATATCTTGTTGTTAATGCTTTATTATTGTTCTTGATAATGGGTTGGTGGAAGGAATAATATTATATGAGTAATTAACAGGATGTATAAAGTGACTAATAACAGTTCTAGACTTTAGCCAGAAAAAAATTAATATACATTTATGAATGTGTTGTTGTTTGTTATTGAAATATATTTGTGTTTGTCTTTTATGCTCAAAGAGGACCAAAATAGCATCATATTGTCAGAGTAGATGATCTGTGTGGTCATCTTTGACTAATCATATAAATATAAGCTTGAAAGACTCTATCACGGGTTGAACACAAATAAATCATATGACCATTTTGGAAGGAGATGTCTCTAAATTTGCACATCTCACATTTATTTTGAGCTATCACAACTATATTTTAGTCATAAAGTATAGTGCCTTCTTTGATGTAGGCATGCCATGCTATACAATCCCATGCCAGTCTTTCCAATATCTCACAAAAGATCAAAGTTCTTGAGAGACATTTTGAGTGTGTCTATGTATTACTTTTTTGTTCCACCACCTGAATGCCTGTTCTGTGTCTTCTTAAAATATTATTTGAGGCAAATGCATGTTTGTCATTCAAATAACTTGGCCAACACACTACTGATGTGTTCTCTGAAGTAGATTTTTGAATATTTGCTAATTCAGCTTGATAAAGGATCTCAATATCTGATGCCCTATCTTGTCAGGTGATCTTCAGGATCTTTATCTATTTTTATTTTTTTCTGAATCATACAAAGACAATTCACAATGTTCACAATGTTCATCACTCTAGCCAATGTCTTTGATATTATGAGTCACAAAAGGCTGTGGAAGTCATATCACTTTCTGGAGAAGTTCATCAGTATTGTATGTCAGGTTCATGACATCATGCTTACACAGGTTCTGGATAATGTGCAGCATTTGGTTTTGTTTTTTTCAACTTCCCTGCCACCAGCAGAGTGTGAACTTGCCCTCATGCTTTTTGGCATGATTTTTTTTAGTGATATTGTTAAATGCCTTCAGCAAAAACAAAAATGGCATCAATGTCAAATACCACAATGACAGTTAAATAATTCCACTTAAGAAGACTACAGGTCAAGGAATCTGTGTATCTCCAGTCTAAAGAATAAGATACCCTACCTGCCTGTTTTTCAATACTCTTTTTATACAGGGAAGGCATGAACCTTTCTAATCTTGGTCCTGGTGTTCCTAAATAACATGTGAACTTCCCTTCAAATTCCAACCTGAAAGAACAGCACATTATTAGGGAATTAGCAGCCCACTGCCTGATTAATTAATGAACAAAAGGGGGTAACAAAACAAATGTTCAGGTCTACCATTTACTACAGACATTTAAAAATTTTTGGAAGCCCTATTTTGTCTTGTTCTTCGATCTGGTTATTTTGAGATCTGTTGGGTACCAGAAGAGAATTATAATTATCATATTGATCAATATTATATGTGTAATGATTTTACTAATAATTCAATTTCTGGAGACCCATTTCCCCAGCAGATGCTATCTTGGAAGTAAGGGAGAACAAAACAGCCTAGGGTAATTCATTAACAGTGACAAGGCTGCATTCTTTCCTTGACCTATACTTGCCTATGTTGAGTGAAGTGAATCATAGAATTGGATACGGGTTCTGCACCCAAGTAAAATAGCAAATTACCCCCAAAGACCTAAGCTATCAACCTAGCACTACCACAGGACTCAAGGTCAGCCTGTATCATCATGTATTAGTGGATCTTTCCTGAGAAAAACCATCCAAGTCCTAAAACTGATTGTTTTGTTATCCATTTTCTTCCTCCCTTCTTACTTTGATTCCTGTATATCTTCTTTGTCTTTATTACAAAGTAGAATTAAATCCTGATATGAAAATCTCTCACTTGCATTGAATACAATTATTTAAACCATTACCTAATTACTGACACTGTTTCTGACCTGCTCTGTTTTGCCTACATTAGAGACTAGTTTGGTAAATTTATGCTAACAACAGGAATGTGTATATGGAAATTTTATGTTAAAAGATAGGACTATTTTTGCCACTTAATGTCCATAGTCAATCCAAGATATTCAGAGTTAACATTTCTAGTCAACAATGCTAATATTCATCCATTAAACCTGTGGTAAGAGTAAATTAGGCTCCTAAAAGTTAATCTTTCACTATAAATTGCTGAAATGCACTTTTATGCATATTAGTCATTATGATGAAATATTAATTCTGATACTATATACTTTTTCTAAACCATATCCATGAAATGATATGCAATACACATAGTACACAAAATAAAATTGGTAACGTGAAAATATTTTTCCCCACTAGTGATTCTCTAAAATTCTATGACTTTGTAGTAATATCTCAATTAAAGAAAAAAATGATTTAAGAAAATTCTCACTTCTCATAACATAAAATCTGTTATATCATAAATATTATAAAGCAACTAAAATTGTTAAAGCTAAGATTTTTTCACTTAAATCTTACATTCTATAGTGTCAGGAGATGGTCTAAGGCCATTGGAGTATGTAGTAAACTGCTATAAACCTCTCTACTTTGGCTGCCCTTTGAAAACCAAGGAAGAGATTTCTGGGACTTTAGGCACTGCTGTCAAAAATTGCTGAGAATGGTAAGGTCTTGACATCAAACACTGTTCTTTATGGTTGGGGGGATTACATTCAAGTTTCTGAAATACTAGTTTGAAACAATTTAACAGTTATAATTGCTTCATGTGCTGTTTGAAATCCTTAAGAGTTTACCAACCAATAGCATCTGCAGACATTCAGGCACAAAGTTTATCTAACACCTTAATTTTCTCATTTATCCACATCACTAACTTTAAGAGTCTTGGTTTTAGAGCTCAAAGGACTTGCACTACCATTTGGAAATATGACTGCAACATAAAAATTGAGATTTAAAGGCAAAGAATGAAAATATGCAACGATTTTACAATGCGAGGGTGAACAAGAAGAGTGAAGTACCTTGTAGGATACCAATCACTTGAATAAAATTCCAGGCATCACACCTCTTTTATTTTTCTCTACTAAGTAGAACCAGGAATATGAGTGGTTGCCAATGCAAAATTGAAAACGAGGGTACTAATAAAATCATGAGAATGCCTGAGAATATTGAGGATGGACTATAATTCCAAATATCTTTCCAAAATGACTATGCCAATTCACAGCTCTACCAACACATTAATATACCAATTTTTCCACATCCCACAAAAGTGATTATTCTAGTAATTTATCATATTTGCCAATTTTCTGAGATAAAACTTCAGGTATATTGTGATTTGCATTTCTCTTAAGGATTTGAAACAATTTTTATATTGTTAATGGATTACAATTTTTTGCTTAAAGTATTACTTAGTTGAATAATTTGACCACTTATTTATTGGTAAACAGATTTTGTTCTTGCATATTTGCTATTTTTCTATGTTTCTTAGACACCTAAATACTATCT
Source organism: Macrotis lagotis (assembly GCF_037893015.1). NCBI lineage: Eukaryota > Metazoa > Chordata > Mammalia > Peramelemorphia > Peramelidae > Macrotis > Macrotis lagotis. The sequence goes on along the minus strand of NC_133658.1, from coordinate 769,337,425 downwards.
GAAAATGCTGATAATTTTTTTTCTACAATGGAAAACATTTTACTGAAACATGAGAATTAAGGATAAATGGAAATAGAATGAATTTTCTCTCATTATCATTCTTTCAATCCTTAAGGAATACTAATTCTTTTTTTTGGAGAATTAGAAATTCACATTATACTTCTCATGTGTTAGTTTATAAAAGAAGCTGTTACTTCAAAAGTATTGGAAAGATAATCAATCAGAAAAAGAATTACTTAAAATATTCAACTGATGAATAACTGAGAGTTCTTAAGGTCAACCAAAGTTCACATCAATTTTTTTTAAGTTGTTTCCATTGGTGGAGACATGTTCATAGGGGAAAATATTGAAAATGAGTATCAGTTTACAGGTGAAGAGAGTCAATCTCCCTTCTACATATGATAGGTATGTAATTGATTCTCATTCCAAGGGTTAGCATTTGTAATTATTGTTTAGGTTTGTTTTATTCTAGTAATAGTCACATGAAATAAGAAATACTACAGTATAAAATGATAAAAATATGAACATAATGATGATAAAGAGGAAGGGCAGGAGTATTTGAGTTGGAATTATGTTTGGATTCAAAGTGAAAAATCATTTTAGTCTGAGATTACACGTTAGAACAATCATAGTTTTTGTGGGGGGAGGTTAACTTGCTGATAATCATGACATAATTAGCTTATTTTAGAATACAGCTTCCAGCTAATTGCCCCATTTTCCTTACCCCACAACCAATAAATTTATTTGTGGAATCACAAAAATTTCTGAGCATTTTGGTAGAGTATATGTTGTGGTACATCATTTCCTGAAGAAGTTGCTTTATTCACATCTTTTAGCCTAGCTCAGTCTTCTCGTATTAAATAACATACCTCCTAGTTATTTTATGACTAGGGAGAAAGCAGAAACATGTGCCGAGTGTGCCAATAACTCTTTATCAACAGATAGTAAGGCTTTCAACCAACCTACATATAAATTAATAATGGTATTACAAAAATATAAATTTGTTTTTGTTACCTTAATGCTGATTACTAACTCAGTTAGACAATGAATTGGTATTAATGAAAGGACAAATGGCTATGTCACCCCCTTTCTATATATTTACATGTCAGCTAACAGTTTTGGAAGCATAATTAGTACAAAATTCTGGCATTAGATCCTTCTTGTGTGATCCTAATACCATTTGACTTTGAGATTACGATCTGCTACAGTCGTCTCCAAAAGAATTCTGCTTTATTTCAAATTCCCTGATCTATTTCCTGTCATAATTTTTTTTAAAAAAAGGAATGGTTTCATGGTTTTAGTATAAAAATTAAATTTGAAATTATAGTAGTAAACTTAATTTTTGTCTTTTCTTGTTGTCATGACAATGATCAAGTTTTAACCCTACTGGGCCTAAGTATCCTCATGTTCTAAATAAGGAGATTCACTGAAATGTCTCAGGCTCCTTTCAGATCTCCACATATTTTCCATTTCTATTTGAGGACATTCCCATTTTACCCAGATGAAGTGATGTAATGATTCAGTGGCTGGAAAACTTTTCAATATAGTAGAAATAGCATTTTCTTTTGAATAAAGACAAAATGATTTCAACCATGCCTTAGAAACTTTACAACATGGGTTTCCTTAGGTAAGTCACTTAACCTCTTAGAATTTAATTTCTCCACATATAAAATAAGAAAATAAAGTTTTTATAATGCATATGCTGTGTGTTTTGTTTAATTTTTGTGTGTGAATGAAGCACTTTGTAAACTTTAAATGGCTATAGAATTTGAACTAATTATTGATGAGTCCCAAAGATAGTGTGGCATCAAGAAGAGGCAGTAGCCTCTTTTATAATCATAGTTAAATGTAAAATGAGATATTTGACCTTTGGTTCTAACATCAAAAAATCACACATTGAGGTTTATTGAGTAATTTTCCCATCAACAGAAAACTTCTAAATGCTCACACTCAAAGGAAGAATACAGAGGGATCATGCAATTGTAATTAGAAATTGTGTGTAATATTGTTGCTTAAATTATTCAATTTCTGAGTAATGTTTTAGCACTTGAGGCATGCCAACAAGCCTCTCTTTTTTTAGTTGATGACACATACAACAAATTATGATTTCTCAGTGTTATCCTTTCACCCACTTGCCTAGACTCCAGCTACTCTGATGCCTTTTTAAATTCTAAAAGAGACTGGCAGCTTGAAAAAATCCAGCTCTCTGTGGTCTATTTCTAGGTAAGTGACAGAAATAATGGAATATTATGATTGCCTATAGATGTATGCCACTCAAAGAATTTCCTAGGGAGATTCAAGGTGATGTGTGTTTGAAATCTTCTATATGTAACACTATTATACATGTACTTCACAAATAGCAAATTTTAAGTACCTTGTCAAATTGCAAATAAATATTCCAGTTTCCAAGGAGCCATTGTTTCCAGTGTGATCAAGCAAGAAACATCAATCACAAATTTCAAAGAGAAGTCTAAGCTTACTTGTCAAAAAATTTAGATACTACACATAGGAAATTAAACCACTAATCAATCTAATAGTTGAAAGGATGTCAAAGTCATGAACTCAGTAGATAATAATGGTACCCTGCTTTCATTTCAGAAATATCTAACTGTAACAGCAATTATGAAAGGGAAAAAGACTTAGAGATTAATCTTTTCTTTATGAGGTAGAAAGTCTGATAGTCTTGGTTGTATGAGGCTACTTATGCAAATTGCAGCTTCAAAAAGCATGGTAGATTCAGAAAGACTATATAGTTTTAAACAGAAGTCATTCTAACATAAAATGGCAGATTCATTTTCTTTTTGATAAATTGAGATATGACTTTTCTACCATTGACTTTTTCCAATATTCAAGATAGTGAGAAAATATAATAATTGACTAGCTCTGAATCAATTTGGCATGGTGCCTTGGAAAGCTCGCTGGATTTAAAGTCATGATGATGCAAAACAATGAAATTTATTATTTTATTACCTTCAGGTCCAAACTTCTTTATACCTCAGTTTTCTCGCCTATAAAATGGATTAGTCAGATTTTATAATTAATACCTCTCTTTTTGTTTCACTATAAAGATGAAAAGAAGTGATGGCAGTGATATAGTATCTGAATGGAAAGGACAATGAAAACCTGAGATAGTATTAAACTCAGTGTGTTGATAAGCTATTCAGGTATCATACATGTGAGTTTAATCAGGGATTGTATTATATGAGCTTCTCATATAGAACATTATTAGAGAAATTTTTCCAACATTTTTCACTTAGTCATTCAAACTTTAACAAGTAAGTGATAAGTATGTGTTTATGTTGCATCATAAACCTTTTGTAGTACAGAAGGCTGATTAAAATTTAGAAATAATCAATTGTGTACATTTTCTATTTATAATAATATCTTTGCTAAAATGAAAGTTTTATTTATAACATTATTTCAAATTACTTACATTCTACCAACTTTACTATAATCAAAACCAAGGAAAACAGATTGGTAACTATGGCACATTTTCTGGTTGACAGATATTAGAGGAATTAGAAGTTTACAGGTCAAGGAATGAGTGTTTTGCCATAGGATTAGTAAAATGATCATGTGGGTTGATAAGGTTAACATCAATTTCTCCTTTATTTTCTTCTGATTTCACTTCAGGTCTATAGTTCCATAACTTTTTTGTCTTCTTTTGCCAATCTTTTCTGCCGTGTCCTTTGAAATTCTTATTCTATCATTCCATCATTTATTTGCTCTTCTCTCTACTTATTTTCTTTCTAAATTATCATTAAAGGAGCCTAGATTCCCTCTGATGACTCTGAAACTGCAATAACCTTCCTCACATACTGATTATTCATTTCCCCACTCTCTCATCTCACAGAGTCTAGGGGAGAAGTCAAATTAATTCTTTATTCAATTGATATTGTCTCATGACTCTATCAATCAATGATCTGTCATCTTTTAAAATTCATGCTTGCAATAACTGTAAGGATATCACCTATTCTGACTTCCAAAATATTTTGATACAAGTAAAAGAGAATAGACAATAGACATCAAAAAATGATGGCGGGAGCAGCTGCTCTTTTTTAGTAGGCAAAGAATTGGAAATTGAGGGGATGCTCATCAATTGGGGAAATGGATAAACAAGTTACGGTACATGAATAGTATGTAATATTATTGTTCTATAAGAAACCATAAATGGTCAGACTCTAGAGTAGCATGACTTATGGGATTTGATGTTGAGCAAAGGGAGTAGATCCAAGAGAAGAATGTACACGTCGACAACCTTGTGAAATGAACACCCTTGATAGAAGCAGCCCGTCTCGGAAGTCCAGAGAGCTAGAATTGCTGTATTAGACTGGCTATGGATTATATTATCCCCATCCAGAAGAAGAAAAACAAAATAAAGCAAATCACACACAAAAAAATAAAACCAACCCTTCAGAATTTGATGAGCACTTTATAAAAATTATCACTTATGTATCTCTTTCCCTAAACCTTAATTGCTCTTATTAAAACTAACTAATTTGTAAACATGTTTCTCAAAATATAAATGTACTCAGTATTAACCTGACTGTTCACCACTGAGGAGAGGGTGATGGGAAGAAAGTGTGGAAGGAAATTTTATAATTTAAAAATATACATGTTCATATGGATGAAAATAAATAAATAAATTTTAAAAGAAAAAAGGTAAAAAAAAATGATAGCAATTATATAGCAATCACTGACTTTCTGACTTAGATTTCCAAAATGTTTTTCCTGTTATCACCTTAACCAGTCTGTGTTCTCTGTGTTCAAAACTTGTCCTGGCTGTTCTCCATGCCTACAATGAACTCCTTCCTCAACTCATAACATAACATAACAACATAACATTCTTTTCTTCTTTCAAGACCAAATAATGATCTTCCCTGATCCCCCAGTTCCAGTACCCTAGAAAAGGTTTCCACTGCAAATCAATCCAAGGCTATTTTTAAAAAATTAACAATTTTATATTTATTCTCTACATACAGATTCTCTATTTAAATAAGGACTGATTGTTTCCACATATAAGCATTTTGTGAGTAATCACCATGTAGCAGTTATAACAATAGTAGTAATAGTAGTAGTAGTAGTAGCAGTAGTAATAGTAGTAGTAGTAGTAGTAGTAGTAGTAGTAGTAGTAGTAGTGGTGGTGGTGGTGGTGGTGGTGTTGGTGGTACTAGCAGCAACATTAGCAGTAGCAGCAGTAGATTTAAAAATAGTGGTAGTGGTAATAGCGGTCATAACACTAGTATTAATGGTAGTTGTAGTAGTAGTAGTAGTAGTAGTAGTAGTAAGCTAGCTAGCATTCTAATATTGCTTGTTACTTACCAAGGAGTGGGCTAAGCACTTCACATATAATAAATCATTTTATCTTCACAGAAACTTACTGATGGAGATGATTAGTCATACAGAAGTTGAGACCTACCCACAGATAGCTGGGAGGGTGACTGTGATGATGACAGAACTGTTCAACTCTGGGTGTCTTAATTGGACTGGGGTTCCAACCACTGCTAATTTGAGCCCAAGAATCTTGGGGGTGGAATGAGTTTGTATATGAACTCAGCATTTCCTGACTCCAGACTCTTCCCTGTATACATTATGCCATTGTTTCCAGAAAGCTACTTAGGGTTCTTACATTGTATGGTTTACTATCACTTTAAACTTCTTTATGGACAATATCTTAACTTTTAAAATTTCCTTCCTGAACTGCAGTTTCTTTTATTTCTTGCATTTTTTCATTCCCTGAATCCTGTGAAGATGGAATTTTTGCCTTTATTGTGGACCTTCAGTTGCAAGATTTATCTCTATTTTCACAATCCATTAATTTTCTTTTGGACTCACTACCCAGTTTAATTCAGTTTGACCAGGTTGATAAGGGATTGATTGGCTTCCAGGTCAACATTGGACTCCCCTGTTCCTCTCCATCCCTTGTTTCCTGTTACTTTCTGTTCATGGCTTAGCTGTGTGACTCTGAGCAAGTCACACAATCTCTTGCACTCAGTGCAATAGTCAATCCCATAAAATTAAAAATTCTAGGCTAATTGTTAATCTGAAATTGTGAAAGATGTCTTTCACTTTAGCAATTTCCTATATAGATTAAATCATGGATTTAGAAAAAATAACAAAGAAATAAGCAAAATATTTCAAAAACATACATAAAAATATATAAGGCAAATTTGTTAGCTAATAATAACTGAAATAAAACTTTCTGAGTTAGACCCATACAACTACTCAAAAATATTTGAATTCCTATTATAACTATTTTCATTAAAATAATACTAATGATATTTGGCATTTATAGTGTATATGCTTTTAATTTTTTTCATCATTTCCCATAAATTATCTTATATGCTCCTTATAATTGTCAGGTCATACAATCAGAATACTGTTATTATACTTATTTGTAGATCTTTAATAAATACTAACACTTAAATCAATTTCTATGTATTTCCCTATCTTATCTTATTAAAAAAAATCTTAAATAAATTCCAATTAAGTACCAAATAACTACCTCTTTAAGTTGTTAGCCAATCCATGAATAATTTATTCATTTAATGAATCTCATTTATGTATTTAATGACAATATTAGGATTCAAATTTTATTAAAAGAATTATTGGAATATCCTCTTGAAAGAGTTGTGTTTTATGCAAAGACAGACTGATCTGCCATTTTCTTCTCCAACTCACCTCCTGATGAGGAAACAAGGTTAAGTGGTTTGACTAGGGTTACATGACTGATGCATGTATGAGATCAGATTTAAACTCACAAAGATGAGCCTTCTTGACTCCAGGCTTAGGACTAAATCCCTATGCAACCTACTTACCTCTCAAATCTTCCTAATTCTATTCAGGCCAAATACTCTGTCTACCAGTATAAACAAATATCTATAGGGGCATGTTGAAATCTTCCAAGGTCTTATCACATAACTAAAATCCATTGTTGTGTAGTAGTCAGTAGATTACAAATAGAGGTCATCAAAAAAGAACTATGCTCTTTTGAGGGTAAGTAAGAGTTATCAAAATACATATTCAACAAAAAAATAATTAGACAAATTCAAATGAGTCTCTGCACAACATAAATGATACTGGACAGCCATAACTCTGTAAGGGCCCTCAGAGGAGTTCTCATGACCATCTGTTTCCATCTATACCTGATATTCAGTGATAGATTCAAAAGTTTAAAAGAAAATTTAAAAAATATTAAATTAAAAATAAAGGACATTGGATTAAAATAATTTGTAAAGAAATAGCAAACAAACAATTTTCAAGCAAAAGAAAACTACCAGGTTTTGCTGTTTCATTGACTCATCAGTATTTGGAAATAGAAAGAAAAGGAGAAATGTTAGATTTCAAAGTTTCCTAAGTAACTATGTCATTTCTAAACAGATTTTAATGTTTGGTAATCACTCATATGATTCCTATATATTACCCCTAAAACCAGTATTTGTTTGGGTACTTGCATTTAGTCTTAGCATACTAAGTTCATATTTATAACACTGACCACTAATATAAAGATATTTTGTTTGATTCCATAAAAGTTTGATAGTGGTTAAAATGAACATGAATAAAAATGTATTCTTTGAGATATAGATTTTTCAAACTACAATTCTTGCTTTTTCACATTTAAAAATATTTCTGTATCCAATTTGCATAGAATGGAACTTTGGAAAAATCTATTACAAAAATTCTTCATCAGTGCTACTAAATTATAGGGAATTGTCATAACAACTTTTGCAGAATTAATCTGATATCATTTCTATTGCCTTAATGATCATCTCAAAGATTTTTAGAGGTCAGGCGAAATGTATTCCTGGCATATTTTAAAATGCTAATATTGACATTGTTATCCCTTTGCCTTGCAACACTAATTTTGTCATTTTCTTATTGAGATGTGATTCATGATGGTCCCAGCTTTAATTTAAATAAGAAATAATGTATTATGAGCAAATCAAAGCAGCATTTTACCATGGGAATTTATAAAAACAAATATAGTTTGTAATGAATATATGGAAAATCTGCTAGACAAGGAAATCAGATTTCATTTTAACCATCTCTCCCCCTCATATATCAGTTTTTACCAAATAAAAGCCAATTAAACCAAAAGGGTGGGTGTTTCAATAAATTTCTCAATATTTGAAATCTGGCAGAATCTATTACTCTGGTACTTTTGAATTCTTTTTCTAAACTTAACAGGAAGAAAAATAAAGAAAACACAAACACAGGCAACAAATATTAATAAATAGGTCGTGCTTTTACATAATGATAGCTTACCATTTTGTCCATTCACAGTGCAATATGTATTGAATAATTTACTTTGTTTAATGTATTGTACTAGTTGCAGGCTACAGATAGGCAAAAGAAAATCAGTAAATGCCCTCAAAGACTTTATACTCAAGTATATGGAGAGATTGAAAGGAAACTTTCAGTAAATGAAATCTCCATCTACCCACCAAACTATTTGATCTATTCCCTGAACTCCAAATTCACATTTTGTTGATCTTGAAAAAATAAAAAACAAAACAGCTTGCTTAATAATCAATTTTTGTTTTAATTTTTCTATCTTTTTTTTAAATTTTGCATTTTTTTTCTGTATATTGGTATAGGGAAATTCACAGATTTAAAAAAAATGCACATATTCATCAGATTTCCAAACTATAATCAGACTTCTTCTAGAAAATTCATTTGATTATTAGTAGGGGAAGATGAAGAGAGAGAGAGAGATCTGAAATCATTAACACTGAGGGTAGAAATCAGATTTTTTTAAATTTTTTGTTCATTTATAAAGAGGAATATGTGGAGGGCTGTACTTTTCTCTTATGATTTAGAAAGTAGGCCTCTGGTTAATGTTCCTAAAAATGTAATCACGCCACTGCATTACCTAATTATAAGTATTAATAAAACTCCTTATTGCCTCTGGTAAGTTTCAATTACTAATTAGATGAGCAGTGGGGACAGAGGAAGAATAAGATTATTTTTATATACATTATATACACACAATTTAATAATGTAAATATGTTAAAAACTATAGTGTTTCTGAAAACTTTAGTGTAGTTAATCATTTTCAGGAAATTATATTTTTTTCAATTTAGTAGGAAATCCCTGGAATTAAACTAGAGTTCAATGACTACTGCAACTCTATGGTTACAGAGACTATGAGCATCTTTTTGAGAAATTACACATTTGTTGGTTTCTATATGAGGAAGCAGAAAAGAGGGAAAATCCAATACAATAATTAACTATCAAATATAACTACAAAATAAATATATTTTTAAATATTTATTTTCTTTGTTCTTTGTCCTTTTCTTCTTTCTTTTTTTCCTTTTTTCTTCCTTCAATCTCTCATTTCCTTTCTCCTTGCTTTCTTTGTTCATTTTTCCATTCTTACTTTTTCTTTCATCACTATCAAAACCACACAGTAAATTATGGTAAGATTATACAAGCAGAGTCATTGGGTAAACAGAAATGAAATAAATGAAGTCATCAAAGTCAAATCAAGATTCCAATGTTGGTCTTCTAAGCCAAATCTAGTGCTCCTACTATTAAAAGATCTTTAGTTATTGGCATTAACTGGTATTTATCCTTGAATCTGATGTCATTTAAGAAAGAGAGAAATACTCATTCCTAAAACTGACAAAGTCACTTAATCCTATTTACCTCATCAATGAAAGAACACTACAGTCTCTTAACTTAAAACAAACGAACAAATAAAATCAACAACCAAGTGGAGTCAGAAAGAGTCAGAAATGAAATATTAAAAAAATAATAAATTATAAAGACTTTAATGCTATATTTAACCCTTAAAAATATAAATATACATTATTTTTTCTTCTAGAAAAATATCATATATGTATGCATATGTATAGGTACAATTATATTTTATGTATGAAGGTATATATATGCACATATATATATATATACATACATGTATATATACTATGTGTATTGGATACCTGCATGACAGAGATAGAGGTATGTAGTGTCTCTGTATCTGTTTCTGTGTAAACATACATCTAAATATATATGCATACATATATGCAAAAACATACATATGTTTGTATTATGATGAGTGACAGAATGCAGTGGAAGCTTTTACATTTTGCTTTCTGAACTATTTCAAGTGAAGACTGATATAAAATTATTGGAAGGAACAGTAGAAAAAGACCAAACTATAACCAAGTTGGGTTTCAATTCAATTCTCAAATCTGCCATCTATGCAGACAAATACAAATAAATTTAAGTTAAATAATTTTAATTTCTTCACATTCAAGATTTTGATAATAACAAAATAATCTACCTTTTAGGACTACAGCAGAGAAATTAAAAACACTGTAACTTTAAAGTCCTAAAGAATTATAGATTACTACTATCAAAGTTGACTAGACAGTGAGGTGCACCAATATTAGCTTAAAACTATAGTTCTTACACCCAAAGGGCAACAAAAATGTGCATATCCTTTGATCCTGCAGTACCACTATTAGGTATATACCCTGAAGAGATGATGAAAAAGGGTAAAAACATCACTTGTGCAAAAATATTCATAGCAGCGCTGTTTGTAGTGGCAAAGAATTGGAAATTAAATAATTGTCCTTCAATTGGGGAATGGCTTAGCAAACTGTGATATATGTATGTGATTAATACTATTGTTCTATTAGAAATCAGGAGGGATGGGAATTCAGGGAAGCCTGGAGGGATATTCATGATCTGATGCTGAGTGAGATGAGCAGAATCTGAAAAACACTGTACACCCTAACAGCAACATGGGGGTGATGGTCAACCTTGATGGACTTGCTCATTTCATCAGTGCAACAATAAGGTACAATTTTGGGCTGGCTGCAATGGGGAATGCCATCTGTATCCAGATGAAGAGCTGTGGAGCTTTTTTCCTTTTTAGTATTTCCTTTAATTTAGAAAACAATGGATATGTTATTGTCTGATCTTGTTACCCCTTCTACTTTATGCTTCTTCCTTAAGGATATGATTTCTCTCTCATCACACTCAATTTGGATCAATGTACAACATGGAAACAATATAAAAACTGACAAATTGCTTTCTGTGGTGGGTGGGGGGAGGAAAGTAAGATTGGGGGAAAATTGTACAACTCAAAATAAATAAAATCTTCAATAAAAAAAGAAAAAACTATAGTTCTTTGAATTATAGAAAACATTAACAATAGTGATATGGGGAGCTGAAAGATTCTTTTCATATTTTACAGAATGGAATATAGACATTCAACGGGAGTGACATGTGTATGGCTACACGGGTAGTGATTCCAAATTAAAGAAATCAGGCTATGAAGTCATGCCAAGATAAATCCAATAACAATGCTCATTAATCTGATGGTATATTCTTTATTTTTTTTTTGTGGGCAATAGGGTTATAAGACTTGCTCAGGGTCACACAGCTAGTGTCAAGTGTCTGAGACCAGATCTGAACTCAAGTCCCCCAAACTCCAAGGCTGGCATTCCATTCACTGTGACTCCTAACTGTCCTGCTCTGATGGAAGATTTGACCAAATTATCTGCACATAGTGAGAAATGTATATATTTTTTCAATTGAATTGTCATCAAATATTTGTTCATTTATTTTCATTTGTTTCTGAGTATTCATGACACTTTTTGAACATTTTAATGGCAAAAATAGTAGAATGGTTTTTAATTTCCTTCTTCATGTCATTTGAAAAATGAGGAAACTGAGACAAAGTTGGTTAAGTGACACCCAGAATAGTAACTGTCTAATAGTCAGATTTTTACTCAGGCCTTCCTGACATCAGACCAGGGACACTATTCACTGTAGCTCATAATTACCAAATCAAATGGTAGAAACATTTATGCATGGGAACATACCAAGAAAATGATTTATGCTTGCCACCTGCTTTTTAGGAAATCTTAAAAAAGGATATGCAGACAAAGTGACTCAGACTGAAGGAACTGTAAGAGTTTCCAAATGAGCATCTGCTTTGGAAATGTAAAATTACCACTCACATTTTATATAGATTCTTGATTATTTTGTATTTGGAGACTTTGTGAAATGAGGTTTGTGAAAGAAACATTAGTTTCTACTGCTATTACTGCTTCTTAAGAAAGCATCGGAATTTAAGAATATATTCAAAGACCCAGCAAGTTTTATTTTTTTTATCACTTGACATTCCTCATTGCCCTGGCAATAATAGTTCAGATCTTCCCAAAACATTTTCTGTTTCTACTTGGAAATATACTTTAGTGTCCTTATAAATGGCTGGATTTTACTTTTAGAAAAATGTTCTAATACACAGATTTTTTTTTTGGAGAAGAAAGATAACTCTTGTCAAGATGATACCTTATACTATTTGAAAGGTGAATTATCATTGGAAAGAGATTTTGAGTGTTGACTAGCCACAGAGTAGGGGATAAATGTATTTGTTTTTTTTTAAATAGAGTTGATTTATAGCAAAGACCTTCAGTCCAATCTGCTCATTTTATAGATAAGGAAATTGAGACCAAACAGAGGCAATTATCCAGGGTCAAAATACTAAAAAAAGCTTAACATTATCAAATAGTATAAGAACAGAATTTTAAAATCCATTAATTATAGATTTTCATATTAGAAGAAGGCATGTACCTTGAAATTTTACAAAATCCAGATGTGCAAAAGAACAGTCATAGACAGTAACAAAGCAAGGGATTGAATGTTATAGAAACAAAATATGACTTGATTCCATGAGAAAATAACAAAGAAAAAAGGAAAAAGGAAAGAAAATACTGGAATATAAACTGGGAAAATACTAACAAGATGTGAGTTCTCTCTTCTATTCCAAATATTATAAAAAATAAATTCATCTATTTTATAATCAAATGCAGAAAGACAGAAATAATAAATGCACAATTCTCAGACCATGACAAAATAAAAGTTACATGTAATAAAGAGTTATGGAAAAGAAAAACCAAAAAATAAATAATTGGAAACTAAATAGCTTAATCTTAAATAATGAGTGAATCAAGCAGTAAATAAAAGAAATAATAATTATATCCAATAAAAGTATACTAATGAGAATCATACCAAAATTTATGAGAAGCAGCCAAGGCAGTTTTGAGGCAAACTTTATATCTATAAATGAGTAAATGAATAATATAGAGAAAGAGGAGTTCAATGAATTGGGCATGCAACTAAAAAAGCTAGAAAAACAAAAAATAAAGACTCCCAATTAAATAACAAATTATAAATTCTGAAGAAAACCATTGATCTCATAAATAAAACTAAGAGTTAGTTTTATAAAAAAGCCAAGAAAATAGATAAAGCTTTGGTTAATCTGATTAAAAAAAGAAAGATGATAACCAAATTGCCAGTTTCAAAAAGGATGAACTAACCATCAATAAGGAGTCAATTCAAAACATAATTTGGAGTCATTTTGATGAACTAGATGTGAATGAATTGGATGACCTGAGTGTAATGGATGAATATTTACAAAAATACAAATTTCCCAGATTAACAGAAGAGATAATAAATTACTTAAAGCACCCAATTCCAGAAAAAGAAATTGAAGAAACCTTCAATGAACTCCCTAAGAAAAAGTCTCCAGGTCCAGATGGATTTATAAGTGAATTCTATCAAATATTTAAGGAACAACTAATTCCTATTCTACATAAACTATTTAAAAAATAGAAGAAGGAATTCTGCCAAATTCCATTTATGACACCAAGATGGTGCTGATACCTAAATCAGGAAGAAACAAAACAAAGAAAATTATAGACCAATGTCCCTAATGGATATTGATGCAAAAATCATAAATAAAATTTTAACAATGAGACTACAGCAAGTTATTGCTAGGATAATACACCTTGATAAGCTAGGATTTATACCAGATAGGCAGGGATGGTTCAATATTAGAAAAAACATTCTGTAATTGAACATGTGAAAAGCAAAACCAACAGAAATCATATGATTATCTCAATAGATGCTGAAACAGTTTTTGATGAAATATGACATCCACTCCTATTAAAAATCACTAGAAAGTTTAGGAAAAAATGGGGTTTTCTTTAAAACAATGAATAGTACTATCTAAAACCATCAGCAAATATTTTATGCAATGGGAATAAACTTGGAGTATTTCCAATAAAATAAGGGGTGAAACAAGGATGACCATTATCACCATTATTTTTCACTATAGTATTAGAAATTTTAGGTGTAGCAATAAGAGAAGAAAAAGAAATTGAAGGAATAAGATTTGGCAACAAGGAAGCAAAGTCTTCACTCTTTGAACATAATATAATAGAGGGCCAAAGAAAATGATCTTAAATCTCCTTAAAACAAATAACAAATTCGGCAAAAAAGTAGGTCATAAAATAAACTTACATAGCATTTTGATGAATGAACAACAAAGTCCAAGAGCAAGAAATAGAGAATTTCCATTTAAATTAACTGTAGACAACATTAAATACTTGAGGAAACTACCTCCCAAAGGTAAATCAAGAAACTGTAAGAACACAATTAGAAAATACTTCTCACCCAAATAAAGTCAGAACTAAATAATTGGAAAATGCCAGTTGCTCATAGTTAGGTTGAGCTAATATAATAAAAAAATGACAGTTCTACCCAAATCAAATTATTTGTTGAGTGTCATACTAATCAAACTATCAAATAAGGATTTTACTTAGCTAGGAAAAATAGTATCAAAATTCATCTGGTGAAACATAAGGTCAAGAATTCAAGGTAACTGATGAAAAAAAATGTAAAGGAAGGTGACCTACCTTTACCAGATCTAAAACTATACTATAGAGTGGCAATCCTCATAACTGTCTGATACCGGTTAAGAAAGAGAAATGGATCAGTGGATTAGGATAGTTTCAAAAGAAACCACAATAAATGATTACAGCAATCTATAATTTGGCAAACCCAAAGACAACTTGATGGAAAAGGGAGCAATTTATTGTCAAGAAAGAAATAGAACACATTATAACCTGAAAAATGGATCATTTTTACTGTATTAAATTAAAAAAGACTTTGAACTAATAAAATGAATGCTGCCAGAATTAGAAGGAAAACAGATATCTGGGGGGAACTTTACATAGTTTGGGTTTTGATAAAGGTCTCATTTCTAAAATATATAGAGAATTGCATCAAATTTATAAGATTAAAAGGTGTATAAGGTTTTCTTTCCCCAATTGATAAATGGTCAAAGGATATGATCAGACAGTTTTAATATCAATAAAATTTAGCTATATATAATCATATGAAAAAGTGCTCCAAATCATTGATAAGAGAAATGCAAATTAAAATAACTATGAGATATTGCCTCACATCTATCATACTGGCTAAGTTGACAAAAAGGGAAAATGGTCAATGTTGAAGAGGCTGTAGGAGGATTGGGACATTGATGCATTGTCAGTGGAGTTGTGAACTGATCCAAACATTCTAGAGAGCAATATGGAATAATGCTCAAAGAGCAATAAAACTTTAACCAAACAATTCCAATCCTAAGCCTATAATATATAAGAAATGATAAAAATGGGAAAAGCCCCTCATATTGCAAATTATTCATAGAACCTATTTTTAAATATATTTATTTATTTATATATTTTGAATTTTACAATTTTTCTCCTAATTTTGCTCCCCCCCCCACCTCTCACAGAAGTCAGTTTGTTTGTCTTTACATTGTTTCCGTGGTATACACTGATCTAAACTGAATGTGATAAGACAGAAATCACGTCCTTAAGGAAGAAACATAAAGTATAAGAGATAGCGAAATTACATAATGACATAATTTTTTTTCCCCTAAGTTAAAGGTAATGGTCTTTGGTCTTTGTACAAACTCCATAATTACATTGCTGGTTACAGATGGTATTTTCCTTTACAGGTAACTCAAAATTGTGCCAGGTTGTTACACTGATGGAATGAGCAAGTCTATCAAGGTTGATCATCACACCCATTTTGCTGTTAGGGTGTACATTTATCTGGTTCTGCTCATCTCACTCAGCATCATTTCATGCAAATCCTTCCAGGCTTCCCTGAATTCCCATTCCTCTTGGTTTCTAAAAGAAAAATAGTGTTCCATCAAGTACATATACCACAGTTTGTTAAGTAAATCCCCAATTGAAGGGCATTCATTTAATTTCCAATTCTTTGTCACCACAAATAGGTCTGCTAACAATATTTTTGTTTTAGTAATGGCTTCACCCTTTTTCATAATCTCTTCAGGATATAGACACAGTAGTGGGATTGTTGGATCAAAGGGTATGAACATTTTTGTTGCCCTTTGGACATAATTCCATATTGTTCTCCACAAAGTTTAGATGAGTTCACAAATCCACCAAAAATGTATTACTGCCCCAGATTTCCCACATCCCTCCCAACATTGAACATTGTTCTTTCTGGTCTTATTGACCAGTCAGAGAAGTGTGAGGTGATATCTCAGAGCTGCTTTAATTTGCATTTGTCTAATAATTAGTGATTTAGAGCAATTTTTCATATGACTATGGATCACTTTGATTTCCTCATCTGTAAATTGCCTTTGCATATCCTTTGACCATTTGTCGATTGCAGAATGGCTTGTTTTGTTTTTTTGATTTTTCTAAAATTTGACTCAGTTCAGTTCTCTGAATATTTTAGAAATGAGCCATTTGTCAGAAATACTAGTTGTGAAAATTACTTCCAATTTTACTACATTTTTTTAATCTTGGTTACAGTGGTTTTGTTTCTGCAAAAGTTTTTAATTTAATGTAATCAAAATAATCTAGTTTGTTTTTAATGATGTTCTCTCTTCCTTGATCATAAATTGCTTCCCTTTCCATAGAACTGACAGGTAAACTATTCCTTGACCTTCTAGTTTGCTTATAATATTGTTTTTATATCTAAATTCTGAAGCCATTATGACCTTCTCTTGGTATAGGCCATGAGGTATTCATCTAATCCAAGTTTCTCCCATGGTAACTTTCAATTTTCCCAACAGTTTTTATTGAATAAATAGTTTTATCCCAATAGCTGGACTCTATGGGTTTATCAAATAGCAGATAGCTATAATCATTTCCTGCTATTGAACCTAGTCTCTTCCACTGATCCACCACACTATTTCTTAGCCAATAGCAGACAGTTTTGATGACAGATGCTTTATAATATAATTTTAGATCTGTTAGGGCTTAGCCACCTTCATTTGTACTTTTGTTTATTAAATTACTAGAAATTCTTGACTTTTTATTTTCCCATAAGAATTTACTTATAATTTTTTCTAACTAACTCAAAATAATTTTGGGGGGAATTTTGATTCATAGGGTGCTAAACATGTAATTTAGTTTTGGATGAATTTTCATTTTTATTATATTAGCTGGGCATATCCATGAGCAGTTAATATTTAATCAGTTATTTAAATATGATTTTATTTGTGTAAAAGTGTTTTGTAATTGTTTTCAAAAAGTTTCTGAATCTGCCTTGGTAGGTAGACTCCCAAGTACTTTATATTCTCTGAAGTTACTTTGAATTGGGAGTTCTCTTTCTAGCTCTTTCTGCTTCATCTTTCTAGTCATATATATATATAGAAAAGTTGAGGATTTCTGAGGGTTAATTTTATATCCTGTGACTTTGCCAAAGTTACTAATTATTTCTAGTAGTTTTTAGATGATTTCTTGGGATTCTCAAGGAATACCATCATTTCATCTGCAAAGATTGAGAGTTTTGTCTCTTCCTTCAAAATTCTAATTCCTTCATTTTCTTTTTCTTTTCTTATGGCTGAAGCTAACATTAGTAACACAATTTTAAATGGTAGTGGTGACAATGGGCATCCTAGTTTCACCCCTGATCTTATTGGGAATGCCTCTAACCTATCCCCATTGCATATGATGCTTGTTGATGGTTTCAGATAGATACGGCTTATTGTTCTAATTCACAATCCCTTCATACATATGCTCTCAAGTGTTTTTAGTATAAATGGGCCCTGTATTTTGTCAAAAGCTTTTTCAGCATCTATTGATATAATCATGTGATTTCTGATAGGTTTCTTATTGATATAATTATTTATACTAAAATTCATCCATCCTTGCATTCCTGGGATAAATCTTACTTGATCATAAAATATTATCCTAGTGACAACTTGTTGTATTCATTTTGCTAAGATTTTATTTAAGATTTTGCATCTATATTCATCAATGATATAGGTCTATAATTTTCTTTCTCTGTTTCAGTTCTTTGTGGTGTAGTTATCAGCACTAGAGTAGAGACATAGAAAAATAGGTAGAGTTCTGTATTTACCTATTTTTCCAAAGAGTTTATATAGAATAGGAAAAAATTGTTCTTTAAATGTTTGGTAGAATTCACTAGTGAATTCATCTGGCATTGGAGATTTTTGTTTAGAGAGTTCAATAATGGCTTGTTGAATTTCTTTTTTTCTGAGATAGAGTTATTTAGGTATTTAATTTCCTCTTCATTTAACCTGGGAAACATATTTTTGTAATTCAACAATTTCACTTAGATTATCAAATGTATTGGCAGAGTTGGGCAAAATAACTCTGAATTACTACTTTAATTTCCTCCTCATTGGTGGTAAGTTCACATTTTTTATTTATAATACTAGCAATTTTGTTTTCTTCTCTTTTTTAAAACAAATTAACCAGAGCTTTAACAATTATATTGATTATTTTCATAAAACCAACTCTTGGTTTTATTTATTAGTTAAATAGTTTTCTCACTTTTTATTTTATTCATTTCTCTTTTAATTCTTTGAATTTCTAATTTGGTATTGAATTAGGGTGTTTTAATTTGCTTTTTCTCTCTCTCATTTTTAGTTGCATATTTAGTTCATTGAATTCCTCTTTTTCTAATTTATTAAAATAAGCATTTGAAGATATAATAAATGCCCTGATATCTGCTTAGCTGTATCCCATTAGTTTTGGTGTGTTGTTTCATTATTGTCATTATCTTTGATGAAATAATTAATTCTTTCTATAATTTGTTTTTTTTTGATTCCCTCACTCTTTAAAATTAGGTTATTTAGTATCCAATTAGTTTTGGGTCTATATCTCCCTGGCCCAATATTGCATGTGTTTTTTATTGCATTATGATCTGTAAAAGATGCATTCACTATTTCTGCCTTTTTGGAATCGATTATTAGGTTTTTGTGCCCTAGTACATAGTCAGTTCTTGTATAAATGTCATGTACTGTAGGAAAAAAAGTATATTACTTTTGATCCTCATTCAAGTTCTTCCACGGCTCTACCATGTCTAGGTTTTCTAACAATGTATTTACCTCCTTAACTTCATTCTTGCTTATTTTATGGTTTGATTTATCGATCTGAGAGTGAGAGGTTGAGGTCTCCCACTGGTAAAGTTTTACTCTCTGTGTCTTCCTGTAACACCTTTAACTTCTCCTCTATGAGTTTGGATACTATATAATGGTGCATGAATATTTAGTATTGAAATTAGTTTATTGTGTATGGTACTGTTTAGGAGGAAATAGTTTCCTTCCTTATCTCTTTTAATAATATCTGTTTTTGCAGCTGCTTTGTCTGAGATAAAGACTGCTACCCCTGTTTTTTTCTTCACTTCAACTGAAGCAAAATATATTTTTGCTCCAGAACCTTTCACCCTTACTTTATATGAATCTGCTTCAAATGAGTATTTTGTAAGCAGTATATTGTAGGATTTTGGTTTTTAATACACTTTTAATCCACTATTCACTTATGTTTTAAGGGAGAGTTGATCCCATTCACATTCAAAGTTATAATTCCTAACTCTTTATTGCCCTCTATGTTATCTTCCCCCTGGATTTTTCCTCCTTTTTAAACTTTTTTCACTTTATCCAAATTCCCCAATATTTTGTTACTGAATACCACCACCTTCAGTGTGTTTGCCCTTCTATATCCAAACCCCCTCCCCTTTCTTTCCCCTTTCCCTTTGCCCCTTCTGTTAGTTCCCCTTTTCCTCCCCCTCACCCTTTACCCTTTCAATATTTGAAAGGTAACATAAGTTTCTTAACTAAACTGAGTCTATATGTGTTAACTTTAAGCTAAATCTGATGAGAGTAAGATTTAGGCCATTCTCACCTCTTCCCTTCTTCCCCTCTATTACAATAGGTCCTTTGTACCTCTTAAAGTAAGAGATTTATGCTATTCATTCTCCTCCATCTTCCTCTCTCTTTAATTTCCCCTTTGATTTTTCTTAAACCATTCTGAGTTAGAGAAAAGTCATGAGTCTCCATCACTTCTGGCTAAGTATATTCTTTCTAATAGAGATACATTTTTCAAGAGCTATTAGAGTTGTTCTCCCAGGTAGGGTTATAGCCAGTTTCATCTTATTGGATAGTAGTTTCACAAATAAGTCATGAGTGTCCATCACTTTTGGCTAAGTATATTCTCTCTAATAGAGTTACAATTCTTGAGAGTTATAAGAGTCTTTCCTCCAGGTAGGGATATAGCCAGTTTCATCTTATTGGATAGCAGTTTTTTCTTTACACTTTTTTTAAACCTTTCCATGTGTCTCTTGAGTTTCCTTTTTGACATCCAAATTTTCTATTATACTTTGGTCTTTTCATCAGGAAAAGTTGGAAGTCTCCTGTTTCATTAAATGTACATCTTTTCCCCTGGAAGATAAGGCTCAGTTTTTCCAGATAGTGAATTCTTGGCTGCATTCCAAGATCCCTTGCTTTTCAGAATATCATATTCCAGACCCTTTGATCCCTTAATGTTGATGCAGTCAGATCCTGTGTAATCCTTACTATGACTCCTAGGTATCTAAATTGTTTGTTTCTGGCTGTCTGTAGGATGTTCTCTTTTATCTAATAGTTCTGTAATTTGGCTACTAAATTCCTTGGTGTTTTCATTTTGGATCCTCTTCCAGAGAGGATCAATGTATTCTTTCAGTAACTATTTTGCCCTTTGACTCCATGATGCCAGGGCAATTTTCTATCACTAAATCCTATAATATTAAGTCCAGCCTTTTTTTTCCTCTCTTCAATATTTTCATGGACACCAATTATTCTTAAATTGTCCCTCCTACTTCTATTCTCTAGGCCAGTAGTTTTGCGGATGAGGTATTTAACATTTTTTAATTTTTTAATTTTTTGATTTTGTTACAGATTCTTGTTTTCTCATGAAATCATTAGTTTCCACAAACTCTATTCTTTTATTTAGAGAAGAATTTTCTTCACTTATCTTTTGCAACTCCTTTTTCTAATTGGTCAATTCTATTTTTGAAAGAGTTTTCCATATGACTATGAGGTTCTGAGAGAATTATTTTCTTTTTGCATTTGTCCAATTGTATATTCCAAGGATTTGTTTTCTTGTTGCAGAGTATTAATTTCTCTCCCTAATTTTACAATTGATTTTTAAACTTCTTCCTGATTTCTTCAATGAGTCTTTCTGGACTGGAGATCAAATTATATTCTCCTCAGAGGTTCTCAATCTCTCTGAATTAAGGCCTTTACTTTCTTTTTTTAATGCTATTTTTTATTTTTCAAGGCGATGGGGTTACGTGGCTTGCCCAAGTCCACACAGCTAGGTAATTATGAAGTGTCTGAGGTCGGATTTGAACCCAGGTACTCCTGACTCCAAGGCCAGTGCTCTATTCACTGTGCCAACTACCCGCCCCAGGCCTTTACTTTCTAGGAAGTTTTCTAGACACCCCCTCCACTGGCCTTTCTTCATTCTCCTAAGATCTTGTGTTGGTGGTGGAGTTGGTTTGCAGAGGTTTGGTGCTGAGATCCCTAGAGACTTTACTCACTGATTGTAATAATTCCAAGTGAACGGGCCAGTAGGGGTGCTAAATAATTTGTCTAGAGTGTCTGTGACCTTCATTTGAAGCCCTTTCCTTTGACCTGGAGGATGTAGGTAGTGTTGCTGGATACTTGTATCCTTGAGTAATGTGGGTTATGCCCGAGCAATGTAATTACTCTCTTTAGTCATAGCTGAGGGAGCTTTGCTGCCCATGCCTGAGCCTGAGGGGGGTGGGGGGTGGGCTGTTACTGTGTATGTTCTGGGAAGAGGACTCTGTTGAAGTGAAAGTATGGAGTCTGAGGTCTTCCGGACCAGAGGAGCCCAGGGGATCGATGTCTGCAACTCTCTGAGCTGGTACTTGCCCTCCAGCCCTGCCAGAGTGCCCCAGACAGTCAGTCCCACAGCCAAATCCTCCATGCCCCATTTGTCTCTTGGACTGCAGCTCCATTAGTCATTGTCTCAGCAGATGATCCCAGTCTAGTCTGGCTCTCACCCCTCCCAGCAGGGTCTCTGCATTCTGTGCCCAACTCTCTGAAGATAAACCATGAGGTAGAGGTTCTTCTCCTAGCTTCTTTTTCTGGGTTTTGTCACTTGAATTTTTGTTAAGAGGTTTGCTTCATATTATACATGAGGGAAGATCATGAAATCTTAGCACAGTGCCTGTGTTCTCTCCACCACCTTAGCCAGGATCCCATTCTCATAGCAGCTTTTTTTTATATTGTCAAAGATTTGTAAATTGAAGGAATACCCATTAACTGGGGAATGGCTTAACAAGTCATGGTATATGAATGCCATAGAATAATATTTTTCTATAAGAAACCATAAATGGTCAGACTCTAGAGAAGCATGGAATCAATTACAGGATCTGATGTTGAGTGAAGGGACCAGAACCAAGAGAACATTAGACACATTAACAGCAACATTGTTAGTTAATCAACCTTGATGGATGCAGCTCCTCTCAGCAGTTCAGAGAGTTAGGACAACCCTATTAAGACCAGCTATGGACAATGCTATCACCATCCATCAAACCAAAAAAAAAAAAAACCTTCAGAATCTGATGAACACTCTATTCATTTTTTAAAAAAAATTCTCATATATTTCATTCCTTTAATTATAATTCCTCATACTGAAAATGAGTAATTTGTAAACATGTTTAACAGAAATGTGTATGTGAAATATTCACTTGACTATTTGTTGATGAGAGAAGGGGGTATGAAGGGAGGGTGGAAGGAAATTATGTGACTTAAAATTGTGCATTTGTGTAGAAATGAATGTTGAAAAGCTTTCATATCATCTTTCTGGAAAAAATGAAATCTCATTTATAAAAAGAGTTCAAAAGCTTTTTAAAGTACACACAGGAGACAATCCAATAGTACTAAGGAATTTCAAAAGATCAAAAGTGAATTCTTTTAAATTACACCTTCAATGAAGTTGAGAACAATTCTTCCCAGTCACAGGTCTCTCGCCTCCATATTTGGAATTGTTTTAAACAAAACATCAAAGATGAGAAAAATCACATTTGTAAATGGGCCACATATGCATCGTTTCAGTGATAGATTTTGTATGAGAAATTGATATGCAGATGGATATTTACCAAATGCTGTATATGTAACAGATGTTGCATAGTTTGTCAAATTAAGTTCAGCAACTCATTTGGCAATACTGTCACAATTAAGAGTCAGGAAGCTTCATTTAGTCGCCATGTCCATCTCCCAGCTGTTTCTACCATCTATTCCAGGTTCAAACTGAGAGATTGAATCAGTGAATTCTTTGTGACCATCCAGGAAGGAAAAGTCCATATATTCTAAACTTAACCCATCCTGACATAAAAGAGAGAAATCCATTCTCAAGTCTTAAAAATCCTTCATTTAAAAAAATCATTTTCTTAAAACTTATGAGAGAACAGGTGGGTTTTAATTTTTCTAACCATCTATCCAAGAACACATTTCATATAAATGCCCTTATTGTACCTCATCCCCTAGGATTTGAATCTTCTCTAAAATGTCTTTTACATTTTGATCACCTTTAAGGATAGCAGCTCTTGATAAGAGTGAAATGGACAAATCTGATGTAACCACCCAAGAGAAAGCTAAAATTCTATTTTGCACTTTCATTAAGAAAAAAAAATACTATACTGTTATAATGTACTCCTGCAGACCTTGTGAAGGGTACATATAGATTATTAGCCTTTCATTTTTATATATACTTAAAATAACCCTTTATATTTAAGCATCCCAAAATGATTAAATTTTCACACTTTCACAATAAATAGCACATGGAGGGAGTTTGAAGATTTGAAAGAAGTAATATGCCTAAGGTTGTTCTAGTAATCCTGACAAACATAAATCCTAGTACTCAAATGGTGATACTGCTTTGCCCCTTTACTTTCAACTGTTCTTGACTCAGTTTGGCCCTGATTAGAGTTATGGTTAAGGGTTCATTAAACCTCTTCCTTTTCTACCTACCATATTTTACACAAATTGATAATTCACAAAGTAAGAAACAGAACTGTCATAGGAGAGGGACTTTAGAGGCTCACCAAATCCAACCAGCTTATCTTACAAATGAGAGAATGGAGACAAGAGAGCTTGTGACTAATTCAAACTTTAAATATCTCAAAAGGCATTTGAATTCAGGTTTTCTAATTCCCAAATTAGGTACTATATGATAGTAATTTCTTAGGGCATAACCTAATGGCATTGAGAATGTGTATAAGTTACCTCTTTGTTTCTGTTACAAGTCCTAGAGAACTAGGAATAATTCAGTGAGTTAATGCTTCCAAACTCTAACCAAGGAAGCAGAAGAACTTAAAAATAATTTTATTCTATTAATGACAGCAAATAATGGATTTATTTATCAATAGCTTTGTGATCACAATGATGAGAATATTCTTTGCATTTTTAAAGATGAGAGTTCTCATCCAATGAAAATAATTTCTTAATTTTCTTCTAGTTCCTCTAGAGAAAAGTGACCAAAAATATCTTAGATGCAGTAAAAGAGCACATTCATTTTTGTCAGAGAAACAGAAGAGATTTTGACTGTTAACATAAAAGAAATCAGCATTATTTTACAATACAATGGTGTTAATTGACTTTACCAAGGTCACACAGTTAGGTAATTATTTAGTCTCTGAGGTGCACTATCCACTATATCACCAAGTTGCTCCCAAGAAAGTAGCTTTTTTATAATTTTACCAATATTTATGTTAAAGAATTTTAACATAGGTTGTGCATATAAATAAATATATGTAGAAGTACACATGTTATTTAAATACTTCATAAACTATTATTTCATTAATGTAATTATGCCTTTCACATGTATAATTTACAGCTTCTACATTCCAAAGTGGATTGTCTTGTGCTATGAACAGAAAGCTTCAGAAATGAGCACCTTTGATTATACAATATGGCATTTTAGATTGAAAGAGACCTCAGTATCATATTAAACAATTTCCCAAAAGGAATCACCCATACAACATATGGCATAATTGATAATCAAGCTCTTAACTGAAGACTTCTAAGAAAGAAGAATTCACTACTTCCTGTGATAGTCCATTCTACCTTTAAATAGAAAAAATTTTAAGAATGTGCTGTTATTATTTTCTCTGGATATGACCACTTTTTGCAACTTCAACTTCACATTCCTTATGGTATTCTTTGAGACCAGAGGAATTAAATCTAATCTTATTTCAAATCATCATCTTACACATAACCAAGTGACTTAATCTAAATAGTTACATTCTAGTAGACATTTTTCATATTATCATTGTTCTTCCTAAGCCTTGATACAAAGAACCAAACATGATATTACCAAAGCAGAGTAAAATGAGACAATCATTTATTTTGTTCCTAGAATTTATAACTTTATTAATACAGTCCTTGATCATATGCAAGGGAATTGTACTGTTTCCTCCTAATCCTAGGGAGTTGGACTAACTCGAGTTATGGTGAAATTGCCACCACTGGATGCTTTCATGTAAGATTTGCTTGATTGCTCATCAGACATATTACAGAGAAAATTCCTGAATAGGCAAAAGATGGAATAATTAACATTTAAAGCCAGTTCCAATGATGAAGTGAAAGAAAAGGAAGACTGAAAGGACATGAAGCAGAAAATGACAAAAAGCATAAGAATATTGGACACAAACAAAATTTTAGATTCCAAAATAACATACACTGTAGAAGTGAAAATAGAGTAGTAATTGGTGTTACCTTCAGTCATCTCTTTCAGTTGTTGAGGAAGCTGCTCTGTGATTTCTTTTTCCTCATCAAACTTCAGCAAAAAGCATCAGCATAATCCAGTGACATAACATGCCCCTCTGATTATGTGACTGTCTTCTCCTATTTGCTAGTTCCTCTCAGAATCTCCATTTTTTAGGAAAGAGTCAAAGCCAGCTCTAATGTATTCTCCTGTCTTTTCTACCATGCTTTTATCAAGGTACCTCCTTCATCCCTTCCCAATTGCCTGGTAAGTGTTGCCATTCCTTCATTAATATATAAGCTACATTAAGGCAGTCACTTCTTTTCTTCTTGCTTCTTTTTATTCTCAAAGTATAACAGATTTTCTCCCATGTAATAAAAGCTGAAAGGTTCTTAATGGTTTTGATCATTAGACATGTGGTGATGATTTTTGCTGCTGTTGTTGACTATTGTGGTGATTGTTGAATCAAGAAAGACTTGAATTTGAATCTGGCCTTATGATTTCTAATACAAACCAATAAAATTCATTTAACTCAGTCTCATCTTCATATTTCAGTTTCTGATCTTCAACATGAATGTACTGATACTTGTCATACCTATAAGCAAAACATTGTTGGATGGATCAAATGAGTTAATCTATTAAAAGCCTTTTCTAGACCTAGTCCTAAAAGGACTGTTCAAATGAGAATTATTAGTTATAAAACAGAGTATGAAATGTAAATATTTGATAGTCCTCCCTAATTCCAGATGTCTGGTCATTTTATTTTAGGTCTATATTTATACACATAAGCAGAACATAGGAAAGTTTTGTAGCTCTGATGTTATTACATGAATCTACAAGTTCACAAGTTACCTAGGAATTTGGCTGCACTCCCTGACATTTCAGAAAAAATATAGTCCAAGTGTCCCTGAGAGTAGTATTCTGGAAGTAGACCTTGTGTCTTGTGCTTAGGTTATCAGACATCCATTAAACAGTTAGAACTAGTGATATAAAATTAAGTCAAGCGATAAAGTGCTCTGTTAGCACTTCCAGAAATATCTCATTGCCTGCAAATCAGCAGCCTTAATACTGAAGTCTGGGACTGAAAAGTTGAGAGTGAGCAGCTAAAACTTTCTAAGATGAAGATTTGTGTTGTAAGGGACAGCATGCTAGTGTTGCCCCAGGGAAATGAGTAGAAAGTCTTCACAGGTTGATTGTATCTGACAACTTCAATTTTGCAGCCTGCCTAGCTTCCAGAGGGTAAGATCCTTTCAATGTAAGCAAGGACAATCCTTCTCTATTGGAATTAACTTCTCCTCAAACAGAAAAAAAGACTTGAGGTCCTGTTCTGACCTATTATTATCAAATGAACCATTTAGAGAGAACTTTTAAAAAGTTTGAGATAATGGTGCATAAATTGGCCCTCATGCAGATTTATAACATATATGTAAGTAATATTTGTGTATGTGTGTATATTTTATGAAGCAACTTAAATATTTTATTTAATTTAAAATATATTAATATAATAACTAATAAAAGATCTCTCTGTTGTTACCTTTGTCACACTGAACATGAAATACTCAAGACCATACGGACTAATGAAATTGTCTTTCATTTTGACAGGTTCAAAGTTTTTGTGTGTTTTAAACTATACTCAACTGTGATGATTCAGTTCTAGGCAGGTTGAAATTAACTCACCAGTGAAGGGAAGGTTGTCTGTAGTTTTATACATTGTTTTACCTTCCCTCTAAATTCATCAAAAGCAAAAGGAATTGAAAACAAAAGTAATTCAATTCAATTCATGATGTGGTAGAAATGTACAGTGAAAAAAATGGTGAGACTTCTGCTTGGAGTGGAAATGTGGACATAAGTTAGAGGATTCCAAATTCTCCCTAAGCAACTAAAGCAAGAGAACTAAAAATGTATGAGGACGAGTCATGGTAAAGAAAACCAAAGACAAATAATCTTTTCTCCATAATATGCATCATTTAGTCCAAGACTACATGAAAATAGTGCTAGAAATTAGAGATAAATAAGAGTTTATGAAAGGCCTAGCTTTCATATAGCCTGGAGACTAGAAAGGGGCTAAATCAATGCCAAATAGCCCATTGTCCTTGCAGTTGAACCTAAGTCATAGACACATACATGGCCAAATTAGTACCTAGACTAACCATGCCTTTTGCAGCATCCTTGAAACCTGTGGCAAATCCATAGCAAGGGACAGAACTAATCCCAAGGTAGATAAGCAATCAGAACATGAAATAAATACAGATGTAGACAAAGCAGCACTAGTGCCCAGGCAGCTTCTGACTGAATGACAGGAAAACAAAGAACTAGACTGGAGCTCAGATAGAACATTATCAAGGTAGCCCTTGCTTGATACACAGAAATAAAAAAAAATACAAAAATACATAATCATCAACACCATCAAGAAATAGTAAAACAAAATCAGAGTACTTAAAATATCATATTTGCATCATGCTTCTTATTTTAAAAGTGCTTCCAAAATAAAGAAAAATATTATAAGAAACACTGTCAAGAAAATAAAAATAATATATCCCAAGACTCATGTATTTTTCTATTAGAACCAAAATAAAAATAAAAACCAAAGAATTTAGTATTCCCCTCCAAGAAAAAAATTGTAATTATTGTAGTTCAAATCAATGGGGAAACATTTCAACTATCAAGGAAACAGAGTCAGAACCAAATAAAAAATATGTTATGAAAATGAATATAAGGAGATCTTCAATTATGCTTTTCAAAAGGCAAAACACAAAGACTTGAAACTCAGAATAACTTACTCCATAAAACAAAGACTAATCAGAAACAGAAAACATAAAAAAATCATCAATAAATCAAGAACTACCAAGATTTCCTTATTTTAAAAAGTGAAATTTATTGATATCTTTAAAGTGAAACTATAGAAGTCAAGGGAAAACTGGAAAGAAGGCTACATTTCATATTCTAAATAGGTCACAAGAAAATGAAATCATTATATAAAAGCAAACAAAAATATCCCTCCTTAACCCTAATATTTATACCCCTAACAAGGGCTAGATAATCAAATAAGATTATAGAGGGTCTAGGGGTGGTTGTATTTTGATTGTATTAAGAGAAAAAAAGATAAGGGAGGGGAAGAAAACAGGGGAGGAAAAAGTAGAACTTACTGTTTCACATAGTTAAAGTACAAAAAACCAAAGAGTATACATATATGAAAGAAATGTGGCAACAGTTATGACATATACCTCACTTTCATCTGAACTACATAGAAAAGGATGGATTATGTTCACTCTATCTCAGCATATTCTCTCTCTTTCTCTCTCTCTCTCTCTCTCTCTCTCTCTCTCTCTCCTCTCTCTCTGCATCTCTGATTCTCTGTCTGTCTCTTTGTCTCTATTTCAAACAGGGAGTTTGGTGTAGAAATAAATTAAATTTAAATGGAAAATAGGCAGCAAAAGGAAGATGAAATACCACATATAAGATGAAACATACAATTAGTAAAGGAAGAAGCAAAAACACAAACACAAAAACATACATATATCTCAATGGAAAAGAAAATTGGAAAAGGATAGTGGGATTAAAAATAAAGAAAAAAACACTTTATTAGGAAGGAAAGGGAAAATCAAAGGAAAAGCAGGAACAGATTGTTTCAATTATTGAGATTAAACATTTCAGATAAATTGCAATTATCTCTCCCCACCTTTTTGTACAATGTAGAAAGGAGGGCTATGTATTTTTTAAGAACATTAAGTAATATAGTGGAGATGGAAATATAAAGATTATAATCATGACGGTAAATGAAATAAACATTCCTATAATGAAAGAATATAACAGGATGAAAGAGGCTAGTAGGATGTTTTAGAAACCAGAATCTAGGGGGCAGCTAGGTGGCACAGTGGATAAAGCACCAACCTGGGAGTCAGGAGTAGCTGGGTCCAAATCTGGTCTTAGACACTAAATAATTACCTAGCTGTGTGGCCTTGGGCAAGTCACTTAACCCTGTTTGCCTCACAAAAAACTAAAAAAAAAAAAAACAGAATCTAACAATAAGCTGTTTACTTGAAAAACATTTGATATATTAAGACAGATGAAAAAAGAGCTAGAGCAAAATCTATTGTGCTTCAAAAATATACTCAAAAATATAATGGAGTAAGTATGATCTTGGATCAGCTAGTAATAATAAAGAAATGATAAAAATAGAAAAATAGAGAAACTACATTACACTTAAGGGAACTATAGGTAATGAGTCAATGTCATTATATAATATATATAAACTGAATTAGCTTTTCAATGCTTAAAAAAACCAGTGCTGAAATTGAAAGAAGAAATAACCTATAAATTTGGGCTAAAATCTAAAATCATAACCAGTGTGGATTAATAAAAAAAATTGTTAATAGAGAGTCAAAGAATCTGGGATCAGGTTCTACCTTTGTCAATTAATTTTTGAGTGTGTGTGTGTGTATGTGTGTGTGTCTGTGTGTGTGTGTGTGTGTGTGTGTGTGTGTGCGCATGCTATTCATCTGTAAAATAAAGTGTTTGGAAAAAAATAACTTTCAAGGACATTGAAGTTCTGAATCCATTATTATATGACATCTAGTTCAGACTTTTCTAAGCTATTGTTTTAACTACCACAGACACTCACTAAAAAATATATTATCATTCACTTATTATTGGTCAGGATTTATGAATATCTCTAGGAATATGGTTTCATGGGGTGGAGCCAAGATGGCAGCAGGAATACAGCCTCTCTTAGGTACTCTCTTCAAAATATTTCAAAAACCTTAAAATTATGACTCTAACTAAAATATCAAGAGACAGAACCCACAGAAAGATCAAGTGAGGCAATTCTCCAGTCCAAGGTAATCAGGAAAATAGGGGGAAGACTCTGTTCCATGGGTTTGGAGGGGTGGCACCCCACAAAAGCAAAGGAACTTCAGACTCCTGGGAATAGCCCCAGGGTGCTTGGGAGTACCAGCTTTTAGCAACAGAAGCAATTTCCTAGCCTGCATCCCAGGGAGCACAAAGAAAAACTTGGAAGATCAGCAGGGAGACCTGTGCCAGAGTGAGCATGAAGCCCAGGCTCTCAGTGCAGCCATAGCTCAGTCCTGGCCCTTGGTGCAGTCCAGATCCCAGGAAACAGAAGCAGGCCCAGCAGAAGCCTCCAGGTAGCTGTTCCCTGAGTGCTCAGTTCATGGAAGGTAAGGGAGTGGACGAAGACAGCCAAGGTCTGTCCTCTGTCCCTGGAACAGGACTCTGGGTCTTTGACCACATTCAGACTCTGGTCAAAATCTGGGCCCCCATAGAGCAAGGACCCTCCTCACAATCCCTGGGGCAGAGGGGTATGCTTGTGGTCATATAACAGACAAGGAGATTAGTCTGAGCCTCACACACTAAAGTCCTTGCAAGGGAATGTTCCAATAATGCTCAGAAGCTCAGGAAGCACCCCAAAACCATGCACAGGCTGGGGAAAGGAGTAAGCAGAATAAAGAAACCTGATCATAGACAATTACTGTGGTCTCATGGAAGACCAAACCACACAATCAGAATATGAGAACATCTAAGTTTCTAAACCTAAAGACTCCAAGAAATATAGAAGTTGGACTCAGGATACGACAGAGCTTAACAACTATTTTGAAAATCAAGAGAGATAGAAGAAAAATTGAAGAATGAAATGAGAGAGATGCAGGAAAAACATGAAAACAAATTCAGAAACTTAGTCAAGAAGATTAAAAAAAAAATGCTGAAGAAAATAACATGTTAAAAACCAGCTTAGGTCAAATGGCTAAAACAGTTCAAAAAGTTATTGTGGAAAAGAATGCTTTAAAAAGCAGAATTGGCCAGATGGAAAGGGAAATAAGAAAGCTCTCTCAGACAAAAAAAGAAAACGTTCAGATGTAGAATGGAGCTAAAGGAAGCCGATGACTTTGCAAGAAGTCAAGACATAATAATTGAACCCCTAAAGAATGAAAAACTAGGGGCGGAGCCAAGATGGCGACATGAAGGGATCGAGTCTTAGGAGCTCTCTGATAAAAACTCATAACCTAAGGACTCTAACTAAACTTTCAAGAGACAGAACCCACAAAGGGAACCAGTGAGGCAGTTCTCCTAATCAAGGTAACCTGGAAAAGAGAAGAAAGGCTCTGCTCCCCGGGGTCGGAGGGGCGGCCAGCCAGAGGGGTGGCCCCTCAGAGTGAAAGAACTTCAGCCTCCCAGAGGCAGCCACAGGGTGCTGGGAGCCAGGGCACACAGCAGCGGGGGAGTCTCCTGAGCTGCACCCTGGGGAGCACTAGGCACAAAGTGGGGTAACAGTGGGGGACCTCTGCCAGAGAAAGCACGGGGAGCTCAGCCCTCAGGGCACGCAGGGAGCAGCATGGTCTTTCAGCAGCCTAGACCCAAAACAGAAGCAGGCAGAGCCAGTAAGCAGGAGCCTCCAGGGCATGAGCCCATTGAGCTGAGGGAGGGGAGTGAAGAGAGAGACAGCAGAGCTCTGTCCTCTGCCCCTGGAACAGGACTCTGGGGCTCTGACCACATTCAGATCCTGATCCCAGTCTAGGACCCCCCCCCCATAGAACAACAGCCCCATGGCAGAGGGGGGCACTTATGGTCATTCACAGACCAGGAGGGAGGACAGAGCCTCACGCACTGAGACCCTTGTGGGAGTGCCCCAAAAGCTCAGGAAGCACCCAAAACCAGGCCTAGGCTGGGAAAATGAGCAAGCAGAGAAACAAAAGGAAGACTATTGAGAAATATTTTGCAAATGAGCCCAAGAAGGATCAAAATACTCAGTCTGAAGATGAGGAAGCACAAGCTCCTGCATCTAAAGACTCCAAGAAAAACAGAAATTGGGCTCAGGCTATGACAGAGCTCAAAAAAGACTTTGAAAATCAAATGAGGGTGTTGGAAGAAAAACTAGGAAAAGAAAGGAAAGAGATGCAGGAAAAACATGAAAATGAAGTCAACAGCTTAGTCAAAGAAATCCAAAAAAAATGCCAAAGAAAATAGCATGCTAAAAACCAGCTTAGGTCAAATGGATAAAACAGTTCAAAAAGATATTGAGGAGAAGAATGCTTTAAAAAGCAAAATTGGCCAGATGGAAAAAGAGATAAGAAAACTCTCTGAGGAGAACAAATACTTCAGACAAAGAATAGAATTCAGGGAGATTGATGAATTTACCAGAAATCAGGAATCAATACTTCAAAACGAAAAGAATGAAAAATTAGAAGAAAATGTGAAATATCTCATTAAAAAAAACTTATATGGAAAACAGACTTAGGAAAGATAATTTAAAAATTATTGGAATACCTGAAAGTCATGATCAGGAAAAGAGCTTTGACATCATTTTCAAAGAATTACTACAGGAAAATTGCCCTGATATTCTAGAAGCAGAGGGCAAAATAGAAATGGAGAGAATCCACTGATCCCCCAGAGAAAGAGATCCCAAAAAAACAACACCTAGGAATATTATAGCCAAGTTCCAGAACTCCCAAGTCAAAGAGAAAATATTACAAGCAGCCAGAAGGACACAGTTCAAATATCGTGGAGCTGCAGTCAGGATCACACAGGACTTAGCAACAACTACATTGGAAGCTTGTAGGGCTTGGAATACAATATACCGGAAGGCAAAAGAGCTTAGAATGCAGCCAAGAATGAACTACCCAGCAAGGCTGAATGTCCTCTTCCAGGGAAAAAGATGGACTTTCAATGAACCAGGGGAATTTCAAAGGTTCCTTTTGGAATGGCCAGAGCTGAACAGAAGGTTTGATCTTCAGATACAGGACTCAGGTGAAGCATGGAGATTGGAGGAGAGGGGGGAAATATGAGGGACTTAATGAGGATGAACTGCATGTATAGAAAAATCATACCGATAATATTCATATGAACCTTCTCAGTTAATAGAGCATGTAGAGGGACCTTTTATAGTTGAAGCACAGGAGAAAGCTGAATTTGAAGATAAAATATGTAAAATTGGAGTCAACAAAAAAAGGGAAATGGAATGGGAGAAAGAAAAAAGGAGAGGGGGAATAGTCCAAGATATTTCACATAATAAGATTTTTTTATTACAATGAGCTATTGCAATGATATGGAAAGGGGAGGCAAGGGGGAATGAGGGAAACTTTGCTCTCATCAGAGATGGCTAGGAGAGGAAACAGCAAATATACTCAATGGGGTATAGGCATCTGGAGTAAGATGGGAGGGACAGGGGGAAGGGGGGATGTGAATAAAGGAGGAGAGGATGGACCATGGGGGAAGAGTGGTCAGATATAACACATTTTCTTTTTTACTTCTTGCAAGGGGCTAGGATTGCAAGGCCTGCCCAGGACCATAGGGCCAAGTGGATTCTGGGCCTAAGGGGTGGTATGGGGGCTCTGGGCTTCTTCTGTGCTACTCAGTGACCCTACAGCAGAGTCAGAGTGAAAGGAGAAGAGAAAATATAGTACATTGTTGTGGAGAAATAATAAAGGAGGGAGTTGCGATCAGCAATGGCAACATTGGAAAAATATGGAAGTAAACTTTGTGATGGACTTATCATAACGAATGTGATCTACCCATGACAGAGTTGTTGGTGTTGAAACAAAGACTGAAGCACATTTTTTGTTATTATTATTTAGGAGAGGGTGCAGGGCAAGGGGGGCTGGGTGGCCTGCCTAGGGTCACATAGTAGCATGATCTTTGGGTGTCTGGGGCCAGATTTGGACCCAAGTGCTCCTGGCTCAAGGGCCAATGCTCTGTCTGCCACCTAGCCACCCCTACTATTATTACTATTTTATTTTATTTTGGGTCTTTTTACCCCCCTTCTTTTTGGTTTTTGCAGGGCAGTGGGGATCGAGTGACTTGCATGTCACATGGCTGGGTGATTGTTGGGTCTATGGGGCTGGATGTGGGCTCGGGTGCTCGTGGCTCCAGGGCCGGTGCTTCGTCCATTGTACCACCTGGCCATACCTACAATTATTACTATTTTTTTAATTTTAATTTTTTTTCTCTCCCCTTTACTTTTTTCGCCCAAGAAAGTCTATCTATATTCAAGGGGGGGGGTGTTATTTTGTTTACTTGTAAACAAGAATATTTTATTAATGTAAAAAAATTTGTACAAAATGAAAATAAAAAATAAATTAAAAAATGAAAAACTAGAAGAAAATGTAAAACATCTTATTGAAAAAAACAACTGAAAAAAAAACAAATGATCTAGAAAGCAGATTCAGGAAAGATAATTTAAAAATTATTGGAATATCTGAAAGTCATGATCAGGAAAAGAGCCTTAAGCTCATTTTTAAAGAAATCCTACAGGAGAATTGCCCCGATAACCTAGAAGCAGGGGGCAAATAGAAATTGAGAAAATTCACTGATCTCCCCTGGAAAGAGATCCATAAAAACATATTCTAGCCAAGGAACATTATAGCTGAGTTCCAGAACTCCTAAGACAAAAAGAAAATATTAAAAGAAGCCAGAAGTACACAATTCAAATATCATGGAGCTGCAGTCAGGATCACACAGGACTTAGCAGCAACTACATTAAGGGGTTATAGGGCTTGGAATATAATATTACAGAAGGCAAAAGAGCTTGTAATGCAAACAAGACATCCTCTTCCAGGTGAAAAGATTGACTTTCAATGAACCAGAGGAATTTCAAATGTTCCTGTTGAAATGACCAGAGGTGAACAGAAAGTTTGATCTTGAAGTACAGGACTCAGGTGAAGGATAGAGAGTGTGGATGACAAGGGTACATTATGAGGGACTTAATGATGATGAACTGCTTGTATTCCTGAATGGAAAGATGATACTGATAATACTCATGTGAACCTTCTGATTTAATAGAACAGGTAGAAGGAGCCTTTATAGACAAGACACAGGAGAGAATTAAATTTGAAGATATAATATATTGTAAAAATGGAGTCAATAGGTGAAAGGGAAGTGTACTGGGAGTAAGAGAAATTAGAAGTAGTATAGACTAAGACATTCATATAAAAGATATTTTATGTAGTTTTTGCAATGGTATGGAAAGGGGGAAGGTGAGGGGGAATGAGGGAGCCTTCATTCTCATCAGAAATGACTCAGAGAGTAAACAACATACACACTCAATAGGGTATAGACATCTAGACGAAAAAGGAGAGAAGGGGAATGTGGGTGATAGAGGAGAGGGTAGATCATAGGGGAGGATAGTCAGATATAATACATTTTATTTTATTTTTTGCAAGGTGTGGGATTGGGTGGCTTTTCCGGGACTACAGGGCCTGGAGGTTGCTGAATGTGTGGGCTGAGATGTGGGCTCGGGGTCTGTTGGACCCAGGGTCAGTGCTCTGTCCACTGTGACACTCAGCTGCCCCACAGCACATTTTTGAAGAGCGACAGAGTGAAAAGAGAGAGAAAATATAATAGATGGCAGTACAGAGGAATGGATGGAGGGAATTACAATCAGCAGCAACAACTGTGGAAAAATATAAAAGTAACTTCTATGATGGACTTATGTTAAAGAAAGTGATCCATTCAAGACAAACCCAATGGTATCAGAACACAGAGTGAAACACGTTTTTTTTCTCTTTCTTTTACTTTATTTCTCTTGAGGATTTTATATTTTGTGGGGGGGGTATTATGTTTACTCTTAAATAAGAATATTTTAGTAATGTGTAAATGAATTAAAGAAAAATAAAAAATGATAAAGGATACTGTTTCATAATCTGATTATTAGCCTCCCTTCTTTCAGTTCTTTCTTTATCCAGTATCCTCCAAAATAACATCTCACTAATCTTCCTAAATAATACACTGACCAGAATTGAGGGAATATCCATCAATTGGGAATGACTGAGGTGCAGCTAGGTGGCACAGTGGATAGAGCCTGACTCTGAGTCAGGAGAACCTGAGTTCAAATCTGGTCTCAGACACTTAATAATTACCAGTTACCTTGGGCAAGTCATTTAACCCCATTGCATTGCAAAAACCAAAAAAAAAAAAAAATTGGGAAAAACTAAAAGCATTGTGATATATGAATGTGATGGAACATTATTTTTCTATAAGAAATCATGCGGGTGGGGCTAGGTGGTACTGGGGAAGTTAGGTGGCACAGTGGATAGAGCTCCGGCCCTGGAGTCAGCAGAACCTGAGTTCAAATCCGACCTCAGACACATAATAATTACCTAGCTGTGTGGCCTTGGGCAAGCCATTTAACCCCATTGCCTTGTAAATAAAAAAAAACAAACAAAAAAACCCTAAAAACTAAAAAAACAAAAGATATCATGGGGGATTGGATTTCAGGAAAGCCTAGAAATACTTGCATGAATTGATGCTGTATGAAATGAGCAGAACCAACTGATAATATGGGTGATGATCAACCATGATGGACATGTTCATTGAAGCAGTACAATAATCAAAGACAATTTTAGGGGACTTGGGATGGGGAAAAAAACATCCAGAAAAGAAACTTGGTGTTTAAATGAAGACCAAAGTTTATTATCTTCAATTGGTAAGAGTTGTCTTATGTAATAAGTAATTTTGTTATCTCTAATGTTTTCCTTCCTCCTTTTGGATTAGATTATTCTCTCTAACAATAAAGGAGGGAAGGAGAAAAATTGTAAAACTCAAAACCTTGCAAAAAAATGACTGGTAAAATCTACCATTATATGTAGCAGGAATAATAAATTAAATATTTACATAATAAAAAGAAAAGGAAGTATATTCCCTATTAACAAATCTGATATTTTCGGTTCTAAAAAATAGAATATAACTGACCATTTAATTTTCTTATTAAAAATTGCTTGTTCTCCAGGTCATATAATATTAACTTACTTACAATAATACTTATCATAACATGTCAAATAAGCTAGCATTTATTTAATGCTTTAAGGTTTTCATAGTGTTTGACATATCTTATCTTACATGATACTCACAATAGCTTTGTCAGAGAGATGTTTATCATATACATTTTATAGATGAAGAAACTAAGAGAGAAAGAGATTAAGTGATTTGACCAGGGTCACATTAATTTGAATTTTTCAGAATCCAAAACCTACAACATTTATCCTTTTAATACCAAGCGGCATAAAAGTAATCTCTTAGATTAGCATTTTTGGATTAGACAATTGTTCTACCTAAACCTTCAATCATGTTTTATTCTAATTGCTTCTAAAATTCTATATTGTCTTTGAACAGCATTACTAGTTTTTTCCCAGAAATCAGCACCTAATTTATATTCTCATAAACCTCCATAATTGAAATGCACTAACTGTATTTCGCCTATTCATAAGCCTTGTCTTTCTTTAAAGGTTCATTGTATTGTATCTTTTTAATTTCTTTTTAATTTATTATCAGTCATTATTTCTGATACATCTTTACCTAATCTATTCCATTAAACTACATTTTATTAAATTTTTAGCCAGTAAAATTTGTTTTTTTAATAAATACAGTTCTATAGTATAAAATGAGTTCTAGAAATGCTCTCCCCCTTCATGCCCCTCATTATTTCAGCAATCATTTTTTGGAAAGGTTTTGAACTTTCTATTTTTCTCCCTCTCTCCCTTCTCTCCCCCTTTCCCCTGAGAGAAAACAAACCAACATAGATCATGTTTGTTCAGTCATGTTAGACATAGATCCATGCTCATTATGATTTGAGAGAAGAATCAAATCAAAATGGAGAAAAACAATAGAGAGAAAAAATAATACTTAAGACAAGTTTTAAAAATTGGAGATAGTAAGTTTTAATCTGCATTTAAACTCCACAATTCCTTCTCTGGATATGGATGGTATTTTTCCCTCACAGGTCTTTTAGAATTGTCTTTGATTATTGTATTGTTGAAATGAATAAGTCCGTCATAGTTGATCATACCCAATGTTACTATTAGTGTATAAAATGTTCTCTTGGTTCTGCTCACTTCACCCAGAATCAGTATGTTCCAGGTTTTTCTGAAGTGGCATTCCTCATTATTTCTTATATAAATAGTGTTCCATCATATTCATATACCACAATTTGTTCATACATTCCCCAACTAATGGGCTTTCTCACAATTTCCAATTTTTTGTCACTGTGAAAAAAGCTGCTATAAAGATATTTGTAAATATGAAGAATTTATCCTTTTTGTGATGTATTTTAGATACAGACCTAGTAGTGGTATTGCTGTAACAAAGAATACACAGTTCTATTGTCCTTTGAGCATAATTTCAAACTGTTCTCCAGAAAGTTAGGATCAATTCACTAACAATGACTCAGTGTGCAAGTTTTCCCACATCCCCTCCTGCATTGATTATTTGCCTTTTTACTTCTATTGGTCCATCTGATAGGTGTGAGGTGATACCTCAGAGAGCTCTTAATTAGCATTTCTCTAATCAATAATGATTTAGAACATGTCTTCATATGACCATAGATAATTTTAATTTCTTCATCTGAAAATTGCCTTTTCATATCTTCAATCATTTGTCAATTGGGAACGATTTGTATTTTTATAAATTTGTCTCAAGTTTTATGTATTTTAGAAATGAGTCCTTTGTCAGAAACACAAGATGTAAAAAGTTTCAAATCTTGCTGCCATCTTCTTAATCTTGGTTTCATTGCAAAAAGTTTTCAATTTAATGTAATCAAAGATATCGATATTTTGGACTTTATATTGTGCTTTCTTCTCTTTAGTCATAAATTGTTCCCCTTTCCTTAGATCTGACAGGTAACCTATTCCTTGTTCTCCTAATTGGCTTATTATAACACCTTCTTGGCATTTGGTGTGAGATGTTAGTCAATGCCTAGTTTCACTTACACTATCTTCTAGTTTTTCCATCATTTAAAAATTTTTTTTATATTTATATTTTTATTTTTGTACAAATCATATTTTTATACATTACTAAATTATTCTATTTAAGAGTAAACATAATAACCCCCCCAAAAATATAGACCCTCATGAGCAATAAAGGAAAGAGAAAAAATTAAAATTAAAATTAAAAAAATAATAGGAGCGGCTAGTTGGCACACAGGAAGGAGTACTGGTCCTGGATCCAGGAGCACCCGAGTCCAAATCCAGCCCCAGACACCCAACAATCACCCAAATGTGTTGCCCTGGGCAAGCTAACCCAACCCCATTGTCCTGCAAAAACCAAACAAAATAAAATAAAATAATAATAATAGGGGTGGCTAGGTGGTGCAGTGGACAGAGCACCAGCCCTGGAGTCAGGAGCACCTGCTTTCAAATCCAACCTCAGACACCAAACAATCACCCTGTTGTGCTGCCCTGGGCAAGCCACCCAATCCCATTTGCCCTGCAAACACCCCCTGAAAACAATAATAATAAAAAATTTGCTTCAGTCTGTGTTCTAACACCACCAGCTCTGCCATGGGTGGATCATATTCTTTAGGATAAGTCCATCACAAAAGCTTCTTCCATATTTTTCCACTGTTGCCATTGCTGATTGCAACTCCTTTCATTTGTACTTCCTCACTACCATATACTATATTTTCTCTCTCCATTCACTCTGTCCCTCTTCTTAAATATGCTATAGGGTAGCTGAGTGGCACAGCAGACTGATCACCAGCCCTGGGGGCAAGAGACCCCAAGTTCCCATACCACCCCTAAGTCCCAGCAACCACCAGGCCCTGTGGTCCAAGATAAGCCATTCAATCCCGGGCCATTGGAAGAAGTAAAAAAGAAAATGTGTTATATCTGACCACTCTCCCCCACGGTCCACCTTTTCCTTCATCACTCACATGCTCATTCTTCCCACTCTCCCCTTCTCTCTTCCTTACTCTAGATGTATATACCCCATTGAGTAAATATGCTGCTTTCTCTCCGAGTCACCTCCAATGAGAGCCAAGGTTCCCTCATTCCCCTTTGCCTTCCCTCCTTCCATATCATTGCGATAGCTTATTCTAATACAAAATTCTTATTATATGAACTGCCTTAGCCTATTCGACCTCTCCTTTCTCTTACTCCCATTACAATTCCCTTTTAGCTATTGACTCCATTTTTACAATATATTATATCTTCAAATTCAGCTCTCTCCTGTGCTTCATCTATAAAAGTTCCTTCTACCAGCTCTATTAAATGAGGAGTTCCATATGAGTATTATCAGTATCATTTTTCTATGCAGGAATACATGTAGTTCATCATCATTAAGTCCTTCATATTTTACGCTTCTCCTCCATTCTCTATACTTCACCTGAGTCCTATATTTAAATATCAAACTTTCTGTTCAGCTCTGGACATTTTAACAGGAACATTTGAAATTCCCCTGTTTCGTTGAAAGTCCATCTTTTTCCCTAGAAGAAGACATTCAGTTTTGCTGGGTAGTTGATTCTTGGTTGCATTTTGAGCTTTTTTGCCTTCCAGAATAGTATATCCCAAAACCTAAAAGCCTTTAAGGTATTTGCTGCTAAGTCCTGTGTGATCCTGACTGCAGCTCCACGATATTTGAATTGTGTCTTTCTGGCTACTTGTAATATTTTCTCTTTGACTTGGGAGTTCTAGAACTTGGCTATAATATTACTGGGGGTTGGGCTTTTTTGGATCTCTTTTTGGGGGAGATTGATGAATTCTATCAGTTTCTATTTTGCCATCTGCTTCTAGGATATCTGGGCAATTTTCCTGTAGGATTTCTTTCTTTCTTTTTTTGTAAGGCAAGTTGGGTTAAGTAGCTTGCCCAAGGCCACACAGCTAGGTAATTATTAAATGTCTGAGGTCGGATTTGAACTCAGGTACTCCTGACTCCAGAGCCGGTGCTCTATCCACCTAGACATCTAGCTGCCCCTCCTGTAGGATTTCTTTAAAAAATGAAGTCAAGGCTCCTTTCCTGATCATGACTTTCAGATATACCAATAATTTTGAAATTATCTTTCCTGAATCTGTTTTCCAGATCAGTTGTTTTTTCAATGACATGTTTCACATTTTCTACTAATTTTTCATTCTTTTGGTTTTGAAGTATTGTGTCTTGATTTCTTGTAAAGTCAGCAGCTTCCCTCAGTTCCATTCTACAACTGTAGGATTTGTTTTCCTCAGAGAGCTTTCTTATTTCTTTTTCCATCTGGACAATTCTGATTTTTAAAGCATTCTTTTCCTCAATAATTTTTTGAACTGTTTTATCCATCTGACCTATGCTGGTATATTTTTTACATGTTATTTTCTTCAGCATTTTTTTGGATCTCCTTGACTAAACTGATGACTTCTTTTTCATGTTTTTCCTGCATCTCTCTCATTTCATTTCCCAATTTTTCTTTTGTCTCCCTTACTTGATTTTCAAAATCGTTTTTTTGAGCTCTGTCATAGCCTGAACCCAATTTCCATTTTTCTTGCAGTCTTTTTGATGTAGCAGCTTGTACTTCCTCATCATCAGATTGAGTATCTTGATCCTTCTTAGGATCATAGACAATGTATTTCTCAATGGTGTTCCTCTTTATTCTCTATTTACTCATTTTCCCAGCCTGTGCCTGGTTTTGGGGTGTTTGCTGAGCTTTTGAGCATTATTGGGACACATCCCCCAATAAGGTTCTCAGTGTGTGAAGCTCTATCTTCCCTCCTGGTCTGTGAACGACCACAAGCGTACCTCTCTGCCACAAAGCTGAGGTAGGGGGGTCCTGCTGTGCTATGGGGGGCCTAGACTGTGATCAGGATCTGAATGTGTTCAGAGCCCCATAGTCCTGTTCCAGGTATAGAGGACAGATCTAGGAAGTCTCTCTCCACTCCCCTACCTAGGCTGAGCACTCAAGGCTCAGTTGCCTGGGCACCCCTGCTTATCGGCTCTGCCTGCTTCCAGTTCCTGGATCTGGGCTGCCACAGCCATTCTGTTTGCTGAGTGCCCTGAGGGCTGGGCTTCACGTCCTCACTCTGGCAGAAGCCTCCCCAGCTAATCTCCCAAGTTGTGCTCAGTGCTCCCCAGGGTCTAGGTCAGGAAACTGTGCCTACTGCTGTGAGCCATGGCTCCCAGGCACCTTGGGGCTGCCACAGGAAGGCTGAAGTTCCTTCACTCTGGTGGGCCACCCATCTAACCCCGTGGAGCCGAGCCTTTCTACTATTTCCCAGGTTATCTTGGGCTGGTTAACTGCCTCACTAGATCCCTCTGTGGGTTCTGTCTCTCCAAAATTTAGAGTCATTATTTTATGAGTTTTGAAATATGAGAGAGAGAGAGAGAGAGAGAGAGAGAGAGAGAGAGAGAGAGAGAGAGAGCCTATTAGAGACTCTTCTCCTGTCAGCAGCTTGGCTCTGCCCTGCATCATTTTTTTTTTATTGAAGAGTTAGTTCTTATTCAGGAATCTGGAAGCTTTGGGTTAATCAAATAGCAGACTACTATTGTCATTTATTACTGTTTCTTTTATTCTTAATTTGTTCAATTGAGCCATCACTCTATTTCTTAGCCAGTATCAACAGTTTTGATGAACAATGCTTTATAATATAATTTTAGATCTGATATGACTAGGCTACCTTTATTTGCATATTTTGTTATTTCCCTTGATATTCATGATCTTTTGTTCCTTCATGAGAATCTAGTTACTATTTTTCCTCGCTCAAAAAAAATTTTTGGAAGATTTATTAGTATGATACTGAATATTTAATTTAATTTAGGTAGAATTACCATTTTTATTATATCAGTTCTGTTTATCTAAGAACTATTGACATTTGCCCAGTTATCTAGATCTGCTTTTGAGTGAAAAGTGTTTTATAGTTGTTTGATATAGTTTCTGCGTTTTCCTTGGCATACTGGCTTGCAAACTTTCAATGGAATTTCTCTTTCTATCTTTTGCTGCTGTGTCTTGAGTGTAATAAACTGAAATGCTG
The DNA here is from genome assembly GCF_037893015.1 of Macrotis lagotis. Taxonomy (NCBI): domain Eukaryota; kingdom Metazoa; phylum Chordata; class Mammalia; order Peramelemorphia; family Peramelidae; genus Macrotis; species Macrotis lagotis. The sequence continues at coordinate 769,293,846 of NC_133658.1, read as the reverse complement.
ATGATTTATGTGAGTTTATTTTTATATCTACATCCCTGCTAAAGTAGCTAATTGTTTCAAGCAGTTTCTTCCTAGAGTTTTCTATAACATCACATCATCTGCCTATTATCTATTCTAATCCTTTCAATTTATTTTTTTCTCTAATTGGTGAAGTTAGCATTTCAAATACAATATTAAATGATAGTCATGATAACAGGCATTTTTGTTTTACTGCTGATCCTGTTGCGAATGCTTATTATTTATTCCCATTACATATAATGCCTGTGGATGGTTTTAGATAGATACTCCCTATTGTTTTAAGGAACACCATTTATTCTTATGCTCTCTTTTCTTAATGGAGTGAGTGTGTATTTTGTTAAAAACCTTTTTCAGCATCTATTGAAATAATCATTGGTATATGTTGGATTTGTTACTGATATGGTCAATTATGCTGATAGTTTTCCTAATACTTAACCAAAGTTGTATTCCTGGTATAAATATGACTTGATTGTTGTACATTATTCTAATGATAAATTTCTGTAATAACTCTGCTAATATTTGATTTAAAATTAATTTTTGAATATGTTTGAATCTGTATTCATTAAGAAAATTGGTCTATTCATTGTCTGTTTTGACTTTTCTTGGTTTGAGTATCAGCAGCATATTGTTGCCATAGAAGCAATTTGGCAGAACAAATTGTTCATTGAATATTTATTATAGAATCATCTTAGTGTGAAAAAGTTGGAACAATAATGTAATGTTGGTGGAGTTGTGATCCATCCATTCAGAAAGGGCAATTAGGAGCAACGGTTATATAATTGGGCAAATCTTTTAAACTAAATATACCACTACTAAGTCTGTATCCCAAAGTAAGAATAAAAAAAGGAGAAAGGACCCAAATGAACAAAAATATTTATAGTAAGTATTGTTTTGATGGCAAATAATTGGAAATTGTGGGAATGTTCATAAATTGTGGAGAATAGACAAATAAGTTGTACATATGTATGTAAGAGAATACTATTATTTTCTAATAAAGATTTGGTGAACCTCAGAACAAAAAAATATAGAGAGCGATTTACATGAATGGATGCTGAGTGAACTAGAAGAACATTGTACTTTTCTAAGAGAAATATTGTATGATCAATTTGATAGACTTAACTTCTCAGCAATAAAATTATTCAAAGCAATTCCATATGACTCGTTATAGAAAATGTTATCCATAAAGAATTATGGAGTCTGACTACAGTATATTATTTTCATTATTTTGTGTTTTTTTTTCAGAGCATTTCCATTTTGTTATGATTCTTCTTTGACAACTTGACTAATGAAGAAATGCGTTTAACAGGATTGTACATGTATAATATAGAAGATTGCTTGCAGTTTAGGGATGGTGGAAGGAAGACAGAAAGGGAGAAACATTTGAAACTCAAAATCTTACAAAAATCAATGTTAAAATTATTTTTACATGAAATTGGAAAAAATGCTATTAAGTGCAACAAATAAATGAATAAATGAATGAATGAATGAATGTATAGATAGATGGATGAATGAATGAATGAAATGTATGAACAAAAAAATAAACAAATAGATGATGGTCTAACTTAGATGCTACCTCTTCAGTGAAATCCTCTCTGAACCTTCCAATCTAAAATTTAGGTGCTTGTCCCTTACTCAATTTTACTCTATTTATATGCTTCATTTGGTTCAGTAGAATACAATCTAAATAAGGATAAGAAAACTTGGGGAACAGATATGAGGAAAGGTCATTGGTATAGAATTAGCATAGCTCATTGGCTATAGTGTCTAATAAATTTTTGCTAAATTGAAATGCACCATTAAATGTTACTCTGCTTGAATGAGAATATCTACCTTTATTACCTCTTCATCTTATGAATACTTCTCATATTTTTATTTTTACCATGTTTTAGAGAATACAATAAATATATTTTAATAAATAGATTGAATATATTTTTAAAATATATTTATAAATTTAATATAAAATTAATTTTATTTCCAAGGCGGTGCCACGATGGTGGCATGATACTAGCATGGTCCTGAAGCTTTTCCTCCAAAACATTAAATTAAGTCTTTACACAGACATTAAAGTTGCATATCTCATAAAAAAAAAACAGCAAAATAAGTTCTCAACTTTAGACATCATGGAGGAATTTCAGTGAAGTACTGTCTCTTCAGGGTAAAGGGGGGGGAAAATAGAGTTTGGCAAGGCACAAAAGCTGGAAAGTCAACAAAAGGCTTCTAGTCACAGCTTATTCAGGTTCTGGCAGCTAGAAAGCAACCCAGGTCTCAGCAGAAAGGAGCCTAGATCCCTGTAGTTACACAGGTGGCCTGTACTGAAGATCCCAACTCCAAACAAAGATTGAGTCCCAGGAACCCTGCAGTAACATATATGACTGTATAGGAACAAATCACTGCATAGAAAAAACCTAGACATAAAAGAGGAGGAAAAAGCTCTGCTTAGCCAACAGCTAGGCTACATAGGCAATACATTGGCAAGCAATAACCCAGTGACCAGAACCCAGACCCAGCACAAAGAACTCAGGCTATTCTCCCTATATCCCAGGGGCAGAGGTCAAATATCAAAATAAGCAATAAAACAAAAGGAGTGCTAAGCATAGAAAGCTACTATTCAGATAGAGATGATAAAAATGTCATCTTGGAAGTAGAAAGCAGTGTCAAATGGCCTATATGGTAAGTCTTAAATGAATTTATGAATCAGATTCAAATTCAAAAATCTCATGAAAGAGCTCAAAAAAGAGTTTAAAAAACAAAGAAGAGAAAAAGAAAAGTAGAAAACAGAAATAAGAACCATGAAAAAGAATTTTGAAAAACTGAAGAAATCATATCATTTAAAAGTAAAAATGACAAACTGGAAAAAAAAGAAATAAGTTCATCAAAAAAATAAAATCAACCAACTTGTAAAGAAATGCAACACATTTAAAAGAAAAATTAAGCAACTGGAACAAAAGCTAATGGAATAAAATAAAATCGTAAAAATTAGAAATGGACAAATGGACACCAAGATTCCTTCAACCAAAATCAAAAGGCTGAAAAATTTGGAGAAAATATAAAGTACCTTTTAGGAAAACAAAAGACCTGCAAAATAGATTGAGAAAAATGATGAATTCTTGGTTGACAAGAAAATCAAGATAAAAAAACTGGAAAATATCTTTCAGAGTAATCATCATGAAAAATTGTTTTAATATACTAGATCTAAAAAAAAACAAAATAGTTCTTGATAGAATAAAAAGAACACCTCCAGAAAGAGATACCCGAATAAAAATCCAAGGATTATCATAGCAAAATTCCAGCATTCTCAAGTAAAGAAAAATACTTCAAGTAGTCAAAAAGAATCAATTTATTTTTTTTAAATTTTATTTATTTAAGGTAATGAATTAAGAGTGACTTATCCAAGGTCACACAGCAAGGCAATTATTAAGTGTCTGAGATCCGATTTCAACTCAAGTCCTCCTGACTCCAAGAACTGTGCTCTACCCACTGCTGCCACATAGGATACTTTTTTTTTTCCTTTTAAAGATTTGGTTTATTTTGAGGTTTACAATTTTTCCCCTAATCTTGCATCCCTCCCACCACCCACCACAGAAGGCAATTTGCCAGTCTTTACATTGTTTCCATGGTATACATTGAACTAAACTGAATGTAATGAGCAAGAAATCATATCCTTAAGGAAGAAAAATAATTTATACTAGATAGCAAGATTACATAATAAGATATATATTTTTCTCTAAATTAAAGGTAATAGTCCTTGGTCTTTGTTCAAATTCCACAATTCTTTCTCTGGATACAGATGGTATGCTCCATCACAGATAACCCCAAATTGTCCCTGATAGTTGCACTGATGAAATGAGCAAGGGCATCAAGTTTGATCATCACACCCATGTTGCTGTTAGGATGGACAATGTTTTTGTAGGTCTGCTCCTCTTGCTCAGCATCAGTTCATGCAAATCCCTCCAGGCTTCCCTGAATTCCCATCCCACTTTGTTTCTAATACAACAGTAGTGTTCTGTGACATTAATATACCACAGTTTGTGAAGCCATTCCCCAATTGAAGGACATTTACTTGATTTCCAATTCTTTGCCACCACAAACAAAATTAAAAATTAAAAAAAATTTTTGTACGAGTGATGTTTTTAACTTTTTTCATCATCTCTTCAGGGTATAAATCCAGTAGTGGTGGTGCTGGATCAAAAGATATGCACATTTTTGTTGTCCTTTGGGCATAATTCCAAATTGCTCCACACAATGGTTGGATGAGTTCACAGCTCCACCAACAATGTATTAGTGTCCCAGATTTCCCATATCCCTTCCAATATTGATCATTGTCCTTTCTGGTCTTATTGGCCAGTCTAAGAGATATAAAGTAATACCTCATAGCAAATTTCAATAGGATGGTTTTCTTTCTTTTCCTTAGTCCTAATTTCTCATACATAAAATGGTTAATATCAAACATGTCAAACACAAATTAACATGTACAACTTTTACTAGACTGTCACTTAGGTGAAGGGAATGGGAAGGAAGGGTGGAAGAAAAATATGTAACATAAATATGCAAGGGGATGAATGTTGAAAATTTTTCACAATATGTTATTTGAAAAATAAAATATCAATAAAAAAAGAACTTAATCACATCCACAAATTTTTTTCAGGTTATAGTATAAGGTCTAAAAGTAAAAGAGCTATTTTGTTACATTAATATATTCTGAGATACTTAAAACCTTATTTCAAGTAAGCCAATATGCAAATGTCCCTCAGCAGTATCACCTACATTCAAATTGATGCTTGATATTGCTATGAAGAGAACAATACTTTGCATTGAAGACAATAAAGAAATGATGCAAGTTTAAAGGCATTTCATACAATTATCAGCATTTGTAATGAGACATTGTTGATATGCTGATGACAGCTGAGATAATAGAATTACTTATTCTTACTGCAATGTGGTTTATAGTTATTATTAGAAAAATGTTATTTTAATATGTCTGGCTAAGTGTTTTAATTTAAAATACCAATATACCCCAGAAAATAGTTGTTTAAAAAATTAAAACATTTTAATTAATTTTTTCTTACAAAAGATAGTTTTTATTTTTCTTTATAGGAATGATTTGGAGAGTGCAAAATTAAAACAAAATCCTCAGATTCTCAAACCTTCAGAACAAGAATAATGAAACTTCCATAAATCAGACCTCAAAGATTATTATGAAAGAGGATGTCTTTCTATTGTTTCAACTAATATGGGTCAAAAATGTTTCAGTTAAATCATATATCCCATTGAAATTATGTGGTAGGTCATGACCTGAAAGGTTTTGGTCACTTGAAAAAATTACTATGATTTCTAATCAACAATAAATCAAATTAATTAGTTGAATATCCCTTTCTTGTCCTAAAATTGATGAATGTAGTAGTATATATGTTTATATTCCTAAAATATAAAAGTGAACCTGCCATGTTAGTGATTCATAAATGTCTGCTTGAATTGATTGATTGGCAGTATTAGAATTTAGAAATGTAGAACATGAACTCTGTTCTTAAGAAACTTCTGCTGAAGTTGAAAATATATTATTAATACCCACAGGAAACAATGATGAGCTCAGAAAAGGAAGTAGTTATCTATGTTGAGAAGTAGAATCTGTTGCAAAGTAGACTTTTTTTGTTTCTTACTTGGCATAATTTCAAAATGCTTTCCAGAACCATTGGAACAGTTAACTAATTTGTAAATAGTTATAATAATTTCACTGTCTTCCCACAACCCAGAAATACAGGTTATTCTATTCATTTCTTCATCTTTGATAACTAAATATGTATGAACCAAGACCTCCCCAGGGTCCAAAATAGAGTGACCAATCTGAAACTAAGTCTACATCTTCTAACTTCAAAGACTATTACATTAGACTCACTGCCTCAACCTTCAAGTTCCTTTCTCTTCTTATTGATTCTTGCCTTAAGCTATACAGAGAGTTATTGATGATCACATAAACAATGCATGCATTGAAAAAAGTCTTTGCTTCCTCCAGATTCCATAACATAGTATTATAGTTCTTTGCCCTCATTTCTTTACAAGACTGTAAACTCATTAAAGATATGCATTATGTTTTGGTTATTTTTGCATTTCCCTCAATAAATATGTCCCTTCCACTAGTAAATGCTTAGGGATATTCGTTAATATATTTGAATTTGATTGAAGAGACCCCTTCCCAATAAAGTATGACACAAAGGAAATATAAGTTTTTGTCCTCTGTTGCACCTATTCCTTCATACTATATTCTTTGGAATTCAGATATTAAAAAATAAATCTTAGAATTGTTTTCATAGATTCAGAGATCAAAGACTAGAAGAGACTTCTAAGGCCATCTCATCCAAACTTTCCATTTTATAGAACTAAAAACCAAGAAGATTAAATGATTTCTAGAAGGTCACTAAGGAAAATATTGCCAAAGACAGACTGATGATAAAAAAGAGCATAATTTTTATTTTTTGTACTAAATTACTGTACTAGTTATTTAAGATGTCTAACTAATCATTTTTGAGAGAGAGAGATTACATGTCTTGGTTTGATGCTATGAGGACATTGTGTTGGAGTAAAAATTCCTTTTATCAATATTGCCTGGTAAATCTTAGCTGTCAGAGTCACTGAAAGGTAACTTGATAATACAACTATCATTTATAAGATATGAAACTTGAATTCAGGTCTTTTTCAACTTTAAAAAATCAGTGACTTTTACTTTAAAAATCAAATAGGATGCCATCTCACAATTATGTCAGTCTTTACCTAAGGCATTACTCTAACAATACTATTTTTATAATGGTTTCTAAATACTGATCAGGCTCTCATAGTGAAAGAATCAGTATAGCCTTCTAGATGAAAAATGAATATCAACTTCATCAGCACCATTAGCCAATCTATATTTGGTATAGAATTGCAATAGTTTTTATTTGTTCTTCATTCTGAAAGACAACCAATGATATAATAAAGGCAAGGTCTTGACTTCTAAGTGAATTGGATTCAAATGAGACAGAACTGTATGAAGCCAATTGGATTCCAGTGGCAAGTTAAAACAATTGGCAATAGTATGGGATGCAGTGATACAGGAAATAAAGGATATAAAGCTTATTTCTGCCCTGAAGGAACATGCAATCTATTTGAGGAGATAGACAATATAGGTAAAAAGATAATTAAAGGTTCTGGGTCTTTTATAAATAGTAGGTACTATAGGTATTCAAGGGGTAGTTTAGGAAAACTTTCACAGAAAAGGTCAAACCAAACTGAGTTTTAAAGAAATGAATAAATTTAGAACATACATCAACCCTGATGGATGTAACTGCTCTCAGCAATTCAAGCCATAGATTGACTATTGACAATGTTATCCCCATACAGAGGAAGAATAACAAAATAAAACAAAATGAAACCAAAAAACCCTTCAGAATCTGATGAACACTATATACTTTTAAAAAAATCTCTTATGCATTTCTTTTCCTTAATCCTAAAATCTCTTAATGAAAATGACTAATCTATAAAGATGTTTAACACAAATGTATATATGTACAATATTAACCTTATTGTTTGCTGCTGAGGGGTGGGGTTTGGGAAGGGGAGTTGGAAGAAAATTCTATAACTTAAAAAAATACATAGACATATGGATGAATGTTGAAAAACTTTCATACATGTATTTGGAAAAATAAAATATCATTTAAAAATTTAGAACACCATAGAATGTTACAGCAAAATGGAAAGGATTGCTGATTTTGATCCAAGGTGATAATATTTGCAAGAAGCTAACTTATAGTCACTAAATTAAAAAAAATCTTTATTAAATTTATTCATTAGAGTCCTAAATATCTCTTTCAATCTACCATTCATATGAATTAATTTCAATGTCTATCTGTCTTGGATATGTGCATAGAATTATTTTGAATGATTTTAGTTTCAACCAAAATGCAACTTAATTCAGTGGCCTGCCACCACTTTCTAATTGGATAAGAGAAAAAATTGATGTGAGCCATTATCATAAGTGTATGTGATTTGGGTGTTTTTTGTGTGTGTGTATATGTATAATGCTCAGATCTACTATTGGTTTTGTTGGTTTAAAAGCAGATTTATCAAAGATTGGGTTTTACTATATTACTTTCATAATATTTATTTTTGTAATAAGAAAAATTACCAGACTAGAGATGGAATCAACATAAAAGAATACCAGAATGGACAATGATCTTCCCTTCCCCATCAAAATTAAAAACAAAAAAACCTCCTCCCAATAGGTCCAGAAAATGACCAGACTAAATACTGATGAAAAAATCCAAGAAAACATTAAAAAATAAGGTTTTTTTAAAATAGCACTGATCATCAGGGGACAACTTCAATGAATATAAACACTTTGCACCAGAAGAAAAGGAGATAAACCTATAATGGGCACACTAAATATGCCAGATATGGAAAAATGGGTGAACTAAATTAAGTTGAGCTACTTCTAAACACTGAAAAGTCACAGAGGCAGGATATATTCTTCAGTCTGTTGTTGTTTATCTTACCTTTTGGAGAAAACCAACAGACATCAAAATGTGATGTCTGGACTTGCCCATTAATTAATTTTAATTGATGCAGAGTTGCACAAAGTCATCAATGTCACTTTCTTCTAACAATTAAGTTCAATGACAAAACAAAAGGCAGAACAACTGATGATGACCCAGGATGCAGTGGATGATTTTGGCATCTTCAATTTATTATCAAGCTCTAAATACCCCCCTTTAAAGGAGATACCATATAGCTTAGACTATGAACTAAAGAGCATGTTCAGAAGCAAGTATCAACAAGTACAATGAATACAATTAGCAAAATTGAATTTCATTTCCAGTTTCTTGCATACTCTAAAAATGAAGAATAATATCTATAGCAATCCCAGATCAAAGGGTACTGTGCAATTCTGACACTAAAAAAGCAGACTTTCCCAGTTGATTGGGAAACCAATATCATGACATAAACCAGTGGCATTCAACTTGTTCTCACAAACAAAAAAAAAAAAAGGCAAGAACTTTTAACACTCATACAATCGGTAATAATCAGTTCTTAACATCTGATCACACCACTTCGGCAGAATGATTAACTTGGACAGATTCCTAGGCTTAGCTGTCTCTATGATATTGAAATGTCACAAGTGAGCAGCAACAGAAATACCCTTCTCTTCAGATTTGTGCAGAACCTCACCTTAAGAAGAAATAGACTGGAAAGGTGAAAAAAAAAAAGAGAAAAAAATTGTAAAAATCTATTATGATTCTTTATTGTTCATGTTTACTTTTGTTTCACTTTACTTCTGAATTTTTTCTTCAAAGTTTCATAAAGCTGTATTTTTATCAGAAATGACTGGAAGTATAATATGTTAGTAAGAAACAAATATATGTGCATAATAAACATATATGCAGGTATGTATGTATATATATATATATCTCACATATAATGGTGAAGTTTTTACAAAGAATTACTTCAAATGATACTTAGAAATATGCAAACTTATTTGTGTAATAGGAAGGCAAATCATCCTTTTCTCAATTGTTCAATTCACGGTCACCCAACCTAGGGACAAGAGATGAGAGTCACTGAAAAAAATGTTGTCATAAAAATCTCAAAAAGAAAGCGTCCTCCTCCAGCTCCCAAGAAGATTTATTTCAAATGAAAATTACAATATACAAACTTAATGGTGTAACATGAGAAAGACATAATTCTTCTCCCTCTTTCCTCCATCTCTGGACAGAGGCAGAGATTTAGGTTGACATAGTAGCTTGCTTCATAAAAATCTCTTCCAGTTTCATATTCAAACCCCACTTTCTGGTTTGAATTCCAGCAATCCTAGCTTCTCAGGATTTCTATACTGAGCTGGTTGACTGGGTTCCCTTCATCTGTAATTTGATTCCAAAGTTGCCCTGGCACAATCCCATGTTCAGTGGGGAATCACCACTACCACTGAAATTGAGAACAAACAAAAAAATAAACCCCTGACCCATTTCTTGGAGCTGGGGTATAAAAGAGCAAAGAGGGTAAAATAAATCACTCTTTTCTCAATTGTTTAATTCATGGCACCCAGCCTAGATGCATGAGATAGGAGATACTGAAAAAAAGTGCTGCCATAAAGTTCTCAGAAGAAAGCATCTTGCCTAGGCTCACAATTTTTGTGGTATAAGCAGTTGACCAAAAGAGGCACACACAAAAGAAAATTCCAAAGGTTCCATATTAGATAAATTGGGAAATCTCAAAAGTGCAGAATCTCTCTCTGTTTCTCTCTCTGTGTTTCTCTCTCTCTCTCTCTCTCTCTCTCTCTCTCTCTCTCTCTCTCTCTCTCTCTCTCCTCTCTTTCTGTCTCTACAAATAAATCTCTACATCTCTACAAATATCTACATCTCTACAAATAAATATTTACCCATAATTCTGATTGTTTAATTGTGCTTATAACAAGTTTTTGCTTTCTTTTGACAGGGTTTGATAAGGTACAAGAGAGACGAATTTGTTTGTTTTTCCTATTTAAAAAAATCTAATAATTGCTTACTATTCGTCAAATAATTGAAAAAGTAAAATTAAAAAGTAATTCATCCTTCAAATTGTTACAAATTAATAATGGAAGAAAACAGCAATCGAAAATACAAATAAATATATAGGAAATGCCAGGAGAGTATGAATAATTCTGTGGAATGGTCACATTATTTAAATTCCTTCTCTATAATCCCAATGGATTTGAGCCAACAAATATCTTTTACAAAATCATAACTTTGGGGGCGGCTAGGTGGTGCAGTGGATAAAGCACTGGCCCTGGAGTCAGGAGTACCTGGGTTCAAATCCAGTCTCAGACACTTAATAATTACCTAGCTGTGTGGCCTTGGTCAAGTCACTTAACCCCATTTGCCTTGCAAAAAAGAAAACAAAAAAACCAAAAACAAAAACAAAAACAAAATCATAACTTTGAGTAGTGCAAATTCTAATACAGGTATTCATTTCACTGAATGTATTATTTGCCCATACAATGGAAAGTGCTATAAGATATTTGAGGGGAAATGACTTGTTTCAAATAGAAGGAAGGAGCAGAGATTAGGGAAGGATTAATCTGAGAAGTGTCCCCTAAACTGTGTCCAAAAAAGTAGATACTGTCATATTGGAGATTATATAGAGGTAGTTTACAACAAGCATGTTGAGCACCCTATGTGAATGAATAAACTCAGTTAAGAATTCTAAAAGATATAAGTAGAGTTGTTAGTACAAATTGACTAGAATTTAAGATTAACAGACATAGACTGTAAACATCTTGAAACACAATATTAAAGTCAGGTAATTGAAGACTTTAACTGCCAGTATAAGGAGTTTATATTTATATTTTGCAAAAAGACAATGGGAAAAGAAATCAAAGGTTTCTGATTGAACTTGGCTACTTTAGATATAATGAAATAAAGAGAAGATAAAGAAGGGAGAAAAGGAATACGATTCCGAGGACTTGAGTTCCAATTGAGGCTCTTCCATTGCATAAACATCCATAACTACCAGTCTAACCATGAACAATTTATCTCCTTTTGACTCCAATTTCCTAAACAGTCAAATGAGGAGCTCAGATGAAAAGATCTCTAAGATTTTTTTCCAGTTGTATATTCTGATGTTCTAAGGATCTGTAAGTGGCATTAGCTATGAAACAATGACCATATTACTCTAGTGGTATAGATCATCTAGATAGCTCAGTGCATACAGTGCCACACTTGTAATCATTTTCCTCAGTTCTTCATCTATAAAATGAGCTGGAAAAGGAAATATCTAATATCTTTGCCAAGAAAACTCTGAAGTGGTCTTGAAAAGTAAACACAATTCAAAAAATTGAAGAAAAATACTTGTGGTGTGGTAAGTAGAGAGTAGTCAAAAATTAATGGTTTTGCTCAGGTAAAAACAGTAAGAGTTGGAAACTGATTAGATATGAAGGGTGAGGAAAAGGGAATTTTGACAATAAAGATTAATCTCACACTCTGAAATCAATGCTAAATGTAGGTAAAATTGTCTCTCATTGACTTCATGACTAAAAAGATGAATATCAATTTAATACAGAAGTATTGAATCATTACTCTGAGGACAAATTATACCTTGATAAATATTTTATTGCCCTACTCATTTTTGTTATTTATATTTCAAATAATATGCCAAAACTGAAAATGTCTTAAAGATATTTGTAAAGAAGTGTTTTCTTTTATTCTGAATCATTATCGCTAAATAACAATATAATAAGCCAACCAAAAAAATTTACTGGTATGAAATTTTGCTTAAAGATATAGTATTCAGAACTAGGAAGGTGATTTTCTAATACTACTCTACCCTGAAAAATACTCATCTGGAATAATTATACAATTTTTGAACCACATCATTAAAATTATTCATAAGCTGTTGAATATTCAAAAGAGTATGCCAAAAAGGATGAAAGCAAAGAAAATAATACCAAATGAAATTGGATTTAAAGAGGTAGTAGTGCTTGGCTTTGAGAATAGATGACTTGGGTGGAAATTTCATTATTTAAATTCAATCATTTTGAAGGGTGATGATTTGGAAGAGCTACAAAATTTCTTATTTTTCTTCCAATAAATCAGAAATATAATTGAGAGGAAGTTGAACATTTTGGTCTAAGGTATGGGAAATCTTATTAACAATTAAGTCATTTCTGAAATGGAATATTCAATTTTAGATTCTTACCTTTTGGAATTTTTGCTTCTATTGCTGTTCTTCTTGTTTTTCCCCCAGAAAATGTTGTATGATGAATTTTTAGTATACTTTGAAAGCATATTATAATTCAGGTATGGTTTGGAATATTTTAACACTCAATACTTCAAAATAAGATAGTACTAGGAACAGAAAAATGGGAGGTAGAGGGATATGATTAGGGATAATCAAAGAATCATTTAAAAAAGCACCCTGAGAAATAATATCATACAGCACAAAAATGAAAATATTGACTCCAGAGATAAGAATATCATAATACCAAAGTAGCATCTTTTTCTTTTGAACTGAAGGGAAAGATAAGTCATTTTTGCATTATTTTTGGAAGATTTTATTTATTTGAATTTTACAATTTTTCCCCTAATCTTGCTTCCCTCCCCCCACCCACCACAGAAGGTAGTCTGTTAGTCTTTACATTGTTTCCATGCTATGCATTGACCTAAGTTAAATGTGATGAGACAGAGATCATATCCTCAAGGAAGAAAAACAAAGTATGAGATATACCAGAATTACATAATAAAATGACATCTTTTAAATTAAAGATAATAGTCTTTGTAGAATAAAATAATGATTCCAAAGATTCATCTCTTATAACTCTTGGCTCTACTTCATGTTAAAATAAATTGAATGTTTCTAACATTTTTTCATAAACTTTCATTAATTTTTTAAATTATTTTTAAAGACAACCCTTCAACTTACAGCAGTAGGTTTCATGATAAAATAAAGCCTACTCTTTTCTTTTCTTCAGTTCCTTTAACTGATTTTCTTTTTGCATGATTTCTAGGTTTCTTATGATCATTGCAACTGTCACTTTCATGCCTCAAGTAATTATTTGAATCTGCTCCTAATTCATGGGTATCTGGGTGAAACAATGGACAAGGTTCTGGACCTAAAGTTAAGGAGTTCTTGAATTCAAATCTACTCTCACATAACTACTTAGTGTATGATCCTTGGTAAGTCACTTAATCCTGTTTGCCTATATTTCTCATTTGTAAAAGGAAATGGAGAAGATAGCAAACTACTCAAGTATCTTTCTCTATCAAGAAAATGGTAAATGAAGGTGATGAAGGTTGAAACATGATTGAAAAGACTCAAAAACCACAATAACAGTAAATTCAGTCTTAGAGAACATTTGCTTTCTTCCTGCAATATTGTTCTGCTTATTGATGTATTTTGTTTTATATTATGAATATTTAAGATTATTCCAATTTCTCTAATAATATAATAAAGTAAAACATTTGAGAAAAACTAATAATACAGTGCATATTATCTTCCTTTGTGTATGTATGGTGTGGTACATCCTATTTCACTATTTTTTAAACTGATCTATTGTTTCTCTCCTACTCCAACTTCAATGGAAATAAATGAAAAGAAAAAACTTTCTTATAATAAACAAGAATAACTTATAAAAATACATCAATATATTAATCCCTATATAAAATTACAAATTATATCTAGACAGTCATACATGTATGGTATACATTTGCATATTGTTTATAAACATGCACAAAGATGTATATATTTATCCCTTCAGCACTCTCCTATGGTTAATTTGCTTCATCATCTATTCCCTGGAATAATAAAGGGTCATTTTGGTGATCATATTTTTAATGGTTTTCTAAGATGATTTGTATTAGTTTTATTATATGCTATATTTATTTTATTCAATTTATTCTTTATCAATTAGTGAAAATCTTTACATTAATTTATTTTTGCAATATTAATGTTATAATATGAGTTATTATTATTTTATTTTATTTCACTTTGTATCATTTAGGTATTCTCAGATCATTTTTTTGGCAAGGCAATGGGGTTAAGCGGCTTGCCCAAGGCCACACAACTAGGTAATTATTAAGCATCTGAGGCCTGTTTTGAACTCAGGTACTCCTGACTCCAGGGCCAGTGCTCTATCCACTGTGCCACCTAGCTGTCCCTCTCATATCTTTTATATCCTTTCTTACTTAGCCATTACTTAACTGATGAATATCCTCTTATGTTCCAGCTTTAATAGCCACCAAAAAATGTAGCCATAAATATCTTTAAAAATATAGGATCTTTTCCTCTTTTTTCAATTGCTTTTGAATTAAAAAATAACAGCTTCTTAGCTAAATCAAGCAGTGAATTGTTTAGTCCATTTTTGTGTATTTATAAAATTTTAGTAAATATTTGCAGATTGCTCTCTGTGCTAGTCATACACATTTAAAAGTCAACAAAGAATATATTAATGTAATTGTTCTCCCATAACACCTCTAAGGTTTTCTAACTTTACCATGATTATGCACATAATTGAAACAAAGGTTGAAAAAAAAGTAAGGAGCCAGAAAGTGGTATAGTGGATAGAGTACTGACCCAATAATCAAGAGGACCTGATTTCAAATCCAACTTCATACACTTAATAACTGTGTGACCCTTGGCAAATCATTGAAACCTGATTGCCTCAAAAAAAAAAAAAAAGAATACTTTGTTTGGGGTCAAGAGGCTAGTTATGGCCAGGAAAACCTAAGCTCTGGTAATCCTTGAGCTGAAAGCTTCCACAGAACTCTGATTTCATAATGCAACTGCATCATTCATGGCATCACTATTAGATAAGCCCTATTCCTGTACTTCTTGACCTGGGTCACACCCTGCTGGGTTAATTCCTGCTCATAACAAAGTTACATCATTGTTTTCATCCTGTATGCTAATTTTGTGGTTTTCTTCTATAAAAAAACTTTTTTCAATAAACTGTCTCTGTCAGACTTCCTGCTGACATTCCCCACCTGACTGTATGTGTGTTTCCTTTTCTCTCCAGATCTGAATGGATTCCCTGCTGGTCAGAGGATCACTACAGTGTTAATTATAGCACAATCTATGAAAAGCAACACCAACCAAATCAAATTAAAAAGAAAACAAAGAAGGATGATATAGTCATCAGTGATATTTAAAAAGCTATCAATAAGTCAAAATAGATGATGACTAAGAAATTACACTGAATGACCATTAAAAGGTATTTATTGTGATTTTTAGGGAACTGTTTATATAGAATGATGTGGTTTGAACAGACAAGGAGTTAAAAAGCTGAGGTCTTTTGAGGGAGTGATAGTGATAAGGTGACAAACATTTCTAAAGCCTATTAAAGAGAGTTTTTATCCTCTGAAAGACACCCCTGAACATGATTGTAGAGAGAATAGGCAAAAGACACAATTTGAGAGGAAAGGGAAAGTAAGAGAGAGAGACAGACAGACAGACAGAGACAGAGAGAGACAGAGAGGCAGAGACAGAGAGAGAGACAGAGAAGAAGAAGAAGAAGAAGAAGAAGAAGAAGAAGAAGAAGGAGGAGGAGGAGGAGGAGGAGGAGGAGGAGGAGGAGGAGGAGGAGGAGGAGGAGGAGGAGGAGGAGGAGGGAGACAGAGAGACATGGAGAGAAAATAGGAGATAGAAGAAAGAGAAGAAATTTCATATGCTTAATTCAGGAAAGTACTAATAAATGTAAGAGGGAGAATGTTAAAAACAAATTTAGAATTTAAAATGGAGGACCATTTCCTTTCCTAAGATCAAAAGAAAAGTTTAAAATAATGGTAGGAGGTAAATCCAAGATGGCTGAGAAAAAGCAGCTATTCACCTGAACTCTCCCTAAAATCCCTCTGAACACTTAATGTTGCTGCAAAACAACTGATGAAGTGGCAAAATCCACAAAATGGGATTAAATAATTTTCCTGGGAAAGACAATTTAGAAGGTCGAGAGGAAAGGTCTGCCACACATGGTGAGAGTGGAACATAGGCCAGCACAGGTAAAGTTCAGGCCACAGAAACGTAAATAGACCTTGGGAGCCTCTGAGACAGCAGCAGGAGTAGTTGCTTTACCAGCTCTCTGACCACCGATGATAAGGGGGCTTGAACACCTAAATCACACAGAAATTTGGGGGAACTCTGCTGACAAAGGGGCAGGATGCCATTGCTTTTCCAATACTCACATCTTTTTTCTAGTCCTGAGAAACAGTCCCAGTCTGAGGAGGAGAACTAGAAACAAGAGATTGCAGTTGCAGTGAAACAAGAACCTTCATCACAGTTATAGGGCAGGAAAGAATGCTTGTGGTCACTCATAGACCAGAGCACAGGACAGGAAAGTAGTAAACACACCTCTCATTGGACCATACCACTTTGTAATAATTCAAAACTTACAGGTTTCTAGAAATATCTCTGAAAACAGATGAAAAACCCCATGAAAAACTTGGAAAGACTTCTATAAACTGATGCTGAGAAAAGTGAACAGAAACAAGAGAACATTGTATATGTCAACGTTGTATAATGATCAACCATGATCCATTTGACTTTTCTCAGCAACACATGATCAAAGACAATTCTAAAAGACTTCTGTTGGAAAATGTCATTCACATCTGGAATTATGGAGTCCGAATATAGAGCAAACCATATTATTTTCACTTTATTTTTTCTTTTGTTCTAATTCTTCTTTCACAGTTTAACTAATATGGAGATATGTTTGACATAATTATACATGCACTATCTACATCCGAGAAGAAGGAAGGGAAAAAGGGAGAAAATGTGGAACTCAAAATTTTTCAAAAAAAATTAATGCTGGAAAACATTTAAATGTAATTGGGAAAAAAACAAATATCAAAAATTCCCTGAAGCTATACACAGTGCAAACTCACCTTAGAAGCAGAGCTCCACTTTGACAAAGAGTTAAAATTAAAGAAACAGACTGGAAAAATAAACAGAAAACATAAAATAATTCTGGCAATAGAAAGTTACTACAAAGACAAGGAAGATCAAAATACATATTCAGAAGAGAGCAAAATCAAAACTCCAACATCCAAAGCCTATGAGTAAATTATGAACTTCTTTCAGACCATGGATGAATTAAAAAAAAGTTAAGTGAAAATCAAATTAAAGAAGTAGAGAAAAAATTAGGAAGAGAAATGAGAGGGATGCAAACAAATGATGAAAAGAAAGAGTCAATATTAAATATGAGGAGTCAAGATCACGGAGTAAAGGGAGAGAATTCGCCGAACTCTCCTCTGAATCCATCCAAATACCAATAAAAATGGCTTTAAACAAATTCTGGACTAGCAGAACCCTCAACAATGCAATTACATATTTTTTCAGGTTAGGACTACTGGAAAAATTAGCAGGAAAATCTGTGGCACCAAGTGAGAGTGGAACACAATCCAGGACATGCTACGCCAATGCAGACCAGGCCCTGACAAACCAGGAGAAGGCCTTGGGAGTTACTGAATCTACAGTGACAAGGTTAAAAGGTTTATACCCCTACTTGGAATAATAATATTGATATGAAAAAGGAAAAAGGAAAAAAGTTTTTTTCATTACTTGAACAGTTTAAGTGTGTATATATATAAATATATGTATATAAATATATATATATATATATATATATATATATAAAGCATACAGATATGAGTTGACTATAGAGGAATTAATTCTAAAAAGAGTTAAGGCATTAAAAAAGAGGAATGAACTTGATAATAAAAAGAATAGAAGGGGACAAATTATCTTGCAAAATGATACAAAAATATATATTTTATAATGAAAAGGAAGGGGAGATGGAAAGAAATAAGTGACCCTTGTTCTAATCAGAATTGATTCAAAGAGGGAATAACAAACATTCTTTTAGATATAGAAATCTATATTACCTGTCAAGAAAGTAGAAGGGACAGACTATAAGAGGAAAAGAAGGAAGGAGTGATAGAAAGAGGACAGACTGATAGAGCAGCTAGTCAGAAGCAAAATTCTTTTGAAAAAGGAAAGATTGAAAGGAGACAGAGAATAGAATAAATGGGAGGGGGACAGGATGGAGGAAAAAGCAATCATAAGTGAGAAAAATATCAATGCAATTTTCTCTGTTAAAGGACTCATTTCTCAAATATATAAAGAAATGAGTCAAAATTTTAAAAGGAAGAGCCAATCCCCCATAGATAAATGACAAATAGATATGGACAGTTTTCAGATGAAGAGATCAAAGTGATTTGAGATGTTCTAAATTACTATTAATTAGAGAATATTGAAAGAATTATGAGTTACTACCTCATACCTATTAGATCTGCTAATGCAACAGAAAGAGAGAATGACAAACCCTGGTTGACATGTGGAAAAATGGGACATTAATATACTGCTGGTGGAGTTGTGAATTGATTCAACCAGTTCTATAGAGTAATTTAGAACTATGCCCAAAGGCTATAAAACTGCTTATACCCTTTGTCCTAAAGGACCACTAATAGGTCTGATCCAAAATGGGATTTTGAAAAACTGGTAAAATATCCATATGAATGGATAATTATGGATAGCAGCTTTTTTTCTACTGGCAAAGAGTTGGAAATTGTAAGGATGCCCATTAATTGGGTAATAACTAAACAAATTGTTGGGATATGAATGTGATGGAATATTATTGTATGATAAGAAATGATAAGCTCAGTGCCATCAGAAAAACCTATAAAGACATACATGAACTTATGAAAAGGGTAATATACTGTATATAAGTAACAATAACATCATAAAACCATTAACCATGAATGACTTAGCAATTCTCAGTAATGCAACGATCCAATATAACTCCGAATCATTTAATTATGAGCAAAGATGCTTTTCATGCCCAAAGAAAGAACAGATGGTGTCAGAAGTGTATTTCTTTGGACTTTATTTTTATGAGGCTTTTTTTAGTCTGTTTTCTTTTATGACATAATGAATATGAAAATGTGTAATTATATAACTATACATTTTGCAAAGCATATATTAAATTGCCTTTTTATTGAGGGGTGTGTGGTGAGACAAAATAAGAGAATATGGAATTTAAAGCTTTGAAACAACTGTTAAAAATATCTTTTACCTGTAATTGGAAAAAATAAAATACAAAGTAAATTATATTAAAAGAATAAGGCTGAAAACATAGAGAAATTTGGAGATCTGAAAAAGAGAAGATATAGTATAATAGATAGTTTCTATGAGAAAGGAAAGAACAGAAGGAAAGTAATTGTAGAGGAGGCACTGTTCAAGCCTCTGGATATCCAAATGTATTAAACACGAGATATCTACCCTCTAGGAGTTTACATTCCTATAAGGAAACAACATATATCTGAGAATGATATAATGAAAGAACAATTTAATGTTGAAGTAATAAGTCAATTGAATTGACCTTTTCAGAAGCAAAGTTAGTCATATAATTGCTATTCCATTAACAAGACTTTGAAAATAGAAATAGAGTTACTGTTTTTTGGTCATTTTTCAGTTGTTTCCCACTTTCTATGATTCCCTTTGGAATTTTATTGGCAAAGATACTGGAGAAATTTGTCATTTCCTTTTCCAGATAACTTTATAGAGGCAGAACAGGTAAGTTATTTACTCAGGGTCACTCAGCTAGAAGGTATCTGAGGTCAGATTTCCATTTCAGTTCTCTATCCACAATGCCAACCAGCTGTCTACAGAAGAAGGGGTATATGCAAGAAACAATGCAGATACCACTATTCAGGAGAGAAACATCAGGAACAGCAACTATGTTGAGATTAGATGAGTATACACTTACTCATTCAGCAATCAATAAACGTCAACATAAGAGCAGAGTTAGAAAGCTCAATGAAAAATGTCTTGAGACCACATTAGTCATAAAGCTACTTTTCCATATTGGGAGATGGGGACAGTGAAGAAAGAGGAGAAAATTGAATTATACAGTAAAATTCAGGAGATGGGGAGGCATTTTGGAACAGTTTCTGCAAGATGAATTATTCAGGAACAATGCAATTTGTTTTGAATTAAGATTAGTGCACTGTAATAAGAGTGCATTTATGTTTAGGAAATATGAATGACTTCTGAAAGAAGTCATCATGACATCCTTCATCAATTTTTAGAAGACTGAGAATTATAATAAAATTTAATGGCAAGTGTTGTGAGAAAGATATTTGGAGAACATAATTAAGAGACAAGAGATAGAAAGATGCAAGAGAGTACATTATTGGAATTCATGATTATGTTTTTAAAAAAGAGAAATACATCTTTTTGTTTTGAATTTTTTACAATTTTTCCCCTAATCTTGCTTCCCTCCTCCCACCCCCCCCACAGAAAGCAGTCTGTTAGTCATTACATTGTTTCCATGGTATACATTGACCTAAGTTGAATGTGATGAGAGAGAAATCATATCCTTAAGGAAGAAAAATAAAGTATTGTGTGCACTAATTGAATGAGCAAGTCCATCAAGGCTGGTCATCACCCCCATGTTGTTGCTAGGGTGCACAATGTTTCTCTGGTTCTGCTCAACTCACTCAGCATAAGTCCATGCAAATCTTTGCAGGCTTCCCTGAATTCCCATCCTGGCTTCTAATAGAACAATAGTGCTCCATCACTTACATATACCACATTTTGTTAAGCCATTCCCCAATTGAAGGACATTTACTTAATTTCCAATTCTTTGCCACCACGGACAGAGATGCTATGAATATTTTTGTACAAGTGATTTTTTTTATACATTACTAAAATATTCTTGCTTAAGAGTAAATATAATACCCCCTCCACCCCAAAAATATAGACCTTCATGAGAAATAAAGTAAAGGAAAGAGAAAAGTGTGTTTCAGGCTGTGTTCTGATACCATCAGATTTATCTTGGATGGATCACATTCTTTATAAGTCCATCATAAAAGTTACTTCCATATTTTTCCACTGTTGCTGTTGCTGATAGTAATTCCCTCCATCCATTCCTCCCCACTATCATATATTATATTTTCTCTCTCTTTTCACTCTGTACCTCTTCTAAAATGTGCTGTAGGGTAGCTGAGTGGCTCAGCAGACTGATCACCAGCCCTGAGACCAAGAGGCCCAGAGCACACATACCACCCCTGAGACCCAGGAACCATCTGGCACCATGGTCCTGGACAGGCCACCCAATCCCAGTCCCTTGCAAGAAGTAAACAAGAAAATGTGTTATATCTGACTATTCTCTCCTATGATCTACCTCCCCTCTATCACCTACATCCTCTCCTTCCCTTTCCCCCTACTCTCCTTTTTACTCTAGTTGTCTATACCCTATTGAATGTATATGCTGTTTCCTCTCTGAGACATTTCTGATGAGAGTAAAAGTTCCCTCATTCCTCCTTGCCTTCCCCCCCTTCCAAATCATTGCAAAAGTTCATTGTAAAAACAATAATATATTTTATATGAAACATCTTAGCCTATTCCACATCTCCTTTCTCTTCCAGTGCATTTCCTTTTTAGCCACTGATTCCATTTTTACAATATATTATATCTTCAAATTCAGCTCTCTCCTGTGCTTCATCTATAAAAGCTCCTCTATCTGCTCTATTAAATGAGAACTTTCATATGAGTATTATCAGTGTCAAATTGCAATGCAGGAATGTATGCAGTTCATCATTAAGTCTCTCATATTTTACCCTTCTCCTCTGCTTTCTATGCTTCACCTGAGTCCTGTATTTGAAGGTCAAACTTTCTGGTAGTTTCAACAAGGGCATTTGAAATTACCATTTCATTGAAAGTCTTATCTTTTCCCCTGGAAGAAGATGTTCAGTTTTGTTGGGTAGTCAATTCTCAGTTGCATTCCAAGCTCTTTTGTCTTCCAGAATGTTATATACAAAGCCCTACAAACCCTTAATATAGTTGCTTTTAAGTCCTGTGTGATTCTGACCACAGCTCCATGATATTTGAATTGTGTCCTTTTGCCTGTTTGTAATATTTTCTCTTTGACTTGGGAGTTCTGGAACTTGGCTATTATATTCCTGGGAGTTGGGGGTTTGTTGGGGGGATCTCTTTCTGGGGGAGATTGGTGGATTTTCTCAATTTATATTTTGCCCTCTGCTTCTAGGATATCAGGGAAATTTTCCTGTAAAATTTCTTTAAAAATTAAGGTCAAGGCTCTTTTCCTGATCATGACTTTCAGGTATCCCAATAATTTTTAAATTATCTTTCCTGAATCTGTTTTTCAGATTAGTTGCTTTTTCAATGAGATGTTTCACATTTCTTCTAACTTTTCATTCTTTTGGTTTTGAAATATTGTGTCTTGACTTCTCATCAAGTCATCAGCTTCCTTTAGCTGCATTCTACATCTGAAGGATTTGTTTTCCTCAGAGAATTTTCTTATCTCCTTTTCCATCTGGTTGATTCTGCTTTATAAAGCATTCTTCTCCTCAATAACTTTTTGAAATGTTTTATCCATTTGACCTATGCTGGTTTTCAACATGTTATTTTCTTCAGCATTTTTTGGATTGCCTTGACTAAGCTGCTGACTACTATTTCATGTTTTTCCTGCATCTCTCTCATTTCTTTTCCCAATTTTTCTTCTATCTCCTTTACTTGATTTTCAAAATCTTTTATGAGCTCTGTCATACCCTGAGCCCAACTTCAGTTTTTCTTGGAGATTTTAGATGAAGGAGCTTATACTTCCTCATCTTCAGTTTGAGTATTTGGATCCTTCTTGGGATCATAGACAAAGAATTTCTCAATGGTGTTCCTCTTTTCTCTCTGTTTATTCATATCCCCAGCCTGTGCCTGGTTTTGGGGTGCTTCCTGAGTTTTTGGAGTATTATTGGAATGTCCACTTTGGGAGCTTTGGGGGGACATCCCACTAGGACCTTTATTCCTCCAAGGTCTAATGTTTTCTTGCCTGTGCTTTGATATGTAGATGACCACAGGCACTCCCTTCTGCCCTGGATCTGTGAGGAGGTCCTGTATAGAAGGCCAAACTACAACCTGGATCTGAGTGTGGGCAAACACAGGGAGAGCAGAGATATTTCTGCAATCTCCCCTAACTGCCTTACTGGCAGTGGGCTGTGCTCTGGAAGTGCAGGCAGGTCTCCCCAGATTCCTGCTGCAGATTCTCACCACAGGGCTGCTCTGAGGCCAGTGCTCCTCACTCTACATTCATTCTGGAGCTGCAGAGTTCTCTCACCTTCCCTTCAAGTTGTTCTCAGTGATTCCTGTGCTGGGCTGGGTTGGGCTACACTGGTAGCTGTGGCCAGGGCTTTTTTCCAAACCCTGGTCCTGGTGAAACACACCTTTCCCAGGGAACTTCTAAGCTATCTTGGACTAGGAAAATGTATAACTCAGGCTTTCTGTGGGTTCTGCCCCTCTAAATTTTGGCTAAAGTTATAATTTGATGGATTTTGGAGTTTTGGGGGAAGGAGTTTCCTGGGAAATACTGCCTTCATACTGCCATCTTGGCTCCAACCCCTGGAATGCATGACTATTATGTTAAGATATTGAAGGGAGGAAAGAGAAGTCAAAAATGGATTAATAATATTGGGAGAACAAAGAAAATCTGGGAGACTAGGGGCAAATTATAGATTTAAGAGATAATATTTCAATATCTTGGAGAAAAATTTATGGTCAATGGACTTGTCTAAGTTGGATAAGCTATCATGTGGTCTGAAGTGGGGAGAAACTGAGAACTTCCAAGCAATGAATATTTACTTTGAGGGGAACAGTAAATAACAGGAAATGAACTAAAAATGGGAATCAAACAGCACAGTACAAATGATGAACATATCTAATCAGAGATCAGATTTTGTCATTTATACTTTCCACACATGATTTAGAAATGACCTTTTTTCTCCACTCACACTAATGAGGTTCAAATCCTCATCACCTCTCAATCTGATTATTTCTATAGTGTCCTGCATGATTTTCTTATTTCAAGTCTCTCCCTACTATAGTCTAAAATGGCTGCCAAAGCAATTTTTTGACCCCACACTTGACCCCATTCAATTAACTCTAGGTACAGATTGACTCTAGGAGAAAATATCTGCATTAGCTTTTGAGGCCCCATACAATCTAGAATTAATCTAATTTTCTGGCCTCACTGAAGGTTGCTCTCATGTATACATTTGGTTTTCAAGGCAAACTGAACTGTTCTCTCCATTTTTTGACATACAATGCATAATCTTCTGTCTTGGAACCTTGAAGTTTCACATAATCTATATCTGAAATGTAATCTTTCTTTACTTCTATCTCATATAATAAACTACTTTAAAGTTTCTTCCATGATCCCATCTCCACCCCTACCCCTCAAAAAAAAACCTGTTAGTATCTTCGTTCCCACACTAATTTGTATTAACCATTTATGTATTTTTAATATATATAATATGTATGTGTGTATATATTTAAGTAACATATAATATATATTATTAAACTATAAATAGAGATTGATATAGATAGATCTAGATGTGGATATATCTCTCTCTCTCTCTCTCTCTCTATATATATATATATATATATATATATATATATATAAATGCATATTATACATATATTTATCATCTCTTCATTAGAAAATTAAATCATTTGGGGGTTAATTCTTTCATTTTTTAAATTTGTATTCCTAGCCTATCTAAGAATAAGATACTGAATGGGTATTAATTAGTGATTTCCTAATAGAGGGATGTGCAAAAGTGGCATTCTTCAATTCATTCATTAATTCCAAGGAAAAATTCTCTAATAAAATTTGAAATTTTGCCTGATTGCCTTAGGCAATATTTTGTTTGAAATTTAAAAGCAATATTTACACTAAATATTTTCCCCTAACCCTCTTTATACCATATTAAATAGCACATTTGTCAATATTTTCCCATGTTAAAGGCTGAAACAAGATAAATCATCTTGGGCGGGTCCTCATTTTGACTAGGTAAATTGTTGAGATTGAAATGCATCACATGTTAAATTGATTTTTTTTCTTGAGAGATTGGGATTTTCAAGCCCCATATGCTATTTTGTTTTGTTTTTCCTATGCACTTTGATTTTTGTCTCTAACATTCTGACATGGATTGGTTTCTTCTGATTCATGTTGAGATATACTTTATCAAGCTATGAGAGTTGAGGGGTGAAGGAGCATGGACTGCAACTACAATTTGTAAAATTTCAATCCACATGAACTAGAATTCTGAATGACTACACCTTCCTAATATCTCAACCTATGCTTAGTAAAGTAAAGTTAAATTATTAAATGGTTATGGGACAAAATTTAAAATAGAAGGAATGTTGTTACCAGGATTATAAAATAGTATTAAAACTGTGTTATCAGACAAATGGTGCAAGCACATTTTTGATACAAAGGGTTTCTGCACTAATGCTTGTGTGCTTTGGCATTATGGACATCTTCAGTTTAAGGCTGGGTTCTTCAAGTGTTAGATCCAAATTTTGAATAAGTATTAAATGCCAGACTGATGAATCTCTAAACCATTTGCTTCAGTTAAGAGTCACCTTTGCTTGCAAGGATTTCCAGAAAAAAATATGGATCAATGTTTTACAGAATTTCCCCTCAGATTGAGAAATTGAAATTTTATCATTATTACCCTATTTTCAAATTAATTAGAATTGTGAGAAATAGTGAAACTCCCAGAATAATGTTTAAATATATTGCTTACTAAGAAATATCCTGTTTCCAAGATATTGTATGTACCCCCTAAATGCTGAAAGTAGATCTAACAATTTGTAGGGGCATAAGTTATAAACAGGTGTTAAAGAAATTGAGATGATATAATGATACTGCAATATCCATATAGATCTGTGATCCAATAGATTGGGAAGTTTGCTCTGAAGATATATACAGTATAGTAAATCATTCCATGCCTGCCCATTCTGAAAGAATTTTGTGCATGTTCACCCATAAGTCACCCCACACAAGAGAGTTGGGGATCTTTTTCAATTTTTCTTAATCATGGGAGAGTAACAATAGAGAAATATGGCTGTCTGGTTGCCATTTCTTTACTGTTCCTGCAGTGTGTTGGTGACACCAACTCTCTCTTTATATTACAAAATTTTTGAATATATCTTTTTCTTCTGTTCATCTACAAAATTCCACATTTTTATGGACCTAACTAAGACCCTCCCTTATTCAGTCAGGTTCTATAACAACCTATTGCCTCTGGGATAAAATATAGACTTCTCCTTAGCTTCATCTGTTTTTCTCCTTAGCTTCTTAATTTATTTTTAAATGCAAAATATTTGTTTATTCTACTTGTCTGTCTCAATCACAGGAGAATTAAAGGAAAGAAAGAAAATAAAGTTTAAAAACTCTATCTTAAATATTGGCACATGAAAATCATTCCTATATTGAAATGCTGAATTATAGAAAATTCTTCCTCTTGAGTTTATCACATCTCTGTCAGGAAGTAGGTAATGTGTTTCATAATTTGTTCTCTGACAACATGGTTGATCATAACATTAATCAGATTTGTTTTAATTTAGACAGACAAGATAAAATTTCCTTTGCAAGACTGTAATTACTATTTAACTTTTTTCCTCTGTTCCTACTAACTTCAGTGTACAGTAATTCAAAGAAAACTTTCCAGGTTTATCTGAAACCACTCCTTTCATTCTTTCTTATTGTGTAATAATAATCCATTGTTTCAGTATGTTTTATTTTTTTCAGCCATTTATCTCCCAATTAAATATATCTCCTTAGTTTCCAGTCCATTGCTACTATAGGTAATATGCCCTAAATAATTTCTTATTTATAGGTCCTTTGACTTATTTCTTTCAGTATCATTTAAAAGTTTTCCCTCTTCTTATGATTAAATATCTTACCTTTCCATGTTATCCATGCATCTTTGAGCTAGTCTACTTATTTCCCTTTCTGAGAAACCCTCTCTTCCTCAAAGATATAGATTATATACCACTTATAAAGTATTTCCTAATCCATTAAATATTTGTGTTATCTTTCAAACTATTTTTCTTTAATAACATTATATTATTTATATTTGTTATATATATTTATTACCATATTTACATGCAAAATGCATATATGTACACATTTATCTACAGTGAATATGTGTTTGTGATTTGCACACATACAATTTGATAAATACTACTTGTTTTTCCTAGCAAGACAATGGGATTAAGTGACTTTCCCAAGGTCACATATCTAGGTAATAATTGTCTGAGGTCAAATTTGAGAGGTATTTCTGACTCTAGGGCAGGTGTTCTATACACTGTGTCATCTAACTACCCTAGAATCTCTTGTTATTTCATTCATTGAGTTTGATTCATAATGTTTGGCAAAAGGTAGGAACATTATAAACACTAGATGAATGTTCACTTCTTTGTTATTGATATTGTGTAGCATTCTCAGTCACAAAACACATCTATTTCCTTAGTTTTTAATTTTTTTGAAGACTGTAGTATTTAATGTTTGGCTGTTGTACTCAACATTAATAAAATGTCTTTTAAAAGATAGGCCTCTAAATTTCCTCTGAAACTTGGATGTTGTTAAAGATTTGCAATTTCTTTATTTTCAATAAGGAAAATGAATAATGTCTTCTCTCTTTAGAGGAAGGAAAGGCAAAGAATAAAACAAATAAAGATGATGTACACAATTAGATGGGAGCACAGAGTAAAGAAAGAAAAATAACGCCAAAATGGAGGAGAGAAGACAGGCACAGTGCTAGTCTCCTGATCTTCCCTCATATATAATATGAAACAAACCTCTTAAGAGAAATACAATCCACAAAACCCAGACAGAGAAACTAGGAGAAGAAAATCTACCTCATTGTTTGTCCTCCAGGATCATGGGTGAGCCAGGCCCAGAGGGAGGACTCTACCAGGTGCACAGGATAGAATCAGAGCCTGAGAGCTTCACTAACTTGATCAACAAGGCCAGAGAGATCCTGAGAACCTGAAAATGAGAACAGCCTGATCGGGAACAGGGTGGGCAAGAGTTAGAGAGCTTGACTAGACTGATAAGTGGGGTAGACTAGACCCTGAAAGTCTAAAAAGTGGGGCTAGCCTGATCAGCCACAGGGGCATGAACTAACTAAGGAACAGAGGCATTTGTTGTGGCACTAAAAGTCTGGAGCTTGCCTACAGAGTTCTCCAGTGGGGGAGAGCTGCAGTCATACCTTCATTTCAGCAGAGGCCTCTTCCCAGAACAAACACAATTACAGCATACCTATGCTCCATGCTAAGGTGTGAGCAGCAGACCTCCATCATCTGTGAATAGGGAGAAGAATTAACTTGCCCTAGGGCAAAACCACCATTGGTGAAAGCTAAAAGTACTCAACAGCTTCATCCACCCCCTCCAGACTAAGGGGGAGGGCTGCAAATTAAGTTCACAGACACTCCAGAGAAAGCAACCAGCCAAGCCTACTGGCCAGCCCACTTGGAGTTATAAAACCCAGTGAATAAAGGCTCTAGGAATCTCAACACCAAACCTCTGTGAACCAGCCCCTCTCCAACTTAAGGTCTTAGGAAAATAAAGAAAGGTCATAGAAAAGGAGAGTCCATAGAAAAATTCCCAGAAGTTAAAGACCCTGACTAAGAAAGACCTAGAATTTCTAAGGAGAATATAATCTGATCTCCAGCACAGAAAGCCTTGCTTGAAGAAATCAGAAAGGAGATTACAAATCAATTGGAAAATTTGGGAGAGACAATTAACACCTAGCAACAAGAAAAAAAATCTTTGGAAAATACAATTGTACAAATGCAAAAAGAAAATAATTCTCTCAAAACCTCAATTGGTCAAATGGAAAACTCTTTCAAAAACAGAAATGACCAATTGGAAAAGGAATTGCAAGAGGAAAATAATTAAAATTATTCTCTTAAAAAAATAATGGAGGAGTGACTAGGTGGCACAGTGGATAGAACACTGGCCCTGGAGTCAGTAGTACCTAAGTTCAATTATGGCCTCAGACACTTAATAATTACCTAGCTGTGTAGCCTTGGGCAAGTCACTTAACCCCATTTTTCTGGCAAAAAAAACTAAAAAAAAAAATAATGGAGCTTGTAGAAATGAATGACTCATGACACAGCAAGAGTCAGTTAAACAAAGTGAAAAAATTGATAAAATAGAAGAAAATGTAAAATACCACATAAGCCAAATCACTGAACTCAAGAATAGATTGAGATGGGAGACCTGTGAATAATAGGTCTTCCTGAAAACATTGAAGAGGAAAAAAACCTGCACTTACTATCACAGCGTTTTGTGATGGAAAACTGCCCTGATATCATGGAACCAGAGGGAAAAATCATTATTGAAAGAATATATTGAGCCCCTCTGGAAAAAAAGATCATAAAATGAAAAAACCAAGGAATGTTGTGGACAAATTCCAGAAGTATCAGATAAAAGAGGCAATCCTGCAAACAGTCAGAAAGAAACAATTTAGATACCAAGGAGCCACAGTAAGGATTACACAGGACCTGGCTGCATAAACATTAAGGGAACAAAGAACCTGGAATGAGATAATCCAAGGAGCAAGGGAGCTTGGAAATCAGCCAAGAATCCACTACCCAGAAAAGCTGAACCTTATCTTCTAGAGGAAAAGATGGACATTTAATGATATGGGAGACTTTCAACATTTCCTGATGAAAAGACCAGAGCTTAATAGAAAATTTGGACATCAAAGGGAGGATCAAGAGGCACATGAAAAGGTTTAAAAAAAGTAAATGAATAAAAACTACTATCCAATATGATGAAACTGACTATATCGCCTGCTGGGAGAAAGATTCTCATTACTCTTGAGACTGTAACTCTATTACAGAGAATGTACTAAGCCAGAAGTGATGGACACTCATGACTTTTCTGTGACTCAGATAGATTGATTTAAAAACAATACCTCATTGAAAAAAGGGGCAGTAAGGAGATGGAAGGATGGAGGAGAATGAATGGGGTAACCTTCATTACATTAAGAGGTAGAAAAGACCTATTACAATAGAGAGGAAGAAGGGAGAAGGTGAGAACCACCTGAATCTTCCTCTCATCAAACTTGGCTTAAAGTTAACTTACACAAACACTCAACTTAAGTTAAGAAACTTATCTTACCTTTCAATTATTAAAAGGGTAAAATGGGAAGGAGGGGACAGGGAGGGGGAGAAAAGGGGGAACTAACAGAAGGAAGGGAGGGAAGAAGGGGGAAAATGGAAAGGGGAAAGAAAGAGGAGAGGTTAATATAGGAGGGCAAACACATTGGGGAATATGGATAAAGGGAAAATACTGGGGAATATGGAAAAGCGAGGGAAAGGGGGTAAAATACAAACAGAAGGAAAATGTCACGGAGGGCAATAAAGAGTTAGTAGTAGTTATAAATTTGAATGTGACTAGGATGAACTCTCACTTAAAACATAAGTGAATAGAGAGTGGATTAAATACCAGAATGCCACAATATGCTACTCACAAGAAACTCATTTGAAGCAGAGAGATATATAAGAGAGAGTAAAGGTAAATGGTTGGTGCAAAATATATTTTGTTCCAGCTGAAGGGAAAAAAGCAGGTGTAGTAATCCTTATCTCTGACAAAGCAATTTCAAAAAATAGAAAAGATTAAAAGAGATAAGGAAGGATACAATATCCTCCTAAAAGTTATCATAGATAATAAAGTGATTTCAATACTGATATATGTACCCAATGGGATAGCATCCAAATTCTTAGAGGAGAAGCTGAAAGAACTATAGGAAGACATAGACCAAAACTCTACTAGTGGGAGACCTCAAGCTCCCACTCTCAGATGTATATAAATCTAAACAAAATGAACAAGAAAGAAGTTAAGAAGGTAAATAGATTGTTAGAAAACCAAGTTATGATAGACTTAATGGATGAAAATTAGTGGGAATAGAAATAAATATACTATATTTTTCTGTAATACATGGCACTTACATAAAAACTGACCATGTATTAGGGCATAAAAACAAAATGATCAACTGCAGAAAGGCAGAAATAGTGAATACATCTTTCTCAGATCATAATGCAAGAAAAATCATATGCAATACCAGACCAGGGAGATACAGACCCAAACCTGAGTGAAAACTAATTAATCACATTTTAAAGAATGAGAGAATCAAGCAACAAATTATAGAAAGAATAAATTATTTCATCCTAGATAATGACAATAATGAAACAATTTACCAAAACCTATGGAATTCACTCAAGTCAGAAGTGAGAGGATATATTATATCTTTAAATGCTTACATGAATAAATTAGAGAAAGAAAATTAGATAAAAGAAAAATTAGAGAAAGAAAAAATTAAAAATCCCCAATTAAATAACAAAATAGAAATTCCAAAAATTAAAGGAGAAATTAATAAAATCGAAAGCAAGAAAACTATTGAACGAATAAATAAAACCAAGAGTTTCTTTTAGGAAAAAAACAATAAAAGTGATAAACCTCTGGTCATTTTGATTTAAAAAAAAGAAAGAAGAAAACCAAATTATTTGTATCATAAAAGAAAAAGGTGAACTCACCACCAATAAGGAGGACATTAAAATAATAATTTGGAGTTATTTTGCCCAAGTCTATGCCAATAAATTTGACAATCTAAGTGAAATGGACAAATATTTACAAAAATATAAGATGCCCAGATTAAGTAAAGAGGAACTTAAAAACCTAAACAAATCTAACTCAGGAAAAGAAATTCAGCAAGCCATTCTTGAACTCCCTAAGACAAAATCTCCAGGGCCTGAAGGATTCACAATTGAATTCTGTGAAACATTTAAGGAACAATTTGTTCCAATTCTATATAAACCCGTTGGAAATATAGGTGAAGATGGAACTCTGCTTATGACACCAATATGGCACTGATATCTAAACTAGGAAGAGTTAAAGTAGAGAAAGAAAATTATAGACCTATCTCCATGATGAGTACAGATGCAAGAATCTTAAATAAAATCTTAGCAAATCAATCACTAAGATAATACACAACGACCAAGTAGGATTTATTCCAGAGATGCAGGGTTGTTTCAATATCAGGAAAACTGATAGTGTAATTAATTATATCAATAACAAACCTATCAGAAATCATATGTTTATATCAATGGATGCTGAAATAGCTTTTGAAAAAATACAGCACCAATTCCTAATAAAAACACTAGAGAGAATAGGAATAAATGCATTGTTCCTTAGAATAATAAGCAGTATCTATCTGAAACCATCAACAAGGGCTATATGCAAGGCGGATAGGCTTGAGGCATTCTCAATCAGATCAGGGGTGAAACAAGGGGGTGCCCATTATCACCACTAATATTCAATATCATATTAGAAATGTTAGCTTTAGCAATAAGAGAAGAAAAAGAAATTGAAGGAATTATAATTGGAAAGGAAGAGACAAAAGCTCTCATTCTTTGAAGATGACATGATGGTGTACCTAGAAAATCCCAGAAAAATTATCTAAAATGCTACTAGAAATAATTAGCACTTTAGCAAAGTCACAGGATGTAAAATAAACACTCATAAATGTGTGACATTTCTATATATAACTAGCAAGATACAACAGGAAGAGCTAGAAAGAGAAATCCTTCAGACAATATAAAATACCTGGGAGTCTACCTTCCAAGGCAGACTCAAAAACTTTTTGAAAAAAATTACAAAACACTTCTGACACAAATTAAATCAAATTTAAATACCTGGGCAAACATCAAT
The DNA here is from genome assembly GCF_037893015.1 of Macrotis lagotis. NCBI lineage: Eukaryota > Metazoa > Chordata > Mammalia > Peramelemorphia > Peramelidae > Macrotis > Macrotis lagotis. The sequence continues at coordinate 769,260,758 of NC_133658.1, read as the reverse complement.
TGCTCATGGATAGACCAAGTTAATATAATAAAAATGAAAATTCAACCAAAACTAAATTACCTGTTTAATACCCTAACCAATCAAAATTCCAAAAAATTAATGAATTGTAAAAAGTTGTAAGTAAATTCATATGGAGAAATAAAAAGTCAAGAGTTTCCAGGGATTCAATGAAAAAAGTGCAAAAGAAGGTTGCTTAGCCTTACTGGATCAAAAATTATATTATAAAACATCAGTCATCAAAACTGTCTGGTATTGGCTAAGAAATAGAATGGTGGTTCAGTGGAATAGATTAGAAACAATAACAGGAAATGATTATAGTAATCTGCTGTTTGATAAACCAAAAGAGTCCAGCTATCATGATAAAAACTCTATCTTCAATAAAAAAAAAGTTGTTGGGAAAATTAAAGTTAATCTGGAAGAAACTTATATTAGACTAACATCTCACACCTTATACCAAGATAAGATCAAAATGGATACAAGATTTAGACATAAAAAAAAATTATTATAAGCAAAAGTGAAGATAAAGGAGTAGTTTACCTTGCCAGATCTATGAAAAGGGAAGCAGTTTATGACCATGGAAGAGATGAAGAATATCATTAAAAACGACCTAGATAATTTTGATTACATTAAATTAAAAAGTTTTTCCACAGATATAATCACTGTAACCAAGATGAAAAGAAATATAACAAATTGGGAAACAATTTTACAACTAGTATTTCTGACAAAGGACTCATTTCTAAAATATACAGAGAACTGAGTCAAATTTTCAAAAAAAAAGCAATTCCTCAATTGGCAAAAGGTCAAAGGATATGCAAAGACAATTTACAGTTGAGGAAATCATATTGATCCATAGTCATATCACAAATTGATCTATATCATTATTTTTTTTTTAGTTTTTATGTAAAGCAAATGGGGTTAAGTGGCTTGCCCAAGGCCACACAGCTAGGTAATTATTAAGTGTCTAAGACCGGATTTGAACCCAGGTACTCCTGATTCCGGGGCCAGTGCTTTATCCACTATGCCACCTAGCAGCCCCTCTATATCATTACTTATTATAGAAATGCAAATTAAAGCATCTCTGAGGCACCAACTCACATCTCTCAGACTGGCCAAGAAAGGACCAGAAAGAACAATGAACAATGTTGGAAGGGATGTTGGGAAATCTGGGACACTAATATATTGTTGGGGGATCAGTGAACACTTCCAACCTTTCTGGAGAGCAATTTGGAATTATGCCTAAAGGGCAACAATAATGTGCATACCCTTTGATCCAGTAATACCATGACTGTGTCTGTACCCTGAAGAGTTTATGAAAAAGGGTAAAAACATCACTTATACAAAAATATTCTTAGTGGCCCTGTTTTGGTGGCAAAGAATTGGAAATTAAGTAAATGTTCAATTGGGGAAAGGCTTAACAAACTGTGGTATATGTATGTCATGAAACATTACTGTTCTATTAGAAACAAGGAGGGATGAAAACCTGAGGAAGCCTGGAGGGATTTGCATGAACTGATGCTGAGCATGATGAGTTGAACCTGAAAAACACTGTACATCTTAACAGCAACATGGTAGTGGTGACCAACCTTGATGGACTCGCTCATTCCATCAGTGCAATAAATAAGGACAATTTTGGGCAATCTGCAATGGAGAATACCATCTATATTCAGAGAAAGAATCATGGAGTTTGAACAAAGACCAAAGACTATTAACTTTAATTTTGGGGGGAAAAACTGTTATCTTACTATGCACTTCTGCTATCTCTTATACTTTATTATTCTTCCTTAAGGATATGATTTCACTCTCATCACATTCAACTTATATCAATGTATACAATGGAAACATTGTGAGGACTAACAGACTGCCTTCGGCCGGGGGCGGGGGAGGAAGATTGGGGGGGAGGGGAAATAAATTCTTAGAATAAACAATTAGAATTAAGCCTAGCAGCAAAAGTTAAATCCAATCAAGGGGGAGCACAATAGGTATTCCATAAAGTAGCAATGCCATTGAGAGATTTCTATAGGTTCTTAGCAGAAAATTATTTTTTATTAGACAAATATTTTATTTATTTTCTTCTATAAACCATACTAGTTTCTACCTATCAATTTTGTTAAGTATTTAACTTTACAATTTCTCTCCCTTACCACCCCTCTCTCCCCCACAGAAGGCAATCTGATAATCTTTGCACTGTTTCCAAGCTTTGCATTGATCAAAATTGAATGTTAAGAGGAAAAAGATATTGTTTAAGAATAAATAAAATACTAGGGATAGCAAAATTATGTAGTACATATGACAACTTTTTAAAAAAATTGAATTTAATAATCTTTGGTCTTTGTTTAAACTCTGCAATTCTTTCTCTGGATACAGATGGCATTCACTGTCACAGATGCCCTAAAATTGTCCCTGTTCATTTCAATGAGCAAGTCAATTAAGGCTGATCTTTACCCCAGTGTTGCTGTTAGGTTGTATAATGTTCTTCTTGTTCTGCTCACATCTCTGTCAGCATCAATTCATGCAAATTTTTCCAAGCTTCTCTGAAATCCCATCCCACTTGATTTATAATAGAACAATAGAACAATATTTTCATAGAACAATAGTGTTCCATAACATAGAGTTCCACAATTTGTTCAGCCATTGCCCAATTGATGAACATCTCCTCAATTTTCATTTCTTTGCCACCACAGAGATTCTATAAATATTTTTGTATAAGTTATGTTGTTACTGTTTTCATAATCTCTTCAGAGTATAAACCAAACAGTGCCATTGCTGGATCAAAGGATATGCACATTTTATTACACTTTGGGCATAATTTCAAATAGCTCTCCAGAGAGGTTGGATCAGTTCACAATTCCACCAACAATGCATTAGTGTCCCAGATTTCCCACATCCCTTCCAACATTGCTCATTGTCCTTTTTGATCTTATTGATCAATGAGAGGTATGATGTTGTACCTCAGAAATGCTTTAAATTGCATTTCTCTAATCAATAATGATTTAGAGCATTTTTCCATATGACTTATAGATAGCTTTGATTTCCTCATGTGCAAATTACCTTTGTATATCCTTTGACAATTTGTCAATTGGGGAATTGTTTGTTTATTTTATAAATTTGACTCAGTTCTTTGTAATTTTAGTAATGAATCCTTTGTCAGAAATACAAATTGTTACCAAGTTTACTACATTTCCTTTGATCTTGGTTACAGTGGTTTTGTTTGTGTAAAACTTTTTAATTTAATATAATCAAAATTATCCAGTTTGTGTTCCATGATATTCTCTATCTCTTCCTTTGTCATGAACTGTTCCCCTTTCCATATATCTGACAGTTAAACTATTCCTTGTTCTTCAAGTTTGCTAATAATGTCTTTTAAGTCCAAATTTTGCACCCATTTTGATCTTATCTTGCTATTAATTCAAGTTTTTGCCATACTGTCTTCTGATTTTCTCAGCAGTTTTTCCCAGAGTGAGTTCTTATATCAGAAGCTGAACTCTTTAGGTTTATCAAACAGCATATTATTATAATCATTTCCAGTTATCTGTTTGGCACCCAGTCTATTCCACTAATTCACCACTTTATTTCTTAGCCAGTACCAGACAGTTTTGATGACTGCTGATTTACAATATAATTTTTGATCTGGTAAGGCTAAACCACCTTCTTATGTACTATTTCTCATTAAATCCTTTGATATTCTTGAGTTTTTGTTTTCCACATGAATTTAGTTGGAGTTCTAGTTCATTAAAGTAATTATTTGGAAGTTTTATTGCTATGGCACTAAATAAGTATTTTAATTTAGGTAGAATTGTCATTTTTATAATACTAGCTCAGTCTATCCATGGCAGTTGTTATTTGCCTAGTTATTTAAATCTGATTTTATTTGTGTGAAAAGTGTTTTATAGAGTTTCTGAGTCTGCCGTGGCAGGTAAACTCCCAAGAATTTTATGGTATCTGAAGTTATTTTAAATGGGATTTCTCCTTCTAACTCATATTGCTGAGTCTTGCTAGTAAAATATAGAAATGCTGAGGATTGATGTGGACTTATTTTATATCCTGCAATTTTGCTAAAGTTGCTAACTGTTTCCAGTAGTTTTTTAAGTGATTTTTTTAGGTTTCTCTATGTTTACCATCTGTTATCTGAAAAGAGTGAGAGTTTTGTTTCTTCCTTCCAAAATTCTAATAATTAAATTACTTTTTCTTCACTTATTGTTGAAGTTAACATTTCTAATACAATATTGAATAGTTATGATGATGCCCAGTATTCTTGTTTCACCCCTAATATTATTGAGAATGTCTCTAGATTATCCACATTTTATACAATGCTTGTTGAAGGTTTTAGATAGTTACTGTTAATGATTCTAAGGAACAATTCATTTATTCCTTTGTTCTCTAATGTTTTTAGAAGGAATGGGTGCTATATTTTGTCAAAGGCTTATTCAGCATCTATATGGTTTCTATTGTTATTATTGATATAGTCAATTAAACTGGCAGTTTTCCTAGTGTTGAACCAACCTTGCATTCTTGAAATAAATCCTACTTAATCACAGTGTATTATCCCAATGATAACTTGCTGTAATCACTTTGCTAAGATTTTATTTAAGATTTTTTGCATCCACATTCATTAGGGAAATTGGTCTATAATTTTCTTTCTCTTTTGACTTTTCCTGGTATAGGTATCTGTACCATATTTATGTCATAGAAGGAATCAGACAGAGTTCCATCTTCATCTATTTTTCCAAAGAGTTTATACAGAATTGGAAACAATTGTTGTTTGAATGTTTGATAGAATTCACTTGTGAATCCGTTCGTCCCTGAAAAAATTTTCTTATGGAGTTCATTGATGGCTTGTTGAATTTCTTTTTCTGAGATAGGGTTATTTAGGTATTTAATTTCCCCTTTAGTTAACCTGGCCATCTTAGATTTTCATAAAGATTCATCCATTTCACTTACATTATCAAATTTATTGGCATATAGTTGGACAAAATAATTCAGAAATATTATTTTAATTTCCTCCTCATTGGTGGTGAGTTCACCTTTTTCATTTTTGATATTACTAATTTGATTTCTTCTTTCTTTTTTTAATCAAATTAACCAAAGATTTATCTATTTCATTTCTTCCATAATACACTCTTGGATTTACTTATTAGTTCTATAGTTATCTTGTTTTGGATTTTTTAAATTTTTCCATTTATTTTTAGAATTTCTAATTTGGTATTTAATTGGGTTTTTTAAATTTTGTTCTTTTCTTTAATATTCTTAGTTTCATGCCTAATTCATTGATTTTCTCTTTCTCTATTTTATTCATGTAAGCATTTAGAGACATAATATATTCCAAAATAACTGCTTTGACTATAAGTTCTGATATGCTGTCTCATTAGTGTCATTAATTCTATTTATAATTTGCTATTTGATCCACTCATTCTTTAAAATGAGGCTATTTAGTTTGCCATTAGTTTTAGGTCTTATCTTTCCATGGCCTATTATCACATGATTTTTATTACATTATGTTTTGAAAAGTAAGTATTCACTATTTCTGCCTTTTAATTATGAGGATTTTGTGCTCTAATACATGGTCAATTTTGGTGTAGAGGCCATGTATTGCAGACAAAAAGCTATATTCCTTTCTACCTCTGTTCGGTTTTCTACAAAAGTCTATCATGTCTAGATTTTCTAACATTCTATTTAGCTCCTAACTTCTTCCTTTTATATGGTTAGATTTATCTAATTATGAGAGAGGGAGGTTGAGGTCTCACACCAATAGTGCTTTGCTGTCAATATCTTACTATAACTCCTCTAAGAATCTAGATTCTATTCGGCTTTATGCATACATATTCATTACTGAAATTGCTTCATTATCATATTAGGAGGATTTAGTTTCTTTCCTTATCTTTTTTAATGAGATCTATCTTTGCAGTTGCTTTGTCTGAGATAAGGATTGCTAACCCTACCTTTTTCACTACAGTTGAAGCATAATATATTCTGCTCCAATCTTTTACCTTTACTCCATATGTATCTCTTCTTCAATGAGTTTCATGTAAGCAGCATATTGTAGGATTCTGGTTTTTAATCCATTCTGTTATCAGTTTATGTTTTGTTTTGTTTTTTTTAGGTTTTTGCAAGGCAATGGGGTTAAATGGTTTGGCCAAGGCCACACAGCTAGGTAATTATTAAGTGTCTGAGACCTGATCTGAACCTAGGTACTTCTGACTCCAGGGCCAGTGCTTTATCCACTATGCCACCTAGCTGCCCCCCAGTTTATGTTTAATGTGAAAGTTCATCCCATTCACATTCAAAATTTTAAATACTAATTCTTTATTGCCCTCTGTGTTATCTTCCCTCTGTTTGTTATTTTCCCCCTTTTTTCACCTTATCCCTATTTTCCAGGATTTTGCTTCTGAATAGCACTTCCTTCAGTGTGTTTGCCCCTTATATCCAAGCCCCCTTCCCTTTCTTTCCCTTTGCCCCTTCTTTCTTTCCTTCTTTCTGTCAGTTCTTCTTCCCCTTGCCTCCACCTTTCCCCTCTTAATGCTAGAAAGGTAAGATAAATATGTAAACATAACTGAGTGTGCATGTATTAATGCTTCTTTGAGCTAAATCTGATGAGCGTAATATTCAGGGCTTCTCACATCCTCCCTCCTTCCCCTTTATTTCAGTAGTTCCATAGTACCTTTCTTGTGATATAATTTACCCCATTCAATCTCCTCCATCTTTCAATCTTTTTACTGTCCCCCCTTATCAAGGAGATGCTATTTTTAAATCATTCTATCAGAGTCATGGACTAGTCATGAGTGTCCATTACTTCTGGCTAATTATATCCTCTCTAACAGAGTTACAATTATCAAGAGTTAGGAAAATTTTTTTCCCAGTTGGGGATTTAGCCAACTTCATCTTATTGGAGAACAGTTTTTTTTTCTTTTCCCTTTTTTATCTTATCATGCATCACTTGCTTGAAGTCCAAATTTTCTACTTAGCTAAGGTCTTTTCATCAGGAAATGTTGAAAGTCTCCTATTTAAGTAAATGTTCATTTTTCCTGGCAGAGAAAGCTCAGTTTTGCTGAATAGTGAATTCTTGACTGCATTCTAAGCTTCCTTCCTCTTCATAATATCATGTTCCAGGCCCTTTGATTCCTTAATGTTGATGCAGTCAGGTCCTGTGTAATCCTTATTGTGTTTCCTTGGTATTTAAATTGATTCATTCTTGTTTTTTGGAGGATTTTGTCTTTTATTTGATAGTACTGGAATTTGGCCACAATATTCCTTAGTGTTTTCATTTTGGGATTCCTTTCAGGAGGGGATCTATTTATTCTTTCAATAATGATTTTACCCTCTGGTTCCAAGATATAAAGGCAATTCTCCTTCACTATATCCTGAGGTATAAGCTCCAGGTTTTTTTCCTCCTCCATGATTTCTGAAAGTCCAATAATTCCTAACTTGTATCTCCTGGATTTATTCTCCAAGTCATTTGTTTTGCTGTTGAGGTATTTTATATTTTCTTCTATTTTTTTTTTTTGGTTTTGTTAACAGATTCTTCTTGTTTGAAATAGTCACTTGTTTCCAAAGATTCCAATGAGTTTTCTAGAGGAGAAGTGCAATCATTTACCTTTTGCAATTCCTTTTCCAATTGGTCAATTCTATTTTTGAAGGAGTTTTCTATTTGCTCAACTGTGGGTTTGAGAGAATTATTTTCTTTTTTGCACTTGTCCAATTTTATTTTCATTTACAAGATGATAAAATTCTCTTGCAAAGTGTTCATTTTCTCTTGTTTTTCTTCTTCCCAATTTTTCCAATTGATTGTTAAAATCCCTCCTGATCTCTTCTAAGTAGTCTTTCTGAGCTGGAAACCAATTCATATTCTCCTCTGGAGTCCTAGTTCTCTCTGAATTAGGATTCTTGTCTTCAGGGAAACAAGGGATCCTGCTTTTCACTGATTTTTCTTCATTTTCCCAGGATCTTGTGTTTGGGGAGGGGCCTAGAGGCTTTGCTAACCAGGCTTGCTAACTCCAAGTCGACTGGCCATTAGGATGTGCTAGAGGTTTTCTCTGGAGTGTCTTTGACCTTGACTTGTGGGCCACATCCAAGTCTGGGGGTGGCTAAGGTTGGGGAGGAGTAGAATTAAAGTGAGCTGTCCCTGGGACTATACAGTTAATCTATTTACTTAATCCTCAATCAGCACTAGGGGTGATCTGTAGCCACAACAGAGCCTGGGGAGTAACTGGGGCGGGGGGAGACTAACTATGGTTGTTCAGGGGAGAGTCACTTTCTCCAGAAGGAATAGGGGGAGGGGAATGAACTGGAAACATGAGGGGCTTGAAGCCCTGGTCTTCCAAACCAACCAAACTGACTGGATTGATGTCTAGCAGTAGCACTGTAGTTTTCTCACCCCATCCAATATATACATCTACAGCTGTTCTCAGGTCAGTCCCCAGGCCTCACCCAGCCACCCCTCTGCTGGCTCTCTTCTCATCTTGTCCAGAAGTCAGCAGACAAAATATAATGAACCATGAATCATGAAAATCAGGAATCATGAAAAAATAACTTGGCCAAAATATATAATTTATTGACAGTTTATTTTGTAAGCATTTACATTTAATATGCCATGTCTTTATTTGTTTTTCTCAGTTTTGCACTGAATTCACATTTTGGCATATATCCTTTAACTCATCATAATGAAACTATTCTTTTTATCAGATTCATTAACACATACTAGTTTGCTGTTTAATTACTCACAAATCAATTTCTGATTTTAGTGTACAGAATTTTAATTGTGGGTAAACCAGACAGGAACCCAAGCATTCTTTTTATATATCATTTAGTTAAATTTCTGAACCTTTCCTGATATTTGGTATTACAAAAGGTTAAGTTGATATAGTCCTTCTTTATTTGGGAATTTCAATAATACTTGACTAATTCTACCTCCATCTATTAACATACTTTTCAGAATTCATCCTGCATTTAATGAGATAATACTGTGAGATCAATTGTAAGCTTAAAAAACCTTTAAAAACTTCTTTAGGTGGAATTTTACTATCTAAAGATGTTTGCCTGTTACTTAGTAAAGTGGACTTAAATTTTTTTATAACTTTGAATTTAAAAAATATCATTTAAACTTATCTTTCTCCAAAGTTCATTTCTGCAAGCTCATTCATTGATTGAGTTTAATTGCTTATATTTTACATGACTGAAATCAGAATATTGAACTATTATTCTGCTTAATTTTGTAAGGAAAGCAAAAGAGGATAGGCACAATCTTTTGCTTTGAACTTGATAAGAAAAAAAGACGATGAAACTGTGACTGAGATCTCTCCTTTGTAAATAATGAACTCTTGGTAATCATGGAAAAACCTCAAAGTTTGATGTCCAAAAGAAGGAGTATGTCAAACTATATAAACTATTAAGATGGACTTGGATGTCTGACAAATGAATGGTTTGTGATAATTTAGAAAGAAAAACTACTAAGAATTATTATAAAATCATCAAGTGCTGATTATTCAAATCTTCTCATTTATATTTTTGAGAATGCTAAAGCATGGGAATTTCAGGGAAATAACATAGAAAAAGTATAAGTAGGCTTCAGCAGAGTCTGTTTGCTTTTTAATGAAAACTTTAATAGCATCCTCATGGACACAATGGAGAGATGTATTCTGTACAGTAATAAAGTTTTGAATTTGGATTTAATTGAATGGATGCTGCCAACACTGGGGAAATCTTAAGAACCTGACACTATCATGGAGTCTCTTCACTATTGTGATTACCTGAATTATTAAATACTCCACTTTAAATTTAATGACTAAAATTAGCATAATACTCCACTTAAAATCTGACAAAACAGCATAGAGTAGGACCTTCTCTTATTCAATTTTAGACACCATATTTCAAAAGACAGGAGACAGTTTCTCTGGAAATTGTCAGTAAGTCCTGTGCTTGAGTATGAGGAATCTATAGAAGTTTAGGGTAGAGGTAATGGATCTTTTACATTATGTGAATTTTTCAAAGTCACACCTCTTTTTTTCCCTTTAAGATACTCTTCAGCTTCTACATACTCTATAAAGATATCCCTAATACACCAACAAAAAATATTTGGTGATTCCTTTGATCCAGCAGTACCACTACTGGATCTACAACCTGAAAAGAACATAAAAAAAGGATAAAAAGCATCAGTTGTGCAAAAATTTTCATAGCAGCTCTGTTTTTGGTGGCAAAGAATTGGAAATCCATGGAATGTGGTATGTTATGGAACAATACTGACCTATTAGAAACCAAGAGGTTTGGAATTTCAGAGAAGCCTAGAAGGACTTGCATGAATTGATGCTGAGCAAGATGAACAGAGCCAGAAGAGCAATGAACACTCTAACAGCAAATGGGGGTGATGATCAACTTTAATGGACTTGCTCATTTCATTAGTGTGATACTCAGGGACAGCTTTAGTATATCTGGAATGGAGAATGCCATCTGTATCCAGAGAAAGAATTGTGGAGTTTTAACAAAAATCAAAAATTTTCACCTTCCATTTGTTTTAAAAAAAAGTTGAGTTATTTAATACATAATTTTAATATCTCTTATGTTTTATCTTTTCCTCAAAGATATCTTTTTTTTTCTCAACACATCCAAATTCAATCAATGCATAATAAGAATGCAATGTAAAGATTATCAGATTGCCTTCTGTGGGGGGGAAAAGGGGGAGGGAAAGGAGGGTGGGGGGAAAAGTGTAAAATTCAAAATCTCACCAAAAATGGTAGATAGAAACTTCTGTTGTACAGAATTAGAAAACAAATAAAAATATTTATATCATTTTTAATGCACAAAAAGTATTTGTTGAAAATAGTTCAATAAAAAATAATGAATTTATTCACATTGGCAGGATTTTACACAATAAAGTAACATCTATTTCCAGTTCAGTTAATTTTGTCATACAGATTTAGGTTGGGTTTTTTTGGCAAGGCAAACTGGGTTAAGTGGCTTGCCCAAGGCCACACAGCTAGGTGTCTGAGACCAGCTTTGAACCCAGGTACTCCTGACTCCAGGGCCAATGCTTTATCCTCTACGCCACCTAGCCACCACCATATAGATTTAAAACATTCTAGGAAATATGTCTCCCAAGCTTAGACTTGAAGAAGTCCAGAATGAATAACAGTATGAAGTTTCAGGTGGAAAGGGGCAGGGTAAAGATAGGAAAAAGCTTCTCTGGAAATTGCCAGTAAGTCCAGTGCTTGAGTATGAGGAATCTATAGAATTTTAGGGTGGAGGTAAGAAGCATCAGTATTCTGTTCCTCTAACCTTTTTTCCTCCTTCTCTGCTCTTACCAACACAACAGATATGACAATAGGTCTGAGTGGTATCTCTTAGAAATGAAGTAATGATAAATAAAAATGAGTAGTAAGTGCAAAGACAGGTCATCCTAAGTAACCAAATCCTCAGCAGAATAGGAAAATTTGAAATCACTATCACTCTCAAATGACTGTTCACATATAAGGACTTCAAATAAATTAGGAACTATCTCTGTAGACATACTGGTAGGGACATACTCCAGGGACACTATCTGAGATAACATCCAATATGTTATCTCCATTTGAAACTCAGCAGGGAGATGCATTTAGAACACTAAATAGGTTAACCTATAGAGTAAACACTAAATCTCTCATCCCTAAGTCTCCTTCCTAACCCTTTGTGCTATCTCTCTCTATATATAAACCATTTAGTTCATGTAATAATCCTGCTCTTTCTTATTAAGAAGAAAAGGAAAACTGTCAGTTAAATCAATATCATACCAGTGGAAAACAAAGAAAATTGTAATACTTTTGACAATTTCCTGAGAACAGAGTAATGCCAGGGCAAAATAAATGCAACTCTCTATGAGGTCAGGAAGCCAAGTTTCAACCTATGACCCTCAATAAGAGACTTGGTGTTAAAAGTAGAGGAAGTGGATTATGAAGAGGAAAAACTACATATTGCCCATGTATTCTTTTTCAGAGTGATTAATTTTTTTTAAATAAGACATCTTAATAAAAGATGGGAGAGGGGCAAGGAATCCCAGAAATATTAGGTCTTTTATGCAGTTTGAAAAGCTTTGATTCTGCCCCTCTTGCCAAACTTTGGCTGGGGTTACAATCTAATTGATACATTGCTCCCAGAGGTTTTCTCCACCCTGTTCATTATACTTATGAGCAAGAATAGCTACCTCCTTGATCATGTTCAAAGGAGAAAGTGTAAGACCCTAGGTTAATTTAGAATTAAGTGAGGTAGACCTGGCCTAATCTTAGTTTTTGATCACATTGAGGCTAAATCATTGTCTTAAATCATTACCTGCCCAAAGGCAACAATATAGGCAGACTCCAGTCTCTGTAATGTAAACTAACAATTTTCCCTTCACATTCTTGTGTAATGCAAACACCTCCATATTCCTCACATTTCCCCCATTTCTTTTTTAATAAGAATTTGGGTTCCATACCTTATTAGTGATTTCTTTCTTAAATCACAATCCTAGTTATTGACAGGACTACTGACATTTTCTTCAATCAAAAATTTTACTTGCTCATTATCAAACACATGGATCCATCCTATATTCCATATTTGTGAAGGAGCATATGCCAACTTTCTGATGTTTTTTACAACTTGACCATTGTCATCTATCTTTAGGCAGCAATTTGATGGATTCAGTTTACCACAAACTCCTCCTTCTTCAATCATAGATTGTCTAATACAACTCTCTTGTTTACATGGCTTAACCATCCAGCAAGTCCAGGGCCCTGCCTATTTGTTATTTGTTCCTACCACAGCTTAGAATCTAATCAGGGTATAAATTGGGGTTCCATAGACCAACTCCCATCCTTTGCCCAGGTAGCAGGCCCTTAATTCCAGATAACAACTCCCTGACTAGTCCTTGGATGATAGTTATGTGCAGTAATAATCACAATTTTCTTTACTGTAATATATCATGACAAGGGATTCAGGTACCATCATTATATCCCATATGAGTCTCAGTCCACCTATCTCTCTTAGTTTTACAGTTCAGAATATGTGAACCCTACTTCTTGACATAAGTCCACTGCCATTTGCTACTCCCCAGGAAAATATCCTGGCCAGATGAGTATAGACAATAGTCGCTCTGAACTGACTCAGTCAACATACCACTGGTGTTTCTCTCCTCTGGACCAGTGCCACAGTGCACTTCTGACCAGGAACTGAGAAACTAGGTCAGACTCAGGGGAATGGCATGGAAGGCCAATTTTCAAACTTCTGTGGACCACCTCAAATCCAACAGCTAGCCACACAAGACTGGGCAATGCCTTCTGTCAGCTGGATTCTCCTCCCATCATTACTAATGCCCTGTTCTATAAATCAGAGATAGGATTCTCCCTAGATAGGATATAGAGACTCATGTAGGATATAATCATGCCACCCAATAATCTCAATCTACTTTTCTCTCAATAGAGAACATCTTCATCCTGCCTCTCTTCCTCCTTCCAATAAGGAGAGGGGCAAAAGTAGGGATGTCACCCTTATAGAATCAAGGGGAAGTAACAGGTATCAAAAGGAGCAGATCTGACTACACAATGTACAGATAGGTGGGAGATGGTGGAGATGAATTGGTCCCTGGTCTCTCCTTCTCTCTTCTCTTCTCCCCTGGAAACATCTGATGTCCTTCTGCATCTTCTGAATCTGTTCCAAAAGTTCCTCTCCAACTCAGGTGACTTGTTGAGGCCTTGTCTTCTGGTTAAGAAACTGCTTAACATTTTACTCAGATCAATACACATGTTTTCATCACAAGACAATGAGATTCTGGATCTTATTATAATTTACATCTTGCTTTACTCACTGTCATATTGACGTAAATACTTCAACACAATAAACTTCCATTAATGTTTCACTGCATGAGTAAACTTCACTGAATTATCACATGAACTTAAGCTTGTAGCATATATATTTCTTAACCTTTTGCTCCATTATAGTAATGACTCAAATACCTTTAACCAAAATGAATTTTTTCCCAAAATATTCACAAATATACCATAGATTTTCCTTTTCCTGATGTACTTATCTGACTCACATTCTTTTTCTTAAAATAGACTTTGAAACTATTGAAACTGTAATATCCTATTTATCCTAAAATTATTCTAAAAATTTCCCATTCTTCTTCTTACCTATATATCCCCCCTGTAACATAAAAATTAAGTAAACTTAATTCCTATCTTAACATGTGGCTGATAGCAGGTGTCAGAGCCATATATCTAACCTATTACTATTAATATAGTTATTAAATTCAATTTGCCTAAAACTTCTTTTTCTGGTTTCCTTGGGTATTATAAAGATGCAGGACATCAAAAGTAAATTTCTTTATAGATATAATTATTGAATGTCAGTGTCCAGGCAGAGATCATGTGGGTAGTCAAATGTCTTAGGCCAGATTTATTCTACCAGGTGAGACTTTTTCCAAATGTTACTGTGAGGAGGTCAAGCCAAAAGGATCCAACCTCAGACCTCACTGAAAAAGTGCCCCTTCAATTGTATATCCCTGTCATAGGAAATCTTCAGCCCATTGGCTTCCTTGGTCCCAAAAACAACACATTGACCCAGTAACACTTCCTTTTTGCTAACCATACTGGTATCTGACAAAAAAGAGAAAACTGATTAAAAGTCCCATTGTCTAAAATAGTTGTTTTATCTAATTAGAACTTCGAGAGAGTCCAGTACAATAAATAGCAATTATAATCTTAATGCGTCCTAATTAATGAATTCACTACCTAAAGCTCTGAGTGTCCTTCCTGGGTCCTTGCTAAAACCAGGAATTCTAACTATGACTGGCCCTACAGGCCTCTGATCATCATACCCACATTGCTTTGTCTGAAATCATATCTACTCTATTTCTATATAAATATGGTATATCATGATCTCCTTGGCTAGAGACCCCTCCTCTTCCAGCCTGCTGCATTTTACAACAAATGAATGCTTCCTTTGGTCTGGAGATTGCCTATCATCACCTAAATTCTCACATAACAATTAAGGTAAATATTGTCACAGAAAAATCTCAAATTATCTTTCTTGTGTTTATCTTTCTCATGTTACATAGGTGCCTTTACTTCAAAGCAAACAACCATAGTTTTGGAACTAATTTCTATATCTATATCTATATCTATATCCATATCTATATCTAATCTATATCTATCTATATCTAATCTTTATCTATATATATTCAAAATATTCCTAAATCACATATATAGCTAGAAACTTCTGTACTTAAGCTTGTTTATTTGCTAGCCATCCTTAACAAACAAATTTTTCTGGTTGTTTTTATGAGGCAATTGGGATTAAGTGGCTTGCTGAAGGTCACACAGCTAGGTAATCATTACTTGTCTGAGGTCAAATTTGAACTCAAGTCCTCCTGACTCCAGGGTCAGTGCTCTATCTAGTTCTCCATCTAGCTGCCCCCTAACATACAAAATTATTGCTTTCATAATACTTTAAAACCATTAGAATACCTTAGATGATTTTAAATTTCCATGTGTTATTAATTACAATATAGCAAAACAGTAGTAAGAACAACACACAAATTACTAGATACTAAAAAACAGTCCTTTTATTATTACATTATACATGAACCCACAGATCTTTCCCAGAAGAGGTCATAATTTTTGATATTTCCCTTATTACCACTTCAAAGCAATTTCATGTTAATCCCAGGCTTTAACAATACAGTATTTAAATAGCTTATATAGTCACAAGAGATAAGCAAATATTGTAAATATAATCTCTTTGCAATTACAAAAGAATATCATATAACTATTAAATACATCTTACTAATCAATAACTTACTTTACAGTGAGACCACACAATTGCTATTTGTTCAGTCATCTGTCAGAACCTATCACATCAGTTGTACCCAGATCCTCCAAGAATCCAATCTTCCATACATTACATTTAACATATGCAATTCTTATTTATGCCATGTTTAATCCAATGGCAAAGGACTAAATCATTAGATGAAACCTCAGTTCATCAAGTTTGCTATCAACTACACAACTAAATTTCCCAACAGTTTAGCTTGATAAAAGGTTTAAAGTACCTTGTATAGAGAATCCAACATTCACCTTTTAAAAACTCCATCCAACAAAAAAGTGCAATTGTTATAATTATTAGGCTTAACATTAAAATGATTTAGAGATTTTTCACAAAAGAAATCAATAAATAACCCTGATAAAATAATTATGTATTTTTCTTCTTAATAACACAATACCATTTTCCTTTAACTCCAAGAATTACAATAGAGTTAAAAATCCCTAACCTATTTAACAATCTAGGTTATTTAATTTCTCCCATTCTGTACAAATTTTGTCAGAATGTAACAGTACTAATAACCTTTTTTTAAAAATCTTCAGAGTGATTCCCAAAATTCCAGTTCAGAAAAGGGTCAACCTTAAAAATGGAGTTAGAGTCAGCACTTTCAGGCCATATGGCCACAGTAGAGATTGATCAAACATGATTTCCTTTCAAAAAATTTGTCTCTAATGCCTTATTTTACACTTTCTTCCTTTCATTATCACATATCACAACTGTGGTGGGGCCTTTCCCTTAAAGACTTAACATTTTAAGTCTTCTATACTCCACCCCACCTCCATGGTTACATGGGGCACTCCTCCAGCTAGCCTCAACTTAACAAGATGGCCAATGGGATCAACACCACCGCATGTCCATCTTCCTATCCCTTCCCCCAACCTATGGAAAAAACATGGGATCTTTTCCAAACAGTCATAAGAATAAGAAATCTCCTCCTACAACTTCTCAATCTTTCCTTTAAAAGTTCTTTCTCTCCTAAACATTTCCCAAACCACAGCTTTTTCTCTTTAAAAGTCCCCTTCCCATTTCTCTTTTTAACTCTCCACACCAGCACAGCTACCTTCATCTCAGTGAGGGAGGGGCAGATCTACTTCCTCCTCCTACTCCTCCTTAAATAAATCAACCAAACTCCAAATTCATCCAGTTTAAAACTTAGACAGAGTTCCCAGACCCAGAAATAACTAACCCAGTCCACTTATATAAGACAGAACATATTAGGAAACACACACACCCAGTGAGAAAATTCAAACTCACTCATATATCAAACTGGGACTTCCTTCCAGTTTCCTTAGCTTCTGGTTACTGGCCAATTGATTAACTTGCCCCCCATGTCTGCCAGCAACCTTGCCCTTGGTGGGTTTTAAGATCTTGGGGGAAATTCCTGCAGAGGGAACCCCAAATCACCCTAACTCCCTTTGGGGTACCTTATTATTCTCCACTTTCTCTTATCCAGACAGATCTCCCACCTGGAGGACTTCTCAACCATCCAAGGCATTCTGTCCATCACCTCACTACCCTTTAGATTGCCCCTCACCTAGGTTCTTACTCCCCAGACATATTAATCACTTGGCTCCAAACCCCAGGCCAATCTTCCCAGGAATCTCTGAGATATTTCTCCCCACAGAGAACACCAAGAAAGTAGGCTTGAAATCAAGCCTTTTGCATGCAATAGTTTCTTGGGTTCTTCCAAGAAAATATCAGAGAAAGGGATTTATATTATATAATCCCAGGAAAGCCCCTAAATTGTTATAAATGTCTCATGAATACTTAGTTCAGAGTGATGGAAAAAAAAATTTTAATAATAAAGGCATGTTTCTCTTAAGGTCAGAGAGGGGCCTTCCCAATGTATTTTTCTTGTCTACCCCAAAAACAACATAAACTTTCTGAATTCCAACTGCCCTTTAATTTATATCATCCAATGTCCTGGACATTAACAAAGCCAGAAAACATTTTTCAAATTTACGCAGAACTTCAAAAATGCCTAGCCCACTTATGAAAAATAATCTCTACTTGCTGAGAAACTAAGGAGCATCACTATTTTCCTGATAGTTCATGCCACAAATACATGAAGCATTTCTGTCATTAGCTCATTTGTCATATTCTATCTTTCTTATTTTCTTTCATTCCTCCAACATTTTCTACCCTTTAAGCTTTTTCTATTTTCTGAGGATTTATCTTAAAGCAGGTCTGCATAAAATTTTCCCTAGGTTATTAGTACATCCCGTTTGATGATATTTCCACATTCAGAAGTGTTAGTCTTCAAAATAGTTTGAAAGCTATCCTCATGGCCTCAACTATTTCCCATAACAAAGTTCTCATTACCTTATAGTTCCTTTGGTCATCCTAGAATATTTTGTTTCTGCAAATTCTTTCCAGACATGATATACTTCTTCCATTCATCTCAGATATGTCTACTGAAATCTTTGCTTTGTCATTCCTCTGTTGTCTATTCCTGAGTCATTCTCAAAAATGTACTATATATCTGTATGGTCCTTTAACTCCAATCTACAAAGCAATCTCTCCATTCTCAAAATGGTTCCATAAATCCTCCTTCCTGATGAATTCCATTTGTCTTCTATCATTGAAAAGCATACTAATATAATGGGAAGAGTTCTGGATTTATGATCAAATCCTAGATCAAATACTTTCTAGGTGAAGATGTTAACAAGTTATATCAGCCAGACATTCTAAACTCAATTTTCTCTTCTGTAAAATTTGCTCTAGCCATCTTCTGGAGTTTGTATAACCTTTCTTTTCATCAAAAATGAAAAGTACAAAAGAATTTTTTTTCTTTCAAATCTCTCCTAAAATCTCACCTCCTTCATAATACCTTCTAAAATTAATAGGAAGAAAGCTATACCATTTATATAAACAAGCCCTATTTTTTGTAAAATGATTACTGTCTCCATTCTTCAAATAAATATGAACACATGAATCTCTACCCTTACGTAAATTTATAAGTGATTTTTAAAAATCTAAAGTCTTAAAGATAATAGTGCAAATCCTTATAATACCGATATTCTCTGATTTTAATTTTCAGTTTTTTTAATCCTTACCTTTAATATTTTTTGAAAGGTAGGCAAAAATACTCTACATTTACACCTTGACAAGAACCATTTGAAAATGTAGTAACAATGAATCAATTAACTTAAATGAAGCAGTAAATGTCTGAAGTCAATAGAATTAGATCTTCCTTTTCAGTTCAGAAGTTTTGTTTTAATATGCAAAAGAGAAGGCAGTAGAATATTGAAATCTAGAACAAAGCTTAAAAAAAGTGTTTTTTTTTAACCCCCACCTATTCCAAGTGATGAGGTAGTGGAAGTAACCTAGAGCAAGCTATAGATTCTGTAGTTTAAAATCTGTTAAAAGTGGGAAGGTAATGACTCATGACCTGCCAGATTTCAATGGAAGAAGATGCCCCTCCCAAGACAAGCACATCCTTTGTAATCTTATCACTAAGCCATTAACTAAAGCTTTGACTAACATCACTTCCCTCATTCTTTTTCCCCTCTAATTAGAGGGCTAGAATGGAGAGTGCTAAACTCCTCTGAATGCTTTCCTTTTATAAAGAATTAAAACTGGATTTCTAGTTTACTCAACTTTGTATCTGCTGGTCTTTGCATTTATAACTCCAACAAATCCCATGTCCTTTACCCCATTGTAGCTTTCTTGCCTCATTTTGTGTGTTATCTCTCTTTATTAAATTGCAAACTTGAGGACAATTTCTTTTAATTTAATCCTATCCCCAGCACTTAGCCTATTTCACAGTGACTAAGATGTAGTAGGCACATCATATATATTTATTGATTTGAATAAACAAATAAGACAGAAACAGTGGGAAGGATACAGAAAAGTTGAATAATGGACTTCCATTAGATTTTCATGACTATTCTCTTTTGAGAGGGCTCTCCTCTTTCTGGTTGCACAATGGTCCATATCAATAAAGCTCTGTCCCCCTGCCCTTTGACTTTCTTTTTCTAATCCCATTTTTGACTACCAATGATATATTATTTGCACTGGAAAATAGAAGAAGAATAAGATGCAATTACTATCCTGATGAAAATTACAATCTACTTGGGAATACAAGATTAACACACAAAACTACAAAATAAGATGAAAAAGAAAGATTGTAGTTGAAATATTAGCCACAATTATTATGGAATAATATCACCAATAGCAGCAGCATGATTGACATTAATAGAATGCTTTATGATTTCCAAATTGATTTACAAATATTATCATTTTTGATCCTCACAGCAGCACTTAAGAGTCTCATAGATTATTTCAACAGATTCCTGACTCCATTCCTTCTCTCCTGTTGTAATTGCAAGGTATTTACACAATATTTAACAGGATCTGTTCCATAAAAGTTACATAAAAATGATTATTCCTTTCTTTCTACCCCTTTCATACAACCATCAACATAAATTGAAAATAATATAACAATATTCTTAAAGCATGTGTCTAATCATATCACTTCCTAATCACATTGGGAAACTTCATTAGTTACTTATTAAATATAGTATGAAATATATAGTCCCTCTGTTTAGCATTTAAAGCTCTTCACACTTGGTTTAAATTTAATTTTTCCTATTCTGATTGCAAAGCATTCTTCTTCACACACTGTATATTCAAGCCAATATAGCTTTCTGTGCTTGTTTAGAATACTCTATTTCCCACCTTCTTTTCTTTGAACAAACACATCTATAAATGGAATATTTTCTTTTTTCCACATTTATTTCTTAGAATCTATATCTCTCTTCAAGTATCTATTCAAGTGCTGCCTTAAGCATTTGGCTTTCTTTCATCCTATTATCCAGTCCCAACATATTGCATTTTCTTTGCTCTTTTTATTAATGTCCTCATATCTTTGCATATTGCATGCTCCCTTCAGGAGAATATTCATTTTTTGAAGGTAGGGAATATATTTTTTTTGAAAATTCATAAGTCTAGTGTTTGTATCATGCAGAATAAGAAATGAATAGTTGTTGAACCAGAATCCAGTCCTGTGAAGTAAGTATAGCAGGTATGATTTCTAGTTAAGAGATGAAGAAATTAGTGCCCAGGCATATTACAAAACTTGGTTATGTTTAACATACCAGGAAAATACTTATTCTTGGGGGAGAGTGGCTATAAACCCAAGTCTGATCATACTTAGTACTCTTTCTACAACTCCAACTGCATTTCATCTTAATATTCACATGTGACACACTTTCTTTGTAATTTTTAAAATCCTGTGAATATCTCAAAATTATTATCAAAAACTGCAGTCACTTGGTATGAGTATCTCATTTGATTTTATAGAACTCACACTGACAATGACACATCTTCTTTTTAAAGACACTCCTTTCAAACATCTCTCCTCTCAAAATTCAAATACATTTTACATTATTTCATATTATTACCCTTGTCCAACCAAAATTTACCATTACCTGAACCATATTCAGACACAGAAAAAATATTAAAAGACACAAATAAAATTGTCCTTTCAAGTAAAAAGAGCAAGTAATTGCCTATTTAACTTTGATGAACTAGTAATTCAGAGAGAAAAGAGCTAAAATAGTCATTCATAACTCTAGATATCACTTATGCAAATGATTCATATTTAAAAAGGAATAGACATTGAATTTATCTCAGCATTTCATACCTTTATAAAAATCTTCCTATAATCAATACATATGCATGTGTGTATGTGTGTTTATGTAATCAAACATCTTTCTCAAAGTCTATAACTATTTATTACCTTCCACCAACATTCATTTTCCCTATATTTTTGAGGGAAATATTATGACTTCTTAGTATTAATTATCAAATAGTCTATTTTGATCACTTATCTTTAAAGAAGAATCTAATTTGAATGAAAAAGATCTTATCTGGCAATCACATAAGACTCTTCTTGAAGTAGAATCAGATGTTTCAAGACTACAATATGGGGGAGGTTAGGTGGTACAGTGGATAGAGCACCAGCCCTGGAGTCAGGAGTAACTGAGTTCAAATCCGGCCTCAGGCACTCAATAATTACCTAGCTGTGTGGTCTTGAGCAAGCCACTTAACCCCATTTGCTTTGCAAAAACCTAAAAAAATTTTAAAAAGACTACAACCTGCCCAGGATATAATGGTATCTTCATGGGGAGAGGTAATAGCATTACTATCTATAACATCCAAAGAGTTAGAAAGAAATAAGATCTTATTATTCATTATAATATAATAAATATTGATATAGGTTAATTTTTAGATTAAGAATAGAAGCATATGGCCAACTTGGAATTAAAATTTAAAGAAATAGAAGAGGAGAATAGAGTATGATTTGTTTCTTAATGAATTCAAGTAAGTAAACTTGGAATAATCACATCATTGGACACTAAGAGAAAATGAGAACATGATATTGAATTATTATTTCAGATCTTTGAAAAATTTTGGACAATCAAAATGTCCTGGTATTAAATAGAATATGTTCCTATAAGGGAAGAAAATACTTATCATTCTTGAAAACTGTATTTGTTTTAGGAGAGTTAAAAGAAACAAGCTTAGGGAGAGGGTATGAGTATAGGAAGACTATGAAAGTGATGAATCTTTAGCCAATATTTTAACTAATGATGGTTGGATATAGTTGGGGAGATTGTATTTAGAGGACATGGTAATAAACAGATCATGAAGTGACTTTGCTTTTGAGATTTGTATTTCTATTGGGACAGAAGCAGGGAGTGCAGTTAGAAGGTCTGTATATAAATAAATCATAAAATCATATTTTATTTGATACTTTAGTTAAAGAGACCTTTATAGGAACAGAAGAAGGGACTCATTAGTTCATGAGAAGGTCCTATTATAGACACAAAGGGATAGAGTATACTTAGAATAATTGGATATAAATAGATTATGAAATGATCTTGCATTACTCCATAGTTTAGTTAATGATTATAGTACTTTAGGGACACAGGGAGAGAGTATACATAGAGGGATGGCATAAAAATAGATCATGAAATGATTTTGCTTTACTTGATACTTTAGCTACAAAAAGAAAGAATGGGGGTGGCTAGGTGGTGCAGTGGATGAAGCACCAGTCCCGGAGTCAGGAGTACCTGGGTTCAAATCTGGTCTCAGATACTTAATAATTACCTAGCTGTGTGGCCTTGGGCAAGCCACTTAACCCCATTAGCCTTGCAAAAAAAACTAAAAAAAAAAGAATGTACTTAGAGAGGAAGGTATAAGTAGTTCATGAATTGATTTTGTTTATTGGCCATATGTCTATGGAGGGTATTGAAAAAATGATGTGCTATAAAATAAGTATAATTTGATACATTTCTAATGGAACAGAAGAGGGAAGCATACTTAAACAAAGCTTGTGGGTAGAAAGGGACTATGGGGCAATGAATTTATAAATCAATCAATCATCAGTCAACCCTTGAGAACTATACTCCTACCAGGATAGGAAAAAAAAGGAATATATTTTGACAACAGAAGGGTTGTGGATAATACATAGAGTTAAAACAATAAAGACATGAAAAGGATTATACTGGGGAAGACTAGGCACTAGAGGATAAATAACATGATATGAAGAGGCACAAAGACTTACTATAGTAGACCCAAAGAGGGGAGGGTGTGTAAACAATGAGTAAATTCTACTATCAACAAATTTGTCCCAAAGAAGGAATAACATGTGCTTCCAATTGTGTTTAAAAATCTATCCTACCCAACAGGGAAGTAGGAGGGGTTAGAAAAAGAAAGGGAAAGTAGGAATTGATAAAAAGGGAAGGGTAAAATAAAAGTAAAAATAAAGTTAAAGTTAAATTAAAAAGAAAAGTTAAATGGGAAAGAGCAAAACGTTAGTAAGGACAGGTAAAGGGAAAGGAGAGAGAAAAGAATAAATGGAGAAAGATAACTTGGAGATATGAATGAAATGAACTCTCCCATTAAAGAGAAGCAGATAGCAAAACGGATTAAAAACCAGAATTCTAAACAACCTATGTTATTTACAAGAAAAACATTTGAAGCAAATAGATACCCACAGGATAAATTTAAGAGGTTGGAGAAAAATATATTATGCTTCAGTGGAAGTAAAAAAGAAATATAGGATAGAAATCCTGATATCAGGCAAAACAAAAGCAAAAATCGATCTCATTAAAAGGGATAAAGAAGGAAACTACAATTTCTTTAAAAGAACAATAGGCAATGAAGTTATATTATTATTTAATATAAATATGTGTGTATATATATGTGTGTGTGTGTGTGTGTGTGTGTGTGTGTGTGTGTGTGTGTGTGTGTGTGTAACAAGTGGTATAGCATTCAAATTCTTAGAGGAGAAGTTAAATTAGAGGAGACATAATATTTGTCCTTCATTTTTGAAGAAGACCATGACATCAGGGAGGTGATGTCATGACATGCACATAAATTGGATTTGAGTGAGTGGAATATTGTGCTAAGTCATCAACCTCACTTTCTCCTTCAGAGCCATCTAGTTTTGGTCAGATATGAATCAGAAAGACTGGAGATGGTCCTAGATGAGAGGCTATCAGTATAATGCAACTTGACGAAGTCTCACAACTTGACAAAACTCTCAGTGTCTGAGGCTGGACTCAAACACCCAGAGATACCTAAGTCCAAGGTCAGTGCTCTATCCACTTTGCCTCCTAACTGCCCTTGAGAGATATAAACAGCAAAATTATAATACTTGGGGACCTCAACTTTCCTCTCTCAGAATTAGATAAATCTAGGAAGGAAGTAAAAAAGAACAATAGACAATTAGAAAACTTAGATTTGATAGAAATCTGAAGAAAATTGAATGAGGATAAAAAGGAATATAGTTTTCTCTCTAAAGTAAATGGCACCTACACAAGAACTGAACATGAACTAAGGCATAAAAATATGACAATCAAATGAGATAAAGGCAGAATATCAAATGCATCCTTTTCAGATCATAATGCAATAAAAATTGCAAGAATTAAAGAAGCATGTAAAGACAAACCAAAAATTTATAGGAAACTAAATAACCTAACTTTATAGAATGAGTGGATCAAACAAAAAACATAGAAATAATCAACAATTTCATCCAAGTGACATCAAACCAAAATTTATGGCATACAGCCTAAACAGATTTTAGAAGATATTTTATATCTGTAAATGTTTATATGAATAAAATAGAGGAAGAGGAGATCAATGAATTATGCATGTAAATAAAAAAGCTAAAATAATTTAAAAATCACCATTTAAATGTCAAATTAGAAATTCTGAAAATCAAAGATGAAATTAATAAAGTTGAAAGTAAGAAAATTTTCAAACAAATAAATAGAACTAAGTTGCTTTTATGAAAAAAACAATAAAGTACATAATTCTTTAGATAATCTTAATTTATAAAAAGAAAGAAGAAAATCAAATTACCAGTTTCAAAATGAAAAGGGTGAATTCCCACCTGTAAAAAGAAATTCATAATTTGAAGCTATTTTGTGAAATGTATGCCAACAAATGTTACCAAAATTAACAGAAGAGGATATAAAATATTTAAATAATTATTTCAGAAAGAAATAAAAAAATTAATAATCTAAGAAAAAATTCACCAAAATCAATTGAATTTACAAGTGAATTCTTAAACATTTAAGTAACAATTAATTCTAATTCTATATAAACTATTTCAAATATAGGAGGAGTACTGCCCAATTACTTTTATAACACCAACATGGTGCTGATATCAGGTGCTAAACCAGGAAACACCACAATAGATCCAGAAAATTATAGGCCAATCTCCCTAATGAATATTGATGCAAAAATTTCAAATAAAATCTTAGTAAAGAAATTCAACAAGATATTACTATAATATGCCATGATAAGATGGGATTAATATCAGTTAGGCAGGGAGGGATGGTTGAATATAAGGAAAACAAGCAACATTATTAAACCTATCAATAACAAAACTATAAAAAAATCATATGATTATCTCAATAGATGCTGAAAAAGTCTTTGACAAAAATACAGAATCTATTTCTGTTAAAAAGTAAAGGAATAAATGGAATTTCTTTAAAATAATAAATAGAATATATCTAAAACTATCAACATGCATTGTATATAATGAGGAGAAAGTAATAACATTTCCAATAAGATCAGAGTTGAAGCAAGTATGTCCATTATTACCACTACTATTCAATATAATATTAGAAATGTTAGTTTTATCAATAAGAAAAGAAAACAATTGAAGGAAATAGAATTGGCAAAGAGGAAGCAAAACTCTCACTCTTTGCAGATGATATGATAGTATTCTTAGAGAACCCTACAAAATCAATTTTCAAAGCTACTAGAAAAAATTAACAATTTTATCAAAGTAGCAAGATACAAAAGAAACCAAAATAAATCATCAGCATCTATTTAGAAATTCCATTTAAGGAAACTATAGTTAATATAAAATACTTGGGAATCTAGTTCCTAAGACAAACCCTGAAATTATAAGAACACAATTAGAAAACAATTTTTACACAAGAAGTCAGATCTAAACAATTTGAAAAATGTCAATTGCATAGGGTTAGGTAGGTTGAGCTAATATAATAAAAATGACAAAATTATCCAAATTACATTACCTACTCAATATCATATGAATCAAATTACTTTTTAAAAAGCTATTTTACAGAGCTAGAAAAAAATACTAACAAAATTCATCTAGAGAAACAAAAAGGAAAGAATATCAAGGAATTGATGGGGAAAAAAGGCAAAGGAAGGTGACCTAGCTATATCAGAACTAAAACTATATTATAAAGTCACAGTCATCAAAATTGCCTGACCTAGTTAAACAGAATGATGGACAGTGAACTAGAGTAGGTACAAAAGAAATAGTACTAAATCACAATAGCAATCTGCTCTTCGATAAACCCAAAGAAAATAGGATAAGAACTCACTATCACACACACACACACACACACACACACACACACACACACACACACACAGAAATTACTGAGAAAATAAGAAAATAGTATGGTAAAACACTAGGCACAGGCTCAAATCTAACACCCTATACCAAAATAATACCAAAATGGATACAATATATAGTCATAAAGGGTGTTACCATAGATCAGTTCTAACGGTTGGATCTATGATGAGGGGAGAAGTTTCCCAGCAGAAAGCTGGGAAATAAATTTTCAGAACTAATATTTCTGAGAAAGGACTTATTTCCAAAATATAGAGAACTGAGACAAATTTATAAAATTACAGTCGCTCCTCAATTGATAAATGGTCAAAGAATATGAATAGGCAGTTTCCATATTAAGAAATTAAAGCTAGTTATAGTTACATGAAAAAATGCTTCAAATCATTATTGATTAGAGAAATGAAAAGTAAAAGAACTCTGAGGTACCACCTCACATCTATTAGATTGGTTAAGAAGGCAAAAAAAAGAAAAATGATCATTGTAGGAAAGGATATGGGAAAATTGGGATATTAATGCATTATTGGTGAAGTTGTAAATTATCCAACCATTCTAAAGAGCAATCTGAAGAGCAATTGCTCAAAGGACAAACAAATACTAGATCTATATCCCAAAGAAATTATTAAAAAATGGGAAAAGTCTCATATGGTCCAAATGTTTATAATAGTTCTTTTTTTAGTGACAAAGAATTAGCATTTGAAGGGATGCTAATCAGTTATACAATGGTTAAAAAATTTATGGTATATGAATGTTATGGAGTTACAATCTGTAAGAAATCTTGAGTGGTTGGACTTTAAAGAAGTATAGAAAGACTATGGCATGGGCAACTAGGTGGAATAATGTGTAGAGCACTGCCTTGGAGTCAAGAGGACCTCAGTTCAAATTTGGTTTCAGACACTAAATAATTATCTATTGCCTTAAACCTCATTGTCTTAAATAAGTAAAATTACAAGAAAGAAGACTATAGGTAGTAAGTTTCTGAGGTCAGCTTTGAACTTGGATCTTCCTAACTCCAGATCTGGAATTCTATTTTGCCACTTAGCTGCCTCTCCAGAGTCTTCTGATAATAAAAACAGAGGATGTTGGCAATGATTTACCTGGTTAGGAAAAATAAGTAATATTTAATTCCTGAGCACGATTATATTTCTTTAAAAAAAAACACAATCTTTCTAACACATTAGTTTGGCAACAGGAAATATAGAATAAAATATAACAAAAATAAGGGGAATTTGGTTAGGTAGTTATTAATATGGTCTACAATCTAATTAATTTGAGTCTCCACAATAATGGAGAATCTAAAAGATAATTGAAAGAAGGACTAAGTGACAAGGAAGATCTGAAGAAAATTCAGTTTTCAGAAGTCTCATCAACACACTTAGAATGTACTTTCTGAGAGGGTAGAGACTATATCTATATAACTAGGTAATTATTTTCTACAATTATGTTTAAAAAATTTTGTCTTCTGACCATAGTAACTTTGACTTAGAGGCATAAAAATGAGTCTTAAGGACAAGAAAGTGATTAAAGCAAGGATACTTTGTTTCAAGCTTGTCCCTCTTTACACAGTGATCAATATTTTCTTTCAGGCACGTTAGATCATCTTTTAAAGGTACAATTCCTTCTGGAGTTAGTATCTCTACCACTTTAAAAGTGTTGAACTAAATCATTTAAATTGCAGAAAGCTGGGAAGAACAATAGAGCTTAAAAAAATCCACACATTTGAATAGCTAGTCACAGAGGTAATTTAAAGAGAAGTAGAAATGTCAAGACTATAAATTTAAAATGCATTTCAGATGGAGACTTAAAAAGTGTGAGAATGTAACTTTGGAGCTTGAGAATACATTCCTGGTAACCACCATTTATAATATAATTAAGCAGAGGCCCATTCCACAACATGAGTGCATAGCTAATCTAAATTAAAAATGTCTGCCCATGGCTTTTCTTCAAATGACATTTTCCTAATAATCACTATTGTCAGTTATAAGTAAGTAGTGTATTTTCAAAGTGACATGTAATTGTATGCTTTTAAAATATTTGTATTTGATCTATGTTTCAGATCATCTACTTATATGAAGTAAGTAAATAGTTCATGTTTGGCAGCTGCTATATTTAACACAATTGAAAAATCTAATGAAAATATTGATATGACATTTCCTTGATAGATTGAAGATAGAAGAATGAAGTTAAAATTATTCAGAAAATGAAAACTAGAAGAATAGTGGTTGTGGAATTTAAAGACTATATAGAGAACAATAGCACTGTGATGCAAGGTGGAGGCCATCGATTACATAAATCTGAAAATATTTCTCCCAAAGAGTCCAAAAGAGTGATGATGTCAGGGAAAAAAATACAGATAATGAAAGTAGCAAAAGTATTAAGAGTCAGAAATATGAAAGATTATCTATGCACCCTTAGTCACTAAGTCTTATATTTTTTTTCTTTGAAGTATTTAATGGCTTTGTGTTCCTTTGCAAAACAATGGTTCAAGGTCTCACCTCCTGAATCTGAATTCTTCTAAGAACCTTCCAGTCAATCTTGTGAATTCCAAACTCTTCTCACTTTAATGTAGCCTTGATAATGTGCTCAGATTAATTTTATTTTAGATTTAATTTTCTGCTTAAAAACCAAAGTTGTTTTCTATTCCTGCTTTGTGATAGCTATACTAACCATCCTGTCCCTACAAGAACTAAACAGGTTCTCAATCCATCCCAGACCCCTCTAGTTTTCAGTATCCTTCTAGAAATAAATGAGGCTAGTTTCACTGAATCACCGAATAGGTAAAGAAAATTAACATGTAAGAAGACTAAAAAGTTGGAGTGGTCAAATTGTGAGAGGCTTTAACCAAATTTAGATACACCTACATATTATATCCATTTGTTTGGAGGTTTAAAAAGTGAGTGGTCTAGATATATTGTCACATTACAATCAAATAATTTTATTTTATTTTATTTTTCCATTGCTTTTCTCTTTTCCTTTCCCATGTTTATCAAAATTTTAGGTTGTTTAACTCTACTAGTAATGAGAAAAATAACTAAAAATAAAACTAGTCAAAACATAAAAAGCAATAAAATTCAATACTGGCAAGATTATTAAAACAAATAAAAATAATCAAAATAAGTATGAAATTGCTTTAAAGAGAATCTTTGTTAGTAATGAAAGATACTTAAAACTGAATGTCTAAACAATACGTAAACATATCCTGAAAAAAATATTTCTTTTAATCTAATGAACATAATTTAAATGACTGATAATATGACACCACATCCCATTCTTTTATTGCTAGTATATTTATGATCAGCATGTTGCAAAAATTGCAATTTTTGATGTACTGATAAAATTTGATGTTTTAAATAAATTCTTCTCTTTTCTCTTATTTTTGTCATTTGAAACCTGTTATGTGTTCATAGGAGAAGATAGTTGGAGAAATTTAGATCATTAAAATAACAAAGAATTCATTTTTTTATTAAATTTATTTGTTTTCATTCATATGTATATGAATATTTCCAAGTTCCAAAATTTCTCTCTACCCTCCCTTCCCACACCCCTCTCCTCATCAGGGAACAGTCAGATTCACATTTTATATGCATATTTTAATAAATATGTTTATAAATTAGTAATTTTTAGCATGAGGAATTAGGGTTAAGGGAAAGAGTTATGTAAGAGATAATTTTTATCATGTTCATAAGCAATTGTCCTAGCTCCTTGGACTGCTGAGAGGAGCTGCTTTCATCAAGGTTATTCATCTCATAATGTTGCTGTTGCTGTATACGTTTTTCCCCTTTGGTTCTAATCTCTTCGCTCAGCATCAGATTCTATAACTCATTCCATGCTTCTCTGGAGTTCAATCCTTTATGGTTTCTAATATAACAATAGTATTCCATAGTATTCATGCACCATAACTTGTTTAGCCATTCCAAATTGATGGGTATCCCCTCAATTTCCAATTCTTTATCACTACAAAAAGAACTTCTATGAATATTTTGGAACATGCAGTACTTTTCCCAGTTTTTTTAATAATTTTTTCTGGATATAGACCTAGAATTGCAATTGCTGGGCTGAAGGTAGGAACAGTTTTATTGTTCTTTGAGCATAGTTCCATATTGATCTCCAGAAAGGTTGGATCCATTCACAACTCCACCAGCAATGCATCAATGTCCTAATCCTCCCATATCCTCTCCAACATTGATCATCTTACCTTTTTCTCATCTGGGCTAATCTAATAGGTGTGAGATGAAAGCTTATTGTTGTTTTAATTTGCAACTCTATAATCAATAGTGATTTGGAACATTTTTCATATGATTATATATATAACAAATTTCTTCATTTGAAAACTGTATATTCATATCCTTTGACCATTTATGAATTGAAGAATGACTTATGACCTTATAAATTTGATGCAACTCTCTATATATTTTAGAATTGAGACCTTTGTCAGAACTCCTCTTTGTAAAGATTTTCTGTTTTCTTCTTTCCTTCTAGTTTTGCCAGCATTTATTTTATTAGTACAAAAGCTTTTTAACTTAATATAGCCAAAATCATTCATTTTGTAGTTCGTAATTTGCACTACTTCTTCTTGATTATAAATTTATCCCTTTTCCATTGATCAGATTGAGTATTTCATGGCCTATTAATTTATCCATGCTATTTCTCTTTATGTTAAAATCCTGTACCTATTTTCACCTTATTTCTAGTTTTCCCAATAATTTTTGTCAAATAGTAAGTTCTTATCCCAGAGACTGATGTCTTTGGCTTTGTTGTAGTAATTTAATGCAGTTTCACCTGATCTTATTGTAATCCTCTCATCCATTACTCTATTTCTTAACCAGTACAAAGAACTGCATTGTTGAAACTAATTAAAAGTTATCCAAATACAAAAATAATAGAATTAGAATCAATTTGAAAAAATTAGCTTAAAAAATTACCTTAAAAACAAAATACAAGATGAAAGATGACTGTCTGAAAATTTATAGTGGTTACAACAGTATGTTACTTTTCTCTAACTACACATTATTCATTAATTCCATGGAAGTAACTAGTTGTTAAACTCTAATTGTTTTGAGTAGTTTTCCATATTGACAAGCATGCATTTTTCATGAAGTAGTTAAAGAGGCTGAGGTGATCATCCCTAGGACTTTGATCCCTTGGTGATAATTTCTTTTGCCATTACTATGAATGAAAAACAGAAAAATTTCCCTCAAACCTGTGTGGTCTTATTTGGCATTTCCAGTGATAGGGGAAAAGAAGAGAACATGGGAGAAAAGAGGTTAAATCAGAACACAATATTTTTAGACTTTATATAAACTTTTACATGGCTCTTGGTACTCCAAATATTAGATTCTGGTTCAATGACTCCTGAGTGGGCATACTGCTAAAGAAGTAGAAAAATAACAGTTGAAAATTTTCCTATAAATGAAACCAGAATGAAATTGTAGGACAATGTAATTATGGTTTACAAGCCTTCATTAAAGAGACAAAAAAAAATGCTTGATGAACTTAGGCCAAAGACATGAATAGAAAAAAAATCTATAAAGAACTAGGAAAATCCAGGCAGCTGAATGGTGCAGTGGATAGAGCACTGGCTCTGAAGTCAGGAGGACCTGAGCTTAAATCTGGCCTCAGACACTTAATAATTACCTAGCTGTGTGGCCTTTAGGTAAGTCACTTAACCCTATTGTCTTAAATAAAATAAAAAAAAATAAAGAACTAGAAAAATTCCATCAAATGAAGTTGATTGCACATGTAAAATTCTGAAAGTGAATTTTTAGTGATTTTGCTCCAATATTACTGTCTTCATTTTATGTTTTATTTTGTTTTTATATGTTTTTATCTACATCCCTAAATATTTTCCAATAGCATTTAATTTCTAAAGTGACTTTACATTGTTCATTTTTATTATTTTCTTTACTCATTCCTTTGGCCATCCCACTTGTGAAGATCAAAAAAAGTGTGTGATATCAAGTATATATGATCATGAAAAATTTATTTCCATATTAAACTATGCCACAAAAGAAACATATACATTCACACAAAACAAGAAATATAGTGATAGTTTCAATCTGCACTTAGAGTTCATTCTCTCTTTGGAGAAAGATAGGATTTTTTATGATAGGTCTTTTTCAATTATCTTGGATCATTTTCTTGAGTAGAGTAGCTAAGCTTTTCCTTGCTGATCATTCTTGCATTATTGCTGTAACTGTGTAAAATGTTCTCTTGGTTCTATTCATTTTCATTTGTATCTGTGCATATATATTTTTATAGAAATAAGTTGTCAATTTTCTTTGATTTCTTTAGGATGCAGAGCTCATACAGATATTTCTGAGTAAAAGTTTTATATGAACAGTTTTATAGCTATTTAAGACTAGTTCAAAATAGTCTCCAGAATGATTAAACTAGGTCAAAATTCCACCAACAATGCATGTTTCTCAATTTTTGCACTCCTTCCAGATTTGTCATTTTTCTTTTCTAACATGTTAGTGAATATAACAGGTATGAGATACCATATTAGTCCTTAAGTGGTATTTCTCTAATTCTCATTGATTCAGAACATTTTTATGTGGCTATTGGGAGCTTTGATTTCTTTTTCTAAAAATTTCCTGTTCATATCATTAATTAAGAAATGACTTTTTTGGTGAATTTGGCTCAGTATCCTATATATTTTAGAAATGAGATATCAGAGAAATCTATTATAATTTTTTCCTAGTATCCTATGTTCTTTTTATTTTGGATGCATTAGCTTTGTACAAAAGCTTTTCTAATTACATATAATTAAAATAATTATTTTAACTCCCATCATTCTCTCTAACTTCTGTTTCATCTTCAAGTCTACCATTACCCATAAATCTGACAGGTAGTTTTCTTCATGTTCCATTAATTTATCCATAATATTGCTTTAGTGCTTAAATCACTTATCCGTGTTTAACTCATCTTGATATATAGTGTGAGAAGTTGGTCTATGCCAAGTTCCTGCCAAATTGCTTACAAATTTTCCCAAGAGTTTTTGCCAAATGATGAGTTCCTGATCCTAAAACTTGGACAAGGATTTTTATTAAATGCTAAATTTCTGACAATTTGACAATTTGATATTGTGTATAATATAGCTAAATAGCCAATATCAGATTATTTCAATGATTACTACTTTGTAATATGGTTTGAAATTTAGGACTTCTAGGATGCCTTCCTTTAAATTTTTTATTGATTCCTTTCATATGCTTAACCTTTTCTTCTTATAGAAGAATTTTGTCATATTTTCTAGACTCAAAAAATAATACTTTAATAGTTTAATTGGTTTGCCACTGAATAAGTAAATTAATATAACTACAATGGATATTTTTATTATATTGGCTCAGATCTACACAGGAAAATTTAATATTTCTTCAGTTCAAGATTTTACTTTATTTATGTGAAAATTGTTCTTTAATTATGCTTATACTTTTCCTGGGTTTGTGTTGACAGGTAGACTCCAAAGGATTTTCTATTGTCTACAATTATATAAAATGGAATTTCTTTTTTAATCTCTTGATGTTGGAATTTGTTAGGAGAATATAGAATGGTAAAGATTTAGGTTAGTTATTTCAGTAGTGGTACCAGCAGGAGCAGTAGTAGAAGAAGAAGAAGAAGAAGAAGAAGAAGAAGAAGAAGAAGAAGAAGAAGAAGAAGAAGAAGAAGAAGAAGAAGAAGAAGAAGAAGAAGAAGAAGAAAACAAGAACAAGAACAAGAACAAGAACAAAAACAAGAAAAGGAAAGGAAAGGAAAGGAGTAGGAGAAAGAGAAGTTAAAGAAGTAGTAGTTTTTTTAAATATGTTTTCTATATCTTGCACAATATGTGCTACTTGAAATATTGTGTGTGTGTGTGTTTGTGTGTATTGGCACCTTCTAATTAACAATGGTCTCCTTAGCATATCAATTTAATAGTGAAATCTCTGAATCATAGGGTGGAGAAGGGAATTTTGAGGTACTACATTTGCATAATTCTAAAATGCTATCCAAAATTATTATATCAATTAACACCTCCATTAATAATTAATATAGTTATTGTCCCAAACCTCTCCAATATCAGATAATGGTTTCTTTTGCAATTTTTGTCAATTTTTAGAGTTTAAGGTACTGAAAATAATTTTATTTTACTTTCTCTTAGTATTGATTTTAAGCTTTGTCCTGTGGTTTCTAATACTTTGGAATTTTTCTTTTGAAAATCTATCCTCATCTTCTTATCATTCATCAAATGGGAAATAAATATTGATTATATCTTTATATGTGTCTCTGTATAAGCATATATGTAAACAATATATATAAAAAGGTACATATTCATTATATCTTTCAATTTTATGTAATTAAATTGATATATTTTATCTGCAGTCTCTTGTTTACTATCTATATGTGGTTGTAAGCAAGTAGTAAATGATCTTTTATTTTTTTATAGTATGAGATTTAATATTAAGGTGACAACAGTAAGAATGGTTTGTGCAATGTGGTATATGATATCATTCTAAGAAGAATTTCAATTAGATTGCATATTAAATGCATTTTCTATCCAATAAATTTCTTCCCTAAGTAATGTATTTTCTGATTTGTTGAACACTTGTTTCCTTTGTTTCTGATTCTCCCTTTACCTGTTGTTCTACATGCATATATTTTAAATGATACCAGATGGTTGGGATGATTGTTTCTTCAAAATGTACTTTGATATCAAGAAGTTTTATCTTTTTTTCCTAATCTTCCTAATTTTAATGCATATTCATAACTACTAGTAGAGACAGAAAATGATTAATTCTAGATAGCATTTTATAACTATGCCCTAAAAGTTTTGGCGTTTTTTTTAATTAAGTTTGTCATTTTAAAAAAAACTGTTCAGTTACTAAACATATATACCAAGAAAAAAGGCTTAGTAAATAAATGTATACATATACATATATTTCTATGTATATGTGTATGTGTATATCAATAAGGGGTCATAAGAATTATATGTCAATTTCAATGTAAGCATGCTTGCCCAGGTTCTGGATAATGAATGTTGCTCTCATGTTTTCCCACACCAAGGGACTGAAATAAGGTTGTGCACTTCTTCCCATGCTTTTTAGCAAGTTTTCAGCTATGTAGTCAAACATTTTCATTAAAGATGAACATGGTATCAAGGTCAGCTAGTACAATAATGGCAAATTCTTTAACTTGAAAAGACCACAAGTCAAGACCAATGTAACAAGATAAAATGGTCCTCTCTCAAATTAAATTGCCAATCATTCAAACTCTATTATAGAGAGTGCCATTCTGATAGGCTGGTCACATTATTCAAGTACTAAATGTATATTTGCCAAAAGGCCTATTTTGTGAAGAACTCACAGAGGGCAAGTGCTTATGGGGCAGTGGAGTGGTGGGGCACAGTGTCAGAAAAATGTAACACAAGCGCACTCTCAAGGTCTTTCCTTTCTGCCTTTTCTTTCTTTTTCTTCCTTCCTTCCCTCCTTTGCTCTTCCTTTCTTCCTTGTTTTTTTTTTCTTTTTCTTTCTTTCTTTCTTTCTTTCTTTCTTTCTTTCTTTCTTTATTTCTATAAAGGAAAGAAGGCTAGCAATATATTTCAAATTATATACGAAGCAGTAGTCATGAAAGCAATATAATATTGGCTAAGAAATAGACTAGTTTAATCAATCAGATATACAATATACAGTAATAAATGACCATAATATCTTCTTATTTGATTAACTCAAAGATCCAAACTTTGGAAGAACCCACCATTTGGCAAAAAATTTCTGGAAAAAACTGGATAGTAGTTTGACAGAAACTAAACATATTTTCATATTATATGGCAAAAATAAGATTAAAAATGGGTGATATGGCGGAGCCAAGATGGAGACAAGAAGGGATCAAGTCTTATGAGCTCTCTGATAAAACTCATCAGCTAAGGACTCTAACTAAACTTTCCAGAGACAGAACCCACAAAGGGACCCAGTGAGGCAGTTCTCCTACTCAAGGTAACCTGGAAAAGAGCAGAAAGGCTCTGCTGCCCGGGATCAGAGAGGCGGCCTGCCAGAGGGGTGGGCCACCAGAGCCAAAGAACTTCAGCCTTCTGGAGGCAGCCCAAGGGTGCTGGGAGTCTCAGCTCACAGCAGCGGGGGAGTCTCCTGAGCTGCACTCCGAGGAACACCAGGCACAAAGTGGGGGAACGGCAGGGGACCTCTGCCAGAGCGAGCACAGGGAGGCCAGCCCTCAGGGCACACGGAGCAGCTTGGTCTTTCTGCAGCCCAGAGCCGGAAACAGAAGCAGGCAGAGTCAGTAAGCAGGAGCCCCCAGAGCATGAGCCCATTGAGCTGAGGGAGGGGAGTGAAGAGAAACCACTAGCTTGGTACTCTGCCCCTGGAACAGTACTCTGGGGCTCTGACCATATTCAGATCCTGATCTTAGTCTAGGACCCTCCCCCCAATAGAACAGCAGCCCCTCCCCACCTCAGCCCCATGGCAGAGGGAGGTGCTTATGGTCATTCACAGACCAGGAGGGAGGACAGAGCCTCACACACTGATACCCTTGTGGGAGTGTCCCAAAAGCTCAAGAAGCACCCCAAAACCACGCCCAGGCTGGGAAAATGAGCAAGCAGAGAAACAAAAGGAAGACTATTGAGAAATATTTTGCAAATGAGCCCAAGCAGGATCAAAATACTCAGTCTGAAGATGAGGAAGCACAAGCTCCTGCATCTAAAGACTCCAAGAAAAACAGAAATTGGGCTCAGGCTATGACAGAGCTCAAAAAAAGACTTTGAAAATCAAATGAGGGAGTTGGAAGAAAAACTGGGAAAAGAAAGCAGAGAGATGCAGGAAAAACATGAAAATGAAGTCATCAGGTTAGCCAAGGAAATCCAAAAAAATGCTGAAGAAAATAGTATGCTAAAAACCAGCTTAGGTCAAATGGATAAAACAGTTCAAAAAGATATTTAGGAGAATGCTTTAAAAAGCAAAATTGGCCAGATGGAAAAAGAGATAAGAAAACTCTCTGAGGAGAACAAATCCTTCAGACAAAGAATAGAATTCAGGGAGATTGATGAATTTACCAAAAATCAGGAATCAATAATTCAAAACCAAAAAAATGAAAAATATCTCATTGAAAAAACAACTGATATGGAAAACAGACTTAGGAAAGATAATTTAAAAATTATTGGAATACCTGAAAGTCATGATCAGGAAAAGAGCCTTGACATCATTTTCAAAGAATTACTACAGGAAAATTGACCTGATATTCTAGAAGCAGAGGGCAAAATAGAAATGGAGAGAATCCACCGATCCCCCAGAGAAAGAGATCCCAAAAAACCAACCCCTAGGAATATTATAGCCAAGTTCCAGAACTCCCAAGTCAAAGAGAAAATATTACAAGAAGCCAGAAGGACACAGTTCAAATATCGTGGAGCTGCAGTCAGGATCACACAGGACTTAGCAACAACTACATTGGAAGCTTGTAGGGCTTGGAATACAATATACCGGAAGGCAAAAGAGCTTAGAATGCAGCCAAGAATGAACTACCCAGCAAGGCTGAATGTCCTCTTCCAGGGAAAAAGATGGACTTTCAATGAACCAGGGGAACTTCAAAGGTTCCTTTTGGAATGACCAGAGCTGAACAGAAGGTTTGATCTTCAGATACAGGACTCAGGTGAAGCATGGAGATTGGAGGAGAGGGGGGAAATATGAGGGACTTAATGAGGATGAACTGCATGTATTCCTGCATAGAAAAATGACACTGATAATACTCATATGAACCTTCTCAGTTAATAGAGCAGGTAGAGAGAGCTTTTATAGTTGAAGCACAGGAGAAAGCTGAATTCGAAGATAAAATATGGTGTAAAAATGGAGTCAATATAAAAAAAAGGGAAATGGAATGGGAGAAAGAAAAAGGAGAGGGGGAGTAGTCCAAGATATTTCACATAAGATTTCTTTTTATTACAATGAGCTATTGTAATGATATGGAAGGGGGAAGGCAAGGGGGAATGAAGGAAACTTTGCTCTCATCAGAGATGGCTAGGAGAGGAAACAGCATATATACTCAATGGGGTATAGACATCTGGAGTAAGAAGGAGGGGGGAGCAGGGGGAAGGGGTAGGGATGTGAATAAAGGAGGAGAGGATGGACCATGGGGGGAGAATGGTCAGATATAACACATTTTCTTTCTTACTTCTTGCAAGGGGCTGGGATTGGAAGGCCTGCCCAGGACCATATGCCAGGTGGATTCTGGGCCTAAGGGGTGGTATGGGGGCTCAGGGCTTCTTGGCCCCAGAACCAGGGATCTGTCTCCTGAGCCAGTCAATGACCCTACAGCAGAGTTAGAGTGAAAGGAGAGAGAGAATAGAGTACATGGTAGTGGAGAAATAAGAAAGGAGGGAGTTGCGATCAGCAATGGAAACATTGGAAAAATATGGAAATAACTTTGGTGATGGACTTATCATAAAGAATGAGATCCACCCATGACAGAGTTGTTGGTGTTGGAACAAAGACTGAAGCACATTTTTTGTTATTATTATTTGGGGGAGGGTGCAGGGCAAGTGGGGTTGGATGGCCTGCCTAGGGCTACATAGCAGGGTAATCTTTGGGTGTCTGGGGCCGGATTTGGACCCAGGTGCTCCTGGCTCAAGGGCCAATGCTCTGTCTGCCACCAAGCCACCCCTACTATTATTATTTTATTTTATTTTGGGTCTTTTTTTTCTTCTTTTTGGTTTTTGCAGGGCAGTGGGTATCTGCTGGCTTGAAGGTCACACGGCTGGGTGATTCTTGGGTTTATGAGGCTGGATATGGGCTCGGGTGCTCATGGCTCCAGAGTTGGTGCTTCATCCATTGAGCCACCTGGCCATACCTACAATTATTACTATTATTTTTTAATTTTAATTTTTTTCTCTCCCCTTTACTTTTTTCACCCAAGCAAGTCTGTCTATATTCATGGGGGAGGAGGAGTATTTTGTTTACTTGTAAACAAGAATATTTTATTAATGTAAAAAAACATTTGTACAAAATGAGAATAAAAAAATAAATTAAAAAAACGGGTGATATAAGAAAATTTGGGAGGATGAAAAAAGTTCATGTCAGATTTAGGAATAGATAATGATCAAATAAGAAATTAAGAGAATAACAGGAAGCAATATTATCTTGATTACATAAAATTAAAAGAAAAAGTTTTGTTCAAAAATGTTTCTAAAGTTTAAAATTAGGAAAATGAGGAAATGTTTAAAGTAAATTTCTCTTATAAAGATATCACCCCTCAAATATATAGGGAACAGGGTCAAATATGCAAAACTAAATAAATGAATAATCAGGAGTCATTCAAAATTGATAAATGGTCAAGGGATATAAATAGATTATCTTCAGAAGAAGAAATCAAAAGTATCAATAATCATATCTTTAAAAAGCTCCAAATTATTACTGTTTATAAAAACAGAAATTAATAAAATGAGATAACACCTCAAATCAATCACATTGACTAACATGACACAAAAGGAAATTGACAAATGTTGGAAGGGATGTGGGAAAACAGACACTAAAGCACTCTTGGTGAATTTGTGAACTTATCCAGTAGTTTTCAGAAATAATTTGAAACTATACCCAAAGGGATATTAAGTTCACTATACCAAGGAAGAACTGAGATAATGGAGCACAGACAGCAGCTTCGCTAAATTCTTGCAACATTCCTCTCCGAACAACTTTACAACAAACACTTCACATCAAATTCCAGAGTAGCAGAGACAATAAGAAGGAATAATAAATTTTCCAACCCAAGTTAACTAAGGAGGTCTCTAGGCAGACTTCAGCAGTACTGCCACAGACGATGGGTAGTTCAATGAAGAATAAACCAGTTCAGGTCAGAAAGAAAGTGAGCATTTGATAATGGGATATAAAAGTTAACTCCTCCACTTCTATCCTCAGCTTCAAGGTGTCCTAATATTTTCATTTATTTATTTTTTTATCCATATGCATATATATATATATATATATATATACACACACGTGTGTGTGTGTGTGTGTGTGTGTGTGTGTGTGTGTGTGTGTGTGTGTGTAAGTTACAAAATTTCCTTCCACCCTCCCTTCCCATCCCCTTCCTCCAGCAGCAGTAAGGTTAACATTGTACATACATATTTTTGGTAAATGTGTTTATATGTTAGTCATTTTGGGGATGAGGAATTAGGATTGAGGGGAAAAGATAAATAAGAAATAATTTTTATAAAGTGTTCATCGGATTCCAGAGGGTTAGTTTTTCTTTTCTTTTCTTTTGTTTTTTTTCCTCTGGATGGGAGAGGTGTCCTAACATTAAAAACATGGTGTGGTGAAGATAATTATAATAATTTTAACTTATCCTTGTGCATAGTGTTTGAAATCAGGGAATTCAAATTTGAAAAAATTTTGAAAAAGAAAATATTCCAGGATAAGACTATTAACCTTGCTATGAGAAAAATGACTTGGATTTGAAATCATATTGTTTTAACAGACTCATGTGCATCTATTACCAGATATCTCTAATATTACTAGATATTACTAGATATCTTCTATTCAAAGAAGTTTTTTGACTTTATCATAATCAACCAGTGTATTTCTTTTCTGATCTTTAAACCAATCTTTCCCAATTTTCTATTTTGACGATTTTATTTGCTACTATTTCAGAAAGTTTAAAATAGTGATATCGAAAGTGAAAAGTAGTTAAATATGGAAAAAGTCAAGTATTCCTCCTTTTAGAAATTACTCCTTACTCACTGAGGCTCATAAGTAAAGATCAATTTTTTACAATCCACTCTTTTCAATTTAGTAATAGATATTCCTTTAGAATGGTAACAGCACTAATTCTTGCCTGTTGATCCAGATCAGTCATCAAGTGAAATAATGGGATGTGCAATACAGTGAGATAAAATATATAAGAATCTGAAAGAATTAAAAGATATACAGTGTGAATTTATAGTCATATAGAGGAATAAATGCCTCAGGTTGATTTTCAGTAGCTTTGAACAATTACAAAAACTCTGTTATTGAATTTAAAAACAATCTTTATTTCTCTTAATCATCAAGCTAGTGCTTTGTTGTTATTTTGTATTATGCTGTATACATATGTATACATACATACACACATACACACACACACAAACACACACACACACACACACACACACACACACACACACACACACACATATATATATATATATATATATATATATATATATATATATATATAGTCTGCATTTGGTTCAAAAATTTGAAAGTACTTTGGGAATATATTAAACTCCTTCCAGAACCTATTTCTTCAGAGCAGATGTTCCCAGCAAAAATATCCCCAGTCATCATCATGTCCCTATAATTATCTTTCATTCATGTCCTGCATCACCTAACCCCATTTCTGCTTAGCCTCCCTTACTTTTTCTTCTTCAAGTTTTGCTATCAGGCAGGTATCCAAGAGTATCACAGGCAGTTCTCCTCAAGTATTCTCCATGCCAAGATGTTGTACCTTAATATTTTTAACAATTTAAACTATGCCTTCCTCAAAAGACTTTTCTTCAACCAAAGATGCTCTGAATCATTCCACAATGTTTAGCATATTAGAACTCCCAATACATTTTTATACCAGTATTTCTAAACTGGCTAATATATACATATATAAATCCAATACCCTGTCCCCGACTGCTTGTTCCATTTGTCCTATCCATATCAAAAGGCACCCTGCTCACTTTCTCAGTCCATATCTATACTTTCACTTCCACTGTATTCTCTAGAAAGGATGCTAAACAGTTAACAGCTTTCATACCATCTTAAAACTCTTTCTCACTCTGGTCCTCATTAAGATCTGGTTTCCCCCAATGATACTGCTTTGAAGAAAAGCTTTCCAGCAAAGTTATATTTGCTTTAATGTGTTCTAATTTAAATGGAAAAGATAGAATGCTTCTGGCCCCCAACTGCCACTTCCAGTCTCTGCCTCTATGGCCATAGCGCCATCACGTCTTTCCTTTTTGAAATTAACCTTATTCAAATTTATCATATAATGTAGAACCTGGTTATGTTGATAGGTAAATCACTATATTCTTATTTCTTCCCCAGAAAGTTCAAGACTTGTATTACATTATTTCTCTTCATCCTACGCAACTTCAACAGATATATTGAAAT
This sequence comes from Macrotis lagotis, assembly GCF_037893015.1. Classification (NCBI taxonomy): domain Eukaryota; kingdom Metazoa; phylum Chordata; class Mammalia; order Peramelemorphia; family Peramelidae; genus Macrotis; species Macrotis lagotis. The sequence continues at coordinate 769,217,930 of NC_133658.1, read as the reverse complement.
TTTCTACTCATTTTCATAATCTACTCTGAATACTCTAAATCTACCCATAACCTACTCCTTTTTTTCCTTCCAAACCACATAAAGAAAGAAAAAACTCTTCTACCTTACCATTACCCTCATACTCCACTTCAGTCTTCATGACCTTTCATTTTTTAACCTAAACATGCTCTCTTTTGATACTGTTTTGCTCAATAACTTAGGACTCAACTATATTCATCATGATTATGACCTCCATTATCTTTACCACAGTTCCTTCTTCTCCCAAATTTAACTATGCAATATATTCTTCTCTTGAAGCTCTTGCCATTTTTCCCTTTAGCTATCCATCTATTCTGTATATAGCTTATTTTAATTTGTTATGTTCATACTTTCTTCTTCATTACACTTTGTAATCCTGGAATATAGGAACCATCTTTTTCTTTATATCCTTACTGCTCAGTACAATGTTTATCTCAAAATGAATATTTATTAAGTGCTTGTTGAATAACTGATTTACTTAGATCTAAATCTTGATTATTGAGATATATTTTGTATAATAGCTATTTTTCATACATATATGAAGATATACAATACATGTATAAGCATGTGTAAACATGCACATACAAATATGCACACAGCTCTACCAACAATACACTATTTGCATTGTTTAATCACAATTCATTCCAACTTTGACATTTCCCTGTTTTCACTTTTGCTAATTTTTGGAAGATGTTGTAAAGTGACTGAAATGTATTGATTTGTAGAACTCTTTCAAGTCAGATAATTCATTCATATGGTTATTCATAATTTGTATTTCATTTGAGAATTGCTATAAACTTTATTATATATAATATGCATGTATATATGTGAATATATATATAATATAGGAAGAGACAGAGAGATGGATACACACACAGAAAGACACATGTGCATTACTAATGGAATTGTGAAATGGTACAACCTTTTAGGAAAACAATGTGAAATTATTCAAACAAAGGAAGCAAATTACTCAAAAACTTTCACCTAAGGATTCTCTTATTTGGCATATACAATCCAAGGAGGTCATTGATAAGAAGAAACTACCTCCCCCATATACAGGAAAATATTTTAGTGCTCTTGTAATCACAAAGAATAGTAAACAAAATGATGTTTGACCTTTGACAAATAGCTAGGTAAATTATGGTACAAAAATATAACTGAATTTTCCTTCAGAATATTTGTCACTATAGAAGTTGAGATCATTTCAGTTCTGCCTCAGACAGAGATTCTGGGAGAAAGGCTGGTGATTTAAAAACCAAGATATCAATGTAATTTCTTCCAAAATAATTAAGTATAGTATGGATTAGTATATTTACTTTTTTAATTAAAGATCAAAATGGATTTTCAGAATGGTTCAATAAAAAAGGGCTCCAGTGGCTTTCTCTATCTTAAGTTTTTTCAACAATACTGATTTTCATTTTTTCTCATCTTTTCTCATCTGATAGTTATTAAGTGTTACTTCAGACTGTTTAAATTTGCATTTTCCTAATTAATAGTGATTTGAATCATTTTATATGGATGGTGATTGACTAAAATCTTTTCTTTCAGAAGTACTTTCTTATATCTTAACAGTATTTTTAGCCTGAAGAGTTGTCATTCTTACATATTGAAATTTAATTTCACAAATACTGGATATTAGACCTTTATTAAAAAAATTGTTTAAAATACCTTCTTCATTAGAGAAACATAAATTAAAACAAATATGCAGTAAATTGGCTAAGATAGCAAAAACAGAAAATGCACAAAGTATTGGAGATTGAAGGCATGTCCAACAATTGGGGAATGGCCAAACAAGGTATGGCATATGAATATTATGGAGCACTATTATTCAATAAGAAACCATAAATGGTCACACTTAGAGAAGCATATAAAGAATTATGGGATCTGATGCTGAGCCAAGGCAGTAGAACTAAGAAAACACTGCACACATTAACATCAACAATGTGAATTTATCAGCTATGATGGTTGCAGTTCCTCTCAGCAGTTAAGAGATTGAGGACAACCTTGGGAGACTTGTTATGAACAATGACATACACATCTAGAGGGAAAAACACCCAGAATCTGATTGCATACTATGCTTACTTTTTAAAAATTTCTCTTATGTTTTCCTTGTTATGACTTTTTCCTTTCACCTTATTGCAATTCCAACTATGCAAAATTACTAATATGCCAAAATGTTAAACACAAATGTATATACAAAACTTTTACCAGTTTGTTTGCTGCCATGGGAAGAGGGGAGGGAAGGGAAGGTGGTAGAAAGTGTGTAACTCATAAATTTGCAAATGGATGATTGTTGAAAATCTGTCATAGCATATAAGGAAAATAAAGAAAATTTTAATTAATAAGAGTCTTCAGTTAACTTTTTCCTTTCAATTTTAGGTACATTAATTTTTAATGTTTTTTTTCAATTTTTTGAGTTCAGAATTACTTATGAGTAACTGAGCAAACAATAAAAATGACAACTCTACCTGTTATTTTACTTATTCAATGTCATACTAATTAATCTAATTTTTACATTTAATTTATTCATTTATTTTGTTTTGTTGCAAAAGTAAACACATTCTTCCCCCCCCCAAAAAAAAGAAATCATTTCACCCAGTCTTCCTGTGTGTTCTGCCACTCTAGACTTTGTGTTTAGACTTATAATTTTAAGGCATTTGGAGTGGTCTTGGGAAGAGTTTCTGGGAATTCTTGCCTCCACTCTGCCAACTTGGTTCTTCGCCTAATCAATCTATTAAAGAATTATTTTATAGAACTAGAAAAAATAATAAAATTCATCCAGATGACAGGAAAGTTAAAAATATCAAGGTAATCATAAGGAAAGAAATGAACAAAGCAACCTAGTAACTACAGATTTCAAACTATAATATAAAACAGGATTTATTAATATGATCTAATACTGACTAAGAAATAAAGTGGTAAAAATTTGGAAATGACCATCATAATCTAGTCATTGATAAACTAAAAGATCTAAGGCTTAGGAGTAAGTACCCACCATTTGACAAAAGTTGTTGGTAAAATTGGAAAGGAGTTTGGAAGGAACTAGACATAAACCAGAATCTCTTACTGAATGTCAAAATAAGGTCAAAATGGATAAATGGGTTACATGTAAAAACTGATATCATAAAGCAATTAGAGGAACATGGAAAAATATACCTATAAGTCTATGTATAAGGAAAGCATTTATGATCAAACAAGAGATAGAGATTATTATAGGAAGCAAAGCAAATAATTTTGATTACAGGAAATTAGAAAGGTGTTTTTCACAAATTTAACTAATTCAGCCAAAAATAGAAGGAAAACAGGGAACTTAAAAAATATTCAGTAAGTTTTTATAATAAAGGTCGAATCTTTCAACTATATAGGCAAAAAGAGCCATTCCTAGATTAATAAATGGACAGTGAATATGAACAGGCTGTTTACAGAAGAAATCAAAGCATTCAATGGTTACATAAAAATCCCCTAAATCACTTCCTATCAAAGAAATGCAAATAAAAATATCTCTGAAATAGTACCTCACATTTATCAGATTGGCTAACATGAAAGAAAAAGAAAATGATAAATTGTGGAGATGTGGGGAAAATGGGACATTAATGAACTGTTGGTTGGTCTATGTACTAGTCTACTTTTCTAGAAATCTGAATTTGAAACTATTACTCAAAACTGATAAAATTGCATAAATTTTGATCTAGCAATACCACAATTAGTTCTATATCCCAAAGAGATCAAAGGAAAAGAAAAAAGGACCAATTTGCACAAAAATATTTACAGTAATTCATTTTTTTGCGGAAGCAGATAATTGAAAATTGAAGAGATGTCCATCAATTAAAGAATGGTTGAATAAGATGTGGTATAGGATTGTGTTGGGATATTATTGTTGCTATAAGAATTGATGAGCAGGATTATTGAAGAAAAACTGGGAAGATTAGCATTAACTGATGCAGAGAGAAGTGAACTGAACCAGAACATTGTTCACCAGTATAGTAATACTATACAGTGATCTACTGTGTCAGTCTTAGCAATATAATTATCCAAGTCAAATTCAAATAATTTTTTTATGAAAAATGTTATTCATCTCCACAGGAAGAATTAATGGAGTCTGACTGTAGCTTGTTTTTAAACTTTATTTTTCTTGTCTTTTTTCAGTCTGTTTCCTTTTGTAACATGGCTAATATGGAAATATGCTTTGCATCAGTGCTTTTACATTTTCTATATCAAATTGCTTGTCTTCATAAGGAGGTATTGGGAGAAAGAGGAAAAAATAGGAGGGAGAAAGTTTGGAACTCAAAATTAACTAAAAAAAACCAAATATTAATGCAATTAGGAAAACAAAATAGAAAAATAATATTTTAAAGAGGTGCATCTATAAAACATTTCCTTGTTTGACTAATAGGATTTGGGTACAATATTAGAACTCAATTATATAGACTTGTATTTGTTCACATTGTAAAAAGCAAAACAAAAAAACATATTAGTTACTCATTCAACTACACAGTGGTCTGTGACTACTCTCTCTGCCTTTTTTTTCCTTCTTTCCCCCATACTTCAAATATCTTCCTCCCCTACCCAGGTCTATAGACATGTCTGGTTTTCTTCAAGACTAAACTCCAGTACTGTGCCTGTCTTTTTGTCTGTCTGTCTGTCTGTCGGTCTGTCTGTCTGTCTGTCTCTCTCTCACACACACCCACACACACCCACCCACACACAACACATAGACATATATAAGCATGCACACATATTCATGTATATATACCTGCTGACATCCTTATCAGAATGTAAGTTCTTGAGTAGACTGTTTCACTTTTGTGTTTGTTGATCAACACAACATATATGTATATATATATATATATATATATATATATATATACATATATATATAGCTGTTGTTTAAATATTTACAAGTACCTACTGAGATCTAGACTCTGTGCTAAGTACCTTGGATTATAGGTATGGAAAAAGAAAAGTCTTTCCTCTTAATGGTATTATTCTAAAAAGATGACACAGGAAAGGAAGCTGAAAAATTTGAATGAGGTGAAGGCAGGAACATGATAAGAGAAGTTCAAAATCATGCAGTCATTTAAAGAATTGGCCTGCATGGGATCTCCCTCTAGAAGAAACTTCTGGAAGGAGCTCCTCAGGCTCCAATTAGTCTAACACCAGAAGAAGAGTGTATTGATAAGTTGTGAATTTCAAGGCTAATGAATATGAACATAGGAGTGCAAAGGGTATAACTGCATAGAAAATGAAAAGATGGCTAACCTGGACCACTGCCTCAAAAGATGCTTTGTAAATTATCATCTATAAAGTGTTATATACATGTCTTCTTCTAGAGAAGTGAAATTTTATTATATATGAATAAATTGCTCTTTTTATATTTTCTTTCAGTGGAAAGTTAATCTACCTTTAAAGTATCTTTAAAAGCACATCTTGGAACCTATAAGCAAAGCTTGAATTAATGCTATGAAGAAAATGGTGTGGATTATGATGAATGTATTTAATTGGTTTTAAAATAGTGAGACTTTTTAAGACATGTCCTCTTATCTTTTATTTCGATGTTGTCAGATTTAAAAAAAAATCACCTGGGGAGCCCTACAAAAAGGTGTAGAATGCTTTCCAGGGCTTCGAGAATTATGAGGATTTTTCATAGCCCATTCCACTGCAGATAGACAGCTCAGGCAGTTCAGCCCAGCACCGTTGTGGGGAAAATTAAACAGGAATGACTGATTTAAATTACTTTTCAAGCCTGCTGTTCAATGACTTACATATATGGGCCTGGAAACTATTGGAAAATGACTTGATTGTATGAGTCTAATCTATTGGTAACAACTTCAAAATGTATCTGTTTTGAATAATGAAAGGGTCACTCTTCTCAGATGAAGAATTATCAGAGGACCCCTCACATTCTTTACTCTTTAAGCAAGGAACTACCCAGTGCCAACTCTGTTACTTTACAACATAATACAAATGGCATTACAATTACTAAAATCGTTTAATTCAGTGCATTTTGTGCTTTTCTGTTCAGAATGATCTTTCAGTCATTTTTATTCTATTTGGTGGGTGAAAAGAGCTTGATGTCCATTTGTTCACATGGTGCTCCAACAAGAATATGGCTGAAAATAAAAGAAAGAGGGAGGAGAATATCTCAGCAAAAGGAATGAAGTATAATAGTGATAACAGTATATACTACAGAGAAAGCAACAATGTTGTTGTTGCTATTATTTGTTGTTCATTCTCAAAGAAAACCAATGATGTCAAGAGGGTGATGTCTTAACTCCAAAGTGTATTAGATTTAAGTGAGATAAGATCCTACAAAGTCGTGAGCCTCACTCTTTTCTCCAAGGTCATCTAAGTCCAGTAGTAACATCTAGATCAAGATAACTATAGATGACTCCAAATGCAACTGGAAACCTTGGATTTTAAAGTTAAGATATTTACCAGATCTTAGCTTCTCTGAGTCATACAATCATTTAAGGCTAAGTAAGAAAGGAGACAAAGAAAGCCTAGTCTACTTAATTTAAAAAAAAAAATAATCAAACTGGCAGGTTAAGAATCTCAGGGTTGGGGCGGCTAGGTGGTGTAGTGAATAAAGCTCCGGCCCTGGAGTCAGGAGTACCTGGGTTCAAATCCGGTCTCAGACACTTAATAATTACCTAGCTGTGTGGCATTGGGCAAGCCACTTAACCCCGTTTGTCTTGCAAAAAAAAATCTAAAAAAGAAAAAGAATCTCAAGGTTTCTGTAAAGAACAAAAATAATTGCTTTTTATACTTACTCTGAGAGGAAAGAATCTTGATTCTGGAGTCAGTGAACCAAGGTTCAAATTTCACCTCTGGTGCTTCAAGAGAAAAAAATAGGAATTGTTTAAACTGTTAATTGTTTAAATTGTTTCCTGGTCTGACTCAGGAAATGATGAATTTCCTGTCATTGAAGTTCTTCTGGAAAAAGAATAACAGTAAGTACTTGCCTGAAAAATTGTAGAGTAGGGGTTTGCAATTTGAGTTCTGTATTTTATATACTGATATAATAGATAAATAGATATAAATGCATTTTCTTTTATATATTAAAATATACATTTTTATTGAGTTCATCCCAGGAAAGAGATATAGTCTTCAAAGTATATACATAAGCAATTTATTATCTTCATGTTGCACATAATTTCCATGTCTCTTGTTTAAAATCAATGCTAATTTCACACCATCTATATTTCTCAATTTTTACCTCACCCAAAAGTCAAATCTCATAAAAAATGAATAAAAAGGGTGAAAAAAATCATCTCAACTATACAACACATAAAAATTCTATAGCTCTATTTCTTAAGACAAAAAGGAAATGGGGAGAAAGTCATTTTTCTTGTTAAAAAATTTTAAATTGGTTTTCATCCATTTGCAGATGCATATTTTCAAATTACAAAATTTCCTTCCACCCTCCCTTCCCACCCCCCTCCACTCAGCAATGAACAGTCAGGTTAGCATTGCAGATACATATTTTGATAAACATGTTTACAGATTAGTATTAGTTATTTTTGGTATGAGGAAGAAGGATTAAGGAAAAGAGATACATAAAAGATAATTTTTACAAAGCATTCATCAGATTATGAAGTGTTGTTTTACAATTTTCCCCCCACCTTCCCTTCCCTTCCCCAACCTCCCCACAGAAGGCACTCTGATAATCTTTACATTGTTTGCATGCTATACACTGATTGAAATTGAATGTGTTGAGAGAAAAATCATAACCTTGAGGAGAAAACAAAAATTTGGAGATAGCAAAATTGTTTAGTATATAAGACATTTTTCAAAAATATTGAAGGTAAAGGATTTTGGTCTTTGTTCTCCAGATACAGATGGTATTCTCCAGATACAGATGGCACTCTAAAATTGTCACTGATTATGGAGTCCATTAAGGTTGATCATCACCCCCATGTTGCTGTTACAGTGTACTATGTTCTCCTGGTTCTGCTCATCTCACTCAGCATTAGTTCATGCAAGTCTTTCCAGGTTTCTCTGAAATCCCATCATTCCTGGTTACTAATAGAACAATAGTGTTCCATAACATACATATACCATAATTTGTTCAACCATTCCTCAACTGATGGACATTCACTTGATTTCCAATTCTTTGCTACCACAATGGGGCTGCTAAGAATATTTTTGTACAAGTGATGTTTTTACCCTTTTTTCATGATCTCTTCAGGTTATAGACCCAGTAGTAATATTGCTGAATTAAAGGGAAGTATATTTTTTATTGCCCTTTGGGCAAAATTCTAGATTACTCTCCAAAAAGGTTGGATGCATTCACATCTTCACCAACAATTAGTGTTTCAGATTTCTGATAGGTGTGAGATAGTACCCCCAGAGCTGCTTTAATTTGTATTTCTCTATTCAGTAATGATTTAGGGCAATTTTTCATATGACTATGGATATAGCTTTGACGTCCTCATCTGTAAATTGCCTTTGCATATCATTGACCATTTGTCAATTGGGGTAGTTTCTTTTTTTTTATAAATTTGATTCAGTTCTCTATATATTTTTGAAATGAGTCCTTTGTCAGAAATACTAGCTGTAAAAATTGTTTCACAATTTACTATGTTTCTTTTGATCTTGGTTACAGTGGGCTTTTTGTGCAAAAAAAAAAACCTTTTTAATGTAATCAAAATTATCTAATTTGTTTTTAATGATGTTTTCCATCACTTCCTTGGTCATAAGCTGCTTCTCTTTCCATAGATCTGACAGGTAACCTATCCCTTGATCTCCTAGTTTTCTTATAATATTGTCTTTTATGTCTACATCCTGTACCCATTTTAATTTTATCTTGGTATAGGGTGTGAGATGTTGGTCTAATCCAGGTTTCTGTCATATTAACTTCTAATTTTCCCAATAGATTTTATCAGGGGGAGTTCTTATCCCAGAAGCTGGAATCTTTGGGTTTAACAAACTATAATCATTTCCTGCTGTCTTTTTTGCACCTAATCTATTCCACTAATCCACCACTCTGTTTCCTAACCAAATGATGACTGATGCTTTATAGTATAATTTTAAATCTTGTAAGGTTAAGCCACCATCTTTTGCACATTTTTTATTAAATACCTGAATGTTAGTGACTTTTTTGTTTCTGCATATGAAATTAGTTACACTTTTTTCTAGCTCATTAAAGTGATTTTTTGGAAGTTTGATTGATAAGGCACTAAATAAGTAGTTTAATTTAGGTAGAATTGTCATTTTTATTTTAGTAGCACAGTCTATCCATGAGCAGTTGATATTTGGCCTGCCTTAGCAGACAGACTCCCAAATATTTTATATTGTCTGAAGTTACTTTAAATGGAATTTGTCTTTCTAGTTCTTGCTGCTGTATATTGCTAGTAATATATAGAAATGCTGAGGATTTATGTAGGTTTATCTTATATCCTGTGACTTTGCCAAAGTTGCCAATTTTTTTCTGGTTTTAGATAAATTTTTAGGATTCTCTAGGTATACTATCATGACATCTGTGAAGAGTGAGAGTTTTGTCTCTTCCATCCCAATTCTAATTCCTTCAATTTATTTTTCTTCTCTTATTGCTGAAACTAACATTTCTAATACAATATTGAATACATTATTCAATATTGAAGAGTAGGGGTGATAATGGACATGCTTGTTTCTCCCCTGATCTTATTGGGAATGCCTCTCTAACTTATCCACATTGCATATAATGTTTATTTATAGTTTCAGATAGATACTGCTTAGGTATTGCCCTTAGCTCACCCATGTTTCCCTGAGACAGACCTTCTTGGTAGATGTTCTCCTTTGCTCTTTCTGGATTTTGTGGATCTGAGTTCTGTTAAGAGGCTTAATTAATATTAGTTCTGAGGGAAAGCCAAGAGTCCTTTTCAGAGTGCCTGGCTTCTCTCCTCCATTTTGGTCAAAAGTCTGTTTTATTAATGTTCTTAACATTATGTTCTATCACTTTCTATGTATTCTCAAACTTTTCTTTACCCTTCACATTATTTCTTTTTTATTTAATTGATATTTTACATTCCCAGATACACATTATGAAAGTTTTTCACATTCAAACATTCATCCATATGCATGTGAATATTTTAAGTTACATAATTTCTCTCCACCCTCCCTTCCCACTCCCTTTTCCTCATGTTGAACAGTCAGGTTAATATTGTACATATACATTTATGGTAAACATGTTTACAGATTAGTCATTTTCAGTATGAGGAATTCTGATTAATGGAAAGAAATATATAAGAGAATTTTTTTAAAAAGTGAATGGAGTGTTCATCAGATTCTGAAGTGCGTTTTTTGCTTGTTTTTCTTTGCTTTGTTTTGTCTTTCTTCTTCTTGATGGGGATAGCATTGTCTATAACCAGTCTCTTAGGGCTGCTCTAGCTCTCTGAAATGTTGAGGGCAGTTGCTTCCAACAAGGTTGAATAACTCACAGTGCTTTTCTTATTATGTACAATGTTTTCTTGGTTCTGCTCCCTTCACTCAGCTAATTTTTTTTTTGCAAGGCAATGGGGTTAAGTGGCTTGCCCAAGGCCACACAGCTAGGTAATTATTAAGTGTCTGAGCCTGCATTTGAACTCAGGTCCTCCTGACTCCAGAGCTGATGCTCTATCCACTGTGCCACTAGCTGCCCCTATCAGCTAAATTTTTTTAACTCACCCCACGCTTCTCTAGACTGCAACAATTCATGATTTCTTATAAAACAAAAGCATTCCACAACATTCATATACCATAACTTGTTCAACCATTCACCAGTTTATAGGCATCCCCTCAATTTCCAAGCCTTGGCCACAAAAAAAGAGTTGCTATGAATACTTTGGAACATTTGGGACTTTTCCTTTTTTTTTATGATTTCTTCAGGATATATATATACCTAGTATTGTAATTGCTGTATCAAATTGTATGGGCAATTTTATTACTCTTTTGTTATAGTTCCAGAATGCTCTCCAGAATGGTTGGAACAGTTCACAAGTCCACCAGTAATGTATTAATATTCCAATCCTCCCACAACCTCTCCAACATTAATCATTTTCCTTTTTAATCATCTTATCCAATCTGAGGAGTGTGAGGTGATGAATCATAGTTGCTTTAATTTGCATTTCTCTAATCAATAATGATTTGGAGAATTTTTTCATGTGTTATATATAGCTTTAATTTCTTCATTTGAAAACCTTGACCATTTATAAATGGTGGGATGACTTGAAATCTTATAAATTTGATGCGATTCTCTATATATTTTAGAAATGAGACCTTTGTCAGAACCCCTAGTTGTGAAAATTGTTTCCCAGCTTTCTCTTTTCCTTCTAATTTTGGCAGATTTGATTTAATTAGTGCAATTTTTTTAATTTAATAAAACCAAAATCATCTATTTTGCAATTTATAATGTACTCTATTGTTTGGTCATGAATTTCTCCCATTTACATACATCTGATAGAGACAGTATTCCTTACTCTGCTTCACATTATTTCTTAAAGCACAGAGATATTCCACTACATAAATATGCCACAATTGATTTGATAATCCATTTGCCAATCATTGGGCATCTATCTTGATTCTACCTCTTTATAAATGCAAATTAAATTGTTTTAAATATTTTCAAATACATTAATTGTTCCTTTTTATTACCATCCTCCTTGGGATATACACCAAACTGTGGAATTTCTCTATCAGAAGATATGAAACATTTAGTGACATGTTTCCTTATAGCAACCATGAAAAATGAACTAACAAAAATATTATTGGAAAGATTTAGAAAACTGTAAGATCTTTACTATGAGTAGAATGAATAGAATTAGAAGGCGTAGCAAAAGAATGAGAATATAAACGAAGGTCCATGGAATAATAAAAATTGTATTTGAAATCAGATCTAGCTTTGACCTTACCACAAACTAGACATTTTGCTGATATAACCCTAAATATTCACCTGTTTTTTGATAGAAAAATCTTTTTTCACTATCAATTTCATAATTGTCATTAAATCAAAAAAGCTGTTGATGAGAAAAACTTTTGGAATCATAACCTTTAAAGAATTATTAGAGAAGTATCAGGAGATTCTGAAATGGAAAGACTGTTAGGAAATATAGTTCTCTCATTATACATACAAAAAAATCAAGTTGCAGGAACATTAAGTGATTTGTCCAGAGTCTTACATCAGGTAAGTTGCCAGCATTTAAACTAAGAACTAAATATTATTACTTAATAATCTCTTGACTTTAAATAAAATATTATTCTTTTTTAATTAGTAGTATATAGCTCAAGAAAGGAATTCCCCATACTTATATATAATTTTAAGAAACTCTTCTATGTAAGCAGGTTTAAGGGTAGAATGAAATATGATTTTTGATAGAAAGCAATATACATATTTTCATATAAACTAGAATTCTGAAATGATTCACATAGTCAGAACAAAATCTCACATTAATTGCCTTTTATAGATTCCAATTTAAGATATTTTTGAAATAACATGACAACAGATTATTTTCTTAGGTAAACTATCTTACTTAATTCAAGCAGATAGCAAGTATATCAAAATTCAGAGGAAAGGAGATACAAAACCATATGCACAATTTCTTTCCTACTGACTACTGTTCTAAATGATTAGAATGTCAAAGGGACAAATAGAAGAACTATTTGGGCTTAGAGTAAAGAGTAACTGACTTCAAATTGTTTCTCAAAAATATGGCATAGTTATGTGAACATAGTCTATGAACATTATTTATTTTTCCAAGTCTTAATTTACTCATGTAAAATAGAAATAATATTGTTTCCTATCTGACAGAGTTATGAAGATCAAATTAAAAACACATATAACATTCTATATAAATGTTATTAGGGACAAAAGAGAATCTCTTATCATATCCACATAGAAGCAAGGGCTTCCTAATCTCTTGATGATTCATTTGTATTGGTCCTCTCTTCATGGACAATCTGTTTCTGAATAAAAATGACAGGATTGTGAATAGTCTGACATAAGGAACTTTCCTTTTCTTTAATCATCTATCTCAACTCAGTAGTACCTCTGCATGCTTATTCTACTGACCTTCACCTGTTCCCAGTGGATCTGCTAGATGCTTCTAGATTAATATTGATGTTTTATCTTTCCAATCCAATTTTTAACCAACATCACTGAATGAACTACTAATTTTGAAATAGTCCTTGTTTCAAGATTCCAGGATCCTAACTACCAATGTGTTTATACTTTAAAGATTCCTGCAATGAGTAGTCTTAAGGACTCAGGAGAACACTGACTGGGGGCAGCATATAAGATGTGGGATGCAGAGGGGAAGGAGACTGGTGATAATTATGCCTTATATTTATTCATGATTTATGAAGTGATTTTCTATGGTGTTCAGCATGGAACAGTGGAGAGAGTACCTGTTCTGGTGTGAGAGGTCATAGCCTTGAATTATTTTTCTGAACCTCACTTACTTAATACTTGTGTGAGTTTGGAGTCACTTAATATCTATGGGCAACAATTTTCTTATTTGTAAGATAAGGGCTTGAGCTACATTTTCCATCATTTTTGATATTGCTTTTGATCTTGGATTTCCCTTTAAAGCCAATTCCAAGAGATATGTTACAGAAATGTTTAGGATGCAATAGCATCACTGGACTAAGGTTATGTTTTCTAATGTAACTATTTTGAAATGGTGACTCTTTTGGATGTATACCTTCTGGTGTTTGTTAATGTTTGTCACACCACTCAATAGTTACACTTCATATTTTTTCATGGGACAGGCCAGGAGAGTAACTATCTTCAGGGTAAAATATTCATATAGGAATTCAACTAGTCATAGTCTGGGCAGCTCATATATGTGCATAATAAAATATTAATATGTGAATATTCAAACTTAAAATGTTTTAAGAAAATCATTAAACCTGCACATTGTGCTCTATTCATCACACAAACCACACATACCCATTGTTTTAGTTATTTTTTATAACCATATTTCCTTTTTGTGGTCTTTGTGAACCAGTAGACAGTACCAAACATTGCATCCAAAAGTGGTTTATGTAATTCATTCCCTTATACAAAGTAGAAGAAAGCATCCTTCCTTCTTACAGATGATTTTCAACCAGAGCTTTCCAGGTGGTTAACCACTGATATCTGCAGGAAATCTGTAAGTGCTAATGTCTTAGGATGCCAACAGAAAAAAAAATTATGATGAGCTGAATGTTTCTCAAATTTGATGATCCATCTCCCCTAAAACATCTTTCAAATGATGAACTAGAGTTATACAAGAAAAGGAAGGAAAGCTGATCAAGTGAATCCAATCAAGACTTTCTTTGTTGAAGTGAAAAATGACAGTTTTCCTACAATGTCCTTTTGGTTGGATTGATAGTGGTTTATACATGAAGAATTCCTCCTGGAATGGGGTGGAGAGCTAAAACAAAGCACATATTTGTGCTGCCCCCTCAAAAATCTTTCTTTCTAAATGACATCAAAATACCATCCTCAGTAACCTTGGAAAGGAAAAATAAGAAAATTATCTACCAGAAGGGCAAGACACCTAAGAACCCATATGTATATTAGGAATGAGCAATAAGTCTTCTTTCCTCCTGCTAGATTTTAAACTCCTTGAATTCAGTAATACTACATAACTATCTTTTTATCTTCCACAAATCTTAACACTTATTTTTTAAATGTAGGAGATTTTTTTGCAGATTCACTGTTCTGAAAGGATAGTTTGCATATAGGCAAAGATATTAATAAATTTAATTAATTCATTATTAATGTATATAAAGGGAAAGAATTGATACAAGGTCCCATCTCTCCTTTTTTTGATAGCTAGATTTTTTCTTTATTTTTCTTTTGTTGTATGATAATTTATTTCCCTCAATTACATGTAAAACAATTTTAAATCTTTTTCAAATTTAGATTTCCTAAATATCTCCCTCCCACCCCTACCTCATTGAGAATACAATCAATTTGACATAGATTATATATGTGTAGTCATACATAATGCATTTGTTTGTGAGTCATTCTGTGCAACAAAACACATAAAATATAATAAAAGAAAAAGTATCTTTCATATGCATTCAAGCTCTTCCAGCTCTTTCTCCAGAGATGGACAGCACCTTTTATCATAAGTCCTAAAGAATTGTCTTGGATCTTAATTGTGCTGAGAACAGCTAAGTGATTCACAGAAGATCATCATATAATATTGCCTTTGGCATGTACAGTTCTAATTATTGCACTTTGTAACAGTTCATGAATGTCTGTGGCTTTTTCTGAGGACATCCTGCTCATCATATCTTAAAGTACATCTTTGCCCAAGTAATGAATATCCTGTCAATTTCCAATTCTTTGCCACCACTAAAAAATTGCTATAATATTTTTGTATCAAATAGTTCTTTTCCCTTTCTGCTTTTTATCTCTTTGGGATACAGACGGAGAATTGCTTAGTATTGCTTAGTCAAACGGTATGCATGGTTCTAAATTTGTGCATAGTTCTAAATTCCTCTCCAGAATGATTGAATCAGTATACAATTACATCAATAGGGCTTCAGTGTTTTAATTTTCATAAATTCTACATTTCTCATTTTTCTTTTCTGCCATATTAGTCAATTTGTCATGTGTGAATTGAGTGTTTCTATTATTTCTATTATTAATAGTGATTTAGAATTTTTTCATATATTTATAAAAAGTTTTGATTACTTTGTCTAAAAAGTGTCTATTCTTGTTTTTTGATCATTTAACAAGTAATGGCTCTTCTTTTTAAAGATTTGACCCATTTTCTATGTTTGAGAAATGACTTATCAGAGAAAGTTACTATAATTCTTTTTACAATAATGATTATCAATTATATATTTTCCTCCAAACTACTTCACCATTTCCTCCTCTTCTTTCACTTTGTTGATTCTTTTTTCTTTTCAATTGATATTTTAATTTATTTTTCCAATTACGCATTATGAAAATTTTTCAATATTCATCCATGTGCATATGCTTATTTTTAAGTTACAAGATTTCCCTTCCAACTCCCTTCTCCTCAGCAACAGTCAGGTGAATATTGTCTGATTTTTTTTTCTCCTTGTTCCTTTTCCCTATCTATTACTTGCTTTTAGTTCTTTATTTTTTTTAGGTTTTTGCAAGGCAAGTGGGGTTAAGTGGCTTGCCCAAGGCCACACAGCTAGGTAATTATTAAGTGTCTGAGGCCGGTGCTCTATCCACTGTGCAATGCCACCTAGCTGCCCCTTTAGTTCTTTATCAAAGTAGGACTCTTCTTCCAAGGTGGAGGGAGATATATCCCAAACTTCAGGGGTGAGTAGCTGTTTTCAAAGATACTTTTAGGGACCTGAAAATTTTCAGTTCTGTGAGTAAACACAGACACTCTTTTCTGCCTCGGAACTATGTGGATGGTCCCCACCCCTCTGCATCCAGAAACTGTGATATGCTACTGGTCCTCCTTGTTCTGAGATTGTTAATCAAGTCTGCAACTTGGATTTAAGAACGAGCAAACTAATAGAGTCCTTCCCTCAGTTCTATGTAGAGACAATCTGTAATCCTCTTCTGACTAGTTATTTGATCCCCTTTTGATCTGTGGGTTGAAATTTCATAAGCAGGTACTGCCACTCGATTTTATTTCTGATTTTCTGGGTGCAAAAGATCTTTCCTGCTGACCTTCTAAGTTATCTCAAGCTAGGAAATTGTCTAACTACATCTTTTTTATGGGTTCTACCTTTCTTAAATTTGTTTAGAGTCATTAAAATTATTGGACATGTTTGGGGGAGAGCTCAAGAGAGACTTTGCCTTTACTCAGACATCTTGACCTGCCATAGGTTTATGGTAGATTCCTTTAATTTTTATTATTCTCTCTCTGGTCCTAGAATATTAATGCAGCTTTCTTTGATAATTTCTTGAAAGATGATTACTCACATCCATTAAGAACTAATTATAGGGGTGGCTAGGTGGCTCAGTGGATTAAGCACCGGCCCTGGAGTCAGGAGTACCTGGGTTCAAATCCGGTCTCAGACACTTAATAATTACCTAGCTGTGTGGCCTTGGGCAAGCCACTTAACCTTATTTGCCTTGCAAAAACCTAAAAAAAAGACTAATTATACAGTGGATTAATAATACAGTGGATTAAAAATGTCAAACCTCAAACAGAACCTGAAGTTGTTTAGATCTTATTAGAGACTTGAAGTTAAGGATGTCCATGATATCGTGAGGAAGGAGAAAAACAAGCAATTAGAATTCTTTTTAATTTTGTAGGGTCTGCCAGAACTAGGGTTGCACTGGCAGAGCTTTAGCAACTCCAAAATCAGTCCCACCATGGTGAGCTATTAAAATAATAGAGGATAATGAATGAATTAAAAAAAAGAAAAAGATGAGAGGGATCTTTATAAGAGTGTGAGTAAGGGAAGCTAGGTGACGCAGTGGATAGAGCACCAGGCCTGGAGTCAGGAGTACTGATTTCAAATCTGACCTCAGGAACTTAATAATTACCTAGCTGTGTGACTTTGGGCAAGCTACTTAACTCCATTTGCTTGGCAAAAACCTAAAAAAAAAAAAAAAAAAAAAAAAAAAGAACCAACATAAGAGTGTGAGTACACTGTGAATAAATCCTTATTATTTACTAATCCACTTCAACATGTTCTGCCAGAGTGCAGCAGTCAAAGGTATAGAAATACACACACACACACACACACACACACACACACACACAGACAAACACACATACAAAATATGCCTTTTCCATTTATATTTCAGGTGGCTCCAAATAAAACTGCTAATCTTATTGTAACTTTGAATTTGAGTACTTCCTTTTTATATGAATATATGATTGCAACCAGAGGTCAAAGTCTCTCATAATCTCAAGACTCACTATATACACCATAGAATCAGAGGAAGAACAGATTTATTGTGTAGAGAATCATCACAAGACAGATTAATTGTAAGGAAAGAGGTCAATTCAAATTCAAATATATTGCTGAGACTTGCTTGGATATGACGTAGATGAAAATTGTCCTAGAAACTTACATAATTTCATATAGTTATATTAAGCAGTCATGTAAGACTAATCAATATAGTAAAGCACAAGGAAACAATGAGCCTAGTTTTCTTATAATTACATAGGTTAACCTCCCACCATCAGGACTTTTTGCTCAGAAAGAGTCCATAGTTCTTCTGTTCTGAATACAGATGCAAAAATTATAAATGTAATATTAGCAAAGTGATTACAAGTCATCAATAACATAATAAACTATAATCAGGCAAGATTTATAGCAGAAATGCAGGGTTGATTCAATATTAGGAAAATTTTCAACATAACTGACCATATGAATAAAAAAACTAACAGAAACCATTATTATCTCAATAGATGCTGAAAAAAGGTTTTAATAAAATGCAGCAATCATTCCTATAATAAATGGAATGTTTTATTTAAAAGGAGAAGCAGTAACTATCTAAAAACTAACAAGTATTATGTTTAATGGGGATAAGCACTCCCAATAAGCTAAGGGGTGAAAAAAGGTTGCCCATTATCATCACTACTCTTCTATCTTGTATAAGATATAATAACTTCAACAAAAGAAAAGAAAAATTTGAAGGAATTTGAACTGGAAAAGAATAAAAAAAAAAACTCTCACTCTTTGCCGATGATATGCTGGCTTACTTGGAGAAGACTAGAAAATCATCTATAAAAGTTATTGAAAAGAATTAGCAACTTAAACAAAGTTATAAAATAAACTCACAAAATTCCTCAGTATTTCTATATATTACTAACAAGATAAAATAGCAAGAGAGAGAAAGAAAAATTCCATTTAAAATAACTGCCAAAAACATAAAATAGTACTCAGAAGCTATATGAAGGCAACTATAAAAGACTTTTCCCAAAAATAAAATTAGGACTAAGTAACTGGGAAATGTCAATTGCTCATGGGTAGCCCAATCTAATATAATAAAAATGACAATTCTACCAAAATTAAATTACTTACTCAGTGCCATACCAATCAAACATTCAAAAAACTACTTTAGTGAGCTTGAAAAAAAATCACAACTAAATTCAGATGGAGGATTAAAAGTTCAAAAAAGCAAGGGGATTAATGAAAAAATGCAAAAAAAGTCAGCCTAACCATATCAGATATAAAATTATATTTTGAAGCATCAGTTATCAAAACTGTTTGGTATTGGTTAAAAAATATAGTGGTGGATCAGTGGAACAAATTAGATGCAAGAGAAAAAGCATTGAATAACTTATAATGTACTCTTTAATAAACCCAAAGATTTTAGTTTCTGGGATAAAAGCTCATTATTTGATAAAATCTGGGAAAACTGGAAGATAGTATGTCAGAAACTAGGATTAGACAAACATCTCACACTCTATATCAAGAGAAGACTAAAATGGGTACAGGATTTAGACATAAAAGATCATTAGGAGAACACAGAATAGTTTACTTGTCAGATCTACGGAAAGGGAAGCAGTTTATGATCAAAGAAAATGAAAAGAATTTTATCAAATAGCAAACTGGATATTTTCAATTGCATTGATTTAAAGAAGCTTTTTGCAAAAACAAAAACCACTGTAACCGTGATTAAAATGAATGTAGTAAGTTGGGAAAAAAATTCACAACTAGTATTTCTAACAAATGACTCATTTCTAAACTATATAAAGAACTGAGTAAAATTTATTTTTAAAAAAGTTGTTCCTCAAATGAAAAATTGTCAAAGGCCATAGGAAAGCAATTCTCAGACAAAGAAATCCAAGATATCTATAGTCATATGTAAACCTGCTCTAAGTCATTATTAATTGAGAAGTGCAAATTAAAACATCTCAGAGCACAAATATAAGATTGGTTAGTCTCACTAGAAAGGAAAATGATCAGTGTTGGAGGGGATGTTGGAAATATGGGACATTAAGGCATTATTGATGGGAGTTGTGAACCAATCTGACTTTTCTGAACAGCAATTTGGAATTATGCCCAAAGGGGAATAAAACTATACATACCTTTTGATCCATCAAGATCACTACTGGTATGGAATCTAATGAATACTTTATAAAATTTAACTCTTATTTATCTCTTTCCCTTAATCCTAATTCCTCATGCCAAAAATTACTAATTTGTAACTATGTTTAATAAAGGATGTATGTAAATTGCTAACCTGACTGCTCCCAAGTGAGGGAAGTGGGGTAGGAAGGGAGGGTGAAGGGAAATTTTGTAACTTGGAAATATGTATGTACAAATAGATGAAAAAAAAATCCTCTGTGTCTCCCAATAAAAACATATCAATACTGGGTCTGTATTCTTATGAGATCATGAAAAATGGTAAAAATACCAGATGTATAACCATATTCATGACAACTCTTTTTATAATGCCAAAGAATTGATAACTGAGGGAATATTCATCAATTGGGGAATGGCAGAACTAACTGTGTATGTACTGAAAAATCATTGTTCTAAACTCTCACTGTTTGCAGATGACATGATGGTATACCTAGTGAATCCCAAGAAATCATCCAAAAAACTACTGGAAATAATTAGGAATTTTAGCAAAGTTGCAGAATAAAAAATAAACCCTCATAAATCCTCAACTTTTCTTTATATGACTAGCAAGATACAGCAGGAAGAGCTAGAAAGAGCTAGAAAGAGAAATTCCATTCAAAATATCCTCAGACAATGTAAAATACTTGGGAGTTTATTTGCCAAGGCAGATTCAGAAACATTTTGAAAACAACTATAAAACACTTCTCACACAAATTAAATCAGATTTGAATAACTGGGTAAACATCAACTGCTCATGCATAGGTAGAGCTAATATAATAAAAATGACAATTCTACCAAAACTAAACTACCTGTTTAGTGTCCTACCAATCAAAATTCCAAAATATTACTTTAATGAGTTAGAAAGAGTTGTAAGTACACTCATATGGAGAAATAAAAAGTCAAGAATTTACAGGAATTTAATGAAAAAAATGCAAAAGAAGGTGGCTTAGCCCTACCTGATCTAAATTTATATTATAAAGTATCAGTCATCAAAACTGTCTGGTATTGGCTAAGAAATAGAGTGGGGTGGACCAGTGGAATAGACTAGGTGCAATAGTAGAAAATGATTATAGTAATCTGTTGTTTGATAAACCCAAAGAGCCCAGGTATTGGGATAAAAACTCTCTCTTTGATAAAATCTTCTGGGAAAATTGGAAGTTAGTATTGGAAAAAACTTAGATTAGACCAACACCACACACCCTATACCAAGATAAGATCAAAATAGATACAGGTTTTATATATGAAAAAAACAATACTATCAGCAAATTAGAAGATCATGTACTAGTTTACCTGTTAGATCTATGGAAAGGGAAGCAGTTTATGACTAAGGAAGAGATGGAGAACATCACTAAAAACAAACTAGGTGATTTTGATTACATTAAATTAAAAGGCTTTTGCACAGATAAAAACCCACTGTAACCAAGATGAAAAGAAATGTAGAAAAATGGGAAACAATCTTTACAACTAATGCTTCTGACAAAGGAGTCATTTCTAAAATATACAGAGAAATGAGTCATATTTAAAAAAAAATTCCCCAATTGAAAAATGGTCAAAGGATATGCAAAGACAATTTACAGATGAGGAGATCGAAGCAATCCTTAGTCATATGAAAAATTGTTCTAAATCTTTACTTATTAGAGAATACAAATTAAAACTTCTCTGATATATCACATCACACCTCTCAGACCAGCCAATATGACCAGAAAGAATAATGACCATTGTTGGAAGGGTTGTGGGAAAGTTCGGACACTATTACATAGTTGGTGGAGCTGTGAACTCTTCCAACATTTCTAGAGAGAAATTTGGAACTATGACCAAAGGGCAACAAAAATGTGCATACCATTTGATCCAGCAATACCACTACTGGGTCTATACCTTGAAGAGATGATGAAAAAGGATAAAAACATCATTTGTACAAAAATATTCATAGCAGCACTATTTGTGGTGGCAAAGAATTGGAAATTAAATAAATGTCCTTCAATTGAGGAATGGCTTAACAAACTGTGGTATATGTATGTCATGGAACACTATTGTTCTATTAGAAACCAGGAGGGATGGGAATTCAGGGAAGCCTGGAGGGATTTGCATGAACTGATGCTGAGTGTGATGAGCAGAAACAGAAAAACACTGTACATTCTAACAGCAACATGGGGGCAATGATCAACCTTGATGGACTCGCTCATTCCATCAGTGCAATAATCAGGGACAATTTGGGGCTGTCTGCAATGGAGAATACCATCTGTATCCAGAGAAAGAACTATGGAGTTGGATCAAGGACTGTTACCTTAAATTTAGAACAAAACTGATATCTTATTGTCTGATCTTTCTATCTCTTATACTTTATGTTTCTTCCTTAAGGATATGATTTCTCTCTCATCACACTCAATTTGGATCAATGTATACCATGGAAACAATGTAAAGACTGACAAATTGCCTTCTGTGGGGGGGGGGGGGTAGGGGGAAGGGAAGCAAGATTAGGGAAAAATTGTAAAATTCAGAATAAATAAAATCTTTAATAAAAAAACCTAGTGTTCTATGAGAAATCAGTAGGGCCAAAATTTCAGAAAAACCTAAAAACATTTGCATGAATTGATATAGAGTGAAATGACCAGAAACAGAAGAACATTATACAATAACAATAACATGGGGTGATGATCAACTACAATGGACTTGGTCATTTCAGCAATACGATAATCAAAGACAATTTTCAAAGGCTTGTGATGAAAAATCAACATTCGGAGGAGGAACTCTGGAGTTCAATTGCAGACCAAAGATTATTATCTTCAATTTTTAAAATAGCACTATGTCATTTTTCTTCCTCTCTAATGCTTTCTTCCATTCAGATTTGATTCTTTTCTCATAACATGATGAATGTGGATTTATGTTTAGCATAGTTATATATTTAGAGTATCTATTAGATTGCTTTCTGTCAGGGGAGAGGGGAGGGAAGGATTAGAGGGAGAAAATGTAAAACTCAAAACAATGTTAAAAATGATTGACATGACATGATATAAAGCTGGAAAAAGCAAATAAAATATATAAAAAAAAGATTGACTTAAAATTGACTGGAAGCCAAATGACCTAATTTTTAAGAATGTGTACATCAAGCAACAAATCCTAGGAAAAATTCAATAATTCCATCCAAGAAAATGGTAGTAATGAGACCAGTAATAAAACTTTTGGGATACAGTCAAATCTAAATTTCCTAGGAGAAATTTTATATCTCTAAATACTTACATGACTAAAATAGAGAAAGAGAAGATCAATTGGTTGTATAATTTAAAAATATAGAAAACAGGTCAAATTAAAAATTCCCAATTGAATATCAAATTGGAGATAATGAAAATCAAAGGAGAGATTAATAAAACTGAAAGTAAATAGAATTAAGTACTATAGTTCTAAGTAGAAGTTCTTCTTATAAAAAATTGAAATAGATAAAACTGTTTAATTTGATTTTCAAAAATGAAAGAAGAAAACCAAATTGTGTGTAATGAAAAGTGTAAATTACCTACCAGTAACTGAATGTCAATAAATCCAATAATCTAAGATGAAGTAAATGAATGTCTATTTTATAAATTTCTTAGATTAAGAAAAGATGAAATAAAATACTTAAATAACCCCATTTCAGGAAAATAAATTGAACAAGACATGAGTGAACTCACTAAGAGAAAATTTCCCTGGACAGATGGATTCATAAGTAAATTCTACCACACATTTAGAGAACAAATAATTCTAATCCTATATAAACTATTTGAAAAAAATAGGTGAAGTTCCATTACATTCCTTCTATGACACCAATATCATGCTAATACTAAAACCAGGAAATACAAAACAGTGGGAAAAAATTATAAATCAATTTCCCTAATGAACACTGATGCAAAAATTTTAAATAAAATATTAGCAAAGAGATTAAAGCAAATTATCACTGGGATGATACACTCTAGGTAGAATTTATACTAGGAATGTAAGGATGGTACAATATTAGGAAAATTATCAGCAAAATTGACCATGTCAAAAACAAAACTAACAGAAATCAATTGAATATTTTAATATATTCTGAAAAAAACATTTGACAAAGTACAGCACATATTCATACTAAAAACCCTAGAGAGCAAAGGAATAAATGGTGTTTTAGTTAAATGATAAACAGTATGTATCTAAAGGCTTCAGAAAGCATTCTATGTAATGTGTATAAACAAATAGCACTCCCAATAAGATCAGAGGAAACAAGAATACCATTAACACTTCAATTATTCAATATTGTCTTAGAAATGTTAGTTTTAGCAATGAGAAGAAAAAAGAAATTGAAGGAATGAGAAAATATGATGAGAAAACAAATCTCTTGGTATTTGCAGATGATAAAATGGTATATACTTAGTGAATTCTAGAAAAATCAACTAAATCTACTTGAAACAATTAACTTTAGCAAAGTTTCAAGATATAAAATAAACCCACATAAATCATCACATTTTTCTGTATTACCAGAAAAACCTAGCACCAAGAAATACAATGAGAAACTCCATTTAAAGTAAATTAAGTCGCATAAGATACATGGGAGTCCACTTACCAAGACAAACACAGAAATAATATGAACACAATTAAAAAACACTTATCACACAAATAAAGCCAGAACTAAACAACTGGGAACAATTTTTCATAGTTAGGCAGAACTAACAATAAAAATGATACTTTTCGGGGGCAGCTAGGTGGCGCAGTGGATAGAGCACCGGCCTTGGAGTCAGGAGTACTTGAGTTCAAGTCCGGCCTCAGACACTTAATAATTACTTAGCTGTGTGGCCTTGGGCAAGCCACTTAACCTCATTGCCTTGCAAAAAAAAAACTTTAAAAAATGATAATTTTCCCTCAATTAATTTAGTGTCATATCAATCAGTACTATAACATCAAACTACCAAAAAAAACTACTGTGTAGAACTAGAAAAAATTCATCTGGAGGAAGAAAAGGTAGAAAATAAGAAGGAAATAGATAAAAAAAAAACGTAAAGGAAGGTGAACTAACCAAACCAGATCTAAAGCTGAATTGTAAAGTGATAGTCATCAAAACTCTTTGGATGGAATACTATCATTCTACAAGAAATCAAAAATGGTCAGACTCTAGAGAAGCATGGAATGAATTAAGGGATCTGATGCTGGGTGAAGGGATCAGAACCAAGAAAATAATATACACATTAACAAGAGCATTTTGAGATAATCAGTCCTGATGGATACAGCTATTCTCAGAAATTCAAAGAGGGAGGACAACCCTATTAGAATAGCTTTGAACAAAGCCATCCCCATCCAGAGGAAGAAAAACAAAAACAAAAACAAAAACAAAAAATCCTTCAGAATCTGAGCACTACATTCACATTTTTACAAAATATCCCATGTATTTTTTTCCCTTAATCCTAAATCTTCATGCCAAATATGACTAATCTGTAATTATGTTTAACACAAATGTGCATGTACAAAATTAAACTGACCATTCACCACTGAAAGGAGGGAGGTGGGAAAGGAGAGTGGAAGGGGATTTTGTAACTTAAAAATATACATGAGCATATGGATGAATGTTGAAAAACTTTCATAACATTTATTTTAAAAAATAAAATATCAATTAAAAATATTTGGTACTGCCTAATAAAATACTATGATGGGTAAGTGGAATAGGTTAGGTACAAAAAAAAAAACAGTAGTAAATTACTACAGTAACCAACTGTTTGATAAAACCAAAGACACTAACTTCTGGAATAAGAATTCACCATTTGTCAAAAATTACTGGGAAAAACTGCAAAATAATGTGACAGAAACTAGGCATAGATTCACATCTCACACCCTATACCAAGATAAGATCAAAATGAGTACATGATTTAGACATAAAGAATGATACCACAAACCATTTCAGAGAATAGAGAATAGTTTATCTGTCAGATCTATGAAGAGAGATAGAGTTTTTGTTCAAACAATTGATAAGAACTTAAAAATGCAAAGCAGATAATTGTGATTTTTCTAAATTTAAAAGTCTTTGCACAATTAAAACCAATGCAACCAAGATTAGAATGGACACAGAAAGCTGGGAAACAATTTCTCATTAGTGTTTCTTAAAAAGATTCAGAGAGAGAATCAAGTTCAATTTATAAGAATACAAATCATGTCAATTTATAAATGTCCAAAAGATATGAAGAGGCAGCTTTCAGATGAAGAAATTAAATGAAAAATACTGTATGGAAAAATGCTCTAAATCATTTACAGAAATGCAAAGTAAAACAACTCTGAGATACCAACTCATACCCATCAGATCAGCTCAAATGTTAGAAAGGAAAAATGTTCAATACTGGAGTAGATGTGAGAAAACTAAGGTATAAATATATTGTTGGTGGAGTTGTGAACTGATTCAACCATTCTATAGCGCTATTTAGAACTATACTCAAAGGCAGATAAAACTGTGCATGCCCTTTGATCTAGCAATACCACTGCTAGGCCTGTATTTCAAAGAGATCATTAAAAATGGAAAAGACCCATATGTACAAAACTAGTTATAGTGGCCCTTTTGGTGGTGGCAAAGAATTGAAACTGAAGGGATGTTCAATTGAAAATGGACAGACAAGTTATGGTATATGTATGCAATGGAAAAGCATTGTTCTGTAAGAAATCATGAACATCTAGGCTTCAGAAAAATGAGGAAAACCTAAATGTTATATAGAAATAAACAAAATTCAAAATAGTAGCTAAATTGAAATAAATCTTCTTTCTAACATAAGCAAATTAGCTGAAAAGAAAAAAGAAGGGTACTGAATTTTAGAAAAGTTAATTATCTTTTACATGTCAATTATTGAATGGGAACAAAAGAACATACAGTTTTTTCAGTTGTGAATTGCATTTTTTAAAAGCTAAATCTTATTTTAAGATTTAAACATATCACCAATTCAAATCTTAACAACAATCTTATGAATTAGTAGCTCTCAATGGAAGAAATCCAAGATATTTTTAGTCATATTCAAATTAGGTCAAATTCAATGTTCTTTATACCTTATATCCGTAAGATTGGTAAGGTTAAAAATGAAGATGACAAATGTTAGAAATATTGTGAGGAAACAGATATGTTCATGCATTATTGTTATAACTATGAACTAATTCAACTTTTCTGGATAACACTTTGGAACTATGCCCAACAGAACCATTGATTTGTGAATGCCCTTTAGCCAAATAATACCTATATTAAAACTATATCTCAAAGACATTTTATTAAAAAAAGAAGGAAAGAAGCTTTGCATGCAAAAATAGATTTATAATAACCTTTATTTGAGTCAAAGAAAAAGTAACTGAAGGTGTGGGAAATAGTTGTACAAATTTTGATATGTAATTGCCACATAATTCTATGGGGCTTTAAAAAAGGCAGATTAAGAGGAACCCTGGAAGATTTGTAAGACTTTGTATGAGATGAAATGAGTAGAACTAAGTAAATAACATTAATTGTAAATATGAACAATTCAAAATTATTTCAGAACATTGATCAATGCAACCAGCAACCACAGGCTGTTCTGATTGTTCTCTAATCTTTTGCTAATACTTTGATGTTCTTCATCTCTGGGCTTTAGGTGATCTGGGACTTCCCCATCTTCAAGGAAAATATTTCATATCAGTAGATTTATACCTTGCCATAAATTTTCTACTTCGCTATCTGACCAGATTAATTCATATTTTTGGCTCTCACTACAGAATGAATTTTATCCCAATCTAAAAGAAGTTTAAGTATAAGATAGGAGATTGGGACAGCATTTCCAATGTCATTGAAAACACCATGTTTATTGTAATTTCATATTAAATTGTTTAACTCTCTTTGATTTTCCATTACCTCCAAATGATAGTATATAGTAGGAAGAATTTAAAGTCTGATAGTTAGGAAGTTTGAGACTCAAGCTCATCATTTATGTAACTCTCTGATCCTTGGTTTTATCTTTGTGAAAAGGGCATAATAACAATAATTGTGTTATATGCTTTATAAATTGTTGTAAATAAGTCCATGTACAACTTAAAATTTTTATGTGAACTATTCCTCCTAAATTCTAAAGTCTTCTCTTCCTCTATACTTCCTCATTTGTATATTTCTAATGTGATTTATCAGTCAAATTCTGTTCACCTGACTTGTAGAATCCATTCCTCAAAAAACAACTATGTAAAATTTACTATGCCTACCACTTGAGACCCAAAGATAAAAATGGCAATAATTATCCTCAAGATGTTCATAATCTTTTTTTGAACTAAAGGTATAGTAATCAAATGCTAAATAAATTTAAGGTACTGTGAGGAGGAAGGGGGTCACTAAAATCTGGAAATTGGGAATGGGACAATTGTACTTCTATTTGCTGAGTTTACTTCCTGGCAAATATTGGATTATATTGAATATTGACAACTAACTTGATCTTGTTTCATATGAATCCAATCATGGACAAGTTAATTCCCCTTGATTAATAGTTTAACAACCATAATATTTTTTCCAAAATAAATAATTTCTCTTACAAATATTAAATGATGTTCATGAGTAATAGACAGTCAAACACAAGAGGAAAAAGAAAAGCAATGGACATGGAAAAGTTAATTATCTAATTGATATTAATAGGTTTTAGATCAAGAACTTTTAAATTGCAGGAGCTATGTCAGTTTCATTTAAGAAAATTGTGTGTTTTGTGTGGTACTTCTACTTTACACAGCAACCTTGTGATGTGGGAAGGGCAGGTATTATTCATTACAATGGGTACATATGCAAATAGGCATAGAAAAGAAATGTGCCTGAGGTCACACTGGGAATAATGAAAAAGAGAAAAGCAAAACATCAGTCTTCTGATTTCTAACTTGGAAATCTTATCTGAAAACAATTCCTACCATGTGTCAGACACCTTATAAATATTATCTGATTTGATCCTTACAATAGCACAGTGAGTAACAATAAAAAGTGCTTTACCCACCCTAAAGCACCATAAATCAATTATTATTATTGTAATAATAATATGATGAGTAATCTATAAGTATCTATTAAATTTCTATTATATAATAGACATAGTTGATAAAGAGCTGGCCTTAGAGTCAGAAATCCCTGGGATGAAGATCCATTTTTGATCCATAATGTCAGTCTAACTGTCAACAAATTATTTATCTGAAGTGCATTAAAAATAAAATTAAAATCTTAGGTACAATACGAAGTTCTAAGGATGCAAAGGAAAAATTGAATTAGGCCCAAACTTCAAGAAGTCCAAAATGATGATGGTGGTGGAAATAAAAAGAAAGGATTTGTTTCTAAAAGAAGAATTCATCCAGTTTAAAAAGAATGTTTTATAATCGACCAGCTGCTGACATAACATACAAAAAGGCTATCATTTGGGGAAGGAGATGGTTAGTTTCTGTTGCATATGACAAAAAGTAGCATATGAAGACAATTGACCTGATGCATCATGTTTAAAACAAGCTTGCTATTTTACCAGTGCTCTACCACCCTACCACCAGCTAGAAGTCCTGCTGTAACTCTGGAATACCCACAGATTCTCTGCAAGTCACTCATTAAGTAAATATTTACTAAATGTGTAACAAAGACATAGTGAGAGCTATGCTTTAAAAATTAAGATGCCACTACTAGAATACCAGCCTTTTTTAGGACCAGCAGGATCCCAGGCAAAGGGAGCTTAGAGACCAACACCACTCTTCCATAAAAAACTTTGTGAATTTTTCTTTATTACTTGGTAATAACCCCAGATTGTACTAAAGCAAATGGTGTTATTATATTGAGATAAAATTAGAGAGGAAAATGCAGAGATCCTAGAGTCCTCACAGAGCCTATTTAGAAAGGAATTACTGCCACTCTCCTATACATACAGAGCCCAGCAAGACATTTGCTTTCACTTAACAGCTGCTTACCTGAGGGCCATTATCATTGCTTTTTTTCAGAGAGAAGTCTGTATGTGATACTGGAGAAAAAGGGTAAATCTATGTTGGGACTGAGGGTTCAAGTGGTTCCAGAGAGTACATCTAAATCTCAGGAATCATGAAGTGGGTCATTAATTAGCCCTGGGCAGGAATAAATTTTGAAAAATCACTGAAAGCTGACACCATAAGAGGTGTTGATTAACTCACAGTGGGGAAGAAACAATCTTTTAACTGTATTCTATGTCTTTGCCCTCCATTTTTCCATTATGTTAAATTGTTGTTGTAAAGTTAAAATTCCCATTTGAGTGAGGTGTGTTAGGTATGTGTGATACAGACTCAAGCTACATCAGCCCACTTAGGAATTTCTGAATAAAGAATGATTCATTTTGACTTGCAATTTTTATTCATCTGCCCCAATCAAGCTTTTTCTGTGTGTTTTTACACTACCAAGCCTATCCCACAGCAAACCAGTCCTATAAGGAAATTACACAAAATTCAAACACCCTCTTCAATTAATATGTCTGCTAAGATATATTTTATCTAGAACCAGTGCCAAAATGGGTCATACAGCTAATGAGATATTTAAACAGAGATCTCATGATTCCAAATTCAGCACTCTAACCACAAATTAGTAATCAACAGGCATTTATTAATATCTACTATGTGCCAATAACAGGGATAGACCCTAAGGATTTAATGACAAAATTAGAATAGGCCTTGACCTCAAGGAGGGTGTATCATGTTGTAACAGTCAAAAATTTACACATATAGGCATATAAAACAAATTAATATGAAATACCAGACTTCACTTGGGGGGGGGGGGGTGCAGTGGGACTGGACAATCATCTAGAAAAGCTTCATTTAGAATGTGGCATTTAAGCTGCCTTGATAGAAACTAGGGATTCTAAGAGGTATAAGTGAGAAAGCAGTATGTTCTAGGCAGTTGTTGGTACTAAGTCATATACACAGAAGATGAAATCTTGCATATGAGGAGCAATAAAAAGACCAAGTGACTAAACTACATAGTGCAGGCATCAGGAGTTTTTTAAAATCAATATTCATTCATTTGTTTATTTATTTATATCTTTAAATTATTTGTCATATATAGGATCTTGTCAGCATCTTACATATGGCTCCTCCAGAATAAATATGTTAGATCCTTGGTCATCTGTGGGTCCATACCTACTCAAACCATTATGCAAAAGACTCTATCATTGTATGTGCAACTTTTTTATTCCTAATCAGAGGGCATGCAACTCAAAACAAAGTCTTTTCATGAAATCGAATAAAAAGAAACTTCACAATATAAATTTTCCCTATAAAATTGAAAGGACTAGAGTTTCACAAATACAGTCAGTGGGAAAAATTAATATGTATAATGATCATGAATGAGAAGTACATATATGGGGCACAATTGGAGCCTGTCCTTGAAGAAACAATATACCTCAAACACTTCAGAACCAGTTTCTATGAAAGGTTAGGATATTTTTTCCCACTGGATGTGCTCCTCTAAATATGTAGTATATCTGAGGAGCAATATGTTAAATTTATCTTATCTAGGCACAATACTGAACTGGTAACTAGCATTCTTTGGTGTTAAACAACTAGTCTATTTGAATGGTGGTCTACTGATCTCATTACATCTCCAATGGTCACATTATTAAACTGTCTCATAGTGATAATTGCATGCTTTGCATACTAATCTAGCTACTAGTTTGTAGGCTCAACTTTTCACTAGTGCATTTCAATTCCAGTAAGTTAGGTTATATTAGCTTGAACCTCTTCCTAATGGGAAAAGATTGATAATCCTGTAATCACAGTCATCATTTCTAGTTAACAAAAAGGCAAAGAGAACACCACCAGGCTAAAATCAAACCTTTTTTGTATTCCAGTGAGGGGGTAGAGATCAAAGTTACAAACAATTATTTGATTTATGGATATATATTCCTAGGATCTCCTCTTACTTAGCTGAAAATGAATTTAATCTAGGGTAAAGATAAGCTAAGGAGATAAAGTTACTTTTCTCTATCAACCTAATTTTTCTTTATATCTTTGTTATACAAATCATCAATAAAAAAATGAAATTGTTTATTGGAGCATTTTGGTCACCTGAAAATCTCAACCCTCATATATGTATATTTATTCTGAAAATGCCTTAAACAAATAATGAAATATTGCCCCATTCACTCAGAAGAGGGATGGGAAATTATAGGGGTAGAATGTTGCATGCATTGCCATATGCCATAGCTATATTTGTTACTTTTTCATAACTGCTTTTATATGTTGAAAAGAAGCATCAAAGAAGTTATATCCAGAAATGATATAGATATAGAAGTAAAAATTATATATAAATCTTGTTTCATTTTTTAAAGAATTTTCAAATCAGAAAAAGAGGGGAAATAGTTCAGGCAGTGGAATTTTCCTTGAAAATATTTTTCTCTACCTTTTGAAAATGGGAATTTTATGTCAAGGGTTCCATTTTTATGCCACCTAGAAACAAATACAACAAATAATTTTTGTTGATCACAGTCCTCAGAACCATGACTTTCAATCTACCCAGTAAAGGAGCAAAATACTGGCAGATCATTTATAAAAAGAGTTACACATCAAGGAACATCTCCAGTTATTCTGATTATTCTGATTCTTATCTGGTCACTGGACCTAGATAGTTCCAGAGGAGAAAATGAGGCTGATAACTTAGTATGACACCCCTGAACTTATAACATCACTCCTAGATGCCATGGTCTTCTTTGAGAATAAAAGAAAAAAATCACTATCATCATCATTATCATTTTCTAATGGATGGCATTTGAACAGTTGACTTGATCATCCATCCAACTTTCTATTAGACAGAAATGTCGTGTAGAGAAAAAGAAATTCTGGCCTCTGTTATATATTTCCTGAAAATAAATTAGCATTTATTTAGATTCACAGAATATTTATTCCCTGGAATATCAAGCACCATGAAATCTCCAGAGATACTAACATCTTTTTACCTTTTTTAGTGCAAAAACCTCTAAATTTAATGTAGTCAAAATCACTCATTTTGCAATTTATAATGTACTCTAATTCTGGTAGAGCTAGGTCACCTTCCTTTACATTTCTTTTCATCAGTTCCCTTGCTATTCTTGAACGTTTGTTGCTCCAGATGAATTTTGTTACTATTTTTTCCAATCCAATAACATAGCTATTTGGTAGTTTCATTGGCATGGCATTGAATAAGTAATTTATTTGGTCAGAATTTTCATTTTGATTATACTGGTTTGACCTAACCATGAATAATTGATATTTTTCCAATTATTTAGATATGACTTTATTTGAGTGAGAAGTGCTTTATAATTTTGTTCATATAGTTTCTGGGTTTGTCTTGGGAGGTAGATTCTCAGTTATTTAATGTTGTCTACAGTTACTTTAAATTGAATTTCTCTTTATATCTCTTGCTCTTAGGCTTTGTTGTTCATATATAGAAATTTATGTTGATGTTTTATGTAGGCTTATTTAATATTCTGCTATGTTACTGAATTTGTTAATAGTTTCAAGGAGTTTTTAAGATGATTTTCCTGGCTTTTCTAAGTATACCATCATATCATCCGAAGAGTAAAAATTTTGCTTCTTCTTCATTGCCAATTCTGATTCCTTCAATTTATTTTTCTTCTCTTACTTGCCACAGCTAGCATTTCAAATACTATATTGAATAATAATGGTGATGATGTGCATACTCTTTTCACTACTGATTTTATTGGAAATGTTCCAAGTTTACTCCAATTACATACAATTTTTGTTGATGGTTTTAGATAGATTCTATTTATTATTTTAAGGAAAATTCTATTGATTCCTAAACTTTCTAGTGTTTTTAATAATAAGGTATGTTATTTTATCAAAGGCTTTTTCACTATCCATTGAGATAATTATATGATTTCTATTGGTTTTGCTATTGATGTGCTCAATTACTTTGAGTGTTTTCCTAATATTGAATCATCCCTACCTACCTGGCATACATCCTGCCTGATCATGGTATATTATCCTAGTAATAACTTGCTGTAGTCTCATTGCTAAAATTTGATTTAAGAATTTTCCATCAATATTCATTAGGGAGATTGGTCTTTAATTTTCTTTGTCTGTTTTGGTTCTTCCTGGTTTAGGAATAAGTACCAAGTTGTTGTCATAAAGGAGTTTGGTAAAACTCCTCCTACTTTTTTTAAAATAGTTTATGTATAATAGGAATTAATTGTTCTTTAAATGTGTGGTAGAATTTACTTGTAAATCTATCTGGACCTAGAGACTTTTTCTTAGGGAGCTTGTTTATGATTTCTTCAATTTCCTTTTTCTGAAATAGGGTAATTTAAGTAATTTATTTCCTCTTCTGTTAATCTGGACAGTTTATATTTTTGTAAACATTCATCCATTTCATTCAGGTTATTCAATATTTTGGCACACAGTTTTTCAAAGTAGCAATACTAACATCTTTTGAGATAATTTACAGTGAAAGCAGAGGATATATATAATACATCATTGAATTAATGTCTTGAATTTTTTGGTTCTTCTTCTATGCAACAATTATATCTCCCAATTAGGTTATAGCACTCTGAAAACAGCTGCCCTCACTTGTTCTTTTTTTCTCACACTGAAGACATAACAATTACTCAATCATTTTTATGATTTATTTATTGATAGAGGACATAGATATAATGAATTAAAAGAGTAAACTTCAGGACACAGTGGTCCACAGTTTCATGAAACCCTAAAAGACCAACCTATAACTACATATATATATATATATATATATATATATATATATATATGTAAATATATATATGTAATATATTTGTCCTTCATTTTCAAAAAAGACCATGATCTTAGGGAGGTGATGAGATGACAAGCACATGAATTGGATCTGAGTGTGAGAAATGCTGTACTATGGCATCAGTCTCACTTTCTTATCCAGAGTCATCTGGTCCTCCAGTGGCTAGATATGAATCGAAATGACTGGAGACAGCCTTGGATGTGAGGCAAAGTGACTTGCCCAAGGTCACACAACTAGCAAGTGGCAAGTGTTTGATGCCAGATTTGAACTCCTGGTCTCCTGAATCCAAGCCAGTTCTCTGTCCATTGCTTCACCTAGTTGCCCATAGCTACACATACTGGTTCTGTAAATATATCACAGAATCAAAGATTCTCTCAAATGGAATAGACCTAAAAGGTCATCTAAACCAATCTCTACCTAAATAAGAAAGTCTTAGATGATATCCCTGATGATAATCATTCAACCTCTTCATGAAGTGTTACATTGATCAAGAACATATTTTTAGAAAAGTAGTACTTTATTATCTGGAATAACTAATCATTGATAAGTTGAATTACTGTTTTGCTTTATTTGTGCCCCTCTTAATAAGGAAGAGACATTTTTTTCTACATAAGTTATATCCATTGCTCCTAGTTGTGATTTTTTTGAGTCAAGCAAATTAAATTTATCCTCTTTTCAAAATGATAAACTAGCTTGATGGAAATTCTTTATTCATGCTGTAGCATGAAATCATGTCAGTTTTTGCTTTGCTTAGTTTGTTTTCTTCTGATTGGTCCCACTGTTAAGTCACTTTGATTTTTAAAAGTCGGGGCGACTAGGTGGCACAGTAGATAGAGCACAGGCCCTGGGTTCATTAATACCTGAGTTCAAATCCTGTCTCAGGCACTTAATAATTACCTAGCTATATGGCCTTGGGCAAGCCACTTAACCCCATTGCCTTGCAAAAAAACCCTAAAAAATCAAAAAGAAAACTAAAAGTCTCAGATCATTTTTATTAGAATTGCTGCCTATTCATACCTCTATCAGCTGGGTTCTTTGAACCCAGGTGAAGGCAGGAGTGTGGTCACAAATGTTTAACTATATATGAAATAAAGTGCAGGCACAGTATATTTTAAAGACTAATCTATATTAATGCCAATTCCACCCTCATTGTAAGTCTAAATAATCAAGATAGTGCATCAAACCTTGATTTGTATTATTTTCTGATTTTGTAGTTCTAAACATTCACATGAAAATTTAACAAGGGGCTCCTGAGGCCCAAAAGTATCATCTCTTTTAAGCCACTAATTGTAGACTTCTTGTATTTGTCATATATCTTGTTGGCACAATTCTGTACTACCTACCTAAACTAGAAAATTTAGTGGAGAGAGGAAATATTGAGAATAATAAGATAATAGACTCCAGTACATGAAGAGAATATTTGTGAAAATTATATTATATATGAATAAGATTTTTGACCCAAATAATACCAATCTTCTATTGCATGTAATAGAATTTATTAATAACTTCATCTGTTCCTACTTATCATTATTAGTGTTAGTGTTGTCAATTGAGCTAAAAGTGTCTTATTAGATAACAGTTAAACACGCTGCCATGCATAGTATTATCACTCTCTTATCATAATGCTTATGCTTTACTATCACTACTTTATATTTGTTCTTTGATCTTTTGTTCCACTAATTAGTTTTTTACACCTTTAAAATGTTTGTGTCTGTTCTGAAATCAGTGGTACTTTTCACACTGGAATATGTCCATCATCATTTCCTATTTTGTATTTATTGATATTTTGACTTAAGTCTGATTCTATTTCACATCTAGAAGTCACACCTCTATTTTTTAATCACTTGAATTAAATTATTATTTTTGAGCCTTGGAATAATTTTTAATATTTGAGGTGAAGGTCACATGAGAAAATGCTCAAACTACCATCTATGATTTTCAGTAGTTTTGAGGGAAAGGAATATTAAAATAGATAGATAGATATAGATATAGATATAGATATAGATATAGATATAGATATTAGATATAGATATAGATATAGATATAGATATAGATACAGATACAGATATAGATATAGATACAGATACAGATACAGATACAGATATAGATATAGATATAGATATAGATATAGATATAGATATAGATATAGATATAGATATAGATATAGATATAGATATAGATATAGATATAGATATAGATATAGATATAGATATAGATATAGATATAGATATAGATATGTAATCACTATCCTAGGAATTAAGAAATCCAGGATCTGGACACAGTTATATCACAAACTGAAATTTCCACTCTATTGACTTTGGTTTGACTGTATTAGGACAGATAATATTCAAGATCCTCCATTTCTAATGTTTTTTAAGTCTATGGCCTTTTTTCCCTTCAATTATATTATTATTTAAAGTACTGGTATTAAATTCAAATAGAAATGAGTCCATTAAACCACACAAAAATCTATCAGCTTGCTCAAATAAGAAAACCAGACATTTCTATCATCTAGATTCTATGATTTTTAAAAATTATTTTGTTGAATAATTCCCAATTACATTTTAATGAAATTCAGGTGCACTCAATATTCTTACCACAATAGTCTGAGGGCCATTTGTTTTGACACCTTTGATTTAAGTGACTAGGCAAAATGGGCAGTTTCCTGTTTATACAGACCTTGGAAAGTCCTTTCTTACCCATACCTCTCTGACATCAAGCCAAACCCACAACATTTCCTGAAATTTACTCACATCCATATGTTTCTTTGTACACCTTTTGAAGTAGGATGAATGACACCTTAATCTGTGGGATAATTAGTCTATCAAATCTCTGTCCACCACAATTATTAACTTATGAACTCCAAGACAGCATTATCTGAGACTTACTCACCACTTAGCACAATGCATTGAAAGTAGTGAGTACTTAAAACATTAGTAAGGGTTAAATTGAATTGAATAAGCATCTAGCTAATAACGGATATTGAGAGAAAGGGAGTCATTTTAAGGAATAAATTAGGAATTAGAATTTTTCTGACAAGTTGTCATTTTGAAAAATGAATCATTGTTCCAGAAGGAACAATGCTATATTGGGCAGTGATTACAAGTTGCTTCTATTTCACATTTTTAATAGGGCTACCCCTGATGAGGAGTAAAATAAAACAGAATGGCATTAGTCTAGATATTCCACTGAAAATAATGATAGGAAGAGTTAACATTATATATATATATATATATATATATATATATATATATATATATATATATACTTCAGGTATACAAACAGCCTTATATAATTTACATCATTGATACCACAATTACCTAGATATCATAGCAATTATTGTTCCTATTTAATAGATAAAGAAATAGAAAATAAGAGATACTGTGTCTTGTTCATGTTCATGAAAAATAGAAAGTTTCAGAGAAGAATTTCAACCCCAATCTCTTCTAACTCCATATCAAGAACTCTTTCCACAATACAAAGTAAAATGAATTTAAAGGTAGTTAACAGTGTGTGTGTATAATATATATTTATATGTATATATGCATGTGTCTGTTTGTATGTGTGTGTGTTTGTAGAGGTGTGTCAGTTCATGAGTGTGCTTGTGGGTGTATATATGTATATACATATATGTATGCATAAATAAAATATGAAAATATATATTTAGAAAGAAACACATTCCTCTGTAAAAGATTAGATGTGCTCTACAGGAAGCATTTCAAAGATTCAGCAATATTTAGAAATGAGTAGGATCAGCTATATAATCCAACTTTGCTCTTTCTTGACTCAGTCTTATCTCCAACAGTAGGTTATCTTTTTATGTATGGATAGTTAAATATGGGCATAAAAAAATGTGGGTCCTTCAGGATAATATTTAAAAATAAAGCATTTTACTATGTTCCTGGTCATTACCAAGTATATTCTAATTGTTACTGTTGATTAAGGTGTTCCCAACTATTAGTTGTTCAGTTCTAACCTACTTTTTTATGAACCCATTTGGAGTTTACTTGCCAAAGAAAAAGGAAGGGTTTCTCATTTCCTTCTCTATTTCATTTTATAGATGAGAAAGTGAAGGCAAATTGGCTTTTAAGTGATTTTCCTAGTGTCACAAAGCTAGTAAGGTCAGATTTGAACCCACTGAGATGAGTCTTCCTAACTCTAGACCCAGTATTCTATTGACTATGCCATTTTGCTGATAAACCTGAAGGCACAGTTACAATAATCTATTTCTCAAAATGGAACTAATATGCTTGGACTCCAGAGTTGATCTTTAGGGAAATATATGCACAATTTACTCCACTAGCTGTTTGCTAAAGCCTCAGTTTACCAACATACCTCCCTGTTCAATCAGAGAAAAAAAGGACTTTTGCATCTTCAGGAATACTCTCATCTTTGTGCAGAACCTTATGACTTTGCACAAGTTTTTTCTACCTCTGAAAAATAACAAAGGATAGATTTACAATGCACTCAGCATTGCCTATATTAACTCACTAATATCCTGGCTAAATGTACCTCCCACATGGATAGAAATGCATGTGCAGGGGGCAGCTAGGTGGCACAGTGGATAGAGCACCAGCCCTGGAGTCAGGAGTATCTGAGCTCAAATCCAGCCTCAGACACTTAATAATTAGCTAGCTATGGGGCCTTGGATGAGCCACTTAACCCCATTTGCCCTGCAAAACCATAAAAAAAGAAAGAAATGCATGGACATCCTTAGATGCCTCAACTCTTCCTTTCCCTTCTCTATAGTTCAATTACTTTTTCTTATTCAGTGTGAACAGAATATTAGTTATTTCCCTTATCTACAAACTAGAGGAATAAATAAGGAACAAAATTTTAAAAAGATATGTCAATTATAGATCTAGGCATTTTCCAGTATGCATTCCTTTTATTCTCTCAGAAAATAAAGGATATCATCTTAAATGTGTGTGTGTGTGTGTGTGTGTGTGTGTGTGTGTGTGTGTGTGTTCAAAAGTTTAGAGTTAGGAAAAGTGAATGGAATACTCTGACACATGAGAAAGAAAATAAGTCAAAAGGAATTATACAGTTCTCAGAAGGCTATTCTTGTCATAAAGTTTGGACTGATACTGAAAAGAAAAGTGTCTCTCCAAAGATGGGTGTATTCCACAAATAGCACATTAAAGATCTAACTTTTAAAAAAGCTATACAAAAGATGGAAACCAGGGCAGTTTTTCAAAAATACATACAAATGTGACAATTACTTTTTAGAAGATTGTTCACAAGTTTAAATCTCAATGACGTTAAAGGCAATATTACCATTTTATTTCCTTAATCATTTTAAAGGGAGGATAAGATAAAGGACATCTGTTTGGGTAATGGAGAATGTGAAATGGATAATTGGGAAAAGGGGGTATTCACTTCTTTTATCCATGCTTTCTCTTTGAAAGAGAGTGATGTCTAGGTTGGAAAGACAGAAAAAAAATTTAACAACAAATTTATATTCAAGATAAGTAAAAAAATTGGTAGACTATGTGAAAGCACATGATAAGAAGTCCCAATCCTTAGCTGAATATATTAATATTATCTCTCTCCCTCATGTCTCTAATTTAGTCGGGGTTCTTCTATTGATGAAGCAGAACTCTCTACATGTATCCTTAAACTCATCCAATCTTATCATGCTATCATCCCCATTCTCTCATAATAAGACCTCTCAGTTTCTTAGGCAGATAGATCTGTAAAAACATTTCAATATTATTTTCCCAATTGCATGAAAATATAATTTTTAGCCTTCATTTTATCAAGATTCACAGTTTCAAATGTTTCCCCTACTTTCCTCTCCCCTTTTCTGAAAACAATATGAAATGTGATACAGGATATAAATGTGCTATCATGCAAAATAGATTTCCATATTAGTAACATTTGTGAAAGAAGAAAGAGATTAAAAGGATAAAACATGAAAAATAATAAAGGGAAAAATATCTACTTTAATTTGAATTCAAAGTCCAGTAGTTCTTCATCTAGATGATATAGAATTTTTTCATGAGTCCTTTGTACATGTTTTAGATTATTATGTTTCTGAAAATAACTGTAATTCACAGCTAATCATCACACAATGTTGCTAATGCTATGTTTTCCTGATCCTGCTCATGTCACTTTGTATTATTTCATGCAAAGCTTTGTAGGTTTTTCCTGAAATCTTCCCATGCATCATTTCTTATTACACAACAGCGTTCCATTACATTCAAAAACCACTTGTTCAGTCACTCCCTAATTGATGGATATTCCCTCTGTTTCAAATACTTTGATACCGCAAAAAGGGTTCGAAGAAATATTTTCCATTTATAGGAACTTGTCTTTTTTTTATGATCTCTGAGATACAGACCTAATAGTGGTATCGCTAGATTAAACAGTATGTACACATTTGGGGCTTACCTCCAAATTGCTCTCCAGAATGGTTATATCAGTTCAAAACTCATCATCAATTCATTAGTGTCCCAGTTTTCTCACATATTCTACAATATTTATCACTTTTCTTTTTAATCATATTAATCAATATGATAGGTATGATATGGTATTTCAGATGTTTTAATTTACATTTCTCTCATGAAAAGTAATTTGAAATACTTCTATATATGTCTATAGGTAACTTTTATTTCTTCATTTGAAAGCTACCTGTTCATATCATTTGAACATTCATTGACAGGGGAATGAAATATTCTAATAAATTTGACTCAGTTCTCTGTGTATTTGAGAAAGGAAGTATTTATCAGAGACACTTGATGTAAAGACTGTTTCTCAGTTCTTTGCTTTCTTACTAATCTTGGTTATATATATTTGGTTTATACACATTTTATATTACATAATAAAAATTAATTATTTTGCATTTCACCATGCTATTTCTTGTTTGGTCATGGATTCCTTCCTTCCTCATAGATAATGAGAAATATTTTGTTTATGATATCATTCTTTATGCCAAAATCATGAATCCATTTTGACTGTATTTTGGTACATAGTGTGAAATATTGGTCTATACTTAGTTTGTAGCCTATTGTTTTCTAGTTTTCCAAGTTGTTTTTGTCAAGTAGTGAGTTTTTATCCCAAATCCTGGGGTCTTTGGATTTATCAAGCACTAAATTACAATGGTCATTAACTACTATGTCTTATGTGCTCAATCTATTCCCCTGAAACATTACTCTGTTTCTTAGCCAGTACCAAAAAATTTTGATTGGTACTTCATAATATATTTGAGATCTGGTATTACTAGGTGACCTTGTTTTGTTTCATTTTATTTTTTCATTAATTCCCTTGATATTCTTTATCATTGGTACTCCCAGATGAAATTTGTTATTATTTTTCCTATCTCTAACAAATAAATATTTGGTATGATGATTGATAATGACATTGAATAAGGAAATAAATTTGACAGAATTGTCATTTTAAAGCATATTGGCTCCACTTGCCCAAGAGCAGTTGGTATTTTTCAGTTGTTTATATATACATATTCATATATATATATGAATTTGTGAAAAATTTTTTAAATTTTGCTTATGTAGTTCCTTGTTTGCTTTGACTAGTAGATTCTGAAGTATTTTGTATTATTTATACTTATTTTTTTAATTTTATTTATTTTCATCTATTTGTATATTTCCAAGTTACAAAATTTCCATCCTCCCTTCCCACACCTGTTCCCTCAGCAGAGGTTATCAATTTACATACATATTTTTATCAAGTTAGCATTTTACATACATATTTTGTTTAATGTATTTACAAATCAGTAATTTTTGCATGAGGAATTAGGATTAAGGGAAAGAGATACATAAGAGACAAATTTGTAAAGTGTTCATTAGTTTTGGAAGGGTTGTTTTTATTTTCTCTGTGTTTTGTTTTGTTTTTCTTCCTCTAGTTGGGGGTAATATAGTCCATAACCAGTCAGATACATTGTCCTAGCTCTCTCGACTGGAGTTGCTTCCATCAAGGTTGTTCATCTCATACTGTTGCTGATGTTGTACATTGTTCTCTTGGCTGTATTCCTTTTGCTCAGCATCAGATCCTATAAGTCATTCCATGCTTCTCTAGAGTCCAACCATTTATAATTTCTTATAGAACAATGATATTCCATAGTATTTATGTATCATAACTTGTTTAGCCATTCCTCAATTGATGGGCATACCCTCACTATCCAATCCTTTGTCACTACAAAAAAAAAGAGCTGCTATGAATATTTTGGAACATGTAAGACTTTTCCCATTTTTTTATAATTCTTCTGGACATAGTCCTAGAATTGGAATTTCTGGGTTATGAACAGTTTTATTGCTCTTTGGGCATAGTTCCATATTGCTCTCCAGT
Organism: Macrotis lagotis; assembly: GCF_037893015.1. Taxonomy (NCBI): domain Eukaryota; kingdom Metazoa; phylum Chordata; class Mammalia; order Peramelemorphia; family Peramelidae; genus Macrotis; species Macrotis lagotis. The sequence goes on along the minus strand of NC_133658.1, from coordinate 769,174,924 downwards.
GTTTACATTTATTTTAATGGAATTTATCTTTCTATCTTTTGCTGCTGTGTTACAAAGATAATCTAAAGTTATGGTGATGATTTATGCAGATTAATTTTATCATACATATATTTAACATACATACATAATATTTACGTATTATACTTGTGTAATACTAAAGTTGTTATTATTTTAAATAATGTTTTCATTCATTCTCTAGGGTTTTCTAAGTATACCATCATATTTTCTTGAGAATGATAGCATCATTTCTTCATTTACAAGTCTAAATCTTTCAATTTCTTTTTATCTTATTACTATAATTAACATTTCTAGTACAATAAGGAATAATGGAATTGATAATGGATGTCCTTCTTTCACTATTGATGCTTTTCTTTCATTCGGGGCTTTTTTTAGGCTTTTGCAAGGCAAATGGGGTTAAGTAGCTTGTCCAAGGCCACCCAGCTAAGTACGTATTAAGTGTCTGAGGCCAGATTTGAACTCGGGTACTCCTGACTCCAGGGCTGGTGCTCTATCCACTGTACCACCTAGCTGCCTCCTTTTCCTTCATTCTTGAAGAAAATCATGATCCCAGAAGTTTAGTCTCATGATAGAAAATGCTTGCTGATAGTTTAAGGTAGATACTTATTGTTTTAAGGAATTATTCCTTTAATTCCTGGTCTATAGGATTTTTTGAAAGGAATGGTATTGTAGTTTGTCAGAACCTTATTCAGCAAATATTGAGATAATCATATGATTTTTGTTGGTTGTGTTGCTGATAAGTTCAATTATTTGAAAGTTTTCCTAATATTGAGCTGATTTTACATTCTAGTATAAAATTCACCTGGTCATAGTCTATTATCTTTGTGATATATATTTTTATTATCGTCTTGTATTTTGTTCAAAGCTTATGCATTGATATTTATTAGAGAAATTAATCTATATTTTTCTTTCTCTTTTTTAGTTCTTTTTGCTTTAGTAATTGACACCATACTTGTGTTATAAAAGTAATTTGTAAAGAATCCTGTTACCTATTTTTCCCAAGTAGTTTATCTACTGCTGGAATTAATTGTTTTTTAAATCTTTGGTAGAATGCACTTATGAATACATCTGGCCCTAGGGATATTTTCTTAGAGATTTCATTAATGATTTATTTAATTTCTTTTTTCCTGAGATGGCAGTATCTAAGAATTATTTTTCCAGATCTGTAATGAGGGTAATTTATTTTTCATGAATATTTATCAATTTCTCTCAAATTGTCAGATTTACTGGGTATATAATTAGGTAAACATTTCCTAATGATTGCTTTAATTTTGTCATTAGTATTAATTTCATGCTTTTCATTTTTTATGCTGGATATTTGGTTTTCATTTTTACTTTTATTAAACAATTTAATCATTGCCTTATCTACTAAGAATTATACTTTTTCATAAAACCAGATCTTAAATTTATTTATCAACTGAGTACTTTTTCTTTTTACTTATTCATCTTTTTAATCTCACTTTTAATTTTAAGGATTTCCAATTTGGTGCTTAACTAAGGATTTTTTAATTTGTTCTTTCTTTCCCTAGTTTTTGTAATTGCATGTCCAATTCATTGATCTATTTTTTATTTTGTTTATGTAAAAATTTAGTGAAATAAATTTCATCAAACTACTGGTTAGCAGCATTCCAAAAATCATAATATATTACCTCATTTCATCTCTTTGATGAAATTATTGATTGATTCTAATGTTTCTTCTTTGACCCACTTATTGCTTAAGATTAGACTATTTAGTTTCAATTAATTTTAATCTCTCTGCTACCTTCTATTGAATGAATTCTTACTGTATCATAAGCTGAAAAGAATGTTTTTAATATTGCTGTCTTTCTGCATTTGATTACAAGGTTTTATACTTTAATGCATGATCAGGTTTTTGTTTAGGTAGCATACATCACTGAGAAAGGGAAAAAAAACCCTATATTCCTTTCAACTCCCATTCAGTTTTCTCCATGGGTCTATCATATCTAACTTTTCTAAAATTCTATTCATCCCCTTATCTTCTTATTTATTTTGTGGTTAGATTATTTTAGTTCTGAGAAGAAGAGTTTTAGGTCCACCACTAGTATAGTTTTGCCATTTAATTCTTTTTATAGCTCACTTAATTTAAAAGTAGTCTTTAAGTTGATTTTCTAGGATCCTCTAAGTATACCATCATATCATCTGTGAAGAATGAGAGTTTGGTTTTCTCATTGCCTATTCTAATTCCTTCGGTTTCTTTTTCTTTTCTTGTTAAAACTAATATTTCAAATACAATATTGAATAATAGTGGTTATAATGGGTATCCTTGTTTCACCCCTGAACTTATTAGGAATGCTTCTAGCTTTTTTCCCCCATTATATACAATATTTGTTGATAGTCTTGGATAGATACTGCAACATTTAGTCCTATGCTTTCCATGTTTTTAATAGAAATTGGTGCTGTATTTTGTCAAAAAGGTTTTTCAGAATATATTGAGATAAATAATTTCTCCTGGGTATTTTAGATAGTAGAATCAATTTTTCTTATTCTTTCCCCAATATTGAACCATTCCTACATTTCTGGTATTAATCCTACAATAACACAGTGTATTATCCTAGTGTTAAAAAAGTATGCATCCATATTCCTTAGGGAAATTGGTCCATACTTTCCATTCTCTGTGTTGTTTCTTTCAGGTATCAGCATAATACTTGTAACACAGAAGGAATTGAGTCTGATTTCATCTTTGCTTATTTTTCCAAATAGATTATGTAGAGGGCAGCTAGATAGAGTACTGGTCCTGGAATCAGGAAGACTTGAGTTCAAATTTGATCTCAGACACTTAATAATTTTCTTAATAATTAGCTGCGTGACTTCGGGAAAGTCACTTAATCCCATTTCAATTATCCTAATTACAATTATCCCTTGCATTTATATAGCATTAGAATTAAGTGTTCATTAAATGTTTGGTGTAATTCACTTTTAAGTCCATCTGGTCCTGGATATTTTTTCATAAAGGGTCCATTAATGTCTTGCTAATCTGGGCAATTTATATTTTTATAAATATTCATACATTTCATGTGGATTGTCAAATGTATTGGCAGAATTGGACAAAATACTTATGAATTACTATTTTAATTTCCTCTTCTTTAGTAGTGAATTTACCCTTTTATTTTTTGATACTAGTAATTTGGTTTTCTTCCATCTTTTTCTTAATCAAATTAAGCAAGAGTTTATGTAATTTTCTGTGTTGGTTTTTTTTCAAAACCAACTCAGTTTTATTTTTTAGTTTAATAGTTTTTTCTTATTTCCAATTGTATTAATCCCTCCTTTGATTTTTGGTATTTAATTGGGAAATTTAAATTTGTTCTTTTTGTAGTTTTTTTTTTAGTTTCATGACAAATTCATTTATCTCCTCTTTCTCTATTTTATTCATGCTTACATTCAAGCATTGAGAGAAGTAAAATATTCTTTAAGGTCTTCTTTGCTTGCATCCCATAAGTTTTTGTATGCAATTTAATTATTGTCATTCTCTGAGATGAAATTATTGATCCTTTCTGTGATTTGTTGTTTCACCCATGCATTCTTTAGAATTACCTTATCCAATTTTCAACTAATTCTTAGTCTGTCTTTCTATGTCTAATTACTAATGTAATTTTTATCTAAGCAAAATCTAAGAAGGATGAATTTAATTATTCTGTTTTTCTAAAAATTTGCTTCTGAGGTTTTTATGATCCCAAATTGGCCAATTTTATGTAGGTACTTCATTTTTATCTTCTTTCATTCTCCAGAAGACTTCTGGGGCAGAGCCAAGATGTCAGTGTAAAGCTTGGAAGTTCCTGGAGCTTTTCCTGAAACAACTTCAAATGAAGACTCTAAACAGATCCTGAAGTGACAAAATAAATTAAATTAAATAAAAATAACATAAAAAAGTGAAACAACTTCAGGAAATGGTCTGTTTTGTGAGAACATTAATTTTTAAAACATCTGCATCCCTATATAAGAAGACAATATTTGTGATTCTGAAAAACTGAATTTTTCTTTATAACAATTAAAAGGAGCATATAGCGGGTGTGGGCATAAATCAACTGTAATATGATGAAACTTTTAGTTCTCGAGGATTTTATTTCTAATAGAAAATTTGGAGGGAGGGTAACTGGAAAGGGATTTGGTTATAACCTGAACATGATATGACTGAACACTTAGCTCTTGAGGGTTGTATTTATATTGTTCTTGAAAAGGGGGTGTGAGTATAAAATGATTATGATATAAGGATAGTTATGACACTTGAGAATTGGGCTTTCATGAGAGCTGAAAGGAGTATACTTTGATAGAGGAAGTAGGTAAAAAATAGCTATAAAACAATTAGGACATGAGAAAAGAAAAATAATTCTGGGATAGGAAAGGAAAAGAATTAGATGAAAAACAGCATCACATAAAGAGGTAAAAATGGCTTAATGTAGTAGACAGAAAGAAAGGAAGATGTGAGCCCTGAATAAATCTTAGTCTCAAAAGTTTTGGCTCAAGATGGGAATAACACACATTCTCAACAGTATTTAGAAATTTATTCTACCCTACAGAGAAGAAGGGGGAAAGGGAAAAGAAAGCAGAACGAATAGGATGATAAAAGGGAGGGGGGAAGTAAAAATAAAAGCTTTTAAAAAAGTAATAAAAGAGGAGAGGGAAAAGAAAAGGAAGGTTCATTGATAAAAAGAAAGGACAGATTGAGTGAGCAGTAGTTTAAAGCACAGCACTGGTGAGGAGGAATAAGGGGAAAGGAAAGAGAGAAAAGTACAAATGGGTGAATATAGGATAGAGGGAAATACAAAGTGAATGTGAATGGAATGAACTCTCCCATTAAAACAAAATGGATAAGAGAGTGGAAGAAAAGCCAGAATTCTATAATATATTGTTTACAAAAAAACACATTTGAAGGAAAATGATACACACAGGTGAAGGTAGCAGGCTTTAGCAGAATATATTATGCTACAGCTGAAGTAAAACAAAAACAGAGGTAATGATCGTTATTTCAGATAAAGCAAAAGCAAAAGTAAATCAAATTTAAAGGGATGAGAAAAGAATCTACATCTTCCTGAAAGGTTTTAAACATAAAAGTATCAAGTGGTATAGCATCCAATTTCATAGAGGAGAATCTAAAGGAATTAGGAGAAAGCATAGAAAATAAAAGAAACTTAGAAGGGGACCTCAACATGCCTCTCTCAGAATTTGATAAATCTAACCATATAATAAACAAAAAAGAAATTAAGGTAGTGAACAGAATTTTAGAAAAATGAGATATGATAGATCTTAAAAAATTGAAAGGGGAGAGAAAGAAATATAACTTCTCTGTGGCACATTAAACTTATGTAAAAATTGAAAGTGTTTCAGGGCAAAATATCTCACAATCAAATGCAAAAAGCAGAAATATTATTTGTAACCTCTTCACATAATGGTGCAATAAAAGTTACATGCAATAAAGGACTGTGGAAAGATAAAATAACAATTAGTTGGCAATTTAAATAGCCTAATATTAAGAATAAGTGAATCAAACAACAAATTATAGAAATAATTAATACTGTCATTCAAGACAATGACAATGATAAGACTTCATTAAAAAACCCCTGTGGGATACAGTGAAAACAGGTTTAGGGTAAAGTTCACATCTCTAAATGCTCATATGAATAAAATAAAAAAGAGGAGATTGATGAATTGGCATGCCATGAAAACAATACTTTAAAAGGACAAATTAAATATCCCCTATTAATTGACAAATTAGAAATTCTGAAAATCCAAAGGAAAGATTAATAAAATTTAAAGTAAGAAAACTGTGGAACTAATCAATTAAACTGAGGTGATTTTATAAAATAAAATAAAATAGTAAGCAGCAAGATGGTGTACTGGATAGACACCAGCCTTGGAGTCAGGAGGACCTGAGTTCAAATGTGGTCTCAGACGCTTAATAATTGCCTAGCTGTATGACCTTAGGCAAGTCACTCTTAACCCCATGATCTTAAACAAATATAATTTTTAAAATAAATAACACTTTGATCAATCTGATTTAAAAATAGAACAAAGAAAACCAAATTACCATGAAAAATGAAAAGAGTGAGGGGATGGCTAGGTGGTACAGTGTATAAAGCACTGGCCCTGGAGTCACGAGTACCTGGGTTCAAATCCAGTTTCAGACACTTAATAATTACCTAGCTGTGTGGCCTTGGGCAAGCCACTTAACCCCATTTGCCTTGCAAAAACCTAAAAAAGAAACGAAAAGAGTGAAAATACCACCAATGAGAAATAAAATAAAGTAATTATTTGGAGCTATTTTGTCCAATTGTGTGCCAATAAATTTGAAAAATCTAAGTGAAATAGATGAATATTCATAAAAATATAAATTGCCCAGATTGATAGAAGAGGAAATAAAATATTTAAGTAATCCCATTTGAGAAAAAAATTGAACAAGTCATTCTAAGAAAAAAATCTCCAGGGCCAGATAGACATACATGTGAATTTACCAAACATTTAAAGAACAATTAATTCAAAATCTATATAAACTATCTGAAACAATAGGAGAAGAATCCTGCCAATTTCCTTTTATGACACCTTGGTACTGATGTTGCTAAACCAGGAAGAGGCAAAGCAAAAAAAAAAATTATAGATCAATCTCCCTGATGAATATTGGTATAAAAATTTTAAATAAAATTTTAGCAAAGAGATTACAGAAAGCTATCACTAATATGATACAATAAGGTGTACAGGCAATGTTAGATATTAGGAAAGCTATCAGGATAAAAGTAATTTCATTAACAAAATAACAGAAACATGATTATCTCAATAGGAGCTGAAAATGCCATTTCTATTTAAAATATTAGAAGGTATGGGATTAGATGGAATTTTCTTTAAAATAAGAAGTAGTATCTAACTAAAACCATTAGTAAGCATTATATGTAAAGGGGACAAACTAGAGTCATCCCCAGTAAGATAAAGATTGAAAAAAGGATGCCCATTACCACCAAAATTCTTCAATACTTTATTAAAGATGTTAACTTCAGCAATAAGAAAAGAAAAAGTAATTGAAGGAATTAGAATATGCAATGAGGAAACAAAACTTTCACACTGCAAATGATATGATGGTACATCTAGAAAATCAACTAAAAACTTACTTGAAACAATTACCAGCTTTAGTAAAGTTGCAGGATATAAAATTAACATATAACATTAGTCATATATATATATATATATATGTATATATTAAACCACCAAAGCATAAAAGAAATTCCATTTAAAGTAACTGTAGAATAATATTGTAAAATACTTGTGAATCTACTTCCCAAGACAAACTCAGAAACTAAAAGAATACAACTAAAAACACTTTTCATACAAAGAATTTCAAACTTAAACAATTTGGAAAATGTCAATTGTTTATGGGTAAGCAGAGGTAATATAATAAAAATGGAAATTATACCTAAATTACACTACTTACCATACCAAGTAAACTAGTTTTACAGAACTAGGAAAAAAAATAGGAAAACTTCACCTGGAGGGACAAAAAAAGTGAATATCAAGAGAATTATTGAAAAAACCTGCAATGAAGGAGACTGAGCTATTCTATCTTTTAAAGCAACAGTCATCAAATTTTTCTGGTACTGGCTAAAGATCGGTGAAATAAATCCTCAGAAAAGATTAGGACCACCAGGAAAAAGTAGCAGAAGTTTATTGAAATCTATTGCTTGATAACCCCAACGATTCAGCATCTGGGATAAGAACTCACTATTTGACAAAAGCTGCTGGGAAAACCACAAAATAGTATACCAAAAACTACTAGGCATAGGTCAATATCTTACACCTTATACCATGATAAGGTGAAAAGGGTACAGAATTTAGACATAAAAGTGAAACCATAAGCCAATGAGAAGAACAAAGAACAAAGAACTATCTATCTGATCTATTGGATGGGAAGAAGAAATAAAAAGAAGAGACAAAAGAAGAGATAAAGAACAAAATGAATTGTAAAATGGACAATTTTGATGACATTAAATTAAAAAGCTTTTGCAAAAATAAAATCAATTCAACCAAGATTAGAAAGAATACAGAAAGATAAAAAACAATTTTCATAGCTGGTGCTTCTGATAAAGAACTCATTTCTAAAATATATAGAGAACTGAGTCAAATTTATAAGAATGTAAGTTATTCTCCAATTGATAGTCAAAGAATATGAGTAGGCAGTTTTCAGGTGAAGACATCAAAACTAATTACAGTCCTATGAAAAAAATTTTCTAAATCTTTATTGATTAGAGAAAGGCATATTGAAACAACTCTGAGGAACCACCTTATACCTAATTGATTGGCTAAAATGACAAAAAAAAGTTGGAGAGAATGAAGGAAAACTGGGAAACTAACAGATCAAATAATTCTGGAGAACAATTTACATCTATCCCCAAGGACAATAAAACCGTATATCCTTTGTTCTATCAATTCCACTACAAGGTCTATATCACAAACAGATCATTAAAAAAGAGGAAAAGACCCACATGTATTTATAACAACTCTCTTTGTAGTGGAAAAGAATTGGAAATTGAGGGGATGCCCATCAATTGGGGAATAGCTGAACAAACTATGATATATGAATATTATAGCATACTCTTCTATAAGAAATTGTAACTATCCTGACTAGAGAAAAGCATGGAAAGACCTCCACGAATTAATGATGATTAAAGTGAGTATAATCAGGAGAACATTGTACACACCAAGAGCAACACTGTGAGATGATCAACTATGATGCATAGTTACTTTTAACATTTCAGTGATCAAGAGCAATCCTAATAGACCTTTTAAGGAAAATGCCATCCCATCCAGATGGAAAAAACTATGGATTCTGAATGCAAAGCAAAGCATATTGCATTCACTTTTTATAACTTCTTTTATGCTTTAGCTTTATTTTTCATTTCCCCCCCCTTTGGGTCTAATTATTCTTTCACAACATGATTAATGTGGAAATATGTTTAGCACATCTATACATGTACCTTCTATATCAGATTGTTTGTTGCCATGGGGATGGAGGTTGGATGGGAGAGTTATAGAAAAATGTGAAACTCAAAAGTTTGCAAATGGATAAAAATTGACAACTATTTTGCATATATTGGGGGGAAAATGTTTGGAATCCTTAAAAAAAGCTAATAAATTTTTTTTTTCCAGAGATCACTCATGTTTAACTTCTACAAAATTCTGCGCACTTTCTTAACTTCTTTCTTGTTTATTTTTTGTCTAGATTTTTCTAATTTTAAGAGAGGGAAGTTGAGGTCTCCTCCTAATGTAGCTTTCTTGCCTATTTCTTCCTGCAATTCACTTAACTTCTCCTTTAAGAATTTGGATTCTATACCACTTGATGGATATATATGTTTAGTGATAATTTTACTCCATTGTTGCCATTACCTTTTAGCAATATATAGCTTCCTTCCTTATGACTTTTAATTAGGCCAATTTTTCCTTTTGCTTAGTCTGAGATCAGGATTTGTTCCCCTGTCTTTTGTTTGTTTGTTTTATTTTATTTAAGCATCACATATTCTTTTCCAGACTTTTACCTTTATTCTATGTATATCTCTCTATTTCAAATGTTATGTCTTTAAAAAAAGGGTGTTTTCAATCCATTCTGCTGCTTCCTTTTTATAGTAGAGTCCATCCCATTCACAATAACAATTATGATTACTGTCTATAATTCCCTCTATATTATTTTCCTCATTTGTACCTTTTTCTCTTTTTTTCACCCTATCCCTCATCAACAGTATTTTGCTTCTGATCACTATCTCCCTTAATCTGTTTGCCCTCCTATCAGTTCCTCTCCTCTTCATCTCCTACCTCTGCTCTTCCTTCCATAAATCCCTTCTTCCTTTTTATTTGCTTCCTTTTCCCACCCACTCCACTAAATTATAAACCCAAATGGAAATGTATTTTATTCCCTCTTTTGGTCAAATTCATAAGATTCAATCAGTGCTCATTCACTCCCTTTCTTCCCTCTGTTATAATAGGTCCTTTGTTCCTCTTCAGGTAATGTGATTTACTGAACTCTGCCTTCTCTTCCAGAATAATCCTTTTTTAGTGATTATTTTTTTAATATCATCACATCAAACTCAACTTATACCCACACTAAGTATACTCCTAACTGTCCTAATAGAAATATAGTTCTCAAGAGTTATAAGTATCACCTTCCATGTAAACGGTTTAATATTTTTGAATAAAAACTGTTTACTTATATATATGTCTGAAGTCTTGTTTTTGAAGATCTGGTCTTTTTATCATTTATTCCCAATGTCATTGAATGTCCATTTTTTACCCTGAAAGTTTATACTCAATTTTGCTAGGTTTTGATTCTTGGTTGCATTCTAAGCTCCTTTGCCTTTCTGGATATCATATTCCAGGTTCTCTGATTCTTTAATGCTGAAACTGTACAAGTTCTCTGAAATCCTGACTGTGATTCCTTGGTATTTGAATTGTATCTTTCTGAGTGCTTATAGTATTTTATCCTTGAGCTCAGATAGTTCTGGAATTTAACTACAATATTCCTTGGAGTGTTTATTTTGAAATCTCTGTGGGGAGGTGAGTTGTGGATTCTTACAAGGATTATTAGGGCAGTTTTTCTCAATAATTTGCTGAAATATATTGTCAAGCTAATTTTCTTTTAGTTTTTTTTATGATGGCTTTCAGGGAGTTCATTTTTTTCAAATTATCTTCCCTGTATCTATTTTTTCAGGTTATTTACTATTTCTATGAAGCACTTTACATTTTCTTCTATTTTTCCAGACTTTTGATTTTGCTTTATGGATCCTTGATGACTGATAGAGTCATTAACTTCCTTTTCCTCAATGTTTGTTTGTAAGGATTTATTTTATATAATTAGTTTTTGCTCAATTATAATTTTAAGGTATTGTTTTCTTCAGTAAATTTTTATGCTTCCTTTTTGCTATGCTATTGGATTTTTTCCATAATTCTGATTTCTTTTCCCAATTTTTCTTCTACCACTCTTATTTAATTTTTAAAATCCTTTTTGAGCTTTTTCAAGAGGACTTTTTTGAACTTGAGACCAATTCATAATTCCCCTTTAAGCTTTCAGATGTAGGCATTTTTCCCCCTTTTTTTTCTCTTCTTAGATGGTCTTTTGATCTTCCCTGTCACCATAATAGCTTTCAATGTTTAGAGCTATTTTTGTGGTTGCTATTTTTGCTAGGGTTTTTGTTCATTTATAAAATTGAGCTCTGCTACTAAGGAACAGGGAGCACGGTCTCAAGTCTCTTGAGCTGGAGTATTAGGGGTCTAGTCACTGACATTTTGTACAGGGCCACTTGGTGCTGGCAGCTTACTCCCTCTATTAGCTCATCTTTTCCCAGTTCTACCTGCCTGTCATGCCAACATTGTGGAACTGCCTTTTGCACTAGGGTTAGGATCCTCAATGCTGGACTGCTGAACAGGACCCAAGGCACCCAGGTAATTGATCTGGGATATAACTAATAGTCTTCTGATGTCTTCCCTGTACCCAAACTGCACTGGGTTGCACACTTTTCCTGAAGTCCCACCAAGATATCTTGATCTGAAAAAAATCTTTTTGTAAGTTCTGTCACTCAGAGTGGTTAGATACTTAATTTAAAGTTGTTTCCAAGGGAAAGCTGGAAAAGTTAACAGAACTTCCTAGCTTTCTCTATCATCTTGGCTCCACCCTGAAAGGAAGTCAGACTATTCTGTAACATTTAAGGAGTTGTTTTCCTCAGTTTTTTAAATTTCTTTTCCATTTCACTAGTTGTAGCATTTAAGGAAATGTGTTTCTCAGTGGATGTTTCTATTTCCGTTTCCATTTGACCAATTCTACTTTTTAAACAGTTATTTTTTTTCCAATTTTTCTTCTTCTCTTGTTTGATTGATCTTTAAACTCATTCTTGGACTATTCAATGAATTCTTTCTGGGAGTGAGACAACTTCCCATATTTCTTTGGGGTTTTGCCCATAGGTGTTTTGATATTGTCCTCTTCTGATGTTATGTCTTGTTCTACCCTGTTATTAGAATAATGTTAAATATCATAGTTTTGTTGGGGGGTTTTACTCATCTTTTTTGCCTTTATTCCTTTCTTTAAAACTATAGCTCTGATTCCAAGTAAAAAGAGTCACTCTTTCCATCTTCTGGTATGTGTTGAGATCCACTGGGGTGATTTAGCATTTCCTTGGGACTACACTGAAGTGTGTGTAGGTCTGCCAACTGGAGGATGACTGTTTGAGGCTGTGCTGAATGGTAGAGGTCTGGTTGTTATAGGATTCCCTGTTGTTCCAGGGACAAGATGAAGCAAGTAGAAGTCTTCTGGCTAGTGACTGCCTTTTTGTCACAATGAAGTATGTATTGGGGTAGGTGCTGGTGGCTGTAGGTTTCCTTCATCATCTATCAGATTGACTTCTACCTGTTTGCCCAGGGCTACACCAAAGCATTTGGAATTCCCATGATTGATGGTTGTCTAATTACCTGGGGCTATGGTGAAATGGCAACACCCAGAGTTACAATCTGCCAGTTGCTCTAGAGAAGTTCAGGCTCATGGGGTATCCTATTGTGACATTTGCCTGTTCCACCACACTCCTGGAGTTTGCTCCTCCTGTCCTAGATTGTGCTCCCCTTTTATAGGAGTGAGACATACCTTTTCTACTGATCTTCCAAGCTTCTTGGCCTCAAAAATTATTTCACCCCATTTTTGCTGTTCCAGGCTGTTTGGAGGTGAATATAAGAAAGTTGTGGCAATTTATTGCTTATTCTGTCATGTTTCCCTGTAAAACTTGTTTCATAAAAATAACTAATTTGTCTGAGTAGAGGAAGTTTTGTAAACCATTAAAACTATAAGTAAAATAAATAAACTAAAAAATGTCAACATTAATATCTCTATTATCCCTAACTTGACAATGAGTGAAATTAATACTGAAAATGAAATAAAGTTGTTCCAATGAAAGTAAGGACAAATTCAGAGTGAGTTTCTATTTTTCCATTCTTTTTCAAGGATACAAGGAAACTCATTACCTATAACAATGCCTTTGGGGCAGGGAGGACAGTTCAGAGGATATGAATATCCATTTAAAAAGTCAAATTTCAGATAAAAAATGTGACAATAAGGACTGACATTGCTATTTAGAATAGACAACATAACAGCCAAGATGTATTGCTCTGTTCAGATATAAACTGGTAGTAAAGCTTGTGACTCATTCAAGAAGAGAGAAAAGAGAAATTATATACTCCATGTACCCAGGGTACTTTGCAGATGCAGCAATTCATGCCTCCCTAGTCCATTCTTCCCCAACCTGCACCAGCATGTGTCTTTAATAGAGTATATGCTTGAGGGGAAGCAGCAGCTGCCCAACTGTTCATTGGGATCCTGGCTGATTCTATGGAGCCCCAGGTCTTAGTTTGGTGACAGACTTACAATGAATGTCATCCATTTACCAATACTGCATTATTCTGTCAAACAATGAAGCCACAGATCATTCACCTCACTGTAAATGAATCCCAGGGTAGGGATGAATGTTCTCCAAATGTGTGCCACTAGAGCCTTATTTGTCTCAGTTTTGAAAAAGCCTTCACTTGAACATGAAGTCTAACAATTTTTTAGATTTTTCAGGCAATGGGAAATAGTTCTAATTTTGAGAAATTGGCAAAAAAAAAAAAATTTTTATTCCCAAAATGAACTTTGAAAAGGGAATTTACTTTGTGAAAGTAATTACTCTAACCCTTAGGAATGCTTTCAATGGCATTGAATTCAATTCACAGAACCTCAAATTTGAAATATATTTCAAATGCCATCTATTCCAATTGGCTCCATAAATAAATTAAAAAAAATAAAAGATTGCCCTTCACAATATAATCCAACAAAAGGTCAAACTTTTGCTTAAAAATCTCCATTGACAGGAATCCCACTACCTCCTGAGACAATCTATTTAGTTTGCAATATCTTGAAGTGTTAGGAAGTTTTGTTTGTTTGCTTGTTTTTTATTCTGACATAAAGGAAGTTTAAACTTGCCTCTTGGTATCTTCTGAATATTGATACTAATTTTGTCCTCAAAGAAATTAATTATAAGAGAGAGTTTATAGTTCAGATTCTGTTTATATTACAATAACTATCACTTACACAGAAACAAAAAACACTGGAAAACTGGATTAACAAGTGTCTTATAGTATTCAAAATATAATTAACAATATAATGTCTCAGATCTGCTTATATTCATCATACCAATAGACATTTGGCTGTTGTTAAATTTCATTTCCTTGGACATAATATATAGTATTCCAAGATTAGGTGAGGCAACTTAGTCAAAAAAAATCATAAAAAAACAATGAATTTCTATTTCAAAGAGAAACTTGGAACCATGAAATGATTTTTGCAATTTCTTAATCCTGTCCACTGTCTGCCTTGTACTCAGCTCTGAGACCAGCTCAATGTCAGTTCACAGCATTTGCTTTGAGATACAGGTACTGATGATTAAACTCTATTGATTTTCCATCCAATAGCATTTCAAAATCTGTACAACAAACATTCTTCATCAACTATGTGGATACTTAGGCCATGCTCTTTTCAATGATTATGGATCTCCTTTAAGAGACTGTAATGCTCTGAGTCTTGATGCAATCAACCCAATTTAATACAAAAAAGCAGTATCTGGGGGTCCACATCATCTGTAGAATATCTCTCTTTAATTTGGATTCTGCATTTCTTCTCCAAATCAGTGGAAACAATTTTGGTGAGTTTTGTATAATGCCTAAATTGATATTCAAGCTAAGAAGATTGTTGAATAAGGCAATTCATATTATTCTTTTGAAGAAAGCTTATATATTATTGGTTTATGCATAGGAGGCAACTTTTTGAAGGAAAACATTTAAATGAAATGTATTTAAAAGGAAATCTAAAGACTTCTGGATAAGATATCAGATAGAAGCCAGGCATTGTTTTAAACTCTTTTGGTTTTCCCTCAGAACCAACATTAATCAAGCCTCTTAACAGATTTTGGAGGGACAGAATCTACAAAAGAAAATAGTGGAACATCTTCTAGAAATGTCTGGTGAGGAGGGCGAAATGTGGGAATGCCCAGGACAGAGAATAGAGATCCAGTGTACCAGCAGTGGAGGAAGTACAGGACTAACTTCAGAACTTTGACAATGTGAGCTGAAATTTTTATGGTTGGTATGACTGTGCAGCAGGCAGCCTGGAAGAGCTTCAGCATGGGTGCCCAAGACACCCATTTGGCCAGCATGGCTAATCTGGATGATCCAAACTTCTGATATTTCCCAGTGCAAACAAAAGATACAGTCCCAAGTATTCACACCTCGTAAGGGCCCAGGATGTGGGCAGCTAACTTCCCCAGTACTGAAAACACAGAGAGAACCTCTAGCATTTCCAGTCATGCCAGGCTAGCCCAATGACTAGGCTGCCCTATGGACAGCTTAGACACAGTACCAGCATTCTGATCTCTTGGATTTCAACCAAGTATCAACTATACAGCAAAACTAAGACTTCTCTTTCAAGGAAAAAAAATGTACATTTAACAAAATAGGTAAATTTCACACTTTCCAGCTGAAAAGACCAGAATTGAACAGAAAATATGATATTCCAAGAGAGGGTTCAAGAGATAAATGAAAAGGTGAACAGAACAAAAGAAAATTCTATTCAGGAAAATTAAACTGATTACATTCTTATCTAGGAGAAAGATTCTCATAACTCTTGAGAATCATAACTCTATTAGAGGAAATATACTTAGACTGATGTTATGAACATCCATGGTATGGGCATGAATTTGATGGAATGATTTGAAAAAAAATTAAGACATTGAAAAAGGTCGGGACTGTGAAGAGAGAGAAAGGGGAGGTAGAATGGGGTAAGAGGCAAGGACTTATTACAATAGTAATATTCAATATTTCCTCTATTACAAAAGAGGGAGAGAAGGAAGAGAATGAAAACTACCTGAATCACACTCTCTTTGAATTTGGCTCAAAGAGGTATTAACACACATTAATCTGGGTTTAGAAATTTATTTCATCCTTAAAGTATTAGGAAGGGAAAGTGAGGGAGGATGGGGAAGGGAAGACAGAAGGGGAGGAAAAAGGAGAAAAGGAAAATAGGAAAGAAAAGGGAAGATGACTGATAGGAGGGGAGAGCATATTGAGGGAGACAATATTCAGAAGTAAAACCCTGGGGAAGAGCAACTAGGTGTTGCAGTGGACATAACACTGATCCTGGAATCAGGAGGACCTGAGTTCAAATTTGACCTCAGATACTTAATAATTGCCTAGCTGTATGATTTTAAATAAATATTTTTTTTAAAGTAAAACACCTAGGAGAAGGGTTAAGGTGAAAGGAAAGGAGGGGAAGTACAAAAAAAGGAGAGGAGAGATCAGGGAGAGTAATAATGTATAAGCAATGATAACTGTGAGTATGAATGGGATAAACCCTCCCAAAAAACAGAAGCAGATAGCAGAGTATAGTAAAAAGCAAAATACTATATAATGCTGTTTATAAGAAACTCATTTGAAGCAGAGAGCTACACAAACAGTAAAGGTAAAGGACTGGAGCAGAATATATTACCTTACAGCTGCAGTGGAAAAAGAATGAGTAGGAATCCTTATCTCAGACAAAGCAATAGCAAAAACAGATCTTATTCAAATAGATAAGGAAGGAAATTAAAACCTGCTAAAAGGTCCCTCATGCAATGAAGTAATTTCAATACTAAACAAATATGTACTGAAGGTTGTACCTCCAAATTCTTAGAGGAGAAGTGAAATGAGAAATAGGAAAACAAAGACAGCAAAGTTATACTGGCAGGGGACCTCCATCTCCTTTTCTCAGAATTAGATGAATCAAACAATAAAATAAACAAAAAGGAAGCTAAGGAGTTCAATAGAACATTAGAAAAATTTTGTATGATATACCTCTGGAGGAAAATGAATGGGAATAGAAAAGAATATGCCTATTTTTCTGTTGTATAGCAAATACACAAAAATTACACTTAGTTTCCAATTAATTTTAGATCTATTTCTCCATTGCCCTTTATTGTGTGTGATTTTGATTGCATCATGATCTAAAAAGAGTACATTCAATATTTCTGCCTTTCTACAGATTGATTATGAGGCTTTTAAATGCAATTTGTAGAAAGGCAGAAATATTGAATACATTCTTTTTAGATCATGATGCAATCAAAATCACACACAATAAAGGGCAATGGAGAAATAGATCAAAAATTAATTGGAAACTAAGTAGTCTAATTTTAAAGAATGACTAGATCAAATAACAGATCTTTTTTCCTTTTTAAAGATTTTATTTATTTTGAGTTTTACAATTTTCCCCCTAATTTTGCTTCCCTCCCCCCACCCTCCACAAAAGGCAATCTTTTAGTCTTTACATTGTTTCCATGGTATACATTGATGTAAGATGAATGTGATGAGAGAGAGATAATATCCTTAAGGAAGAAAAATAAAGTATAAGAGATAGCAAAATTACATAATAACATAATGGTTTTTTTCCCTAAATTAAAGGTAATAGTCTATGGCCTTTGCTTAAATTTCACAATTCTGTCTCTGGATACAGATGGTATTCTCCATAGCAGACAGTCCAAAATTGTCCCTGATTGTTGCACTGATGGGATGAGCAAGTCCATCAAGGCTGATTATCACCCCCATGCCACCATCAGGGTGTACAGTGTTTCTCTGGTTCTGCTCATCTTGCTGAGCATCAGTTCATGAAAATCCTTCCATGCTTCCCTGAATTCCCATCTCTCCTGGTTTCTAACAGAACAATAGTGTTCCATGACATACATATACCACAATTTGTTAAGCCATTCCCCAATTGAAGGACATTCACTTGATTTCCAATTCTTTGCCACCACAAGCAGGGTTACTATGAATATTTTGGTACAGATGATGTTTTACCCTTTTTCATAATCTCCACAGAGTATAGATGCAGTAATGGTATTGCTGGATCAAAGGGTATGCACCTTTTAGTTGACATTTGGGCGCAACAATGTATTAGGGTCCCAGATTTCCCACATCCCTTCCAACACTGATCATTGTCTTTTCTGGTCACAATGACCTGTCTGAGAGGTATGAAGTGATACCCCAGACATGCTTTAATTTGCATTTCTCTACTAAGTAATGATTTAGAGCAATTTTTCATATGACTATGGATCACTTTGATTTCTTCATCTGTAAATTGCCTTTGCATATCCTTTGACCATTTGTCAATTGAGGAATGTCTTCAAATAACAACTCTTATAAAGAATCAACAATTTCATCCAAGTCAATGACAATAATGAGTCAACCTACTAAAACTTATGGATATACAGTCAAAACAGTTATAAGGAGAAATATTTTATCTGTAAATATTTACAAAAAATGAAATAAAGAGGAGATCAATGAATTGGATATGCAGCTAAAAAAGTTAGGGAAAGACCAAATAAAAAATGCCCAATCAAGTATCAAATTAGAAATTCTGAAAATTAAAGGTGAAATTAATAAAATTGAAAACAAAAAAAATTTTTAACTAATAAATAAAACTATAATTTGTTTTATAAAAAAGATAAAATAGATAATCCTTTGATCAATTTGACTTAAAAAAGAAAACCAAATTATCAGTATCAAAAATGAAAAAGATGAATTTACCACCAATGAAGAAGAAATTAATGTAATAATTCCAAGCTATTTTGTCCAACTGTATTCCAACAAACTTACAGTCTAAGGGAAATGCCTTGGTGACAAGAAGAGGAAATTAAATAGTTAAATACCCTATTTTGGAAAAAGAAATTGAACAAAGCATCAATGAACTCCTTAAGAAAAATCTCCAGTTAAATGGATTCAAAAGTGAAGCCTACCAAACATTCGAGAGACAGTTCCATTTCTATATAAACTATTTGAAATAATTGATGAAGAAAGAATTCTCTCCAATTCTGACTTTTTCAACAATATGGTGCTGGTACCCAAACCAGGAAGAGTCAAAACAGAGAAAGAAAATTATAGTCCAAATTCCCAAGCAAATACAGATGCCAATATTTTACTAAATTATTAGCAAAGTGATCACAGCAAGTTATCACTAGGATAACACACTATGATCAAGCAGGATATATACTAAGAATGCAGGGGGTTTGCTCAATATTAGGAAATTATCAGATAACTGACTATATCAATAGCAAATCTTATAAAATCATATCTTAAAGAAATCAATCTTATAGAAATTATCTTATAGAAATCTCAATAGATGCAGAAAAAGCTTTTGATAAAACCATTACTATTAAAAACACTAGAGAGCATAGGAATAAGCAATAGCAATCTAAAACAATCAAAAAGTATTATATAGAGACTTCTGGGATGGAGCCAAGATGGCAGGATGAAGCGAGCATGCTCCCAGATCTGTCCTCTACCAAAAATAAATGAAGCCTCTATTCTGACATTCACACTACAGTTCCCACCAAGAAAAAGAGAAGATTCAAAGAAATTTTCAACTGTAGATATCACAGAAGATCTTCAGTGAAGGTCTGTCTCCTTGGAGGAAAGGGGGAAAGTAAAGTCCAGGAGGCACGAGAGTAGGGAAAGCCAGCAGGAAGCTTTTAGACACAGTGAAATTTAGGACCTGACAGCTTAACAATAGCAGAGATACCAACAGCTAGATAGCAAGTGACCAGAGAGGATACCAGCCCCCAAAAAGTATGAACCCTGAGAATATTGGGGTAAAAGAAAAATTGCATTGGGAACAAACCACTGTTAATTCAGAACTTGGGCATAAAGGAAGATTAAAAACACTGCAAAGGCAAGGCCCAGACTGCATAGGCAACATCTTGGCCAACAAAAAGCCCCAGCAGAATAAAAACTTGGATCTATACTTCTTACACACCAGGAGCAGAACTAAAACAACAAAAATGAACAAAAAAGCTAAAAGGGCTCTCACTATAGAACTACTTTACAGACAAAAATGACAGCAATGCCATGGGTGAAGAAGAAAGCAGTGAAAAATCACTCACATGGGAGGTATCAAAACATTCTATAAATTGGACTCAAATACAAAAGTTCATCAAAGAGCTTAAGAAAGAATGCAAAAACCAAAGAGAGGAAGAAGAAAAATGGAAAAAAGAAATTAAAATTATGAGGTAAAATTACTGGGCAAAAAATGACCAAAGATATCAACTCTGCTAAAAGTAAAAATAATCAGCTAGAAAAGGAAACACAGAGAAGCTAATTGAAGAAAATAAAACCCTAAAAGTTAGAACTGAACAAATAGAAACCAATGAATCTACAAGATTCCATCAAATAAAATAAAAATGCTGAAAAAAATTGAAGAAAATATAAAGTATGTTAAGGGAAAATGAATCATCTGGAAAATAGATCCAGAAGAGACAATCTATGAATCATCAGACTACCAGAAGGCCTGAACCAACAAATGAATCTGGAAAATATCATTCATAAAATTATAAGGGAAAACTGCCCAAATCTATTAGAACAAGATAACAATATAACCATTGCAAGAATCCACAGAACCCCTTCAGAGACCAGGATAAAAACTCCAAGGGCTGTAATATGAAAATTCCAGAACCCTTAAATAAAGGAGAAAATACTGCAAACAGCAAAAAGAAAACAATTCAAATATAAAGGAAGCACACACACACACACACACACTTACACAGGACCTAGAAGCTTCAACATTGAAGAATCAGAAGAACTAGAATGACATATTTCAGAGAGCAAAGGACCTGGGATTACAACCCAGAATGTACTACCCTGCAAAATTCAGCACATATTGTCAGGCAAAAAGATTGATATTCAACAAAATAGAGGACTTACAGAATTTCCTGACACTGACACCAGAAATGAACAGAGAATTCAATCTTCAAAAACACAGTGCAAGAGTTCCATTAAAAAAAAATGGTAAATGAAAAGGGGAAGGAAAAAAATAAAACAAAGATAAACAAATGTTGGGCAATCCTAACAAATTGTATACAACCCTAAAAGGAAAAATATAACACTTCTAATTCTTTAGAACTTTACTTCTCTAAGGTTAGTTAGAGTGTAGAATATAATTGAAGAGAAAGAACTTAAAGGATATGGGTATACTTGGATTTTATCTCTCCATTGTAGAGGTACAAGATCACATCACTATATTTGAGACAAAAAACCCTGAAGAAAAGCAAGGGTGTAACTGTAAACTTAAGTATGTTACTATCTTTTGACTCACTTTAATCACAAAGTGCTTAGCACCTTGTCTTAAGGATAGCATCATAAACTGCAAGGACCTGTGTCAGTGTCTCTGTAACTTAAATCATTTGTAAAGGTCAGGTGAGACCTCCAGAGCCTCCCAGTACTGGGAGATCTTTAAGGTTCTTACACTTAATTAGACCAGAGTGGGCTAATAGGAAGCTCAGTGGATAGAGCACCAGCCCTGGGGTCAGGAAGATTTAAGTTAAAAAAAAAAGAAACCTCAAGAAAAATCAAGTTAAAATTAAAAAAAAATCATGCTTCAATTTGTACTCAGACACCATCAGCTCTTTCTTTCGGAATGGATAGTATTTTTTATCATAAATTTGTCAGTTTTCTTGGGTCACAGTACAGCCAAGAAAAACTAAGTCATTCATAGCTGATCATCCTGAATCCACTGATTGAGTTTGATTATTGCCTGTGACAAATCACAATTCAGATCTGAGAATGCAGGTGTGGAAGAAAATAGAGATTTATTAAGGAAGTTACAACACAAAAGAAAGTGATATGATCATTAAGAAGAATTTAAGGAAAAGTCACGTGGATTGCTGATTAATCTTGGCAAGTCAGCTGGCAGGCTCAACTGAAGTTTGGAAAGGGAGAGAGAGACAGAGACAGAGAGAGAGAGACAGAGAGACAGACAGAGAGAGAGAGAGAGAGAGAGAGAGAGAGAGAGAGAGAGAGAGAAACAGAGAGACAGAGACAGAGAGACAGGCATCCATGAGGCTTGGGTTAACCAGGGCACATGGGCACATGGTGAAGCTTATGGAACTCCATGTGGTTTAAGAAAGAGCCAGAAGAAGGCCCATCCTTCTGGATGGAAAGCTGGAAGAAGCAAGAGAGCTTAAAGGGGTGGCACTTCCTGTTAAATACCCCTCCATTGTAGACTGGACAGAGGGTGGTGATTGGGGTGTGATCTTTCACCTTGGAGCCAGGTAACCCCAATGGCAAACCACATATTTGTCCTTCCTGTCCTTTCAAAATATCATTCCCTGCCCGCCAGTGTCTACAGACAATGTTAGGTCAAGAAGGAAATGGAGGATAAGGTACAAACAATAGGGTCAACAGGAGACAGGATACAATCAACAGTGTCCAAGAGAGACAGAATATCAAGAGTGGGAACTTCCACCCATTTAACAGATTTTGCTTCTGCTACATTCACAATTTTCTACATAAATCCTACAATATTTCTGTTACTTTATAAATTTCCCATTGCATCTGCTCATGTAAGCAGTACTTTTATCTTTTCATAATATGACTATTATGGAAATGTTTTTCATGGCTATGCATTTTTAACCTATATCAAATTACTTTCAAAATGGGGTGGGGAGGGGTAGGGAAAGTAAATAAGGGAGAGAATTCAAATCCCAAGGTTTTAATAATGAATGATAAAATGTGTTTTTACATGTGATTAGAAAAAAAGTAAAATAATATATTTTTTTAAATAATTGATTCATATAAAACTTACCAGGTTTTTCTGAAAGCGTTCTGCTTGTCATTTCTTTTTTTGTTTTTAGGTTTTTGCAAGGCAAATGGGGTTAAGTGGCTTGCCCAAGGTCACACATCTAGGTAATTATTAAAAGTCTGAGGCCAGATTTGAACTTGGGTACTCCTGATTCCATTGCCGGAGCTCTATCCACTTTGCCACCCAGTTGCCCCATGCTTGTAAATTTCTTGCAGCACATTAGTTTCACATCATAGTCAGATAATAAAGTTCACCCTCAATTTCCAATTCTTTGTCACCTCCACATATGTGGTGTTTTTATTTTGCTTTCTTTTGTTTTACAAATAGATCTTTTTACCTTTCCTTTGTTCCCCTTGGGGTACAGATAAAATAGTGGTATATTCCCTGGTCAAAGGGTATTCATAGTTTTATAACACCTTAGGCCTAGTTTCAAATTGTTCTGCAGAATGCTTGAACTAATGTACACCTGGTTCATAACAGTTCATTAGTGTCTCAATTTTTCTACATTCAATTCAGCATTTATCATTTTCCTTTTCTGTCATATTAGCCAATCTGATAGATGCAAAATGGTACCTCAGTGATGTTTCAATTTGCAATTCTCTAATTAAGAATGATTTCTAGCATTCATAGAAGTCCTATTTCTTTTCCAATCAGGCTATGGGATGCAATAATTCTGGAAAAGAGAGTGAGAAGGTTGTCTTTACACAAAATTGCCATCATTCATTTGATGCCATGGTCTTCTTTGATTATGAATAACAACAACAAGATATCCTATAGACATTTTTTAAAATTCCCAAATGGAAATCATTCTTTCCAACTAATCTTGCTCCTCCTAAAATCTTTTGAACTCTGTGAAAGTCTCCACAATCTTCTCCTCCCAGAACTAAAATTATTAGCTACAGTTACCTGCACAGTAATGTATCTCCTTTGCAAAAATGGAAGCAATATTAAATTCTAAACACAAGATAGTTTAGCATTTTATTTTCCCCAATTACATTTAAAAATAATTTTAAACATCCATTTTTGAGTTCTAAATTCTTTTACTCTCTTCCCACCTCTCTCAATGACATGTATAGTCATGCAAAACATACTTACATATTTGTCATATTATAAAAGAAAACACAGACCCCAAAAATTCCAAAAATAAAGTAAAAAAAAGCAATATACTTCAATCCATATTCATACTCATCAGTTCTTTCTGTGATGATGATGATGATAGCATTTTTCATCAAAAGTCCTTCAGAGTTGTCTTGGATCATTTTATTGCTGAGAATAGCAAAGTCATAAATCATCATGATCATCTTAAAATATTGTTATTACTATGCACAATTTTCTCCTGATTCTACTCCTTTCACTTTGAATCTTTTCATGTAAGTCTTTCCAGGTTTTTCTGAGAGCATCTAGCTCATCATTTCTTATAGTACAATAGTATTCCATTATAATCATATACCATAATCTGTTCAACCGTCACAGATAAGCATCCCCTTACTTTCCAGTTCTTTCCCTCCAGAAAAGAGTTGCTCTAAATAGTTTTGCACATATAGGTTCTTGTCCTTTGCATTGTTTTTTTTTCTTTTTAGTTACAGACCTGGTAGTGGTATTGTTGGGTCAGAGGGTAAGCATAGTTTGAGGGTTCTTTGGTCATAGTTCCAAATTGTTCTACATAATGTTTGATTCAGTTCACAATTCTACCAATAGTGCATTAGTGTCTCAGTTTTCCCACATCTGCTCCACCATTTGTCATTTACCTTTTTTATCTTATTATTCAACCTAATGCTTTTGAGGTAGTAAGTCAGAATTCTTTTAATTTACATTTTCCAATCAATAGTTACTTAGATCATTTTATATGACTACAGATAGTTTTTTCTTTAGATTTTTGCAAGGCAATGGGGTTAAGTAGCTTGCCCAAGGCCACACAGCTAGGTAATTATTAAGTGTCTGAGGCTGGATTTGAACTCAGGTTCTTCTGACTCCAGGGCCGGTGCTCTATCCACTGAACCACCTAGCTGCCCCCTACAGATAGTTTTGATTACACTATCTAAAAACTGATTACTCATAATTTTTTATCATATGTCAATTGGGAAATGATTCTTATTTTTATAAATGTGACTCATTTCTCTCACTCTGTATATATATATATATATATATATATATATAGAGAGAGAGAGAGAGAGAGAGAGAGAGAGAGAGAGATGAGACCTTTTCAGAACAACTTGCTTCAATCTTTTTTCACAGCTCTGACTGTATTTTCTTTCATTTTATTCCCTCCTTTTTCATTCTTTCCTTTCTCTCTTTACTTTTACCCTGACCCTCCCCAAAAGTGTTTTGCTTCTGACTACCATGCCCTGAAATCTACCCTCCTATTTGTGAGCATCCTTCTCTTATTTTCCTGTAGGATAAGATAGATTTCTATGCCTAGTGAATATGCAGGTTATTCCTTCTTTGAGTCAATTCCAATAAGAATAAGGTTCAGGAAAGCTTTTTTTCCTCATTTTACAGACTAGAATATGTCAGAAAACAGACAAGGGTAAATGAAACCTTTGCTGAGGTCAAAGTAAGAAACCTCCAAAACAGCCAAGTGTTAAGGGGTCCAAACCTCTTTCAAGAAAAAAAAATTCTCAGAATTTTCTAGGCAGATGAGCTGAGAATTGGAGACAAGTTAGACAACCACCTCTCACACATGCAAAATAATTCTAAAATCCTGTCTCAGAATGTCACTACAATGCTTGTCTCTCTTTACCAGAAGTGAACACAACCTCTCCTTGGTTTGTATGTGTGACAAGGTTGTTGGTTTTGTTTTGTTTTTTTTTTACTCACCCTCTCTCCTCTTAGGTAAGATTGAAGAGGAAAAAATAAATTGAGGTAATAGAGAGGAAAAATCACAAACTCAATCTGCCAAGTCAATCTGTTCTTACACTTTGGTTAATTTAACAAAAGGCATTTATGGTATTCTCAGTCATAGGATCTAAAAAGTCTAGACTCTGATTCACCTATTTTTTTCATATTAAAATTCATTTCATTTTTTCCTTTAGTTTCATAGGCAAAGAGAATAGCTTGTTATAGGGAGGTGTATTATGAGACAAGGCAAACTGGTGCCAGATTGCAGAGGATTTTATATTTCACATAAAAGAATCTGAACTTGAAAGCAATAGGAAGTTAACAAAGATCTTAGATCAAGTATTCTCCATTACATTTCTTGCCTTTAGTTCTTGAATTTTCTCACATTACTACATCTCATTAATAAGAAATATTACATGTCCAGGCTTTCAAAAGAAAAAAATAATTTAAGTTTTCCCCTTATGGTTTTCAATCTCTTTCCAAAACCCTCATATATAACCTTGAAAGATGTTACTTTATTCTAATAGAATCATTTTTGTTCACTTGAATCATAGAAATTTGAAGCATTTTGAGAAGTCTTAGTAGACTCTGTTATGTCATAGATACACATTCCATTAAGACAACAGATATCTTGATCATTGATATCAGTGAGAGCTCATTGTCACTAAGCAAGATGTCAAGCAGTAAGCACCATTTCTTTTTTTTCTTTAAATAAAATATCATGTATTAATAGTGCATTCAATCTATTACTAGAAGATGTCAGTGGCATACATCCATTTGCAACAAAGACCCAGAGTAATAGAACATTATATACTTAATATATACTTTCTTATGATTGGCCTGACAATATATCATTTGGGCTGCCCCTGGTAACTTTGTTTGCTTAACATTTTAATTTTTTTTCTCTTCTTTCTTCCTTTTTGAAAAATGTAATGTAATTTTTAAAACATATTAATAGCATTTAATTTATTACATAATGAGATAGTTTTCAACATTCATTTTTGTAATGTTTTTCCTCTCTCTTTCTCTTCCCTCCTCCCTCCCCCAGACAGTAAGCAATCTGATAGAGGTTAAGCATGAACATTCATATTACTTCCATATATGTCATGTAACGAACAAAAGGGAAAAAACACACAAGAAAGTAAAAACAAGAAATAAATTTAAAAAGTGAAAATATTATATTTTGATGTGTATTCAGATGTCTTCGTTCTTTTTCTGGATGTGGATGGCATTTTACATCACAAGTCTTTCAGCAATGTCTTTACTCTATTACTGAGAACAATTGAATCTATTATAGTTGGTCATTACACAGTGTTACTAAATACTATTTCTTAGGGGAAATAGTACTTAGAAATACATCTGAATCTTTTGTATCATTCCCTGAAGGAGAAGCAAATATTTCCATCTCACAATATCCTATTCCATCCAGTTCACAATGAAATTCATTTTTTTTTTACTAAATTCCAAACAAAAAGTGTGATATCAGTTCCCCTTTCTGCAAGATGCCATTTTTCACTTTCCAGGAAACTGAGATGGATCAGTTTTCTAATCTGACAGTTTAATTCTATTTCCTGTTCATTCCACCTACATTGAATACTCTCTTCCATTTTAATTAATTAATCAACTAATTAATTTTTACATTGAATCCAAATCTCTCCAGGTTCCCAGAAAAGACTCCAAGATGACATCATTAAAGTTTGAAACAAAAAGCAGGAGTATTAATTCTAAACTTAAGTGTCTCATTATTCTTTGACCCATTTTAATTCTGCTATGCTGACAAAACTTAGCATTTTTTCTGATGGGACATCGTAAACTGTGTGGTCTTGAATAAGTGTCTCCAATAACTTGCAATCATTTGTAAAGTTCTCAAGTGAGACCTTCAGATCCTCCCAGTACTTATAGCCCTTTAAGATTCTTGTAGTTAATTAAATCAAGGTTTGACTTGACCCCTGCTTCACTTAACAAGGGGCTAAGTACCTTGTTGGGGAGGGAAGGGAGTATAAGAGAAAATAGACCTGGAGGAAAGGGTACAAATAGTACAAGTAATGAATTGATTTTGCATGATACTTTAGATCAGGATAGTATATCCTTGGAGGGTTCTTGAAAAAGGCAATAGGGTAAAAAATGATTATTATTATTATTATTATTATTTGATGCAATTTGAGACAATGCAGCTCAAGCAATCAAGAAATCAATCTATGATGATACTTTGATAACAATTTGAGCTTATCAAGCAATCAATTAATCAAGCTAGGATTGATGATAGCTGATTAATAGTACTTGAGTGTTAACACCAGGTGAAGGGGCACAAAGATTTATAATTTTAGTGGGAAAAAGGGGAGAGTGTGAACACTGAGTATATTCTCTTCAATAGATTTGGCCTAGAGAGGGAATTAGATACATTCCCACTTTGGTTTAAAGCTCTATCCTAATCTACAGGGAAGGGGTAGGGGGACAAAAGAAGGGAATGCTACAGGAAGAAGGGACTGATAAAAGGGAAGATGAAGGTATAAGTGAAAATAAATTCAAAGCAAAATTTTAAAATGAAAGGTTAAAGTGGAAATGGAGTAAAATTTGGTGAGGAGGATTAAGAGGAAAGGAAAGAGAAAAATATAAATGAAGAAAGCACAGAGGGAAATACAGAATTAATAATCTTAACTGTAAATGTGAATGTGATAAACTGTCCATTAAAACAGAAGTAGATAGCAGACTGAATTAAAAACCAAAATCCTATAATATATTGTTTACAAGAAACACATTTGAAGCAGAGAGATACACAAAGGTAAAGGTAAAAGGATGGACTAAAATATATTCTACCTCAGGTGAAGTAAAAAAATCAGGGGTAGCAATCCTAATCCCAGATAAAGTAAAAGCAAAAATCGATCTCATTAAAAAGAATAAAGAAGGAAACAACATCTTCTTAAAAGACACCAATGGTAATGAATCTATATCATTACTAAACATGTATGCACCTAATGGTATAGCATCCAGATTCCTAGAGGAAAAGCTGAGTGAATTACAAGGAGACATAGACAGCAAAACTTTAATAATGGGGGACATCAGCTTTCTCTTAGAACTAAATAAATCTAACAATGTAATAAGCAAGAAGGAAGTTAAGAAAGTGGATGAAATCTTAGAAAATTGAGATATGATAGACCTCTGGAGAAAACTTAATAGGGATAGAAAAGAATATACCTTTTCTCAGCAGTACATGGCACCTAAAAAAAACTGACCATGTACTAGGGCACAGAAACTTTATAATCAAATGCAGAAAGGCACAAATAATAACTATACACTTCTCAGACCATGATGCAATGGAATTACATGTAAAAAAGGGCCATGGAAAGATAAACCAAAAACTAATTGGAAATTAAATAACTTTATCTTAAATAATGGATGGATCAAACAGCAAATAATATAAATAATAAATAATTATATCCAAGAAAATGACACTAATGATACACCATACCAAAATATATGGGACACAGCCAAAGCTATTTTGAGGGGGCACTTTATATCTCTAAATGGCTATATGAATAAAATAGAGAAAGAGGAAATCAATGACTTGGGTATGCAACTAAAAAAGCTAGAAAAGGAACAAATTAAAGATCTATAATTAAATATCAAATTAGAAATTCTGAAAATCAAGGGAGAAATTAATAAAATTGAAAGCAAGAAAATCATTGATCTCATAAATAAAACTAAGATTTGGTTTCATAAAGCAAATAAAATAGAAAACCATTTGGTCAATCTAATTTAAAGATAGTCAAATTATCAATATCAAAAACAAAAAGATGAACTAACCACCAAATGAGTAGGAAATTAAAAAAATAATTTGGAACTATTTAATGAATTGTATGCAAATAAATTGAATCACCTGAGTGAAATGGATGTGTATTTACAAAAATACAAACCGCTCAGATTAATAAAAGAGGAAATAAATTATTTAAATAACCCCATTTCAGAAAAATAAATTGAACCATTAATAAACTTCCTAAGAAAACATCTCTAGGTCCAAATGGATTTACAAGTGAATTCTACCAAACATTTAAGGTACAATTAGTTCCTATTCTATGTAAACTAGTTTTAAAAAATAAGAAAAGAGGTCTGTCAAATTCCTTTTATGATACAGTCATTAAGAGAATGGTCTATAATTTTCTTTGTCTATTTTGGTTTTTCCTTGTTTACATATCAGCACTATGTCTGTGTCATAAAAGTTTACATAGACTAGGAACTAATTGTTACTTAAATGTTTGGTAGAATTCACTTGTAAATCCATTTGGACCTAGAGATGTTTTCTTAGGGAGTTTATTAATGGTTGGTTGAGACTACAGCTAATTATTACTAGGATGTGTACCAAGTAGTCAGGGATGGTTCAATATTAGGAAAACACTCAAAGTAATTGAGCATATCAGTAGCAAAAACAATACAAATCATATGATTATCTCAATAGATACTGGAAAAACCTTTGATAAAATATAATATCATTACTATTAAAAAATAGAAATTTTAGGAATAAATGGAATTTCCATTAAAATAACAAATAGTATCTATCTAAAACATCAACAAAAATTATATATAATGGGAATTAACTCGGGGAAAATTTCCAATAAAATCAGGGGTGAAATAAGGATGCCCATTACCACCTATTCAATATAGTATTCAAATACAGTATTTGATGTATAGTATTCAATACTATTCAATATAGTATTTGAAATGCTAGCTATAACAATAAGAGAAGAAAAAGAAATTGAAGGAATTGGAATTGTCAATGAGGAAGCAAAACTTTCAGTATCTGAAGATGATATGATGCTATGTTAGGGACCTTTCAATGGTACACCTAGAGAAGCTGAGAAAATCATCTAAAAATTCCTTGAAACAATTAACAAATTCAGCAAAGGTGTAGCATATAAAATAAACCCACATAAATCATCAGCATTCATATATATATATATATATATAAACAAAACCCAAGAACAAGAAATTCCAATTAAAGTAATTATGGACAACGTTAAATACTTGGGAATCTACCTCCCAAAACCAACCCAGAAACTGTATGAATTCAATTATAAAGCGCTTCTCACATAAATAAAGTCAAACCTAAACAATTGAAAAAATGTCAATTGTTCATGGTTAGGTCGAACTAATATATTTTAAATGACAATTCTACCCAAATTAAATTACTTATTTGGTGTCATCCCAATCAATCAATCTACCAAATAACTATTTTATCAAGCTAGAAAAAAATAGAAACAAAAATTCTTTTGGAGTAACAAAAAGTCAGGAATAGCAAGGGAACTGATGGGGGAGGGGGGGAATGCAAAGGAAAATGGCCTAGCTCTACCAGATCTAAAACTATACTATAGAGCAATAGTCATCAAACCTGCATGGTAGTGGTTAATAAATAGTGTAATGGCTTACTATGGAATATTATTGTTCTATAAGAAACCATAAATGGTTGGACTCTAGAGAAGCATGAAATGAGCTACAGGATTTGATTCTGAGGAAAGGAGCAAAAACAAGAGAACAATATACACATTAAAAACAACATTGTGATATGATTAACCTTGATTGAAGAAGATCCTCTCAGCAGTTCAAAGAGCTAGGACAACCATAATAGACAAGGCTAAGGATTATCCCTATTCAGAGGAAGAAATACAAAATAAAACAAGAAAAAAAAGCAAAAAAAAAACCCTTCAGAATCTGACAAACATTTTATAAAATTATCACTTATGTATTTCTTTCCCTTAATCCTAGTCCCTCATGCCAAAAAGGGACTAATCTGTAAACGTGTTTATAAACAATATATATGTACAAAGTTAACCTGACAGTTCACTGCTGAGGGGAAGGGAGTGGCAAGGGAGAATGAAAGGAAAATTGGTAACTTAAAAATATGCATATGCATACAGATACATGCCAAAAAGAACTTATTACATGTATTTGGAAAAATTAATTATCAATTAAAAAAGAATACAGTTTAAGTAATTATAAAAATAATTCTTCCATCATATCATAACATTTCTTTTTTTTTTAGGTTTTTGGTTTTTTTGCAAGGCAAATGGGGTTAAGTGGCTTGCCCAAGGCCACACAGCTAGGCAATTATTAAGTGTCTGAGACCGGATTTGAAACCAGGTACTCCTGACTCCAGGGCCAGTGCTTTTATCCACTGCGCCACCTAGCTGCCCCAATAACATTTCCTTTAATGGTTAAAAAGTTTCACTCCTTTAGAAATGATTAAATTTTTTTAAAAAAAGATTTTATTTATTTTTCCAACTAGTAGTTTTTACTAATTTATTTTGCAAGATTTTGAGTTTTATAGTTTTCTTCCTCTTTTCCTTCCCTCTTCCCTCCCCCTAAGAGAAATTAATCTGATATAGGATCTATATTTATAGCTATGCTAAACATAGATCCATATTGATCATGTTGTGAAAAAAGAATAAGATCCAAATGGAAGAAAGAAAACCTTAGAGAGGAAAAAAAGACCTAATAGATAAAACTACTTTTAAAAATTGAAGATAATAACCTTTGTTCTCCATTTAAACTCTGAATATGAATGGTATTTTTCATAACATTTCTTTTAAAATTGTCTTTGGTGCTCACTTTGGCAGCATATATACTAAAATTGGAACAATACAGAGAAGATTAGCATGGCCCCTGCACAAGGATGACACGCAAATCCCTGAAGTGTTCCATATTTTAAAAAAAATAAAATAAAATAAAACTGTCTTTGATTATTATATTGCTGAAATGAACATGTCTATATTGGTTGATCATCATCTCATGCAGTTTTAGTATATATAATGTTCTTCTGATTCTGCTCATTTCACTCAGCAACAATTCAGGCAAGTCATTCAAGGCTTTTCTTAAATTCTGGTTCTTATTTCTTACAGAATAATCATGTTCCAACACATACATACATACATATTCCACAATTTGTTTAGTCAATTCCCAATTGATAGGCATCCTTACACTATCTAATTCTTTGCCTCTAGGAAAAGATCTGCTATGAATATTTTTGCTAATGTGAGATTTTTACCCTTTTTCATGGTCTCTTCAGGATACAGACCAGCAGTTTTGGGGGTTTTTTGCAAGGCAATGGGGTTAAGTGGCTTGCCCAAAGCCACACAGCTAGGTGATTATTAAGTGTCTGAGGTCATAGTTAAACTCAGGTACTCCTGACTCCAGGACGGATGATCTATCCATTGCACCACTTAGCTTCCCCTAAAGGAGTAGAATAAAACTGGATTAAAAGGTATGCACACTTTTGTTGCCCTTTGGGCACAATTCCAAGTTACTCTCCAGAAAGGTTGAATCAGTTCACAACTCCACTAACAATGCATTAGTGTCCCAGATTTCCCAAATCCCTTTCAACAGTGGTCACTTTCTTTTCTAGTCATATTGAAGAAACTGGGAAGTATGAGGTGGTACCTCAGAGATGTCTTAGTTTTCATTTCTCTAATCAATAATAATTTAGAGCAATTTTCATATGAATTAGAGATAACTTTGGTTTGTTCATCTGAGAAATGCCTTTCCATATAGTTTGACAATTTGTCAATTGGGAAATGACTTGTTTTTTGAAAAATTTGACTCAGTTCTGTATATATTTTGTCATTCCCAATTTACTACATTCCTTTTGATCCTGATTATAGTGATTTTGTTTGTGCAAAAACTTTTTTAGTTTAATGTAATTAAAATTATCCAGTTTGCTTTTTATATTATTCTCTGTCTGTTCTTGGTCAGAAACTGCTCCCCTTTTCCATAGACCTGACAGATAAACTATTCCTTTTTTCTTTTAATTGGCCTATAATATTATCTTTTGTGCCTATATACTTCATGCATTTATACCTTATCTTGGTATAGGATGTGAGATATATGCCTTGTTTCTGCCATACTATCTAACAGTTTTCCCAGCAATTTTTATCCAAAAGTGAGTTTTTATCCCAGAAGCTGCAATCTTTGGGTTTATCAAACATTAGATTACTATAGGTATTTACTGCTGTTCTTTTGCAACTAATCTAGTCTACTGATCCACTACTCTATTTATTAGCCAATACCACATAGTTTTGATGACTGATGCTTTATAATAAAACTTTAGATCTAATATGGCTAGGCCACCATCCTTTGCATTTTTTTATTAATTCCCTTGATATTTTTGACCTTTTGGTCCTCCATATGAATTTAGTTACTATTTTATCTAGTTCATTAAAGCAATTTTTTGGAAGTTTGACTGGTATGGCACTAAATAACTAATTTAATTTAAGTAGAATTGTCATTTTTATTATCTCAGCCTACCCATGAACAATTGACATTTACCCAGTTATTTAGTTGTTTATTAGTTTATTTATTTGTGTGAAAAGCATTTTAAAACTGTTTTCATAAATTTTCTGAGTCTGCCTTGGCAGGTAGGCTTCTGAGTATTTTATGTTGTCTGAAGTTATTTTAAATTTTCTATCTCTTGCTGCTGTGCCTTGTTAGTAAAATATAAAAATGCTGAGGATTTATGTGGACTTATTTAGGGTTCTCTAGGTATGTTATCATCTGCGGAGATTACTTCTTTTCTTTTTTTTTAATTTTTAAAAAATTTTATTTAAGGCAATGGGGTTAAGTGACTTGCCTAAGGTCACACAGCCAGGCAGTTATTAAGTATCTGAGGCAGGATTTGAACTCTGATTCTCCTGACTCCAGGGTTGGTGCTATATTCACTCTTGCATTTTTTTCCCCAACTTTTCCATTTCATTTTTAAACTCCTTTCTGATCTCTTTGAAGAAGCCTTCCTGGACTGGAGACCAATTCATATTATCTATCCTCTGAATCTTCACATATAGTGCCCCTTCTTTTCTGAGCTAGTGTCCTTATCTTCATAACATTCAATAGAACTTTTTTTGAGCTGAGCAAATGTTAGCCTTTCCATAGGGTTTTGTGTTGGGGGAGGCTTATTTGCATATCTTTGGTGCTGAAAGCACTGGAGGCCTTGCTCACTGGAGTGAGGAACTCCAAGGGATTACTCAATGGATCAAGGAGTAAGGCATGACAGAAATTTTCTCTAGATTGTCCCTGTTGAGGATGTCAGCCCACTCCCTAGCCCTGAGGCTGGATCTGGGCTGTCCTCAGTGCTGTCAGGACTGGAAACACCCAAGGGTTTCTCTGGGTGTTTGTAGTCAGGGCTGGGGAAGTCTCCTGGCCATGTACCTGAGGCTGTTTCTGTGTTTGTACTGGGGAATACTAGGCCCTCCTACTAGGCCCTACAGGACTGGTTGAGGGTGGGGAGTAGCTCTGGAAGGGTTGCTTTGTGATTAGGCTGTACTGATTGAATAGGTGTCCCTAGCAGCTGCACCAGAGTTCTCTCAGTTTGCATGTAAGAAATCTCCCAGTCTTCCCACCCAGCACACCACCAAGGTTACCACTTCCATTCCCTGCCTCATCCTGCTGCCAGTGCCCTAGGACTGCCCTCTCTTCTCTGGGCATATCCATGCTCCCCCCTAGGACAGACTTTGTTGGAAGATGATAACCTCTGCTGTTTTGTAGGCTCTGTCACACCAAAATCTGTTAAGAGGTTTGATTTTTGTCAGTTCTGAGGGAAAGTCAGGAGAGCTTAAAACCAGTGCCTGGCTTCTCTCCATTATCTTG
This sequence comes from Macrotis lagotis, assembly GCF_037893015.1. Classification (NCBI taxonomy): domain Eukaryota; kingdom Metazoa; phylum Chordata; class Mammalia; order Peramelemorphia; family Peramelidae; genus Macrotis; species Macrotis lagotis. The sequence continues at coordinate 769,139,784 of NC_133658.1, read as the reverse complement.
GCTAGACATCCTCATTAAACTATTTCATGCATTTGATGGAATTCAATGGCAAATTTGGGACTTCTATGTTCTATTGGAGTAGTGTACTACTTCCTCAGCAACCACAATAACAAAAATCACCAAATAATTAGCAATTAAAAAAAAGTAACCAGAGCAGATAGCAGATTGAAACAGACCTGGGAACAGTAAGTAGAAGGCTAGTTTCTGAAGTTAAAAGTTAGGTTCTTAGAGGCCTGATCAGTTCAGTTACATCACCTTTCAAGAGCACTCCTATTTTTATGATCACACAAAAGCTGAGTGTAATGCCAACATGTCTGTACACTCTGTATCACATGCAAATGTGACAACCTGATTAGGAGAAGTGTGATGGGGGTTCCACAGCCACACTTCATTCATTCACAAAGCTGTTTTCTGTCTCATCTACACCTACCTTTGTTTGCCTGGCAACATTTGAAAATATTGAGAGTTACTAAGAATCTGTGTCTGAACTATTGCAAATGTGAAAATTTTCAAGAGGTGGCATGAAACTTATCACAAGGTTGCTTAGAGAAATGTTAAATATAAATAGAAGGAATGGGAATAGGAATTAGATGGGAAGCAAGGTCTAGATGTTCTTAAAAGGTTAGAAGTTGATGTTATTGTTATTATTCCTGAAACAGTATTTATGTATTGTTTCATTTTATTCTCAATGTTATCTGTTAACTTTGAATGTCCTTTTTTTTTTTTAAATGTATAGGTGTATACAATGAAATGACAAGTTAAGCCTACCTAGGTTGGGTTTCTTGCTTTTTTCATTCTTCTTCATATCTTGAAACAAAATCCCTAAATCATATTGATACCAGTAACTTGAAAATATCACTGTTCTATTTTTTCTAGATCTAGATCATTTCTGCTTCCCAAAGTAAATATTAAAAACATATCAGAGAAAGTAGCTTTGTATGAAATATTTATTGAATTGAACTTTTATTGAATTTATTGAAATGAACTATCAGAATGAACTTTGGCTGTTGTATGTGACAGTATTTCGAAAAGTATGAAGTGATTCAAGAGAACATTGTAAACATCAACAACATGTTGAGATGAAAAATATTGATGGAAGCAGCTTTCTCAGCAGTCCAGAGAGCTAAGAAAGCTGTATTTGACTGGTTATGGACAATCTTATCCCTACCAGAGGAAGGAAAACAAGACAAAACAAAGCACACACACACACACACACACACACACACACACACAAACACACAGCCCTTTCAAATCTGATAAACACTTTGTAAAAAATTGTCTCTTTTGTATCTCTTTTCCTTAATCCCAATTACTCATGCCAAAAAGTACTCATTTGTAAACATGTTTAACAAAATATGTATGTAAAATGCTAACCTGACTGCTCCCTGCCAAGAAGGTAAATGGGGGTGGGAAGGGAGGGTGGAGGGAAATTTTATAACTTGGAAATACATATGTACATATGGATAAAAATAAATATTTTTTTAAAAAAGGGAAAAAAGAAAATATAAAGTGTTAATTGAAATTAGATAGACATTTAAAGAAAAATGAGAGAGAGAGAGAGAAAAGGAAAATACAAACTTCTTTTGTCACATGAAAATTGCTCCAAATTACTTATAAAAGAAATGCAAATTAAAACAATAATTTGTTTTTTTCCTTGTATCTAGCAAAGTAGAATAGTTGGAAATGATAAATATCTGAGGAACTGAATCTAAGATAAATGCAATAATGCAATGCAGATGGAGTTGTAAATTGATCTATTCATTTGGAAAGAATTTTGAAATAATGCTTTAAAATGATTAAGTCATATATAACTTTTTACAATTATATCAAAATTCTTTCTGTTTCAGGTGAAGTAGAACAGGATCAGTATAATGCATTGAACTGGACATGTGTTAAAAATGTATGACTAATTAAATAATAACATTAAACTATACCGCATGCTTCAGAGGGACAACACGGCATTATTAGTAAAATTTAATGCTAGACTTATAAAGATCTCATTTTACTCCTTATTCTGCCACTCATAGACTTTGCCCCATTGGGTCAGGAAAATACTTAAAATTCTTGAGTCTCAATTTTGTCATTTATGAAAAACAGAATAGTACAAGCTTATACATGATTGGTGGGAGGATTAAATACAAATGTGATTTTTTTGTTATTTTATGTGTGAGGGATAATTGTTATTATGATTAGTTGTCTTTAATACTTTCATTGACAGCTACAGAGGCCTAAAGAAAGCTCCAGATAAAATAATATAATAAACTTAGAAGCAATATTGTTTTATTTTGTTTTTGTTTTTGTTTTATGCAGAGACAGTGGACTGAAACATCTCTAGTCTGAAAATTAAGATTTTAAGATTTCTATTTCTAAAATGTCAGGCCCTGCAATTACCCCTTTATTTATAGATTTTAGTTGGGGTTTCAGGTTTTTCCTAATAGCATATATACTTCTGACATCTGAGTGAAATTGCTGCACAAAATAAAAATACATATAGAACCTCTCTGGCTGTTTTGACCCTGGGATTGAACTTAACTACTCAGGTAGAACAATTTATGAATACTCACACCACTCAGGCCTGGTTATATGATCCTGATTTCTGAAATATTCATACTGGGAACAGCTATTATTTGTCAGCTATGACAATGGTATTCTATTATGTTTTTTTAAGTATCCTCTTACTATAAGAAACACTGCTATTCAATCATCTTGAGGAATATTAATTGAAACCATGTACAATGGTGTCATTCAGTCTCCTTTTAAAAGTACTTAAGCCTGCATCAATATTAGACAAGCTCATCAGGTGGTCTGAGATAGTCAAGTAGTCACCAGGAAAAGAACCATATTCTATTGGTGAATAATTCATGCTCCTTCTTTCTGAGCATGATCAGTCCTTCGCCCTTGCAAACTGAAAGCCTTCAGGGAACATAGTGATAATGAGCAGGAAGGAATCAGTCATTATGGAAGAATAAAATATTAGAACTAGAAGGGCCTTAGAGATCACCTAGGCCAACTTCCTCATTTTACAGAAATACAAAGAAGTGTAGCAAAGGTAGGTGACTTCCCCAAAATCATGTAAAAAAATTAGTGGCAAGGGAGGTAACAGAAATCATAGCTCTTGATTCCCAGGTTTCTTTTTATATAATACTTTCTACTTAAACCAGAATAAATAGCAAGATAAACCTATTCCTGAAGTAATTAAAGAATAAGACAAAACTGTACCCTTGTGGTTTGGCTGACACAATCTCAATTGATTTCAGTCAAATTCTTCAGTTGTCTCAATTGTTCTTTATAAACTTGAAAACCACAAATCAATGCCAGTTATTTGGAAAGATGGCTACAAAATCTAAAGCCATTTATTTATAATGACCAAGTTTGATCTTAGAGAAGAATTGAGAAAATACACCTTCTTTCTTTCATTGCAAGGTGAGAGACTGTAAAGTGTGGATTATTGCAAATACTTATCAATAAGTTGTTTGGTTTTTCCTAAACTGCTTATAGATCAAAGATATCAAAGAGAAAACATTTCAGAAGAACACTTCTTATATCAATGAACTAGAGGTATGTAGATAGTCATCAAGAAGAAAAGAATGAACAAACAAAAAAATGAGCATATTTTAACCACTTACTATGTATCAGATAATGTGTTCAGTGCTAGGGAAATAAATAACATGTAAAAAAAGTGTAAGCACCTGATCCCTGATAACAAGGAACTTATAGTCTAACTTTTTTTGTTCTTGTTTTTCTTTTTTTGGGAAAATGGGTGGAAAATTGACTTGTGTAAAGAGAATGAAGTTTTCTGTAGTGGCATATGACTTCACAAAAACAAGGGTCTAGGAAAGCTCATCAATGGGAGAGGGAAGGATAAAGTCTTAAAGAGGGATATTACAGGGTGAGAGGGTCACAAGTGTTGTTAGAAGGTAAGGACTATGACTCAGCAATTATAATTCAGGATGAGAGTCATGATTTTGAAGTCCATAGGAATTAAAAAGGGGATTAGTATGAGAATAAGGAGAATGGTTGAACATGTTGTGCTGTATGAATTAATGTAATATTTTTATACCAAAAGAAGTGATTAAAGATGGATTCAGTGAAACCTAATGAGACTTGCATAAACTTATGGAAGATGAAAATAGCAGAACAAGAAGAAATATTTAAATAATCATTTCATTAATATAAAGGAAAACAACTTTGGAAGTCATAAAAATTGTGAGTAATAAATCGATCAATTCCAAAAGATTTATTCTGAATCATGCTTCTCACCTGTGGCTAAGAAATGATAGTCTAGAGGTACAGAGTATGATATGCTATTACAAATGAAACTATTTATTATATTTTTAAATATTTTTTGAGATGTGGGCAGACAGTGATAGAAAATGAATATCAGGGAAATATTAAAAAATCAAATAGAGCAGAAGAAAGTTCATAGGAGAAGACAGATAAACAGGAAGTGTTTGATACATCATATTAAATTTAATATATACGAAAACAAACTTTATATAGTAAAAATTAATTATTTCCTGTTCAATCCTCTTTCTAGGTTCTAGGATGCAGCTCCTCTCAGCAGTTCAGAGAGCTAGGACAAGCTTATTAGAGCAGCTATGGATAATGCTATTCCCATCCAGAAGAAGAAAAACAAAACAAAAACAAAAAACTTGCAGAATCTGATGAACACTGTATAAAATTATCTCTTATGTATCTCTTTCCCTTAATCCTAATTCATCATATTGAAAATGACATATCTGCAAACATGTTTGTCAAAAATATGTATGCCTGACTGTTTGCCACTGAGGGGAGGGGAGTGGGAAGGGATGATGGAAGGAAATTTTGTAAATTAAAATATACATATGTATCTGAGTGAATGTTGAAAAACTTTCATAACATATATTTGGAAAAATGAAATATCAATTAAAAAAGAAAAGAAGAACTAGAGGAAGGGGGAGAAGAAGAAGAAGAAGAAGAAGAAGAAGAAGAAGAAGAAGAAGAAGAAGAAGAAGAAAAAGGAAGGAAGAATAGCAACTCTTTAAAGAAAGCTGGAATTCTAAAAAGGAATGAAGATGCACTGAGAGAAACTGACTGAGGATGATACTTGCTCCCCCAAACAGAGAAATCAGATCAGATGGAGAAATGAAGTGATGCAGACTGGAAAACTACAGGGCTAGCTAGGAACATCACAGCTGACTAGAGGCAAGGTGCCTAGAATTTAGTTCTTCCAAGTAGATTCTGGGGAAAAAAGAATTTATAAAGAGGATCTGTGTGAAAGCTAAGAAAGACAAGAATATCTAAATCAAGGTTCCCATGACTGAGACAGAAAAGTTTAGATTATAAGGTAAGGAGAACTCAGTTACTTCAACATCCAGGGCTAAGGAAAAGAACGTAACCAATGTAGAAGTGAAATATCAGGCTTTTAAAAAACCTGTTGAGGCTAGTTGCATTTATATAGTTTACAATGAGACACTTAGATTCTTTATATATAAACTACTTTTCTACATGTAGTCTCTTAGCTGAGATTTCTTCACATTGAAGTGAAACATCCAATCATCCTGACTTGCAGGGTTCTTTTTACCTGAACATGTTGTTTTTAATTCTAAAACTCCTAGGACACTGCTACCCAACAAAGTTCTATCCTCTCTACCCTGTCAACACATATCCATGACTTGGAAGAGATAAGAAATATGACACATCAATAATTTTCTTTTGACCAATGTAACTGGTTGTAATCTATGTTGTTTAGTCATTTTTCATTCGGAGCTGTTTGTGACCCTTTTGGGGGGCTTTACTGGCAAAGATATTGGAGTGCTTTGCTATTTCCTCAATCATCTCTGTTTCCAGATGAGGAAACTAAGGCAAATACGATTAAGTAACTTAGGATCACACAGCTACTCTTTGAGGTCAGAGGCCAATGTTCAATCCACTTTGCCACCTAGCTGCCCTGAACTTTGCCTTCTATGTAAGAACATCATAACAGTCACAAATAACTTCATTCTAAATTTTAGAATTATTAATGCAATTTAAAGCATTAGAGCCTCCTTCCTTTCAAGTTATTATTATATTCAGAGTCTTTAAAGAACGTAAAATAACTCCATTGCCTTGTAGTGCTCTAAGAGATGCTACCTTTAAACTTAATAACAACTCAATAATATGTTATATTTGCATTCATATAAGTTTGAAAGTGACTCAAAAACCTAAACAGTCTATTACAGACTGAATGAAAATAGTATACTTTTCTATAGAAAACCTGAAAGGTAGTAATTAAGACTTTGCTTAGAGATCTCTAGTTGGGGGACTGTCAGCCCTTGTTATTTCATATAAATTAGTAAACTGATAGGAACTCCAGCTCTTATGATCTTTTGAATTTTAGAAGAGCTTTTGATTTTTTAAAAAAGGTAATTTCCTAGTCAATCTGGTCTCTAGATCCTTGTTTATCTTTCCTCAGGAAATTTATTTGCCCTCAAGAAAGCTTTCTCTACTTTCACATGGGTGCACTTTTTTATTAACCCATAAAAAATATGGTGAATCAGATAAAACCAAGTAACTAAGATCAAAAGAAATTTAATAAATTGAGAAACAATCTTTACAACTAATGATTCTGACAAAGGACTCATTTCTAAAATATACAGAGAACTAACTAAATCTCATTTTTAAAACCAAAAGCCATTCCCCAATTGACAAATAGTCAAAGGATTGTGCAAAGGCAATTTACAGATGAGGAGATCAAAGCAATCCATAGCCATATGAAAAATTGCTCTAAATCATTAATTATTAGAGAAATGCAAATTAAAGCTTCTTTGAGGTATCACCTCGCACCTCTCAGATTGGCCAATATGACCAGAAAGGATAATGATCATTGTTGGAAGGGTTGTGGGAAATCTGGGACACTATTACACTGTTGGTGGAGCTGTGAACTCATCCAACCCTTCTGGAGAGCTATTTGGAACTACACCCAAAGGGCAACAAAAATGTGCATACCCTTTGACCCAGCAATACCACTATTGGGTCTATACCCTGAAGAGATGATGCAAAAGGATAAAAACATCACTTGTGCAAGAATATCCATAGCAGTCCTGTTTGTGGTGGCAAAGAATTGGAAATCAAGTAAATGTCCTTCAATTGGGGAATGGCTTAGCACACTGTGGTATATGCATGTCATGGAACACTATTGTTCTATTAGAAACCAGGAAGGATGTCTCTTTGATCCCTTCAAATTGCTTAAAGACATTGACAACTAGGTAAGGTGTGATTGATTCAATTAATAAGTCTAAGCCTTTTGTGATTAATTGGGTTTAGAATGGACCTCCACTTTTCTATTTTTTTTTTCAAAAGAGAGAAAGTTATTTTTCAATTTGTATTCAGAGCTCATTAGTTCTCTTTTGAGAGGTGGATAGCATTTTTTCATTATGAGTCCTTTAGAGTAGTCTTGGATTATTGTTGTGATCAGAGCAGCTAACTCTTTCACAGTTGTTCATCTTCATGACTTTATCATTGTTGTGTATAGTGATGTCCTGATTCTTCTCACTTCACTTTTCTTCAGTACATATAGATTATCATGTTTATTTGGAGGTTTTTTGATTTTGTTGGTTCTTTTTTTTTTACTTGTTTATTATTCCAAAACCACCACCTCATCATTTTTTTAATCACAATAATACTACATCACAATCAGATATCAAAATTTGTTCAGTCATTCTTCAATAGATAAGCATCATCTCAATTTCCAATTCTTTGCTACAATGGAAAGAGCTTCTATAAATACTTTTGGACTTATAGATCATTCTCCTGTGTGTGTGTGTGTGTGTGTGTGTGTGTGTGTGTGTGTGTGTGTAATCTTTGGGATGCAGACAAAGTAATAGTATTTCTGAGTCAAAGAGTAGTTGGTTTTAAAACCCTTTGGGCATAGTTTCAAAGTGCTCTCCAGAATATTTAGACCAGTTCACAAGACCAACAGCTCATTAGTGTATCTATTTTCCCACATCCCCTTCATCATTTGTCATTTCTGATCAATACAAGGTGAACAACTTCAGAGTTGTTTCAATATGCAATTCTCCAATCAATAGTGATTTAAAGTATCTATTTCATATGACTATAGACAGTTTTGATTTCTTCTAAAAACAACTGTAATATCCTTCAATCAGTTGGAAAATGACTTTTATTTTTACAAATTTGACTCATTTCCCTGTAAACTAATTTTTAAGAGAATAATAGACATTGGAGATCAAAAATTTTGACAACTTCTAATCTGTAGAAATGATAATTTGTGGGATTTATTCAGGGATTTATTTTCCTATATTACTTTGAAATTATATTTTCTGATTCTCTAAGGGTTCTACATAAATTATCATATCTCTAAAAAAGGAAAAATTTTATTTCTTCTTTTCCATTGCTTTGGTCTGTAATTTCTTTTATTACTAATACTAGCATTTTTATAACTACAGGCAGCTAGGGTGCTTGGTGGATACAGTGCTGGGCTAGGGTTATGAAGACTTAAGTTCAAATTCACTTCTAGACAGCCACTAGTATGTGATTCTGAACAAGTTATTAAACATCTGCTGCCTCAGTTCCTTCAACAAGAAAATGGACATAATACTAACACCTACATCACAGGATTGTTGAGGATTAAATTAGATAATTTTATAGAATTTAACATAGTGTCTGGCACATAACAAATACTTAACCTTTCCCCTTTCTCCATAACAAATGATTATGGGGAGATGAGATAGTGAGTTCCCATGGCAGTAAAATATACATACCTATAATTTACATAAATGACAGCTACCTACTGAAAAGTTAAAAGATATTCTTGAACATGTCTTGGATACTTGTACATACCAGGAATACAGAAAATATCTCCTTTGGTGATAAATAATCTCCAATAGTATTATGAGGTTGACAAGTTGCTGTCTCAGTACTCTACAGGAAATCACCTACCATCATTATCTCTCTTCTTTTACTGATATTTACTGGACTATATTTCACCTGCTGGTTCCTGTGGCTCATTACTGTTTAGAATATATACAGATGCTTCATGAGCAGAGATGACCTTTTAGGAATCTTCCATAATTTAATCTCTGACTTTATGTAAAATTAAGAATTCAGGAATGATAATATATTGCATAATTCCTTTATTGAAGGTAGAAGTAAGTAAATCTATAAAACAGATAGTGAGCTTTGCATGAAGGTATATTTGGTAATGGTGGGAGATTTAAATTGCTTGGACATCTGCTGGAGTGCTCTTCCAGCTCAGTGCAGACAATTAAATAAATTATTGGCTTGTCTTCATTATCATTCACCATTTCAAAAGAAAAAAGTACCAAAGAAAATTACTCTTCAGAGTCTTTTATGTTTTCCACGTTGAGGAATTATGGGTGTAGTTAAAACTCTAAGTATTATGATAGAGATTTTAATAGTTTCCTATGATCAATAGATTTGAAGGAAGAGGATTTGAAAGGTTTACCATAAGAATACATAGTGTCATGGTCTAAAATTATTCAGAGAATGTCATTCCATATGGGAGAAGAATCTCCAAAGAATAAAAGTATTATGACATAAAGAAAAACAAATCCCAAAAGAAAGGACATAGGTCAGTTATTATGACATTAAGATAGCTAGCTACACAAGAAACTTGTTTACAAAACTATTTTTTAAAAATATCTAGAAAATGGAAGCAAAATTTCCAAGTAGCACAAGATAAATATATACAAGGCAAGGATTGTGGGGAATTAAAAAAAAATTGAAAGTATCAGAGATTGACAAAGAATGTTTGATATCACAAAATTTGCTTTTTTAATTGTTAAAATAAATAGGGGCAATATACTAGAATAAAGGGAGAATAGCTCCATTTGCTTTAGAAGAATGTAATGATAACTGACTACAGAGAAAAGGTAGAACTAATTAATAGAAACCTTTACTCTGCTTCCATCTTCTCTTTTAAAGTGAATTATCTTTCTTTTGTCTTAAAAGAACAGAATAGTCAAGGAAATAAATTAGATACAGAGATTACAAATCACCTTCTCAGGTCTTTCCTTCTCATAAGTAGTCTGATATTGCTGTGATTTCTTCATGATCCCTTTCCTCAATTGACTTACAGGGAAGGGAGCTCATCAATTGTGTAATGAATGAAGCACTTGAAGCCTAGATTGTAATGGAGTACTGTTATCTCATAAGAAATGGTGAAAGTGGGATGGGTTGGCTTCAGAAAAATAGCATTACAAGATCTATTTGAACTGAAGAAAAATGAAGTGAGAAGAACTAGAACAACATCATGCACAGTAACAAAACCGTTGTAATGGTGATCAATTGTGAAAGACTTGGCTACTCTGATCAATATAATGATCTAAGGCAATTCTATAGGACTCATGATGAAAATTATTATACATTCTCAAAGAAAGAACTATGAGCTATGTATGCATGTGATTTTTTGTGATTTGACTAATTTGGAAATTTGTTTTGCCACATTTTACATGTATAATTGATATCATAATTCCTTGCCTTCTCAGAAGATGCAAGAGGAGTTAGAGGGAGAGAATTTGGAGTTCAGAATTTAAGATAGAATGTGAATAATAAATAAATAATGTTTTAAAATTAAATATCTTTTGCTTTAAGAGATCAGAACTTCCACACATAGTGACATCTAATGATGAGCAAAAGTTGGCTCAGACAATAAAAGCAATCTGAAAAGCTCGTAGGTTGTTTTTTTTCCTGACTCCAAGTCTCTGCTTTTTAGTTTGCTTTTCAGAAGCCTATCTATTTGACTTCAGGGACAATGAATAGAGGAAAAGAGGCAAGACAGAACCAGCTTGTTCATGAAATTCAGGAAAAGCAGAAGGCATAGCTTAGAGCAGCCCCACTGCTCCTCTCACTAACCCCAAGAAAAAATATGAAACAATTCCTCAATTGTTAGAGAGAACTATTAACTTAGGGAATTAACACAAAATCTTTTGTTTGAGTCTGATTTATTATTGAGTCTAATTTTATTCCATAACGTCAAGAATTAAGGAAAAAGAAACTACTGGAACCATCAAGAATCCAACATCCAGAAAAACAGTGAATTAATTCATTACATGACTTTTAAAATATCATCATGCACATTAATGAGTCAAGAAGATATGCAATTCAAAATACAAACAAAAAACAAGACCAGTCTTAGTAGCCAAGCACATGTTCCCAGGATTGGCTAATTAGACAACTAGAACCAGCCATAGATCTAGACTAGATCGCAGTTACTGCGGTCAATTGCTCCATTTCCCTGCATCAAGCCTGAAAGCTATTTAAAATATTCAATTGATCATTGTTTACCCTATTGTTGAAAAAGCAAGAAGAAAAATAATAGGAATCTCTCTCACCTCAATTCCCAAGCAGTGACAGGTCACAAAAATAACTGAAGAAGCCATAAACCAAAAGGAATCTTTCTTATCAGTTTCTATATATGACAAGCAAGCACTCTGTCAGGGAATAAACAAATATAAATGGTTTGTGAAATAATAATGAATTCCAGAAAAGGCTTAACATGTTTTCTTTTCTTCCTGTTTGTTTCAACTTTTTTTAGGGGAATTTTCCAAATATAAATGCCTTAACTTAGTGACTCATTCTCTAATTTACTATTTGCCCCTGAGCTTCAGGTCATCCTAATTTTCAATATCCTTTCTTACTCCAAGTAGCCAAGTCATGGAATTCCGGAGTTGAAAGGAACTTCTGTAGTCATCTGATCTAATCAAATCTTGAAATGTCCACTGAAACATATCCAATAAGTAGCCATCTTCTAAGTGTTTGAAGTTACAATAAAAAGGGAGCCAAAAATTTTCTGAGACCAATTTGTCCTTCAACACCCCTAATTATTTGGACATTCTTTCTACTGTTTATATAAATTCTTCTTTTGCAATTTTTAAAAGCCACTGAAATTAGTTGCATATACTAAAACTCTTATGACCTAAATATGATATTCATTACTAGTTACAGATGTAAAATTTTAGAGGCAGTTCTGGAACTTATTTGCCTGGAATTTTTAAAAATATTTTTGTCTAATTTTGTCATGTGACTTTATGAAGGTTGAATTACATGACAATTGTAGATGATGATATGAAAAATACTCATTTCTATATCATCAGTGAAAAGATGGTGACATAATCCATTTTCTTTATCAAAATGGCCAAATGATATAATTAAATCTTGAAACAGAAGGAAAAATAATAGATATTATTAATCAATATGATTGTAATATAGTACTTTCTCTTTGTAAAATTCTTTGCACAGATTGAGTAATAATAGTCAGCATCTCTATAGCACTTTCAAGTTTGCAAAGCACTGTGAAAGTATTATTTAATCCCCATAACAATCTTGAGCCATATTATTGTCACTATTTTGCATATGAAGAAAATTAAATAGACTGAGGTTGTCCATCATGCAATGAGTGTCTAATGCTGGGCTATATTCAAGTATTTTTTTGACTCCAGAATCAGTGTTCTTTCCAGGGCATTACCTAAATGCTTCTAAGACTTAGTCAATTGATCCTTACAGCTATCCTGTTCAGAAAGATAGAATTATGAAGAAGAAGATGATAATGATGATGATGATGATGATGATGATGAACATTATATAACTGTGGAAATTGAAGTCAAGGAAGTTAAATGATTATGATAGATCACTAAAAATGTATCTGAGAAGCTATTCAAACCCACATTTCCTGATATTGTCCAGTTCTCTGAATATTATTCCATGCTACTTCAAAGTCATAAAAGGGAGATTTCTAGAGTCAACTTTGGAGACAAAGAATTTATAGAGGTTATATAAGTAAGTTTTCTTCTCAATTGGGACTCAATTTCATTATGTAAATAAGAATGTCTTTGGAAAAATAATCTCTAAATTCTCTTATAAGAGTAATGTTATGATTAGATATTTATAGAATTTAAGGTCAAGTATACATTATTCTATTTGGAATATAGACAAAGAGATATTATTTGAGCTTCTGACAAAATTATATCCTTATGATAAAAATTTGCTTTTTATTTTTATTTCCTTATTGACTAATTTGGTTAGCTGCCAAGGTTGGTCCATTTTAATCTGAATCACTGAGATAATCACCTCTGTTATGCTGCCAGGGAACATTTGGTCTTGATATTTTAAAAAAAGCTCTTCATTTGTATTCTACCACTACTAAAACATTATCTTCATAATGACAGAGAGGCAGTGGTAGGATAGTCTGTACAAGCTACTTATTAAACGGCCAAAGGAAAAGAGCAAGTTCCTTTAGCTTTAGTTTCCTTCTAAATCTCATTTTTAAAACCAAAAGCCATTCCCCAATTGACAAATAGTCAAAGGATAGTCTGTACAAGCTACTTATTAAACGGCCAAAGGAAAAGAGCAAGTTCCTTTAGCTTTAGTTTCCTTATACCCTGAAGAGATGATGCAAAAGGATAAAAACATCACTTGTGCAAGAATATCCATAGCAGTCCTGTTTGTGGTGGCAAAGAATTGGAAATCAAGTAAATGTCCTTCAATTGGGGAATGGCTTAGCACACTGTGGTATATGCATGTCATGGAACACTATTGTTCTATTAGAAACCAGGAAGGATGTCTCTTTGATCCCTTCAAATTGCTTAAAGACATTGACAACTAGGTAAGGTGTGATTGATTCAATTAATAAGTCTAAGCCTTTTGTGATTAATTGGGTTTAGAATGGACCTCCACTTTTCTATTTTTTTTTTCAAAAGAGAGAAAGTTATTTTTCAATTTGTATTCAGAGCTCATTAGTTCTCTTTTGAGAGGTGGATAGCATTTTTTCATTATGAGTCCTTTAGAGTAGTCTTGGATTATTGTTGTGATCAGAGCAGCTAACTCTTTCACAGTTGTTCATCTTCATGACTTTATCATTGTTGTGTATAGTGATGTCCTGATTCTTCTCACTTCACTTTTCTTCAGTACATATAGATTATCATGTTTATTTGGAGGTTTTTTGATTTTGTTGGTTCTTTTTTTTTTACTTGTTTATTATTCCAAAACCACCACCTCATCATTTTTTTAATCACAATAATACTACATCACAATCAGATATCAAAATTTGTTCAGTCATTCTTCAATAGATAAGCATCATCTCAATTTCCAATTCTTTGCTACAATGGAAAGAGCTTCTATAAATACTTTTGGACTTATAGATCATTCTCCTGTGTGTGTGTGTGTGTGTGTGTGTGTGTGTGTGTGTGTGTGTGTAATCTTTGGGATGCAGACAAAGTAATAGTATTTCTGAGTCAAAGAGTAGTTGGTTTTAAAACCCTTTGGGCATAGTTTCAAAGTGCTCTCCAGAATATTTAGACCAGTTCACAAGACCAACAGCTCATTAGTGTATCTATTTTCCCACATCCCCTTCATCATTTGTCATTTCTGATCAATACAAGGTGAACAACTTCAGAGTTGTTTCAATATGCAATTCTCCAATCAATAGTGATTTAAAGTATCTATTTCATATGACTATAGACAGTTTTGATTTCTTCTAAAAACAACTGTAATATCCTTCAATCAGTTGGAAAATGACTTTTATTTTTACAAATTTGACTCATTTCCCTGTAAACTAATTTTTAAGAGAATAATAGACATTGGAGATCAAAAATTTTGACAACTTCTAATCTGTAGAAATGATAATTTGTGGGATTTATTCAGGGATTTATTTTCCTATATTACTTTGAAATTATATTTTCTGATTCTCTAAGGGTTCTACATAAATTATCATATCTCTAAAAAAGGAAAAATTTTATTTCTTCTTTTCCATTGCTTTGGTCTGTAATTTCTTTTATTACTAATACTAGCATTTTTATAACTACAGGCAGCTAGGGTGCTTGGTGGATACAGTGCTGGGCTAGGGTTATGAAGACTTAAGTTCAAATTCACTTCTAGACAGCCACTAGTATGTGATTCTGAACAAGTTATTAAACATCTGCTGCCTCAGTTCCTTCAACAAGAAAATGGACATAATACTAACACCTACATCACAGGATTGTTGAGGATTAAATTAGATAATTTTATAGAATTTAACATAGTGTCTGGCACATAACAAATACTTAACCTTTCCCCTTTCTCCATAACAAATGATTATGGGGAGATGAGATAGTGAGTTCCCATGGCAGTAAAATATACATACCTATAATTTACATAAATGACAGCTACCTACTGAAAAGTTAAAAGATATTCTTGAACATGTCTTGGATACTTGTACATACCAGGAATACAGAAAATATCTCCTTTGGTGATAAATAATCTCCAATAGTATTATGAGGTTGACAAGTTGCTGTCTCAGTACTCTACAGGAAATCACCTACCATCATTATCTCTCTTCTTTTACTGATATTTACTGGACTATATTTCACCTGCTGGTTCCTGTGGCTCATTACTGTTTAGAATATATACAGATGCTTCATGAGCAGAGATGACCTTTTAGGAATCTTCCATAATTTAATCTCTGACTTTATGTAAAATTAAGAATTCAGGAATGATAATATATTGCATAATTCCTTTATTGAAGGTAGAAGTAAGTAAATCTATAAAACAGATAGTGAGCTTTGCATGAAGGTATATTTGGTAATGGTGGGAGATTTAAATTGCTTGGACATCTGCTGGAGTGCTCTTCCAGCTCAGTGCAGACAATTAAATAAATTATTGGCTTGTCTTCATTATCATTCACCATTTCAAAAGAAAAAAGTACCAAAGAAAATTACTCTTCAGAGTCTTTTATGTTTTCCACGTTGAGGAATTATGGGTGTAGTTAAAACTCTAAGTATTATGATAGAGATTTTAATAGTTTCCTATGATCAATAGATTTGAAGGAAGAGGATTTGAAAGGTTTACCATAAGAATACATAGTGTCATGGTCTAAAATTATTCAGAGAATGTCATTCCATATGGGAGAAGAATCTCCAAAGAATAAAAGTATTATGACATAAAGAAAAACAAATCCCAAAAGAAAGGACATAGGTCAGTTATTATGACATTAAGATAGCTAGCTACACAAGAAACTTGTTTACAAAACTATTTTTTAAAAATATCTAGAAAATGGAAGCAAAATTTCCAAGTAGCACAAGATAAATATATACAAGGCAAGGATTGTGGGGAATTAAAAAAAAATTGAAAGTATCAGAGATTGACAAAGAATGTTTGATATCACAAAATTTGCTTTTTTAATTGTTAAAATAAATAGGGGCAATATACTAGAATAAAGGGAGAATAGCTCCATTTGCTTTAGAAGAATGTAATGATAACTGACTACAGAGAAAAGGTAGAACTAATTAATAGAAACCTTTACTCTGCTTCCATCTTCTCTTTTAAAGTGAATTATCTTTCTTTTGTCTTAAAAGAACAGAATAGTCAAGGAAATAAATTAGATACAGAGATTACAAATCACCTTCTCAGGTCTTTCCTTCTCATAAGTAGTCTGATATTGCTGTGATTTCTTCATGATCCCTTTCCTCAATTGACTTACAGGGAAGGGAGCTCATCAATTGTGTAATGAATGAAGCACTTGAAGCCTAGATTGTAATGGAGTACTGTTATCTCATAAGAAATGGTGAAAGTGGGATGGGTTGGCTTCAGAAAAATAGCATTACAAGATCTATTTGAACTGAAGAAAAATGAAGTGAGAAGAACTAGAACAACATCATGCACAGTAACAAAACCGTTGTAATGGTGATCAATTGTGAAAGACTTGGCTACTCTGATCAATATAATGATCTAAGGCAATTCTATAGGACTCATGATGAAAATTATTATACATTCTCAAAGAAAGAACTATGAGCTATGTATGCATGTGATTTTTTGTGATTTGACTAATTTGGAAATTTGTTTTGCCACATTTTACATGTATAATTGATATCATAATTCCTTGCCTTCTCAGAAGATGCAAGAGGAGTTAGAGGGAGAGAATTTGGAGTTCAGAATTTAAGATAGAATGTGAATAATAAATAAATAATGTTTTAAAATTAAATATCTTTTGCTTTAAGAGATCAGAACTTCCACACATAGTGACATCTAATGATGAGCAAAAGTTGGCTCAGACAATGGAAGATGAAAATAGCAGAACAAGAAGAAATATTTAAATAATCATTTCATTAATATAAAGGAAAACAACTTTGGAAGTCATAAAAATTGTGAGTAATAAATCGATCAATTCCAAAAGATTTATTCTGAATCATGCTTCTCACCTGTGGCTAAGAAATGATAGTCTAGAGGTACAGAGTATGATATGCTATTACAAATGAAACTATTTATTATATTTTTAAATATTTTTTGAGATGTGGGCAGACAGTGATAGAAAATGAATATCAGGGAAATATTAAAAAATCAAATAGAGCAGAAGAAAGTTCATAGGAGAAGACAGATAAACAGGAAGTGTTTGATACATCATATTAAATTTAATATATACAAAAACAAACTTTATATAGTAAAAATTAATTATTTCCTGTTCAATCCTCTTTCTAGGTTCTAGGATGCAGCTCCTCTCAGCAGTTCAGAGAGCTAGGACAAGCTTATTAGAGCAGCTATGGATAATGCTATTCCCATCCAGAAGAAGAAAAACAAAACAAAAACAAAAAACTTGCAGAATCTGATGAACACTGTATAAAATTATCTCTTATGTATCTCTTTCCCTTAATCCTAATTCATCATATTGAAAATGACATATCTGCAAACATGTTTGTCAAAAATATGTATGCCTGACTGTTTGCCACTGAGGGGAGGGGAGAGGGAAGGGATGATGGAAGGAAATTTTGTAAATTAAAATATACATATGTATCTGAGTGAATGTTGAAAAACTTTCATAACATATATTTGGAAAAATGAAATATCAATTAAAAAAGAAAAGAAGAACTAGAGGAAGGGGGAGAAGAAGAAGAAGAAGAAGAAGAAGAAGAAGAAGAAGAAGAAGAAGAAAAAAGGAAGGAAGAATAGCAACTCTTTAAAGAAAGCTGGAATTCTAAAAAGGAATGAAGATGCACTGAGAGAAACTGACTGAGGATGATACTTGCTCCCCCAAACAGAGAAATCAGATCAGATGGAGAAATGAAGTGATGCAGACTGGAAAACTACAGGGCTAGCTAGGAACATCACAGCTGACTAGAGGCAAGGTGCCTAGAATTTAGTTCTTCCAAGTAGATTCTGGGGAAAAAAGAATTTATAAAGAGGATCTGTGTGAAAGCTAAGAAAGACAAGAATATCTAAATCAAGGTTCCCATGACTGAGACAGAAAAGTTTAGATTATAAGGTAAGGAGAACTCAGTTACTTCAACATCCAGGGCTAAGGAAAAGAACATAACCAATCTAGAAGTGAAATATCAGGCTTTTAAAAAACCTGTTGAGGCTAGTTGCATTTATATAGTTTACAATGAGACACTTAGATTCTTTATATATAAACTACTTTTCTACATGTAGTCTCTTAGCTGAGATTTCTTCACATTGAAGTGAAACATCCAATCCTCCTGACTTGCAGGGTTCTTTTTACCTGAACATGTTGTTTTTAATTCTAAAACTCCTAGGACACTGCTACCCAACAAAGTTCTATCCTCTCTACCCTGTCAACACATATCCATGACTTGGAAGAGATAAGAAATATGACACATCAATAATTTTCTTTTGACCAATGTAACTGGTTGTAATCTATGTTGTTTAGTCATTTTTCATTCGGAGCTGTTTGTGACCCTTTTGGGGGGCTTTACTGGCAAAGATATTGGAGTGCTTTGCTATTTCCTCAATCATCTCTGTTTCCAGATGAGGAAACTAAGGCAAATACGATTAAGTAACTTAGGATCACACAGCTACTCTTTGAGGTCAGAGGCCAATGTTCAATCCACTTTGCCACCTAGCTGCCCTGAACTTTGCCTTCTATGTAAGAACATCATAACAGTCACAAATAACTTCATTCTAAATTTTAGAATTATTAATACAATTTAAAGCATTAGAGCCTCCTTCCTTTCAAGTTATTATTATATTCAGAGTCTTTAAAGAACGTAAAATAACTCCATTGCCTTGTAGTGCTCTAAGAGATGCTACCTTTAAACTTAATAACAACTCAATAATATGTTATATTTGCATTCATATAAGTTTGAAAGTGACTCAAAAACCTAAACAGTCTATTACAGACTGAATGAAAATAGTATACTTTTCTATAGAAAACCTGAAAGGTAGTAATTAAGACTTTGCTTAGAGATCTCTAGTTGGGGGACTGTCAGCCCTTGTTATTTCATATAAATTAGTAAACTGATAGGAACTCCAGCTCTTATGATCTTTTGAATTTTAGAAGAGCTTTTGATTTTTTAAAAAAGGTAATTTCCTAGTCAATCTGGTCTCTAGATCCTTGTTTATCTTTCCTCAGGAAATTTATTTGCCCTCAAGAAAGCTTTCTCTACTTTCACATGGGTGCACTTTTTTATTAACCCATAAAAAATATGGTGAATCAGATAAAACCAAGTAACTAAGATCAAAAGAAATTTAATAAATTGAGAAACAATCTTTACAACTAATGATTCTGACAAAGGAATCATTTCTAAAATATACAGAGAACTAACTAAATCTTATTTTTAAAACCAAAAGCCATTCCCCAATTGACAAATAGTCAAAGGATTGTGCAAAGGCAATTTACAGATGAGGAGATCAAAGCAATCCATAGCCATATGAAAAATTGCTCTAAATCATTAATTATTAGAGAAATGCAAATTAAAGCTTCTTTGAGGTATCACCTCGCACCTCTCAGATTGGCCAATATGACCAGAAAGGATAATGATCATTGTTGGAAGGGTTGTGGGAAATCTGGGACACTATTACACTGTTGGTGGAGCTGTGAACTCATCCAACCCTTCTGGAGAGCTATTTGGAACTACACCCAAAGGGCAACAAAAATGTGCATACCCTTTGACCCAGCAATACCACTATTGGGTCTATACCCTGAAGAGATGATGCAAAAGGATAAAAACATCACTTGTGCAAGAATATCCATAGCAGTCCTGTTTGTGGTGGCAAAGAATTGGAAATCAAGTAAATGTCCTTCAATTGGGGAATGGCTTAGCACACTGTGGTATATGCATGTCATGGAACACTATTGTTCTATTAGAAACCAGGAAGGATGGGAATTCAGGGAAGCCTGGAAGGATTTGCATGAACTGATGCTGAATGAGATGAGCAGAACCAGAAAAACACTGTACATCCTAATAGCAACATGGGAGTGATGTTCAACATTGCAGGACTCGCTCATTCCATCAGTGCAACAATCGGGGACAATTTGGGGCTGTCTGCAGTGGAGATTGCCATCTGTATCCAGATAAAGAGCCGTGGAGTTTGAACAAAGTTTAAGGACTATTCCCTGTAATTTAGAAGAAAAAACATATCTTATGTCTGATCTTGTTATCTCTTAGACTTCATGTCTCTTCCTTAAGGATGTGATTTCTCACTCATAACACTCAATCTGGATCAATGTACGACATGGAAACAAAGTAAAGACTGACAGATTGCTTTCCATTGGGGGTGGGGAATACAATTGTGGGAAAAATTGTAAAACTCAAATATCTTTAATAAAAAAATAAAAATCTTAGAAAAAAAGAAAATATGGTGAATGAGAATTATATTCTTTTTCTCAATGACTTTAAATCTTCAGTTCCTGAATTTGGAGACTTCTCATACATCACTGGTTCTTACCTTCTTTGGCAATTTTCTAAATAGCCAAAGAGTTGTGATATATTCTTCTTTACTGAGATTTAAAAGAAATTTCCTAAGTTATAATCTATCTTTGTCCAATTATGTCTCTTTGATCCCTTCAAATTGCTTAAAGACATTGACAACTAGGTAAGGTGTGATTGATTCAATTAATAAGTCTAAGCCTTTTGTGATTAATTGGGTTTAGAATGGACCTCCACTTTTCTATTTTTTTTTTCAAAAGAGAGAAAGTTATTTTTCAATTTGTATTCAGAGCTCATTAGTTCTCTTTTGAGAGGTGGATAGCATTTTTTCATTATGAGTCCTTTAGAGTAGTCTTGGATTATTGTTGTGATCAGAGCAGCTAACTCTTTCACAGTTGTTCATCTTCATGACTTTATCATTGTTGTGTATAGTGATGTCCTGATTCTTCTCACTTCACTTTTCTTCAGTACATATAGATTATCATGTTTATTTGGAGGTTTTTTGATTTTGTTGGTTCTTTTTTTTTACTTGTTTATTATTCCAAAACCACCACCTCATTATTTTTTTAATCACAATAATACTACATCACAATCAGATATCAAAATTTGTTCAGTCATTCTTCAATAGATAAGCATCATCTCAATTTCCAATTCTTTGCTACAATGGAAAGAGCTTCTATAAATACTTTTGGACTTATAGATCATTCTCCTGTGTGTGTGTGTGTGTGTGTGTGTGTGTGTGTGTGTGTGTGTGTGTGTAATCTTTGGGATGCAGACAAAGTAATAGTATTTCTGAGTCAAAGAGTAGTTGGTTTTAAAACCCTTTGGGCATAGTTTCAAAGTGCTCTCCAGAATATTTAGACCAGTTCACAAGACCAACAGCTCATTAGTGTATCTATTTTCCCACATCCCCTTCATCATTTGTCATTTCTGATCAATACAAGGTGAACAACTTCAGAGTTGTTTCAATATGCAATTCTCCAATCAATAGTGATTTAAAGTATCTATTTCATATGACTATAGACAGTTTTGATTTCTTCTAAAAACAACTGTAATATCCTTCAATCAGTTGGAAAATGACTTTTATTTTTACAAATTTGACTCATTTCCTTGTAAACTAATTTTTAAGAGAATAATAGACATTGGAGATCAAAAATTTTGACAACTTCTAATCTGTAGAAATGATAATTTGTGGGATTTATTCAGGGATTTATTTTCCTATATTACTTTGAAATTATATTTTCTGATTCTCTAAGGGTTCTACATAAATTATCATATCTCTAAAAAAGGAAAAATTTTATTTCTTCTTTTCCATTGCTTTGGTCTGTAATTTCTTTTATTACTAATACTAGCATTTTTATAACTACAGGCAGCTAGGGTGCTTGGTGGATACAGTGCTGGGCTAGGGTTATGAAGACTTAAGTTCAAATTCACTTCTAGACAGCCACTAGTATGTGATTCTGAACAAGTTATTAAACATCTGCTGCCTCAGTTCCTTCAACAAGAAAATGGACATAATACTAACACCTACATCACAGGATTGTTGAGGATTAAATTAGATAATTTTATAGAATTTAACATAGTGTCTGGCACATAACAAATACTTAACCTTTCCCCTTTCTCCATAACAAATGATTATGGGGAGATGAGATAGTGAGTTCCCATGGCAGTAAAATATACATACCTATAATTTACATAAATGACAGCTACCTACTGAAAAGTTAAAAGATATTCTTGAACATGTCTTGGATACTTGTACATACCAGGAATACAGAAAATATCTCCTTTGGTGATAAATAATCTCCAATAGTATTATGAGGTTGACAAGTTGCTGTCTCAGTACTCTACAGGAAATCACCTACCATCATTATCTCTCTTCTTTTACTGATATTTACTGGACTATATTTCACCTGCTGGTTCCTGTGGCTCATTACTGTTTAGAATATATACAGATGCTTCATGAGCAGAGATGACCTTTTAGGAATCTTCCATAATTTAATCTCTGACTTTATGTAAAATTAAGAATTCAGGAATGATAATATATTGCATAATTCCTTTATTGAAGGTAGAAGTAAGTAAATCTATAAAACAGATAGTGAGCTTTGCATGAAGGTATATTTGGTAATGGTGGGAGATTTAAATTGCTTGGACATCTGCTGGAGTGCTCTTCCAGCTCAGTGCAGACAATTAAATAAATTATTGGCTTGTCTTCATTATCATTCACCATTTCAAAAGAAAAAAGTACCAAAGAAAATTACTCTTCAGAGTCTTTTATGTTTTCCACGTTGAGGAATTATGGGTGTAGTTAAAACTCTAAGTATTATGATAGAGATTTTAATAGTTTCCTATGATCAATAGATTTGAAGGAAGAGGATTTGAAAGGTTTACCATAAGAATACATAGTGTCATGGTCTAAAATTATTCAGAGAATGTCATTCCATATGGGAGAAGAATCTCCAAAGAATAAAAGTATTATGACATAAAGAAAAACAAATCCCAAAAGAAAGGACATAGGTCAGTTATTATGACATTAAGATAGCTAGCTACACAAGAAACTTGTTTACAAAACTATTTTTTAAAAATATCTAGAAAATGGAAGCAAAATTTCCAAGTAGCACAAGATAAATATATACAAGGCAAGGATTGTGGGGAATTAAAAAAAAAATTGAAAGTATCAGAGATTGACCAAGAATGTTTGATATCACAAAATTTGCTTTTTTAATTGTTAAAATAAATAGGGGCAATATACTAGAATAAAGGGAGAATAGCTCCATTTGCTTTAGAAGAATGTAATGATAACTGACTACAGAGAAAAGGTAGAACTAATTAATAGAAACCTTTACTCTGCTTCCATCTTCTCTTTTAAAGTGAATTATCTTTCTTTTGTCTTAAAAGAACAGAATAGTCAAGGAAATAAATTAGATACAGAGATTACAAATCACCTTCTCAGGTCTTTCCTTCTCATAAGTAGTCTGATATTGCTGTGATTTCTTCATGATCCCTTTCCTCAATTGACTTGCAGGGAAGGGAGCTCATCAATTGTGTAATGAATGAAGCACTTGAAGCCTAGATTGTAATGGAGTACTGTTATCTCATAAGAAATGGTGAAAGTGGGATGGGTTGGCTTCAGAAAAATAGCATTACAAGATCTATTTGAACTGAAGAAAAATGAAGTGAGAAGAACTAGAACAACATCATGCACAGTAACAAAACCGTTGTAATGGTGATCAATTGTGAAAGACTTGGCTACTCTGATCAATATAATGATCTAAGGCAATTCTATAGGACTCATGATGAAAATTATTATACATTCTCAAAGAAAGAACTATGAGCTATGTATGCATGTGATTTTTTGTGATTTGACTAATTCGGAAATTTGTTTTGCCACATTTTACATGTATAATTGATATCATAATTCCTTGCCTTCTCAGAAGATGAAAGAGGAGTTAGAGGGAGAGAATTTGGAGTTCAGAATTTAAGATAGAATGTGAATAATAAATAAATAATGTTTTAAAATTAAATATCTTTTGCTTTAAGAGATCAGAACTTCCACACATAGTGACATCTAATGATGAGCAAAAGTTGGCTCAGATAATAAAAGCAATCTGAAAAGCTCGTAGGTTGTTTTTTTTCCTGACTCCAAGTCTCTGCTTTTTAGTTTGCTTTTCAGAAGCCTATCTATTTGACTTCAGGGACAATGAATAGAGGAAAAGAGGCAAGACAGAACCAGCTTGTTCATGAAATTCAGGAAAAGCAGAAGGCATAGCTTAGAGCAGCCCCACTGCTCCTCTCACTAACCCCAAGAAAAAATATGAAACAATTCCTCAATTGTTAGAGAGAACTATTAACTTAGGGAATTAACACAAAATCTTTTGTTTGAGTCTGATTTATTACTGAGTCTAATTTTATTCCATAATGTCAAGAATTAAGGAAAAAGAAACTACTGGAACCATCAAGAATCCAACATCCAGAAAAACAGTGAATTAATTCATTACATGACTTTTAAAATATCATCATGCACATTAATGAGTCAAGAAGATATGCAATTCAAAATACAAACAAAAAACAAGACCAGTCTTAGTAGCCAAGCACATGTTCCCAGGATTGGCTAATTAGACAACTAGAACCAGCCATAGATCTAGACTAGATCGCAGTTACTGCGGTCAATTACTCCATTTCCCTGCATCAAGCCTGAAAGCTATTTAAAATATTCAATTGATCATTGTTTACCCTATTGTTGAAAAAGCAAGAAGAAAAATAATAGGAATCTCTCTCACCTCAATTCCCAAGCAGTGACAGGTCACAAAAATAACTGAAGAAGCCATAAACCAAAAGGAATCTTTCTTATCAGTTTCTATATATGACAAGCAAGCACTCTGTCAGGGAATAAACAAATATAAATGGTTTGTGAAATAATAATGAATTCCAGAAAAGGCTTAACATGTTTTCTTTTCTTCCTGTTTGTTTCAACTTTTTTTAGGGGAATTTTCCAAATATAAATGCCTTAACTTAGTGACTCATTCTCTAATTTACTATTTGCCCCTGAGCTTCAGGTCATCCTAATTTTCAATATCCTTTCTTACTCCAAGTAGCCAAGTCATGGAATTCCGGAGTTGAAAGGAACTTCTGTAGTCATCTGATCTAATCAAATCTTGAAATGTCCACTGAAACATATCCAATAAGTAGCCATCTTCTAAGTGTTTGAAGTTACAATAAAAAGGGAGCCAAAAATTTTCTGAGACCAATTTGTCCTTCAACACCCCTAATTATTTGGACATTCTTTCTACTGTTTATATAAATTCTTCTTTTGCAATTTTTAAAAGCCACTGAAATTAGTTGCATATACTAAAACTCTTATGACCTAAATATGATATTCATTACTAGTTACAGATGTAAAATTTTAGAGGCAGTTCTGGAACTTATTTGCCTGGAATTTTTAAAAATATTTTTGTCAAATTTTGTCATGTGACTTTATGAAGGTTGAATTACATGACAATTGTAGATGATGATATGAAAAATACTCATTTCTATATCATCAGTGAAAAGATGGTGACATAATCCATTTTCTTTATCAAAATGGCCAAATGATATAATTAAATCTTGAAACAGAAGGAAAAATAATAGATATTATTAATCAATATGATTGTAATATAGTACTTTCTCTTTGTAAAATTCTTTGCACAGATTGAGTAATAATAGTCAGCATCTCTATAGCACTTTCAAGTTTGCAAAGCACTTTGAAAGTATTATTTAATCCCCATAACAATCTTGAGCCATATTATTGTCACTATTTTGCATATGAAGAAAATTAAATAGACTGAGGTTGTCCATCATGCAATGAGTGTCTAATGCTGGGCTATATTCAAGTATTTTTTTGACTCCAGAATCAGTGTTCTTTCCAGGGCATTACCTAAATGCTTCTAAGACTTAGTCAATTGATCCTTACAGCTATCCTGTTCAGAAAGATAGAATTATGAAGAAGAAGATGATAATGATGATGATGATGATGATGATGATGATGATGATGAACATTATATAACTGTGGAAATTGAAGTCAAGGAAGTTAAATGATTATGATAGATCACTAAAAATGTATCTGAGAAGCTATTCAAACCCACATTTCCTGATATTGTCCAGTTCTCTGAATATTATTCCATGCTACTTCAAAGTCATAAAAGGGAGATTTCTAGAGTCAACTTTGGAGACAAAGAATTTATAGAGGTTATATAAGTAAGTTTTCTTCTCAATTGGGACTCAATTTCATTATGTAAATAAGAATGTCTTTGGAAAAATAATCTCTAAATTCTCTTATAAGAGGAATGTTATGATTAGATATTTATAGAATTTAAGGTCAAGTATACATTATTCTATTTGGAATATAGACAAAGAGATATTATTTGAGCTTCTGACAAAATTATATCCTTATGATAAAAATTTGCTTTTTATTTTTATTTCCTTATTGACTAATTTGGTTAGCTGCCAAGGTTGGTCCATTTTAATCTGAATCACTGAGATAATCACCTCTGTTATGCTGCCAGGGAACATTTGGTCTTGATATTTTAAAAAAGCTCTTCATTTGTATTCTACCACTACTAAAACATTATCTTCATAATGACAGAGAGGCAGTGGTAGGATAGTCTGTACAAGCTACTTATTAAACGGCCAAAGGAAAAGAGCAAGTTCCTTTAGCTTTAGTTTCCTTACATACAAAATAAGAGTGGCATTAATACCTACAATCACTTTCCTCATAGTTGTGAGGCTCAAATAAGATAATGTACTTTGCAAACTTTAAATTGTTATGTAGGTCAAGAAGGCAATAAATAGTCATTAAATGTTTAGCATGTATTTGGTCCTATGCTAAGTACTGAGGATTCAAAGAAAAAGAAAGGATAGTCCCTACACTTAAGGAGTTCACAATCTAATTGGGCAACCACATTCACACAAATATATGCAAATAAGTTTTACACCATATAATAGGAAATATCAGTGTAAAGGTCCTGGAAATAAGGAGGAATTAGAAGATGGAATTTTACCTGGTGCTGGAAAGAATCAGGGAATCTAGGAGTACGAGATGAGGGACAAAGCATTCTAGACAGAAAGTACAGCTGGAGAAAATTTCTAGAGCTGAGATATAAATTATCTTATTTTAGGAATATCAAGGAGGCCAGTAGCATTCCATTGAAAAGTATGGGACAGGGTATAAAGTAAATAAGATTAGTGTAGACAATGTTAGATCAGGTAATGAAAGACTCTGAAAGCCACATGAGAGTCTTGGAGGTGATATGCTGTCACTGAAGTTTACTTAGTTGGGGAGAAGAAGCAATGAAGGTCAGACCTGCATTTTAGGAAGATCACTTTTGTGGTAGAATGGACTAGACCAAAGAGAGGTTGATGACAGGCAAACCAACTAGCAGAATATTGCAATAGTTAATGAGACAATGAAGTCTATATCAGAGTGGTGACTGTATCAGAGAAAAAGAGACATGTTTATAACTGCACATATTTGAAAAATGTTACAAAGTTGAAATTACCAAATTTAAGCAACAAATTTCTTATGGAAGATGGGAGACTGGAAGATGGCAATGCTTTTGACTTGGAAGGAGGAAACGTTTAGAGAGAAAAATGTGGAGTTAAGTTTTTAACATGTTGTGTTTAAGATGTGTACAGGATATCTAGGGTCAAGATATTTATTGGACAATTGGAGATATGATTCTGAAGGCCAGAAAAAAAGTTTAGACATAGATAAGTATATTTGAGAATAAATATAATAGAAATAATAATTGAATCCATAGAAGCAGATGAGATCAGCCAGTAAAATCAGATAGAAGAGAAATGGATCCAGGACAGAGCCCTGAGGCACTTCCAAGATTTGTGGGAGTGACCTGGATGAAAACTCAATAAAGTCAAATAGGTAGGAAAAGAACTAGGAAAAAAAAGGCAAGAGAATAAGAGCTACTATTTTTAATAGCATTTACTACTTGACAGTCATTGTGGTAAATACTTCATAATCATCTCATTTAATTCTCACTACAACCTTTGGAAGTAGTTACCATTTATTATCTCCATTTTTTTCAAAGATGAGAACACAAAGGTAGAATTTAAGTGACAAATCTAAAATCAGAGTTGAATTCAGTTATTCCTGACTCTAGGCCAGAACATTATCCAATGCACCAGCTAGTAGAATGATCAAGAATAGCAAAGGCTATAGAGATATAAAGAAGAATGAGAATTAAGAACAAGATCATTGAATTTGGCTATTAAGATATTGATATTTTTTGCAATAGAAACTTCAGCCAAATAATGTCAGAATTTGGAATAAAGTCAGGAAGAGAGTAAGAGAAGATGAAGTGAGGAAACCTAATGTAGATGTCTTCTCAGGAAGTTTAGTCAAAAAATAGAGAATGATAGTGGTGCTTGAAAGATCAAGAGAAGGTGGTGAGGGCATTTTATAGTAATCCTGTTATTGTCCTTCATTCTCACTGAGGACCAAAATGATCTCACTATGTTAGAGTCAAGATAAAGTATGTCTGACTTTGGTTGATCAAACCAATATGATCACAGAAGACTCTACCACAGTTTGGGGACAAATAATACATGGGAACACTTGGAGTATATTCTTTAAAGTAGTGCATCTCAAGTTTATTTTTTGGAGCTACTTCAATTCTGTTTGGTTCATCGAGCCCAATGTCTTTTTTGATGAAGGTACTTCAGTGTCTCTCATATCACACAATCAATTACAAAATTCTTCAGAGAATCTTGAGAATGTTCTTCTATAACTTCTCCTGCCTACCATGGGACTCTTGCCTTGTATAAATTCTCCATATAATAGTCAGATAGACAAGAATACATTTGACATTCAAATAATGTATTTAGCCTATCAAAGTAGTGTTCCCTACAGTAGAGTTTGAATGCTTGGCAGTTAAGTGCTAGAAAGGACCTCTGTATCTGGTCTCTGACCTTTCTAGATGATCCTCAAAATCTTCCTAAGAGAGTTCAAATGGAAGTAATTCAGTTTTTAAGCATGGTGTTGTTTTACTGTCCAGGTTTCATAGTCATTTAACAATGAGTTCAGCATAAGGGCTCTGTAGACCTTCAGGTTAGTAGACAGTCTCCTCTTTCCTCCCCCTTATTTTCCTTCAGAGCCTCCAAACATTGATCCTCCAAAAATTAGCTCTAGCAATATCTGTGTCAACCTCATTATCAATGTGTATATTCCTAGATAGTATACTGTCAAGATAAATGAACTTATCTACAATATTCAAATTTTTTCCATTTGCTGTAGCTAATTGTATGAATGGTGTGGTACTGGTTTGTGTCTTCTTAATGTTAACTGATAGGCCAAAATTAACACAAACAGGAAAGAATAGATTCATACATTATTATATTTCAGCTTCAAATGTTTCATTGAATGCACAATAGTCTATGAGCAAAAAAAATAATCATGTACCTTCTCTCTCCTTACTTTTAATTTTGGCTTGTAGCCTTTTCAGTTTAAATAATTTTTCCTCAGTGTGGTAGCCAACTTGGATGCCATGTTCATTTTCATTGAAGGTATCTGACAGCATGAATGAAAACATGAAGTTATAAAGTATAGAAGTAAACACACTATCTTGTTTCACTCCACTGGTGACGAGAAAAGCACAAGAATATCATCTAATATCCACAAACCAGGTAAATTTGCTCTCATGAAATTGAGATAAAATACTGTTGAAGTTCTCTAGGAAAGTAATTTTCACATAGTTTCCCATAAGCCCTCATGACAGTCAATATCAAAGATGTTGGTCAGATCAATAAACATTTTTGATCCTGACATTTCTTCTGAAATTGTTGGGCAGTAAACATTATTTCAATCATTATTCAGTACTTTCTGAAGCCACACTGGTTCTCAGATGACCAGCTTCCAGGTGAAGGATGTACCTGTTAAGAAAGGTGTTGGCACAAATCTTGTCAGGAATGATGATGAAAGAGATTGCCTGTGATTGTCACAGTAAAATTTAGTTCCTTACCTTTATGGAGATGGACAATGGAGGCATCCTTGAACTCCTAGGGGAGTTTTGCCCTATCACAAAGAAAATTTCAATCAGCTTTAGTATGAAAAATGGACCCCCCCACATCTTGAAAATCTCATCTGGAATAGAATCAGTGCCAGCTTTTTGGCACAAGAGAAGAGTCTAATGGCATTCAAAACATTTTCTTCCCTTAAAAATTCGGCTGGAGAGAAATTAACTTCAATTTAAGGAAAATGTTCAATGCTTTCAGCACTGATTATGATATTTAAGAGTTCTGCTCTCAAGATTTCTGGCCAAAATTGTGGAGAGATGATAGGTCCTGTGTTAAGATCTCCTGATCTTCCCTCATAAACAATATGAAATAAACCTCTTCATGGAAGTGCCATTGACAATACGAAGAAAGAGAAGTTAGAACAACACCTACCTAAAAGTCTGACTTTGGGGATCAGGGTGCAGTGAGTCCAGAGTGTCGACAGCCAGTGGGGAAGGGGTGAGAACCAGTAATCTAAGATCAGCATTTTCATTTTGGGAATTACTTTGCTGTGGGAACCACTTAGCTCTGAGAACCAATTCTCTTTGGGAAGCAATTTAGTCTGAGATGCAACCAGAGAGTGAAGGTGTGGCATGGGACTGACAGTCTGGGACATATAGGAAGGGCTGGAGGGTAGCTTCCATCCCCTACTGGCCAGAAAGAGATATTACACCCAATGAGAAAAACCTCTAACATCCCCCCTACTAATTCCTACTGATTCCTGAGTGGTTACTCAGGAATCAAAGCCTCCAGCACCCCCTACTAGTCAGCTGGAGATATTACACTAAGTGAGTAAAACCTCTAAAGAGCTTAATACCAAGCTTCTGAGAACCAGCCCTCTCCCCCAGGAAAATGAAGAAAGGCCAGCGAAAAGGAGCGACCATAGAAAAATTCCTAGAAGGAAAGGACCCTAACTCAGAGAGATATAGAACCCCTGAGGAGAATATGATTTGGTCTCCAGCACAGAAAGATTTTATTGAAGAAATCAGGAAGAAGTTTAAAAATCAATTGGAAAATTTGGGAAAAGAAATCCAAGAGAAAATTAACACCTTGCAACAAGAAAACAAATTCCTGGAAAATGCAATTGGACAAATGCAAAAAGAAAATAATTCTCTCAGAATCTCAAATGATCAAAGGGAAAACTCTTCCAAAAATAGAAATGACCAATTGAAAAAGGAGTTGCAATAGGGAAATGAAGAAAATTTTTCCCTCAAAAAAAGAATGGAGTCTATGGAAACCAATGACTTCATGAGACAACAAGAATTGGTTAAGCAAAACCAAAAAATTGAAAAGATAGAAGGAAATGTTAAATACCTTGTCATCAAAACAACTGACCTTTAGAATAGATTGAGGAAATGTAAACTAAAAATTATTGGTTTTCCTGAAAACATGAAGAGAAAAAAAAAAGCCTGAACTTAATATTACAGGATTTAGTGATGGAAAACTGCCCTGATATCATTAAAACAGAAGGGAAAATAATTCTTGAAAAATACATTGATTCCCCTCTGGAAAGGGATTCCAAAATGAAAACACCAAGGAATATTGTAGCCAAATTCCAGAACTATCAAAAAAATAGAAAATCCTGCAAGCAGCTAGAGAGAAACAATTTAAATACCAAGAAGTCACAGTAAGGATTACACAGGACCTGGAAGCATCAACATTAAGGGATCGAAGGGCCTAGAATGCAATATTCTGAAAAGCAAGGGAGTTATAAATGCAGCCAAGAATCCAGTATCAAGGAAAACTGAACCTTCTCTTCCAGGGAAAAGGATGTACATTTAATGAAATAGGAGACTTCCAACTTTTCCTGATGAAAAGAGCAGAGCTTAATAGAAAATTTGGACTTCAAACAGGAGACTCAAAAGACACAAGAAAAGGTAAAATTTTTAAAAGGGGCAGGGGAAGGGGACAAAAACTGTTGTGAAATAAGATGAAACTGCCAATATCTCTACCTGGAAGAAAGACTTTAACAACTCTTGAGAATCTTAACTCTATTAGAGGAAATTTAATTAGCCAGAAGAGATGGATACACATGACTTATATGAGAAACTATTTTCCAATAAGATGACAAGGATATATCCTTACCTGGGAGAAAGAATCTAATAACTCTCAATAATTGTAACTCTAGTAGAGAGAAGAGTCAGAAGTGATGGACACTCATGACCTTTCTCTGACTCAGATAGAATGATAGCTCCTTAAAACAATACATCCTTAAAAAGGAGAACAGTGAAGAGATGGGAGGATGGAGGGGACTGAATGGGGTAAATCTCATTACATTTACAGGTACAAAGTACTTATTGCAGTAGAGAGGAAGAAGGGAGGAGGTGAGAACTGCCTGCAACTTACTCTCTTCATATTAGTTTAAAGTTAGCATGCACAGACTCAGTTAAATTAAGAAACTTATCTTACCTTTAAAGTGTTAAGAGGGGAAAAGTGGAGGAGGAAGAAAGGGGAAATCATAGATGGAAGGGAAGGAGGAAGGGGCAAAGGGAAAAGGGGAAAAATGGGGGGTTGAATATAGGAGGGCAAACACACTGAAGGTAGCAGAGTTCAGAAACAAAACACTGGGGAATGTGGATAAAAGGAAAAAGGGGGAAATACAAACAAAGGGAAGATAACATGGAAGGCAATAAAGAGCTAGTAACTATAACTTTTAATGTGAATGGGATGAACTCTCCCTTAAAGCATAAATGAATAGTAGAGAGGATTAAAAACCAGAATCCTACAATATGCTGCTTAAAAGTAACGCATCTGAAGCAGAGAGATACATATAGAGTGAAGGAAAAAGGTTGGAGCAAAATATATTTTGCTTCAACTGAAGTGAAAAAAAGCAGGGGTAGCAATCCTTATCTCAGACAAAGCAGTTGCAAAAATAGATATTATTAAAAGAGATAAGGAAGGAAAGTACATTCTCCTAAGAGGTACCATAGACAATAAAGTAATTTCAATACTAAATGTGTACATACCCAATGATATAGCATCCAAATTCTTAGAGGAGAAGTTGAGGAAATTGCAGGAAGAAATAGACAGCAAAACTCTACCAGTGGGAGACCTCAACCTCTCACTCTCAGATTTAGATAAATCTAACTATAAAATAAACAAGAAGGAAGTTAAGGAGGTAAATAGGTTGTTAGAAAACCTAGACAAGATAGACTTATGGAGGAAATTGAATGGGGATAGAAAGGAATATACTTTCTTTTCTGCAGTACATGGCACTTACACAAAAATTGACCATGTACTAGTGTATAAAAACCTAATGATCAATTGCAGAAATAGTGAATACATCTTTCTCAGATCATAATGCAATAAAAATCAAATGCAATACTGGGCCCGGAAGATATATACCCAGAACTAATTGGAAACTAAATGACCTCATTTTAAAGAATGAGTGGATCGGGGGTGGCTAGGTGGAGCAGTGGATAGAGAACCGGCCTTGGAATCAGGAGTACCCTGGGTTCATATCTGACTTCAGAAAATTAATAATTACCTATCTGGGTGGCCTTGGGAAAGCCACTTAACCCCATTGCCTTAAAAAATATCTAACAAAAAAGAATGAGTGGATCAAACAACAAATTATAGAAAGAATTAATTACTTTATCCTAGATAATGCCAATAAGGAAGCAACATAGCAAAATCTATGGGATACACACAAGGCAGCTACCAAGGGATATATTATATCTTTAAATGTATATATGAATAAATTAGAGAATGATGAAATCAATGTACTAAATATGCAATTAAAAAATAGAGAGAAAAAATTAAAAACCTCCAGTTAAATACCAAATTAGAAATTCTAAAAATTAAAGGAGAAATTTTAAAAATTGAAAACAAGAAAACTATTGAACTAATAAAACTAAGAGCTGGTTTTATGAAAAAACCAATGAAATTGATAAACCTCTGGTCAATTTGATTTAAAAAAAAGAAAGAAGAAAACAAAATTGTTAGTATCATAAATGAAAAAGGTGACTCACCACCAATGAGGAGGAAATTAATGTAATAATTCAGAGTTATTTTGTCCAACTTTATGCCAATAAATTTAATAATCTAAATAAAATGGATGAATATATGCAAAAATAAGTTGCCCAGGTTAAATGAAGAAGAAATTGAATACCTAAATAACTCTATTTAAAAAAAGAAATTCAATTAGCCATTATTGAATTTCCTAAAAAAATCTCCAGGGCCAGATGGATTCACAAGTGGAACCTATCAAACATTTAAAGAACAACTAGTTCTAATTCTATATAAACTCTTTGGAAAAATAGGTGAAGACAGAAAGCTGCCTAACTCTTTCTATGACACCAATATGGTGGTGATACCTAAACCAGAAAGAGTTATACAAAGAAAGAAAATTCTTGGAGTCAGTGATACCAGAATTCAAATCCGGTCTCAGATACTTAATAATTACCTAGCCGTGTGGCCTTGGGCAAGCCACTTAACCCCATTGCCTTGCAAAAAAAAAAAAAAACTAAAAAAAAGAAAGAAAGAAAATTATAGACCTATCTCCCAAATGAACATAGATGCAAAATACTAAATAAAATCTTAGTAAAATGACTGCAACAAATTATCACTACACTAAAACTATGCAGGATTTATTCCAGTGATGCAGGGTTGGTTCAATATTAGCAAAACTATTAGTATAATTAAATCAATAACATACCCATCAAAAATCATATGATTATATCAATAGATGCTGAAAAAGCTTTTGACAAAATACAGCACCCATTCCTACTAAAGACACTATAGAGTGTAGGAATAAATGGATTGATCCTTAGAATAATGAACAGTATATATCTGAAGAAATGGTAGCAAGCATTATATGCAATGGGGATTGACTAGAGGCATTCCAGTAAGATCAGGGGTGAAACAAGGATACGCACTATCATTACTGCTATTCAATATTGTGTTAGAAATGTTGGCATCAGCAATAAGAGAAGAAAAAGGAATCAAAGGAATTAGAATAGGTAAGGAGGAGACAAAACTCTCACTCTTTGCAGATGACATGATAGTATACCTAGAGAATCCAAAAAATCACCTAAAAAAGTACTAGAAATAATTAACATCTTTAGCAAAATAGCAGGATATAAAATAAATTCTCATAAATCCTCAGTATTTCTATATATGACTAGGAAGATGCAACAGAAAGAGCTATAGAGATAAATTCCATTAAAAGTAAAGTCAGACACTATAAAATACCTGGGAGTCTGCCTTCCAAGGCAAACTCAAAAACCTTTTGAAAACAATTTCAAAACACATCTCACACAAATAAAATCAGACTTAAATAACAGGGCAAATATCAACTGCTCATGGATAGACTGAACAAATATAATAAAAATGATAACTCTACCAAAATTAAACCACTTGTTCAGTGCCCTACCAATCAAAATTCTAAAAAAAAAAATTACTTTAATGAATTAGAAAAAACTGTAACTAAATTCATCTGGAGAAATAAAAAGTCAAGAATCTCCAGGGGGGCTAATGAAAAAAAGTGCAAAAGAAGGTGGCTTAGACTTACCAGATGTAAAATTATATTATAAAGCATCAGTCCTCAGAACTGTGTGGTATTGGCTAAGAAATAGAGTCATGGATCAGTGGAATAGACTAGGTGCAATAGCAGGAAATGATTATTTCAATATGCTGTTTGATAAACTGAAAGAGTCCAGCTTTTGATATAAAAACTCTCTCTTCAATAAAAATTGTTGGGAAGATTAGAAGTTAGTATGGAAGAAATTTAGATTAGATCAGTACCTCACACCCTATACTAATATAAGATCCAAATGGATACAGGATCTAGACATAAAATGTAATATTATAAACAAACTAGAAGATCAAGGAATAATTTATCTGTCAGATCTATGGAAAGGGAAGAAATGTATGACCAAGGAAGTGATGGAGAACATCATGAAAAATAAACTAAATAATTTTGATTTTATTAAATTAAAAAGCTTTTGCACAGCAAAACCACTATAACCAAGATCAAAAGAAATGTAGCAAATTAGGAAACAATTTTTACAACTAGTATTTCTGACAAAGGACTCATTTATAAACTATAAAGAGAACTGGTCAAATTAAAAAAAAAAAGACAAGTCATTCCCCAATTGACAAATGGGGAATGCAAATAATATGCAAAGGCAATTTACAGATGAAGAAATCAAAACAGCCCATAGTCCATATGACAATCCATATACTCTAAATCACCAATTATTAGTGAAATGCAAATTAAAACAACTCTGAGGTACCACCTCACACCTCTCAGACTGACCAATATGACCAGAAAAGACAATGATCAATGTTAGAAGGGATGTGGGTAAACTGGGACACTAAACATTGTGAACTCATCCAACCTTTCTAGAGAGCAATTTGGAATTATGCACAAAAGACATCAAAAATGTGCATACCCTTTGATCCAGCAATACCACTACTGGGTCTATACCCTGAGGAAATTATGAAAAAGGGTAAAAACATCACCTGTACAAAAATGTTCATAGCAGCTCTGTGGTGGCAAAGAAATGGAAACTATGGCAATGTCCATCAATTGGGGAATGGCTTAACAAACTGTGGTATATGTATTTGATGGACCACTATTGTTCTATTAGAAACTAGGAGGGATGGGAATTCAGGGAAGCCTGGAAGGATTTGCATGACTGATGCTGATTAAGATGAGCAGAACCAGAACATTGCACACCCTAACAGCAACATGGGATTAATGATCAACCTTAATGGACTTGCTCATACCAATAGGGAAACAATCAAGCACAATTTTGGGATATCTGTGATGGAGAATGCCATCTGTATCTGCTATCTGAAAGAATTGTGGAGTTTGAACAAAGAGCAAAGTCTTTCTATTTACCTTTAATTTAATTTTTAATTGTCTTATTATGTACTTCTGCTATATCTCATTCTATATGTTTCTTCCTTAAGAATATGATTTCTCTCATCAAATTCAGCTGCATACTGTGGGAAAGATGTAAAGACTAACAAACTGCCTTCTATGGGGGGTATGGGTGGGAGGAGGGAAGCAAGATTGGGGAAAAAATTGTAAAACTCAAAATTAATAAAGAAAAAAAAGAGTTCTGCTCTCCAAGATCATATTCTTAACACCAAACAATGTGACTCCATCACCACTGGGTAGCTGAGTTGCACCATATATCTTTGGCCCATGAACAGCCTTCAGATCTTCATAAAAGCATTTTGGATTGTTACTATCAGCATAACATTAAATATCTTCTACCTTCTTACTAAGCCAAAAATCCTGCATCTCTCTAATCCTCATTTGTAATTTGCTTTTGATAGAGTCACATGCAATTTTCTTAGAGATTTATAAACTATCCTGTTGGTAAACCCTGTGGAATTCTCCTTTTCATTTACCATCTTCTGAATTTCCCTATTTGACAAGCAAGTGATATTAGCTATTGTTCTAATATAGATGAATAAATGAAGCATTATTAATGAAATTTGTGAAAACTGCCCATTTTTTTTTCTGCTCCACTATTACAAATAAAATATTGACTGGACGTTCCCTCCATATTAGGAACCAAATGTTCCTGCTTGAATACACATTCTAATATGTGAACAATAAGTCTTCTGGTAGTCCTTTTACAGCAGAGCTGCCACTTTAATTGAATGTGAATATTTATCTTGTAGGAGATAAGGCTATGATCAGTAAAACACTCTGCAGCAAATATTGTTTTCATCACTCTCAAATGCTGTCTCTTATTCTTACAATGACATAGTTTATTGAAATGCAATGTTTTCTACAAGTGTGCATTCATGAAATTTTATTGCATTTAGGTGAATGAAAGACCCCATCTGAGATGAGAAGGTTGTGAGATGCAAAATTCTTCATTAGTAAGTGAATACTGCTATTGTTGTTTCCAATTTATTCCTCTCAAGTGCTACCTGTCATCTTTGGCAGTATTTGCCTATTCTTTGCATTAAAATCACCCAGAATTGTAATCTTGTCCATTTTTTGCATACTGATGATAAAGATCTCCAGGTCCTCTTATTTTTTTAACTTCATCTTGTTTTAGGATGATGAGGACCTAGGCACTGATGTTAGAGGCATGATGTTTTCCTGCAGGTGACAATTGCATTGTCATGAGATTGTCATTCACTTATTTTGGTAGGCATGCAAACTTGCTGACTAGATTAGTTTTTTTTAATTGATATTTTATTTTTCCAAATACATGTTATGAAAGTTTTTCAACATTCATCCATATGACTATGTATATTTTTAAGTTATGAAATTTACTTCCACCCTCCCTTCCCAGCCCTCTCCCCTCAGTGGTGAACAGTTAGATTAATATTGTACATATACATTTGTGTTAAATATGTTTAGAGATTATTCATTTTTGAGGAATTAGG
Organism: Macrotis lagotis; assembly: GCF_037893015.1. Taxonomy (NCBI): domain Eukaryota; kingdom Metazoa; phylum Chordata; class Mammalia; order Peramelemorphia; family Peramelidae; genus Macrotis; species Macrotis lagotis. The sequence goes on along the minus strand of NC_133658.1, from coordinate 769,101,250 downwards.
ATTAAGGGAAAGAAATATGGAAGAGATTTTTTTTTAAAGTGAATGTAATGTAATGTTCAACAGATTCTGGAGGGTTGTTCTTTTGTTTTGTTTTGTTTTTCTTCTGCTGGATGGGGAAAGAATTAACCATAAGCAGTCTAATGGTGGGGGTGGGGTGAGGATGGGGGTCCTAGATCTCTGAACTGCTGAGAGCAGCTGCATCCATCAGGGTTGACTATCTCACAATGTTGTTAATGCATACATTGTTCTCTTGAATCTGCTCTGTCCATTCAGCATCAGATCAAACAATTCATTCCATGCTTCTCTGGAGTCCAATCATTTATGGTTTCTTATAGAATAATAGTATAGCATAATATTCATGTACCATAACTTGTTTAACCATTCCCCAGTTAATGGATATCGCCCAAATTTCCAATTCTTTGCAACTACAAAAAGAGCTGCTATGAATATTTTGGAACATGTGAGACATCACATTTTTTATGGTTTCTTCTGGATATAGGCCTAGAAAAGTAATTGCTGGGTCAAAGGGTATAAATAGTTTTATTGTCTTTGGGCATAGTTCCATACTGCTCTCAAGAATGATTGGAGTCATTCACAATTCCACCAGCAATGCTTTAATGTCCCAATCCTCCCACAACATCTCCAACATTGATCATTTTCTCTTTATCTCATCATAGCCAATCTGATTGGTGGGAGATGGTACCTCAAAGCTGTTTTAATTTGCATTCCTCCAAACAATAATGACTTGGAGCATTTTTTCATATGATTGTATATAGCTTTAATTTCTTCATTTGAAAATTGTCTACTCATATCCATTGACCAATTATCAACTGAGAAATGACTTGTGATCTTATAAATTTGATGCAGTTTTTGATATATTTTAGAAATAAGACCTTTATCAGAACTCCAAGTTGTGAAGATTATTTCACAGCTTTCTGCTTTTCTTCTAATTCTACCAGCACTGATTATATTAGTGCAAAGACTTTCTTAATTTAATATATTCAAAGTCATTCATTTTGCAGTTTGTAATGCACTCTCTTTCTTCTTTGATCATAAAATTCTTCCCTTTCCATAAGTCAGATAATTTCTTGATCTATTAATTTATCTATAGTTTCACCCTTTATGTCTAAATCCTGTAACCATTCTGATCTTATTTTGATATAGGGTGTGAGATGTGGGTCTACGACTAGTTTTTGTCATACTATTTTTCAGTGTTTCCAATAATTTTTGTCTAATAGTGAGTGCTTATCCCAGAAACTGATGTCTTTGGGTTTTTCAAACAGTAGATTACTATAGTCATTAACTACTATTTCTTTTGAACTTGTCCTACTGCACTGATCCATTACTCTAATTTCTTAACCAATACCAGGCAATTTTGATGACTGATCAGATAGTTGTAGATCTGGTAGACCTAGGCCATCTTCATTTACAATTATTTTTTCATAGTTCCCTTGCTATTCTTGACCATTTTTTGCACCAGATGAATTTTGTTAATATTTTTTCTAGGGTGGTAAAATAATTATTTGGTAGTTTGATTGGTAAGGCACTGAATAAATAATTTAATTTGGGCATAATTGTCATTTTTTTATATTAGTTCAACCCAACCATGAGCAATTGACATTTTTCCAATTATTTAGATTTGACTTTATTTGAGTGAGAAGTGTTTTTTAATTGTGTTCATACAGTTTCTGGGTTTGTCTTGGAAGGTAATTCCCAAGTACTTCATACTGTCTACAGTTACTTTAAATGAAATTTCTCTGTCTATCTCTTGCTCTTGGGTTTTATTGTTCATATATAGAAATGCTGCTGTTGTCTGTAAGTTTATTTTATATCCTGCTACTTTAACAAATTTGTTGTTTCAAGGAGTTTTTAGATGATTTTCTCAGGTTCTCTATGTATACCATCATAACATCTGCAAAGAGTGAAAGCTTTACTTTCTCATTGCCAATTTCTGATTCCTTCAATTTTTGTTTTTGCTTCTCTTATTGCTAGAGCTAACATTTCTAAAACTATATTGAATAATAATGGTGATAATGGGCATCTTTGTTTCATCCCTGATCTTACTGGAAATACTCCAAATTTATCCCACTACATATAATATTTATTGATGGTTTTAGATAGATACTACTTTTTAAGAAAAATTATTTATTCCTAAACTTTCTAGCATTTTTAATAAGAATGGAAGTTGTATTTTATCAAAGACTTTTTCAGCATCTATTGAGATAATTATAAGATTTCTGTTGGGTTTTGCTATAGATATGTTGAGTGTTTTCCTAACATTGAGAACTATCCCTGCCTACCTTGTACAAATACTACCTGATCAAGGTGTATTATCCTGGTAATAACTTGCTGTAATCTCATTGCTAAAATTTTATATAAGATTTTGTAACAAGGTGCATTAGGGTGATTGATCTATAATGTTCTTTGTGTAATTTGGTTCTTCCTAGTTTAAGTATCAGCACCATGCTTGTGTCATTAAAGGAATTTGGTAAAACTCCTATTTTTGAATAGTTTATGCAGAATAGGAAGTAATTTTTCCTTAAATGTTTGGTAGAATTCACTTGTAAATCCATCTGGACTTGGAGACATTTTCTTAAGGAGTTTATTGATGGTTTCTTCAATTTCTTTTTCTGAAATGAGGTTATTTAAATATGGCATTTCCTCTTCTTTTAATCTGGGTGGTTTGTATTTTTGTAAATATTCATCAATTTCATTCAGGTTATCAAATTTATTGGCATACAGTTGGGCAAAATAGCTCTGAATTCTCTTTAATTTCCTCCTCATTGATGATTATTTTATCCTTTGCAATTTTGATACTGATAATTTTGTTATGTTCTTCCTTTTTTAAATGAGATTAACTAAAGATTTATCTATTTTATTGGCTTTTTTATAAAACCAACTCTTACTTTTATTTATTCGATCAATGGATTTCTTGTTTTCAGTTTTATTAATCTCACCCTTGATTTTCAGAATTTCAAATTTGGTATTTAATTGGGGACCTTTAAATTATTTTTCCCTAGTTTTTAAAGTTGCAGATCCAATTCATTGATCTCCTCTTTCTCTATTTTATTCATATAAGCATTTAGAAATATAAATTTTTCCCTAAGAACTGCCCTGTCTGCATGCCAAAAATTTTGGTATGATGTCTAATTATTATCATTTTCTTGGATATAATTATTGATTATTTATGGTTTGTTTATTGTTATCATTATTTATAATTGTGACTTATTATTTAAAATTAAGTTATTTACTTTCCAATTAGTTTTTGACTTCTTTTTCCATGATCCTTTATTACATATAATTTTTATTGCATCATGGTCTGAGAAGTATGCATTTATTATTTTTGTCTTTCTTCATTTCATTAAAACTATATTAGATTTGATTGCAAAATTTCCACCAACTTCATGGTTCTCTCCTTTACCATGGTCCCTCCTGAGAAACATGTATTCAGCTCCAACATTGGTAAGCTGGCCTTCATTTGTCAAACTTGTTTCAATTAAGGCTAGTATTTGGATATGATACCTGCTGACTTCTCTCATAATAAAAACTCTTCATGTATCAGATCTACTGGATTTTGTATTATCCACAAATGTGGATATATACCAAAGATCTTCATTAATAAATGACTAGTACTATTACTCTTTATAACTCTATTTCTCCCCAGTTCTCCCTGCCATCTCTGCTACTCTTTGCGTACTCTTGTATAACTACAATTGTGCCTTCTTTTGGCACACTGATGATGAGTTCTCTAGATCATGTTTTTCATTTTACCTCATCTGCTTCAAAAACAAGTCAGGGTTGGCTAAGCAGAAAACTTTTAGGGTACCTTTTAGGGTACCTACTTAAAAGTTTCTTCAGATACACAGGGGACTGTCAAATACCACTATTGCTTCCATCAAGAAGATGACCCTATAGCCTGGCATTCTTGTGTGTAGGGTTATAATTATAACTATCAACATATCCACTCCTGTTACCTGATCTCTTGCCTGTTGCCATAGCACTTTGAGATAGATAAAAAATATTGAAATAGTATGGATTAGTACATAAATTGTATTTAAATGAGGCAGAATTGCACAAATTCATCCTTCTCACTGTCTCTAAGGGGATCATTACAGTCCAGTGACAGGACAGAGTCAAAATACTGGTGATTACTTGAGGTATACTGGATAAATGGCATTTTCAATGTCTAACCAAGGTCTAGTCTAAGCATTCTACAGCACTTGTTTCAATCACTTTTATGACCATTGGGACAAATTATTCTCCTCTGTCCACTCCACCAGAGAAAGACTTCACATCCTTTGGATAGATACCCCCTAACTCACCAAAGGGTTTGGAACCTTTTGATTATCCCCAACATGGTTTAGTCTACCTGCAAAAATGATTTAGTGGGGTGTGACCAATGTGCATGCTTTAGTTTCTTAAAGTCACATAGATGAAAGTTGAGTGAATCAGTTGGATACTAAAGATGGAAAAGAATCTTGAAAAGGTTCCAACAGAGCTTATGCCACAGGTACATTCAGAAAAAATAGTCAATAGATAGAAATTATTGATAAGTGATTTAACTGGAAGGATCAAAGAGATGCTCAAAGTGAGGTATAATTTCTACAGAAGACTGTCATAAAAACCAATATGTTTCAGGGCAGCTATAGGTGGCACAGTGCATAGAGCACTGGTCCTAGAGTCAGGAGGACCTGAGTTCAAAACTGGACATCAGACACTTAATTATCTAGCTGTGTGACCTTGGGCAATTCACTTAACCCCATTGCCTAGCAAAATAAAAACAAAAACAAAAACAAAAAACCCCAAAAATATTCATGTTTCATCTACCAAGATTCCTTCATTTCATTTCTAACAATTAAAAATGATCTAGTCAAATCAAGATAGACTTGAAGACATCTCATTTTTATCTAATATAAGATTGTTAAGCAGTTCTGCTAATACAATTTGGGTTCAGTTGTCAACTTGAAATGAGACTCAGTAAGTTCCAACTGTGTCTTCCATAAAATGTAAGGGGTGGGTTGGAAAGATACAGGGACAAATTTTCATAACTGCTCATAATAAAAGTAACAAATGTTGGCTTTTAAAAAGATGAGTCTCTGAAATGTGATTACAGGTTGTTTCCCCCATCAACCTATTGGGTAAGTAATGTACTTCCTTCCCCATTTGTTTAATGATCCAGTTTGCTGAGCTTTTTAATATTTGATTCCATTTTAATGTTTATTATATTATGTTTTTAAGTGAGCTGAATTTTTAATGTGAGCCACAATGGGGGGGTCTTTTATAAATTAAATTATTAATTATGGCAAAGTCATGAGGAGCATTCCCACATTCAAAGATGGGAGTAAGAATTTATAATTGGTGCAAATATCTAGGAGCTTATTGATCTTTTCTTTAAAAAAAAAAGGAAAAAAAAGGAACAGCATGTTCCTAGAATGAAAGGCACACTCACTTGGTAACTGAGACCTGAAAAGAAGGTAAATTATTGCATGATCAAGTAGATCTGTATGAAGTATCTATATTACCTAAGTCAGTCCTTGAAATATAAAACACCAGCTTTGGACTATTCAGCAAAGGTTAAAAACAATTAAAAAGGCCTGAACTCCATTTATTCATTTATTCATTCAAATAGTATTTATAAAGGCATCTTGCTATGCAGTTAGAGCTCTAAAGATGAAAACAAATCATTCTCTACCTAACTTGCACACAGGTAATATGATGTAAAGAAAAAAAAAATTTAATTCCTTATTTTTAGAGAATTAAGATTAGGAGTTACAACAGATATTTATCTATTTTTAATCCAACCTCTTTATTATACAGATAAACAAACCAAATCCCAGAGACTCAATTTCTCAAATGTGAAATTATTGAATCTAGTACTTGATTACAGAAGTGTGATTATAAATTCAGTATGATTTCCAACATACCAAACATTAGTTACCCATAATATATCTTTAAAAAAGAATCAGATTGAGTCAACATCTATCTATTTAGCTCAATCTTTAACTCATGGGTAACTACACAAGAATAGTACTTGCAATTTAATTGTCAGTTTTCACATCTCTTAAGATAAAAATAAGATAAAAAGGAAGGAAAATAGAACTCTCAGAACTTTGTAAGGAAGAGGTAACATCTCACTTAAAGATACCAAATGAATCCAGAACCTAGGAAGCATAGACAAACAAGTTCCATTTTCCCTTTTATTTCATTTAGATATTATTTTCCATTTTGTAGTGAAGTTAAAATAGGGTATATTACAGATTTATTTGCCTGGGTCAACATACTTTCTATTGATAAAAAGAACCCAACAGAAACTCTACATCATCACTACTAAAGGGAACATCTGGAGGACATCAACAAATTGACTAAGGGAACCTTAACAACTCTACTAAAGATATACCACACACACACACACACACGCACACATACCAGACATAGTTATAGAAACATACATACAAACATGCATGTATGTAAATGTGTAGTGCATATTACTCACATGCTTTCATATGTGCCTCAGAGAAGTTTATCAGTATTGTACTTAAGTTTCATGATGGCATGATGGCATGACTTGCATGGATTCCGGATAATGAAAGATGCTCTCACACCTTCCCAGTCATCAATGGAATTAAGCAGGGATCTGTACTCTCTCCCATGCTTTTAGCATGATGTTTTCAGTAGGGCTATCACATACCTTTAATTAGGATCAAAACAGCATCAAGGTCAGCTAACAAAATATTTAACTTGAAAAGGGTACAAAACAAGAGGGAGAGCAGTATGTGACATTTTGTTCACAAATAATTATACACCCAATGCTGCCTCTGAGACTGAGACACAATAAAGTATAGATTGATCCTCTACTATTTTTGTTAATTTTAGCATAACAATTAACAGCAAGAAAACAGAGGAGCTCCAGAAGTCAGCACCATATATGGAATCACTAATTACAAAAAAGAAATAAATTTTCAATACTGTGGATAAATTCACTTACATTGGCAGTATACTTTTCAGGAATTTACACATAGATGATGAGGTTTATGCGAACATTACCAGAGCTATCTAGCTCAATGTTTAGGAGGTTCAAAAGGAAAGTGTCAAAAAGAAGAGGTATTAAACTTTCTATCAAACTGATGGTTTACAAAACCATTGTGCTGACCTCATTGTTGTCTGTCAAAAACACTTAAACCACTTCCATTTTAATTATCTAGGTATGATTCTGAAGATAACCAAGTAAGATAAATTACAAGATGCTGAGCTACCAAGCATTCAAACTCTACTGCAGAAAGCATAACTCTGAGTTAGCCATGTTGTTTCAATGCCAAATGCTCATTTGCCTAAACAACTATTTTTTTATAGATATCCAAATAAGGTAAACACTCACAAGGAGGTTAGAAGGAGCAAAACAAGAACACTCTCAAATTCCCTTTGAAAAACTTTTGGATTTATTGTGAGACAGGATAGATACTGGCACATTCCCCATATGGAATGTCAGTATCAAAGATGATACTATGCACCATGAGTGAAACAGAAATGCAATAGTACAAAAGAAATGTTAGGTGTGTAAATTTAGAGACTTTCCACTCCAAATGTTCACATGGACTAATTGTACCTAAGCTGTGGTACAATTCCTGACTCATACCTGTCTGATCAGACACAGTCAGACCCACTATAAATTGATTTTAACATAATGATGTCATTTTGGCCTTCCTCAAAATGAAGGACAATCAATATATATTCCCTTTGTTTATGTCTACATACATCTGAATTCTTTATTTACTAATGAGAAACTATTTCATAAGATTGTGGTGGAAGATTCATGAAGTATTTTGTACCAACTTTACTTATTATAAGAATTTAGTATATATTTATTTCCTAAAGAAATAAAGGTAATAAATAAATAATAAAGGTAATAAATAAAGGTAAATCTGGTTCAATAATTAAAATTTTTAAAAATCATGGAAAGTAGCAAAACAGTGGGGACATATGAAATATAATTCTTTAAAGATATTCCACTAATTCTTTAAGGTTACTCTCAGAATCCTAAGGGGCTAATTTCTAAGAATATACTATGTCATGGTGAGTAGTTTTGAGTAGGTTTAGGGAATGGGCTATGTTTGACTGTCGTCTTAAATATATAAGGTATATAATTATTCATAGAGAGGGTGAGATTAGATGAACTCTCCTAGTGTCAATAGACTGACTGAATTCAAGGCAAATTTATTTAACTCAGCACAAAGAGAAAGAGAAGGAGAGATGAGGGAGTGGGGAAGGAGAGACAGAACAAGAGTCAATTCTTTGTTACTTAACTCAGCTCCGATCAGAATAGATATAGGTCCCAACAAGGTCTGGGGTGATGTCATTCATTCATCCAGACTTCCCCAAGGAGAGGAAAGAAAAGCAGGAGCAGACACACCATTCTCCTGTTCTAAAACTCCAGAAGTTCTACTATTCAACCTAAATCACATATCCTGTCATAACCTTTCTCATACAATGCCTATATAAACAAAAGTTCTGTCGGGGGAAAGTTAACTGAATAGATACCTTTCTCTCTCCTCTGGGTCCTCAGCATTGAATCATACCAATCATAGATCTAACAATTCAGAGAATTCAGGGAAATAAAACCTTTCATTTTACAGATGAAAATCTGAGGCCAAGAGAGTTGAAGTGATTTAATTATGATTATATAAGGAGTATGTGACAAAGTCAGGATTTATTCTCAGATCCCCTAATTACAATGTCCTACAAGTATCACTCTGTATCTCAGATCACGAATGTTGTCTTGTATCTATGGAAGGAACAAAACCCTCAATGCATGACCTACTAGGAATAAATTTAGCACTGGTGGAAACTAGGTGGGCAAAAAGTCTCATTATTAGTCTCATCCCTATTAAAGTTATCAAGCATCAACTCTTCATTATGACATTGAAATTAAAGCTAGAGCTAAGAACACTTATAGTGGTATAACTCCACTGAAAAACTGGTGACTTTCATCATTCTACCAATACTCTATCAAACCTGTGTGGAACTGAATACATGCTGTAATAATGTCCTCATTTCCTGATTTTCCCTGAAACTTGATATCTTGATCCTTTTCTAATAGTAATACCTCTTTATAGGCCTAAGATGTCCCTTGTCTAGTCTAACAATTAACTACAAAAGATTAAATACATAGGGCAAAGAGACAGGGCAAGGATAGTTTAACCAAACCTCAATTATCAGTTTGGTACCAAGGTTCAGAGAAAAATAACATCTAGATGACTGGAATCTAAGACTTATGAAGAACCTGGAGCAAAGCAAGAACTGTATCATACACTACTTTGAGGGAGGAGAGGTCACAAAACTTACAAGGAAGATTATTCAAATTCCAGATTAAAAGTTGGGGAGATTTATAGTAGTTGAAAGAACATAAGGGGCCAGAGAATGGGAAAAGGCAGAGTAAAGAGAAAGACTTTGGCACCGATCCAACCCTTTCTCAGAGACTTTAGCATCTCTCTCTCTTTCTAGAGTCATATGTTAGAAGTGACCAAAGGAAATAATAAGTCTGAGTTGGAGGAAAAGGTGGGGTTGAGGGGAGAACGACATTGAAAAAGAAAAATATTTGAAATGTTTAATTTTATTATTTATAGAAAGGTTTTATTTACTTTGTTTTATAACTTTTCCCCCATTCTTGCTTCCCTCCCCCACCCCCCACAGAAGGCATTCTGTTAGTCTTTACATTGGATCCATGTTATACACTGATCTCAGTTAAATGTGATGACAGAGAAACCATATCCTTAAGGAAGAAACATAAAGAATGAGATAGTAAAATTACCTAATAAGATAAGAATATTTTTTTTTCTAATTTAAAAGTAACAGGCTTTGATCTTTGTTCAAAGTCCATAATTCTTTCTCTGGATCCAGATGATATTCTCCATTGCAGATAACCCCAAATTGTCTCTGGTTGTTGCACTGATGGAATGAGCAAGTCCATCAAGGTTGATCATCATCCCCATGTTGCTGTTAGGGTGTACAACATTTTTCTGGTTCTCATCTCACTTAGCATCAATCCATGCAAATCCTTCCAAGCTTCCCTGAATTCCCATCCCTCCTGGTTTCTAATAGAACAATAGCGTTCCATGACATACATATACCACAGATTGTTAAGCCATTCCCCAACTGAAGGACATTCACTGAATTTTCAATGTTTTTTTGCCACCACAAACATGGCTGCTATAAATATTTTTGTCCAAGTGATGTTTTTAGCCTTTTCCATGACATCCCTTCAGGGTATAGACCCAGTGGTGGTATTGTTGGATCAAAGGGTATGCACATTTTTGTTGCCCTTTGGGAATAATCCCAAATTGCTCTCCAGAAAGCTTAGATGAGTTCACATCTCCATCAACAATGTATTAGTGTCCCAGATTTCCCACATCCCTTCCAACATTGATCACTGTCCTTTCTGGTCATATTGGCCAATCTGAGAGGTGTGTGGTGGCATCTCAGAGATGTTTTAATTTGCATTTCTTAAATAAGTAATGATTTGGAGCAATTTTTCATATGACTATGGATTGCTTTGATTTCTTCAGTTGTAAATTGCCTTTGCATATCCTTTGACCATTTGTCAATGGGGAACTGGATTGTTTTGTTTGAAAATTTTGACTCAGTTCTCTGTATATTTTAGAAATGAGTCTTTTGTGAGAAATACAAGTTGCAAAATGTGCTTCCCAATTTGCTACATTTCTTTTGATCTTGCTTACAGTGGTTTTTGTCTGTGCAAAAGCTTTTAATTTAATGTAATCAAAACTATCTAGTTTGTTTTGAATGATGTTCTCTATCTCTTCCTTGGTCATAAACTGTTTCCCTTTCCATAGATCTGACAGGCAAACTACTCCTTGAACTTTAGTTTGCTTATAATATTATTTATGTCTAAATCCTGTATCCATTTGGATCTTATCTTGGTATAGGGTCTGAGATGTTGGTCTAATCTAAGTTTCTTCCATATCCAATTTTCCCAACTTTTTTTTAAAATTTTATTTAGTTTTTTTTTTTGGCAAGGCAAATGGGGTGAAGTGGCTTGCCCAAGGCCACACAGCTATGTAATTATTAGGTGTCTGAAGCCAGATTTGAGCTCAGGTACTCCAGACTCCAGGGCTGGTGGTCTATTCACTGTACCACCTAGCCATCCTTCCCAACAGTTTTTAACAAAGAGAGAGTTTTTATCCCAATAGCTGGACTCCTTGAGTTTATCAAATAGCATATTACTATAATCATTTCCTACTATTGCATCTAGTGTATTCCACAGATCCATGATTCTATTTCTTAGCCAATATCATACAGTTCTTAGGACTGATGCTTTATAATATAATTTTTAGATCTGGTAAGTCTAAGCCACCTTCTTTTGCACTTTTTTTATTGAATCCCTGGAAATTCTTGACTTTTTATTTCTCCATATGATTTTACTTACAACTTTTTCTAACTCATTAAAGTAATTTTTTGGAATTTTGATTGGTAGGGCACTAAAATGGTAGAATTGTCATTTTTATTATATTAGCTTGACCTATCCATGAACAGTTGATGTTTGCCCAGGTATTTAAATCTTATTTTATTTGTGTGAGAAGAGTTTTGTAATTGTTTTCAAAAATATTTTGAGTCTGCCTGGGCAGATAGAATCTTAGGTATTTTAATATCTCTGAGGTTACTTTGAAGTCATATATAGAAATGTTGAGGATTTATGAGGTTTATTTTATGTCCTGCTACTTTGCTAAAGTTGCTAATTATTTCTAGTAGTTTTCTTAGATGAACTTTTGGGATTCTCTTGGTATACCATCAGGTCCTCTGCAAAGAGTAAGAGTTTTGTCTCCTCTTTCCCTAGTCTAATTCCTTCAATTTCATTTTCTTCTCTTCTTGCTGAGGTTAACATTTTTAATACGATATTGAATAGTAGTGGTAATAATAGCCATCCTTGTTTTACCCCTGATCTTACTGGAATGCCTCAAGCATATCTCCATTACATATAATGCTTACTGATGGTTTCAGATAGATACTGCTTATTATTCTAAGGAACAAACCATTTATTCCTATACTCTCTAGTGTTTTATTGGGAATGGGTGCTGGATTTTGTCAAAAGTTTTTCCAGCATCTATTGATATGATCATATGATTTCTGATAGGTATGTTATTGATATAATTAATTATACTAACAGTTTTGCTAATATTGAATGAACCCTGCATTCCTGGGATAAATCCTACTTGATCATAATGAATTATCCTAGTGATAACTTGTTGTAATAGTTTTGTTAAAATTTTATTTAAGATTTGTGCATTTATATTCATCAGGGAGGTAGGTCTATAATTTTTTTTCTCTGTTTTAACCTTTCCTGCTTTAGGGATCAGCACCATATTGGTGTCATAGTTAGGCACAGTTCCATCTTCAGCTATTTTTCCTAAGAGTGTATATAGCATTGGAACCAATTGTTCCTTAAATGTTTGATAGAATTCCCTTGTGAATCCATCTGGCCCTGGAGATTTTTTTACTTAGGGAGTTCAATAATGGCTTGTTGAATTTCTTTTCTCTAAGATAGGGTTATTTAGGTTTTTAATTTTCTCTTCATTTAATCTGGGCAACTTATATTTTTGTAACTATTCATCCATTTCACTTAGATTGTCAAATTTATTGTCATATATTGGGGCAAAATGATTTTGAATTATTACTTTAATTTCTTCCTCATTGGTAGTGAGTTTACCTTTTTCATTTATGATACTAGCAATTTGATTTTCTTCTTTCTTTTTTAATCAAATTGATAAGAGGATCATAAATTTTATTGGTTTTTTCATAAAACAAGTTCTTTGTTTTATTTATTAGTTCCATAGTTTTCTTGCATTCTATTTTATTAATTTCTCCTTTAATTTTTATAATTTCTAATTTGATAATTAATAGGGTTTTTTAATTTGTTCTTTCTCTAATATTTTAGTTGAATATTTAGTTCATTGACTTCTTCTTTCTCTAATTTATTCATGTAAGCATTTAAAGAAATAATATATCCCCTGACAGTTGCCTTTAGTGTATCCCAAAAGTTTTGGTATGTTGTTTCATTATTATCATTATCTAGGATGAAATAATTAGTTCTTTCTATTATTTTTTGCTTTATCCACTCATTCTTTAAAATGAGGTTATTTAGTTTCCAACTAGTTCTGGGTCTATATCTCCCTGGCCCAGTATTACAAATGATTTTTATTGCATTATGATCTGAGAAAAATGTAGTCACTATTTCTGCCTTTCTGCAATTGATCATTAGGTTTTTATGTCCTGGTACATGGTCAATTTTTGTGTAAATGCCATGTACTGCAGATAAAAAAGTATATTCCTTTCTATCCCCATTCAATTTCCTCCATAGGTCTACCATATCTAGGTTTTCTAACAATCTATTTACCTCCTTAACTTCCTTCTTGTTTATTTTACAATTTGATTTATCTAAATCTGAGAGAGGAAGGTTGAGGTCTCCCACTAGTAATGTTTTGCTGTCTATGTCTTTCTGTTGCTCTTTCAACTTTTCCTCTAAGAATTTGGATGCTGGCCCATTGGGTACATACATATTTTGTATTGAAATTACTTTATTATCTATGGTACCTTTTAGGAGGATGTGGTTGCCTTCCTTATCTCTTTTAAAGTTATTTATTTTTGCAGCTTTTTTGTCTGAAATAAGGATTGTTATCCCTGCTTTTTTTCACTTCAGCTGAAGAAAAATATATGTATTTCTATGCTTCAAATGAATTTCTTGTAAGTAGCATATTGTACAATTCTGGTTTTGCAGCCACTCTGCTATCCACTTATGTTTTAAAGGATAGTTCATCCCATTCACATTCAAAGTTATAATTACTAACTCTTTATTGTCCTTCATACTACCTCCCTTCTCTTTTTACTTTTCCCCTTTTTCCCATTTATCCATATTCCCCAGTGCTTTGTTTCTAAATACTGCCACCTTCAGTGTGTTTTTTCCTCTTATATCAACCCCCCTCCCCTTTCTTTCCCCTTTCCCTTGTCCCCTTCTTCCCTTCCTTCTGTTAGTTCCCCTTTCTCTCCCCCTCCCCATCTGCCCCTCCCCTTTTCCCTTTTAATGTTTGAAAGGTAACATAAGTTTCTTATCTTAACTAAGTGTATCTAAGTTAACTTTAAGCCAAGTCTGATGAGATAAAGATTCAGATGGTTCTCACCTTCTCCCTTCTTCCCCTAATTACAATAGGTATTTTGTACCTCTTGATGTATTCAGTCTCCCTCCATCCTCCATTATTCTTACTGCCATTATCCTTACAGTGGCCATCTGACTCAATCAATCTATGAAAGGAACCCCTACTATAAGGAATGGAGTGGAGAGAAACTGTATATGAAGATGGATAGGAAAGATTGGGGGAGGGGGTTTTTATACACTAAGACAGTATGATAAGTAATGAAGTAAAGTCAATGATCAGATCCAATTGGGTAAAAGGTCATTTTTCAGAAACCAGAATGGTTCTGAAGTGGAGTCCAAGTTACCAACTGGGAGTAGATATGGATGATGTCCATGATTGTGGTGGAGTATTCTTTAAGTGGTTGGGCAGCAAAAGGGGAAAATGATCAAAATGTTCGGAGACCACTATCCTAAGGAGTAGTTGCTGTCAGATTAATCATCTAGGCTAGCCTAGGATAGTCAGAAGAGTCTAGCCATCTAGGAAGAGTCAGAGAAAGAAAAATGGTGGTTGTTAATGACTCCCTGATTGGTTAGTGAAGCAGCTGATCAACCTAGTAATCACCAAAGAGAGGATCTGGTGTCTTCCCATCCAATGAAGTCAAGGTATAGAAGGATGACTACAAAAAATTCTCAAGACAGATAATGTTTTTGATGACTCCCATGAGCATTGTCAATTAACTCTTGGGAAAGAAAGAGAAAACTAATTAGGGTAGAAATTGTATATTGGTCACTGTTAACAATTGAAAACAATACCATAAACCACAGATTAAAATATGAGAGGGAGTAGAACTGAAAATGACTAGTAAGGATGTATTTGCCTAATGTCTTATGAATCAGAAAGGGGAGAGAGGAAAATGCCTGTATTCAGACACTAAATTGGATACTTCAGAGAACAGATGCAATATGGAAAGGAGGACAGTGGATTCAGAGGAC
This sequence comes from Macrotis lagotis, assembly GCF_037893015.1. NCBI lineage: Eukaryota > Metazoa > Chordata > Mammalia > Peramelemorphia > Peramelidae > Macrotis > Macrotis lagotis. Next base: position 769,086,120 of record NC_133658.1, on the reverse strand, counting down.
ACAAATTTCAAGAAATCGACCAACTAAAACACATAGAATGAAATTTGTATGCACAAATGCCCAGTTTTGTCAACAAGATGAATGAATTAGAGATATTCAGGTAAAAAGACAAATTTTCAATTAATAGTTTTTACTGACATTTACTGGGATCAGACACATGAAATAATTATCACTCTGCATAGGTATACCTTCTTCAAATGAAAAAGCATGGGTAAAGCAAACTAGACTCATTTTATAAATTAAGAAGTCTACTTGTGTGTAAATTAAGGAACTAAAGGATGGAGAGCACTTGTTTGAAGTTCAATTCAGCAACCAACTAAAAAGTATTGTCTTCAGAGTAAACTACAAATGACTTAGGTAGAAGAAATATATGGCACACACAGAAAATATATAACAAGTCTGCCATAGTGAAAAAATAAAAGTAGCAATGAGGCACGTTGATTATTCAGACATTTTCAGTACTTTCTCTCTAACAGAAAGCAAAATAAACAAAAAAAAACAAGCATGAACTAAGTTTTGAATTTCATTAACTTTAATTTCATTCCAAATAAAATTATTAGAACCCATAAGGAATTTTAATTATGATCCAATTCTTCCCAACTAGGGTAAATTAGTGGAAGGAAGGAAGGAAGGAAGGAAGGAAGGAAGGAAGGAAGGAAGGAAGGAAGGAAGGAAGGAAGGAAGGAAGGAGGGAAGGAGGGAGGGAGGGAGGGAGGGAGGGAGGGAGGGAGGAAACAAGGAAGTAGAATGGAGGTAAGAAAAAAGAAAGGAAGGGAAGAAGTAAGGAAGAAATGAAAATAAAGAAAACAATGCTCCTTAAAAATGAAGCCACTTCATTTCAGAATGTGTCAAAAATATAATGTTACAATTAGCAAGAAAATAGTTAATCCCAAACCATTGATGGATTTCTCATTTTCTCTCTTCCAGCTTCTAAGTCATTTAACTATCGATTTAAACATAGACAGATATGTTTATATAAAACACACTTCTATGAAAAACTAGAATAGTCATTTTAGTTTCATTTTTAGGAAGGTCAGGAATAAAAAGATAACATTGTGGAAGTTACAAGTCAGACTCCAAATCCAATGAGTACTCAATGAGCAAATTACAACTATGTCAAGACTTTGAAGGCAATAACATGTGCTGGATTCCCATTACAAGAGCAGCCAAACCTACAGAGTCTAATGATCAAAAATATTGATTTATTCCTGTCACAGGCTTTCAATCTCCCCCTGGCTTCTAATTAAATCTCACTTACATTCTGCTCAGCTGTGTAACCCTTCTGTTGTACATAAGATAAAACCTTTCTTGTACCTAATGCCTCCAGTCTATATCATTTCACCAACATGACTTGACTTGAATAAAAAGATTCTTGGCCTCTATGAATTTATACCCTATCAGAATTTTAAAGAATCTAAAATAAACTATACTCACACAGTAATGATTTCCCATAGAAATCTGTTGGAGATATCACTTTTATTTGTGTTGTATAATTTTGTTTTACTTTGTTCTTTGTCAACCTGTGATTTCAAATATGTGGTATCCCAGTATCTAAAAGCCTTACACCAATTCACATCAACACCTTTTTCTATGAATTATAATGCAGTAACTTGACTTTTTCTAAATGACTTTTCTATAAAAGAAAACTCACTTGGGGCTTTTTTTAAGGCAGAGGGAAAGGAGAAATATCAAGAAATAATTACTTAGAAGAGATTGGGGATAGAGAGGAAAGATTGCAAATTACAGTTTGGAACTCAGCTGAACTCTCCCAACAATTCCCTCCAAATAACTTTAAAATAATTCCTCCAATCATTTTTATCTCAATATATAGTATTGAGTCACTGAAAAGAGATGCCAAACAGGGAAAGAAAAAAACTTGAACTGGGAATGGTAACTGTCCTTCTTCTCAAGTTCCTGAAATATCTTTTTTCTTTTAATATACATCTATCCCTGAAACATTGCAGTGGTTTTACTCTTAATGTTTTTGAAGTCAACTTATAAATTCCTTTTCTATGACGTTCTTCTTGTATTAAGATGAAACTAAAGTACTCCTCTGGGGTAAGAGGAAGAAAAGAAAGATATAAGAAAGGAGTATTGCCTAGATATTTTATTGTTGTTATATTTTTTTATAAGTAAGCTGAATTTACCTGTCACATAGACTCAAAGAATGCAAGGATAAATTCCAAGGCAGACAGTACAAAAGACAGAGATTTCAATAAGATGCTACATTTTAAATTCAGTGGTAGTTATTTAAGAGGATAGAAGAGACTAAGACATGAAGAAATGATTCATTCCACTTGAATTTCATTTTGGTCTGTCACTAATCCCTTAACTCGATACTTTGTTCCTTCTTTCCAAAGTTACAATTGAAATTTAATTTGAAGTTTTAAGATATCTCAGCAAAATTAGAGAGATGTGGTTTTGTACACCAAAGATATTCAATTAAAGATATAAAAATATCTTATTAAGAAATAATATGTTTTTTATAAATACCTTCAATATCTCACTTACTAAATTCTCATAGCAACAACTCTTTAACATTTTTTTCCTCACACTAAAGTAGTTTCCCAAAAGTTTATTTTTAAGGCAAACAAATACATGTTAGCTACCTGGAGAGAGGAATATTTTCTTTTAGAAAATTTTTTGATTTTTTATTTCTGATTCAAAAAATATTTCTTACAATTATTTTTTTCTTAATTTTCTTAAATGTCCCTGTAATGCAATGTCTGGTCCTAACTCCTCAACATTTTCATTTTCATTTAATACTATCATGAGAAATCACATGGCTGAGTGGAGGGAGGATTGACTTTTATGCCCTGAAGACCCGAGTTCATATCCTGTCTTTGAAAAATAATGTTTGAGAGGTGGCTAGGTGGTGCAGTGGGTAGAGCACCGGCTCTGGAGTCAGGAATACTTGAGTTCAAATCCAGCCTCAGACACTTAATAATTACTTAGCTGTGAGGATTTGAGCAAGCCACTTAACCCCATTGCCTTGCAAAAAAATAATAATAATGTTTCAATGACCCATGAGAAAGTCACTTGACATTTCAGTGCTCTGGTTAACTCCCTGAGACTCTGAGTTGAGATTGTGTTTTTTTATTCTACGTCAGGGAAAGAAGTTTAAACTGGGTTTTCCTTACAATGATGTCATCACAAGTCTGGTCTGGAGGTAGAATTAAAGAATGTGTAGTACAATATCTGGAGCAAGGAATAGAATGTTCACTCTCTTGATATAAAACAATAAAAACTTATTGTCAGTAAAGATGATTGAATCTGTTCCCTTTGAACTTTATGTTGCCTTTCATTGTTATAAAAATTAACCATAAATCAACTACTTACTTACCTAGATACTCTGCCAGAAGTTGAAGATAATGACAAAGAGCTGGAAGAAAAGGGCATTTTCCAAAATAATATTTCCTGAGAAACATGTAAAGATACAGTATAAAGAACTAAAGCTTCCATTCCCTCAAAGTATGAGATTATCTTGAATGCTTATAAGATTAAACTAAATATGTCTTCTTGGAATTCAAGGAATTCCATAGTCAGTCAGCATTCTCCCTTCTGACTTGATCTTCATCATCAATATTCCAATTATATCAGATTTAGTCTCCTAAATTCTATCAGAACTTCCTAACTCATTCCCAACTCAGATGCTTACTCTAAATTTTCTAAATACCCTTTCAAGGGTAGCTTCAGTTTTTTCTTTTCCATGAAATTATTCTGTCCTACATTAATGTTTTAACTTCTATTAATTCTCATAATGTTTATTGGATATTCATTTTTCCAAATTGGTTCCTTTAACTTTAACTTGATTAAACATTACTCCTGATATAATCATATTGCCACCACTCTTGTTGGTTAGTTGTTGTTCTTCACTCTCAAAGAGATCCAAAATGACATCACTATTTTGTGGTCAAGGTACAATGTATCCAACTGTGGCTGATCAGACCAATATAAGCTTGGAAAGTTCTACCATGGGTAAGGCAAAAGTAGTTCACATAAACATTTGGAGTAAAAACATCTAAATTTCTACATCTCATGTTTCTCTTGAACTGCAAATCTGCTTCACTCATAGAGCACATCTTCAATGTGGGAAAAGCATTCTGGGCACTCCTTTAACAGAGCTTCTATCTCATGTCACACAATCAATTCCAAAGTACTTCAAAGAAACCTTGAGAGTGTTTTTGTATTGTTTCTTCTGACCTTTGTGTGAGCCCTTGCCTTGCATGAGTTATCCATAAAATAAGTTTTTTAGGCAAATATACATTTGACAATTGAATAATATGGTCAGATGATTTGAATTATACTCTTGGCAACACAGTTTGAATACTTAGCAGTTCAACTCCAGAAAGAACCTTTGTGTTCTGGTACCATATATTTCAAGGTAATCTTCAGAAACTTCTAAGACAAATCAAGTGGCATAGTCCTGGATATTGTCCAGGCTTCAAAAGCATACAACAATGAGGTCACCACAATGGCTCTAGAAATCTCCAATTTGGTAGGCAGGCTAATATGTTTTCTCTCCCATGCTTTCCTTCAGACCCTTTCTAATACTGAGCTAGTTCTAGAAATGCATGATTCAATCTCATCATCTATGTGCACATCATAGCCAAAGTAAGTGAACTTTTCTACTATATTTAATATTTTTTATTTGTTGTAATTGATGGTTTCACGTATGTATGGTGTGGTGCTGAGGGGGTGGAGAATTATTTTCTTGTTGTTAATCATTAAGACAAAGTTAGCACAAGTGACAGAGACTGATCCATACTTTGTTGAATCTTGGCCTCAGTGACTGCATTGAGTATGCAATCATCAGGGAATAAAAAGTGATGACCAACTCTCCCTCCACTTTAATCTTAGCTTGCAGCCTTTTCAAATTAAATAATTTATCATCTGTGTGGTAGCTACCCTTGATATCATTTATGTGCTTTTTGAGGACATCTGAAAAAATTGCTGAAAATATTTTTACCTGTGGTGGGTACTCTAAACTTACAGATACCCTTTGAGCTACTTCAATTCTTCCTTTATAGAGTGCTACAACCTCACTGATGAGGACACACTGTCCTGGGAAGTCCTATGCTAGTGCCTCACATATTTTACAATCAATTCTAAAGTTCTTCAATGAGATCTGCAGGGTCTATTGGTATCACTCCTTCTGACACCCTTGTGAGCACTTGCCCTGTATGAATTCTCATAAAACTTTTTTTGGCAAGTTTACATTTGGCATTCTCACAACATGTTGAGCCCATCATAACTTCACTCTCTGTAGTAATGTCCAAATGCTAGATAGTTTAGCTCGAGAAAGGCCCTCAATGTCTGGTATCTTCTCTTTCCAGCATCTTCCCAAAACAATCTGAATGGAAACAATTAAGTTTCCTGATATGATGCTGGTGGACTATCCAGGTTTCACAGGTATACAGAAATGAGGTCAGCACAATGGCTCTGCAGACCTTCAGTTTGGTAGTCAGTCTAAAACCTCTTCTCTCCCACACTTTTTTTCAGAATCTCCCAAATACTGAGTTAGCTCTGGCAATAGGAGTGTCAATGTCATTTTCAATGTGTACCTCCTTGGAAAGGACACTGCCAAGGTAAATGAACTTGTCCATAGTACTCAAAACATCTCCATTTGCTGTATTTGATGGTTCCACATGTGGATGGTATGTTTCTGGCAGGTGGAGCACCTGTGTTTTCTTGGTGTTAATTGTTAAACCAAAATTAGCATAAGCAGCAGAGAATCAATCCATTCTTTGTTGCATCTCAGCTTAAAAAGCTACAGTGAGTGCACAATCATCTGCAAACAGAAGATTATGCACCAACTCTTCCTCCACTTTAATCTTGGCTTATAGACTTTTTAAGTTGCAGATTTGCCATTAGTGTGGTAGCTGACCTTCAGTCCATGTTCATCCTCAGTGAAGGCTTTTGAAAACATGACTGAAAACATCATACAAAAAAGTATGAGAGCAGGATCACATTCTTATTTCAATCCATTGATGCCTGGGAAATCTCTAGAGCATCATCCACCATCCAGAACATGGGCAGGCATACTGTGATGAAATTGACACACAATACTGATGAACTTCTCTGGGCAACCAAATTTTGACATAATTTTCCATCAACCCTCACAACTGATGGTATTAAAGGCATTGGTCCGATCTACAAATATTGCATACAAACCTCTGTTCAGTTCCTAGCACTTTTCCTGAAGTTTTCAGGCAGCAAACACTATATCAATTGTTCCTCTACTGTTTCTGAAGGCATTTTCTCGGAGGTAATCATCTTCCAGGTGAAGGATCAATCTATTAAGAAGGACTCTGGCTAGAGTCTTACCAGCAATGACTAGAAGAAAATACCGCTGTGGTTGTCATAGGACAATCTATTTCCTTTACTTTAATAGAGATGGGCAATGGAGACATCCTTGAATTCTTGGGGGATAATCTCTTCATGCCATATAACCTGAAAAATTTCAGACAGATCCCCCACCTTGAAGTTCTCAGCTGGAATGGAATCAACACCAGGTGCTTTGCCACTTGAAAAGAGCCTAATGGTATTCAAAACCTCTTCTTCAGTTGGAAGTTCAGCTAGGAACTGATTGACTTCAAATTGTGGTAAATGGTCAATGACTTCTGCCTTGATTGATGATGGTCTGATAAGAACACTATCATAGTGTTCAATCCATCTCTCTAGGATCATGTCCCTATCATTAATCTATGTGGATCCATCCACACTGAATAGTTGAGATGCACCAAAGGTCTCCAGTCCATAAATATCCTTCAGAGCATCATAAAAAGCATCTTGATTTGTTACTGTCTGCATAAAACTGAACTTCATCTGTCTTCTTACTGAGCCAGGGGTCTTGCATCTCTCTAAACTTCTTTTTTGATAGAATTAGTTTTGATGGAATTAAATGTTGACCTCTTAGAAATGAATGAATTATCATTCTGGTAAACCCTGTGGGCTTCTCTTTTTTCATTTAGCAGCTTCTTTATTTCCCCATCATTTTAATTAAAACAGCCCTGGTGTTTGCAAGAATTCTGGCCCAGTTGAACAAATGCAGTGCCGTATATCAGATCTCTGAAAGCTGCCCACTTTTTCTACTTCACTGTTGTCAACTGTGTTTTGGCTCAGTTTTCCCTCCAAGTTAGCAATGAACTGTTCTGCTCAGAGAAATCTCTTAGCATTAATTCTTCTAGTAATCATTTTTCCCCTGGGGCCACCAATTGGGTGAATGTGAAAATTTACCTTAGAGAAGATGAGTCTGTGATCAGTCCAGCACTCTACACCACACATTGTCTTTGTCACTCTCACATCCTATCTATATCTTTTCCTTACAGTCACATAGTCTATCAGATGCCAATGTTTGCTACAAAGGTGCATCCAGGAAGTTTTGTTGCCTTTAGGTAAAGGGAAGACTATGTTTGTGATAAGGCGGCCATGGGATATGCAAGTCTTCAGTAGTAGGTGATCATTGCTGTTGCTGTTTCCAACTCCATTCTTCCCAAGGATTTCCCTGAGCCTTCTCTAGTATTAAAGTCACCAGGAATTAGAAATTTGTCCTCTTTTGGTACATTGATGAGAAGAGTCATCAGGTCTTCATAAAATTTTTCTTCAATTTCATCATTGTTTGTCATACTGGGAGCATAGGTACTGATGATGGTGGCATGGCATTTTTGTAGAAGTGTCAATATCATTGTCATGAATCTGTTTTTTTACTCCTTTAGGTAGGCATTCAAGAAAGTCAAATAAATTAGTTTTGATTGCAAAAACCTAACCTGGTTTCACAGTGTTCTCCTTCACTGTGGTCACTTCAGAAAAAAAACCTGTATACAGCTCCAACTTCAGTAAACTGGGTTTCATTTTCCAGCCTTGTTTCACTCTGGGTTGCAATTTTGATATGATACCTGCTAAGTTCTCTTGCAACAAGGGTGTTCATCTTTCAGGTCTCTTGGATCTTCCATGAGTGTGGGCACATTCCATGCACTGAGAGTGAGTGGAATATTCTTTGAAGACGTTTTTGTAGATATTTTTGTGTCCTGACCAAATTGTATAATCCCTACCTGCTGTGGTAATCAGGTCAGAGTTGGGTAAACAGACAATTTTTAGGGCACCATTTCTAGCCCCTTCCTAGCATCAGGAAGTCAACAGTGAGATCCTTAAAAGAGCTATTCAGTCACCCAGGGGGATGCCAAATTTCACTGCTGCTTTCAGTGTGGAAACAATGTTATGACCTGGGCTGCCTGTGTACAGGGTTGTGACTACAGTTCCCAGTGTATCTGTACCCACTGCTTCATCTCTTGCCTGTTGCCACTGAACTTTGAGGAATGGTTATGAATGATGTCTTTTGTTGCAAGGGTAAATTGGATTTAAGTGAGGTAGAGTTGCATGAAGTCATCTGCCTCACTCTCTCTTCCAAAGTCATCATGATCCAGTATAGCAAGACAGAATCAAGACAACTGGTAATGGCTCTAGATGCAGTGGATGACCTTGGCATCTTCAATGTCTAACCAAGGCTCTCCACAGCATCTACTTGAGCTGGCTTCATGGCCCTTGTAATGAATTGTTCTCTTCTTCACATTCCTCGATGAGCTTGAGACTCCATCAGTTAACCTCAACCTGGTTTAGCCCAACTGCTGAAATGGTTTATCAGAGTGTAGCTGCTGTGCATGCTGTATCTTCTTGAAGCCACAGGTGAGAGTTAGGTGGCTCAGGTGCACATCAAAGGTGAAATGCAACTCTGAAGAGGGTTCATCAGCCTTCACTCCAATATACTAATCTTCCTTGAACACACGCTATACCCCAAAAAGCTTTAATAATAAATGGCTTTTGCTATTTGTTTCCTACTCCATTCATTTCGAGGTCTCCCTGCTATCTTTGATAGTCTATGCCTACTCTTGCATTAAAGTCATCCCAGAATTATTTTTGTCCTTTCTCTGCACATTAATTATGAGAGTCTCCAGGTATTCATAAAATTTTCTTTTCTCACATTAGCATTTATCAAGATGAGACCATGCACACTGATGATGTCACTTTCTGCAACTGAAAATCACCTTGGCATAAACCTATCTCCTACTCATTTTGGTAGGTATACAAGCTTGTTGACATCATTAGTTTTTTTGTTGATTTATTGATTTTCACATTATTATAATAATCTTGTGAAAGTAAACATAAACTTTCCTTCCCTGCCCCCCCCCCCAAAAAAGAAGGAAAAACCTCAAGAGAAACAAAGTGAGAGAAAAAAATGTGTCTATGTTTAGATACCATCATCTCTATCTCTGGGATGGATTGATTTCTTCATCATGACTATCAGAAATGTAGCTTCAATATCTTTTCCCATATTTGCTATTGTTAACTGTATTTCCCTCGATTCTATTTCTCCCCACTCTCATTTATTCTCTTCTTTCTTTTCATTCTGTTCATCCTCAGAAATGTGTTCTATCTGACTACCCTCACTCATGCTCTTCCCTCTCTTCTATAACCTAACTCTTACTTCCCCTCCCCCATCTCCCTAAACCCCTTCCTCTCCTCTCATTTTTCCTCTGGGGTGAGATAGATGTCTTTATCTTATTGAATGAGTTTGTTATTTCCTCTCTGAGTCATTTCTGTTGAGAATGAAGTTCCACTCATGACCCTCTTCCCCCTCTTCCCCATTCCATTCCATTGTAGATTTTTCTTGACTCTTATGTAAAATGTGTTAGCCCCTTCTCCCTCTCCTTTCCCTTCCTCCCAGTACTTTCCTTTATCACTGACCCCATCTTTATGCTATATTATACCATTATATTCAGGTTCTTCCTGTGCCTTGTCTACATATATATATATATATATATATATATATATATATATGTATATATATATATATGCATGTATATGTATATATATGTATATGTATATTAATATGTGTGTATTATATATACATATATATAAAATACATATATACTACTTCTAACTGCTCTTATAAATGAAAAGGTTCGATGAATTATAAGTATCTTCTTTCCATGCAGAAATGCACACAGTTCAGCATCATTAAGTCCCTCAAAATTAATCATTCTTGTCTATCCTCTCTTTGCTTCATCTGAATCTTGTACTTGGAGATCAACTTGCTGTTCAGCTCTGTTCATTTCAACAGGAAAGTTTGAAAGTTCCCTGATTCATCGAAAATTCATCTTTTCCCCTGAAAGATGATGTTCAGTTTTGCTACATAGTTGATTCTCAGTTGTAAGTCAAGCTCTTTTGCCCTCTGTAATATCATATTCCAAGCCCTTCGAGCCCTTAATGTAGATGCTCTCAAATCCTGTATAATCTGGACTATAGTGACACAGTAACTGGATTATTTTTTTCTGGCTGCTTGTAGTATTTTCTTTTTGAATTGTGAGTTTTTAAATTTGACTATAATATTCCTGGGAATTGGGGTGTTTTTTTGGGGGGTGCATCTCTTTCAGGAGCTAATTGGTGAATTTCCTCAATTTCTATTTTATCCTCTGCTTCTAGGATCTCAGGGAAATTTTGCTGTATTTCTTGAAAAACAAAGTCTAGGCTTTTTTCCTGGTCATGACTTTCAGGTAATCCAATAATTTTTAAATTATCTCTCCTGCCTCTGTTTTCCAGGTCAGTTGTTTTTCCAATGATATATTTCACATTTTATTCTAGTTGTTCATTCTTTTGGATTTGTTTTGTTGTTTCTTGATTTCTCACAAAGTCATCATCTTCCCTTAGTTCCATTCTATATTTGAAGGAATTATTTTTTTTTCAGAGAGTTTTTGAATCTACCTTTTTCATTTGGCCAATTCTGCTTTTTAAGGCATTTTTCTCCTCATTGACTTTTTGGACTGCTTTGTCCATTTGACCTTAACTGGATTTTAAGATGTTATTTTTTTTTAGGTTTTTGCAAGGCAGATGGGGTTAAGTAGCTTGCCCGAGTCCACACAGCTAGGTAATTATTAAGTGTCTGAGACCAGATTTGAAACCAGGTACTCCTGACTCCAAGGCTGGTGCTTTATCCACTGTGCCACCTAGCTGCCCCTAAGATGTTATTTTCTTCAGAATGTTTTTGTATCTCCTTCACCAAGCTGCTGACTTGATTTTCATGATTTTCCTGTTTCATTCTCATTTCTCTTTCCATTTTTCCTCTATCTTCCTTACTTCATTTTTTTAATCAAACTTTTTTTTTTATTTTTAAATTTATTTGTTTATTTATTTTCATCTATTTGTACATGTATATTTCCAAGTTACAAAATTTCCCTCCACCCTCCCTTCCCACCCACCCCCCAAGTTGGAAATAATCAGGTTAGCATTTTACATACATATATTGTTAACCATATTTGCAAATTAGTAAATTTTGGCATGAGGAATTAGGATTTTAAAAAAAGATACATAAGAGATAATTTTTATAAAGTATTCATCAGATTCAGAAGGATTGTTTAATTTTTTTCTGTATGTTTTATTTTGTTTTGCTTTTCTTCCTCTGGTTGGGGATAATATGGTATATAACCAGTCAAATACAGTCGTCCTAGCTCTCTGGATTGTCAAAAGGAGTTGTTTCCATCAAGGTTGTTCATCTCATAATAATGTTGATGTGTACATTGTTCTCTTGGCTCTGCTCCTTTCACTTAGCATCAGATCCCATGTCATTCTTTCCTTCTCTAGAGTCTGACCATATATGGTTTCTTATAGAACAATAATATTCCATAGTATTCGTGTACCATAACTTACGTAGCTATTTCCCAGTTGATGGGCATCCCCTCAATTTCAATTCTTTAACACTACATAAAGAGCTGCTATTAATATTTTGGAATATGTGAGACATTTCCCATTTTTTATAATTTCTTTTGGTTATAGTCCAAGAATTGGAATTGGTGGATCAAAGGGTATGAACAGTTTTATTGCTTTTTGGGTATAGTTCCATATTGTTCTCCAGAAATGTTGGATCTGTTCACAACTCCACCAGCATCAGGGTCCCAATCCTCTCACAACCACTCCAACATTGATCATCTTCCCTTTTTCTCATCTGGGCTAATCTAATTGGTGTGCGATGATTCCTCACTTTTGTTTTACTTACTTGATTTTTTAAATCTTTTTTGAGCTTATCCATGATCTGAGACCAATTCCTATTTCTCGTGGAAGGTTTGGATATAGAACTTTGAATTCGTCATCTTCTGAGTATATATTTTGGTCCTACATGGGACCAAAGTAATTTTCTATGGTAAGGTTCTTCTTTTTCTGCCATTTGCTCATTTTCTCAGCTTATGACTGATTTACTATACTTGCAAAGTTTTTGAGAGTTTTGGGGACACCTCCCCACCTTCATTTCTTCAGTGTCTTATGAGAGGCTTTGACTACTCACCTGGCCTATACTCAAGTCTTTGGATTATTACAAGCATTCCCATCCACCCTAGAACTGTGAGGAGGATCCCTGGTAGTATGGGGACCCGGACTGTGACCTGGATCTGAGTCCTGCCCCATAAGGGCAGAGAGACCTCTGCAGTTTCTCCCCACCCCTTTACCATCTGTGGGCTGAGCACTCTGGAAGCAGCTTCTGGGTGGTTCTGTAGGTTCCACTCCACTGAAGTTTTTCCAACTCCCAATCTGGTGGAACAGACCTTTTCCTCAGATCTACCAAATTCTCTTGGACTGGAAAATTGTTTCAGTCAACCTTTCTGTGGGTTCTGTCCCTCTAAAATTTGACTACAGTAATAATGTTATGGCTTTTGAAGCTTTTGGAGGAAGAGTTTCATGGAATTCCTGCCCTCAAGGTGCCATTTTGATTCCACCCATTCCAATGACTAGATTAGTTTTGATTGCAAAACCTATACCAGTTTCACAGCGCTGCCCTTCACTATGGCCACTCCAGAATAACATGTATCCAACTCCAACTTCAGTAACCTGTTCTTTATTTTCTAGCCCTGTTTCACTCAGGGCTACAGAAGCAATACCTGATGACTATTCTGGGAACAAGAGCTGTTCATCTTTCACGTCTACTAGATGTCCACAAACATGCACACATTTCATATACAGATAGTGAAATCATCTTTGCAAACATTTTTGTATATTATTTTTGTTTTATCCATAGGGTTGGAGCCCTGCCTGCTTTGATAAGCATATAAGATTTAGGTGAAACATAATTTTTAGGGCACCTTTTCCTTCCTCCCTGTCACAAGCTTAGTGTTATGCTCCTTCAAAAATCCTGATGAGATATGCAAGTACCTACCCAATTCTACTGCCACTTCAGTTCAGAGAGAAAAATAACCTTATGATTTGAGACACATGCAGTTTTGTGACTGCAACTCCCAGTGAATCTTTGCCTTTTGCTTTATCACTTCCTGTTACCAGAGAATTTTGAGGTAGGTAAAAATAGTAAAATGGTATGAATGATGTCTTTTGCTTCATGCATAGATTGGATTTAAGTGAGTCAGCGATGTGTGAGGTCATCAACTTCACTCTCTCTTCCAGAGTAATCTTCCAGAGTCTAGTAGAAAGACAAAAATCAAGACTCACAAGATAACCCAGGATACAGTGGATGCTCTTTGTTTCTTCTAATCATGCTGCAAATTCTCCATAGTGCCTGCTTCATCCTTCTTCATGGCTATTGGAATAAATTGATCTCATCTACCTATTCCATCAGAAGAAATCATCACATGCTTGAAGTAGACAATCTTATAACTAACTAGAAGATTTGAAACCCCTCAATTACTCTGATTTAGTCTATCTAATGAAATGGTTTATCAGGGTTTGACCACTATGCATGCTACATTCTCTTGGAAATACAAGGGAGTCCTGAAAAAGGGGGAAGTAGCCCTCACATGAGAGGGATTAGTCTTCCCTGAACACACACTAAGCCCTGCCATCACTCTGACAGATCTTCATCACCTATAACCTGGGCTACTGCAGTAATCTCCTAATCCAAGTCTCTCTTTACTCCAAACCATTTTTCATGTGAATGTTAAAATTCTTTAAGAGTAACTAGATAATAAAGTGGATAAGGCACTAAGACTGAAGTGAAGAAGACATGGGTTCAAATCTAACCTAAGATACTTGCTAGACCTGTGTGTAGGACATTTAATCTCTCTTTACCTCAGTTTCCTCAGCTGTAAAATGAGTATAATAATAATAATAATAATAATAATAATAATAATACCTAAACTCCCTTCCTCAAGATTGTTGTGAAGATCAAGTAAAATAATAATTGTAAATGCTTGAGAGGGTATCTGGCACATAGTAAAAAAGTATCTAAATAAAGCAAACAAATATAGAATGAATATAAATAAATAAAAATAAATCTATTCCTATTCCCAAGGATCCTATATAAACTTATTTGACTTTTAATTCTCTTTACATTCAAACCCTTTATATATAGTTCTAGTCATTTTACACATTACATGATTCACTTCCATATATCACCTACATGATTTGGAGCCCAGTCATATTTCCCTATTCAAATTTTGCACATGATGCTCCATCCCTTAGTCCTTTAGTTTTATAATAACTATTCTTCATGCCTAGGATACACGTCCCTCCTTTTCTCTGGTTCATGGAATATCTGATTTCCTCCAAGCACCAAGTTATCCATATTTGACTTTTCCCAATACCACCAGTTACATGTGTACTCTCTCTCCACACAAATTTGTTTCCATTTTGCCCATATTATGTGCCTATGTAGCTAGTCTCTACTCTTAGGATGCAAGGTCTCTAAGGTCAGAACTGTTTCATTTCTGTACCTATAACTCCAGCACTTAACTCAATGTTAAGGTATATGCTACATAATTAATAAAAATTTATTGATTTGTTAACTAATGGCACAGTCTATAGAGTACCAGGTCTTGAATCAGGAAGATAAGTTCAAATCTCACCTTAGACACTTGATGATGTTTGTTCTTCATTCTCAAAGACCATGATATCATGAATATGATGCCATGACATTCAAGCAAATCAGATTTGAGGGATAAACTGCTGTGCAAAGACACCAGCCTCATTTTTTTCCTCCAGAGCCATCTGGATCCATGGATCAGGATGACTGTAAATGGATTTGGTTGCAACTCAATCAGGATAAAATGACTTATCCAAGGTCACACAACCAGTAAGTGTCAAACATTTGAACTCAGGACCTCCTGAATCCAGGACTGGTGCTCTACCAAGCTGCCCTCTTAGACATTTACTAGCTGTGTGACAGTGACCAAATCACTTAAGTCTTCTTTGCTTCATTTTCTTGTATAAAATGGAGATAAGAATTGCACCTATCTTGTAAGGATCAAATATGATATAATAATTTTAAATTAGTAGGCACATAGTAAGGGCTATGTCAGTGTTAGCTTCTGCTATTATATTATTATTATTATTGTTATTATTATTATTATTATTATTACAGTAGACATGGCTTAGAGTAGTAAATGCTGTAGGGATTATTCAAGTGGAGGTGATTTTAAATGAATCAGTGAGGAATCATAGAAGGGAGTTCTGAATGGGATGATTAGTTAGACTGTAAAGTAGCATAGGCCATCTATAAACCAGATTCCATGGGGAAATTTTTTTCTATACCCTACTTAACACATACCCCCTCACATTAAGCTACTTGTCCAAAATGGCACTTGAATGGCCCTAATGTTCCACTTTGTTTTGTCTGTGAAGATGTCAAACTGTCTTTTGGAACTATGAAAGGAATCCAATGTGATGTACCATATGCTATAGAGTTTTTGATGACTTGGCAGGACATCAAAGCTCCTGTATAGCACTTTACAAAGTAAGGGTAAGTAATGCCACTTAATTAGCCAAGTTCCCTGTGTGTTTGAAGCAGGAACAGCCTGCTTTACATCTGTAATCCTTCACAATGTGTGAAGGGTTGGGGACAGCTGAAGTCAGTTTGCATCCTCTCAGAAAAGCTCTAATCTCATTGCTAAAATGTTTCAGAGACTTCATAAATAAGGATCAGCTATGAGAAATGAGAAATGGTGGTGAATAAGAGAAACATTTTAAACTGAATTTGCTCTCTTTGGTTATATGAGTTGCAAAAATGTGTTTGCTTATTTCAGGTATATAGGACTTATCCTACTAAATCATGCAAGAGGATTATTTTCCTTTGACAATAATATCTACTAATATTAATGTAGCATTTTAACATGTACAAATTACTTTAATTTCAGTTTAAGATGGTCACAAATAAGCATACTGAGAGTCTGATTAGGCAGAGATGATTTGAATTGTGAACTGCTCTTCATAAAGACACAGAAAACATACAGTCAGCTCTGAGCTATCTCTTAGGATGGCTGAAAAAAAAATCCATTTGCTTATTCCTGCAAAGTATCCTTTATCATGTATAATTAACATGTCTGGTTTTGCCACTGGATCCTTCTTAGTTGTCCTGAATGACTTGTACTAATGAATGAACAGGGTTGCTCATGGAAAACAAGTACCCAAGATCCTCCTTCTAAATAAGACCTATGCAAGAAAAGAAAGAAATTAAGAAATAAAAATAGCAAATATTTGTAACTTTAAAGCTTATAAGGTACTTTGCATATATAATTGCATGTGATTCTTATCATCTCATATGAGGGGATAATATTGTTCTATAAGGGAAAATTGAAAGTTAAAGTGCTGAGGTGAAACCCAGGGTCACCTACCTAATATTTAAAGCAAGATCTTCCATACTCTATATCTAACATTCTAGCTACCATGTTATATTTTCATAAACTTTCTCTTTAGCTCTCTGTTACATGATTTGGTAGACCCAGAACATATGTCTATCTATACTAACAAAAATCACAGAAAAAAGATGAGCCTTATAATGTGAACATAATGACATTTTCAAATTTTTCCTTCAGAATAGGTAAAATACCAGAGGATTTCAAGCCTTTTCATAGCTCCTGGGAAATGATATCATCTAAAACCTTTCTTCTGACTCATTGAACTGAAGTCAATGTTTTAACCTTACTAATTGTAAGATTCCAAATTAAACTCATCTAAAATTGGCATTAATAGAAATGTAAAAATAGCATCTATTCACTTGCCAAAAAAAAAACCTCCCTAATCTTAAGAACTTTATATAAAGTCAATTTTACAATCATAAATCCTACAAAGATAGTTTTCAGTAACAATGAGGAAAAGGATGGGTGTTCAGGGTCTAAAATGGATAGGACTAAAGCTCAGGGTCATCTGCATAATAAACACTATTTTAAAAAAGTGTTGTTAGTCATGGCTTTTTGTTGCCATTTCTTAGTAAGAAATTGGAGAAATAATGTAATAATAGGGAGTTTGCTACTTTCCTCAAGAAATCTGCCTGCTCATTTCAGCTTTTACATTGTTTTCTTTTCAAATGAAAACACAGATGAAGAAATAGAGGCAGCTAGTTTCTGAATTATGCAATAATCACAGGAAAAAGGTCCTTATTTTAACTCTTCAATTAAATATTGAGAAAAGAGAGTCACTTAAGTGATTAACATGAAAATGTCAACCTAAATGCTCTGGGGTACAACATTTAATTTTTACTACAAGTAAGAAAATTATTAGGACAACTAGTTGGCATGGTGGAATGAGATATACTTGGAACTGAAAAGGTCTAAATAAAATTTGGCCTCACTTACTTACCAGCTATGTGACCCCTGAGCAAGTTATTTAATCTCTATTTGCCTCAATTTCCTCATCTTTAAATAAAAAAGGTCTACCTCCAGTGGCTGTCTTGAATGTCAAATGACATAATAATTATAAAGCTTTAAGCAACTGCCTAGTATATAGAATGTGCTAATTAAATGTTAGCTATTAAGTATCACCAAAAAAACATAAACTCACACATGTGTGTTTTTACATATAATATATTGCTACTTTTTCACCCTAGAAAGGTTTGTTTTCATGAGATGTTTATCACTAAGTAAACCATTCAGTCCCTTGTTTCTTTACTAAATGATTTCATCATTCACCAAAACTATATTTTATAATTTCCATGTTGTCCCTACCCTGCTGAGGGATTCTGTTATCCATTCTCCCCTTTTTACCATTAACTTCTTTCTACATAAAAATGCTTGAGCAACTCTTAATTTGAAATATACTATTGTCAATTCTTTATATTAGGGGAGCTTCATTTACCAGAACAAAAAAACCAACCTCCACCTCTCACTACTATTATTTAATTTTTGCATTTTTTTGTTTCATAAATATTTTGGATAGCGATGTCTCTATGATTATTAAAGTTACTGAAATTGTTTCTCTATTCAGCTAATTGCATACCATGATTTATATTAGACATCTTTTTGCTTTAGTTTCCCTTCTCTCAGTCTCTAACATCATCAATTTAATCAATTTAAATAGTCATGACCTTTATTAACAGTTTCAAATTGCTTAGAAACACAAATAAGAATTAATTTAATTAATTAATTATTACTTAATAATAAGCATAATAGGATGCAATTTGAGTTGTGTATAGGTGGAGGAAAGGACTGAAATTCTTCCCTCTCAATCCTCCTCCCAATGGTTCAATGAGGAACCAGCAAGGCAAGGATTAAAGTGGTAACTGGAAGACAATAAATTGCTTATTACTACAGACAACTTCTGAGAAGGAAAGGGTAAAAATATGCTATGTCTTGGTTTTTAGTAGTCTCATCAGGTCTAATCTGCTGTTTAGGTTTAGTCAAATCCTCTCTTAAAAGACTGTGACTTTGTTTCTCCTCAGATTGTCCAGGCTTTCTTGTTTTCCATTTTGGGACTCAATGCTCTAACATTTTCACAGTCAGTTCAGCAAGAAGTACAGAGATTTGTACACAACTCTTCCTGTCCCATTCTCTTCCTCCTTTATGTCTCAGGCATTTGGCTTCCTTATTAGAAGGTTATCACTCTGCATATGACATGCATCCAGGTACAAGGCATTGCTCCCACCCATCTCCCTAGAGAGGGATATATAGATATCTATATATGACTATATATACATGTATATATATATATGTATATTAAATAAAGTGGGCATATTAATAAATGAAGTAGGTTTTGGTTAATGATGCTGAAAAAATTGTTCTTGTTTTCCTTGTTCTTCTTAGAAGTCTCCCTATTTAGTCATCCTTGAAAGCATGGAAAATATAACATTAATTGGATATACAACGGACATGAACAAAAATTCTAACTCTCTCTTACTCCTTTTCTAATCTTGGCAAGTCCTTGAGTTCTCTTTCCCTCATTTATCTTATTGGTAAAATTTATGGCTTTGACTAAATCTTTAAGATCCCATCCAGTTGAAAATATCATCCTATGAGGATTATTATCTTCGAGCACTAATATAGCTGGTTGAAATTGGAGGTGAGGGAAAAAACCCAAAACACAGGCTTTTACCATTTGAGTTACTGCATTCTGCATAATATCTTTGAAAATAAAAATGTAGGAGGCTAAGTGTTTATCATTAAACCCATAGAAAGATTGCCTAATATTGCTGACAGAAAGAAAATCACTAATGTCCTCAAAACTTTGCTCTAAGGGAAGGAGTAAATGAGATTGATATTAAATTTCAATCAACAAACTGAAACTTTTGAGACTATCAAATGATAGACTCACTATGATGTCATATTCCTTTTTCATTTATTCTTCAACCATTTATTAAGTGATTATAGTGGGTAAAATGTAAAATTAATTTAGCCTTTATGATATTTGTAGGAATTCCATCAGTGACAATTTTTTCATAAAGAAGAAGTAATCTGGTATAAAAACTTAAAAATCCTAGGTCTGAATCAAGAACCTGAATGATTTATTCAGTGATTTGATAATAGGGAGCTTCTCATAAAACCAAGGTTTCTGATGTTGTGCTAGGTTGTATTCAAGAATTGCAATTTATTTTCATTTTTTGTTTCTGTTTTAAGTGACATATATATATGTAAATATATATACATATACATATATATACATATATATATACAAAAAGAGAAAATGTATGTTTGTTTTCATTATAATTATATAAGTTAATCTTTCTATAACACTTTCTATGTCCTAGAGAGTATGCTATTTTCTCATTTGATCCTGATAACAATCCTGTCTAAGTACTATTATTATCCTCATTTTACAAATGAGGAATATGAGGCAAATGGGTCCAGTGTTTTGCCCACCCAAGTAGTAAGTGTCTGAGGCCACATTTGAACCCAGGTCTTCTAGTTATGTTGTTAAAAAAAAATTGTTTCTGGGTCTTCCAACATGACAGTTGAGCCTAGGTGGGCATACTCCTAGAATCTCCCAAGCTACAATATTCCTACCCAGGAAGATTCACAGTTTTAAACAGAATATTCCTGATTTTGATCTCTGTCAAACATTTTCAAGTCAGTTATGAATGAAATAAATTGAAATTTTCATGCACAAGCATTCCAACTCAAAACAATATTAAAAAAGACTGTTTACTTTGGTCAATATAGATAAACCTTATTCTTATTTGCCAAGTAAAAGTTTAATTCAAATTCATGTATTGTTTCACAACTCTTCTTTTATGTGGTTATTTAGAGAAATGGATATTGTTTTTAAAAGGAATGGTATGTTTTTCTTTTGTTTGAATTTTCTGTTGTTGGCTTTTCCATGTTGCCTCAGTACAATTAATCAAGCACTTATTTAGGACCTACAGTATGCAAGATACTGAGGCTACAAAGACAAAACCAAAATCAGTCTTTGCTTACAAAATAGAAGTTCCTAATGATGAATATTGGAGAAGAATTATTAATTTACTTTAAATAAAGTAAACCTACCTTTAGTTTTGCTCACTGGGTCAGGGATAAAAATGTGTGTATCTGTGAAAGAGCAGAACACTGCTAGTGATACAAAAAAAAATGCATGCATACACTATCATATTATATTATAAGGCTGTTGTTGGGTGTTCAAAAATAATATAGGGGGAAAAAATCATTAGAAAAGGGTGTGCAGTCCATGAGAGACAAAGTAAAGCTGCATCTTAAGAAAATATTTAATTGAGTTTAAATTGAAAGTGACTCCCCTGAAAGGAAGCAAAAGGCCAAGACATCACCATATCATGGATCAACTGAATATACTTGTGGTAACTACATTTAAAGAGAATTGCTCCTGCTGAATTCAGTGAACTCTGGATTATGCTGCAGCCCTTTTGAGCTATAAATGCTGAGCAGACCCTAATAGGAAGTTATCTGACTCAGCATTTTCTGTAAAACCATATATATTGGGCAAAAATACTAAAGAGAGTGGGCACATTAATAAATGAGGTGGACCATAAAATCTATGATGATGCTAAAGTGACTGAATTGCTTTTCTAAATCAACCTTTAACAAGGAAAATCAAGAAAAGAGCTCTGGACTATTAGGAAGTAATGAAGTAAAAATAGCTTTTCGTAAGAAAGAGGCAGGTGAGTGCCAAAGAAACGTGATTATGAATAAATCCCCATATCTGGATTTGTGCTTTCTGGCAGGACTGGGGAATTAGTTAAGGTACTTACTAAAACACTGAGTAGTCCTGAAGTCAAAGACATGCAGGAGTGATAAAAGTTTAGAAGACAAAGATGCTAATTTACCTCTTGTTTTTCTTTTTTTCAAAGAGATTTTTTCCCTTTTGTAATGGTACTCAAAATATTATCCACATAAAGCTAGTAGTCTGTTGGATCCATAGACTAGACACTGATGTTCAGGTTTGATGGAGTTCATAGAATAATATGAATTGACAAGTGAAGTTAAAGAGTTTCTGAATACTGAGATTTGGAATGTTTCTTTTAATATCACTCATAATAAATTCATACTTTTCAGAGGGGAAGAGAAGAATGAATAAAAATGCTCCCCCATGGTATGACAGCATCTTTGGTTTACACCTTATGCCAGGAGTTCTTAATATTATTTTTTGTTTGAATGTATCATTATCACTTGAGAATCTCATGAAGCTTATGGATTTCTCATAAATAAAATACAATACATCTTAATACCAAGCAAACCAGTTATATTGAAATAAATGCATATATACATATACATGAATACATTTACATGTATATAAATATATGTATATATATATATATATATATATATATATTCACTGATATATGTATGTATATTTGTTGTCCTTCATGCTCAAAGAGGATCAAAATGACATTATTATCCTGGGATCAAGGTTAAAAGTATATCCAACTTTGAATAGACCAATACAAACTTGAAAAACTCTACTACAAGTAATTCTACATAAACATTTGGCAGGTAAATGTCTCTAAATTTATGCATTTCACACTTTTCTTGAGCTAAAAGAAATGGTTACAATGGAGCTTGAAGATTTCAAAAGAATATATAGCACCCCTTCAAAGAAAGTAAAATACCAGACCCAATCTAACTTTATTGCAGGTTACTTATGTAATAGAGAATGTGGCTCTATATGCCATAAATGCCAATGGATTTGGCTCAGTCTTCAAGGTTAGCAAGATTGCTTTGAATATTGATTGTTTCATCCAAAATATTTGCTGTTCCTCCTAGCTTCACAACACACCCAAATTTGATAGGTCTGCCTTCATTTTCTGTCATGAGTTCATTTAGAAAAACACAGGGTCAGATCACTGAGACTTCATAATAGACTTCCTTACAGATTAATAAAAAGGAATTAACGATCATCCTTTTCGTTCACAAGTCTAAATCCATCTAGCTTCATGATAAATCTAAATATTGTCAACAGGAATGGAGTGTCAGACTTTATTAAGAGTTTTACTGAAATTAAGGTGCATGATATCCATGACCTTTTCTGTAACTTCTAGACACTGCCAAAGAAAGAAATGAATTTAGTTTAATATAACCTTTTCTAACAGAGCTATGCTGAATCTTGGTGATCACTATTTCCTTTTTTTTAATGTAAAACATTATACAATTATTCCAAAAACCAAAGTCAAGTTCATTGTGTCATGATCAAAGACACCATATCTACCACTTTGGGGGTTAAGGGAAATAGGGGAAATGTTTGTGTTTCTCATGTTGCATATCTCACTAGATAGACATACATATGTATGTGTATAATTGAACCACACTTAGTGATGATGAGGATGAGGATGATAAATGCATAGATGTATAGATGCATAGGTAGATAGATTAACAGATTGATAGATTAGATAGATAGATGATAGATAGATAGATAGATAGATAGATAGATAGATAGATAGATAGATAGATAGATTGATAGATTGATAGATAGATTGATAGATAGATAAAATCACTGAATTTGGCTCAAAAGTCACATATCATTACATTACATAAAGGACCTGCAATATGGTTAGATTGGAAATTTATTTCCTGGTAATTTACCTTCATTGAAAGGTTGCTAGATACTAGTTCAAATTCTTTTAACCTATATTCAGTTTCAATTCTATTTTAACCACTTTTTTCCTATTCTCCCAAGTCCAAAGTTTACTTTCCTTGGCAGAAAAAAAACAGAAACATAATGAGTTGAATAATTCAGTCTTCTCCCTGTCAATCAATATCATTATACTGTTGACCCTGAAGAGTGCTTATATACCTTCCTTGCCCTCAGCCTCTTGCCCCCAAAATAGCTAAAATTTATTTTGGGTTGTTAGTATTCATTTCTAGTCTAAGCTAATGCTGAGTTTTTGTACTCACAACACTATTTTGACAGATCCCTGACACCCTCTTGTATTTATACTGTCATGTAGAAGAAGAGTTAGGCTTGTTATGATTAGCCCCAGAGGTCAGAATTAGGAGCAATAGCAAAATTTGCTGAAAAGGAGCAAATTTCACAATATAAATTGAAGTGGAGAGTGAGAAAACCTTGAAATAATTGATACTTTCTAAAATTAAAATTGTCTGCCTCTTCCATTTCTGAAACAATTAAAGAATAAACCTAGATAATACAGATATTCATTTATTTTCTTAAGAACAAAGGACTGGCTATTCTATTCAATGACAAAAATCATTCAAATATTATTTATTATTTATTTAAATATTATTTATGTCTAAAGAAGTATGTAAAATTCTTTCAGATAATCAGAATGCAATTTAATTTTAAAAAGAAGTTACTGTGATAAAGATGGGAACATATTGATTAATCTTTTTTTTTTAAGTTGATGCTTACCTGGATTTCTTTGTAACCATAACACTTGATATCATTTTTTCCCACATAGTCCTTTATGCTCTTTGTTTATGAATGGTTAGGATTATAGCTTTGTTCAAATTACTGGAAATGTACTCATGATGAATATTATTAATGGTACTGATGTGGGAAAGAATATTGGTGTCACTGGAAAGTTTGATTTAATAGACTAAATTAAACCAGCTAGATTTTGAGGAAAGTCAAATCAAGGTAATAAACATTCTTTAAGTGTCTACTATGTGAAAAGAAAGATGGCAAGTGCTAAGATTACAAAGAAATTCTTTTTAAAAAATTCATTCTTCTCAAGGAGCTCATACTATAACAACAATGAGTTTTGATCTGTTAGGGCAGGGTTTAGTTGAGACCACATTTAATCAAGTCAAGCATAGATTTTATTTTTTATTTTTTAGAATTTGGCAAATGGGAGTGACTAGGTGGTGCAGTGGATAGAGCACTAGCCTGAAGTCAGGAGTACCTGAGGTGAAATCTGGCCTCACACACTTAATAATTACCTAGCTTTGTGGCCTTGGGCAAGGCACTTTAACCTCATTTGCCTTGCACAAAAAAAAAAAAAAAACAACCTAAAAAAAAGAATTTGGCAAATGATTGAATCTGAAGAGAATAATGAGAGAGTAAAGAAATGCAGAGGACAGAAAACTTTCTTGGATGTCTTGGAGGACAGTGGTATCTTTAACAGTCATAGTCAGATAGAAAGAGGGATGGTTTGGAAGAAAAGCTGATGAATTCAGTTTTTGATGTGTTTGAGTTTATGATGCTTACAGAACAACATCAGATCAAAGTATGCAATAGGCTTCTGGAGATGTGAGACTAGAGTTTGCAGAGAAGTTAGGTTAGGTTAAATAAATAAATAGGGTAGCAAAGTAGAAATCAGACCAGGTCTTAAATCAGGAAGACCTGAAATCAAATCCAGCCTCAGACACTACTTGAGTAATCCTGGACAAATCACTTAGCCTGTTTGTCTTAGTTTCCTTTTCTGGAAAATGATCCGGAAAAGGAAGTCTAAATCATTCCAATATATTGGCCAAGAAAATCCCAAATGAGATCAACAAAAGTCTGACATAGCTGAAATATCTAAAAAAATATATCTGAGAATCATCTGCATAGAAATTATAATTGAATTCATGGATGTTGATAAGATTACAAAGTAGAATTGTAGAGGGAAAAGAACAGAGCCTTAGGAAACTCTCCACAGTAAGTAGGAGTTATCTAGAGAAAGACTGAGGCAGTAGAACAAATATTTAAGGAATTTGGATAATCTCTAGATACTAGAAATAATCAAGAAAAGAAATTATAGATTATACCTGGGACAATTTGAGCTTATTGTACCAATTAGATTAATTTGAGACCAGCTGTGGGTGTCCTTTGGTGCTGTCTTAGTGTTAATGAAAGGAACATGACCAGTACAGAGGGTTCATTTTAATAACTATAATCATAATTCTCTTCCAATTTTTGCCCTACTTCACTTTCATCTTCTCCCTTCAGGTTTCTGTATTAATAGACTTCCTCTCTAGTCCCACACAGATTAAAAAAGGATAATCCCTGAAGGGGAAGATAAGTGGCATGTCTTGTCAAGCAGTTGACTAGTATGTCACTTCAATAGGATTTTGGTTGCAATTGTGATCACAAATAATGTGTCAAGGATACACACTTGGCTAGCCTTGGCAGCAGCACATTTTAAGCCATATAAAAATGATTGCAAATTCATGATAAATTATGTTGACCAAAGTGAGCAGTTTTCAGATACAATATGTCTTTCTTGTATAGAAACATGTGAATTTGTTTCTCATTGATCTAAGCAAGAAGATCTTAATTTGGTGTCCATGGACTTTTCTTTAAAAATTAATAATTATATTTTCATATAATTGATTTCTTTTGAAACTCTACATATTTTATATATTTAACAACCTCATTCTGAGGACTTTATAGACTTCATCTGATTATCAGAGGGTCAATTGCATTAAAAAAAAAGATAAAGAACTGATACACTTTAGAAAAAACATGATCACTTTAAAACAAGGAAGTTTAAGGAACCTAATTCTCCAAAGTCAATGTGTCTACTTATTTAGTGGAGAATATGGGAAATTAATGATCTTGGTACTAATAATCTCTAATGATTTCTTCCCATCAGCTTGTCTTAATGTTGTTCTATTCCTGGTTATAGAATTCATACCAGTTGACCTGCAATAAAAACCAATTACATTAACCACCTAATCACAAAATTCATAGTAACAGCACAGCACATTTTGAAATGATAAAATGAAGAAATAAAAGCCTTTCAGATAGAAATCTGTATTACATTCCATTACTTTGGCAAACATTTACTCATCATGGCAAATATACTGTATAGTAGGCAGAAAATACATAGAAAATAGACACTTCAATAAGTTGAATTGAGGGTGTTTTTCTAAAGCAATTTGATTTCACTTTATGGCAGTTTGCCTCTGACATATAAATGATCAGACCAAAACGATTAGTAAGACCAGCAACACAATTGTTGTATGACAACTGTGTAACTGTTCCCTCCAGGTAAGCATTCCAAGGTTAGTATGAAGCCAAATTTACTACACTACCTTGTTGACTAAGTAAATAGAAGAAAATAATTTCACAGTTTCCTTTGAAGCATCTTGTTTAATGTCTTTTGATGAAGCCTGAGCACAGGGAGAAAATATACAGGCAATCAGATTGCAGTGGGTTATTTATTTATATTTATCTGACAAATAATGCAGATGAATTTTTCATTTTAAAAGAAATTTGAGTCCAATTATACAGAATACTGTTTACTTCAGTTTAGTACATGTTTGTGATAAGACCTGATTTTGATTTGAAGTGATATAGCAATCCTCTAATGAAAATTCCGGGATGATGAAGAGAAAACTTTCCACAAACATGAAATTTTGGGATTATTAGCATTCTTGAGTATTATTGAACCACTTCATTCATTTTTGCTTACATATGAATATAATGATGATGATAAGAATAATGTTAGTACTCATATAAAGTTTGATGGCCTGCAAAACATCTTACCTATATTATCACTGAACAGCATTGTGAGGTGAATATTATTTATTCCCACTTTTTAGTGAGGAAACAGTTTCAGAGAGTTTAAGTAACTTCCAAAGTAGCATAGCAAGGTAAAGCCACAGTTAGAATGCAAATCAGGTCTTTTGAACTCCTAGTGAGTGATCTGTCATACCCCCTAACTGCCTGTCACACATGGGCACTATAATAGATATTTCAGCTAAAATAATATGGAAGGTTTCAAAAGTGGAACATGGCAACTAGGTTACCAATTATAGTTTCATCCCTGTAGTCAAAAAGATACGAGTTCCCACCCTGACTCAGATACCCATTGAGCAATGTTGGATAGGTGTCAAACTCTCTTCAACTTTCTGTTGAGTTCTTTTAGTGATATCTGACTTTTTGTGATCATGTTTTAGGGTATCCTTGGAAAAGACATGAGAGATTTGTCATTTCTTTCTCGAGCTCATTTTTTCTTTTTTTTAATTTATTTTCATCCATATGCACATGCATATTTTTAAGTTACAAAATTTCCTTCCACCCTTGCTTCCTGCCTGCCTCCCTTCAGCAGCAGTCAGGTTAGCATTGTACATACATATTTTAATAAACATGTTTACAGATTAACTATTTTTGATATGAGGAATTAGGATTAAGGGGAAAAGATACATAAGAGATAATTTTTATAAAGTGTTCATCAGATTGTGAAAGGTTGTTATTTGTGTGTTTGTGTGTGTGTATGTGTGTGTGTGTGTTGTTTTGTTTTGTTTTTCTTCCTCTGGATGGGGATAATATAGTCCTTAGCCAGTCTAATTCAGTTGTCCCAGATCTCTGAACTACTTTAGGAGCTGCTTCCATCAAGGTGGTTCATCTCACAATGCTTTTGTTAATGTCTACATTGTTCTCTTGGTTCTACTCCCTTTGCTATGCATCAGATCTTGTAAGTCATTCCATGCTTCTCTAGAGCCCAGCCCTCTATGGTTTCTTATACAACCAAGTATTCTGTAGTATTCAAGGACCATAACTTCTTCATCCATTCCCCAATTGATGGGCATCCACTCAATTTCCAATTATTTGCCACTACAAAAAGGGCTGCTATGAATATTTTAGAACAGGTAGGACTTTTCCCTTTTAAGTATTATAATTTCTACTTATACACCTAGAATTGGAATTACTGGGTCAAAAAGATATAAACAGTTTTATTGCTCTTTGGTCATAGTTCCATATTGTTCTCCTGAAAGGTTGGATCTGTTCACAGCTCCACCAGCAATGCATCAGTGTCCCAATCCTCCCACAACCTCTCCAATATTGATCATCTTCCTTTTTTTCCTCAACTTGGCCAATCTGATAGGTGTGAGATGATAACTCTTTGGTGTTTAAATTTGCATTTCTCTTATCATTAATGATTTGGAACATTTTTTCATATAATTATATATAGCTTTTAATTTCTTCATTTGAAAACTGCCTGTTCATATCCTTTGACCATGTCAGTTGGGCAATGACATGTGACCTTATAAATTTGATACAATTCTCTATATATTTTAGAAATGAAACCTTCATCAGAACTCCTAGTTGTGAAGATTATTTCTGAGCTTTTCTACTTTCCTTCAAATTTTGGCAGCATCAATTTTATTAATGCAAAACTTTTTAATTTAATATAGTCAAAATCATTCATTTTGAAGTTCACATTGTGCTCTAATTCTTATTTGGTCATACATTTATCCCCTTTCCTTAGATCTGATAGATAGAGTATTTCCTGGTCCATTAATTTATCTATGGTGTTGCTCTTTATGATTAAATCCTATCCCCATTTTGAACTTATTTTGGTATAGAGTGTGAGATGTGGATCTATGACTAGTTTTTGCCTTATTATTTTCCAGTCTTCTCAACAATTTTTGTCAAATAGTGTGTTCTTATCCCAGAAGATGATATCTTTGGGTTTGTCAAATAATAGATTACCATAGTCATTTACTGTGACTTCTTTTGAACCCATCCTAATCCACTGATCCATTATTCTATTTCTTAACCAGGACCAGGCAGTTTTGATGACTGTCACTTTATAGAATAGTTTTAGATCTGGTAGAGTTAGGCACCTTCCTTTACATTTTGTGTCATCAGTTCCCTTGTTATTCTTGCCCTTTTCTTGCTCCAGATGAATTTTGTTATGATTTTTTTCTAATTTAGTAAGGTAGTTATTTGGTGGCTTGATTGGTATGGAGCTGAATAAGTAATTTAATTTAGGTAGAATTGTCATTTTTATTATATTAGCTTAACCTAACCATGAGTATTTGACATTTTTTCCAGTTATTTAGATCTGACTTTATTTGGGTGAGAAGTGCTTTATGATTGTGTTCATATATTTTCTAGGTTTGTCTTGGGAGGTGGATTCCCAAGTATATAAAGTTATCTACATATAAATTATATAATGTATACACACACACACACACACACACACACACACACACACACATATATATATATATATATATATATTATAAAGAATTCCTCTTTCTATCTCTTGTTTTTGGATTTTGTTATTCATAATTAGAAATGTTGATGATTTATGTGGGTTTATTTCATGTCCTGCTACTTTGCTGAATTTGTTAATTATTTCAAGGAGTTTTTTAGATGATTTTCTTGGTTCTCTAGGTATACCATCTTATCATCTGCAAAGAGTGAAAATAGTTTATGTAGAATAGGAATCAGTTGTTCCTTAAATGCTTGGTAGAATTCACTTGTAAATCCATCTGGATCTGGAGACTTTTTCTGAGGGAGTTTATTGATGCTTTCTTTGATTTCTTTTTCTGAAATGGGGATATTTAAGTAATTTATGTCCTCTTCTGTTAATCTGGGCAATTTTTATTTTTGTAAATATTCATCCATTTCACTCAGGTTATCAAATTTATTGGTATACAGTTCAGCAAAGTAGCTCTGTATTATCTCTTTAATTTCCTCCTCATTGGTGGTTGGTTCACCCTTTTCATTTTTGATACTGGTAATTTAGTTATTGTCTTTCTTTTTTTTAAAAATCAGATTAACCAAAGGTTTGTCTATTTTATTGACTTTTTCATAAAACCAATTCTTGGTTTTATTTATGAGATCAATGGTTTTCTTGCTTTCAATTTTATTAATCTCTCCCTTGTTATTCAAAATTTCTAATTTGCTATTTAATTGGGGATCTTTAATTTGTTCTTTTTCTAGTTTTAATTGTATACCTATTTTATTGCTCTCCTCTTTCTTTATTTTATTCATGTTGGCATTTAGAAATATTAAGTTTCCCCTCAAAACTGCCTTGTCTGCATCCCATAAATTTTGGTGTGATATCTCATTATTATCATTTTCTTGGATATAATTATTATTTCTATTAGATGCTGTTTGATCCATATTATTTAAGATAAAGTTATCTAATTTCTAGTTAGTTCTTGGTTTATTTTTCCATGTATTTTTTATTGCAACATGGTCTGAGAAGTGTGTATTTATTATTTCTGCCTTTCTACATTTTATTATAAGGTTTTTGTGTCCTAGTAGTGCCCTGGTGTTGGTGCAATGTACTGCCAACAAAAAGGTAAATTCTTTTCTATCCCCATTGTTTTCTCCAGAGGTCCATTATAACTGTTTCCTAAGATTTTATTCACCTTTTTTAATTTACTTCTTGTTTATTTTGTTGTTGATTTCTCCAGCTCATTTTTATAGGTGAGAAACTGAGGCAAACAGATTTAAGTGACTTTCTCATAATACAGAGAATTATGACTATAGGAAATTTATAATTTGAAACAAATTATGTTATCTTTTATACATTCTCCCTTCACTCAGCTTCTGGTTTATCTTAGAAGTCATGCACCTTGGAACAGAAAGAACCAGGACTTAGCTTGCCCTTGGAGAATACTTGGTCCATGTGCTAGACCATTCTCCAATTGTCAACTCACTAGATAAGTATATTTAAGAAAAAGGGCTGCCCCTTTTTGCTTTCTCCTTGACTCTACCTCCCAACCTAATCTCTTTATTAGGCCACAGACTCCCAATTTAGGCCCTCTGGAGCATCATGGACCCCCTTCCATCTCCCACCATGTGACCAGACTAAGCTAGCTCTCATGGCTGCCTATCCTTTCTCTCTCTCTCTCTCTCTCTCTCTCTCTCTCTCTCTCTCAAGCTTCATCTTGCTTGTCTTCAAAATGTTAACTTCTTTTCTAGGAGTTTAAACCTTTTTATTTTGTACTAATTTATAATAAATCCTGAGCAGTTTTAAAATCCCAGGGACTATGCAAATTCCTTCATTTTTCTGTAACCCTAGATCTTCTAACTTTAACTGGTGACTTTCAAATTTCATTGGCAACACTCAGAATCACACAATTATTAAGTGCCTTCTGAGGTCAGATTTTAACTCATGAAGATGAATCTTCTGGGTTCCAAGTGCACCAAGTCACTGGCTGCTCCCTTAGCCTGTTTAACAAGGTTCCTCAACTGTAAGATGGGAATAACATTATCCACTTCTCAGGGTTATTGTAAAGATCAAATATAATAATGTTAGTTAAGAAAGTAGAACAGTGCTTGGCATATAATAGTCACCATCTAAATACTAGCTATTTACATTATTTTACTTAAGCAAATGTGCTGGTGAACTAGAGGCAAACATGTCAACAACAAATACATAATTAACTGGACATTTCAGCTTCTAAAATATCCTCCTATAACTTTATACTCATAGTAATCTTCCTACTATTGAGCACTTTCCTCGTTCTGTGTTAATCTTCCAATAGTTTCACAGTATCTATATAGCTTCTATTTCTAAAATTTTACAATTATATAATCCTATGTTCTTGTCTAAAAGCTAAATGATCATGCTCCATTAGAAGAATTGGATGAAGAAACTGGAATTCATGTGACACAGAAATAAACCCTCTGTATTGGGTGTAGGAGGTAGGGACAAAAGATCTGAGTTCCTGGTCTGACTTTACCATTTATTCACAGTATGACTAGGCAATTCTTTAACCTTGCTAGGATTCAGTTTCTTACCAGTAAAATAAAGGAGTTGAATTCTAATGATCTGTAATGTCCTTTTGTTATTGGGTTAAAGCTAAATCCTTCACTTCATTTATTTATTAATTTATTTGTTTGTTTGTTTTTTTATTTTAGTTTTACGCATTTAAGGCAATGGGATTAAGAATGACTTGTCCAAGCTAGGTGGTGAAGTGCATAGAGCACGGACCCTGGAGTCAGGAGTGTCTGGGTTCAAATCCAGCCTCAGACACTTAATAATTGCCTAGCTGTGCAACTGTGTGCAAGTCACTTAACCTAACCCCATTGATTTAAATAAATAAATTTTAAAAAAATATTTTATAAAAGGGTGACTTGCCCAAGGTCACACAGCTAGGTAATTATTAAATGTATGAGGTCACATTTGAACTCAGGTCCTCCTGACTCCAGGGTCCGTGCTCTATCCACTTTGACACCTAGCTGCCCCAGTCCTTCACTTTAAATATAAATTAACTGAGACCCCCAAAACAGTTAACTTATTTACTTAAAAATATACTGATTGCTTGTATTCAAATATAGAACTTTATTTGTCTTCCTCTTATTTTTTATTTTGTCAAAGTGAGCAAAGTGACTCGGTCCCTTTTGTATTCTAATAGTTATTGTTCAGTCTTGCCCAATTCTTCCTAACCCTATTTGGGGTTTTCTTGGAAAAGATATTGAAGAGGTTTGCCAGTTCCTTCTTCAACTCATTTTACAGATATGAACCTGAATCAAATAGGGTTAAATGATTTGCCCAGAGTCACACTGCTGGCTCTGGTTTGGGATTAAGCTTGGATTTAAACTCAGGTCTTTCTAAATCCAGGCCAGGTACCTTTTCCAGTGCACCACTTACCTACCTGTTCTTTGTATCTTACCACCCAGTAGATAATTATCCATTTTTCATATAATTTATGAATTTTATCATAATCAACATTCTCATCTATATAAAAATATCAAAAGAAGCAAAATTGTACACTTTAGTATGTCAATAAAAATATTCCATGAGAGTGATATTAACCAATACTATGTATGTAATTATTCAAAACAAAGAGCTAACTGAGAAGATACATCTAAGCACGGTTTCCCTTTTAGCACATCAAATCAGCAAGACACTCCCTAAAGCATCAAGAACAACCACAAAAGAATGAAAAATATTCTCAGGAGTATATCCTCATAGGAAAATTAACAAAGAGAATGAAGAAATGATTGAGACCATCAATATTATATCATCAAAAATAATGAAGACTTAGAAATTTGTCCTAATCCTTATAATATATCAAACTTCTTCAATATAGTAATTATGCAAAAGAAATATATCTATATGTATATATACATATATATATACACACACACACATATATGCATGTATGTATCTATGGTTGTGTGTCTCAGTTTTACCTTTCCTGTGGTCTAGAACAACAAGAATTATATTAAGGTAACATTTTAAGGAACTAACAGTAGAGAGAAGGCACCAGCATTCCAAAAGATGACCCATGGACTTTCAAACAGAACTCAACTTTATCGCTTTCTCTTCTCAATGACAAAAAAACAAAAGAAGAAAAAACTTGTTCAATCTCCAACCATAGCATGGAATGCTCCTCACAGCAATAGAACAAAGATCAAGAACTGAACAGCAGAAGGAACTGGGAAAGAACATGTATATGACTGTGTGACACTCCACAAAGTCTGAGAGAATGAACCTAGGATCGATCAGGCCCAGTTCTATACTCCCAGAAGTCATTTGAAGCAGAGACCAAGGCCTGCAAATTGAACAGTGATAGAAGAGGCTATGATTCTAAAATCAACTCTCTAGGGAAAATACAATCAAAGAGAGGTAGAAAGTGAGCAACAAGGAAAAAAATATAAGCTGAAAAAGAAATTAAAATTATGAAAGATCTGTGAGAAAAGAATACTTGATTATAGACCATAAGCATAATTAGATAAAGCAACAGGGGAGATATTAATTACAGAAAGGAATCTGTCCTCCAGTTCAGATAAAATAATTCAAACTTCCAATGTTATAATACAAGGGAAACTGAATAAAATTTACTGAACAGAGAATCTTCTGAATTTCCAAGAAAGAATGGAACTACATCAAAATATTCCTAAATGGTTAAAAGAGGAATAAAAATTATTTTAAAAAGACAATTTATGGACTGCAGAGTAGAAAGAACTTGGAAAGACAGAAGGAAAACTTGAATCCATGACAAATATTACAAAAGGAAAAAAGAAGCAACAGAAAAAGAAACAACAACTGATTGGGAAAGCAAATATACAGAATTGAAGGATAATCTATAAGAAAAGAAACAAAAAATAATAACATTAAAAGAAAATGCCATCTTCATACAAGCAAAACATATTTATCTCAAAGTCAGGGTGCATAAAGGCGGTTTAAGAATTTTAAGACTTCCAAAAAAAATCAATAAAGCTAATTTTTTCATTTTCTTTTTTTTCTCAGAATTATTTTTTATATGAGTCATCTCAGTGGGAAAGAAAGCAAGAGGGATATTTGGGGAAATAATTTTAAGTATTAATAAAAGTGTCTTTAAAATGAAATAAGTACAGTAATCCTTGAACAGATAAGGAATAAAACAATGCAAAATATGAGGATTTCCCAAAAGGAGAAGAGACTATAATAACTTCAACAAGAAGCAGAGAAACATAAATGAAACATCTTCAAGACCACAACCATGATTGAAAAGCTTGATTTTTTTGAGAGAAAAGCAGTAAATTTAGAGTTCTCAAAGAAAAAAGTAGCAGAAGAATTTATAGTTAGCCATGGCATTGTTTTTAATGAACGACTCTCACAAAGAAAATTGAGATGAAAAAATATGCACACACACACGCACGCACACATGCATGCATGCACACGTGCACCGAGTCACATGGTCCAAATGCAGAAAAATTGAAAGAATAAATAAGATCTCTAAATGACAAAGAAATTATCCTTAAAGCCAGAAAGAATGAGAATCATTAACTTCCCCAAACCCTGCAGGAAAAATATACCTGAATGACATAATTCATGAAATCATACAAAAATATTGCAACAAGTTTTAGAGTAAGGAGGCAAAATACAAAGGCATAGAATTCAAAGAGTAGTAGAGAAATAGAAATCTTGATTTTGCTCACTGAAAAATCAGTCACTAAAGATGAGTGTACAGCAGTATAGAATGACTGAATTATAGCTTAATGGTATCTGAGCAACCCCCCAGTACAATCTCCTAATGTTTCAGATGAGTAAAATATTACCTGAAGAGCTTCTAATTTGACCATGATCAGATAAGTAGTGTAGTCACACAAGTAGTATTGGAATCATATCTGATGGCCTGAGTCAACACTGCATTCTGCAAGGATTTCTTTCAAATCAATTTGAAAAACTTCCAAGTGCCAGGTACTCATTAATCAAGGTCACAAAACCATCAATAATCATTATCATCAAAACAAAACAAAATTAAAAGGATGAATAATAAGTGAAGAAAAGCTAATAAAGAAATAACAAAAAGAAGCAAGAGCAAAAAATAATTTTAAAAAATCTAATCCCTAAGATTAAATTTATCCTGTGATACTGATCATAATCCTATAGGATAACAGAAAGGAGATTTTAAAAATAAATAATTAATTGTAGGCATTCATCTTGAGGTATTAGAAGTCCCTAGATACAAAGAGATATGACAAGAATATTTGAAATACATAGAATATACTACTCATTAAACTTAAGGATATGTGATCAATTTATGAATAACAAGAGATAGAAAAAAGAATGAAGTACAAAATGGATAATTCTGATTGCATTAAATTTTTAAAGATCTGTACAACTAAAACAAATGTAACCAAGATAATAATCAAAACAAAAATTGGGGAAAACAATTTACATTTTCTCAGATTAAGTTCTCATATCTCATATATGTAAAGAATTTGGTAAAATCTATATTAATATGAGTCTTTCCCCAATTGATGAATGGAAAAAGGACATGATCAAGCAATTTTCTTTTTTGTTGTTGCTGTTGTTTCTTCAACTGCAGAGAAGATAATGGTAGGGAGGAAAGATGCTCCATCTCCATGGCAACAAAGATTCCTCCCTTCCCTAGCCTCATTTCCAGCTTTTATTGAATGGATTTCAATTTTCAAGTAATAAAGTTGGAAGCTCAGTAAGTAGTCTCATTAGGCAAAGGAAATTCTCAGAATCCTACTCACCAGCCTAGGTCCTCTGGAAGCTCATATAAAGGAATAGATTATCAGCATCCACAGAAAGAAATGATGAATAGAAATATATATATATATATATATATATATGAATGATTCTACATATACATATATATAAATACATATACATATATATGAATAAGCATATATAAATATTTGTGTCTAATGGTTATCATCTGTAAGGTCGGGTGGGAAGAGGGAAGGAAAAAAGGAAATATATGAAAATTGTATCATGTATTTCAAAGTAATATAAAGTTGTACATAATAGATTTGAAATTTCATTTTCAATCATCGTTTTATTATTATACTGTGTTTTGGAAATACTTGCATTATTTTGTAAGTTAAAATAAAGTTTGAAAAAGAAAAGAAAGCAAATGAATCTTAATGGTTAGAAAGAACAAAACAACTTACATACTACAAGGGAAATGAAGGGAGTTATTGTATTAATAAGAGGTCACTCACCTATAACTCATTATTAAGGCAAAGATTTCAATTTTGGAAATGAATATTAAAAATGAAAATTTTAAATTAATTATTAGGGCAAAACTTGTTAGAACATGAGTAACTTATTCAGGTTAAGCAGGGAAGTGGGAAAAACTATGAAGGTAAAAATGTTTATATGCATTAGTAGAGTATTTTACATTACTCTGGTTGAGGAGGAGGTCTTGAGGAGGTTGGGGAAAAAAAACTAATAATTTAGGTCTAGTTTTATATAAGAGAAAGAGATGAGATTTTGATTGAACTATTCTAAGGGATAGTTATTGCAGAGACTTATCACTGATTTTTAGTTTGTTTTTAATGTGATAATGAGGGAAGTCACTTTGGTACCCTGAAATGAATACTGAATTTAGAGCACAGGCCTGGGATTTAGAAGGATTAGAGTTTGAATCTGACCTCAGACTTTATACACTAACTAGCAGTATGACCCTGGGCAAGTCACTTAACCGTGATTGCCAAGCAACCAGAAGCAGATCCAGTTGTCATGAATGATATCTGTTCACTGTATCCGGTGGCCTCAGAGAAGAAACAGAGGCTGATGTCTTAGCACAGCAACTCTTCTTTCAAATCCAATTCAGGTGCTTGTCATGGCATTACCTTCCTGATGTCACAGTCTTCTTTGGGAAAGAAGGACAAACATTATTACTAAAAACTAAAATTTAAAATGCTACTTGATAATTTTATGGTTTGAATAAGTTGCATCATTTAAAAAAATACCATATTTGAAATCAAATTACTGGAGTTATAACCCTGTCTAATGCTATTTGCTACATGTGTGAACTTGAGCAAATCACTTAAGCTCTATGAGACTCAATTCCTCATTTGTTTTATATGAAGCCGGAAAGCATCATTAGGTTCTAAATGTGTAAAAGAGGGTTTTATTTCTGTGTATTGAGAGAGATATGGGGTATAGCATTTATAATTTGAATATTAAGGGATGAATTCACTATAAAATGTAAAAGAATCACATACTATTAAAACAAATGCATAGTTTAAATGAAAAAGTGATGTCTTTACACAAGAAACATTCACAATATATGCTGTGTAGCGTTAGAATTAAGATCTTCAGTGAATGTACTATGCTACAGCTGAATTAAAAAAAAGAATCTAAAAGCAAAATTTTGGACAAGGTAAAAATAAAATATGATATTGTCAAATTATGATTTGAAAATATGATTCAAAAAACCCAAATAATTAAACAATAATATTTTCAAATATTTATCTACCAAGTGACAAAAACATTAATTATTTAAAGCAAAAGTTAATATATTTTTGAGATCTATATGAAAAACTAATAATTATAGGATTGACTTCAAGTACTCTAGTCTGAGTTTAGAAAATATGAAGAAAAAATATATGGCTTTAAGTAGAATGTTAGAAATTATAGGGAAAAAATTTGGCATTTATCGAAAGAGAATATTAAGGATATAGTTTAACTTCATATGGTACTTCTATGAAATTGAGAATCACTAGGATATGACATAAAAAAGTACAAAAAATAAAAATAATTGAACTTATTCTTATTTACCATATTTGACCATATAACTGAGCTCATATTTCAAATACAAATAAAAGAAATACATTTAGAGACTAACACTATTTTCCTTAATAATTAATAACATAATTTATAGAAAAAATAATCATATAAAAGATGATAATAATGAAACAATATGCAAATTTTA
The DNA here is from genome assembly GCF_037893015.1 of Macrotis lagotis. Classification (NCBI taxonomy): domain Eukaryota; kingdom Metazoa; phylum Chordata; class Mammalia; order Peramelemorphia; family Peramelidae; genus Macrotis; species Macrotis lagotis. The sequence continues at coordinate 769,047,661 of NC_133658.1, read as the reverse complement.
TTGGTTATAAACAAAACATTTTTAAGAAAAATAAAATCTCTGAATATTTACATTAACAAATCTTTTCTTCCATTAGGTTAAAAAATTTGAAAATACTATCAAATTGGAAAATCAATGAATTAATGAACTCAAAAATTACCAAAAAGTTAAAATCAAAGGACAAATAAAATTTAAAATAAGTTGATAAAAGAAAAAAAAAGATTTTCCCTTTTAAAAAGATAGATTCATAACTATAAATATACTTTCATAAGCTATTAGGTATTTTGGACTTTAGTTCAATTAAAGGATGGGGGCATATGCATGTAGTGGAAAATTAGATAAGTAATAAACAACTAATGGCAAAAAAAACAATTGTCGGAAGCTATTATATCCAATTATTGCCCATTAATGCCAAAATTTTTAAAGAAATGAATAATAGAAAAAAATAGAATGCTTATGTGAATGTTTTTAAAAGGATCAGAGAAAGGGACAGGCTGAGACTATACAGAGGATAAACAATGTGAAAAGACAATCATGTAAAGAAAGAAGTTGCTTCAAGGTGCATGATCTCTTTAATAAGAGAATTCCATTTTTAAATTCAAGGGCTTCTAATATAGAGTTATGAGTTTACTCTTTTTCCACATGTGTTCTCTAAATGTGTGCTTCACTATCATCTTACTCCAAGGTTAAACCTGCTAACTCATGTGTACTTTGTGATATAGCTTCCCAAACTTTTGAGGTAATGCTTTCTATCTTCTTTTATTACTACACCATCATAGTTTCCTGAAGAAGTATGAAGGAATCAGGTTATGGAGGATTCCCTATTACCTACAAGTCAATTAATCAACAAACATTTATTAGGAGTCTTCAGTGTACCAGTCACTGTGCTAAAAGCCCTAGAGATTCAAAGAAAGGTAAAAGATAATCTTTGCTCTAAAGGAGTTCTCATTATCCAACAAGAGAGACAAAATGTAAACCACTACATAACTATATAAATAAATAATTTGAAACAGTCATTTGAGGGAAGATATTAAAATTAAGAGAGATCTTCCAAAAAACATGAGAATATAGAACTTATAGATAATACTTAAAGTTAACATTCAAAAAGGGAGTAATGCAGACATAGCTGCCATGGCAGACATGGGTAAAATATTTTGTTGGTCAACTGAAACTTTGTAGTCTGCCCCCTTCCTATTTTCCAATCATATTACATTTTAGTCCACTCACCCCCTATGACCCATCTATACTGGCTTAATTGTATTAGCTCCCACACAACACTGTCTTCTACCTCTGTACATTTGAACCGACTGTCTATCATTACTGGAATTGTCTCCTTCTTTACCTTCCTCTTCTAGTTTCTGTGGCTTCCTTCAAGACTATTCTGCAGGTTTTTTTCTGGTCCACCTTCCTGTTAACATAATTCCTTTAAGCTCACATCTCTTATATATATATGCACAGTTACTTACATGTTGTCTCCACCATTACAAATGAGTTCCTTCACATTGAGGGAACTATTTTGCTTTTTCTTTTTGTATAAAAACTTAAATGTGTGGTGACTAACTGATTCACTGACTGACTGAATTACTGGATTTATCCAGAAAGGGGGACTAAGAGCTAGTAGAAAGCAGGAGGAGGAGAAGGAGACAGAGAGAGACAGAGAGAAACAGAGAGAGACAAAGAGAGACAGAGAGAGAGAATAGACAGAAAAAAGCAGAGACAGACAGGGAGATAGAGACACAAAGAAACAGAAGCAGAGGGACAGAGGAGAGAGAGAGACAGAGAGAGAGAGATAGAGACATAGAGACATAGAGACAGAAAGAGACAGAGAGAGAGAGAGAGAGAGAGAGAGAGAGAGAGAGAGAGACAGAGAGACAGAGAGACAGAGAGATCTAGTAAGGGGGAATTATTACAAAAAAAGGGGGCAATTAACAGTGAGAGAAGCAATAAAGAAGTCAAAAAAAGAAGAACAAGGACTGAAAAAAGTCATTGTACCTCACAACTGAGTCATCAGTGACTTTAAAATAGCTGTTTTAGTAGACTGGGTAGTGGGAAAGGAAATCAGACTTCAAAAGGAAATGATTGAGCAAGAGATACTTAAAAATACCAAGTTTAGATTACTCTTCCTAGGTATTTGTCTGTGAAAATGAAAAAGTTGAAAGATATAAGAAATAGTTTAAGGAAATGAAGGGAGTCAAGGGAAGGTGATTGAAGAAGAGTAAATAAAAGCATGTTCATTGGCAGCAAGAAAGGATGAAACAGAGAACAGAAGAGAGACAGAGACAAAAGAGAGAGACAGAAAGGTGGAATAATCAAAAGGACCAGCTTTTGAAAACAAGAGGATGAGACCAAGAACACAAGTGAAAGGGTTGGCAACAGCACAGAGAAGGGCTATCTTCTCTGGAACTAAAACAACAGAAAAGGAATATCTAGAAAGGACATAAGGGGTCCTATGGTTCAATCCTTTCATTAGCTACAATGAAGTGTCTAATACACACCTATGCATGGGATCTCCCAGACACTGAAAATAAAGATCAGGACTTGAGCATATGCACAAGAGAACTGAAAGCAAATATATGAGAAATATAAAAACAGATTCAATGAACTTTGGTATTGAAAGCAAGTACCATAGACATCACAAAGCATCCATGCCTACAAGTTCTGCAAGTTTCCCATCCACATCTTACCTAAAGTTCACCCAACCATTCCATCCAGGATACTGGAGTCCTATTTCACTTTCTTTAAGTATCACATGAGTACTAATGGAGGACTGTGTCTACTCACCCTGACTTTTGTCAAATGATCCGTCATCCTTCTCTTTGGGGCATATAATCTTTTAATGTCATATGATTCTTTAATTCCTGTTCTTCTTCAGTGTTGTTCATTGACCATTTATTGCATCCTGCTCACATCTGATATGTGAGTCTTTCCAAAACAGTTTACTCTCTTACTTCCTTTATGATTTGGACCTGAATCATTGTCCGTCACAATTATGGGTATACATAGCCATGGACAAGCTCTAAAAAGTATTCATTTAAATGCATGTTGAAATCTAGTCAATGCAAATGAAGATAGTAGCATAATGTTTAATAGAACTGTTACAAGGATGAAAACTATTAGACAAAACTGAGATCAATCTGTCAGAGATTAGGTATAGAACCACATTTCTTATCCAAAATAAACTGCAAGATAGATAACTGACAGATATAAAGGTTACAAAATAAGAAAATCAGAAGAGAAAGAAAGAAATTAACTTCCCACTCTATGGATAGGACAAAAGTATATAAATAGATGACAAAGGATAAAAAGGGAAGGGAAGGGGTGGTTAGGTGGCGTAGTGGATAAAGCACCAGCCCTGGAGTCAGGAGTACCTGGGTTCAAATCCGGTCTCAGACACTTAATAATTGCCTAGCTGTGTGGCCTTGGGCAAGCCACTTAACCCCATTTACCTTGGAAAAAAAAAAACCCAACCTAAAAAAAAAGGTAAGGGAAAAGATAAAAGATTATATAGACAATTCTGATTATATGTATACATACATATGTTCTTATATATGTTTTCATTATATGTACATATATATTAGTTTTTACACAACAAAACTAATGCTTTTAATATTAGGAAAGAAACAATTAATGCGGGGAACTTTGTGGGTGGCAGAAGTATACAATTATTTAAGTTAATGATTAGCCTAATTCTCTGGCTTAAATTTTGTAGTCTGAAAGAGAGAATAGTATAAAATGAGACAAAAGGTAGACAAGCCAAATTATGTTCTCACTTTAGTTACTGACTTTCAGCCTCATGACCAGACAATTTAGGCTTACTTAGTCTTCTGGTTTACAGATTCTCAATAAAATAAGTAAAAACCAGTTGCCAAAATGCTTGGGCAAGGGGAAGTAAGTGTTAACTATTTATCTGGTATGAGACAAAGTCAAGAATCAAGACAAGGAAAAAAAACTCCAATAAGAACTTGGTAAGATTTCTTCTTTTAAGAGATCTGAGACATGGAACTAAGATGAAGAATGAAAAGAGCAAAATTTACCTGAGGGGGAGTAAAATAAAAGATACAGAGACCATTAGAATTCCTCCAAGGAAGGAGGAGGGAGGCAGGCAGAGTCTAAGGAGATGAAAAAACTGTAATAGGACTATTCCAGTATAAAAATAATGAGAACGTGTCCCTTGGATTGAGAACAAATCTGAGATTAGGAGATGAAAAGCTATTAAAAGACCTAGCCTAGAGGTTAACTAAGAACCACCTAGATGAAAGAGAAACCCAGGATAATCTCCAACCCTCGGGTTCAACCATTGCACTGATTTTTCAGGGAGAACAAAAGAGAACAATGTATGTGTTAATTGATTTTTAGCTATCACTCTGGGGGGAGGCAAATAATCTCAACCCCAAGGGTTGAGAGAATTAATAGAAAAAATATATCCAATAAAGTGACATCAGAATCCCCTCTCCTCTTCCATTTAAATGATTCTACCAGGTCATGAAAAGGAAGCACTTTATCTGTTGACTCTGAATGGAGATATTAAAAACATGGTTTTATTGTCCTTAACCCTCTATGATCAATTTACCTCATCCTATAACTGAACCTTACCTTATTAAACTGCCTTTCATGGTCAGTAATAATGGAAATAATTCCTGTTTTTGTCACTCGACATTTCATAAATCGAAATTATGCTATTCAGGCCACATCATCAGGACCCTTGAGAAGCAACAGAAGATAATAATAATCATTTTGGTAAAGTCATTCCCCAAAAGCTCTTCTCTATCTCCCTTTCCCAATTCCCTTTAATCTTAGTACCCTTCCTCTGCTGATTATTTTCAGTTTGTTCTGTATGCTTTTTGTTTGTACATGATTGTTTTTATGTTGTCTCCCAATTGAAATGGAAGCTTCTAAAGGGCAGAGAGGATTTTTGCCTTTCCTGGTATTTCCCAGCATTTAGCAGAGAGCTTGTAATATAAAAGTTGCTTAATAAATACCTGTTGACTGACTGACTCTTATTTCTACTATTTGATTTCAAAATATTCCATATCATAGTCATTTAGACTACTCAGCACTCCTCAAATTATCATTTTTTAGCAATTTTCCACCATCATACAAAGGTGTGATACCTTATGCCTAGACATATCTCCATCCTATCTCTAAGTCAGTTAAGTACCTATTAACATTCTTTCCAATCTCCCATTACCATTAGAAGTACCATGTACTGTTAAGACATGTTGTACCTCTCTTATTCATGTATTGTTTTCTAATTTTCCTGACCTTACTTAAAAATTCCTTCTGTAGAGAGACTGTCTTGTACAGAGTGGACAATTGATGCATATTGTTCTACATATGTTGTAATTATTTTTTTAAACAACAAAATTCTTCTGACTACACAATTATTAAACATGAAATGTTTGTGTCTCAGTATGAACCCTTCTAGGGCCATGATCTCTTTTATATTATAGGTGCTGGTGGCTAGTGAGACAGCAAGGGAATTGCAAGATAAACACATCCTTTTGGCTCTAAAGATTTACAAACTGACATGTGTGAGATATATGTCTGTTATTACTCTATCCTACTGACATGTGCCTTTCTTTACAGAAGAGCTGAACAATAATTAGAGAGATTAATAAGAAAAAAATGACTTTAATTCCAGTGTGAACTGTGATTTGAATTTTTTCTTCCTCCTCCCTCAATGGAAAGTCTTCAATTAAACTGAAGGAAATCAACAGTGTCCTGAGAATGAAAGGGAGAGTACTGGGAGATGTTATTAAACAAGCTACCCCAACTAATATTCTAAAATGTCAATGTCAAGTCTACATAGAGACTTTCAGAACACTCATAGAACTGTCAGTTTCACTTCTTTCAATGGGAGAAGTAAATCAGGGATTTTTTTTTAATAAGACCAGATCATTTCATAAATATCACTCATTTCCCATTGTTCTAAGATACTCAATGTAAGAAAGTGTGTTATTTTTTAACCTGAGGTCCAAAATATTGACAAAGAATAAAATAATGCACATGTACAGAAAAACATTTCACAGAAGCATTTGCTCACTAAACAAATATGTAGAAAGTACATAGATGAGAATTAAAGTTGCCAATTAAAGATAGAGATCAAGGGGTTACTGAAAAATGAAGGAATTCATGTGTCCCCTGGGATTTTAAAACTGCTCAAGATTTATTATAAATTATTGCAAAGTATAAAGATTTAAAAACTCCTAGGAAAGCAGTAAGCACTTTGAGGACAGGCTAAGTGAAGTTTGAGAGAGAGAGAGAAAGAGAGACAGACAGACAGACAGCCAGCCATAAGGACTAGTTTATTCTGGCCACAAGGTATGGGGGTCCACAGTACTCCACCAGGGCCTAGTTTGGGAGCATGAGGCCTAGAAAGAAAGAGAAAGTTAATCATCTTTTGCAGAAATAGTCCAAGAGAGTAAGGGAACCCTAGAATGGACTGTGTTTTTTCTCAAATGCACTTCTATAGTGGATTGGACAAAGAAAGGGTGGAGCTTCAGGAATGGTCTAGCACCTGGCCCAGGGATGGAGTCCATCTTCCCTGCATCACTAGCAGCAAAGCATTTCACTAGGCAGCAGCTATACAGAACTTTCCTTATATTCTCTTGTACCAAATTGCTCTATATTACAAAGCAGCTGATTTTCCAGGGGAGACTAAAATTCATAGCTCTGATTATTAGGATTTTTTTAATGGAAGGTAATCATTCAAGATACATTAATCAATTGATTTCCCTCCAGGCCAATTGGTGAAATTCAGTAGATAAAAAATAAAATGAGTTTATTAAGGTCCTAAATAAAGTGAGCAGTCACTATACATTCTTAGCTCTTTAAGAAGTGCAAGTCCTTTCAAAAAGCTTGATTATATTAGAGGACAGGTAAATATTAGGTCCTTAAAAGTGCTGGGCCCTTGCTATAGAGAGTAAATTGAAGTAGAAGATAGCTCAGAGGAATGTAAACTATGGCAACTAAGAAGAAAAAATTGTATCCAGCCTTAACAGGTAATCATTGCACACTTCTCAATGATTTCATTCATTATTATAGTTTAATCATTGTCTTTATAGCTACAACTCCAAATCTCTGTCTTGAACTCTTGTCTTGCATAACTTCAAGTTATCCCCCATAGAAATGGGTTTCTGCCCCAAATGACCCTTTACTTCTAAATGATATATCTATTGCTGGCATCACCACCTTCTCAATCTCTAAGGCTAAAAACAAATGAGCTCACTTTGGTTTTCCCCCTCTTTCAAAACTCCAATAGTTAATCACTTCAAAACTCAAAGATAAGGTAATCACAAAACCCCTTTTAGGCTCCCCTATTTTCACACTTCTCATATATAGTTTTGTAATACTCTACTCATTTCGTATTGTTGTTCAGTTATTTTCAATCATGTCTGACCCTTTGTGACACATTTGGAATTTTCTTGGCAAATATACCAGAGTGGTTTGCCATTTCCTTCTCCATCTCATTTTACACATGAGGAAATTGAGGCAAACAGGGTGAAAGGACTTGCCCAGAATCAAATAACTAAAAAAGTATCTCAAGCCAGATATGAATTCAAGAAAATAAGCCTTCTTTGACTCCAGGTCTGCCACTCTATCTACTGCACCACTTATCTGTTCCCAATCCAATACATCTTCCATAAAGCTGACAAAATTATCTTCTCACCACAGTTCTTGCAAAATCACTCCCCTGATTCCTATTTCCTAGAAGATAAATTCCCAAATCCTTGATCTGACACCAAAGACCCTTCACAATTTGGTCTCAAACCACTGTTACTGTTCTCTTTGAGGTATAAATGAATTGCCACATCCTCCATGAAACCTTTTTTGCTCTCTTCAACTGCAAGAGAACTTTCCCTCCTCATATTCCATCTAGATATTGCCTTGACCTTTCCTTTGGGATTATTATATCTTCCCTAAGTGAAATTTCATGGTCATCTAGTTCAATCCTTCAATTATACAAATGGGGAAGAGAGTTCTCAAAATATCTAAGAAACTTGCTTGAGGCAATACATATTGTGAGTAGAAAAGATGAGGTTTGAATCTAGATCACCTGACTTCAAATAAAATGTTCTTTCCTTTACACCATGCCACTTTTCAGTTTTCTTCCTCTGCTTCCCCCAAGGAGTTTGTGAAACATATGAAACATAGAAACAAATTATTGTCCTCAAATCAAAGCAATGAAGTTTGACAAATTGGGAACCTTAGGGGAGGTTAATGTCCATATATTTATAGTCTAACCATGCTCCTTCAATAGCTTTCACTCAATAATTTCACATTACTAAGTAGCATTCACAGCAAAATGACCTTGCTTAGAAGAAACATTACCTTAGGTAAGAAACATGGAACTTTTGAAAGTAAAAGATATTCCCACAGAGGGAAATATTTGTAATCTGGCAAGCTGTGCCCAGCAGCTACTTGGTATGGAATTGAGAGAGAAAGATTTATGTTTAAAAATATCTTTCCCTAAAAAAAGGCAAAGAAAGAAGAGAATGGAATATTCCCCCAGGGATGTGACTTGCAATAAAATTTCAGTCTGTTACAGATGGGGATTGAAAAAATTAAAAAAAAAAATAAAAGGATCCCCTGATTAATGGTTTCTGGAAAGTTTCTTTTGGTCTTTTTAACATTTTTTCTAGTAGACCATTCAATTTGAAATCAAGTTGGTAACATTATCTCTACTGTCAGACTATGATAATACTTCCAATGTATTCAATATTATGTATGCATTTCAAAAAATTCTCAAGGAAGTGGGAAAAATAAGTACTTAGTAAGAGTAGTAGATCATTTTCTCTAATATATCAAGGAAAGAATTTCATCAGCAAGAAAAATGAAATAAAATTCACCTACTTTTAGAACTCATTAACCAAAAAACCCATCAAATTTTGACAGAAAAATATCATAAAAATTTTAGCCTGGAGAAAATTAGGGAATTTTTACAATTTCACATTGTCATTTCAATCATAAAATTTAATTTTCACAGACACTTTAATTTCACTCTATATCTAATTTGCAAACACTTGAAAAAAAAATTTTCCCCTTACTTTTTCAAAAAGAAAAATAGATGTTTTGTCAGGCTCTAGTGAGATGAATGACTTACAATTCACCTCCAAGTTAAACTTCCATCTAGACTCTAATGAGTGAAATTTTAAGATCATCACAATGTCTGATACTTCCTCAGTTTTATATATAAAGTCCCCATGCTTTTACCCTTGACCTAGGGAGTGATTTATTACTACTAAGAGGTTGATTCATTCATTATTTTTAATGCTGATTATTTTTTCTTATGTCTTTTACTGTCCACTAATCTAACCATGCTCTACCTCCTTTGATAGTGCTCCCTTGTAACAAATAGGTTTGCCTTTTGTTGAAGAGCAGTCCTACTTAACTGAAGATCACTATCAGAGAGGTTGGCCACCAGGCAATTTCAACTTCTTTTTTCCCTGACCTCAGCCAAATTCATCAAACTACTCATTAAAGTACAGATTAATGTGATCAACACCAGTATAAGAATTGGTTATTCATGATTATAAAGCCACAAATCCTTAAATTCAATGTCATTGAGCATATTTGTATATGACAATTATTCAATTTGTTTCAACAAAAAAAGAAATAATTATAAAACTACTACCACATAAAAATTGCCGTACAATGGATTTTTAACTGAGTTTAATAGGATTTCTGTTACAACTTGTTTTTTGTAACTACCATCTAGAAATAACTACATATTCAACTGTACCACCAAGGATTCATGTAGTTGAAAGTTATTAAGAGAGGACTAATGAAGTACCACTGATTTTAGATGCTAAAACCCAATGATCTACTGAACCTATCAGAAAAACTAATCCATCTTTAAGGAACTAAGTTTAGGGGTCTGTCACTGTGCACTGTCTAAAATTATCATTTGGGTTTCACAAAAGGTTCAAGCCTCCTTCACTACCAAGGACCAGGGTAGGTGACTGCTAGAGAAGAGGGAATCGACTGTGTTTTATTTCCCTTGTCAAAACTGCTGCCCTGCTTTCTTCTTCCATATTCCCAACAGATCATTGATATTCTCACCACACAATTAGTGAATGCTATTGATACTCTGAATTCTTTGTCCTAATAAATAAAATGCCTAATCAATTGGCATTTCTCCACTCCTTTGTCCGGCAAGTTGTTTCCTTCTGTTCCTTTAATCCCTGTGAATTAGAGTCACCATGTGGGAAGGGAACTCAGAGAAAAACTAATCCATCTCCTCATTTTAGTAATGAAAACCTTGGAAAGTAACTGACTGACTATTAACTCACATATGTAGGAAATGCCAGATGTGGAACCTGAAAACAGATTCTTTGATCCTAGAGCAAGCATTTTTTCCCAGTGTGGCACACTGGCATCATCATGAACAAAATCACAGAATAATAGGATGCAAGAAATGAAAGAAATCACAGATACCTTCTAGTCTCCTATGTTTCAAACAGGAATACCCTATTCCACATCCAAGCAAGTAGTCTTACAGGTTTTGACTGAAGGAATATCCTATGCTCTTGGGAAACCTTTTTTTGTTTTCAATAACCTTTACTTAATCCTGCATATCTTTCTTTCATGCTTTCTATCATTTTTCTTTCTTAATGGAAAATCATCAATATCAACTCACAAAGTTCCCTTAGTCTTTCTGTCTATTAGGAACACATCTTCATCTTGTATCTTCCAATAGAATTTTAGGTACTTGAAAGCAGTAAATGTTTTTCTCCTTTATTTTCTCATTTTTACCCTGGTCCTAGCATAGTAATTTGCATATAGATATTACTCCCAAACAAAGTGCTCTGTTGGTTTAATATTAGCGTGTTTTTTTTTTTGCTTCAAGAACTGAGAAAAAGGTAACCTTTCTCCTTGCCAAGGATAAGTTTTACACCTGGTATCCTTGATCATAATACCTTCTATATCAGCCTGGAACTTGTTCCATTGATTTTTCCAATCTCTCATCAATCTCTCCTATCCTCAGTTTCCTTCAGCAAGTTTAGAAAATATTCTGATGCCAATTAACTGAGGAATGGCTAAACAAATTATGGTACATGAATACTATGGAATATTATTGTTTCATAAGAAACCATAGATGTTCCGACTCTAGAGAAGCATGGATTAACAAATATGTATGTACAATGCTAACCTGACTGTTCACCACTGATGGGAGGGGGGCGGGAAGGGAGGATGGAAAGAAATTTTTGTAACTTAAAAATATGCATGTATATATGAATAGAAAATAAATTTTTAAAAATATTTTAAATTGATGGACAAAAAAAGAAAAAAAAGAAAATATTCTAGTGTTTACCATTCTAATAACCTTTCTTTGTCCCTTCCACTTTCTCAAGGAAATGCCTTATAATCTCTCCTATCCTTACCAGAAAAAAAAATTTTTTTTCTACACTTACTGACTCAATTTCCTTGGCATTCTTCAATCCCTAAAATTCTTGTTTCCCACTTCATAGCTATTCAAACGGATTTGTCAGAAGTTATCAGTCATCTCTAAATAAATCTGATGATCTTTTCTCAAGTCTTACCTTCTTAACTTTTCTTCAGTTTCTGACACTACTGATCATCTTATTATCCTGTATACTCTCTCCTTGACACTACTCTCTCTTTTCTATCTAACCACTCCTTATTACTCCTTTTTTTGCTGAATAGCAATAATATTGTCATAACACTCTAACTTTTGCAGATCCAGAATTTAAGGTTCAAAGATTTTAAGTAACATTCACATATTATAAAGTTAGTAAGTACTATGAAGAATTTGAGCTTATCATCTCCTAACCTTGTGTCTATGTGACTCAGTGTTCTCTATGCAATATACCACATTGCCTCCATCTTCTACCTTCTTGCAAAATGACCTGCACCAAGCTCAGACCTGGAGCCTTTTATTTTTCTTCTCTATATGCTCTGGTTTTAGTATAGAAGATGATCTAGAGTGTAAAAGAGGATCTAGAATGGGGAAAGTTTTAGAACAGGGCCATATCATCTAACAAAAACTATAGCTTTGACAAATTTTTGTTGAACAATACAGCCAAGAAGAGTTAAAAAGTTGGACATCTTTGCTTTAGAGATAAAGATGGATACACTGGCAGATATTGTCCTACATTGATAAAAAACTAAGGAGGATCCCAATTAATCTGGACACAATTAGCGTTAAAAAAGAAAAGGAATAGATGTGAAATATATTTTAGAGATATAATCAATAGGATTTAGTGATTGTTAAAATATAAAGCAAAGAAAATGTAAAGAAAAAAAGAGTTAAGGAAATTTTGAATTAAAAAATAGCAGCCATTTATAAAGGGGTTTAAATTTAGCAAAGCACTTTACAAACATTTTATTCTCACAATTCCAGAGATAGGTCCTATTATTATCCCCATTTTACAGAGGAGAAAATTGAGTCAAACAAAGGTTAAGGAATCAACCCAGAAGCATACTAAATATCTGAGGCTAAATTTGAAGTTGGGATTTCTTGTCCAGCATTGTCCTTCCATCTAGCTTCCTCTCCAAGGAATGGTATAACAGATGCAATTATAAGGAATATGGATAGAAACAAGACCTTTGACTTCATTGGAAAAAACAAAAACAAAAACCTTCCTGCAGGGTGAAACTCCCTCTTCCAAAAAAGAACAGTTGTCTCTGAAATTTATCACTTAGAATAATTGCCCATTTCACTGAGTGAGTAAATGAATTAATTGCTCATTTTCACCCAGCCACTGTGTATTAGAGGCCAAAACTGATTTTCATGCTAACTGATTCTCTCTAACTTGAAGAACAGCTTTAACCACAACAAATTCCTTTTTATTACCTCTAGTTCCCACTAGATACTACAGTGGGAAGACTAGAATTCTAATTCTTCTTCAGAATGTTTTAGAGGCAAAACTCATATCTGAACCAAAGTCCTCTGTTAGTAGTCTACTTACTTTTCCTCACATTTCAGAAAGCCCCAATGTAATATAGTGGGAAGAGCACTGAATTTGCATTCAGAAGACTCAGTTTTGAATTGTGGCTCTGATATTTGCTGCCTTAAGGTTTTAGGATCCTAAGCACAAATGCCTCTCTGGTTTCTAATGCATTTAAATTTCTTTGAAGTAGTTTCTTTCCTAGATACATGGTCCTTTGGTTATACCTCCTAAGCTGCTCCCTACTTTTAGTTCCTTTAGAGATAGTTATTTTCCCTCCAATTAGAAAATATAATCTTTCTTCATTATTTATGTCAGTTGTCTTCCTCTTACCTGTGCTTCTCAGGTCCCACTATACTATAGTACCAGACATGGGAGGTATTTTACCCCAACTCTACATCTCCCATTCCATGATGGAATAATGACCCAACACTTCAACCATCCTTTCTCCTGGGATACCCTCCACCACCTACCCCCTTAGAGGTCCTGTGCATTTATTTTTCAAATCCTTTCTTTTCAAATCCTTTCCATGTATATCTTCTAGTGGTTTGGTCCTCCTCCCTGGCCACCATTCAGCAGCAAATTGTTAGAAGTTGAGGCTTTCCTTTTAGCAGAATTTCATAGGCCTGAAAACTTCTGTCTTTGATAGAACTAGATTTTTCACACTGTATGAAGTGTCTTCATACGATAATTTAATAGTTATTAAATTAATGAATTTAGTGATAAAAACTATCCCTTTTTGCAGATGCTGTGATGATATTCTTGGAAAATCCCAAAGACAACAAAACATTAGCTGAAACAATTTTAGCAAAGTAAGTAGGATAAAAAAAAATCCGCAAAAAACATGAACATTACTATAGATCACAAACAAAAGTTTTGCAAGAAGAGATAGTAAAAGATACCCCATTTAAAATAACTCTAGGGGTGGCTAGGTGGCTCAATGGATAAAGCACCAGCCCTGGAGTCAGGAGAACCTGAGTTCAAATGCAACCTCAGATACCTAGCTGTGTGGCCTTGGGCAAGCCACTTAACCCCATTTGCCTTGCAAAAAAAAAACTTAAAAAAAAAACTCTAAACAATATAAAATATCTGGGAGTATACCTGCTATAATAGACACAGGAACAGACACATGCCAAATTATTTTTTTAAACTTACTATAAAATAAAAGTTTTAAATAATTGGAGAAATATTAATGTTAATCAATCTAATATTATTCTAAATTCTGCATTTTGGGTCCTAAAACTATGTTATCCACATAGTAAGATAACTTGTACAAGCAAAATGTCCTCCACCCTTGTTTTCCTTTTCTTGGTGACCAAGTCTTGGGAAGAGAACTGAATTTTGCAGCAGTGATTATCAAAATCATTATCTGATCCAATCAAAATAAAGAGCAATCTGGAATTAAACCCAAAGAAATATTAAACTACCTTTTAACCAGCAACACTACTGATACAGAGAATTAGTAGAGAATTAAGCATGTATAAAATCTGTTATCTTTTAATGTAGTTAAAATCAGGGAATCTTCTTATGGGTGTGGAAAAGTCTTTGCTCTTGAGATGTAAACTGACTACCCTTGTTTCCATTGTTCATTGTAAAATTTGTATCCTTTCTCCTTATTCCCACCCTCCAGTCATTTAAATCCAGTAAGGGTGAAGGGAACTCCCCTTTTGCTCTCAGGGCCCACATAAGGGGCTAGGCTCTAAAATCTAAAATCTAAAATCTAAGTTGGAACTCAGTTCTAGGGGGTCCCTCTCTCTGGCCTAGTCAGCTTTTTTGCTCTCTCTCTCTCTCTCTCTCTCTCTCTCTCTCTCTCTCTCTCTCTCTCACACACACACACACAAACTGTCTTTATCTCTCTCTTGCTATCTCTGTGTGCCTAACCTTTTGTTATTCATTTCTGTGTTAAGTGTTTTTTGACCCTTTCAGGGAAGAAAAAGTTTTTTAACCTGTTTACTTTTTTGCTCTATTTCATAACAAAATCCTGAGCAGTTTTAATATCCAAAAAAGAGCATGAAAATTCCTTTGCTTTTCAGTGACCCCCAAATTCCTATGCTTATCTAGTTACCACAGATCCCAAATGCAACATTATTCCTTGGTCAATTTCCAAAGATAACTAGGAAAAAAAGAAAAGAATATTCTAAAATGTTTATAGTAGCCCTCTTTGTTATGACAAAGAACTGGAAAATGCAGGTATGAGCATCATTGGAGAATGGCTGAACAATATTACAATTGGTTGTGGTATATTATTGGGATAGGATACTAGTGTGCTATAAGACATGATAAGCTCAATGACTTTTTAAAAATGGAAAAACTTGAATGAAATGAGCAGAACCAAGAGCACTGTTGCAAACAAACAGTAAAAGCAATACTATTTTAAGAATGAATTTGAATGAGATATTTCTAACTATTATAAAGACAAATTTATTATAGAGACATATGAAGAAATGCTATCTGTACAGTAGAAAAAATATTGGACAGAGAAATAAGTTTTATAACTAATCTGTTCCCTCTGCTGATCATGTATTTTACATTTGATAATTCTCTAGGCAACATAAACTCCTATCCCCATCCCATTGTCCTAGTAATCAAGATGAACTTAATGTACTTTTAGTAAAGTACCTTGCCCCTCACTGGCAAGGACTAGCCCATAGAAACAAAACAATGAATCTCTGTCCCAGCCTGAAAGGATTGTCTAGGAGCTACCACACCTCATCAACATATACCTTGTTACCTCCTAACTACCCATTTTTCCATCTACTATACTTTTCCCCAGGTCTCCTTTTAAAGCACATCTTCAACTCTATTGGAGATGTTTACTTTCCTTTGTGAAGCTAATCTGACCTTGGGAAGCATGATCCCTCAGGGAACCTCTCATGCTCTTATACCTTTCCTTACTGCTTATCCATAGGGGC
Organism: Macrotis lagotis; assembly: GCF_037893015.1. Lineage (NCBI taxonomy): Eukaryota > Metazoa > Chordata > Mammalia > Peramelemorphia > Peramelidae > Macrotis > Macrotis lagotis. The sequence continues at coordinate 769,031,859 of NC_133658.1, read as the reverse complement.
TGATATTGCTGATGCTGCTAATCCCCTTTGGGGATCTTTGGCTTCCAACTGCCTTTATCTCTTCCTTAGTTTCTACTAACCACAGCAATTTTAAAATAAAACTTCTTGTCTCTAAATACATGTGGATCAGAGCTAGTACTTTTATGAATTCTTCACATTTGAACTGGAAATTTTATCACCCTAAAAAATATTTTCCAAAAACAATTTCAAGCCTCATTTTAAAATTTCTTTGCTAGGTTTCATTTTTATCATCTGTAACCAGAGAAAGAACTGTCAAATAGAAGTATGGGTATATCCATTTCTCAGGTGAAGGTGGAGGAAGGGAAGACAAAAAAGGAAATTTACATGATAATTTTGTTGTATATTTGAAAGGAACAGTAACTTTGCCCTTTCATGTACAATCATCTTTATTTATTGTAATATATTATAGAAATGCTTGTTTTATTCCATAAATTAAATAGTTTTTTTAAGAAAGGTACAACTCACAGTGGATAGAGCACTGGCCCTGGAGTCAGGAGTACCTGAATAAATAATTGCCTAGCTGTGTGGCCTTGGGCAAGCCACTTAATCCCATTGCCTTGCAAAAACAAAAAAAAAAAAAAAAACAAAAAAAGATACAACTCAAGGGACTATACTAGGTAAAGTATATTCCTGTTCCCTATCCCTGTTTGTGGTTATATTTCTCCCCAAATGGCTTTGTATGTGCTTATTTGTTTACCCTAGTAGAATTAGCAAGCTCCTAAGAGACAGCAAGTTTCAGCTTGCTCTGTGTATCCCCAGAAGTGTTAGGTAATTGAACTGAATCAGGAAAATCAGCTTAGAATCACATGATTTATAGTTGAAAGTGTCCTAGAAGGTCATTTAACTAGATTCATTCGATGGTCACTGGAATTTAAAGTCCTGGTTCTCTGCCTCTTCTCTTTTTTTTAAAAGTAAAGATTTTTTTCTCAAGGTTAAAAAAAATGATTCAAAAGAAGTTTAAGCGATAATCCTTTTTAGTTAGGAAGCACATTTCCTAAGTGTGGATTATATTTTTGAATGCTAGATTTCTTGTTAGATAATGTTATAAGTGGCTAGAGAATACTTAGTCCAGAGTGATTAAAATGATTTTTATTAAAATATCTTAACAAAATGGCACACTTCTCTCATGGTGGGAGAGAGGGGCGGGGAAATCCCAACATACAAGCTCTTTTATACACTTTGAAAGACTTTGTTCCTGCCCCTTCATGCCATGCATAGGTTGGGGTCACAAATTTAATTGATACTTTGGTTCCTATATATTTACCCACCCTGCTCATTATACTAAGGAGCAAGAACAGATAGGTCTCTGAGCATGTGCAAATGAGAAGGTCCAGACTCTAGGTTACTCTTGATTTTTAAGAACCAGTTTTGGGTTTGCCATCTCTGGAACAGATTTAGGAAAACTCCTAGTTTTGTGATTGGCTGGGCCATTTCCCCTTTGTAATGGATTCCCTAAGGGGGCCCCCCCTCCATACCCTATGAAGGCCAATAACTCCTTTCATTCCTCACAGATAGGTATTTTTTTAGGTAGTACATTATTTCTCTACCTTTGAAGATCATTTGATTAATTGCTCTGGTAAAAAGAATTCATCACTTATATCCAACCTATTATGTATGTACTTTTGTGAACTTAGAAGGCCAGGGTTAAAATTAAAGATAGAGGTAGAAATTGCAAGTAGAATTTGACTATCTTTCACTTTGACATTATCTTATGTTTGTATTCTGTGACATATAGCCTTCTAGCACTCAGGGCTACCACCTATAGAAAGAGACATTGGAGTAGAACTTTACTTGGAAGAAATATTGATAACTGAGATATATATATATATATATATATATATATATATATATATACATATACATATACATATATACATATATAAAACATTTTAAAGTAATCAAATTCAAAATTAAAGTATTTCATGCGAAATAACGTGTGTGTGTGTGTGTATATGTTTCAGTCATGTCCAGCTTTTTGAGACCCCATTTTAGATTTTCTTGGGCAAAGCTACTAGAGTGATTTGCATTTCCTTCTGTAGCTCATTTTGTAGATGAGGAAACTAAGACAAACAGGGACAGATTATTACATGTATAGTAAATTCGAACTCAGAAAAATGATTTTCCTGACTCTAGGCCTGAAGTTCTTTCTAAGGTGAAGTCCAGCTGAGATAACATAAATTGAAGTACAAATGATTGAATAATAAGTACTAGTTAATCAAGACATTTGAGGGTGTTTCCACCAGAGTTTGGTAAATTTGTTTTGTATCTATCTAATAGCTAACCCCCAAATTTATAGCCTAGTAGGTGGTAGAGTTTTTGTTTATTTTTGGCTTATTTTTAAAGCAAAATGCAGGGAAACACAGTATATTATCATAAGAAATTGGCTCCCAATCATAAGTGGGGACTTCAAATTTTGTTCCTAATGCCCTGCAATAATTTGGAACACTCAAAGAGGGAACTGAACACATGTAGCAAAAATTCTTTCTGGGCTTTATATGAACTAGACTTTAGCTTGGTTGACAGTGGCCCATTTCTTTACCTCTCCAGTGCCCAGGAAATGAATCTCCCTAAGACTGGAATTAACCAGCTATGGGGGAATTATCTTGTCAGACTACTGTAATAGTACTATTGTCATTCAAATAGAGCTATTAGACTATACCTTTAAACCCAAATCACTCTGGCTGTCATTGATTGGCCAATAATAGGTTCCAACCCAAGCCTCATTGGTTCATTGTTTAGGTTTTGATAGCTCAGAGAAAGTAAAAATAGCAATAGTTTTCTGTCTGACCAGAAACCCTGAGGGTTTTCCTCTCTCAGATTGATTCTTTTAGAAAGACTATCATCTGACTGAATCCTAACCTAATTTTTAATCACTGAATGGGTAGTGCCTCAAACAAACTGAGACCTGGGAATGACTTCAGCTTAAAAAAGATTAAGGTCTCCTATTGTATCCTGGGTCATTATCTTTCCTGCAATCCTGTAGGAAAGAAAAGATTTCATTAAACCCTACTATCTTTTAATCCTATACATTTTTCTTTGCTCAAATTGCAATTATTTGCTATTATATAACTATAACATAATTAGCTATTATATGTAATATAGTTAACAGAACCATAACAATTATATATAGTTATTAAATAACTTTAACATTTTGTTATCTGTGATCACTGCCTCTAATCTTATTTCACTAACACCTAAACTCTTTGCAATCTGATTTCTAATTTCATTATTAATCTGAAATTTTTCTAGTTATCAATAATCTCTAAATCATCAAATCATTTCCCCCCCCAGTTTTATTTTTTTCTACCTATATGCTACATTTGACACTGTTTACACACTTCTTAATCTCCTTTGCTTGTTCATCATGTCTCTTTAATTGTGGATGATCCTCAAGATTCTCTCCCAGTATATGTTTCAAATCACATGGATTTAGCTATCATTTCTGGGCAAATGATTGCCAAGTGTATATACTCAAAGTCAATCTTTCCTTTGAGTTTCAGTTGCACATCATCATTGTTTATTACATGTTATAAACTGGAAATCCCCAAAATATCTTAAATTCAACATTATTTTTATCTAAACCCTTCCCTCTTCCAAACTTTTTTTATGCAGAACTATTGTTTTTTCGAATGCCTAATTTGCTTCTGCAGTAAAAGTCTGAATTCATAATTCTCGCTATCCTCACTAATGCAGTCAGTTCCAAATCTTGACATTTCTGCTTTCACATCTCTTGAATGTGGTCCTTCTCTCCACTCACAGAGCTTAGTCCAAGATGCTCCACCTCTTTTTGAGATTTTTTTAATAGCTTTCAATTGTACAAGTGATGAAGAGAATTATGAGTGTAGGAATTTGTAATTAGAAACAAATTTTGTAAACTTTTATGCTGTTAAAATTTGTTAAAAGTGTAGAATTCTATCTCCTCCTGAGAAGTAAATTGACTCCTCTTGTTCCATTGTTAAATGTTAAATTTTTATCTGTCTTCTCATTCCCATCACCCAGCTTTCAACCTTCTACCTGGTTTCAGTCACATAACAGGGGAGGGATTTCCCTTTTTTCCTCAGCACCCAGATAATGGACAAGGCTATAAAAATATAAGCTGGACTCTCCTCTGGGCAGGCCTTTGCACTCCTGATCCAATCAGCTCTCCCTGGCTGTCTTTCTCTCTCTCTCCTTAACTCTCTTTCTGTTTGTCTCCATCTCCCAAGCAATCTCACCTAGTCTTTTCTTATTCACTTCCATCCTCAAAGTGCCTGTTACTTCTCTGGAAGGACAGAAGTTGATACTTTGTAAGACTTCTATAATAAATCCTGAACAGTTTTAAAATCCCAGGGGCCATGTGAATTCCCATGACTTTTCAGTAACCCTCAGTCTCTATTGGTGACCCTATTTCTCATCTACAACCCAAGAGTCTAGATGAATCATCCCACATAGAAATAAGTTTAATGCATGTCATTGCTATTCACAAAGAGAATAGAACAACTACTAGAATATAACATGTATCTTCTTTCCCTCATTGGTAGGGAAGTGAAGAGGACAGGATTGAGGGATAGAGAGTTTCCATTTATCTGAGCATAAACCCTCCAAGCTAATTCCTAATCCTCATTCTTTTCCTCTCTGGTATTCTAGCTCCCTTGAAATCCATTCTACTTTTTTTTTTTTTTTTTTGTAAAACAGTGGGGTTAAGTGATTTGTCTAAGGTTAGGCAACTAGTTAATAATTAAGTGTCTGGGGCTAGATTTGAACTTAGGTTCTCCTGACTTCAGGGTCAGTGTTCTATCCACTGCAATACTTAGCTGTACCAAGATCCATTCTAAAGTAACTCCCTCCCTTGCCCTAGATTTTCCATTTCCTAATCTTCTAGTTTTAAACTCTTTCCACACCTTTTCCAGCTTAATTGCCTTATTCACAATGTCCCAGTCTAAAATCTCCCTCAGAAGTCTCAGTGTCATCTTTCTATTTCTACCACAGGATGGTTTTAGGAGTCTGGCTTATATGTCTCCCAGGGCATTCCATGACCTAGCAACTATCTGCAAATAACTCTTTTGGAGAGAGTTTCTGGTGAAGTCTTCTTGAAGTAGAGGAAATATTGGATGGAAAAATATGTTTCATAATATATTTCCTCTGTACTGATGAGGTATTTTACAATAATATCAACATCTCCTCCCTAAGCTAGTAGATTGAGTCAATGAACTTTTAATAAAGTACCTAACCCTCCTTGTCAAGTACTCCAGTAAATTCCTGACCCCAGGCTCAAAATAAACCCCTAATCAACAAAAGAATAGATCCCTGCCTTAGCCTGAAAGGATTTTTTCCCAGCCATCCTGCATCTATATAACCCTAATTACTTTATCTCTACTCTTGGAGTTACTACCCCTATTAACATATACCTAATTACTTCAACTTCCTACCCCTTTAAAAGCTTACTCACTTCTTAGTTAAATTGTTCATCTTCCTTTAGGAAACAGTCTGCTCTGAAGGGGTAGCATGATCCCACAAACTAACTCCTCTTCTATAATTTTCCTTTTTTACTCATCCTTTCATGGTGGCTTAGGTTGCTTAGGAATCAGTGGTTTTCTGCCTTTAGTCTTTTTTTCCCATAGCTTTGGTTAATCATAGGAATACTTAATATTTTTGTCTCAAAAATTTCTTTTGGGTCATGAATTCTTTTATGTTCTGCCTGAACATTTAGTCAGGTACATTTTCCCTCAGATCACTCTCTTCTATTCTCTTTTCTGACTTCTTACTCACAGAATTACTTTTTTGAAAGTAATTTCAGTTCACTTCTTGTTTTGTCTCCTATTAGAAAAACTACCTTTCTCCCCCCCCCCCCCCCCTTTTGTCATTTGGGGAAGGAAGGCTAAGAATTCTCTATAGTAAAGTGATTCCAAATATGAAGATGATGATGATGATATTTGTCCTTCATTCTTGAAGAAGACCATGACAACATAGAGGTGATGCCATGATAAGCACATGAATGGGAATTGAGTGAGAGGCTGCTGTGCTAAGCTATCAGCTTCACTTTCTCCTCCAGAGTCATCTGGGTTCATTGTCCAGATATGAATCAAGAGAACTAGACATGAACCTGGATGCAAAGCAGTCAGGGTTAAGTGACTTGCCCAAGGTCAGAACTTGTAAGTATCAAGTGTCTGAAGCTGGATTAGAACTCTTATTTTCCTAACTCCAAAGTCAGTGCATTATTTACTGTACCACCTAACTGACCCTGGATATAAATTAAGCATAAAGGATATTGTTCCTTTGGAAGACTCAGAACTTATTAATGTATTAACCACATGCCAGGTTACAATTATATTATCAGGAGAGGCAAATTTATTGTGGTCATCATATAGTCACAAGATGCTCTCCAGTCTCAGCTATGGAATTGTTCTGTGAATTGATGACTGCCTAACAGAAGTGATTTTCTTTGTGAGATATGTTGAGAGCTTTCTAATAGAGCAATTTGTTTGTTTCTACCTAGTAATTTTTGTGTTAGTTAGAAGAGGGTCTGTGGATAAACTCTCTAGGGAGACTCATTAATCTTCAATAATGGGCAGAATTTAACTACCTTTGTCAATAATCCTAACTCCTCCAGCTCCTAAAGATTTCCCTGGAATTCCACTGCTGCTGTCGTGAATGGTAGCAAACTTACCAGCCTCTGTCCAGTCTGCCATTTTTCAACTGGGTATTGGTGGCAGATTTGTTATTTGTGAATCTGCCCTCTCCTTCCCAATCCTAAATAAAAGTTTCTATCACTATAAGGAGCACTCAAAGGATTGAATTCCTGTCTCCTTAGCATGAATTTCTTGCTCTTGGGTAAACTAGATAGAACTAGCTTACCCAAGATTGGATCTTAAGAACTGGAGTATTGAGTAGCAAGCTCTTTTGACCTCTGTACACATTTGTAAATTAAATTTCCTAAGTATCAGGTCACTGAAATCCCCAAGAAAGATTTACATCCTCTTGGTATTTTCTTTACTACTTCAAACCCTTAATTTCTCCAAAAAGTTCTTTTCTATGATGTGTTTTTTCATTCATTCTTCTTCTTCTATAAGTAAATAAGAGGAGATTAACTATAGGGCCAGTAAAATAAGTAATTTTGAAAATACCTAATAAGGAAGGAGGAATAAGAAAATAAAAATGAGGGAAGTATGGAAGTAGAAAAACCCTAATAGTACCCTCATAATAAGAGACCAAAAATGGAGAAGGAGGGGTCACTATGTTCCTACTACTCAAATTCGTGTTCAGTAGATAACATCTTTTTGGTGTACTTTACTTGTATATCACTGTTGTAATCTGTCCTTCACATTACTGCCAAAGTAAATTTCCACTAATACAGAAGTGATCATATAACACTCTTATTCAACAATCTCCAGTGGCTTCCTATTGCCACTATGATTGAATATAAAATCCTTTGTTTATCTATAAAGCTCTAGAAAATCTAGTCATAACCTATCTTTCTTGCCCCATAGTAAGTTACTCTTCTTTCTGAACTTTAGAATCAAGCAATACTGCCTTCTCTCTGACATGATACTCACTACCATTTCAATACATTTGCACTAGCCATTTTCTATTCCTGCAATATTTACCCTCCTTACCTCTTTTCTTTTAGGATGCAATTTTGGGACTATCTTCTTGAATGCTTTCTTGTTACTCCTAACATTTTCTATCCCCTCTACGTCATCTAGCTTTTAACATTTCATGTGTTATTGCATTTATTAATTTTATATTCATGCTCTCTTTATATAGTTATATAGGTTTTCTATGCCCTCATTAGAATATGTTCATTGAGAGTAGCAATTATTTTTTCTTTGTACTTCTATCCTTATTGCCTAGTACTATGTCTGATATATAGGTGCTTAATAAATACTTCTCAATTGAATTTCTCTTTTTTCATTATATACTCACTTTTTCTGATTTAATGTACCATGTACACCATTTCACCTGAAACGAAGGAAAGGAGGGGAATCCTAATATAAAAATGTTCAAATATTAAATTTGCATTTATGATTATTCCTGCCCCAGTCTTTCATAAGTACAATTAGCTCTCTATAATTTGGACCTAGGACTCTTTCTTCAAAAAAGAGTATAAACATCTAGTGACATTTTTTTTTATTATGATTGCTGTCAACTATTCTAAGGAAAAATATTGATGGATACAACCAGTATGACTCCTGAGGTAATAGAATTCTATCAGAAACATGTTGGCATATATTAAATGATACAGAAATTCCCCTTTATGTGCTTTAAAACTCTGGCCTTTAAAAAGATGGAGAGTTCCAGATTTCTGTGCTAACAGTCATCCTTCTGGCACCTCCCTGGTTATTTCAGAGTACTGATTATCTGTTTATAGGTCACCTCATTTTGTATGGTAAAGAGACTATAAGTAATGAAACAGCTCTTTAAACAAACACCAGGCTATATAAGCTTCTCATTGAGTCTTATTGCAACCACTGCTGTATGGAGCTACATTTATCATTATGATCATGCTTTTACTGTGAAAAATATTTGAAAATCTTCTCTTTCAGAAATGACTTTAACAACTGAGGTGGTGAATAATCAACAATTATTTCTCAAGAAGTCGTAGTGCTTACATTGTACTCAAAAGTGAGGATACAAAAATGCCCACAAAGAAATTTCATTGCCATTAGGAGATAAACTGTAAAAAAATAAGAATACACAAATTATATACAAATAAAAACAAGATTAATTTTTAATAAGGGAGAAAACTAGCAACTATGGAAATCAGGAAAGAAGATGTGCAGAAGATAATGTGTGAGGATAGTTTGGAAGGAAACATTCCTGGCATAAGGGGCAACTGATTCAAAGACATGGAGATGAAGTTTGGAAGTGTGAAAAAGAATAAGAAAGCAATTTTGGTTCAACTTATAATATTAAGGGTGAATAGTCAGGTATTGAAACTTCAAAATTGTATTGTGGGGCTAAATGAAAAAAAGATTTTAAAAGCCTGTTAAGGTCCAAGAGAAGTCTCCAATTAACAGAACAGAGGCACTCGACACAATGGAGATGCAATAGCAAGGGTTTATTAAACTAGCTTGAGCTAGGGTTCCATCCTAGGACGGGGCTAGGATCCTGGAACCCTGAGTAAAGTGAGGAGAGACCTTATATATGGTTTGGTAGGGGAGTTTCAAGCATCTGCCTGCAGATTGTCTTGAGATGGTGCGGCATGGTCTTATTGGATGCAGGTCCTTGGAGAAGCCCCTCTGCTGCATGGTCTGAAGGCTGACCAGGCAGAATCCTCAGGAGCTGATCTGGCAGGAACTCAGCTAGCTGACCAAGCAGGAACCTAGGGGCAGAATTTAGGTAACAGTTCATAGATTTCAACATTCAGGGTCTTACAGGCATTCAGGCTATTGTTCACAGATTTCGAGACTCAGGCTCTTACAAGCCAAAGGAGTTTCATTTTTGTCCTAGAGTCAATATATAAACAATGTTTACTGAGTAGGAGAGTGACATAATTAATTTTTCACCTTGGTGATGAATATATTGCAAGGAAAAAGATGGGTTGACAGTCTTCAATTACCTTATAGTTTCTTTCGTTTTAATATAAATTCAAGGCTGATTCAGGACAAGTTTTTTTGGTTGTTGTTGTTTTTTTGCAAGACAATGAGGTTAAGTGGCTTGCCCCAGGCCACACAGTTAAGTAATTATTAAGTGTCTGAGGTCGGATTTGAACTCAGATACTCCTGATTCCAGGGCCAGTGCTCTATCCACTGTACAACCTAGCTAACCCAGGACAAGTTTTAATAATAAAACTGGATCATCAAAGTTAGAGATTTGATTTGTAATTCAATCATGAGCTGTAGCCTTAAATGAATGAGAACAATTTGAGAAAGAAGCTATCAAATCACAGAGGGAAAAACTATTCATCTCTGATTTTCCTCCTACTTTTTTTTTGAATAGCATCTTTATTTTCTTTATCATCCATAAGCACATGTATATTTTTAAGTTACAAAATTTTCTTCCACCCTCACTTCCTACCCATACTCCCTTCAGTGGCAAACAGTCAGGTTAGCATTGTATATACATATTTTTGATAAACATGTTTATAGATTAGTCATTATCAGTATGGGGAATTAGGATTAAAGAAAAGAGATCCATAAGAAATAATTTTTTATAAAGTGTTCATCAGATTCTGATGAGTTGTTTGGTTTTGTTTTCCTTCCTCTGGATGAGGATAACATTGTCCTCAGCCAGTTTAATATAGTTGTCCTTGCTTTCTGAACTGTTGAAAGGTTGATCATTCCATGATCTTGCTGTTAATATGCACATTGTTGTCTTGATTCTGCTCCCTTCATTCAGCATCAGATCCTGTAACACATCTGACAATTTATGGTTTCTTACTGAACAATAATATTCCATAGTATTCATATCCCATAATTTGTTTAGCCATTCCCCAATTGATGGACATCCCCTCAATTTTCAATTCTTTGCCACTTCAAAAAGAGCTTCTATGAATATTTTGGAACATGTAAGACATTTTCCATTTTTTATGATTTCTTCTGTATATAGCCCCAGAATTGTAATTGCTGGGTCAAAGGGAATAAACATTTTTATTGCTCTTTGGGCATAGTTCCATATTGCTCTCCAGAATGGATGCATCTATTCACAGCTCCACCAACAATACATCAATGTCCCAGTCCTCCTGCAACCTCTCCAACATTGATCATTTTCCCTTGGTCTATCTTGGTCAATCTGATTGGTGTGAGGTGGCACCTCATAGTTGTTTTAATTTCTTTCTATTTCTTTATCAAGAAAGAGTTTTTGATCAAAATTGAGTAAAATTAATAGAGAACTGGCAACAAAATACAAGTGAGAAAATAGTGATGTCACCTAGCCACCCTAAATGAGTTTTAGTATATGCAAATAGCTGATGTATATGACTGCTAGGTAGTTCTTCCTGAGCTCTGGATAATTAGAGAGAATAGGCGAAATGCTACCTAATATGAAGAAGGAAATTTTTGTAATTTTTCAATGAGAAAAGTAATTTCCAAACATTAAGTTTGTAAGCTTGACTCTGGTTCCAACTTCACTAATTTTAGGAGCATTTAGAAAATCTCTAAGGCAAAATTCATCTAGATCAGATTATAAAAAATTGATTTTAATTGCTTTCTTGACAGGGTTACTAGAATGGTTGATGATAATAATGTTAGAGAAATAGAAGTAGTCTACCTGAATTTGAATATTATATGACAAAGTTTTTAATCACTATGCTTGTGAGCAAAGTGAGAAATGGAAATAGGATGCTATAAAAACTAAGGGTATTTCCCTGGTGGGGGGAAAAAATCCTAAAAAAGGAGTACCTAAATTTAGACTGATTTAATCTTGGTTCACAAGGACAATTTACAATAATGATACATGATCAATAAGCCATATGAGAATGAAAACTGAAGAAATAAATCACAGAGAAAGAAATTATTCATGTTGCACAGTAAATAATTATCAGATATGACATAATTGATTTGTTCCCTTGAATTAAAAAAAATCAAGAATTCAAAGATGGGGACATGATAACTTGTGGGGGAAATGAATTAATATTTCAAGGAGAAAAACTTCATTGTCACATTTAAAAATCAATCTATTAGATGATAGGGTAAAATGGAGGAAGGAGAGAAGAGAGAAACACATACCATACTTGGGATAGGAAGGTGTGATTAGACCTATAAAGAAGTCATCTTCTACAAAAGAAGGCCATGCATCTTAATACTCCCAAAGGAAGGAAGACGTGAATTAATATCGGGGAATAATTGAATCAGAGAGGGAAGAATAGTTGTCCACAGTTCAAAGAAAGGTAGCAAGATATCAAAGTAATAAGCAATGAGAGAAAAAAAAAATAACTGGGCTTCACTCCACACTTACTGCCAAATATGGATACAGAAAAATTCCTAATATATTCCATGATCACTGTTAAAATTTACCTTTTCTTGTGGATACAGAAATATTTCAGAAGTGCAGAAAAATAAAGGGACTAGAAAGAAATATGTCTTTAGAAAGAGCTTTACAAATTAAAAACACTAAAATAAAAGATTGAATGAATGAACTAGGGAAGTATTGGCTTAGAGGATTCAAATTTTCACTGGAAAGGGAAAAGGTAAAAAAAAAGAGGAAGAACAATAAAACTCAAGCTAAGAAATAAAGAACGAAAACACAAGTAAAACATATTTTAAAATGTAAGCACTATACCATTATAGAATCATATGGAAGTGATCTTAAATTTCATCAAACTCAAGTCCATAACCTAAAAGTTACAAAAACAGGCACAGATATCTGAAATGACTTGCTTATAATCATATAGCTACCAATCAACCAACAAGTTTTAAAACCAAATTTTCTTGATTCAAAGTTCAGTGTTCTAGCCATTGACACAAAGTGCCTCTACCTAGATAATAAAGGAAGCTGTGTAGTAGTATATCTTTAAAATCACCCTGATCACACTAAAGAAAAAATATAGTTTATATACACTATTAGAGAGAACATCCCCATCCATGAGGTTATATATCTATTAAAGATAGGGAGTATGAAAACCAACCCAGAGAAAGATCTCTAGATACATGCTTTAGAGAGACATTTTCAGTTCAATTTTTTCTACATTTTTTTCCAATTACTTGAATAAATGATTGGAGAACATATAGCTAGAACAAAGCTAAAAAAGAATGTGTAACCATACTGGATGATATAATTGAGTTCCAAAAATATTTTGACAGGCCAAGATGTTCCAAATCTAATAAGATGAAATTTGCTATTGGGAAGGCTTAAACAAATTTAAAAACTCAGTTATACAAATACAGGATGGAGAGACATAGCTAGACAACAATTCATGTGAAAATCTATTATGGGTTGGTCGTCTGTGAAATCATGGGAGTCAAAAAGACTAATTTAATTGTAGCTGCATTAAGAGAAGCTTAGTGTCCAGGGTAAGGGAAACAATAGCTTTCTTTTCTGCCCCTGTTAGATCTTCTCGAGTGCCATGTTCAGTTCTGGGCAAAATGTATTTAGAAATATAGAAAGATACTGGAGAATATTCCAAAGAAGGAGACTTGGATGGTTAGTGCACCAGAAACCATTTCAAACCAAATACTAGTTGAAGGAATTCAGGTGTTTTAAGCTAGAGTATGTTATTGCTGTTTATTTTTTATTCTCAGTCATTAAGATAAGTTGAGATAACAAGTACAGAGATCTGAAATAAATTATTTATAATCATATAGTTACAAATCACCAAACCAAATTTCAAAACTGTTTTCTTGACATCAGAAAGGTAAAGCCCTAATTTGCAAATGAATTGTATTTAAGTGAAAGAGAGCTGGTCAGTTATTAACTTTGTCTCCTCCAGAGTTTTCTGGGTCCAGTGGCAAGATATAACTCAGGATGATTGAAGATGGCATCTTGCAGTGGGAAAATGTGGCCTTTTTAAGCTGTCTTTTCCAAGTCTCAGTTTGATTGAGGCAATGTCCATTCAGTGATTAAGGCTAGGTAAGAAATGAGGCAAAGAACAACCTCTTTTATCTACACACCCACCCCCCCCCTAAAAAAAAATCAATCTAGGATTGGAAAACCCTTAAGGTTTCTGGCCAAAACTGGAAAAACTACTATTTTCACTCATTCTGAGTCACCAAGGTTCAAACAATGATCAAGTGAGGCTTGATCTGGGAGCTATGTTGACCAATTAATGAGAGCCAGTATGATTTGGGTTTAAGGCATGGTCCTTAAGAAAGAAATGTAGTCTATGAAATTCAAGGTATCTTGTGAGGTTTTGGCAATCAAAATTTATATACTTTTGGGCAGAGTACCAGAAGGTAAAGGTATGATTCCCCATGTAAACAAAGGGAGAGAAGGGAGGAAAAGGAAAGAAGGAAGGAAGGAGGGAGGGAAGGATTAAGGGAGGATGGGAGGAAGAAGGAAAAGAAGGAAGGAGAGAAGGAGGGAAAGAAAGAGGGAGTTATATTGCCTAATTGGAAATGGAAGTTGGTTTCCTAGTAGGGCAACTACTATTACTACTACTACTACTACTGCTACTACTACTACTACTACTACTACTACTCCTCACAGGTTTTTATTTGTCCTGTTTTCAAAGAGAACCATAACATCAGGAAGATTATGTGATTATTTGCATGTAAAGGACTTTGTCCTTTTTAGATCTTCAATAGTATAGAATGTTTAATTCTGAGCACAATGTTTTTAGATATATAGAGAGAAGATAGAGAATGTGTCAAAAAAGGTGACTTGGATGATAGCAATGGAAATCATACAAAACCAAGTACTAGTTGAAGGAATTTGGTATATTTTTAAGTTAAAGAATAATACTTAAGATGGACTGATGGTTGTCTTGAAATATTTGGAGGGCTATCACCTAGAAGAAAGACTTGGAATTGTTCCCTTTACTCCTAGAGCACAGGTCTAAGAGTGAAGCTCATTATTGGCTTTTAAAAGGAAACTTTCTATATATCAAAATGACCAGAAGTGGGATGTACCGCTTTGGCAAACAATGAGCTCCCTCATTACTAGGTGACTTTTGAGCTCCCTTCTGACTCAGTGAGAAATAATAATTTAGTATTCTGAACCACAGTAGCTTCATGGAAATAATTGGATGCTTTTGCAATGTTGATAGATTTGCTTAAAAATTTGGTTACTTGTTTTACACTCCCACTTCATATCTCTATTGCTCTTCCTAGTGTCCTTTTCTATTCAAGATGGTATTGATATGATCTGGGCCCAGGTGTCGCCACTACCTAAACTACCTCATAAGCAAAAGACAGCTGCTATGGTTAGTTAAATGTATTTTATGTCTATACATGAGGGGTTTCTGGGGAGAAAAAAAGCATATTCAACACAAGGTCAGCAAAACACTTCTGAGGTTCCTAGTTCATTGGGGAAATCATTGGAAGGGCTGGCTACAGCTGGAGCATATGCTAATCACCTTGGCATCAGAAGCATTCTTTCCACTGAAGATGGCTTCTTAGGTTTGCCATGATTAAAAATGCACCAGGCTCAAGTTCATCACCTTGGAATGCTCTTATCCAAAAGGCTTTGCCAGCAACTTAGGGCAAAGCAAATGTCAAGGGAATGAGCTAGGTCAACAGGGAAGCCACTCTGTATCCAACCAAAACAGTAAGGCACAGGGCATTTACTCTTATTTATCAGAAGTCTAATACAGGATTATAGAGCAACCATTTGTATCTTGCTGCTTTGCTATAAATTCTCAGGCTTAGCATCATCTGCCACAAAGTGTAGACTGCGTGCTGGCTGCACACTACAGCTGTTTAGCCATCTTCCTGAGTGCTGATTATTCCACATAGAGAGGTCTGCAATGACTATCACACAGAGGAATTAATAACTCCAAAACACAAATAATGCAGTAATGTGCTAAGCATTCGTGACTCACAGAAAGTAAATTTGCCAAATGAGCTAAAGACGCTGAATCAGAACAAGCTATTTTTCTTTTCATCACACTGAGGTGGCAGCTTCAGAAAAAAATGGTTCTAAAATAGAGGAACCAGCAAGTCCCTTGTTAAATAATACATGCAACACCTAATTCCCAGACCTAGGATTGGCTATTCATTTGATTGGGGATGTGGGGGTCAGAACAGAATCTATAATGTAGTAAGTAGTTTTGGCCCTAAGAAATTGCCTGACTTTTCACAAATTTGACAGCAGGCTAAGTTGTGAATATTCTGATTTTACAGATTAAAGAGTGGCCAAAATGAGCTAGGTGCTGTATAAAGTAATCACGTAATGCAGTTAAAGAACCTATATTGAAAGGTATGAACAGCACATTTCTCATCTTTATCAACAACATCATAGTTTACATTTATGCAGCACTCTATGATTATTGAGTACTTTACATACTTGCAATAGCTTGTCACTTATACCAGACCATATTATTTTTTTCCTTTGAAATATAGGAAAACAGAGCCTCATACAAGTGAGGTCCTTTATATTCAGTTCCTACCTGCTTAAACATTTTTGGGTATATTTCAATTCTCAATTAATTATTGAATGGACAACACAAAGATTCACAATTCAATAATTCAATTTAGAACAATAAGTCTCAGAAAAGGGGGTCACGATATATCAGGTCCCTTGGCAGAGAGTGCAATTTGCAGATATAATAAGGTTAGGCCTCTTTAATTCAAAGTTTATCATAAAAAAACCAAAGAACATCTCCAATGATCCTCAGATATGATCTAGATATCAAATCACAAAAGATATGATTTTTGCCTCTCATCCTTTCCATTATCTATACTTCCCCCCGCTTCCTTTCTCATTCCACCTTTCTTTCCCCTTTCCTTTCTTCTTTTGAGGACATTGGAAAGATTGTAATGATGAGTTTCCCAAAGAATAAGGGTATGGTGGAAAGGTACAGAGAAGTGTTCCTGGTGGAAAATAAAAAGATTGTTCTAGCTGATCTCTTAAAGTAGTGTCCCTAGAACTCATGACCCTGCCTTCCAGTCAAGGGTTCAATAAAAGGAGCAAAAAGTATCGATAATATATGAAAACTTAGGTGGATTTATTCTTGGTAGATAAAAAGGCAAGAGCTAAAATTTCTAATTATTCCACTGTTTTTTTAAAAAATATTACACAAACATTATATACTTAGTAGGTGCATAACTTCACTACAAATAGGAAGAAATGAAGTGTAGATAAATTTCTTGTCATTTGAATATTACTGTATAGGTGATGATATGATACATTCACAGATAACTATAATACACAATATCACATCATAGTGTGTCAAATTATAATGTTGAGCAATGCTCAGAGTGGGAAGGTAATTACTGACCATAGGAATCCCTATATGGTATGATTTCCAACTTACCCAGTTGAATCACTGTTCTTAAATCACCATCTTTTATCTATTTATATAAACTGAAAAAACACATGCTCTGTATTCATGTGATTTGGGTTGAAATACTGGCTCTATAGCCTTAGGTTAATCATTTGACTTACCCATGACTCAGTTCTCTTATCTGTAAAATTAGTGAGTTTGACTAAATGTTCTCCAAAGTGTCTTCTGGCTATACTTTTACCTCTGAGTATGCTCGTACATCTGCTCTTCAGCCTTCATGCTCACTTCCTCCTTACCAGAAATGTTGTCATAACCTTAAACTTTTCCATCTCCTCCTTATGTGTTGTCTTTACCATTAAAATGCAAGATCCTAAAGGGTAGAAGGTGTCTTTTGATCTCATGTTTGTATCCTTAGGAATTAGCACAGAGCGTGGTGTAAAGAAACTACTTGATGAATGCTTCATCTATTTATTCTAATAAATAAATGATTTGAAGAACCTAGAATTGAACACAATATTTCAGATATCTAAAGTCATTCTGGTGTAAAAGGATAGAGTCAAATTTTTAGACTGATCTTTTCAGACAAAGAGTGGATACTCCGAGTGAGCAATTCATACATTGTAAAAACATAAAATCTGTAATAGTCTATTCTCAGTTCTTAAAGTTTTTGAAGGTCTAAGTGGCTCATAATTTATTTTGCAAATAACTATCTGCAAATTTTAAAGGATGTGCCCTTTTTAAATAATGGTGGCCTCTGTAAGGAAGCTTAAATTACTGTTTATAATTCCTTATTTCTTTAGAAATGAAGCTCTTTACATGCTTAATTTGGAAATATGTTTAACATAGTTACACATGTACAACCTATATTAGATTATGTGCTGTCAAGGGAAAAGAGGGAAGGGAGGGAAATAAACGTGGAAATCAAAACCCTACCAAAAATGATTGTTGAAAATATCTTTGTCTATAGTTGGAAAAAATAATTAAATTTATTTTTTAAAAAAAAGTGAAATTCTTTGGTTAACATGATGGAAAATAGGGAGGTCAAACACCGGATGATTAAAGGATTAATCATATCCCTTTGGCCATGTAAAGTAAGTGACAACTAGGAGAGAGAGAGGGAAGGAACTCTGACAACAGAGAAGAGATTCAAGCAGTCAAATGGAGTTGGATATGAAAAGCAACTGGTTAAAGAAGAACACAGTGAAGTGTCCCCCATAAGGATACCATATGAAGGAAAAAGGAATTGGGATCCCAAAATCTTAGAGTTGTGAATTATTTTGTCTATATATGTCCCCATGTTGGTACTTCTATTCTTGTTTTCTATATGTTCGCTCTCAGTGCACTTTGGTATTCTCAGTGATGTTTTCTGTATGGAGAAAAACAATCCAAGTGAATAAAGAGAAGTATGTTTTGGTACTACTCTTCATAATGTGCTTATTTTGTGAACACCATTGATTTGAGCTAACTGAATTAAGTGAATGCACTATTAAAGATGAATGCAATAGTAGAGAGCCATGAGTTATAATGTTAGGAATAAAGACCCATAGAAAATCTGTATAACCTGGAGTAGTCATTTCCCAGGAAATCCATCTTGTGAATACAAAATGGATGTGGGCACAGACCTAAAGTGCACTTTTATCTTAAGATTTGAAGAATCAGCTCCAAAATTTCAAGAACCTCTGTTCCTTTTTCCATTCTTTCTTTGTGACAATTGAAACACTATTTGACTGAGTCAATTTTAATGAGTCTATTCCTAAGTTGTTGTACTATGGTCATATCATTCTAGCCATGTCCAATTCTTTGTAACGCCATTTGGGGTTTTCTTATAAGGATGGTAGAGTGGTTTGCCATTTCCTTCTCCTGTTTGATTTTACAGACAAGTACATAAAGACAAATAGGAAAAAGTGACTTGCCCAGGGATGCACTGCTAGTAATTGTCTGAGGCCATATTTGAACTTGCATTTTCCTGGCTCCAGGTATAGCACTCTATTCATTTCCCATCTAGCCTGCCCTCCACTCCTATATATTAACCATTTAGACTTTTCTGATTTCTTTTAAGTTTTATTTTCTCCTGTTTTTCAAGCTAGATTTACATAATTGATATGAATTTATGGAGAAAGAGCAAGTTATGTGACCTGAGATTTCTAGGGAGATAAGAAACTTTCTTAGTGAAGGAAGATGTCCTCAATGAGATTAAAGTGAACAAAGCTTTTGAATTAAGATTAAGAGGAAGATAAAAGTTGAATTGTTACCAAGAACTATATTTGTTTAAGTCACAATAGCCAAGAAGAGAAACTAAATGTTCAATCCAATCTACCTATAATCAAAATGAAGAAAAATCTAGATACAAGATAAACACAGATCACTGATCTCCAAGTGAAATGAATGGAAAGCTCTATGCTTTATGCAATTAATAGCACTTTTAAAACCAATTTGTTGTAAAACAAGGAGCAAGCAGACCCACAGACTAGCCTCAGAGTAATGCAATGAGGCATTTTCTTTTCATGGCACAACTAGTAGCAGGAGTCTAAAGGGAGTCAGTTGATTTAGTGACCTAACAGAAAAACCAGTCAATAAAGCAGTGTAATAATCTAGTCTAGAAGAGCACAAAGCATGGACCAGAGACTTTACGTCTCGCCAAGTCTGCATTGATCACCATCTGAAAATGTTCCATTACTAGGAATAAAACATCCATGATATCATCCTATGATTTTTAATGACAGCATTAAAATGCCTCTCAAGTGTCTGATCTGTATCAAAGGGAATAGAGATTAATTTCACCTTTTTTCTCTGCTCTCTCACTCTCCTTCTCTATATCCCCAGGCCTCCCTACAAAGTCTCTTAAGGAAAGGAAGTCAGAACACTAGACATAGAATGAATGGTTTGGTGAAAGCAAATGGCATATTTCTGCATTTATATATACTGATCTATTTCATTTATTTATGTATTATTGTTATTATTATTTATCTTTACCAAGTACTGAATTCTTAAGAATTTCAGCAAACCCCTTGGGAATGAGTAAGTTAATAATATCTGTGGCTGCTTATACCAAATTCAGATATAAACAGAAACTTTTCATTGAAATCTTGTCCCATATGAAATAGGAGAAGTCTCTAGGAAAAGAGGTAGGAAAAAAATCTCATAGTATGTCTGATGACTGATTACAAAGTAGTAGAATGGATCAAATCCTGATTTTTTTTAGATATGATTTAAGATAAAATGTTAATTGTCAATCACAGTGCTCACCTCCCATCCTAATGAGAATAAAAATGCATATTTAGACCCTCATTTTTTGGTTGTGATTGATGTGCAAATAATATGGTTGCAATTTGGAGTTCAATAATGCAGGGTCCTTGAAAATGCTGTCCTCATGAAATATGGAACAAATATGCTTCTTCCCTCCAAAAATTGTAAATTTTTTTGAGAACAGGGACAGTGTCTTTTCTATATGTTCAAGAATAATTGAAAGATTATAATGATGAAACTACTATATCTAAATCATTGAGAAATACATTTTTATTAATTGCCTACTATGTGTCCAATACCCTTTTCAAGTCTTCCTGATTCCAGGTCAAGTATTGTAACTATACCATATAGTTGCCTCCTAGTT
The DNA here is from genome assembly GCF_037893015.1 of Macrotis lagotis. NCBI lineage: Eukaryota > Metazoa > Chordata > Mammalia > Peramelemorphia > Peramelidae > Macrotis > Macrotis lagotis. Next base: position 769,011,430 of record NC_133658.1, on the reverse strand, counting down.
TCAGAGTGCAAAGAAACAAACTGTATGGAATATACTGTTATTTCAGAGAAGGGAAAGATCAAAAAAGGAGAGAATAGATGAGAGATATATGTTCAGTCGGTATAAACTGGTACAATCCTTTGTTTCTTTTCCTTTAATTATGCAGTAAGTTATTATTTCAAGAGCTATACATACAAAGTTAAAATATGATAATCATCCTAATTTGGAGATTATAAAATTTTATTGTGGGACAAGGGAGAGTACAGGATGTTGGTGGTGGTGGAAATTATGGTTGATGGTTGTCCTTTGTATTTAAAGAGGAGTGAAAGAGCATCACTATATCAAGATCAGTTTGTCTAACTGTGGCTAATCTTAGCAATAATAGCTCAGAAGGCTCTACTGCAGGTGGGACACAAATAGTCCTTATGAAATTTTGGGTTGTAGATATCTCTAAATTTGTATATCTCAAGTTCCTGTTGAGTTACTGCAGTTCTGCTTTGTTTTTACAGCAAAGATCCCTCATATGATGCAATCAATTCCAAAGTTTGTCCAAAAGACCATGAGGATGTCCTTGTATTGCTTCTTCTGACTATAATGCCAGCACTTACCTGGTGTGAGTTCTCCATAAAATTGTCTTTTAGGCAAACATATATTTGGTATTCAAACCATGTGACTAATCCATCGGACTTATACTCTCTAGGGCAGGGTGTGAATATCTGGCAGTTCAGCTTATGAAAGGACTTTCAGTGTCTGCTATTTACCTTGCCAAGTTACCTTCAGAATCTTCTTTGGACAATTCAAATGGAAGTGATTCAGTTCCCTGGCATGGTACTACTAAAATGACCTAATTTTAGCCATACAATAAAGAAATAAGGACCATGGCTCCATATTCAATTTGGTAGGCAGTCTATTATCTATTCTCTCCCATATTTTCCTTCAGAGTGTCTCAAATACTGAGCTAGTTATGGCAAAGTATAAAACAACCTCATCATCTTTGTGTACATCCAAGGTAAGTGAAAATCAAAGCATTCAAATTTTCTCCATTTGTTTTAACTGATAGTTCCATGTATGAATGGTGCAGTGCTAGCTGGTAGAAGATCTCTGTTTTCTTGGTGTTAATTGTCAGAAATTAGAACGCAGGAGTGAATTGATTCATTCTCTTTGGCATTTTAGTCTTAGAGGCTACATTGAATGAACATTTTTCTGTAAACAAGTAGTTCACCTCTTTTCATTCTACTTTAGTCTTAATTTGTAGTCTTTTCAAGTTAAATAATTTATCATCAGTCTGATAGTGGATCTTGATGCCACTTTCTTTTTTTGAATGTATTCATTTGTTTTCATCCATATGAACATGTATATTTTTTAATTAATTAATTTATTTTCATCCATATACACATGCATATTCCCAACTTACAAAGTTTCTCTCCACCTCCCTTCCCATCCCTCTCCTCTCAGCAGGGAACAGTCAGGTTAGCATTTTACATACATATTTTTGATAAACATGTTTACAGATTAGTCATTTTTATATGAGGAATTAGGATTAAGGAAAAGAGATACATAAGGGATAATTTTTTTTTATAAAATATTCATCAGATTCTGAGGGGTGGTGTTTTGTTTTGTTTTGTTTTTCTTCCTCTGGATGGGGATAACATTTTCTATAGTGGGTCTAGTATGGTTGTCCTAGTTCTGTGAACTGCTGAGAGGAGCTACTTCTATCAAGGCTGTTCCTCTCACAATGTTGTTGTTAATGTGTATTGATGCCATTTTAATCCTCATTGAAATCATCTGATAATATTGCTGAAAATACCAGGCTAAAAAGCATAGGAGCAAGCACAAGGACCTACTTCATTTACTGGTGACTGAAAAAATAAAAGAGCATCTTCTATTTTCCAGACCCAGAATAAGTATGCCATCATAGAACTATTGTATGATATGATGAACTTCTTCAAAGACTCATATTTTTGTCATGATTTTCCACAAGTCATGACTGAAAATATCAAAGGCTCTGATCAAATTGATGAACATTGTCCACAGACCTCTATTCTGTCATAGAATTTCTCCTGGAGTTGTTGGGCAGTAAACACCATAACTACTATTCCTCTGAATTTTCTGAAGTCATATTTGTTCTTGGGTAGATGACTGTCTTCCAGGTGAAGGATCAGCCTATTAAGTAGAACTTTGGTAAGAATCTTTCCAATAATAACTGACAGAGAGAAAGAGAGAGAGAGAGAGAGAGAGAGAGAGAGAGAGAGAGAGAGAGAGAGAGAGAGAGAGAGAAAGAGAGCAAGAGTCAGCCCTTTGGGATTGTCACAGGACAACTAATTTTCTTTTACTTTTTAGAGAAGGACAGTGCAGGCATTCTTGAACATGTGGGGCATAGTCTCCTTTTGTTATATAACCTGTAAGATTTTGCTATATAACCTGTCAGCTTTTGCATGAACAGTGGACTCCTAGTCTTGTATATCTGTGTTGAAATAAATTACCATGATGCTTTTTAACACATGAGAGAAGCATAATGACATTCAAAATCTCTTTCTCCAACTGGAAGTTCAGCTAGAGAGGAATAGAGTTCAATCTGAGGTAGACAGGCAAAAGCTTCAGTATTGCTTGATAAAAGTCTCCAGCAAACATTGTCATTTAATAGACTTTATTATTGTAAAAAGAAGAGACAGAGAGGATGTAAGAACAATGAATTCAATGTATGATACAGAGTGCTGAACTGATTATAAACTTATTCTTTCCAAAGTAATCATTCACATTTAACAAAAGCACAGACCCCAAAGTTAGAAGATGACCTGAAGACAATGTCAACAGATATGAGCACTTATCAGTGGGAAAATAGTTTGTGGATAAGTTGGAGGGGAAGCTGAGCCAAGACACAACAGTGCAGCTAAAAAAGAATGGGCAGCTTTCATCTGGACCAGAACACTAACAAACATAAGTATTGGTTTAATTAAAAGGATGGGAAAATTCAGATGTTACTAAAATCAAAATGGGAGCTTCCCAAATTGGAAATTTATGTATATAGGAAGTGGACAAAAGACAGGTCCCTTAACCATATGTTAAATTCCTTTTCTGAGAATGTTAGCTCCATTGCCCCTCTGCCAATCAAAACCCTACTATTCTTTTATGATTCTTCCCTTTTTCCAACTTTCACTTTGAATTTCTATTCCATTTAATATCTTTGCTACTCACTTAGAAATTGTTAATATATTATCATTTTTTAGTTATTTATTTTTATGTTTTTATTTCCATTTAATTTGTATACTTTCTAAGGGCAAGAATCCTCATTTCTCTTGATATAATGACAATCTCTAAAATAGAACTAAAAAGATTGTAGATCTCCTACCATTCAAAAGACTAGAATGGGGAAAAAGACATTCAATAACTATATACAAAAAATATATATAGCATAAATTGGAGATAATCAAAAATAAGAAAGCACCAGCAATAAAGGGAATAATAAAGTCTACTTATAAAAGGTAGGATTTTAGTAGAGACCTGAAGGAGACTAAGGAAGTCAAAACAGTGGTAAAAACAGTGAGCATTCCAGAAAAGAGGGAGAACCTGTGAATATGCCAGAATTGGAAGATAAAGTGTCTTTTTAGAGAAATAGCAAGGAAAGCAAAGTCACTTAATTTTGAAGGATGTAGAAGAAATAAGCTATAAGAAAACCATAAAGATAGGAAGGGTCCAGGTTATGAATCAATCAATCAACCAATAAACATTTATCAAATTTCAGGCACTATGTTGAGCAGTTAGGGATATTAGAAAAAGGGCAAAAGACAGTCCCTGCCCTCAAGAATTTACCACTGTAATCTGAGAGATCACGTGTAAACAAAATATATGAAACACATCATAGAAAAAGAATAAATAGGAAATGATTAATAGAAAGAAGGCACTGGAATTGAGGGGTTAGAGAAAGATCCTGGTTAAAAAAAATAGAATTTTAGTTGATACTTAAAGGAAGACAGTGAGGGCAGAGAAAGATGGAGAAAATTCCATGCATGAGGGAACTTTATAAAAAGCTTCAAAATCCAAAGACAAGATCTCATATTTGATTTTGGAGGTTAGAGGATCCATTAGAGTTTTTGAATTCAGGAAGGTTACTTGGTCAGACCCATGCTTTAGATAGGTAACTTTAATAGATGAATGGAGGATGGACTGGAATGGAGAGAGATTAAATGGAAAGAAATCTACCAGAAAGGTGTTGAAGTAATCTAGACAAGAGAAGATAAGTAGTCACAATATCAGAGGAGAAGGGGGGGCGGGGAGGAAGGGAGATAGAGTCATAGACAAGGACAAAGATAGAAAGAAAGAGAGTTGTATGTGAGTAATTCCATGAACTATTAAATGGTTTGTTTTGTATTGCTTTATAGCCAAAATGAATAACATTTTTAGAATAAATAAGGAATAAAATTGACTATAAACAACTATTCCAGAAAATTACAAATAGTGGATATTTTAGTAATTTTAAGTTGATTTGATTGTTTCTTTAGTAAATTTTTGTCAAGGCTGCAATGGAGCCATTAGACAAGAAAGAAAATATTGTTTAATAAATGTTACATGCTTCAAGTTAGGAGAATTCTTTTGATATTCCCTCTCAAGCTCTCATCTTTTATGTCTATAAAAGTAATAATACAAGATTCACAGGATTGTTTTGATTCACTAGAAGCAGAATCACAATTCAAGAAACATTTATTAAGTATCTTATACTTGCGGGTTGTGCTAGGTTATAGAAATACAAAAATAAAAACAAATTATTTTTTGTCTTTGATGAATTTTGTTCTATCAGAAAATATGACAGATACACTAAGTCATGATGGAGATGAGGGGAAAACAGAGCTGAAAGTGTCCTCAGAACCACCCCCCTTCATTTTACAGATGAGGAAACTGAGGCTCAAATAGGATAAGTGACATGTTTATGGTCAATGAATGAATCAATTAAAAAGCCACTATATTTGATATGTAGATATCAAAATTAAGACAATCTCTACATCCATGCAATTTATATGCTATTGTACACAAGTATGTACAAAATAAAGAGAATAGATACAAAATGCACAATAACAATAACAGCAACACAATTAATCACCAAACATTTTTTAAGAGACTACAATATGCTATGCTCTATACTAAAGGCTATGAATACAAATATAAAGGAAAAACATAGTTTCTTCCTTCAAGGAGTTTATATTCTAATATAAGGGACCCTATATAAAAATCAGAAAACATATCATAAAAACAGAGTCAATAAAAAAGTAAACTTTAAGGATATGGAACTTGCCTCTGGTGTATCAAAAAAAGAATCCTCTTAGCTAAGGCAGAGTTTGAACTGAATTTTCAGGTCATATTGTAACAAACCTCTCTACATAGTTACACAATTCCCTCAAAAACAGATTTGATTAAGTCAATCTCCCACTTACCCCAACAGCTCTCTCTTGACTCAAATAAAATAGATGCTTTTCTAATTTTTAAAGGCCTTCACAAATTGCAGCTTGATAATACTGCTCATGGCATTATTCTCTTGATGAACTATTCAGCCCTATCAAATTGACCTATTCCTCACATACCACATTCCATCGCTACTCTTTGTGTCTTTGAATTGACCATCCTCTAATTCTGCCTCAGAGAGCCCACTGCACACTTCAAGATGCAGTTCAAACATCCTCTCTACCTGAAGCATTTGCCCCCAAGTGTCCTCCCTCCCACATTACCTTGTAATTAAGGTATTTAGTTTTGTATTTATTCACTTTATATTTATGGTATATATATATATATATATATATATATATATATATATATATGTATATATATATATATATATATATATATATATTTACTTAGAGACTCTTCTGTTAGAATACAAGTTTCTTTTGAGTGGATTGTTTTCTTTATTGTACTTGACCCCCAGTAAAGAAGAGCCTAGTACTTCTAGTGTCAGGGCTGAGCAAGTATTTTTTGGGATGTTTTCCACCTTTGGTGTTTATCTGATCCAGTTAAATCTCATCCTTGTCTCCAAGAAGTTATAGCATGCACACAGCAGCCATACCCCAGTAAATCATTTCAGTAAATGGGTTAAATTAGATTGAGGGTAACCAAGGGTCTCAAACCCTTTGGTGAGTTTGGCAGTGTCTACCACAAGCATGGAAATACTTACCCTGGAATTGTACAGATGAGAGCAATTGGTTCCAATGGCCATAAAGGCAACTTAAGCATGCCTTATGGAGTACTTATAACTTAATTAGACATGAAGACACCAAAGTTGTCTACTAAATTTAGAGTCATCTTTAATTGTATTGAATCTGTCCTACCATTGGACTATGATGATTCTGGAAAAGAGAATGAGGTCAATGATCTTGTGCAACTCTGTCTCATTTAAATTCAATTTATGCATGAATAAAAAAGACATTTTTATCACAAGCAAGTGATGAAGTAACAGGTGCAAGATACTGAGAACTGTAGTCACTACCATGCATGCAGGCAGACTAGGCTCTAGGGTTATCTTCTCACTAGAAGCAACAGTGGGATTTGGCAGTCCACTGGGTGTTTGAACAGCCATTTAAGAATCACACTGCTCACCTTCTGGTATGAGGAAGGGGTTAGAAAAGGTGCCCTAAAAATTGCAAGCTTACCCAACCTTGACCTGATTACCCTGGTAGGTGGACACACAAACACACATAAACACACACACAACATACAAAAATTTCTGCTAAATTGATTCCACTCACCATTGGTACATAGAATATGCTAACACTATGGAAAACACTGAATCCAGTACCCCTGAAAGACCAAACTGCTCTTGTTGTGAGAAAATTCAGCAGGTATCATATCCAAATAGCAGCTCTGTCAAATAGAACCCAGTTTACTAAAGACAGAGCTAGCTACATGCTTTTCTGGAATTATCACAGTGAAGTTGAGTATTATGGATCTGGAATTTTCAAGTCAAGAAACTAAAATGCCTACCAAAAGGACTGATTGACAGATATCACAATACATTTGCCACATGTAACAAAGTGCCACAGCACCATCATTAGTGCCCTTACTCCCACTACAACAAACCTTGATGAAGTCAAAGAAAAACTTTATAAAAATCTGGAGACTCTCATCCTCAATGTGTCAAAAAAGGACAAGTTGAGAGTTCTGGGGTACTACTGGACAACTCCAGAAGAAATGCCAGGAGCACAAAAGAGGTCTGAAGATGATATTCATCCATCTGATCAAGGTCTTTAATACTGTCAATTGTGATGGCTTATGGAAAATTATGTCAAAATTTGTTCGCTTGGAGAAATTTATCAGTATTATAAATCAATTTCATGCTGGCATACTTATCCAGGTTCTGGATAATGAATGATGCTCTCACGTTTTCCCAGTCACCAATGGAGTGAGACAAGGTTGTGTCCTTGCTCCCATGCAATGTTGTCAAACACCTTCAGTGTGGATGAACATGGCATCCAAGTCAGCTATCACACAAATAGTAGATTATTTAATTTGAAAATGCTACAATACAAGACTAAAGTAGAGGGAGAGTTGGTGTACAGCTTTTTATTCATAGATGATTGTACATTCAGTGTAGCCTCTAAGATTGAGATGCAACAAAGTAGGAATAGATTCTAATGCTAATTATGTTAATTTTGGCCTGACAATGATAAGAAAACAAAAGCTCTCCAGCAGTCAGCATTGCATCATGCATACATGGAACTATCATTTAGAGCTAATAGAGAAAATTTGAATGTGTGGTTAAGTTTATTTACCTTGGATGTACACATAGATGATAAAGCTGATATACACTTTGCCAGAGTTAGCTCAGTGTTTGAGGGATTCTGAAGGAAAGTGTGGGAGAGAAGAGCTATTAGACTGCCTGTCAATCTGAGGATCTGCAGTCATTTTATTTCCTTGTGCTATATGACTATGAAACCTTGCAATTATAACAGGGAAGTGAATCATTCCCATATGAATTGTCTTAGGAAGAGTCTGAGGATCACCTGACAAGATAAGGTACCAGACATTGATGTCTTTTCTTGAACTAAATTGCCAAGCATTCAAATGCTTCCACAAAGCCTACAATTATAATGGGCAGGATTTGTTGTTCAAATGCCAAAGTATGTTCACTTGAAGGACTATTTTCTGGAGAACTCACATAATGCAATTACTCACATGGTGGTCAGAAGAAGGTCTCTCTGAAGAATTTGAAATTGATTGCATACCATGAGAAACACTTGTACAGGATCACAGCATGGCATACCTTTTTCAAAGGTGATAGATATACTGTATGAATAAAGCATAATTGAAGTAACTCAAAATATATGTGAGCTGTGCAAATTTAGAGAATCCACCCCAAGTGTTTACATGGCCTATTAGGCTCTTCTGATGATGGAACATTCTGAGCTCATGTTGCTCTAATCAGGCATAGTTAGCCATACTGTATCTTGAATCTTACATAGCGTTCTCATTTTGGACCTCTTCAAGAACAAAGGCCCAGGGATTGGCAACAACTTTGAAGGTAAATAGATAAAGTCTGCTGCACCAGGATGAGAGTGGATCACAGTCCACCATAGGCCTCAGCAATACAAACCCGACAACTTTATACCAGGAGCAGACTTCAGGAGCCACTGAATCAATAGCAGCAACTGTTCCAAGAGCTCTCAGTCCATGGCAAGGGGGTTGGAAGGAGATTACAGGGGTCTTCTTTGCTATCACTGAAGCAGGACTCTATTAGTTTGACCATACTCAGATCTGAGTTACAATATGGGACCCCAGACCAACAAGAGAAGCTGAAAGACATAAGACCTTACTGCCATAGCATAGCTGAACTAGTGTGGTAGTTGTAAGATTGAAGAGAGGATAAAGTAAATGAGGAATGTGGTAGAGAAAGAAATTATAGTTATCCCTTCTACATCTCAACTTTCCCTGTGGCAGTTTTGATATATTACAGGTTGGCACGAGAAATTAAATGAGAATTTTTTTTTGGGGGGGGGTTTATGGAAACTACAGATGTCATGAAGGTCAGTAGACAATACACAGTCTATGATCAAATACTTAACCCAAATTTTACTAAAAAGGTGCTGTAAACACCACATAAAAGGAAAAATCAGACTTCTCTGGTACAAAGGGAAAAATCAAAAACTTAACCTGGATTTTATTAGATCACTGGTGTTCCATGTCTCTAATTTCTGTGATATGAAAGGGATAACTATATAATATTTTGCAGTTGATGGGATACATAGATGAAAGAGCAAAAGAAACAAGGAATGGGGGAGGCTAGGTGGCTCAGTGGATAGAGCACCAGCCCTGGAGTCCGGAGTACCAGAGTTCAAATCCAGCCTCAGACACTTAATAATTACCTAGTTGTGTGGCCTTGGGTAAGCCACTTAACCCCATTGCCTTGCAAAAACTTAAAAAAGAAAAAGAAACAAGGAAGATAACAAGGAGACAAATTTGATTGCCATGCACACTAAGCACAAGAGATAGGGTTTGAATTCAAGCCCTCAGACTCCAAAGTCAGTGTTTTTTTCTTTTACCATGCTATATTCCTAAGTAAATAGTTATTATTTATGAAGTCATTCAAAGTAATTTTAAGTGGTGAAGAATACTAATGATTTGGAGATCAAGAAAAGGCATTATATAGGAAGATATACCTTAATGATGCTTTTAAGGAAAAGAATGGTGGAGATGGTGGAGAACAAAAATGAATACATTTTAGAAATGATATATAGCCTTTGCAAAAGCATAGAGTCAGGGGGAGAAATACCATGTGTGAGAATCAGTTAGCCAATCAGTTTAACCAGAACAGAATATGTTAAGAAGAGAAATAGGAAATAATACTTTAGAAGGGTAGATGGAATATGGAGTATAGAGGCATTTAGGTGCCAGATTGGGATGTCAAGAAAAAATGAGGCACCCTATTGGAAATATTCTTTACTTGACTTGCCCTACAAGGATGTCACAATCAGTTAAGCACCTATTCTGATATCAAGCACTGTGCTAATGTATAAATACAAAGGGGATACAAATGGACCTCTAAACAGTTTCTATTCTCAAGAAATTCAGTTAAATACAAGAGATAAGAGGTTAATAACAAGATGCATATAAGATATATTCTGAATGGATAGGAGGTAATCTCAGTATGAGGCATTAAATAATATGATCATTTCTTCATGTGAAGTTATTTCTTGCTACTCCTGGGCAATTGCTACAAGTGAGTTTTTCCAGTTGAAATGACTTAATGCCTTTCCAATATAAATATAAAATTATAAATCTTTTCTTTTTATTTTCCATTTTACATGCAAATCCCAACAAAATGATCTGTATTGCTTTTCTTTCCATGAAACACAAATCTTTGAATGAATATTAAGTTTAAATGAAAGTGACAAATTTCCTGCAAAATACAATTCTATGTAAATCTAAGCACTAAACCACAGGAGACTGGATTTATTTTGTTCCTTCCACTAATCACAATAATGAACCTCACTTTAGGGGCAGTGACACTTTTATCTTCTTTAATCCAAGGTTGTATTAAGGTAGTAAGGGTTGTTGGCTCTCAAAGAGCAATCTTCCATTATTACAATTTAAACTAAGTCCTTGTTAGTGGTAATAAATTGAGGTCACAATATGAGCTTTTACTAAAAGGGGAAAAAGAAGACATTTTGGGAAAGTGGTCCAATTTTCCAGAATAGATTGTTTTGTTTGAACTAGAATTTTAATTATGCAAGAATTCTTCTAAGTAACTTCATTCAGGATTCATGTTGCCATAAAAAAGAAACATGTTTGACTCAGTGTTTCCCCTTGTGAGGGGGCTAATATATGCTCAGATACACCTAAACATCTTTGCATGATTGTGACTTAAATTTTTTCCTTTTCTGTTACCCTTGAGAAATTATTTAAGTCAGTTGCATTGTCTCTTTTATCATATATTTTCTCAGAATAATGAAAGGCAATATGCAGCTGCTTCCAAGACTTTGTGAGTAGAAAGCAGATGCTAATCAATTATCATGTAGGCTGCCAATCTATGACACTAATCATTTATCATCTAACTCAGTTTTTGTAGTCATTAATAGAAAATTAAAACACACCCAAAATGATGGCATTTAAAGTAACTAAGTTATAAATCCTCAAAATATGATGAAATAATTAAATCAATCTTATTACATATTTGAATATGAATTTTCCCTATTAAAACTTATATCTGCAAATAGACAAATTCAGCTATCATATCCATGAAAAACAGTGAATATGTAATAGAAAGTGTACTGTGAAACAGTTCTATAGAAAGTACTGTGAAATAAGAATCTCATGTTTAAATCCAACCTGTTCACTCTATGACACTGAGCATATGATATAATCTCACTAATCCTTATTCTGTTCATCTAAGCAGAAAGGGAGTAACAGTTTTTAACTTTTTAAAAATGTATTTATTTATTTACTTTCATCCATATGCACATGTATATTTTTTAAGTTACAAATATCCTTCCACCCTCCCTTCCCACCCCCATTCCCTCAGCAGAGAAGAGTAAGGTTAGAATTATTCATATATATATTTTGATAAACATGTTTACAAATTAGTAATTTTCAGTAAGAGGAATTAGGATCAAGGGAAAGAGATACATAAGAGACCATTTTCATAAAGTGTTCACCAGATTCAGAAGGGTTGTTTTTTTTTTTAATAAAAACCACAAATGGTCTGACTCTAGAGAAGCATGGAATGCCTTAGTATTAGATGCTGAGTAAAGAGAATAGAAACAAGAGAACAAAGTATACATTGACAACAACATTGTGAGATGAACAACCTTGATGGAAGTAGCTCCTTTTAGGAATCCAGAGAGCTAGAACAACTCTATTAGACTGACTGTGGACTGGGTTATCCCCACCCAGAGGAAGAAAAACAAAACAAAACAAAACATACACGCAAAAAATAGCAACCCTTCAGAAGCTGATGAACACTTTAAGAAAATGGTCTCTTATGTATCTCTTTCCCTTGATCCTAATTCCTCATATAAAAAATAATTAATTCTAATCTGTAAACATGTTTATCAAAATATGCATGCACAATGCTTACCTGACTTTCGCTGCTGAAGGGAGGTTGGGAAGGGAGGGTGGGAGGAAATTTTATAACTTAAAAATATACATGTACATATCAATGAAAATAAATAAATACTTTTAAAAAATAAAATAAATCCAAATCATGACATTAGCCAAAGTAAAAACAGCACAGACTCTTTAGTGTATAAGGATTTCAAAAAATAAAGAAGTGTTAAACTATAATATACTCCATTAAATGTGTAATGGTACTATTTGTAGAAAAAATGAACCCATCCCTTAAGAATGAAAATATTTAACTTTGCAAATGTTTATTATATAAAATGCTACAACCCAATCTTAGGATCTGAAATCTTTTAACAGAATTGAAAACATACTGTATTATATATGCTCATAACTATGCATTTTGTAATAATGGATGTAGAGATGTGTATGTAATGGCTCCTTGAATTAAGGAACTCATAAGTACTATGGTATAAAAGTTAACACATAGGGTACCATTACCTAAAAAAAGTAGTATTTAATAGAGATATAGACCTTCATGGAATGCTAAGATTAATGTGGCATCAAGTAATAGGATGAGACTTCATGGAGGTGGCAGAAACTAAGTAAAAATTTGGAGGATAAGATTCAGAAAGTGTGAAAGCTGGGAGGTAGTAGATTATACATAGCAAGCATTTATGTAAACACCCTAGATCCCTTCACATTCATTTGAAATGATATTGACTTTAAAATCAGCTTCATGTATTCTACATAGCAGCTGTTGATGTAGTTGCTGCATTTTTTTCCTTTCCTTTTTTGGGGGGAGGGAAGGTAATTTAAATCTAGGCCTCAGAGGTAGTTTTGCACATTCAGCATATGTACATGTATAATGATAATGAGGCTTCAGGAGGTAGAATTTTGGACAGACAGATGGCAAGGGTGCAGACTACATGAAAAATACTCAAATACTAAACTTAACCTTGTTACTCTAAAAATAGGAACATATGAAGGAAGTATTGCCTTCAGTTTTTAAAGTCAGTTATTTAAATACCCTTCAAATCATGATATCTATAAATAAAATACTAACAATATATGAAATTAAAAGATATTATGCATGAATAAGAAGTATAGGTGAATGCAAAATCAACTAGAATATAGACAAGGGAAGGGGGAAAAAAATTCAAAAAGGCCACTTAATATCTATCTCACTGCTTCTTATTATTTAGTTGTCCCACTCTATGGAACTACTGTTCATGTCCACTCACAAATATGCCATAAGGCATTCATGCAACCTTCTTTGGGGAGAAGGGAGGTTCTTTTTTCTTAATCATCACAGTGGTGACAATAGAAAAATACTGATTGTATATTGACTAATTCTCACTTTTACCTGATTGTTATATCATGATATTTTCTAATAATGTATTCAAATAATATCTCTTTGATGAAAAACTTTATACTATTTATCCTAAATAAAATAATAATTTACAAGGTATAAATAATTGTGTGTACTTTCCAAATACAGAAGTACAATTCTTTTCTTACTATTTAACTAAAACCTTTACTTCTAAATTCTTTCCTAAGTTCATCTAAAAATGTGCTCATAGAGAATTGACTATCCAAATACATGTTAAATTCTAGAATCATTGGTTTCCAAATTGGAGCTATGGCATGAGCCCAAGTAGTATATGATTTATCAACAGAGTGGGGAAATATAATGAATTCTTTTCTCCCCAATATATCCAACTATGAGACTTATTTCCAGTGAAATCCACCTATAACTGTATTTTCTATAATTCTCCACACTACCCCTTCATTCTGTTATAAAACTCTTAACCTATATGTTATTGAAAACTGTATTAACCCTATCAGGCAATTTGAGTCTACCATTATCAAGGCATCAAAAGGATAAGAATGTTTGCTCTCAGGAAAATTACCAATAACCCCTTGACACTAGAGTAGTTATCTTCTTCCCACTCTCTTCCCCTACACCAAGTTCACCTCATGAGTCTAGCAGGAATCACTTGAATGGGGAAGGTTCTGGATTTCAGGACAGTAACAAATATATAAGAATTTCCCATTATTCCATATTTTTTCTATTTGGGATAATACAAAATATAGCATACAAGATGACAAACATGGAAAGGTTGTGATTGCATTGCAGATGTCTTTATCTTAACTTTCCCCTCATACCAAACCCATAACTTTTATGAACTTTTCTATTACTATCAAATAAACTGCTATTTTTCCAGACACATAAGTTTATAAACATAGCATTATCTTTGATTCTTCACTATGCTTCACCCCACAGACCTCTTCCATCAGTCCCCCTCTCTTCACTCATACTGCCACAGCTTCTTTCCCGGAAATTTGTAATCTGCTCCTAATCAGTATCAACCACCTCAAGTACCACTTTTCTATCAACCATCCTCCATATAGCTATCAGGGTGACTTTCCTAAAGTTTATGTCTAACTCTGTTTACTCCTCTTCTCAAAAAACTCAAATAATTCCCTATTTATTTTACTTTGTTTTTCTCCAGTTACATGTAAAAACAAGTTTCAACATTCACTTTTAAAGCCTTGAGTTCCAAATTTTCTCCTTTCCTCCCACTCCATTCACCTCATTGAGAAATCAAGTTATTTCAATAGGTTTAAAATTTGTAGTCATGAAAAACATTAACAAATAGTCATGTTGGAAAAGTAAACATAATCTACAACTCCCACCTCCCCCAAAAAAGAGAAATCTCAAGAAAAATCAAACTTAAAAAAGTACCATATTTCCCCATGTATAAGATGCATCTTAATTTTGGGATCTTAAATTTGAAAGAAAAATATTACATAAAGTTATTGAACTCAAGTTTTATTCATCATAAAATTCAAGGACCTTCTGCTCATAGCTTTCAGGCATCCCTTGGGCCAAGTCTGGGGTGGGGACACATGCTTAATCCATTCCACTTCATGAACTTGAAGGACCTGTGTCCTCCTTTGAAATCAATAGCTTCTTTTTCATCAGCAATTCTTCTTGCCACATGTTCAACCATCTTTGTGGACAAAGGGATTCCAAATTCCCTTTGTTTGATCTTCAATTCATTTCTTCAGCTCCCTCTCTAAATCAGGACATTTTGCTGACATGTCTCTCATGGCCTTCATCTGCCATGGTATTTTAAGTAGGGTTTCTTCTTCCCATAGACTGTCTCAGATTGTTTTCTCAGTTGGAGGGCCAAACTGACATCCCGTAGCACAATTTCCATTCACTTTTGCAAACTGCATCACTTTCAGCATAGTGAAGAATCAAATTCAGCACTCAGAAAATCTTTTCTGAGCCATTTCTGGGCAGAATACAGCAAAATGTAATCTAAAATACCAGTAAGAATTGATAAACAATGAGCAAAAAGATAAGAAGCCCTAAAAAAGCAGGAAATGAAAGTAAAAAAAAAGTATACAACCAATGTATAAGATGCTCCCAATTTTTAGACTCCCAAGGTTTTTGAAATTTTGTCTTCTATATGTATGTTTCAATCTGTATTTAGGCATCAACAATTCTGTTTCCCAGATGGATAGCATTTTTTATTTGAAGTCTTTCAGAGTTGTCTTGGGCAACAGCATTGATGAGAAAAGATAAGTCAATCATAGCTGATCATCTGACCAATTGTTGTTACATTGTATATAGTACATTTTTCATTGTATCTACTATGTTTTTTTTCTCCTGAGAACATCTTGTTCATCATTTCTTAGAATAGTATCTCAACATAATCACATTCTATAATTTGTTCAGATATTCCTCAACTAATGAGCATTCCCTTAATCTCTAGCACCCTCCTACCAAAAGGACGTATATACATAGAGATTATTTTCCTTTCTGGTTTTCAACTCTTCTGGAATATAGACCTAGTAATAGCACTGCAGGGCAAGAAGTATGGAGGATTTTATAGCTCTTTAGGCATAATTCCAAATTGCTCTACAGAATTGTTGAATCACTACACAACTCTTCTAATAATGCATTAAAGACTCATTTTCTCTACATTCCTCCCAACGTTTGTCATTTTCACCCTCTGTCCTATTAGCAAATCCAATAGGTAACTGGTAGTACCTTAGAATTATTCCAACCCACAGTTTTCATATAAATTTTGAGTTAGGACATTTTTAAAAATTACTTAGATAGATTTGATAATCTTATCTAAAAACTGTTCATAAGGGGCTGCTAGGTGGCACAGTGGATAGAGCACTGGCCCTGGAGTCAGGAGGACCTGAGTTCAATTCTGGCCTCAGACATTTAATAATGACCTAGCTGTGTAAACTTGGGCAAGTGACTTAACCTCATTTGCTTTGCAAAATCCTAAAAAAGAGTTCATATCTTATTTGACTTATTTCTCTGGTTTTGGGGGGTTTTGGGGACACCTTTCAGCCCCCTCAATTCCTCCAGAGTCTCATGAGAGATGCTGACTGCTTTCTTGCCTGTGCTCTGGTATGTAGATGACCACAGGCACTCCTCTCTGCCCTGGAGTTGTGAGGAGGATCCCTACTCAGCTATGATAGTATAGGGACTCAGACTGCAACCTGCATCTGAGTGTGGGCAAACAGCAGAGTCCTACCTCCTTACCCTGACCCCCTTACCACCTGTGGACTGGGAGCTCTGAAAGTGCTGGGTGGTTTTGCAGATTCCCACTGCAAGTTCTCACAGAAGGGCAGCACTGAGGCTTGCACTCTACTCCTCACTCACTGGTGCAGCAGAGTTCTCTCACCCCTTCGAACTGTCCCTAGTGATCCCTGGGTCAAGAGGTCTGGAAACAGCCCCCCTCTGCCACAGACTCCCAGAAACCCAAGCACTACATAGTTTGTTCCTGGAAAACTGGAGTGGTTTGCTCTAGCTCTGCTGTGCTGCATTGTGGCTGAACTGCAGCTCTTTCCAACCCCTGGTCCTGGTGAAACAGACCTTTCTGTAGAACTTCTAAGTTTCTTGGACTGGAAAATTGGATCACCCAGTCTTTCTGTGGGTTCTGCCCCTCTAAATTTTGGCTAGAGTCATAATTCAATGGTTTTTGGAGTTTTTTGGGGAGCATGTTTCCAGGAATTGCTGCTTTCACTCTGTCATCTTGGCTCTGCCCCCCCCTCCCATCTCAGTGTTACAAAGGAATCAACCTAGTTCTCTTTGTTTGAGGCTTTGAAGGCTTTATCAGAGAAGCTTGTTTCAATAATTTTTTCCCATAGTTATTAGTACTGACTATATTTCCCTCCATCCTATTCCCCATGTTCATTTGTTTTATTATCTCTCCTGTCATCCTGACCTACCTCAAAAGTGTTTTACATCTGACTACCCCCTCCCACAATCTACCCTCCCTTCTGTCATCTATACCTCTTTTCTCTGACCCCGTTCCTCTCCTACTTTCCTCTAGAGTAAGATATATTTCTATAGCCAATTGAGTATGCATGCAATTTCCTCTTTGAGCCAATTTTGATGAGAGTAGGTTTGTTCACTCCTCAAATTCCCCCCCGACTCCATTCCACTGCTAAAGCTTTTTTTCTTGACTCTTTTATATGAAATAACTTACCTCAGTCTTCTTCCCCTTTCCCCCAATACATTCTTCTCTCATCCACTAACTTCATCTTTTTAATATATTATTCTTTCATTTACAACTTCCATGTTATCTATTTAAGCTCCTTATAACTGCCTTAATAAATGAGAAAGTTCATATGAATTGTCAATATCATTTTCCCATGCAGGAATATAAGAAATTCAACATCATTAAGTTCCTAATGATGCCTTTCCTGTTTACTTTTTTATGCTTCACTTGAGACTTGTACTTGAACATCAAAGTTTCTGTTCAGCTCTGATCTTTTCACCAGGAGAGTTAGAAAATCCCCTATTTCATTCAATATCTATCTTTTTCCCTGAAAGAGTTCATTCAGTTTTGCTAGATAATTGATTCTTGACTGTAAATCTTGGCTGAATATCATATTTTAAGCCATACATTCTCTTAATGTAGAGGCTGTTAAACCTTTTGTTATCCTGACTTGGCTCAATTATATTTGAATTGTTTCTTTTTGATTGCTTTACAATATTCTCCTCAATTTGGGAGCTTTGAAATTTAGCTATAATATTCCAGGAGTTTTCACCTAGGAATCTCAGGAGGTGATCAGTGGATTCATTCAATTTATATTTTACCCTCTGTATTCAGTCTATATTCAATCTGCATTCAGTATTAGGATAGTTTTTCTTGATAATTTTTTAAAATGATGTCTAAGCTCTTTTTCCCCCTTGGTCATGGCTTTCAGATATTCCAATAATTTAAAAATTATCTCTCCTACTTCTGTTTTCCAGGTCAGTTTCATTTTCCAATGAGATTGTTTACATTTTCTTCTAGTTTTTATTCTTTTGGTTTTTCCCTTTGTCCATTTCCCTCAATTTCCCTTTGTCCATGTTATTTTTTAAGGAATTATTTTCTTCAGTGACTTTTTGTATCTCCTTTCTCATTTGGCCAGTTCTGCTTTTTGAAGCATTCTTCTCATTGGCTTTTTGGTTCACTTTTTCCATTTGTCCCAATCTAACTTTTAAGATTTTTTTTCTTCAGTTATTTTTGTATCTCCTTCAACAAGCTGTTGACTTGATTTTTATGATTTATTTCTTTTCCTTTTTTACCTCTCCACCTTCCCTACTTCACTTTCAAAATCCCTTTTGAGCTCTTCCATGGTTTGAGATCAATTCAGTTTCTTAGAGCCTTTGAATGTAGAAGTTTTGAATTTGTTATATTCTTTTGAGTGTATTTTGATCTTCCATATGATCATAATAACTATCTATGTATGGTCTTTGTTTCTGTTCTTTGTTCATTTCCCTAGCCTATGACTTGATTTTAAATCATTTTTTAAGGTGGTGCTCTGCCTCCAGGATGGAGGATGCACTGTCCCAAACTTTTGAATGTTTTACAACTGTTTTCAGAGTTACTTCTACTAGGGACTTGCAAGTTTTCCATTCTTCTAAAGTCTTATGAGAGATTATGATTCTCTCCTGGACTGTGCTCTGATCTACATATGAAACACAAACACTCCTTTCTGCCCTAGAACTATGAGGAGAGTCCCTGCTCTGCTATTCCAGTAAGTTCTGTTGTACTTCAGTTCCTTTTCCTGGGTCTGGGGACTCAGACTGCAACCCAGATCTGAACATGAGCAAACCAGCAGAGTCCTGCCTTAGTGATGGCAGAGAGATTCAGAAATAGCTACTGCTGCAGCTTCAGTGACTCCTGAAGCTTGCTCCTGATCTGCTTGGGGCAGGTCTATGCTGCTGATACTTGTGTTGGACTGAGTAACCTCTCTCTCCCTGCATGCAGCTGAATTTTACTACTGACTGTCCAAGATGGACTTGGTAATCTCTGGACTGAGAGGTCTGGAAACCACTGCTGCAACTGACTTAGTCACCCTGTAATCTATTCCTGGATGAATGGGGCTGGCTCACTGCAGTATGACCTAAAGCTGAGCTGAGGTTTCTTTTTTTTAAATTAATATTTTATTTGTTTTCCAATTATACATAATAGTAGTTTCTCCCCATAATTTTCTGTAAGGTTTTGAAATTTTACAATTTTTTCCTCCATCCTCCTTTTCTTCCCCCAATCCTCCACAGAGGTCAGTCTCAAAATCTTTACATTGTTTCCATGTTATACATTGATCAAAATTGAATGTTCTAGGAGAGAAATCATATCCTTGATGACAAAATAAAATATTAGAGATAACAAAATAAGACTTTTTTATAAAAAAAATTGAAGGTAATAGATTTTGGTCTTTTTTTAAAACTCCACAGTTCTTTCTCTGGCTATAGATGGTATTCTCCATTGCAGGTGCCCTAAAATTGTCCCTGATTATTGTATTGCTGGAATGAGCAAGTCCAATAAGATTGATCATCACCCCCATGTTGCCATTAGGGTATACAATGTTTTGGCTCTGCTCATCTTATCATCAATTCATGCAAGTCTTTCCAGGCTTCTCTGAATTTCCATCTCTCTTGGTTTCTAATAGAAAAATAGTGTTCCATAACATGTATATTCAATAATTTGCTCAGTCATTTCCCAATTGATTGACATTCATTCAATTTCCAATTCTTTGCTACCATAAACAGCAGGGAACAGTCAAATTATCATTTTACAAACATATTTTGATCAACATGTTTACAGATTAGTCATTTTTGGTATGAGGAATTAAGATTAAGGGAAAGAGATACATGAGATAATTTTTATAAAGTATTCATCAGATTCTGGGAAGGAGCCTTATGAAAAGTAACTAACCCTGGGAAGGGTTAGGGTTTTTTTTTTGTTTCAAAGTACAATCTTAACATTGGCATGAATGTGCCAGCAGAGGTTATGAACCAGATGAACCAGTCTACATGAGATGATGTGACAGGAGCATGCAAATTTGGGAATAATGTTGCAAGTTGATCACACCTAGGACTTTTCTCCCCCAGTCATTCCCATTTCTGTCAGAGCTACAACACTCTTGTACCATGAATACTCTTTTAATAGGCCTAGAGATAATTGTCCTATGTGGTAACCCTAACAAGTAGAAGACTATCAGATGAGGTATGGGGATATAAGAGTCTAAGGAGAGCAATTATAACCCAATGGGGATTTTCATTAAGAACAAAGCTCTATCGACACCACACAAGTTACAGTTTTGTTAGGCAGGGTTTATGAGCCAGATCTATTTTCAAGGATCATTAATGAAGTCAAATCTACCCCTATGCAATCAAACAATCATTTACAAACCAGCCAGTCAGTATTTATTAGGTGTCTACAATGTGCTCATTTTGGACAATAGAATGAAATTGAAATGAAAAACAATACTTGCCTTCAAAGAACATAGAGATTCAAGGCAAGATATTGACTAGACTAAAATATAATACAAAATAATCATGGTGGGGGCCAGCAAATATTTGTTGCTAAGCATAAAGAATATGAAGAAAAATAAAATCAATTCTTGCCCTCAGTGGTCAATATGCAAACTAGGCAGTATAGTGATAGAGGATTGGGCCTAGAATCAAGATCTGTGTTCAAATCCAGATACAGGCACTGAGTAGCTGTATTTCCCTGGGCAAAGCATTTAACTTTGTATGTATAAGTTTTCTCATCTGTAAAATGAGTTAAAGAGGAAAGAAGAAAGCACTACAGTAACTTTGCCAAGAAAACCCCCCAAAGGTGGATTTTGAATGCATTGAAGAATCAGACATGACTGAATAACTACAAAGATATTCTGAAGGTGAGATTGTTTTTTGACTTAGAACATATTCTATACTCATAGGGTTCAGCTTTCTGACCCAGGTGATATATTTTCTGGGAAACCTGTCATGCTTAAATTCTGTGGCAAAAACTTCCTTGGCCACATCCTAAAACACAGACATTATACTTCCCACAATAATTCTAAGATATCAACCTGAGTCTCCTGGAAGAGAAAGGATTGATGTTACTGACTATCACATTAAACACATGTAGATGGCACCTGGGGGTTCTATATTCAGCTGTGGCTTGTGCTTTGATTACTCAAGCCCTCACAGCTAGCCTGGGAGTTTAAAATATTAGTTTAATATTTTTCTGCCCTACCTGCCTTTTCTTGTGACAGTAATAGCAACATAGAGTACTCATATAAGTATGTTAAATCTTGCTTTAAAAGGTAATGGGGCACAGCACACTCAGCAGGGGCCGATAACCCTTGGGCTGAAGTTGGAATTTGAAAGCATCAGTATTGTTCATTTGAACCCCACCCTCCCACCTTCATCCCACACTAGGAATGAAAATGTTATTTCAATATATGGTGTTTGGTCTATGGGTCTTTTTTTTTTTTTTGCTTTGCAGCATTTACTTGTGACAACTTCATTTATACACTGAGAATACATAGACAAAAAGCCATCTGTCTCTCTCCATGAATGACTTAAACATGGACATTTCATTAAAAAGAATTGCTATAAATCATTGTGTTCTCTCTTGCCATTCAAACTTTATCTTTCTCCATTTTAATTCTTTCCACACCCAATCCCCAGCACATTCAACTTCCCTGTCTACAGAACCCCAAGTCCCCTTTGCTCTCATTTCTGGCCATTTTTCAACTCAGTGAACTTTGTGTGAACTCAATGAGCTTCTTCATTATTTTATCTCTTCTTTAATTAAAGAGAAGCTTTTTTTTAATTGTTGATTTCCTTGTACTATATCAGGTTACCTTCTCAAAGAGTATCTGGAGATGTACTTTTTTCCAAGACAAAGAAGACACTAGGGCAGAAATGAACCTTTACACTTTATGAAAAGTAAATGCTGAGTTTTTGGATTCAAATACACAACAGATAAAGACAAATTCCTGTCTGGTTGACAAAGGAATAGGTATAAGAAGTGAGAGACAGGGTAGTAGTAGAAATAGTTCAGCTGGGGTCTAAGAACACCAGGTGGTCCTCACTTTGCCAGGACTTCACCACTGCAGGGTTATGTCTGGGACCAGGTTAATCATTTAGGTCTAAATTATTAGTTTAGCTCACTCACTTCTTTTCTAACAGTTTGGAAATACTAGCATTGCCTGCTCTAATTTTCAATGATGAGTCCTTAAGAACAATACAGTGAAAAGGTCATTATCATAAAGAAAAAAGAAAAAAAATTCATCTTACTATTTTCACCTAAGGACAGCTCAGACCATATGGGTTAATGGGATGGGGAAAGGAAGTTAGTCCTTGTTTTTTATTATACTCCCTAGTGTATATACCCATCTCTGGGATTGGGGCTTTGTCCCAAGTGGGGTAGAGTCAGTGAGAAGAGGGGAAAGAGGGAGGAGAAGGTCTAGTAAAATGTCCTAGTCATGGCAAAGTGAGAAAACAAACTACAGCAATGTCACAAATATAACAAGAGGCATGATCATAGCTTTTGGTTGTTCACTTGTTTCTGACATTTTTGCCACTCCATTTTGGAGTGTTCTTGGCAAAAATACTGAAATGTTTTTCTATTTCCTTCTCTAGTTTATTTTTTACAGGTGAGGAAATTGAGACAGCATTAAATGACTTGCCCAGGGTCAAACAATGGGTACTTGTCTGAGGCTGGATTTGCCCTGAGGAAGATGAGTCATTGTGACTTCAGGTTCAATTTTCTATTCACTGTATCACCTAGCTGTTCCTTGTCTAGTTATTATTAATAACTCATTTACACAATGAACTCAAAATGACATTTCTCTTCTCAGCAATCTTAAGAGCTAGTTATTGTAAAGGATTATAATCCTAATTTTAACGTATCAAAAACAAAGAGAGGAAATGATGGACCTATAATGCCATCACCAATAATTAAGTGTCAGATCCAGGCTTCCCCTGATTCCCCTTTCATTCCGCCACATTTCCTTAGTGCAATATATTCATTTTATAGCACATTTTTTTTTGCAACAAAAAAGGGAAGAAAACAGTTCCAGTTAAGAGCATCAAGAATAGCACCAACTTTTCTGACATAGCAAGACTTTCTGCAACCAAGCAAAAAGAAAAAGAAGCAAAGCTTTCAATCCTGGTGTTTTCGAATAGCTATTGTCATGGTTTATCATATTGGGAAACAGGAAATACGTAAGATTTTATCAAAGTATATCAGAATAACTCCAGGGCTCTAGGGTTCAGTTGGTCTGAGAACTATTTCTTATATGCTCCTAGGGATAATTTCTAACTGAAGCTGTGCTATCAAGCTGTCCAGACTGAATGTCTAGGGGGAAATAAAAGGATTTGGTGGCTATATCCCAAATGCTTAGCCCAGGGTCTAGCACACAGTAGAAGATTAATATATATTTATTGATAGATGATTAAGTTTAACAATGGGAGCATCTTTAATAATACTTTATGGATCATTTATTTTCTCTAAACCATGTCAGGGTCAGAAGTCATAGAACCTTGATGCCCAAAATAAAACTTCTGCTACTTCAATCAAAGCCCTGGTTTTTGATTTACCTCCCCTAATCCCTCCACCACCACTACCATCACCAACACCACCTAAAACACACATACATACTATGTTGTCGTTTTTGCTATGATTGTTGTTGCTGTTCAAAGAACCACCTGGATATTATCACAAAAAAATTGTCTTTTCATTGGAATGCTCTACTTGTCCCAAAATGTCATGTAGGATGAGAGAGTCCTTTTCTTCTTTTTATGCAGTTTGAATTCTAAAATTAAAAAAAAAAAACTTTTCCCATCTCACCTAGTAACCAAATTCTTCAAGATTAAAAGTGATTTAACTGCCAAACAACTGAAGTACTCCTATATATGTTTCATTTTTAAGTCAAACATATTGAGCTGTCAAGTCTGTGTAATGCCATTACTGAAGAGAAGAATTTGGAAAACATACTGGATTCTAATCTTACTTCAGTATAATTTAATTTTCTATTCTGTTTAATTTATTTAAAATACCACTTTCTAGAAGAAAGTTTTCTGGTATCTTCCTTTTGTTGGTTATTTCCAAATTATCCTGTATATAATTTATATGTGCAATGTTGTGTGTATGTTGCCTCCCACATCCTTTAGCTTGCCTGCTCCTTGAGAGAAGACTGTATTTTCCCATTCTTTGTTTCTACAGAATTTAACATAATAGCTTGCACATAGGAGGTGCTTAGCAACTCTCAAAGGAGCCTTCTTTAATCAAACAGCTAAAGTTCCTTTTTTTAAACAGAATGTTACACAGATACTAAGCAATCGATAGTTAGATTTTTTAAAGATCCTTCATTAAAATAAGTCTCCAGATAAAAAGGATCCATCCATGCCACGCTTTGCAATAGGATCATAAGATACCTGAAATGAAGGAAAGTTAAATAAGGAATTATGGGTTATAAATTATTAAAAGAATTGCTGTATGACCTTAGGCAAGTCACTTGAGAATTGATTTTCTTATTTGTAAATTGAGCTTGGTGACCTAGATGATTGCTAATGTTTCTTGCATTTCTAAACCCAATATGATTCCACAGAGAAGTAAGATGTAATACAAAGAGCACTAGTATAGGATCAGAAAGATTTGGATGGAACCAATCCCATTACCAATTCTACTACCTTCACTTACTGTCTGCATGACCCTGTGTAAGTCATGTACTGTGCTTGAAGCATCTATTTATTCATCTACAAAAGGAAGATAATAACTCTCACATCACAGGGGTCAAAGGAGAAAACAGGCCATGTGTTTAAAAAATATAAAGTGATACATAAATCAAAGCTATGATTATGATGAGGAATTTAAAAATATTTTAATTTTTATATATAATATGCACTGCATAATCTAATAAATATGCAGAATCAAACAAAACAAATACCCAATATTGATTATGATAAAAAATATACCTTTCAAGATTGAGAATAAGCAATTGTGGTTAAAGTGTGCACTTTGATTTCTGGATCTATCAAAAAAAATCATTTCTAGATGACAAAAGAGAAAATTAATCACTTGAAAGTGATTCAGTAGTTTTTATATCTTGAATATTAAAAAATTCAAAGATATAGATTTTTTTTTCATGTACAGGTTAAAAAAAAATTACCAACCAGAAAAGACAATCAGCAAAAACAACACTGTAACTTACTTTAGATTAAAAACTCACACTTTGAAATTGACACTTTGAAAATGGAAATAGGAAACAAATAATCCTGGAGATGATTTGAAGACAAGGAACAATGAGTTGAAGTCCCAGCTGTTAGGCTTAATTCACACATTCATTTGAACATGCAAGTGTGACTGCCCTGTTTATCCAAAAGTTTTTATTTCTGTGGGGCTGTATTTATCTTTGTCAACAGATTGACAAAATAAGCTGTGCTCAGAAGTCAGAAGAAACAAACTCTCAAAGTTTTCATACTTATAAAATTTAGTTGGCTTATGGATCAGGTTGTGGTTCAATTGTCTAATGGGGACATTGTTAAAGTACTCATTTTCACTTATTTTGTGACCCTTTGAATATCTTGCAATTGGACAGCTCTCCTTTTTTTCACCTACGTGAAAGAAATGCCACGGACTCTTGATTCATGTTTAGAGTCTTGGATGATCTTCCTGATGAATGGCATTATAAAAACATCAATTTCCACAGCAAATCTCAGAACCAGCAGCCTATCACTTTATTTTCATTTATACTTCCTGCACATTTGAGGTAGACAGAGCACCAGTTGCCATTACAAACTTTTCTCTGTCAATTAATGTGCTAATTGGCTTGTGGATCTGTTTATTTAAAGAGATTTCTCATGGCCTCTAGTGGAACACTGCATATGTGAAAAGAAAATATGCATCCTGCAAAACCAGCTGTTGTGCTGCTCTTCTTCTTCACCCCACCCTTCGTTTTCCCCTTCAGCTGCATACAAAGAAAACTGTTCCCACCCCAATCTGCTATTTGTGAAAGTGACTTATTTTTGCCAATTTCTTTAAGATATTAAATGATTTTTAAAAAAATTTTCTACTTGGTCACTATCTAAGCTGACAAGCCGAGCTGGGTTGGGAGATGTTGAAAACAGAGGATTAGTGAAGTCTCTGCTATCAATAAAACAGAATTTTAGGAGAGATATATAAACACTAATTTGATAAAGCAGCTTACTTCCCATATTTCCATGGGAAATGACATTATTTAGCTGACTTGCTAATGATCATACAGTTAATGGAGGATTAAGGGCTAGTGCTTGTGAGGCCCAACAAAAGAAGTGATTGGTTCCAAATCTCTAAAATTAAAGAGAAATATGAACTATAGGGATAACTAAGTGATACTTATAATGGAAACTTAAGAAGTTATAAAACTTAAAGTTAGTTTTTCTTTGGAAATGGTAGATTCATACCTGCAATTTCTGCAAATAGAGGAGTCTTAGACTAGAGATCTCTTGAGTTCTGGAGTTCTAAGCTGTAGTGACTGATCCAATCGAGTGTTTCACTCTCTATGTTCAGAACCAATATAATGACCTCCTGGGGATGGAAAAACAGGCATCATTCTACCCAAAGAGGGGCAAACTGACTTAAGTCAGAAAAGAAGAATATCAAAGCTTGTATGGCACTTGGCAGAAGAATTGTACCCAGGACTTCAAGTCTGTGCAAGATGAGGATTTAGAAATAATAATAATAAGAAGAAGAAGAAGAAGAAGAAGAAGAAGACGAAGAAAATGTGCACATTATAGTAACTACTATGTGTCAGAAATTCTGCCAAGTACTTTAAATTTTTAAATTATTAATAAATCAAAGAATTATTAAATTTTTAAAGTTATGGAAGAAGAAAAAAACAAAAAAGAAATAAGAGGAAGGAAAGAAGGAAGGAAGGAAGGAAGGAAGGAAGGAAGGAAGGAAGGAAGGAAGGAAGGAAGGAAGGAAGGAATTAAGAGGAAAATGTACCAAAGAGTAAGGTTGGTTAGAGTTTAATTGATTTCACTTTATCAGTTCCTTGTACTCATTAAGTCAAGTCAAATAGCACAGTGCATATACAAAAAAAAATAGTTCTTGTTTCAAGGAGCTTAAAGGGAAAGTAAAAAGATTAAGGAGGACTATAGGAATATAATGAATGTTAATTGAGGCAAATAGAATGCTATCTATTATAATTTCTCAAAGAAAAAAAATCCAGACTCCCATTTGTTAAGACCTTTACCTTTAGAACCCTAATTGTGCAAAGGCAAGTGACTAATTAGTTCCACAACATAGGGCAAAATGTGATATAGTAGAGAAAGCAATGGATTTGAAATAGGATGAATTGGGTTTGAAATCCTTTTAAGTTATTTATTGCTCTTGTATGACTTGAGGCAAAGGGCAACTTCTCTCATCTATCTTTTTATTATCTCCAAAATGAGGTACTAGGACTAGAAAATCTTTAAAGTAAATTCTAGCTACCTAGCCTCTATAGTCAAATTCAATTCAGTCATCCAAATCATTTTCTTTTCCCTAGCCCCAGTGCTTGAATATCTTATTGTTTCACTGAAATATCTGAGTATTTTGGAATTTCCAAGAAACAATCACAGATTTGGAGCAAAAGGGCAGATGGGGGAGAGTTGTTTCAAATCAAAATCCATATTTTTTATGGTAAGAAAAGTGAGGCACAAAAAGTTTATGTGATGTGCCTAAGATCATGGAATTATAGCTGACTGAGAATGTATTTAAACCAAGGTATTCTGAAAATACCTAAAGGCTTGCTATGATGATGGGATTTTTAGTGCCCTTATTATCAATGCAACATATTATTTTTATCGTCATTCACATTTTACTCTGATTTAAATTCAAATTGGTTACTGAGGAATTTCTGCTAATATTTTAAGTTATTGAATTGATGATCATTAGCAATATTTGTCTATGGTTATCTTTCTTTACATTGAAAAATTTTCCAGACAGAGTGAAGTTGATGGAGTAAAGTCAAGGACTCATCTGAGCTCTCCCCTAAACCTCTGAAAATATCTTTATATAATATTTCTTAAATTGTAGAGCAGCAGAACCTACAAAAAAGATAAAGTTAAACAATTTTTCTTAGAAGGACCTCAGTAAAGTTCTGTGCACTAGGATGAGAGACGAGTGTTAGCCATATAGAACAAAGGTCTCAGTAAATCAAGAGTAGACCTTGGGACCCAAGAAACACAGTGGTAGTAGCTGCTAATGAAGCTCTCAGTCCACAGATGATAAGGGAGTTGAACACTGATCTGAAGGAGATGACATGGATCACTATGCTAGCACTGGGGCTAGAATTCTTTTCTTTTGTCCATACTTTGATTCAGGATACAGTCCTGAATAGCAGTTCCTGGGTTAGGAGAAACACTATCACATCAGAATTTGCTGTCTCAGGGAATCTCGATGTCCTCCTCATAGTTTCAGAGCAGAATAGAGTTCTTGTAGTCACTCATAGACCAATAGATAGGCAAAAATAGTAATAAACATTTTTCCTTAGATCATACCATCTTGGAAGAACTGAAACTTACAGATCTTTAGAAGTATCTCTGAAAAACAGCTGTACAAAACCCCTGAGAATTGGGACAGTGCTCCTTCTACCCTGGAAGTAAACTTGTTGTTTTTTCAAAAAAAAATTAAAATCAAGTCAAAGGTTGGGAAAATAAAGAAAAAAACAGAACAAAAGTTGACCAAAAATACTTACTATGATGAAAAGGAAGATCAAAATGCACACTGAGATGATAATAAAGTCAAGGTTCCCTATATTGAAAACCTCCAAAAAATATATGAATTGATATCAGGTCATGGAAGAGCTCAGAAAGGATTTTAAAGGAGTGGAGCCAAGTTGGCAGCAAGAGAAGATGATTTCCCAGGAATTCTCTTTCAAAATAGTTCAAAAACCTTAAAATTATGACTGTAACTAAATTTCTGAGAGAAATAACCTACAGAAAGATTCACTGAGGCAATTCTCCAGTTCAAGGTAACCTAGAAGATTGTGGGAAAATTCTGTTCCACAGGGTTGGAAGTGCAGGAGCTCCAGCCTTCCAGGAACAGCCTGCCCGGCACCTGGGTCATTGGGAATTCCAGATCCAGGCAGCAGAAGCAGTTTCCTGACCTACCAACCCAGTGAACACCAAGCACAACTTGGACAATCAGCAAGGAAACCTTTGCCAGAGCCAGCATGAAGTCCAAGCCAACTTGGCCCTCAATGTAGCCACAGCCCTTCGCATGGCCACTGCTGTCAGCCTAGCCCAGATCCCGGAATTGGAAGAGGGCCCACAGTGCTGCCCAGCAGAGAGCTACCTGGCAACTGTTCCCAAAGCACTCAGCCACAGTAGGTAAGGGGGTAGGGCAAGACTGTTGAGGTTTCCCCTCTGTCCCAGGGACAGGACTCTGGTGCTTTATCCAAATTCAGACACTGGTCATAGTACAGGGCCCCGAAAACACCATAGCAAAGCAGGTACCCTCCTCCCAGCTCCAGGGCAGAGGGGTATGCTTCTGGTCATTCACAAACTAAAGCACAGACCAGGAAAAGCAGTCAGAGCCTCTCAGAAAACCTTGAAGAACTCAGGTCCTTGCAGGGAAGCATCCCAAAACCATACAGGCTGGGGTAATGAGCAAACAGAAAAAAAGGAATATGACCATAGATAATTACTTTGATCCTATAGAGGATCAAAACACACACTCAGAAGATGACAGTCCAAGCTTCTGTACTCAAAGCCTCCAAGAAACATGGGAGTTGGGCTCAGGCTATGGAAGATCTCAAAAAAGATTTTGAAAATCAAGAAAGGGAGGTAGAGGAGCTCCTACACATCCAACCCTGTGGAACAGACCTTCCCACACTCTTCTAGGTTACCTTGAACTGGAGTGAATCTTTCTGTAGGTTCTGTAGGTTCTTTCTCTCAAAAATTGAGTCAGAGTCACAATTTTAAAGGTTTTTGAACTGTTGTGAAAGAGAATTCCTGGTCAAGGCCTTCCAAATATGCTGAAGAAAACAACATGTTAAAAACCAGTCTAGGGCAGCTAGGTGGTGTAGTGGATAAAGCACCGGGCCCTGGAGTCAGGAGTACCTGGGTTCAAATCTGGTCTCAGACACTTAATAATTACCTAGCTGTGTGGCCTTGGGAAAGCCACTTAACCCCATTTGCCTTGCAAAAAATAAAACCTTAAAAAAACAGTCTAGGTCAAATGGAAAAAGCAGTCCAAAAAGTTAATGAGTAGAAGAATACCTTAACAAGAAGAATTGTCCAGATGAAAAAGGGGATAAGAAAGCTCTCTGAAGAAAACAATTCCTTCAAATGTAGAATGGAGCTAAAGGAAGCCGATAATTTTATGAGAAATCAAGAAACAATAAAACAATATCAAAAGAATAAAAAACTAGAAGAAAATGTGAAATATCCCATTGAAAAAACAACTGATCTGGAACATAGATCTACAAGAGACAATTTTAAAATTATTGGGCAAGTAAAAAATCATGATAAGGAAAAGAGACAAGACTTCATTTTTTAAGAATTTCTATAGGAGAATTGCCCTGATATCATAGAAGTGAAGGTCAAAATTGAAATTGAAAGCATCCACTGCTCTCCTTCTGAAAGAGATCCCCCCCAAAAGAAAAACCCATTAATATTATAACCAAGTTTCAGAACTCCAAAGTCAAAGAGACAATTTTAAAAGCAGCCAGAAGAAAACAATTCAAATATCATGGCACTGCAGTCAGGATTGCACAGGACCTAGCAACATCCACATTAAACTCTCAAAGGGCTTGGGATATAATATGCCAGAAGGCAAAAGAGCTTGGAATGCAACTACCCAGCAGAACTGAACATCTTTTTACAGGAGGAAAAGATGGACTTTCAAAAAAACAGGGGAATTTCAAATATTCCTGTTGAAACAGCAGAGCTGAACAGAAAGTTTGATCTTAAAGTACAGGACACAGGTGAAGCAGAGAGGGTAGATGAAAAGGATAAATTATGAGGTATTTGATGATGATGATGATGAATTGTGTATATATTCCTGCATGAGAAGAAGATACTGATAATATGCATTTGAACCTATTCATTTAATAGAGCAGTTAGAAGGAGTATATATGTATATATACTCCTTCTAACTGCTCTATTAAATGAACTTTTCAATGTAAAGAAAGCGTATATATATATATATATACGCTTTCTTTACATTGAAAAGTTTTCCAGACAGAGCAAAGATGATGGAGTAAAGTCAAGGACTCATCTGAGCTCTCCCCTAAACCTCTGAAAATACCTTTATCTAATGTCTTTTAACAACTTCTATATTTATATAGAGAGAGACAAGGCATAGGAGAGAGCTGAATGGAGTCAATGGGTGAAAAGGAAATGTACTGGGATAAAGGGAAAGGAGAGGTAGAATAGACCATGATATTTCATGTAAAAGAGTCAAGCAATAGCTTTTGCAATGATCTGGAAGGAGGTAAGGTGAGGGGGAATGAATGAGCCTTCATTCTCATCTAAAATGGCTCAGAGAGGAAACTGAATACATATATATATATATATATATATATATATATATATATATATATATATATGTATGTATATTTAAGAGATATAGAAATCTAGAAGAAAAAGGAAAGAAAGGGGATGGGAGAAAGGAGACAGTGGGAGGGGAAGGGGGCTATGGGTTATAGAATAGAGGGTAGATCATGGGAGAGGATAGTCAGATATAACACATTTTCTTTTTCACTTTTTGCAAGGTAGTGGAATTGGGTGACCTGACCAGGACTATGGGACTGGGTGGTTGTTGGGTCTATGGGATGGAATGTAGGCTTGGGGCCTCCTGGCCCAGGGCTGGTGCTCTGTATGCTATACCACTCAGCTGCCCCATAACATACTTCTGAAGAAGGACAGAGTGAAAGGAGAGAGAAAATATAATAAATGATAGTGGGGAGGAATGGATGGAGGGAATTATAATTAGCAACAGCAACTGTGGAAAAATATGGAAGTAACTTCTCTGATAGACTTATGATAAAGAATGTGATATGCCCCAGAGATAGAGTTGATGGTATCTGAACACAGACTGAAGCACATTTTTTTCTATCTTTCTCTTACTTTATTTCTCTCAAAGTTTTTTTTTTATTTTTGTGAAAGGAGAGGAGGATTATATTTACTCTTACAATTTTAGTAATAAGAAAATAAATAAAAATGAAAGTAAAATATTGTGAGAGAAAAAAGGATTTTGAAAATCAAGTAAATGAAGTAGAGTAAATATTGGAAAGAGGACTGAGAGTGATGTAAGAAATGAAAAAAGATTCAACAGCTAGGAAAAGGAGGCATAAAAAAATTGGAAAAAAATAACACCTTTAAAAAAACAAAGTCACATACTAAAAGTGGTTCAAAAAGCCAAAAAGAAGAAAAAGCCTTAAAAAGTAAAATTGATCAAATGGAAAAAGAGGTACTAAAGTTTAATGAAGAATATAATTCCTCAAAAATTAGAATTGATCAAATGGAAGCTGATGACTTTATGAGGAATCAAGAAACAATAAAATTAAATTAAAAGAATAAAAAATATAGAAGACTGTGAAATATCACATTAGACTGACCTGGAAAATAGATTCTGGAAAGATAGTTTAAAACTATTTGGATTATCTGAAAGCCATGATCAAAAAAGAGCTTCATATTTCAAGAAAATATCTAGAAAAATTGCCCTGATAAACAAGAACCAGAGGACAAGGTAGAAATTAAAAGAATTTACTTCTTAAAGAGAGCCCAAATGAAAGCTCCCAGGAACATAATAATCAAATTACAGAGCTCCAAGGACAAGATGAAAATATTGCAAGTATTCAAAAAAAAATAAATTATCAGGGAGCCAGAGTCAGAATAGCATAAGATTTAGTAACTTCAACACTGGAGGATTGAGGTTTGAAATATTCCAGAAGAGAAAAGAGAAGGGATTACAACCAAGAATCAACTAACTAGACTAACTGAGAAAACTCTAAAAGGAAAAGATGGACATTCAGTGAAATAGGGAACTTTATAACTTTTTTGAGAGCTGAAAAAAAAATTTGACTTTCAAATACAAGACTCAAGAGAAACATAAAATATTCCTACATGGAAAGTTGACACTTATAATTCATAAGAACTTTCTCATTATTAGAGCAGTTAAAAGGAGTATATAAATAGATAAAGGATATAGGAATTTATTAAATACGAAGAGATATCTGAAAAAAATAATTATGAGTGAGAGAGAAAGGGAAAAAGAAGTTGATTGGGGTAAGAAGTATAAATATAAAAGAGGTAAAAAAAGTTTTTATAGAAAAGGGAAAGAAGGGAAAGGTAAGGGAGACTGAATGAACCTTACGCTTATCAGAATTAGCTCAAAGAGGGAATAAAATACACAATCACTTGACTTTACAAATATGTCTAATAAGTATAAGGTAGGGTAGTACCTCAGAATTGCTTTAATTTGAATTTTTCCAATGAAAAGTGAGTTAGAGCATTTTTTCACATGGCTATGGATAACTTTGATTACTTCATCTGAAAGCTATTTATATATTTTGTCATTATCAATTAGGGGTTGACTTGATTTTTTTAAATTTGACTCAGTTCTCTATATGTTTGAGAAAAGAAGCCTTTATCAGAGAAACATGCTTCAAGTTTTTTCCACAGTTAGTATTGATAACTATATTTCCTACATCTTATTTCTCCCTATATATCCTACTCTCTCTCTCTCTCTCTCTCTCTCTCTCTCTCTCTCTCTCTCTCTCTCTCTCTCCTTTCTCCCCATCCCTCCTTAAAGTGTTTTAGTTTTGACTACCACCCCAATCTGTCCATCCTTTTATCATTGCTGCCTTCTCTTATCCCCTTCCTCTACAAATTTCCTGTGGGATAAGATAGATTTGTAAACTCAAGTGTATAAAAAGTAATAATATTGTAAGATGATCAGTTGTGAATAACTTAACTATTCTCAGTAATCCAGTGATCCAAAATAGCTCTGAAGGATTTATGATCAAAAATATCTATCCCTAGAGAAAGAACTGATGATATCTAAATAGAATTAAAGCATATTTTTTGAATTTTCTTTTTTATTTTTTGTTTATATTTTCTTTCACAACATGACTATTATGGATATTTTTCAATACTACATATGTTCATTAGATAAATGCAAACTAAAACAACAATGAAGTATCATCTTGTACCTTTCAGATTGGTCAAGATGAGAAAAAGGGAAAATGATCAATGTTGGAGAGGTCGTGGGAAGATTGGGATATTGATGCATTGTTGGTGGAGTTGTGAAAGATTCCAACCTTTCTGGAGAGCAATATGAAATTATGCCCCAAAAGCAAGAAAATTGTTCATATCCTTTGATCTAGCAATTCCAATTCTAGGTCTATATCCAAACAAAATAATAAAAAGTGAAAAGTCCTACATGTTCCAAAATATTCATAGCAGCTCTTTTTGTAGTGGCAAAGAATTGGAAATTGAGGGGATGCTCATCAATTGGGGAATGGCTAAACAAGTTATGGTACATGAATATTATGGGATACTATTGTTCTATAAGAAACCATAAGTAGTCAGACTCTAAAGAAGCATTGAATGACTTACGGGATCTAACGCTGAGCAAAGGGAGTAGAGCCAAGAGAACAATGTACACATCAACAACAACTTTGTGAGATAAGTAACATTGATGGAAGTAGCCCCTCTCAGCAGTCCAGAGAGCTAAGTCACCTGTTTTAGACTGGCTATAGAATATCCTATCCTCATCCAGCGGAAGAAAAACAAAACAAAATAAAACACACAAGCCAAAAAACCCCAACACTTCAGAATCTAATGAGCACTCTATAAAAATCATCTCTTGTGTAGTTTTTCCTTTAATCCTAATTCCTCATACTGAAAATTACTAATTTTTAAACATGTTTATCAAAATATGTATATACAATGCTAACCTGACTCTTCACTACTGAGGGAAGAAGGTGGGAAGAGGGGGAAGGAAATTTAAATTTAAAAAATAATTTAAATTTAAAAATATACATGTGCATATTGATGAAAATAAATAGATAATTTTTTAAAAATGACTACACATGTTTAGCCTATGTCTAATTGCTTGTTTTTTCAGTGGGGGTTTAGGAGTGAGATGGGAGAAAGGGAAAGAATTTGGAACTCAAAATTTTAAGAATGAATGTTAAAAATTGTTTTACATGTAACTGAGAAAAAATAAAATACTCATTAAACTTTAAAAAAGAAAGAAAATTTTGCAAAACACTTTTCATATACTTCTGAGAGATCTTAAGATCTTTTAAACTCACACTTGACATCACCTGGAATTTTCATTTCAGAATATTAATTCACCTAAGATTAACAAAAATCTAGTTAACAGAGCACCAACCCTGAAATCAGTAGAACTTGACTCTTACTAGCTGTGTTACCCTAGGCAAGTCATTTAATCCAATTGTATCACACATACAAAAAAAATTAAAAAAGAATTTTTTGTCTTTTGATTTGGAAGAGGACCAATGATATCACAAGGGTCATGTCTTAACTCTCAATCTACAGCTTCTACTTGAGACACTTTCATAGCTATTGGAACTTTGTTCTTATCCTTTCAATCCTCAGGGGAAAGTCTTCACATGCTTGGGTTAGACATTCCCATAACCTACCTTCCCAAATGATTTACCAGGCTGTTACCATTGAGCATGATATGTTTTTTTTTGCAGCCATAGGTGAGAGTTAGATAATACAAAATGCTCATGACCATTCCTCAACAATACCTAACACCAGATACTAGACTTTCTAGTCCTCCCTGAACAATCCATATTTATTCCCCAAATTTTAGAAAAGAATAGATGGATGGCATTTTCTCAGTGGGGCAAAGGCAGCCAGCTCTTCACCCATTCCCAAATTCTGACTACTCAAACCTTCCTCACTCAAAAGCTTCAAAGGAAGAGAGTGTGAGATTTTTTTACCTGAATATTTTATCCTCACATTCAGTTTCATGTCAACCTCCCCTGAGAAAGCTTTTTGCCCTTCAGAGTACTAAAGCTGAGTTATCATGACTGAAATTTGCTTCCAAAAGAGAAGGGGCAGAGACTTTCTGGACATTATTCAAGGATTGGGACCTTACTATCAGAGTTACCTCTCTATTATTATGTGCTTTACAAATATTGAATTTTTTCCTTCCCAACAACCCTCGTACTGTTATCCCCATTTTACAATTGAGGAAACTGTAAGCAAAACTTCTTTATGAAACAGACAGAAATGAAGTGACTTCCCAGAGTCACTCAACTAGAAAGTACCTGAGTCTGACTTTGAACTCTTCCTGACTCCAGTCCCAGTGCTCTAATTAGTGAGCACCTTCACTATCTCATCAGTCCTACACATGCACTTGGTTCAGGAGAAAGAAAATAGAGTGAGATAAAACATGACCACGTATGGAGATTTCAAAATAATTTAAGAATGGAATTAATTCCTCTTAAATGAGACAAGGACATTCCCATCTCTACTTCCCCAAACACATATCTAACACAAGGTAAAGTATTCCTTTGTAGGTTGTTTCAGAGACTATGAGTCTAAGTGTCTAAATATTCTAACTCATTGAAGGGCAACAAAGTTGAACAATATAAATAATAAGATTATAAATCAAGATATTCATAACAGAAAAAAAGGCCCTAAACTATGTGCATATGGTTAGCAGCAAGACTAGATAAAATTAAAGGAATATAATTCATATTTAATTATAGTTTATATATAATTTAGAATATCTATCATCATCAATAAAAAGGAAGTGGGTCTAAATAGAAAATAATAGTTAAGCAAGTATACTTAAACATACAATAACATATCTATATTTTATCTATCTATCTAAAGAAAGAGATCAGAGAGAGAGATAGTAGTACATAAGTTTTCAAGTAATAGTTGGTTTAAAGAAATTGGTCTCACTTAAAAAGAAAGCAGACCAGAAAGTTGTTTTAAATAACATGCAGCATAAAACAAGAGACTTTTTTTTTCCTTCAGGGGATTTGAAATACTAGAGTATCAAATAATAACAGTTCTGGTTGGAAACTCTAATGAGTCATCCAAAATGAGAACCTAAAATATATTCAAAATGAAGCAATATAAATAGCATCTTCTCTGGGCTCACTTCTCCAATTCATATTGAAAGTAAGTTTAGTTTTCCTAAAAAGAAGAACTATTTCATTTGATTCTCAAAAGGACTGTTATATTACAATCCTTATGCAAACCATTATGCCAAAAGGGAAAGTGAGATTAAATTACTTATAAATATTTTGTTGGATTTGAATCCAGATCATTGTGACTTCAGATACAGCACTCAACCTCTTATACAAACTCTTAGGTACAGCTTGTATCATATGAATCTTCAACAGAATTTCACAGCAATTTTACAGGTCATATCATTATTCTCAGAGGGGAGTGTTCCATGTTTAATTGCTTTACCTTAATGTTATTAGTTTAAAAGTTTAGTAATTAAATCTTCACTTTGGGTGTTACCCTAAATCCATGATGGATCAACTCCTGACTGAAGACATAATCTCCTCTCCAAGTCAGGAAGTATAGAAAAAATATCTGAACTAAAGTCTTGAGTACTCCTACCTGTGAGTAGTATTGTAGACACTAGGATATATTCCCCATGGATCTCCTTGACAGTTGCATTCAACTTGTAACAGCTTCAGGGAAAAAAAAATATGTTTACTGAAACATCAGCTGCAGCAGGACGTTCCAGCTCACTGGAATTCTATTATTTAGAGGATACCTAGCCCTAGAACAACAGAGCTCTGTGACTTTGAAATGTTGCCATTTCAAAATAGCTATAAATTGGAATCCTCTGAGAGGGCTTACATAAAGATTGGTAAAACACAGAGGGGAAGTGACTTATAGAAAGATAATGCTCCAAATAGAAAACAGAGAAAAAATGGGGGGGGGGGGCAATAATAGGTCAATTCTTACTGGTAGCAGTGTCATTGCAGAATAAAATGCAGAAGATGTTTCTAATAAGAAATAGAAAAGATAAAGATAGAGAGCACACCTATATTATTCATTATGTAGATCCATCAACCCTCTGGGAAGTTGGTATTTTTCTTAGCTTTCTACTTCTTTTCTTGCCTTCTATTTTATCTTGAAACACATTTTTAATAGTGTTATTTTATTGTTTTTAGAATAAAAAGAGCTTATTGCCTTTTTATATCACAATCTTTTTTCAGATATATTGCCCCACCCCAATGATCTTTCCTTATAACAAAGGAAAACAGTTAAGTAAAATCTCTCAACAACACAGTGAGCATATCTATCTGTATGTGCCATATTCCAAACCTATTCCCTCTCCTAAGTCTTTCTTCTGAAAAGAGGAAGGGATATTTCCTCTCTAGTGATAAAAGTGGCCATTGCAATTAGTCAGAATTCAGTTCTTTTTCCCTATAGAAGCCCATACTATTTTGTAAAGAGATTAGGAAAAATTCTAATTAATAAAGCCTATTTTTTGTCTTCCCAATTTTATATATTTCTATTTTCTCCCTCATCCTATTAATGATCATGAAATTATATTGTGACATCCTAGAGAACTGAGACTATCTAGTTGCTAATTCTAGTTGTATCTCCAGGAGTTTTCAAACTGCTCTTAATAAATGCCACAAATACTCACATAACTTTTCATTCAACAAAGCATTTGATAATTCAGTAAATATTAAAACTGTTTAATGGATTAAGCTCAATTGTATTTTGGAGCATAAACTTTCTCCCATCCCCTTTATCTGATGGCTCATCTCTGGTATTTCATATATAAATACATTTTCAGTAGGTGGTATTTAAACTTTTCACAAGAAGAAATTGTCATCACTATATGTGTTCTATGTCATAACTAATTATCTACAGATAGCAGGTGGTAATAAATATTTTATTGCAAACACTGGCTGATGTTGTTGAAAGAAACACTCTCACCTTTACCTCCAGACTCCTGTGGTTCCCCATAGTGCCCTGGATTATTTGTTTTGCTGACAACAAACACTCAAGCATCTGACATTAGATCACTTTCAATTAAGTGTGATGGAAGTACAGACAGAAACTCTGGGGAACAGACATTTTGACTTAATGCCAGTTTGGAATAGACACTCTTTACCCAAGAAGAGATGGCCTATGCCAGAGAAAAGGTTATTAACAACTCCACACACTCTTGAAACAATGTCATTACAAGACGTTTATAGGGCACAGTTTTATTTTGGAGTTGCTTCCTACTACATACTTTGTCACTTTTTTATTTCTAAAGGAAAATGAATACAGTAATATTTTTGGTCTAGGTGTCAGAAATAACAAACTATAAAATAACAAATCACATGTAAATTAATACTTATCAAAACTGAGTTTTTTTAATTCACTAAAAGAATAAAATTAGCTAATAATGATTAAAATACTCAGTAGTTTGAATGTGGGAAAAGAGAGGAAAGAATCATTGAGGAAAATTATAGAACAGACCAAAGGAAAAATTTATTTAGATACATTACAGGACAGATGATTAGATGTCAGTGTGCATATAATTGCACCATCTTGAATGGAATGTGTTTCAACTAAAAAAAAATTCTCTAAAGGATTCATTATCTTTGATGTGTGCATCTACCCAGTTTGTTAGAAAATGGGACTGTTACCAGGTTAAAGGTTTTTCAGAGCATCTACTGGCTCAAACAATCCATTAGTAGCTTTAGTTAAACATCCAGTGAACAGGTGATCAGTTCAACAGAACAAGTCATATATACTGCATAAAGCCACCCCATAAATCAAATAGAAATTAAGTTGGGTTTTCTTTTGAAAAGACTTATTTTCAAGGTCCAGATTGATGCACATTAGAGGACAAGGTGGAAAAGTTCTCACCTTAATTGATATTTATAATAGTTCTGAGAAGGGACTTTTCCATTTCAATTCTATTGACCTATTACCTATCATAAAAGGTAAAACTGACCTTTAAAACCTCAGTCTTCCTCCCTTAATCTATCCCCTAATTCTCAGATTTATTTAAAGCCCAAGTTTTCTCTAGCTTAAATTGGTAAAAGTTCTGTTAATCTTCCTTAAATTAGACACTTCAATACAGATTTAAACACATCTCAGATTCTTTTTTCCCCCTGAGCTTTGAAATGACCTCTACCATATTCATTTTTATGGTAACTTCTCTTTTGCCTTAAAGCTATAAGAAATATCTTCATTCTCTGTTTCTCCAGAGAACTAAGCCCTATCTACTTCCACATTTATCACTGGCAAAGTTGTTGAAAGCCATCTTGTCCCAATCATCATGATATATTATTCTTGGTTTTGCATCAACCAACATTCTAGGATGGAAGCACTGCCCTTCCTGTTCTACTCTCTTTGAAAGAGTTTAAGGTAAGCAAGTGACCTCCATTATATCTTTTAAATGCTCCTAGAAGTCCAGTCCTTCATGAAGCCTCCCTCACCACCTGGTCCTCATCAACTCTCCATGTAATGCATATGCTTCATCATCACCACCTGTTCATATCTGCATGTACAAGGGATTTGAGTGTCTGATAGTATGATTGATAGGGGGATAAGTCATTAGTGAGTTCCTACTGTATGTCAGTGATACGTGAAAAAAGTGTGTGTATCTGGGTTTACATTCAGGTTTAAATGACTACAAGTCCAGACCTTTCTATCCATTAAGCACCTAGCTGTCTCAATGCATGATTGGTGACCCTGAATCAGGAAAAAAATAAGAGGAATACCTGCAGGCCAACACTACTCTTTCCTACTTTGAAAGAAGCATTCAAAGGTTTTAGATCAATTGGGACAAAATTTTTAATAATAACTGACATTTATGTAGCATTCTAAAGTATGCAAAGCAGTTAGCTTTTTCTTTTATTTCCCATCTGACTGCACTTCTTTGAACTTTTCCAGCCCCCTAAGGAGAATTCCTTTCTCCCCATATAAAGCTCCTTGTGAGGGCAGAGACTGTCTTCTATCTTTCTTTATATCCCCAGGGCTTAGTATGATAATCAGAGCTAACATTTATTTAGTACTCATTCTGTGCCAGCACCTTACAATTATCTATTGTATCTACATGATATCTGAGCATCTAGGTGGCACAGTGGATAGAGCTCTGAACCTGGAGTTAGGAAGACTTGAGTTTAAATTCAGCTTCAAACACTTACTGTGTGACCCTGTTTGCCTCTATTTCCTTATCCATAAAATGAGCTGGAATAGAAATGATAAATCATTCCAGATCCTGATCATTTAAATCAAAATTATAGATGTTCATGGACAGTCTACAATTCCTTCAAATTTTCTTCCTTTGATTGGTTTACCACATTTATTTTTTAAAGTTAATGTCATACTCCTAATCATGCTAAAATTTTAAGTATCACAGAATTTCGGAATAAGAAGAAAACCTAGCAACCATCTATCATCTATTCAAAATCATACCTCAAAATAATTCACCTATAATAGATATAAGAAAAGGTGGTCCAGCCTCTGATTTAAATCCTCCAATAAGCAGGATGCCTGTAATAGGTCATTCCACTTTAGGGTATTCTAACTGAAAGACAATTGTTCCTTATATCCCAGGTAAATATCAGGTAAGTAATTCTTGTGAAGAATGTCTCTGTCATGAACAGGTCTTGACTGAAGTCATGGTAGGTCTTCAAGATGATTCCTTCCTTTAGAAATTCACTAAGCATTCCTTGAAAATACTCTGGAATTTTTACATGGACCAGAATCAGATCAGTCCATAGTTGGTAATCTCTTCTATTTTTTTAAATAAGGATAACTGAGAGCTGTTTTATACTTCACTATCTTTCAAATATCACTGCTAGTGTATCAACAATAACATCTGACAGCTATTTTCTCACTTTAAAAAATGGAAGGCATAGAGTTAAAAATAGGACTTTAAAAAGTTTCTTACCAGGACTTCTTGTATTGAAAGTATTCCATCCTTGATTAGTTATTTGGCTGTAGTTACCCTCAGATTCTTTATTTCTGTAATGAATGAGGCAAAAGTCATTTTTTGCAACTCTGTATTAGAGATTCATGGAGTTTCTGCTCACAGAATTTCTTTGTTCCTCATCCTTCCAAATCACCCTTTGATTCCAAGATTATTCTGAGACTGTGGTGTGTTTTTGAAGGATTAGAAGACCAACTACTGGGTTTGGGGCTAACCAGATGGTTTGGTTCAACTATAGTAATTATTTAAATAGGGTATTTGTCCCTTTCTGAGCAGAACTTGAAAGACATATAATTATTTCTGCAGGCTATTTTCAGTACAAATACTGATTATCTTTAATATCTTAATGAAATGGTAGATGCTTTGGGTGACAGAAGATATAACCAGGCTTTCCTTAGAAGAAAGTCACTTCTCTCCAGAATAAATCGAATCTAAAAAGTATCCTTAAACTCACAATCACCAGCTGTAGCTCATCTCTATTCACTCCCATTATGGTTCATCCACTAGGATCAATAAACAATTTTTAAGAATCACTGAAAAATGCCACCCTCCAAACCAATTACTTTTCTCTACTTCTCAGAATTGAAATGAATAAAAATGTAAAAATATGCATTTAGTAAATACTTGTATTTAAACAAGAGATGTATAGGGAAGTGAATTAACTGATCTATTTATTAGTTGCATGTTTTTGTTAGGGGCCCCCTTAATCACATTCAAGACAATTTTTAAATTTCTCTTGTTCATAGATGCAAGGATAATAGATATAAGAAAAGATGTGTTGCATGGTATACTAGGACATTATGACTCAGAAGAGGATGTAGTTTGAGTTAACCTCCTGCTGGGTAAGTTTTCCTGAAACCCAGATGTAGGTTCCTTTGAATTTAAAAGTATGGGAATTCTACCTCACAGAGTTGTTTTGACAAATAAGATATTATTTGTAAAATGTTGATCAAAATGTCTGTGAAATAGAATGGGTCTAATAAGTGCTTTTTTTCTTCCTCCTTCCTTTTCCTCTCAGACTAGAAAGAACTTTCAAAAAGATTACTATTACCTAGGATTTTCAAAGCAAGGTTTTAAAAGAAGACTGAGGGCAGTTGTGATCTTTTGTATAATACTTAGTGCAAATGTTTTGCTTGTTTGTTGTTTATTTTAACTTGAATCATTAAGCTCCTAGTAGTACATTGTGCCAAATAAAGGAGTTCCTACACAACAATTGGTTGTAGTAGCAGAGAACTGGCAAGATTTCACACATTCAGGAAAAGCAGATAGTTCTGACTGGTTGGCAGTAATACTTTCACAGTACGTAATGGAGAGCAATTCCAGCAGGGTTACACAGGCTGCAAAGTGAGTAGCAGGTGGACAATAAGGGGCATGGGAGGAGTAATGCTTTGGCAAAGGGAAGCAGCAGGTGTAGGCCTGGCTGAAGATGGTCTGGCCTCAGAAGAGAGGGTGATCAGCAACTGGCAGCTCCATGATACTATAACACAGGGCAGCTCATGGTAAATTATCATTTATGTTTAGTGTTGAAACAAGGCTCCCTTCAGTTTGCTACAAAGATGGGACTATGAGGTTGACTAATGACTCTGACCTTTCCAGTCACTAGTCGTCAAAGATCAGAGGGAACATTGCTTAATATATCAAGATTACATGACTTAGACCTGGGGCTACTTGAATTACCTACTCTTCTTTAGGTTGATTGAAACCAAATGTGGGATTCACTATATATTTTTTAACATTTATTTTCATACATATGCACATTTATATCTTTAAGTTACAAAATTTCCTTCCCCTCTCCCTTCCCACCCCACTCCCCTCAGAGAGGGGACAGTTGTGTTAGCATTGTACATACAAATATTTTATTTATGTTTTAAAATTTATTTATTTTGAATTTTACAATTTCCCCCCTAATCTCGCTTCTCTCCCCCTCCCTTCAGAAGGCAATCCATTAGTCTTTACATTGTTTCCATGGTATACATTGATCTAAGTTGAATGCGATGAGAGAAAAAACATATCCTTAAGGGAAAAAAAAATAAAGCA
This sequence comes from Macrotis lagotis, assembly GCF_037893015.1. Lineage (NCBI taxonomy): Eukaryota > Metazoa > Chordata > Mammalia > Peramelemorphia > Peramelidae > Macrotis > Macrotis lagotis. The sequence continues at coordinate 768,967,133 of NC_133658.1, read as the reverse complement.
TAAGAGATAGTAAAATTACACAAAAAGATAACATGTTTTTTTCTAATTTAAAGGTAATAGTCTTTGGTCTTTGCTCAAACTCCACAATTCTTTCTCTGGATAATGATGGTATTCTCCATCTCAGATATCCTCAAATTGTGTCTTATTGTTGTACTGATGGAATGAGGAAGTCCATTAAGGTTGATCATCAATCCCATGTTGCTGTTAGGGTATACAATGTTTTTCTGGTTCTGTTCATCTCACTCAGCATCAGTTCATGCAAATCCTTCCAGGTTTCCCTGAATTCCCATCCCTCCCAGTTTCCAATAGAACAACAGTGTTCCATCAAACACACACATACACACACACACACACACACACACACACACACACATATACACCACAGTTTATTAAGCCATTCCCCAATTAATGGATATTCACTCAATTTCCAATTCTTTGCCACCACAAACAGGGCTGCTATGAATATTTTTGTACAAGTGATGTTTTTACCCTTTTTCATGATCTCATCAGGGTAAAGACACAGTAGTGGTATTGCTGAATCAAAGGGTATGCACATTTTTGTTGCCCTTTGGGTGTAATTCCAAATTGCTCTCCAGAAAGGTTGGATAAGTTCACAGCTCCACCAACAATATATTACTGTCCTAGATTTCTTACATCCCTTCTAACACTGATCATTGTCCTTCCTAGTCATATTGGTAAGTCTGAGAAGTATGAAGTGGTACCTCAGAGATGCTTTAATTTGCATTTCTCTAAAAAGTAGTGATAGAGCAAATTTTCATATAATGATGGATAGTTTTGATTTCCTCATCTGTAAATTGCTTTTGCATATCCTTTGACCATTTGTCAATTCAGAAATGGGTTTTTTTAATTTGACTCATTTCTCTGTAATATTTTTAGAAATGAGTCCTTTGTACATATATATTTTGATAAACATATTTACAGATTAGTATTAGTTATTTTCAGTATGAGAAATTAGCATTAAGGGAAAGCAATGCATAAGAAATAATTCTTATAAAGTGTTCATCAGATTCTGAAGGCTTTTTTGTATTTTGTTTTGTTTTGTTTTACTTCCTCTGGACTAGGGATAATACACAGTCCATAGCCAGTCTAATACAGTTGTCCTAGCTCTCTGAACTTTTGAGAGGAGCTGCTTCCATCAAGGTTGTTCCTCTCACAATATTGTTAATGTATACATTGTTCTCTTGGTTCTGCTCTCTTCACTCATCATCAGATCCCATAAGTCATTCCATACTTCTCTAGAGTCCAACCACTTATGGTTTGTAATATAACATTCCTTATATTTTTTAATTTGCATTTCTCAGACCAGAAGGAACTGAGCATAGACTACTTTGATGTGAGCATCAAGGGAAAAACTTTAATGAAAGAAACTTACATCTTGGCTTGGAAATAAGTGATTGCTTACCTTGGGTGGTGAGTTATTGTGTCAGAAAAGAATAGAAATGAAGCAGAATCTGGCAAAATGACCTGAGGGGAGAAAAAAAAATAAAGGCAATTTTTCAACAAAGCTCTCTCATGACAGCATCCAGAGTGAGTAGCATGGGAGTTGCAGGAAACAGCAGGGAAACGAACAGCAGTATTGGCTAGTAGTAGCCTAAAGCATAAAGGGGAAAGCATGGATCAGGTGAATGTCAGATAAAGAAGTCCTTCAAGAATTGGAGCCAAAGATTAGCTAAGGTATACTCCTAGTATTTATGGAGTTTACTGTGTGGTACAGAAATATGGCACACGTAACTAATATAGAATAAATAGATTCATAAGGTGTAGCACAAACTGCTCAGGAGAGACTGGTGCAAAAGACACAGTATCATTTTCAAGAAGAGGGAAGTAGATCCTTGAAGGAGGCATCATTTAATTTTGACTTTAAAGAATGTGTAAGAATTCAATAGATAGAAAAGGCAAGGGGGGAACAATATTTTTAATATAGTGAATAACCAGAACTAAGGCAAAGAGTTGGATAAGTGGGAGAATAATGGGGAGATAATGAGGCATTACACTAAGTAGGTAAATGGGAAAGATTGAGAATCTAATGTTTGAACTTTGATAAAATTCTAGGAATGCCCTGAATATTTTTGAACAAGGGAAACAAACAGAAAAATGTAAAATAAGTAATATTAGTCTGGCAGTCATGTGTGAGGTTGAGTCTGAGGGTATGATGATTCAAGGTAGGAAACTGAATATTGAAGTTATCTCATTGGGCCAGATGAGGATCCACCCAGTAAAGTGGCAGAAGATAAAGATGTGAGAGAATGTAGAGATAGACATGAAGATATTTAGAAATTAGACATGGGATGTAATGGAGAATAAAGAGTTTAAGACATTCCAATTATCTTACCCATCCTTCTCAAGGGTCAGGAAACCAGAGGAAACTTTACTATAAAACTGAGACAGAGTAGGTCAGACAAGATTAATAATCTAGCTATTTCCAACATTTGATTTCTAAATGCCACTGGCCCACATACACATGAAGACCCCCACTAATTAAAAGTTGACATATAGGGGAGTGGCTCTTCTAGATCAGCCCCTCAGGTGATGCCTACCAGCTTACGCCAATCTGTCCCTGCAATAATCCTAACTATGTTCTTCTCCTCACAAAGAAATAGAACCCTATCAAAAGCATTGAATCCAAATATCTATTGAAATTATATAGTTTCATATTTATTTTTAAACTATTCACATCTTTCAAAATCTCACACGGTTCCTATGCAGTCAGAAAAACATTGTTTGAGATAGAGGAGTGAAAGGTAGGATGAATGAGAAACACATATAATTTACAAGTATACCCCCCAAAAATAAAATTTATAGTGTGTTCTCATTTGACTTTATTTTATGTAGTTATTTAATGAAATTTTTGTTTGGAAAAAAGATTAGCAGCCAATTTTTTATTTGTTGCAGCATTGGGATGAGGTCAAGCCTGCCTGTTGTTTCCATATTCATGAAATAGATAAAGTTGCTCCATCAGTTCCTATAGATTGACATATATAAACTGGAGAAAGCAGTGATGAAAATGTGAAGTTTGGAGTTGAAGTCCAGGTAGAAATATTAACTTTGCCACTTATAAATTGAGTGATGAATAAATCAGTCATTTCATCTCTTGGAACCTCACTTTCTTACTGTAGCACTTAATAGTACTTTTTCAGCAGATTACTGTGCTAGAAGTATTTTATAAACCCTGAAGCAAAATAAAAACCCTTTTTTCAAGTTTGAGAATAAAATAAGTTTAGCATTTTCCTCATGCTTAGCTTGAAAGTTCACTTATTACCAAGGTAGATCTGAGAGTAGTATGAAATTCTAAAAGCTTTGTTCTAGTGCAGCTTGCCCAAAGCACCCAGTATCCCTCCTTCCCCAAACACAACCACAAAAATGTCAAATAACACTATTCTAGAAATGTAGGAAAGAAGATGTGTACTAATACAAAAAGGGGGAGATATTTTGTTGACATTTATCTACACATGTGTGTCCTCCACCGTAATCTCCTGGAGGATGGGACTGTTGAAATTTTTGTTCTTTGTGTTACCTGTTCCTGCCACAAAGTGAAAGCTTACAAAAGCTTGAATTGAATTGTTGAATTGATCTGCAAATATCTACAAAGTGAAGGCAAAATAAGTGATCCATTGATTATGATGACAAGGGTACAAAAGTCACCCTGTTCTCTATCCTGACCCACTCACCCACCAATTCAGTTGTATATCTTTGGGGTTTCCACAGCTATACTTAACAAGAAATATTATTCCTTTTATGACCTTTACATATTCAATAGTATAAAGAGTTTAAAAAAATATAACACCAAAATACAGTCAGAAAAGACAAAGGAGGGGTGACTAGACGGTGCAGTGGATAGAGCACTGACTCTGGAGTCAGGGAGACCTGATTTCAAATATGACATCAGACACTTAATAATTGCCTAGTTGTGTGACCTTGGGCAGGTCACTTAACCTCATTGCCTTGCAAAGGCAAAAAAAAAAACACCCCACCCAAAGAAAAGAAAAGACAAAGGAGATATCCCTAAAATGTTTCTAGCTAAAATTAGGAGGATTCAGATTAAGTAGTTGGAGGGCAGGATATTTAGATTAAGTAGCTGGAGAGCAGGATACCTAGTCATAGCAATGTAATTTTGTCAGTAGTGTTGAAATAATTCAGTGGAAGCTCATGATGTTCTTCTTTTAAGTTGTGTCTGTGACTCAGGACCCAGGTTCTCTTTCCATAAGATCTAATTAGTTGTTCTTTGTTTTGTAACTGCTTATCCATACTGCCCTCAGTTAGTTCATTTATAGATGATTACTTCAGGTGGATGGTTATGAAAATCTATTCCAGCTTCTGGGGGAAAAATTCCCATGATCTAGGCTTTTATGTTCTATGGTATCAGTTTCTTGTAGAAAGGACAGTCTAACCCCATTTATTGATCCATTTTTCTTTTAAGGTTCAACTAAAATGGGAATTCAAATGTTCAGTAATATAGAACTAATATGTTTTTAAGTCATTTAATATAACAGGATAATTTCAATTATAGTATTTTCCCTAGGAAAATAGAAATAAGTGACCATCTGTGGGTAAAATATAAATAAAAATATAAATATAAATATAAATATAAATTAAGAATTGAGGAGAGTGAAGATTAAATGAAAAACAGAGGCAATTAATAAGTACACATGCTCCCTCAAAACACACATTTCATAAAACTTTCTACACGTTGTCTTTATATGTTGAAATTGCTTAATGAGATAGTTTATCTCTTTGGGTCCCTGTTTGTTCAACTACTTATGAGGATCATAATACCCAGGGTTTTTTTTTTTGTTTTTGCTTTTGCTTTTGTTTTGGTTTGGGGTTTTTTTTTTTTTTTGGTGATATATGTAGGACAAATAGCTACTGGGTTTTTTTTTCCTTATATGCAGTATTATTCATTGGAAAGTTTAGCTATAACATGTATGTCTGATTTTGCACAAGAATAAACACAACATAAAATGTGATAAAGTAGGATTCTAAGAAATATAAGATTATTTCCCAATGTTATCCCTAAATTCTACGGTGAAACTTTATTTGGAAAGCCAGGGACCTTTGGAATTTAGAAAAATCATGTCTTAGATTGTAGACAGATAATTTTAGTAGCTAGATAATTAGATTTTTGAGCTATAAAATAGTTTATTTTAAAAAATAATATTAAAAGATAAACTGATCACTTCAGAGAAATCTTGACTTCAATTAAAGGACCAACTACCAAGATATTTATTTATGTGGAAGTTTTAGCTTTAAGGATACTTATAATCATCTTAAAGAAAAATATATTCAACCTAAATGGAGATAGCAGGAGATTAATCATTTCTAAAATCAACTTGGAATTTGAGGCAAGGAGCCTAGGTACTATCAACCTTATTAGCATTCAACCAGCCATGAAATGGCAGCAGCCTCCAAATAGGAACGTGGAAAAAAGTCGTTGGGTTAATGAGATGGTTATGGTTGGGTTGGGCTGTTCTGCCAGTAGGATTCACAAGAGGTCCAAAGAAATATCATATGTTTTCTATTCAACTCATTACTGATCAATATTCTCTCCTATAACATCATAAGCAAATGGTTATTTAATCTTTGGTTGAATATTTTCAGGGAAGAGGAGCCTATTATTTGTCTTTTATTTATTTATTTATTTTCAATCATAGGCACATGCATATTTTTACAAAATTTCCTTCTACCCTCCCTTCCCATCTTCCTCCCCTCAATGGCAAACAGTCAGGCTAGCATTATACATACTTATTTTGATAAACATGTTTATAGATTAGTTATTTTCAGTATGAGGAATCAGGATTAAGGGAAAGAAATACATAAGAGAAAATTTTTATAACATGTTCATCAAATTCTGAAGGGTTGGGGTGTGTGTGTGTGTGTGTGTGTGTGTGTGTGTGTGTTTTGTTTTGTTTTTTTTCTTCCTCTGGATGGAGATAACCCTAATTCACAGAAGGCCTAATACAGTTGTTCTAGCTCTCTGAACTTCTGAGAGAGCTGCTACCATCAAGGTTGCCCATCTCACAATCTGGTTCTTGATGTGTACATTGTTCTCTTGGTTCAACTCTACTACTTCTCAAGGCAGCACATTCCTCTTTTGTTCCAATCATTTGAGAGTTTTTCCTTATGATGGACATAAGTCATCCTCTTCAACTTCTTTGGACTGAATCTGCTCTTCTGTGTAAACAAAACTACATTCAGACTCTCTTCTATACCATGGAACTTTAAAGGTTTGAAGAAAATTATCATATTTCCATTCAACTCTGACTCTTTCCTTTTCAAATATTTCCAGTTCCTTCAATTGATCCTTCTAAGTCACATTCACTAGATCTTTCACTACAACCATCTCCCTCTTCTGGGTATTTTCTAGAACAATATTAATTAAATACAGTATTTCACATGTACTGTGAATAATGGAAGTCTAGAATTATTACCTTATGCATTCTATCCTCTCAAGATGAACTAAAAATTAGTCTAGAAGAGTCATGTCATTGTGGGACAGTACAGGATTGGAGTTATGAAAACTTGAGTTCAACTCTGGATTTGGAAAGGCCTGATTTCAAATATGAACATACTTTTTACTTCCATGACCCTGAATAAGTCACTCTGTTGCTTCAGGTTCCACTTCGATGAGAACGGGGATAACAATAACATTTACCTTTTAGAGTTACTATAACTATCAAATGAAATTATATTTATAAAGCATGTAGCATATTGTCTGGCATAAAATAGTTGCTATATAAATGTTGACTATTATTCTTATTAGCATGGACTAATAGACTAGATCTTTAATTATCAAAATGTATTTAGCAATATCTCCCCTTTCCTACTCTTCCTTGTGTTCTTATAGTCAGGAAAAGGTCAACTGCTATCTGGGTGTTGATTCATTCATTTGTTGATTCATTCATTTATTCAAAGAACCTATTTTATTCAAAGCATTATTCCAGATAATAAGGGAAATACAAAGTTGAGATAATGTATCTTTATATAACTAAGAATTTGGATAATAAGACACAAATGCAAATAATTAAAATTCATGTCAGATAATGTTAAAGGGTTGCCTAAGAAAATTTTAGGTGAGATATCAGCAATTGAAAGTAATTAAGGATAACAGGATACAAGGTAGGCTTCATGGAGGAACTGGTATTTGAGTTGGGTTTTGAAAGAACAGGTAGTTCAAAAATTGAAGGGATGAAGACGCAGAACACAGAGGTAGGTCATACTTGGAGAGAAGAGAATAATTCAATTTGGATGGGAATTTTGTGTGATTGGACGAAGGTAAAATGAATTCATCGGAGTTTTAGGGTCCTACCAAATTATAGAGACAATGCATGCCAGGCAGAGAACCTAGAACTTTTATTTAGTATTCAATAGGGAATAGCTAAAGATTTGTTAGCAGAGAGGCATGATGTGATGGTGTCTATATATAATATCTGACCATAGAGTGAAGAACAAATTGGAATGGAGAAAATGAATAAGTGGTAATGTCATTAGATCCTCTTCAATAGTCTGATGAAAATGAAGTTCAAAATTTTTCAAGATTATTTCTCTATTCTGTCTCCCCACTTGTGTTGCAACCTCTCAGCAGGGCTTTGTGAAACAGATTGAATACAAGGTATTATTGTTCCTCTGAGCCATGTTTTTATGACTTTTAAATGAGTAAATAACGTAAAATTCAAGAGGCAAAAAGACTTCATTTAGAGATCGATATTTGAATGAGAATGTGCTTTTCAAGTTGCAATCATGTCTATCCCCTGTTGTCTTGCTTCAAAACATTTTCAGGTTAGCATCAGAAAAGTCAAAAGGAATATTATAGCAAGAGTGTGTTATGTAAAAACATCTAAGCAAGCTTTCAGAATATCCTCCCCAATAGAATACACTTATAATTATTTACTTTATTGCTTAGGGATATAAAAAGCAGATAATATAGAGCCCTTTTTTTGACAGTATTTTGTTAGTTTCTTCAGTTGTAAAATGAGCTAGAGAAGGAAATGGCAAACCACTTCAATATCTTTACCAAGAAAATTCCAAATAGAGAAACAAAGAATTGGTTACAAATGAAACAACTGATCAACAACAACAACTGCAAAGTACTGAAAAAGTATATTGGCCTTTCAACTTTCTCACAAGGTTGTTATGGGAAAAAAGTAGTTGGTAAATAAGAAAGCTGCATATAAATGGTACTTTAACTTTTTTTTTTTAGATTTTTTTTGCAAGGCAATGGGGTCACGTGGCTTGCCCAAGGCCACACAGCTAGGTAATTATTGTCTGAAGGTGGATTTGAATTCAGGTACTCCTGACTCCAGGGCTGGTGCTCTTTCCACTTTGCCATCTAGCCACCCTTAAATGATACTTAAGAGAAGTTGTGTATATATATATTTTTATTTTTAATAGATACATATTCATTTTTATATACATACATACATACAATACACACTCAGAATATTAACGTTAGAGGCCAGGAGAATTTTGACCTCAACTCCTTCTTGGCTCTCACCATAGTATGCTATCTCCATTTGGGTTATCATTGCCACTTCCTCTTTTGCTATCATTCTGATGTCATTTTTCTATGAAACAGTCAATGAAAAGGGCCGAAAGTTTTTTTTTTAAAAAAGACCTACATTTATTGCCAAAAGACTCAGATATTGCTGCTATTTTAAACATCTAGATTTTCAATGAGGAGGAAAATATATTTATTTTAATATAAATTGCAAAAACTATTTTCATGAAGAACAGCTTTCAGATGGGATTTTTTTGACAACTTGGAGAAAAATGATCAATAACATGAATTTGAACACATGTCTCTTTGGTAGCAATATGATCTTGTTTGCAAGAAAACAGTAAGATTGTAAAGAGACAGAGAGTTTATTTGTTTTATTATTTTAATTTTATTTATAGAAAAAATAGGGATTATTTAAGTAATGTTTAGTTTTACAGGCACCAAAGAGATTGATTGCCTTGTCGAGTACTTCAGAGGAAGTATAATGGGTGCCTCAGCAATTCACATATAATTTATTATTAAAGAGGGTAAAAACGAGAATATGAGAAGTTATAAACATTTGGAGGTTGTAGTTGGGAAAAAGTCTTGTTCAACTTGTAAGAGAACGAGTTGTGAATTTTTTTTAATATAAAAAGTGAGAAGTACTGGGAGTCATAAAGTTCTCAGGTTTTGAAATATAATTATTATCTCCATAGAGCAGAAACAAGGAAGATAAAGAAAGCAACAACAACAACAACAACAACAAAAAGATGAAGTAGTCCGAGAATGCTAGCTGAGACTAGATTTCACTTGAGTGATTTCTCACTGATTGGGAAGAACGGATTTTGGCCATGGGTTCCAGTGAAAACTATTAACTTTCATCTCAAACTAGTGCTGGAGAAAGGTGAAGAATTTCATGAAGGCAGATTCCTCTCTGTTGCCACTAGCTTGACATGGAAAAGCTAAGGGGGGTGGGGTTGTTGTAGCTACTCTGGAATCCTGTTAAGAGGTAAATTGTAATTCTGATTAGAAAACAAAGAACCCTGGAGAGTGAATAAATGAACTGAACTGTTTAACATAAAGAGTCAATCTGAAGGGGCAGTTAGGTGGTGCAGTGGATAAAGCACCGGCCCTGGAGTCAGGAGTACCTGGGTTCAAATCCGGCCTCAGACACTTAATAATTAATTACCTAGCTGTGTGGCCTTGGGTAAGCCACTTAACCCCATTTACCTTAAAAAAAAAAAGAGTCAATTTGATGAGTACTGCAGTTCTTTAACTTAACTTATTGAAGGACAACTTCAATTTTTCTAAGAAAATCACACCAGCCAAATTAATGGTATCATCACTTGCATATTGTTATTATAGTTTTGTTTATGTTGTGTAAAGATATCCTCGATTGCTTTCTCCAGATCCATTTCATACTGTGGCCTGATTTAATAGGAAACAGCACTTCTGGTGGTGGTCTTAATGCTTTGCAGTCTCTTGGCCTTTAAATATTGCATCCTCTTCTCCCCATTGGCTCCTCAGGCAAACACATACACCAAATGTCTGAACCTGCAGTTCATCTCATCCTGAAGAGGAATACCATCCTGGTGCCTAGCAACTGACTTAAAACTGGTATGCACCAGGGGAATCCAAAAGTTTAATTAAAACAAAGCATCTGAGGGTAGTGAGTGTTGACATGATGTGATTCCTGCCCAGTGCCCTGAATGTCAAAGTGAAGAAATTCAATGAAGCATGGGTAAATGGTGGGAGTAACTATGATTCTCTTTGGCTAACTAGAAATTAGATAGAAGAGCTAAACAACCTCATAAGGATGATGGTTAATTGAAAAAGTATATAAAGACTTTAATTTTCCCAGATGAAATGGTGAGATCAACAGTCAAGCACAGAGCAGAGATGCTATTGCCTATGCTGTAGATGTGTCTGAATGAAGCATGACACTGATGCCTGTAGACTTGGAGGAGTGAGTCAAACCCAGAAAGATGGATAGTTTTATGCACCTAGTTTAAATATGTAAATGCCAATTTCAATAGTGTGCATGCCGACTACAATGCATCATAGATTTTACCCAAACCTACTTAGAATGTTACACTGATGGGATGGGACAATGCAAAAGAAGTGTGGGAATGAGTTGGGGGGGGGGGTCTTAGACCTAAAATGGAGTAGAAATCAGATTACCACAATTAATTACATATCTATATCCCTCTCCATCTCCTTTTCCTCTCCCTTCTCCCTCCTTGATCTCCCCTTCCCTAGCCTTCCCCTATCACTTCCTAATTCTATTGCAGTTATAAAACATCTTCATAAACTGCAGTAAAAGGATGATACTATTAAACTTGCATGCCAGAAATATTATTAACAAAGAAGTGAAAAAGCTATGAGAATAAAAACATTTCTAGATTCACTGTTGGTTATAGTAAACAAACAAGAAACTAGCAGAATGCTTTGTATTCAAAGATTGAAGGATACTTAATTATGTAAGTACAATGAAATTGTGCTATTAGATGTCAAAAATGATGAAATCAAAAAACAGTGGAAAAATTTATATGAAGCGATAGAGAGAGAAGCTCTAAAATAATATGTACAATGAGAGCAATTTTGTAAAAAAAGAATTAAAGGGGGGCAGGGGAACAGTATAGATAAGATTGTAATACTTAACAATTAAATTTATAGAATATATCCTATCAGAATGGCTAAGCAAATTGTGATTATATATATATATATATATGTATATATATATATATAAAATGAGATATTACTGTATTATAAGAAAAAATGAACATGTAATATTCAGAGAATCATGAGAAGACAGAAAATGATATAGAGTGAAAACAGCAAAACTAGGAAAATAATATGCAATAATAATGCAGTGATAATAATAAAAATGCAATAATATTACAACATAAGTGGAAAGAACAATAATCATTGGATTAAGTTATGATGTTTTAAGCACAGAAAAATACCATAAATAGCACTGTACTTTCTCCATCTCAAAAGAAAATTGACTCCAAACAAGTTTGATGAGCACTTTGTAGCTTGAGAATTAGAGGTTTTTATAGTCATCTTTTCAATATCTCTGTCAATAAGCCAAAAGGACTACTATACACCCAATCTCATAGTTGCTATACAGAACTTTTTGCTTCAATGTGCTACATTTTGTGGAGACAGACAGACAGACACAGATATAGAGAGATATAGGCAGAGAAAGAGAGCACAAATATGACTGTCAGTACTTCCACATCAAGTATCTTAAAATATGAACAATTTACTAAGGGCAACTATGTAAACTCAGTTTCTTTTCTACATGTATGCTAAGAATGTATGCATGTATGTATATAAGATAGATATACTACATGTATATATATATATATGCATATTCACATTTATATATACTTCAATACTTCAGGGATATCTGATTTCTTCAGAATGGGCATATGGTCTAGAAACACATTATGACCCTTCTATACTTAAATGTAATAGACTTATCTATGTATACAGCAAAAGATCTGTAGATAAGTACATGCATATGACTAACCCAGATCCAGCTGTCTTTTTTCATATCTACAGAAGTCTAAGAGAATACCAATCCATTAGTAAAGACTTATCATTGCATCCAAAAGATAGTACTTAGGAGAGAATGGGCACTAGAATCCATAGTCTAATACACAGTCTCTCAGGATTTACTACATAGTTTGGAAAATCCATCTAGTGGAATTTGGTTTAAGGGTCATTCTCTCTATACCTCATAATTAATCTTCTTTCCTGAACTCATCCTCCTTCTAATTTACTTTTTCTGCATCCATACTCAGTGACTCATTTCTTCCAACCCCCTTTAATTCCATCTTTTAACATATGTCTTCATGATTTCTAAAGTAGCTTAGGGATTGATTCTAACAGTAATTATAAGCAAAGTTCTTGATAAGTTGCTGATTTTATCAGGAAAGGGCATGTCCACATGAGGAGTTTCCTACACATGTGAGATTCTCCCTCCCACCAGAATCTGGAGATTCATAATGCTCTAAAATTTAATGATGATTTTTACTTGTATATACATACTGTCAGGTATTAATGAACATGACAAAAGACTCTACTACTGGGCTTTCATGGGGATCTACTGGCTTACTTTTTCCATATGACCAGGTTTCTGGGTCACTTGATGGATATTTTCAAACTCTGCCTGTAAAAGTAACTCTTTACTTATGACCTGCTCTAACTCTTTATTTTATTGTCTTTCAGCAATTAGAATCTTAGTTCTTTGAGAGCAAGAGCTGGTTGTTGTTACTGATATTCCCAGAATTCCATTTTATAGACCAGGCAATGAAAGTCCTTAAGACACATTCACCCAGCTAGGTGAGATTCTAACACAGGTCTCTTGACTCCAAGTATAATCCTCCTCAGGTCTCAAATATTTTAAGATATGACAGATTTAGATGTTAAAAACAAATACAAATGAAAATTACTAACTCTAGTCACATTAAATATTCATGCAAACATTCATTAAATATTGTTGTAGTTCCTACTATGTGCGTTATGGATACAACCTTGATTTCTTGAGAGATGCTGTTGTCTTGAAGTTTAAGAATCTTTAGAAATGAATGCTTAAAGTTAGGATGGTGTAGATATTAAGTGTATGTATTTTAGGATTAACCTTCAGAGCCATAAAGCCCCTGTTAAGACGAAAAAAATCTTTTCATGGGGATGGTAGTTTTGAAAGAGGGAAATATAAACTTTAATTAGGATCTTGGACCCAGGCCATTCATTTCCTTGAGGCTAATGCTACTGGTGATAACTAGGAGTGATGGTACTCACCTATGTAAAAGGGAAAAGGTTTTTTGTGGCAAAATCCATCAGAATTAGGAGAATCCTTTAATGACAGAATTGTCACTTCTGAGCTGTAAAAAGAATGAGAAAATATGCTGATGAGCAGTAGTTCCATTTTAGAACACAGAGGATGACCTAACACTTTTCTTGACTCAAATTTTAATGATCATATCTCATGATAGATCTTTCCATATTAATGGTTGTACTTACTTTTTAAAATATTAATTTAGGATCTCTAATAACTTGTAAACTATTTAAAAATCAAAATTTCTTTCTCTAAAATATAACTGATTTACTTAGATTGTATATACATAGTCATTAATAAACATTAAAAAAGGTGGACATTTTTTTCATTTCTTATAAACATTACAGATATACATACCCACCAAAATTTTCAAAAACACTTCAAAGGCACTTTGAATGGCCAGTATTATGCACACTTGAAATTATACTATTCATAATTAACCCCTTTTATTTCTTGGGAGAGTTATTTTTAAACCAAATTTTATTTTAGAAAATTTACAAAAAAATAAAGAATCTAATACATATAGGTAAATCTGTAAAATCCTAAATGCTCTTTCCTATATAACAAAGTGTATGAAAGCAGTTTATTACAAAGAATTGTATTCAATTTATGCTCATGGAACTTGGAAGAGTTTTAAAAATGAATTAGGGGTTAATCTGGAAAGTTCTCAATTTAGAGAATTGTTTGGAACATTGAAAAGTTAATTGGCTTTCTCTGGGTGACACAGTCAAAGAAAATCAGAAGTAGTACTACCTGCCTCTAAGACCAGCTCTCCATCCATCATGCAATTGTTACCTTTTTAAATACATCGCTCATCTACATTTTCTTTATGCTTTATCAATTAGAACAGTATGCTAATAACCAGTTTTTAAGGTAAAAATTATTTTTAAAATTAAAATATAATTTTAATGATTTATTTTTTAATTTAACAATTTATTTAAATTTAATTTAAATTTAAAAAGATGAATCAAATGTGCATATCAAAATTTAGTTTCTTTTAATGTAAAAAGTTGTAAAAACTGATTGCATGGAAGTCTCATGCTGCCAAAAATAAATGATCAACCTATGTATTTATTTGTTTTTTTTTTATTTTTAGGTTTTTGCAAGGCAAATGGGGTTAAGTGGCTGGCCCAAGGCCACACAGCTAGGTAATTGTTAAGTGTCTGAGGCCAGATTTGAACCCAGGTACTCCTGACTCCAAGGCTGGTGCTTTATCCACTATGCCACCTAGCCGCCCAACCTATGTATTTATAAAGGTAACAATTGCATGATGGATGGAGAGCTGGTCTTAGAGGCAGGTAGTTCTACTTCTGATCTTCTTTGACTGTATCACTCAGAGAGAGTCAATTAACTTTTCAATGTCCCAAACAGTTCTCCAAACTGAGACCTTATAGAAAGGTCAATATGGATTATAGGAAGTTGTTCCTTATCATCCTGATACCAATGAAATCATAGGGCCATGACAATTAAAAATGTTTTATATGATTGAAAAATGCATAGAAGAGGTGCAAGATGGCAAAGAGAAACCAGGAAGTTATCTGAACCACTATAACCAAAGTGGTACCGCCTCCTCCCAACCTTCCAAATCTTCTACCCTTTAATGAGCTTCCTCTTTGTAATGTCATGCCAGATGTCAAATTTATCATAACTCCAGTGTAATTAGGGTATTTTTTACAATACAACAGTGAGTGTTATTGACTTTATTTTTATCTTAACATGTGTGACACCTTTTACATCCCCTCCTTTCTGTCCACCCACACAAAGCTATTGTCAGGTAGATTTTCCTGGTGAGGAACTTTAGATTATAACATTTAATATTCATCATTCACAGGTAAAATTTCGTTTTTTAAAAATTGAAAAAATATTTCTCCCTGGAAGAACTTTTTCATGTAGTTGGTAGTTTTTCTCAAAGGTTCTATGATTATGAAGTAAGTGGGCAGGTTTCCAGGTTTCCCTGACTTTTCATAAGCTTTCAAAGAGGTTGACAATAAAGAAATGAAAGACCAAGAGATTCTTTTCTCTTGATGTCATACCCTCCATTATAGAATAAAAATCACAGGACAAGCCTTAATTAATACTTTTTGTGTTATATATAGAAACTCAAAAGGAGGAAATCTGATGAAGTTTTGAATTTGCATGCTATATAATGTCAAGGCATTTATAGAAATCAATGCAAAGCATAGAGTTTTCAGTTTGCTATCATTAGGAAGACACAATCCTTGTCAATTGAAAAAGAGAAAGACATGCTTTTGGGGTTTTGACATGTAAATGAGTACAGTACTTGCCTAACTTCCCTTTAGATTTTACAGTATCTCATCTGTCACAACAAATTATTTTTGAAGCAAAGTAGGATTCATGGTGACATCGCTTAATATAGGAATTTTAAAGTCAAACAAGGTACATGACATTTGAATATGAGCAGACAGAAACCGCAGCCAGTCAATCTTTTTAGTGTGGGAATTTAGGATTGTTAAAAATGTCCTAATGAGTCACATATATGGTTCATCTTGTTCAATATTCCATTGCAAATGGAAACCATAAGGAATATGAATAGACTATAGATAGTTCTACATGCTAGAAAGAGCTAGATTAACATTAAGAAATGCATTTCTATAATCTAAGGCAAAATCTGATGGCATTGTTTTTTATTATGTAATCTAAAAATGTACAAATTATCAGCAGATGTTTTTAAGAAAAAGGTTTTTTCCCTCTCTTCTTTATTCTTAAACTTTCTTCAAGTCCATTAAATTGTATATAATCCTAATTGATATGATGGGGGAAAATCATTTGATTAAGGATCATAGGACCTAATGTTCTTCCACAAATAAAGTGACAAGAAATTAACCTTAATGAGTCTCACATTCCTTAGCAGTAAAATAGGAATAATCATACTCAAATGATCAATCTTTCTGTTTCTAAGATTAAATGAGAGAATGAAAGTAAATTATTTGCACAATATGAAGTATATAATTTTAATTGGTATCATTTATTGTACTGCTTGACTTAAATCTTAAAGATTAGATATAACTCATATTCTTTTAGTAGACTTCGTGAGTTTTTCCAGTTCCTTTTGAATCTATTTCTATTTCCTGTCAGAGTCATCTTAAGGGTATAATAAGTTCAATATATTATTTTAACCACTATATTGGGGTATTTTTTATTTTCTTTTCTGTCATATTAGCAAATCTGAAAGATATGAGGTGTACCTCAGAGTTGTTCCCTTCTCTAATCAGTAGTGCATTAGAGCATTTTTTTGCATTTTTTAATTTTCTCCCCTCACCCCCACTTCTGTGACATGCAAAAACAAATTTCAATATTCACTTTTAAAACTGTTGAGTTCCAAATTCTCTCCCTTCCTCTCACCTCATTCCTCTTCATTGAGAAAGAAGTTATTGATATAGGTTAAAAATATGTACTCATGAAAAAAACATGTCCGCAACAGTCATGTTGTAACACCCCCTGAAAAAAAAGAAACCTCATGAAGAATGAAGTTTAAAAAAAAAGTATGCTTCAATGTGTATTCAGACACCATCAGCTCCATCTTTTGGAGGATAGTATTTTTTATCATAATTTCTTCAGAGTTGTCCTGGACTGTAGCATTACTGAGGAAAGATAAATCATTCACAGCTGATCATCCTACAACATTGCTATTGCTTCATAACTAAATGCATTTCCTATTGCATCTGCTCATATAAGTTTTTTTATTGAGAGCAAACTATTAATCATTTCTTATAACAGAATAGCATTTTATCTTAATCACATATGATAATTTGTTCAGTCATTCCTCAACCAGTGGGTATTCACTCAATCTCTAGCTCCCTATCACCAGAAAAAAAATTGCTATAAATATCCTTAAATAATAAATAAATAAATAAATAAAATAATATAAATATAATAAATAAAATAAATATCCTTTTCTGTCCTGTTTTTCATCTCTTCTAGACTATAGACCTAGTAGTGGCACTGATAATTCCAAACTGATCTACAGAATTGTTGAATTGTTTCACAATTCCTCCAACAGTGCATTAATGTCTCTTTACTTTTTGATGCAATTAAATTAAAATGTTCCCTTCTTAGGAATGGATGAATTATCCTGCTGTTAAACCCTGTGGAGTTATTTTTTGTTTTTCATTTTTCAGTTTCTGTATTTGTCCATCATTTTCTTCAAACCAGCCTTGATGTTTGCTAGTGTTCTTACCCAGATGAGCAAATGCTGTGTTGTACACCAGATCTCTGAAAGCTGCCCATTCTTTATCTGCTCCACTGTTTGCCAACTGTGTGCTGGTTCAATTCTCTCTCCAATTTAGCAACAAACTCTTCCCATTCAGAGAGACACTCTAATCTTTTGACATTAATTCTTCAAGTAGTCATTTTGCCTTGGGGCAATCACTTTGGGTGAATGTGAATATTTAAATTGGGGAGAATGAGTCTGTGACTAGTCCAGCATTCTGCAAGACAGACACATTGGCTTTGTCACTCTCATGTACTGTCTGTCTCTTCTCCTTATAAGCACATAGTCTATTAGATGCCAATGTTTGCTACAAGGGTACATCCATTTAGGATGCATCCATTTAGGTAAATAGAAGACAGTGTTTGTGATGAGAAAGACATGAGATATACTAGTTTTTAGTAGGAGGTGACCTACTCTTGCTGTTTCGAACTCCATTCCTTCCACGGACTCCCTGCCACGTCTACTAATCTAATCCTCCTCTAGCATTAAAGACACCCAGAATAATAAGTTTATCTTCTTTTGGTACATTGATGATAAGGGTCTCCAGGTCTTCATAACATTTTTTTTCATTGATTTCCTGAGGTCATCATGGAAGGAGCATAGGCACTGATGATGGTGGCATGGCATTTTCCTGGGAGGGACAATCTCATGTCTCTCTCATTGACTCCTTTTTGTAGGCATTCAAGAATGTTGACTAGATTAGTTTTAATTGCAAAACCTATCCCAAGGTCATGGCACTCTCCTTTGCTGTGGGCACTCCAGAAAAATGCATTTCTTTCCTATATCATGGCTTTCTTTCTTTTCCCTTAATTCTATTTTGCTATACAGAAAACAACATAAAAACATGTTGAACAAAAATGTATATCTACATTGTTCACTAGACTGTTCACTGCTGAGGAGAGGGTGGTGGGAAAAATTATGCAACCTATAAATATGCATGTGGATGAATGTTGAAAACTTTCATAACATGTAATTGGAAAAATAAAATGAAATAACAATTAAAAAATTAGCATTGATAACCTCCTCTAAAACTTGTTCATAACTTTTGATCATTTATCACTTGGAGAGTCACTTCCTTTTTATAAATTTGACTCAGTTCTCTATGTTTGAGAAATGACATCTTTATGAGAGTAACTTGTTTCAATATTTTCCCATAGTTACTATTGCTAGCTCTATCTCCCTCCATCCCATTCTCCTCTCCCATTAATTTTATTCTTGCTCCTTTTACCTTGTCCCTCCACCAATATATTTTGCAAATGACTAGACCCTCACACAATTTTCCCTCCCATCTATTAACCACTCTTCCCCCACTTCCTTGTCCTAATTTCCTTTAGGGTAAGATAGATTTTTATACCCAATTGAGGGTGTATGTTATTCCCTCTCTGAAACAATTCTGATGAGACTAAGGCTTACTTATTCCCCACCTCCCTTCCCCCTTCTTCCACTCCACTGCAACAAATTTTTCTTGCCTTTTTTATGTGGAATAATTTAGGTCATTCTATCTTTCTCTTTTCTTTTTACCCAGTACATTGTTCTCTCACCCATTAGCTCCATTTTTTATTATGTTACCACTTCACATTCAACTCCCACCTGTGCCTTACCAATATATGCTTCTTCTAACTGTCCTAGCAAATGAGAAAGTTCATATGAGTAACAGTAGCATCTTTCCTTGCAAAAATATAAATAGTTCATCATCATTAAGTTCTTATGATTTGTCTTTCCTGTATGCCCCTGTTTTTTAGGTTTTTGCAAGGCAAATGGGATTAAGTGGCTTGCCCAAGGCCACACAGCTAGGTAATTATTAAGTGTCTGAGACCGGATTTGAACCCAGCTACTCCTGACTCCAAGGCCGGTGCTTTATCCACTACACCACCTAGCCACCTCCCTGTATGCCCTTTTATGTTTCACTTGAGTATTGTATTTAAAGATCAAATTTTCTGTTCAGCTCTGACCATTTCATCAGGAAAATTTGAAAGTTTATTATTTCATTGAATGTCTATCTTTTCTCCTGAAAAAGAATGTTCAGTTTTACTGGGTAGTTTTTTGCAATCCAAGCTCTTTTGCATTCCAGAACATCATATTTCAAGTCCTATGAACCCTTAAAATAGAAGCTGCTAAATTTTGTGTTTACCTCATCTTGACTCCACAATATTTGAATTGTTTCTTTCTATTTGCTTACAATATTTTCTTTTTGACTTGGGAGCTCTGGCAATTTTCATTTTGGGATTTCTTTCAGAAGGACATCAGTAAATTCTTTCAATTTCTATATTACACTCTTCTTTTAGCATATCAGAACACTTTTCCTTGTTAATTTCCTTAAAAATAATGCCAAGGATCTTCTTTTGGTCATGACTTTCAGCTAGTTCAATAATTTTAAAATGATCTATCCTGGATCTGTTTTCCAGGTCAGTTGTTTTTCCAATGAGATAATTTATATTTTCTTCTAATTTTTTATTCTTTTGCTTTTAGTTTATTGTTTCTTCACATCTCACAAAGTTATCAGCTTCCCTTTGCTCTATTCTATATTTTAAGGAATTAGTTTTTTCAGTGAACTTTTGTATCTCATTTTCCATTTGGTCAGTTCTGTTTTTATTTTTGTTTTTGTTTTTTTAGGTTTTTGCAAGGCAAACAGGGTTAAGTGGCTTGCCCAAGGCCACACAGCTAGGTAATTATTAAGTGTTTGAGACCAGATTTGAACCCAGGTACTCCTGACTCCAAGGCTGGTGCTTTCTCCACTATGCCACCTAGCTGCCCCCAGTTCTGTTTTTAAAAGCATTCTTCTCCTCATTGCTTTTTTGGGTCTCTTTTTCCATTTGATCCAGTCTGGTTTTTAAGATATTATTTTCTTCAATATTTTTATTTTTTATCTCCTTCACAAAGCTGAAGACTTGGTTTTCATGATTTTCCTGCAGTGTTTTATTTCTCTTCCCGATTTTTCCTCTACTTCCCTTACTTGATTTTCAAAATCTTTTTTGAGCTCTTCCATGGCCTAAGATCAATTCATATTTTTCTTGGAAGCTTTGGATGTAGAAGCTTTGACTTTGTAATCTTCTTCTGAGTGTGTATTTTGACCCTCCATATGACCATAAAAGCTGTCAATTGTAAAATTCTTTTTCTTCTATTGTTTGCTTATTTCCTCAGTCTGTGACTTGACTTTTAACTCTTCCTTATGGTGGGGTTCTGCTTCTAGGGTGGAGTACACACTTTTTCGAAGCTTTTGAGGGGTTTTTGCAACTATTTTCATAGATATTTCTAGGGACTACAAGGGGAAAAAGAGAAACAAAATATCTCTGAAGACAATATTTCTTTTAAAAATTAGAATTGGGAAGTGAAGGATAATGTCTCAATGGAACATGTAGAAACAAAACAAAATTAAAAGAATAAAATATTATATTGTGAAATATCACATTGGAAAGGTAACTAATCTGAAATAATAGATCAAGGAGAGAAAACTTATCCCACACCTCCCTCATCTTTCCCTCTAATGTAAAAGGTCTTTTGGACCTTTTTTTCTGTGAGCAAATTTACTCTAGTCTTTCTCTTTATTTCACATTTTCCAAGTGTATTACATTTTCTAAACAATATTTTTAGAGATAATTTTCTCATAATATTCAACTTTTTCCTGTACTCCCTTCCTTTGTATATTTCTCACAATTACTCTAAGAGTGAGAAAGTTCTTAGGAATTACAAGTATCATCTTCCCATATAGGAATATAAGTAATTTAATCTCATTGAATCTTGTATGATTTCTCTTTTCTGTTTACCTTTTTATACTTCCTTTTTGATTCTTATTTTTAGTTCTGATCTTTTCATCAGTAATACTTAAAAGTCCTGTATTTCATTAAATATCCATTTCTTCTCTAAAGGAATATACTCAGTTTTGTTGGATTGGTAAGTCATGATTGTAATCCTAGCTCCTTTGCCCTTCAGACTATCATATGCCAAGTCCTTATTGCAGAAGATGATAAATTTTTATTATCTTGACTATGGCTCCATGCTATTTGAATTGTTTTTTCTAGTTGCTTGTAATATTTTCTCTTTATCTGGGAATTATGTATTTGGCTATAATTTTCCTGGAAATTTTCATTTTGCAATCTTACTTTCTATTTTAATCTCTAGTTCCAGAAAATTAGGGCTATTTTACTTTATAATTCCTTGCTAATTTTTTTTAATTCATGTTTTTTAGTTAGTCAAATAAGTCTATACTTTTCTCTCCTTGATCTATTATTTCAGATCAGTTGTGTTTCCAATACAATATTTCACAGTGTAGTTTTTTATTCTTTTAATTTTGTTTTATTGTTTCTGCATGTTCCATTGAGCCATTATCCTTCACTTCCCAATTCTAATTTTTAAAAGAAATATTGTCTTCAGAGATATTTTGTTTCTCTTTTTCCCCTTGACCAATTGTTCCTTTCTGCATTTTTTTATTTCTTCATTCTTCAGGTTTTTTGTTTTTGTTTTTGCTTTTTGTGCAGCTATTTCTAAGGATCTTTAAGCTTTCAATTCTTTCATAAGTAGGGTGATCTAAAGAGAGGTGTGTTTACCACTCTTCTGTTTTGGGTAGTCTATGAGAGACTGCAAGTATATTTTTCATACCTAGAACTGGGACAAGAGATTCCCTCAACTTTGGAACCACAAGCTTTGATGTGTTAGTGCTTCTCCTCCCCCTCAAACTGCAATTCAAGATGTGATCAAAATCCTAGTATTGGCAGTGTCACAAAGTTCTGCTCCCAGTGCCATCAAAGAAACCTTTGCAACCTCCTTCTGACACCTTTATATTGTCTGTAGCCTGAGGGTTCCAGAAGCTGCTGCTGCATATTTGATTCTGTCTGTACCAAGGCCTGCTCCTTGTTCATGCTGTGATAGACCTTCCTTGCTAGACTTCTAAGGTTTTTTAGACTGGAAAATTGTTTCACCCCATCCCTTTGTTCAGCGCCTCATTAGTTCCATTCCTTTATATCAACTTTCCTGATCCTTTCTCTTATCTTTATGTTCTACTATTTCCCTATTGGTAAGATAAGTTTTTCTATACCTCTGTGTGTGTGTGTGTGTGTGTGTGTGTGTGTGTGTGTGTGTGTGTGTGTGTTCTTCCCCTTTTTGAACCAATTCTGATGAGAATAAACTTCAAGTATTGCCCAATTCACACTGTTATTTTCCTCTACCATAAAAGCTCTTTCCCAGTCTTTTCCCTTCCCCTTTTACACCTTCAGTTTTTTTTTGATCATCCCAACATAAGTGATGTATAGTCATACCTTCAACAAACTTTTATTAAGTTGCTAAAATGTGTTAGACACTAGAGAGACATAGTTTTGGATCACTCAATCTTAGATTTAGAGCTGGAATGGAGCTAAGGTATACATTCAAATTCCTTATTTCACACTTGATCAAGTTGGGTTCCAGATATAGTAAATGACTTTCTCAGAGCTAACACGTGTCTGAGAAGGAATTTGTCCTAGATTTTCATAATTGGAAGTTTAGTGCCCTATCTCACACACTATATTCTAATTCTCGTAATTCTGACAGGTAGCTAGGTAATGCAATGCATACAGTATATGATTTGGGATAAATAGAAGTGAGCAAAATTCCTGCCACAGATTCTCCCTAGTTATGCATCACTTAAGCTTTATTTGCCTCAGTTTTCTCATCTGTAAAATGGAAGCAATGTTATTACCTACTTTAACAAAATTTTTTTTTAACAATCAAATAACACATGAAGATGTACTCGGCAAACTTTAGAGCATTTTATAAATACTGGTTACTACTATTATATATTGTGAGATCTATCTATCTCTCTATATATAACTATATATTTATATATTTATGTATGTGTATCTATGTATCTATGTATCTATCTCTCTCTATCTATCTCTTTCTCTATCTCTATCTCTATCTCTATCTCTATCTCTATCTCTGTCTCTGTCTCTGTCTCTGTCTCTATCTCTATCTCTATCTCTATCTCTATCTCTATCTCTATCTCTATACCTATCTATATCTATCTAATCTATATCTTTGACAAAAATCTCTGGGAAAACTGGAAACCAGTTTACAGAAATCTGGTATAATATACCAAATAGGAGAAAAGTGCTAGGAACAGATAAAATGTCATGTAAAATTCAAATGACAAATGGGCCACTTTCACTTGGAAACATTTTCTTTTCACTTATTATTAGCTTCATTTTGCAGATAGTTACTCAATAAGTATTTAATGTACCCTTTATCAATTTTCTATGCATTTCTTATTTCAAGATATTACTAACTTTCTTAGCTTATAATTATCATCTTTAACTAGAGAACTCTTACATCTATGTTTATCTTCTGCTTTGGCTACATAAATCTCTTTTTTTTTCAAATTGTTGAATGTCCCAAGTGTTCCAGTATTGAATTTAAATTATGAGGGATCTGACTTGAATAAGACTGGGCCCACAACATAATATATGCAATCAGTTGCCAAATATTGCAGTTTCTATCTTCATTTCTCACCCTAATTCAAGACCTTTTCTCCTAGAATATTACAATGGTCTCTTCTTTTTTTCCTTTTTTCTCTCTCTTCTCTCCCTAATGCTTCCCTTCCTTCTCCTCCCTTCCTCTCACCTCCTCTTTTCTTTTCTTTTCTTTTCTTTTCTTTTCTTTTCTTTTCTTTTCTTTTCTTTTCTTTTCTTTTTTCTTTTCTTTTCTTCTTCTCTTCTCTTCTCTTCTCTTCTCTTCTCTTCTCTTCTCTTCTCTTCTCTTCTCTTCTCTTCTCTTCTCTTCTCTTCTCTTCTCTTCTCTTCTCTTCCTCTTGCCTAACCTTAATCACTGAATGGGTTTTGTCTAAGTCGAACTAAGACTTGAGTCCATCAATAGTCATCATGATCTACATCTTGCCACTGAACCCAGATGGCTCTAGAGATGAAAGTGAGATTGACAACCTTGCATGACCCTTTTTCACTTAAATTCAATTCATGTGCAAGTCATGGGATCACCCTCCTGATATGTACAAAGGAAACCAATAACAAGCATTTAGTAAACAGTGCTCTGCATCTGACACTGTGCTAAGCACTGTAGTTACAAGAAAGGAAGAAGTTCTTGTTCTTAAGGAGATCTCAATCTAATGAAGGAAATGACATGCAAAGAATTGCATGCAAAAATTCATTCAGGAGAATTTGGAAAGAATAAATAAAGTACTCCAATTAAACAAAATTTAGAAGGGCTTCTTGTGGAAGGTGAGATTTTAGCTGGAAATTTAAGGAAAATTGTAAAATAATGATGAGGAGTGAGAGAATTGTTTCATAGGGGAAGATGTGAAGAACATCGAGGCAAAGACCGGTATTTAATAAATTGCCTCAAATCACTGCAACCATTTAAAGACAAACTCAGTTCTTTTTCCTTCAAATTTCCACTTCTTTAGCTTATGATACTATGTGTAATTGTCAGGGTGTTGGACTTCAAAGAGGGAGGACCTCAAGTCAAACACCTTCTCAGACACTTACTCCCTGTGTGAGTCTGGGAAAGTATTTAATCCCTCAGAAACCAGGTTTTTCTTCTATAGAATGGGGCTAACAGCAATATCCACTTATAAGGTGATTGTGAAGCTCAAATGAGATAATTTATGTAACAATCTTCACAAACCACAAAGCTATATATAAATGTGAGCTCTTATTCAAAGACTGTTCAAAGGAGTGGTACTCTCTTAATTGCTATTTGGATGGAAATCAAATCTTAGACACTTACAATGACAGAATTCCCTCCATTCCACACCAAGGAAATGTTCTGGGATTTTGAACCAGACTTTCAACTACCACAAAATCTAGAGCACTAAAGAGTACTATATTCCAGTAGATGTGTGGGTACAATAAAAATAAGGGAGAGAAAAAGAAAAACCCAGAAGGAAAATAAATAAGAAAACAAATCAGGAAAAAAGAAAAAAGATGGGGAAACAAGAAAACACTTCTGGAACACTATGAATGCAAGAAAGAGTAGTAGGTAGCTGACAGAAAAGAAAGGTGGATGAGTTCATTTCCTAAACATCCACATAGGCAGCTCTTTCAGTAATTCTGTTTACTGTATTCAGTGTTTCTGAAGAGGCAGTTGAGGTTAAGAGTTCAAAGCTGGGTACAAAAGAAATATGGTTAGTTGGAATTCAGTGCAGCAATTTGTACCTGGTTTGCTTTGAGATATAGGTAGGATAGAATCTCTTGTAAGAGAACTAGGAGAAATCAGTTAAACCTTTATGACCTTTTTTCCTCTTCTCAGAGACATTTGTACCCAATCATTTCCCCCTAACTACTGAATGTCTGTCACTATTACATAACTATGACAGTAAAGGCAATCTGTTCTCCCCTGCTGAGCGGTGAGAGTCTACTCAAAGTTCAAATCTTGTACATATAAACTTCACAATAGTGTCATGCTGACCAGAAACACTGATTTACAGCTTCAGTAGAAAACATAGAGATTCTCCCACTGAGTTGGCTAAGAATACCACATCAAGAATACAAACAACTATGATCTACACCCCACCAAGAATGATGCATTATAGATGGGATTATCCACAGAATGTTCATTTCAAAAAACTTTTAAATGTAACTCTCCTTCCATTTAGCTCAATAGGACCTGCAATTCTGGAGTAAGTGAAACAAAGAGGGAGAATGACAAAAATCAGTGCCTTTGGCTTGACATTTAAAATGTATGAAATGTTTTATACCGTGCAATATAATTATTATATAATTGTGTAAATTATATGATTTATAATATTTTGACATAATGTGGCAAAATTATTTATAAAAAATATTAATCATATGATAATGGAAAAAAGCATGACTGAAAAATATATTTATAAGAAAACTTAGTTTTAAAAATTTAACATTATATTTCAGTAAGGCCAAAAAGACTGTTGATAAAAATACATTTTTAACAGTAATACTGAAATACATTTTCAGTAATACTGAAATTTATTAAAGGAAATTTAACTGAAACAAATTTCTTATTTATTTGTATATGTGGCACTGCTTTGGCAATCTGGTAAATCCCCAATTTCACAATATTGTTTCTAATGAATAAAATATATAAGGTTAAAAAGAAAGTCAGTTGCATTGATTTAGTTATTAAAATCTATTTTTAAAAGGCCATGGACTCTAATATAAGAAACACTGATCTAGATATTTCATGTTATAGCAAAATTAGTGCTAAACTAAAGGCAAAAGATCAAAATTCTGGAGCAGTAACATATAACTTACCACTTGCATGAGACTGGATAAGAGGCCTGGTTTTCTCATAGGCAAAATAAAGCTAAAATGAATAAATAATATACTATATCAGATAGATATACTGATAGATAAATGAATTAATGAACATACAAGTAGAATTACCCTACCTACTTAGTGGGTCAACTCTGATCATATATAAAAGTGTTTTTTGAAAACTATACAGTTTAGAATAGAAGGTGCACAGAAGTAAATGATTAGAGTAATCTTGTCTTTGATATAAGCCAAAGATCCAAGATTTTGGGAGAAGGATTCACTCTTTGATAAAATTTCTCTGACAAAAATCTCTGGGAAAACTAGAGAGAAGTTTACAGAAATCTGGTATAGAGCAACATCTCATTTGATATACCAAGATGAAGTCAAAATGGTTACATGATTATGATAAAAAATATCATAAGCAAATTAAGGGAGCATAGGATACCAGATTTATGGGTAAGAGAAAAATTTATGACCAAATAAGAGATAGATAGAATTTAAAGACTGTAAAATGTATAAATTTGATTATGTCAAATAAAAAATTACACAAATAGTTTGCTTTATTAATATATATATATATATATATATATATATATATTTGCTTACAGCTAAAATTATAGACAAAGGAAGCTGGGTTGGAGAGAATTTATAGCAACTTTCTCAGATAAAAGTCTCATTTCTTAAATATTTAGTGAACTGAATTAAATATATAAGAATATGAGTCATTCCATAATTTATAAATGGTCAAATGATTATAAACAGGCAGTTCTAAGCAGAAAATTCAAAGCTATCTATAGTCATATAAAAATGTTCTAAATCTATTGAAAAAAAGAACTGCAAGTTAAAACAACTCTGAGGTATGGCCTCACATCTAGCAGACTGACTACTCTGATAGAAAAAGAATATGACACATTTGGAGGGGGGAAAATAGGGTCACATGCTTTATTTAAAGCCTTTGACCTCTAGTATCTCAAGTTCCATACATATGCAGTTACTTTAGCCTAGTTTATTTTTCATTATATCACCACTATGTTATATTTTCCCTATTATCCTGTCCTAAATCATGCTAGTGATGGTGGAATTATGAACTTATCCAATCTTACAGAAAAATTTGGTACTATGCCCAAAAGGTTATAAAACTGTCTATATTTTTTACCCTAGTATATCTGTATCCTAAAGAGATCAGAGGAAAAGGAAAAGGACCTATATGTATAAAAATATAGCAGATTTTTTTATACTGTCAAAGATTTGGAAGCTGAGCAGTTGCCTATCAGATGATGAATGACTGAACAAGTTCTGGTTTATGATTGTGATGGGATACTATTGTGCTATAAGAAATCATGATTAGGATGGATTTTTTAAAAAAATCTGAGAAGACTCCTATGAAATAATAAAACATAAAATGGGCAGAACCAGAAGCACACTGTACACAATATCAGCAGTATTATATGATGATCAGCTGAATGATCTAAGTATTCTCAGCAATATAAAGTCCTAGACAATTTCAAAGGATTTATGATGAAAAATATTATCCACCTTCAGAGAAAGAACTGATGGAGTCTGAATGTAGATTCATGCTTACTTTTTCTAACTTTCCTTTTTCTTCTTGGGTTATTGCTCACGTTGTTTTGTTTTTGATCCGTGTTTCTTTTTGCAACATGGATAAGATGGAAATGTTTTATATTTCTGAATGTGTTTTATATATATATATATATATATATATATATATATATAAAACGTATGTACATATATATGTATATATATTTTTTTTTACCTTTTTTAAGGAGGGGGAGATAGAGAGGGAAGCAGAAAATTTGAAATTCAACCTTTCAAAATTTCAATGTTAAATATTGTTGTTTACATGTATTTGGAAATAGATATAAAAAAGAAAAAACACCATATAAATATTTGTTTTATTACTAGTAGTAGTTGTAAATTTATTATGAAACAACACTAAAGTATGGGAAACATATAAAATAATTGGGAGATAAGGTTTTTCTTTTCAAGAGACTTATTAATTGGGGAAAGAAGATAATAGAGCTACATCTTTCTTTCCTTTTTTTGTCTATCTTTTCAAAATCTGTCTATCTGTCTACCTGTCTACCTATCTCTCTTTCTGTCTACATGATAGGAACTTGGCACGGTGAAAATCTGATTCCATTGAAGCCTGAAGTCATGAAAATCTGAGTTCAAATCCAGCTTTAGACATATACTAATTGTGTAACCCTGGGAAAGTTATTTAACCCTATTTGCCTCAGATTTATCACTTGCAAATTGAGCTGGAGAAGGAAATGGCAAGCTACTCCAATATGTTTGTCAAGAATCAAAAAGAATTGGACATCACTGAAATGATTGAACTACAACAAAGTCCCCAGCAAAGTGTGATGAACAATGTCATAAATTACACTGATATTTATATTTTTCCTCAATCTACCAAAAGGTTCAACTTTGATTATTAAAATAAAAAATGTGCTCATGTCTCCAAAAATATATTTAAATTTCAGACATCTACTTTCCAAGCCCATGAAAAGATGAAAAAATACTCACTCTGTAAGTCCTGGTAGAATCCCTGTCATGATTAATTTATAATAACTACTAGTAATAATGCAATAATATTACTAATAGTCATCCTTAAAAGGAAAATATAAACAAAAGCACAATTCAAGAAATTCTTTTTTTTTTCGATTTTTTTTGCAAGGCAGTGGGGTTAAGTGGCTTGCCTAAGGCCACACAGCTAGGTAATTATTAAGTGTCTGAGGCTGGATTTGAACTCATTTACTCCTGACTCTAGGGTTGGTGCTCGATCCACTGCACCACCTAGCTGCCCCTCAAGAAACTCTTAATTGTTTTTCTTTTAAATAGTAAATATTATCTGGAATGTGGCTTTTTGCCACAGAATATCTCTCTCTATTAAACTATCTATATAGAAACAAGCATGATACTAATTGCATTGTTAAAGTCTTGTTGGGTAGGATTCATAAAAGAAAGGAGTTCTCATTACTAGCATGATTTAGGATAGTCTAATAGAGAAAATATAATATAATGAAGAATACACTGGGCTAAAGTAACTGCATATGTATGGAACTAGAGATACCAGAGGTCAAAGGCTGCAAATAAAGGTAGAACAATTGATTTCTTATTTTTTTAAGATAGGGAAACCTACATATATTACATGATTCATCCAAACACACAATGAGTTAGTGACATAGGTGAAACTACCAGTTTAATCTCTTCATCTCTATGAGAGAAATTGAAAACATATTATTTCTAAGGTTCCCACCAGTTCTAGCACAGGTAATTTTACAAATTCATGATATTCTATGTGAATGGACCAAAATAATAAGAAAGTTACTAATGTTAACATGTTTGCTCTTAATAGGAGCTCATTTCCAAGAGAATTTTACTCCTTAAGTCAAGATTTCTCCCATCAACTCCTTCAAGAAAATGTTTCATAGTACATGTGATGATGATGATGATGATGACAGCAATTGCACATCATTTTGCAATGCACTTTATACTGCAAAGTACATTCACATATTGATCTGTATTATAATTACATAAGCTTCCCCTTAAATCTTAACTCCCTTGAAAACCTTTCAATTTCTTTGAAGGTTATTATTAGTATCTGCTGGTCATCCAAATCTGTAATCCTGGCACTATTCTGGAATATTTACTTACCCTCACCCCTTCATATCCAATCAGTCTCCAAATCTTGCCATTTCTACCTTGTAACAGCTTTCATATCTGAGTCAACCCCTAACTTAGCTAGAACCTAAGTTCAGTCCCTTTTGCTTAAATTATTGCAACACTCTCCTGATTAGTCTTCCTGACTCATCTTCTTAATCTTATATATCCTTTACACTGATGCTAAAATGATTTTCTTAAAAGTAGATTTGATGATATGATGCCTCCATTTAACCTATGGCCTTTATATCACATCGGGAATAAAACATAAACTTCTCTGTTTAGCTTTGAAGATATACATAAATGGGCCCCAAACTATCTTTGCATCCTTATTGAATATTTTTTTTTACTTCTGGTAATCTATAATTCAGTCAAACTAGCCTCATCTCTATCAGTTTTTCCTGATACTCTACCTCTTATTTCTGTGTCTTTGCAATGAACATTCTGTCTGAGGCATCCGATGACCCAGTGGAGACTGTGTTGGATCTGGAGTCAGAACTGAGTTTGAGTTTAGTTCTGAACACTTAACTAGTTATGTGAATCTGGGTAAAACATTTTCATTTGTTTGTCTCAGTAATCTCCATTGTAAAATGGGCTTAATAATCATTGCTATAAAGATCATATGAGATAATGTTTAAAAATGTTTATCACAGTGTCTAGAATATAGCAGGGACTGTTTTAATGCTTATTTCTTATTTCCTCTCTATCTCAGAGTTCCTCTCTTCCTAAGCTCAGGTTCCATCTTGTTCTTGAAATCTTTGCTCCTTCCTCCCACCCCACATACTAGTGGTTATCCTCCCAAAGTATTCTCTATTTAAGTACTTTATTTTTTTGTGTATTTATTCACTTTATATTTATTTTGTACATATACATGTACATGTATATGCTGTAATGTATACATATATTTGTATACATAAGTATATTTAAATATACACATACTTGCCTCATAAACCTCACAACATAATTGCAAGGATAATACAAGAAGACATAATTATAATGAAAGATAGAATAGGATAATATAATGAAGATTTCTAGACAAAGCAGTGTAACAAACAAGGAGGGAGGGATTACTTTCAGCAGAGGTGAATCAATTTTCATACAATAGCAGTTTCAGCAATAGCTAAATAATCAGTAGAAGGAGACATGTCTGCCTGTTAATAATGGAAGATTGGAAATTTCAAATGAACAAAAGATGCACTTCAGGAAATGCAAATCAAAAATCATAACTGAAAGCACATTGACATTAGAAACAAAGAAATTATAGAACACATATCAGTAACAATTTTCTAATAGAGAAATCATTCTAGGTAGCAAAGCAATGTAAAAAATGCAGAAGAGAAGGGTCCAATTTTATAAGTCCTGCTGGGTCTTTTCTATCTTTATTTCCAGTAATTTTATGATAAATCATTGGAAACTTCCCTGTCTACTGAGTTGCAACATTGTAGATTCTACTATAGGCAAATGACATTTTCTTCTTGATGGTTATTTTGTAATGGGATTCAGTCAGTATTAGGAATAAAAATTCTTTCCCTGAACTTTTTGTTCAGGAGAAATTCCCTTTGATACAGAAATTTTTCTGACATCACATCAGTGTCCATTCCTGATAAACCTCTTTTTTTTTTTAAACAAAGTGTGTTGACCTCTTGGGCATCTTTCCTAGCCTTCTGTGAAATTTTCATTGGCACTGACAGTCTTCTCTTTGTAACACAGAAAGGTTGACAGTAGCAGTCATCTACATTGTAATCAGGAGATCAAATGGATACTAGTGATTTCAAGTAAGTGAGAAAAAGAAAAGTCTTTGTCTTTAAAAATCTGCTTTTTCTTTCTAATTTGAAATATTGGATGAGAACCCTCAAATATATATACTCCAGATACTCCAAGTTTCTGTATCTAGGTCTTAGAAGAATGTCAGCTGTGCAGATTGTAGTGATACTGAGAAGCCTTGGAAACCTGAAATTTTAATTATATAATCACTGAGAGAAGAAGAAAATTCATTGAAATGCCTTCCTGAAATTGTGATTACTTTTTGCAAAAACTAACTTCATTCTCTGATTATCCTCAAAAGGGATTTCTTTATGGTGTAATATTTTTTATAGGCAAGGAAATGGGATGTTAGGATTCTAAATCAGGATCTGCCATTGTATGACCTTGAAAAATGCATTTTTTTTCCCTTTCTGTGCTTCAGATTTCTCCTCTATAAAACAAGTGCTAAGGAGTGACTTGGACTCACTGCTGTAGAAGGCCCCTTTCAACTCTAATAGTATAAGATTTTAATTTAATTGGAAAATAAAAAGATTGATCTATATGAATTCATTGTTCCTTTCTTGTTTTAATTCTATAATCCTATAATTGCACATCAGAGATCACATACTGAGCAGACAAGCAGAATTTAAGGATGTCCAAAAAGAGATAAAACAATGGTTTGGATTTTTCAGTCTTAGATCAGTGATATGCATGATACTAGTTTCATTCATAAGTTCCTGGTTTGAACTCTTGAAGCAAAATACTTGCTTCATTAATTTTTCAGTATATCACTAGGTTGAAGCTTGCTATTAGTAATTAGTAGTTAAGCTTACTATCTTGGTGTGGAGTATAAAAAATCCTGTATAAACAGGTGAGACACCAAATTCTAATGCAGGGTTCTGCCACTATGACCTTGGATGAATCACTCAATATTTCTGTATCTTTATTTTATAGAATCAGAGAAGGTCATACCTGAGAGGGCCTTAAGTTCATGTATTTCTATTTTTTATGTTACAGATGAGGAAACTGAGTTCCCAAATGGTAAAATGACTTTTCCAAGATCACTCACTGATTCATACAAAGCAAGATGCTAGCACAATATAGAGTAGAACCCAAGTCTCTTTATACATGAAATGGTGTTGGACTAGATTATAAGACCTTAGAATGTCCCAGTTGGAAAGTACCAGAAGGAATATTCAGACCAAATCCCTTTATGTTACATATTGGGAAACTGAGGAACATAAACATTAAATAACTTACTCAAGGCTAATGAATTTAGTAGAAGGATATTGAAATTCATATCATTTGACTCAAAATTCAATATTCAGATTACCTCTATATTATTTCCTTAGGCATGTACTGTACACAGTGAGTAAACATGAACAGCAGAATGTTTTAAAGGAGGTAAAAGATTTTTTTTAGTGCACAGGAAGTACAACTTATAGGAGACACTGAAAACATAGTTAATGAACAAGAGGACCTTGTTTAATATACTTGGGGACTCATCCCAGTCCATTCACAAAAAGGCAAGTAGTGATGAAAGGATTTGAAAACAACTCATAGAACGATCAATTAAAGAACTGAGGATATTCTTCTCAGGAGAAGAGATAATTTAAGGAAAATAAGTAATTATAATATGATTATAATTAAAAAACAAGTAATTATATAAATTGTATTCGGATACTTGAGGGACTATCATGTTAGAGAAATACAAGTCTTGGAGTCAGAAAAAGCTAGATTCTAACCCATTTTAGGTATTTTGTATCTCTATATCTTTGGCACTCCCATCTTGAGAAAGCAATAAAATTATATTTTTAAAGAACTCTGTGAATTTTAAAATAACATATTATTTTAAATATGTATTTATATAAATCCACATGAATAATGTTTATACACATACATGTATATTTATATACATATAAATGCGTGCACATATATGCATTCATATAAATATATGTATAATTAGAAAAAAAGGATTACATGTGTCCAGCCTCATAGGATCAACCTTATATTGAGTAAAAAATTGTCCTCAACAGTTTTTTCTAACAGTAACAACTATCCAAAAGTTTAAGGAATTGCCTGGTCAAATATTGAGTTTCATGTACTTAAAGATGAGTAAGTTTCTAGTAGGAGACAGATGAATTCTACTGAGAATTCTGACTTTGAGAACCTACAATAACACATGCTTTTATTTAAGTATAATAGCATAATCCCCATTGGGAAGCATCCTTCCTGAATAACATAATATGTAAATACTGATATTAATCACAATAAAAATGCTATACATTTGTATAGTGTTTTGCTATTCTCTAAGAGCTTTCACATATGATATCCTTTGATCCTCATAAGAATATTGAACTAAGAAAGTGAGGAAATGTATTGATATCTCCATTTTCAGATAAGGTCATTAGAAATCAGAGATGCTGATAAAACAAGTAATTTCTACCTAGAAAGCTCCTAAGGCATAATTTTAGAACTGAAAAGAATCTGAATTTAAATCAAATCAATCAACAAACATTAATTAAACTCTTTCTCTCATAAACACACAAACTCATATAAAGATATAGTGATCAAATTGTTGAGCTATTGAAGAATTGAGTTTTTTCCTTCTTGATTCTCCTTCCAAGACAAGCTAATTGAAATTATTCCAATTCAAACCTTATAACAATGGGAAGAAGTAATATTATTGTTCTTTTTCTAAATTGAAAAGGTAGAGAATTCCCAAAGTAACATGTTTCTGTTCTAAAATAGTAATGAATTTGAGCATTCAAAGAAAACTACATTAAACAGTTTTAAAAGACAAAACATGCCCATAACTCAAAAGGGGACATATCACAACTAGTGGTCAACATTTTAGACTATATTCTCAGCAAATTACAGTTCCAACTTTGGCATGTGCTTAAGTAAAGGTTGGGTCAGGCTCAGTGACAGGCAAAGTAAATCCTGGGAACACAAAAGCCCAGGATTGTGTTTTTGTTTTCTTTCACTGTCCTGAACCATGAGTGATTGCAAGGAGTACACACATACAAAGAATGTTCTTGTAATCTATTATAAATAAAATGTGGTTAAACAGGAAATTTCAGCTAAACACAAAGCTATTTTATGATCAGCAGGTCTCCCCCCAATCACATACCATAATAGAATGTGATGTCCAGCAGGCAAATCACATTGTCATTAACCATCTAGATAAAAAAAAAAAGAAAAAGGAAAAAGAAAAAATAACCTTTATAAATAAGAAAAGCAATCATACCCTCTAATCACCAAAAAGATGCCAAGAGCTCTGATTTATTTACATTAAACTTCCTGAAAACCAAAGAGTAATTTCTCTTCAAGAACTTAGATCTTCCAAAAGATCTAAGGTGGCAGATTTAGGTCAAATAAGACGAATCCCTAATAGTTACAAAGTAAATAAATATCATTTTCCCCAGACTTGGTACAGGACTAAAATATATGATTCAAGATAGACAGTTAAAATATTCAATGAGTAGAATATAGGCTAATTGAGGGTAGGTATTATTGCTTCTTGTCCTAATATATTCAGCACTTACCATGATGTCTCAAACTCTATTTGAGGCTAAATAAATATATGTTGAATTTAATTTAATTAATAATAAGTTAAGGAAAAGCAGATTGTGTTTAATTTATAACAATTGGTGCCAAGGTGAAGATTTAGAGTATATATATATATATATATATATATATATATATATATATATATATATTTAAAACATATAAACTCAAGCTAATATACAAGATAAAGTTTTGAATTGACTTCTATTCCCAAAGGAAGGGATGGAAAGTAGAAAAGCAGACAGGGGAAGGGACCTTAGAAACTCTCTAGTCCAATACTTCATTTTATAAGTATGAAAACTGACTCCCAGAGAAGTTAAGTGACTTGCCCAAGGTAACATAAAGGATCATATAATTATAAGTTTAGAAATGGTCAACCCTTTTGTTTTATATGCAATTGGGGCAGCTAGACAGTGTAGTGCATAGAGCACCAGGTCTAGAATCAGAAAGATTCCTCTTCCTGAGTTCAAATCTAGCCTTAGACACTAGGTGTGTGGACAAGTCATTTAAGCCTATTTACCTTGATTCCTCATCTGTAAAATAAGGTGGAGAAGTAAATGGCAAATTATTTCCAGCATTTTTGTCAAGAAAATCTAGTCAGAAATGACTGAAATGACTGAACAACAACAACAGCAACAGCTATAATGAGCATCTGAAGTTAGATGTGAACTCAATTCCTCTAATTTCAGAGCTATTACTTTAACCTCCAATAATATAAATTCTTAATATCAAATGACTTCATACGATTGAATACACGCACACACATAAACATAAGGTGCAGATCAATTTTATCACTTTAAGCTAGGGACAAATGATGTGGACTGTTTTGAAGAAAAAAATTGAACATTCCAATGTAGTGCAATAAATTGAACAAAGTAATCTCTACTAGTTCTTTCTAGATCTCTGATTCTTTAATGACAGAATGAATATCTCAATACAGATAACTCATAGCCCACTTTAAGTGCCAATATTTAGGGAACAAATTCAATTTAATATTTACTTAATGCTCACTTAAATCTGTTAATCAACTAGCCTTTATTAAGCACCTACTAGGAAAAGGAAAAAATTAAAAAGTCCTTGCTCTCAAGGAATTCAAAATCTAATGGGAAAGACAATATGCTAAAAATTTTGTACAAATTAAACATATACAGGATATATCAGAGGGCAATCACTAAGATTAAGGAGGATTGATAAAGACTTCTTGCAGAAATCAGACCTTAAATTGAAACTTGAAGAAAACCAGGGAAACAGGAGGCAGAAATGAAGAAGGAGCATGTTCTAGGTAAAGGTCAAGGAAAATTCACAGATTTGGGAGATTAAATGTGCAAATAATAGCAATAAGGCCAGTGTCACTAATCAAAAAATAAACTGGAAAGGTTTCTGTATTGCAGAGGGTGAGTGGACAGTTATGAAGGGCTTTGAAGACCAAATAGATGATTTTATATTTGATTGTAGAGGTTATAGAGAGTCACTGTAGTTTATTTAGTTGAGGAAGGGAGTAGGGAGAGACTTTAAGCAATAAGAGCACCCAGCAGTCTACTACTGTATTCCAGGCATGGATTGATTAGGGAGGTTGCAATGTCAGAGTAAATAAACAAGGATATTTCAGGAGTGTTATGAAGTTGGAAAGAACAAGGCTTTGTTAGATTAGATTGTGGGAGGGGGATGATAGTGAGGAGTAAAAGATCACATGTAGGTTATAAACTTGATTGTAATCTCACAGTAATGAGGTAGTTAGGAAGAGGAGAATGCTTGATTGGGTAAGGGGTATGATGATTTCAATTTTGGGCATGTTGCATTTAAAGTGTCTATGGGAGATCCATTTTGACATATTTAAAAAGCAGTTGGAGATAAAAGATAGCAGATTGGGAGAAACATTAAGGTTGCACAAATAGATGTGAAAATCATCAATAGAGAAAGGATTATTGAATCTGTGGAAGCTGATGACATTATCATAATAGTATAGATGGAGAAGAAAAAAGGACCCAGGGCAGAGACTTGGTGGGTTCTCCTCACAGCTAGCATGCAGGAGATGAATGAAACAATCAGTTTTTAAGTGCTTACTGGGGTGCTTAGTACAGTCCTAAGTGAAAAAGATTCAACAAAAGAAAGAATGTGTAAATAGGTAAAGGAGAACCAGATTAAAGTAATGTCATGAAAAGAAGAGAGGATTAAGGAAATGTGAAAGGTTAGAACTGGGCACTAAAACAAAGAAATACAAAACACTTTTCAAACTACCACCAGTATAATGACCTTGGATTTTTACCTGTTTCCTTATCAAATTATCAGAAGTAACAACAGCTGTGCTAATATTCAGGTCAGAGGGCTGTGATATAAAGAACAGGGTGATAATTCCTATGACTCCTCTAAAAAGATGCTACATGAGAAGGGGCTGCTCTCATTGTTTCTGACACCATATTCTTCAGCTTGCCAACATTCCCCATACAGATCCGTTTGTGAACAAGGGCTGATTAGTACATTAACTTCCTGAGAAGTGGAGCGCTAACATGAGCAGCAAGCCAAGGGAGAATGTTCTGACACCAATCAGTTCCCATTGGTCCTGGATTTACAGAATGGAGACGAATAGCAACAGAGACATAGGCTCAACCATGACCCCTTTCCCATCAATTAAGCCAACAAACCACAGAGGCATCCATTTCATTAGTCTGCAGATGCTGTGACACTAATCACCTCTGCTTCTCTGCCTAAGTGCCTGAGGAACATGGCCCAGCTCTCCTATTGCCAGAGAGCAGAGTCATGCTTGCAGAACTGAAAGGAGAGCTTCAAAGATTTGTTCAGAGGGAGATGCAGCAACTGGAAGGGCTCCCACACTGTTCAGTTCCTCATGCACCCAACCCATATCAACAACTCCCAGCCTCCTTTCTGCCTCATTTCGCAAGCGACAGTGCTTTTCACCTGAGAAAGTAGCAGAGGAATCCAAGTCCAGCTCCCCAAACTCCATCAAAAGGGTAAAATTATAATATTGCACACTGTTCAGCTGAAAGGGCTTCTGATATTTATAAAGAGTGCTTTCAGAACTTGGATAATCAGAAGTTACTGCTTCCAAAGAGCAAAAATATTCCTAAGGCATCACAAATTCCCTAGATGGGTTGCATAATAGGTGACCTATCTAACTTTGGCATCTCTGAGAAATGTTAAAATTCAAGATAAAGCATTATTAGAGGATGAAGGGGGTGGGGGGAAGGGATGGAGGATGCAGACAGGGTTTAGCAAGCCTGGTAAAATGGAGAGTGCTAGATTTCTAATTAGGAGTCCTAGGTGGCTCTAACACCTAAGTTATATGATCAGGACAAA
This sequence comes from Macrotis lagotis, assembly GCF_037893015.1. NCBI lineage: Eukaryota > Metazoa > Chordata > Mammalia > Peramelemorphia > Peramelidae > Macrotis > Macrotis lagotis. The sequence continues at coordinate 768,928,035 of NC_133658.1, read as the reverse complement.
TCTCTATACCATCTTGAACCATGGAATTTATAAAATAGGGATGATTATATTTGACTTTCCTCTCTTGTGGTTGTCATGGAGAAAGTGCTTTATAAAATTTAAAGTGGTATTTTGAGGTTGCATCTTTTCATAAGAAAATGGGGTACAAGGTAATTGTATCTCTAGGTGCTGACAATGGGAGATTAATAAATGCTTGTTGAATGAATGAATATACGAAATTGAATAGTGTCTCTCCTTTAGTGGGAGGATGAGTAATGGATGTCACTGAAAACCTCTTTGGCCTGTCATGAAGGAACTTGTTCAGAGGCTTTCTGAGATCAGTTTGCTACTCATGAGACTTTGGAGAGCTTTGCTTCAGTCTCTCTCTCTCTCTCTCTCTCTCTCTCTCTCCCTCAATTCCCTCTCTCTCCATATAGACATCTATCTTATATGTTACAAGGGGGAATGGTAGGGTGGACCTGTAAGGAGAGGCCCATTGGCAAGGGTTGTAATTGTCTAGTTCCTCTTCCCCCCTTCTCTGAGGGAAACATTCAGGAGGGAAAGCAAGAGGTTAAGGCTAGAGGCTAATACTCTACTCTCCTCAGAGAGAGGAAGTATCAGGGAAAACATATATCTAGTTATTCCTTTGAATATTGTTCATCTAAATCCAATCATATTTAGTCTAGGTTCTCTGCTCACTTTTTCATTATTGGGGGAATGGATACCTTAAGCTCAATATTCAAGACGATCCGTTCCTCACTAGTATTAGTTCCACAATGATGTTGATGTTTGTCCTTCTTTCTCAAAGAAGACCATGACAATAGGGAGGTGATAACATGACAAGCACTTAAATTGGATTCGAATGAGGGGTGCTGTCCTAAGTCACCAGCCTCACTTTGTCTTCCAGATCCATATGCATTCAGTGCCCAGATATAGATCAGAACAATGGGGTATAGCCATGAATGTGAGGCAGAGTTAAATGACTTGCCCAAAGCCACCTAGCAAATAAGTTTCAGATGTCTAAGACTGGATTCGGACTCCCTTTCTCCTGATTTCAAGGTCAGTGCTCTATCCACTGTGCAACCTAGCTACCCAGTTCCAAAATGAATACCCATAGCAAATATCAAAGAAATTAATTTATCCAAATGATTGCAAAACAGAAATAAGAAGGGGATATAGTACAAAATACAAAATGAAAGCATTCACCCATGGTAGAATGAGGTACCTCAGCTCAACTAAAAGAGTGACCTCTATCTCACTGGAGAATTCTCCAAAGTAGCAAGTTGGAGTTTGAGTCATGATGGAATCTGCCAGTACCAATTATGCCTTCCCAGTTTTTTCCTTTAACAACCTGAAATGGGGTTGACCTTTTCTATTTTCTCTTTAAAAGCTGGAAGCCATAGCACATGAAGTGACTCACTCCTTGAACAAGAGTCTCACAGAAGACTTGAAGCTTGGAGAATTCCAAATAGGACTGACCTTTGGAGAATACCAAAAGATACTGACCAAGAACTGAAACTCTTGATTCTCACTAACTCTAATCCAACCCTCATGCAGAATACAGCAGTCATTTCTACCAATGAGGAGAGAATCCCATAACAATGGGCTTTGGGACAGGGGTTCAAAATATGTATATATATCCATATCCATACATTCATATATGGATATATATCCAAATCTTCTCTCTCTAAATCTAGACATCTAAATGTAATCTTAGATTTCTTCCATGGTCTGTTTCCTGCACTTTGAATGAAAACACAAGGGAAAGAGATGATTGAATCTACAAAAGCAGATAGATAGCTCCAAAGAATACAAACATAGCATTTCTATCAGCCACTAGGAAAAATGATTGACTCTTCAATAAACAATCACTAGGAGCTCTCTTCTATCAATTTGACTGGAAGTAGAAAGATGGCAACTTCAAATCAGGAAATTATTCCTTCAAACTTTGTTTGGAGCAAAGGGAACATTAGGGCGGAGAAGACACTTTTTGACTCAACCTCAGTCTAAAAAACCTCACTAATCCAGGAATCACAGAACCAGGCATCATAATTGGTTTGCTAACAGAGATTACCAGTATATTACAGAGCCTCTTTTTTAAAGAATGAATCAGTGCCTAAGTCTCTTCCAGAATTTAAGTTGTCATCTCTCAGAAAACTCTGTAAGGAGCACTTTACAATGGAATGTGTAGAACTCAGTGCACAGTGTAGATAATCCTGCCTCAGACACTTGCTAGCTCCATGATCATTAAGACATTATTTAACCTGTCAGTGGCTCACTTTTACCATGTGTAAAACTACCTACCCCACAGGGTTTTCTTGAGGAAAGCACTTCATAAATCTCAAAATGCTACACAAGTTTGAACTCTTATTATGATTCAGCACTAGAGTGTAGCAGTAGAGACATTTTTCTTCAGAGCCTTTTTTTTAGGTTTTTTTCAAGGCAAATGGGGTTAAGTGGCTTGCCCAAGGCCACACAGCTAGGTAATTATTAAATATATGAGACCGGATTTGAACCCAGGTACTCCTGACTTCAGGGCTGGTGCTTTATCCACTACACCACCGAGCCACCCTCTTTAGAGCCTTCTAACCAATCTACCCACTCTCCTCAAACTCCAAGCCAACACTCTTTAGAGTTGCCTATATTTTTCTCACTCTTTTTCCATCATATTGTCACTGGCTACCCATTATGAGATCATTTAGATGGTTGTGGAAAGTGGATACATGCTGGGTTTGTAATTTGGGAAATGTTGGTTAGAATCCTTATTCAGCCTCTCAGCAGTTCAGAGAGCTAGGACAACCATTTTGGACCATCTATGGATAATGTTATCCTAATCCAGAGGAAGAAAATCAAAACAAAACAAATAAAAAATAACCCTTCTGAATCTGATGAACACTTTATAAAAATTATCTCTTATGTATCTCCCTTAATCCTAGTTTTTCATGCCAAAAATGATTAAACTGTAAATATGCTTATCAAAAATATGTATGCACAATGCTAACCTCACCATTTGCTCTGAGGGGAGGGGGGGTGGGAAGGGAGGGTGGAAGTAAATTTTGTAATTTAAAAATATATATGTGCATATGGATGAAAAAAATTTAAAAATATAAAAAAGAGATAATTAAGAGCTAATTTGCTGTACTGTGTGCCAATAAATTGGATTACCTGGTTAAAAAAAAGAATCCTTATCAGACCTTTGGTCCTATAACATCATGTTCCTGACCAAGTAATGTAATCTCTCTCAGCATCAATTTCCTTATGTGTAACCTGGGGATAATGTAAAATCAGTTCACTAAGGAGGTTTTTGCAAAAAGCCAAATGACATAATATGGAAATTATTTTGAAAAACCTTTAAGTTCTATACAATGTTAGCTACTATTAGTCAGCAATATGAGCTAAAAGCTCTTATTGGATGAGTGAGTAGAGAGAGGGAACATGAATTTGTTAAGTATCTTAACACAAAGTGCTATGGGTACAGAAACAAAAGCAAAGACTTACCTGGCCCTGAAGAAACTTACAATGGGAGAAAGAAATGATGGTCAGGGAAGGTCACTTTGAGTTTGAAAATTAAGAGAATGGTAAGTAGGACAATGAGGTTTATATATTGATAAATATAATTACAAACCAAAAAGAAGAGCTGATTTAATAATGGTTCATAATAGATTCAGAACTAGTGATGGGCAAATGACGGAGAAGGGTGGCCAGATATTTGCAAAGAGGTTAGAAAAAAATTAGTTGAACTTAAAAAGGACTGAAGGTTTTCTGAGGCTGAGGCTTCTGATAGTGCTCCTGGACTCATAGGAAGCCACAAATATTGAGAGTTGGTAAGATAGTACTCATGCCTTTGAGTTAGAATGGGGTTAATCTGTGAATCATAACTTGCTCTTAACTGCTTTTTCTCCCAAAGAGGTTTTTAGATAAAGAATTATTAAGAAGTGCTAAGGACGGGAATGACTATTTATGTTACAAGTTAACAGCTATATAATTAGAAAAAGGAAATGGTAAAGAATGTTAAATTTTTGTCAACTATTCAAAATCTCATAACAGCAAAGTCCATGGCCATGATTAAAAATGCCTCTTGTACATCTATTTTCTTCTTATCACTTTATTCATGATAAGACAAATCCTCTTAGTTTGCATCTCTTCAACTCTTTGCTAAGTTATTCCTTGTAGGTGCTTAGGTAAAATAGTTCACTTGTTCAAAGACCCATCAAAAGTGAGAACATGATTGGTTTACAAAAGGCCTAAGGAAGAGCCTCTCCTTTATTTTAAAGGATTCAGCTGCTAGAATGAAAGCAGTGTCCTCAAACCTTTGCACCTTGTCACTTTTCTGTGTTCATTCTTTTGTAGTTAATGACCATCAGCCAGTGCTGTTCTCTCACCCTAAGAGGAAGTTTCAGGGAACTCCCAAATTGCAGCCCTGGAGTTAAATGAAAAGCAGGGAAATAACATGGGGATGAGAAAGAAAAATGATTTATATTCCACCAGGAAGACTAGGCTTCCTACTTTGACAGGTTTACAGGTATTACTTTAATGGTCCATGTGTGAAGATTCTGGGGATCATATATAACAACTCCAAAACACATTGCAAACCATTCAGCCAGGCACCTGCGTGAACCACAAAAATGCAACTACCTCTTGGAGGAAAATAACCAGTCACAAAAGGAAATCACAGCTGGCACTTAAATAATGCCTTTTGTTCAAGGATCTTAGAGTGCCTCAAAAGTCATTACCACATTAATACTCATAATACCTCTTGTGATTACTGACTTACAGATGGAAAGCCTAAGAAATTTAACTGTTCAATGTCTTAGAAGTATTTTTTAAACTTTCCTAATGTAATATGGGAATTTTAAACCAACTTCACTTTGGGAAATAATTCCTACCTGCCACACAAATGAATACAAACATATAGAAACACATATACAATTCCACATACTGGAAATCATATCACAAAGGAATCCATTTCTCTATTTCTGACCTTATAAATATAAGATTAAAATCTACTGAATCATGAGCATCTGCTTATGATTTAAACCTTGAAAATGTCTCTCCAAAATTGCATTATTTTCTTTAAATATCTAATATAAAAATATCAGTTTTTAATATTTTGTTAGTTGACAGACAGGTAAGTTTTTCCTATTATGTTAAAAAAGGAAGGATATAATCTTTCCTTGTAATTTTAGCAGTTAAACAGGCATACTTTCCAGCCCTTGTGAAGAGAAACAGAATATTAAGACTGGAGGAATATTGAAGATTATCTATATTAACCCCTTAATTTTCTGATTGAGAAATTTGAGATCCAGGTTTTATTAATATACACACATGCCAAATTTTATCCAAAATATCATCTATATTTGAATTGAAAGCTTTAGAAAATAGGAAATTTCTATGTGATAAAAATCATTCCAAATCCTGAGGATTTTTGTAGGAAACACTTTATTTTTATACAAATATTTTGTTTCCCAATTATATTCTATGTATCATTTTTCATAATTTGAATTTTACAATGTTTCCCCCCTTCCCCCCACATAAGGCAGCCTGATAATCTTTACATGGTTTCCATTCTATGCATTGAACAAAATTGAATGTATTGAGAGAAAAATCATATCCTTGAGGAAATAATAAAATATTAGAGATAGCAAAATTATATAGTACATAAGACAACTTTATTTTTTAGGTAAGACAACTTTTTTAAAAACAAAAAATGGTCATTGTTTAAACTCCACAGTTCTTTCTCTGGATATAGATGGTATTCTCCATTGCTGATACCCTAAAAATTGTCCCTGATTATTGCATTGATGGAATGAACAAGTTCATTAAGGTTGATCATCCACCCATGTTGCTGTTAGGGTGTACAGTGTTCTTCTGGCTCAGCATCAGTTCATGCAAGTCTTTCCAGGCTTTTCTGAAATTATATCCCTCTTGGTTTCTAATAGAACAATAGTGTTTGTGGGAAACATTTTAAAAGATATTTAAGAAAGTCCTAACTAAATGATACCCACAGATTCTCCTTTACCTGTAAATAGATGTTTGCTAAAGAATTACGTTCTTTCATTAGAATCTTTGAAGCATTAGAAAGAAGTCCCAAGCTCCCTATAGATCATCTCTTGGGCATATGTAAGAAAGTATCAGTCAATAGGAAATTTTTGTTTCTGATTCTATCCTACCACATGCTAGCTTTATGTCATTTTCATATATGATATTCAAGTTATCTATTATCTCATCCAAGTCCTTGATGGAAGTATTCCATGTTGCAGGGCCAAGAACAGATCCTTTGTGGTGTACCATTAGAAAGCTGGATACTTCGGTTTCATAACTTATCAAACCCACTACTTATCACATTTTGATGAGAAAAAATGATTCAGTACTCTGTACATGGTGGAGACTCATTAAACTGGCTAAAATAAAATGCTCCCTTACTTGTTGCTTGCTCTCAAACTGGAAACCATCTGTCTGATGAAATGGAGTTCAAAGCCTCACCATAACTCATGAACAAAGCAGCAGTCCAGGTCAAACCACTTGCTCATTGTTTGGACCTTTCTTCTTCCAGATTGAATGCAATTAGCAATTGTTTCTGTTTTGGCCCAAAACCCTGAGGGCTTCTTCTCTTAGAATTTTTTTCTTGATGATGAAAAGAAGCTATGTTTTGCTTCATTTCTTACTTATCTGCCACATTCACTGAAAAACTGTAAGAGTCATGTTCTAACACTTTATTTTTTTTTGACTAAGCAAAAATGACCATTCTTGCCCTCTTTGCTTCATCTCTCTCTTATCTTATCTAGCCTTAATTACTATGTGGGCTTTGCCTCAAACTGTGACCTGGAAAATGCTAATTTTAAAAGGTCAAGTGTCACTACATCTAAGGCCATCTCTAGTTGTCCTAATGCATCCATGGCCACTGGACCCACTTGGCTCTGGAGGAGAAAGTGAGATTGTTGACTTTTCACATTACCCCCCCTCTCTTAAATCCAATTCAATTTCATGTAATGACATCACCTCCCTAATGTCAAGGTCCTCTTTAAGAGTGAGGGACAAACAACAATTCATTATGCCAGGAATTCCTCTCAGTACAGGTAAAGGGTAGTTAAATTTTATTTTATTTTTAATGCAATTAATTGTCTTTTAATCCATCTCTATTTAATCTAAAATCCACTTTAAGTTTCTGTATTATATTATAACCCAGTAAAATGTGAAAGTTCAAAAATTATTTCTATTTACATTACTTCTTTTTTTGTTTTGTTTTGTTTTTGCAAGGCAATGGGTGTTAAGTGGCTTGTTCAAGGCCACACAGCTAGGTAATTATTAAGTGTCTAAGGCCGGATTTGAACTCAGGTACTCCTGACTCCAGGGCTGGTGCTCTATCCACTGCACCACCTAGCCGCCCCCTACATTACTTCTTAGAAAAAATTTTTGTTACCTACTTGTTGGCTTCATCACTCCTTTACAGGAGTTCTAGAACGAATAAATTACAAGTAGTGAGGTACCACTGTATGTAGATTTATATTAATCCATTAATCAGTATTCTTTATTTAGATCTTCTAATATATATTCTGAATTTAATTATCTATACTATTGTGTACCTTCTCAAAAAGATACAGTAAAACTGTGCCAAATATGTTGCTGAAATTTACTATTTCTATAATTTCTCTATCTATATCCAGAGAAATAACTGTGGATTTTAAACAATGACCATTTTTTGTTTAAAAAAGTTGTCTTATGTACTATATAATTTTGCTATCTCTAATAATTTATTATGTTATGAATCCCCTAATCTCCTTTTAAATGCTGTCAAGAAAAGAACTGGAAATAATTTGACACAATCTTGACCAATCCAGGATGGTTCTATAATCATCATCTCCTTTTACACACACACATATATATATATACACACATGTATATATTAACACAAGATAAATTTAATTCATCAATCAACAATTAATCATTTATTAAAGATTTATTAAGTCTCAGACATTATGGTAGATGGTAGGAATACAAAGAGAAATCAAGCATACATTAAAAATTCTAGAATCTCATTAGAAATTTGTTATATCACTGGTCTACACATATAAGATTCAACCTTTTTTTTCCTTTTTGGAAGATCAAGTTTTTTTGTTTGTTTTGTTTTGATTTTTACATGCCTTCTCTAATTTTTCATTCCCTCTTCCATTCTCTAATAATTTTTCTAAGATAACAGATAAAAGGTTATAAATGCTAATGATGAGTCCTTCTTAGCCTGACATGATGATTATTTAGGCCTGATGTCTTGAATTCATTTCCTGTCTTTTTTCTTTTTTTCAGTACTTTTATTAACTTTTTTCAATTTTTAATTTACATTTTTATTTATTTACACTTACTAAAATAGTCTTGTTGTAAGAGTAAATAAAATTCCCCCTCCCCCCAACAAAAATAAAAATAAATCTCATGAGAAAAAAAGTAAAAGAAAGAGAAAAAAATGTGCATCAGTCTGTGTTCAGATACCATCAACTCTGTCTCTGGGGTGGATTGCATTCTTTATCTAAGTCCATCTAAGTCCATGTTGTTGATTGTAATTGCCTCCATTCATTCCTCCCCACTGCTAATTATTATATTTTCTCTCTCCTTTCACTCTGTCCCTCTTCAAAAGTGGGCAACCGAGAGGCACAGCCTATAGAGTGCTGGCCCTGGGGCTAGCAGGCCCCAAAGCCTACATCCCTACATACCATCCTGAAGACCCAGCAAGCACCCAGCCCCTTGGTCCCAGATAGGCCACCCATTCCCACCACCTCGCAAAAAGTGAAAAAGAAAATGTGTCATATCTACTGTCCTCTCCTGTGATCTACCCTCTCCTCTATCACCTACATCCCCCTTACCTCTCCCATCCCCTTTCTCTCCTTTTACCTCTAGACTTTTATACTCTATTAAGTATGGATTCCCCCCTTCCATACCATTGAAAAAGCTATTTCTTGAATCTTTTACATGAAGTATCTTATCTCCTTTCCCTTTCTCCAAGTACATTTCCTTTTCACCCATTGACTCCATTTTTGCAATATATAATACCTTCAAATTCAACTCCCTTCTATGCCTTGTCTATATATGCTCCTTCTAACTGTTTTAACAAATGAGAAGGTTCGCATGAGAATTATCAGTATCATCTTCCCATGCAGGAATACACAGAGTTCATCATCATTAAATCCCTCTTAATTTACCTTCTCTTCTACTCTCTCTCTATGCTTCACCTTAGTCCTGTACTTGAAGATCAAACTTTCTGTTCAGCTTTGGCTATTTTAACAGGAACATTTGAAATTCCCCATTTCATTGAAAATCCATGTTTTCCCCTGGAAGAGTATGTTCAGTTTTGCTGGGTAGCTGATTCTCTGTTACATTCCAAACCCTTTTGCATTCCAGAATATCATATTCCAAGCCAGGAGCCATTAATGTAGATGCTGTTAAGTATTGTGTAATGCTGACTGCAGTACTATGATAATTGAATTGTTTTGTTCTGCCTGCTTGTGATATTTTCGTTTTGACTTGGAAGTTCTGGAATTTGGCTATAATATTTCTGGGGATTAATGTTTTTGGATCTCTCGCCAGTAGAGATGGTAGATTCTCTTTATTTTTATTTTGCCCTCTGCTTCTAGGATCTCAGGGCAATTTTCCTCTAGAAATTCTTTAAAAATTAAATCAAGGCTTTTTTCCTGATTATGACTTTGAGGTATCCCAATAATTCATAAATTGTGTCTCTTGGATCAGTTTTCACGGCAGTTGCTTTTTCAATGAAGCATTTCACATTTTCTTCTAGTTCTTCATTCTTTTGGTATTGTTTTATTTTTTCTTGATTCCTCGCAAAGTTATCAGCTTCCTTTAGCTCCATTCCACATTTGAAGGAGTCATTTTCTTCAGAGAGCTTTCTAATTTCCTTTTCCATCTGGCCAATTCTGCTTTTTAAGTTATTCTTCTTGTCATTGACCTTTTGGACTGCCTTTTCCATTGACCTACACTGGTTTTTAGCATATTATTTTCTTCAGCATATTTTTGGATCTCCTTGACTAAACTGCTGACTTGGTTTTCATGTTTTTCCTGCATCTCTTTCATTTCTCTTCCCAATTCCTCTATCTTCCTTACTTGATTTTCAAAATCTTTTTTTGAGCTCTGCCATAGCCTGAGCCAAAGCCTACTTTTCTTGCAGGATTTAGATGCAGAAACTTGGACTTTGTCATCTTCTGAGTATATGTTTTGATGCTCTATGGGACCAAAGTATTTGTCTATGGTCAAGTTCCTTTTATTCATTTCTCCAGCCTGTGCTCTGGTTTGGGATGCTCCCTGAGCTTTTGAGTATTATTAGGACACCCCTGCAAGGACCTCAGGTCCTTCATGATCTTATGAGAGGCTCTGACTGCTCTCCTGGCCTGTGCTGTGGTCTGTGGATGACCACAAATACTCCCCTCTGCCCTGGAGCTGTGAGGAGGGCCCCTGCTCTGCTATGGCAGTGTGGGGGCCCAGGCTGTGACTAGGGTCTGAATATGGACAAAATACAAGAATCCTGTCCCTGAGACAGGGAAGAGACCCACAAAAGTCTCCCCCCTACCTCTACCTTCCATACTCTGGCTGCAGCTACTCACTGGCTCACTGCTGGGCGGCTCTATGGGCCTGCTTCCCTTTCCTGGGATCTAGTTTGCTTTGAGGGCCAATATGACCTGGGCTCCATGCTAGATGTGGCAGAGGTTTCCCCATTTTGTTTAGTTTCCCTGGGTTAGTAGGTCAGGAAAATGCTTCTGCTGCCAGCAGATGCTGGTTCTCCCAGGGACTGAGGTGCCCCATGGGCTTTTCCTGGAAAGTTGGATCTTCACTCTGGCATAGTCATCCTGGCTATGCTGCCACCCCCCCTCCAACCCCATGTAACAGAGCCTTCCTGTGATATTCCAGGTTATCTTAGGGGCTATGTCTCTCAAAAATTTGGTTAGAGTCATAATTTTGAGGTTTTTGAAATATTTTGGAGTCCTGAGAAAGCATGTTGTCATGCCAAATCTTGGCTCTGCCCCCCCCCCCCATTTCCTTTCTTGTTAGAGAAATAAGTTTAAAATCTTTTTACATGAGTAGTTCTGCTTTTTTTCCCTACTAGCTGTCATCCCATAAAGGTGTCAGCCTGTAAGTTGTTTTACCAAGGTATTCTTTAAGATCACAATGTTTACATTGAGATGGTACCAATGTGCAGGGGAGAACTGTCTACTTTAGGACATGGGTGTCCAATCTTTTGGCTCTTCTGGGCTGTATCATCCAACAAAAAACTTGACAAGGGTCACATAATAGAATTTAAAATTTGTGTCTACAATGTAGCACCCATTACCAATGAGTATAATAATAACATGTACTAATGCTATATTAATAGGTTTTGAGGGCAGCAGGCAATCTGCAAAAGTTGACACACCTGGTTTAGGACATGAAAATAGAAGTGTGTGAAAGAAGAGGCTCTTTTCAGTAGAATAAGTTCATCCCTTCTAAACTCTCCATCATGATGTTAATTCAGGCTTTGATTGAGACTACCTCTCTCAGTCTCCTTTCCCCTCTGATTGGAACACTGGAAGATATAGTCCTGAACTTAATGCCTTCCTTTGAACAGGATAGAAATTGAACTTGACTACTTCATTTGGTAATTGTTTCACATGCTCTTGTTGTATCTGACTCTGAAGTCCATGGGGTTGTTTTAGCAAAGATAATAGAGTGGTTTGTCATTCTTTTTCTAGTGTGTCCCCTCTAGTGGTTTTTCTAACAAATGAGGAGTTGAGGCAAATAAGGATTGACTTGCTCAGGGTCGCATAGCTATTAAGTATCTGAAGTAAGACTTGAACTCAGATCTTCCTGACTCTATGGTTGATAATTTATCTACTTCGCCACCTAGTTGGTCCCTACCCCTCACTGGCACATATTAGGTGTTTAATAAGTATTTATGGGTTGGATTGGTGCTTATTTTTAATATACTCTTTATTTATTCATTTTTTGTTTATTTTTATCCATTTGTACATGCGTATTTCCAAGTTACAAAATTTCCCTCCACCCTTCCTTCCCACCCCCCCTCCCCTCAGTAGGGAACAGTCAGTCAGGTTAGCATTTTACATACATATTTTTAAATATGTATTTACAAATTAGTAATTTTTGGCATGAGGAATTAGGATTAAGTGAAAGAAATACATAAGAGAAAATTTTTATAATGTTTCATCAGATTTGGTAGGAGTATATTTTCTATATACTCTTGGTCAAGTAGTTTAGCCTACCTGGGCTTTAGCATCCCCAATGATCAAATGAAGAGGTTGAACTTGATGGTGTCTGCTCTAAATCTATGATCTTATGGTCTGGGGTTCAAATCCTGCTTGATGTTTGCCATCTGTGTGACTTTGAGAAGGTCACTTAATCTAACTTGCAAAACTTCAAGTTTCTTTAATGGATGATAATTTCTTCTAAGAGACTATAATATAAGTATTGGTCTATTGTAGACAGTTTTCAGGAGAAAAAAGTTCAAAGATTAAGCATAGTATATAGTAGTTGCATATGAGAGAATATGATCTTTATAGCTACACTGAGGTATCTATTTCACTGGATGATAAGGGAGGTCAGAATAGGGGATAAGGGTTGGTAAGAATCACTTGAATTCATAAAATTGCCTCTCCACTTTCTCTGGCCACTGAAAACTGTTGAGAGTTTGAATAAAGTTAGCAGTAGGTATGATTAGTGATACAAAGTTTGAAATAATATAGCTGTAAAAAATAGTAAGTCATTGGGTCCTCTGCAGCCATAGGAGCTACCCAAAAGAGGATATTCTTTCTGTAATAGGAAGACTTTCACAATTCTAATTTTAAAAAGTGAGGATAGATGCAAGTGCTCTTGGATAAAAACAGTCATTCTAGATATAACTGGAGGCACTGTGAGTAGAAACCTGAGGTGAGGTGGGGATATCTGAGTTCAAATCTGACCTCAGACACTTACTAGCTTGGGCAAATCACAAATTTCTCTCAATCTCAGTTTAAAAAAACATAAAATGAACATGATAATAAATACCTGCCTTGCAGAGTTTTTCCCTGAAGTTTAGATAATATTTCTTTCTTGGAAGCCACAAAGGAATTAGATGTCATATAGTGCCTCACTTATGATTGAGAAGGATTGAACTCATACTCCTGGGACAAGCTTAATTTATTTGCTACATGTCCAAGCTCAACCTTTCTCAATCAGAAGTGAGGCTCAGCTCTGCCTCCCCCTCATTGCACATCCCTGGGTACAGAATGCTCAGCTGATCCAATTCACTTGTGAACTTTGGAGAATGAAAAGGCATTCTTCTTACCATTAATCATGGGGCAGTTGTGTGGTACAGGAAATAGAATGTCACCCCTGGAGTCAGGAAGACCTGAGTTCAAATTCAGCTGCAGATACTAAATTTATGACCATTTGCCTCACTTTTCTCATCTGTAAAATAAGCTGGAGAAGAGAATGGCAAACTATTTCAGTATTTTTACTAACAAAACCCCAAATGGAATCATGAAGAGTTGAGTACAACTGAACCAAACAAAATATATGTAGTAGGCAATATTTGTTTTGTGATTTCTGTTATCCTATATATTTTATTTTATACTTGTAAAAAACTATATTCTGAGAAGGGATTCAGATTCTTTACCAGACTGCCTAAGAGGGGTCACAGCACACAAAGGTTAAGAACATCTGGACTAGGGGCGGCTAGGTGGCATAGTGGCTAAAGCACCGGCCTTGGAATCAGGAGTACCTGGGTTCAAATATGGTCTCAGACACTTAATAATTCCCTAGCTGTGTGGCCTTGGGCAAGCCACTTAACCCTATTTGCCTTGGGGAAAAAAAACTAAAACAAAAGGACATCTGGATTTGAAAATTTCTGAATTCTCTAGTAACATTGAGAGTCTATAATTCTATCTCCAACCCATAATGAGCTTTTCCTTTCTATATTCTCAAAATTCCTAATACATAGAACCAGTTTTATACTTAATAATGCTATTTTTTCTCACATTTATTTTGTTTCACCAAATGAACAATAAGCTTCTTTGAACTGAAACTCTTATAAAGTATTTCTCACCTCTTAATAGATGTTTCTTAGATCTTAGATTTGAAAGAAACCTAAGAAATCTAGTAGAGCTCTTCTGATGAAGATGAATTTCTGTATATGAACTCTTTTTTGACAACTATAACTCTTCTTCCCAAGGCATGTGATTTCATTTTGGAAATTTCAACTATTAAGAAATATTTTTCTTACTTTGACTTGAAATTGACTTCTCTGTTGCTTCTAAATTTTGTTACATCAGGATCAAGTAAAACAAGACTGATAGCTCTTATACAAGAGCATGTCAAATACCTGAAGGCAGTTCACAGCCCCTGATGTTCCCCAACCTCCCTTCCATTTTGACCTTCCAGGGCTAAGGATTAACACAGAAGAAACTTGAATTTTTTCCCAAATATTTTATTATTTGTATTGCTCAGATATTTTTTCAAAAATGTGAACCTTTCTTTACATAGTTCGAGTCCCTTCTCAAGTACTTAAAACCAAAGAATTTTGCTTTAGATTTTAACTACTCAAATACTAATCTGACTCAAATTGGCTCTCACCTTCTTACCTAATTTAAAAAAAAAACTTGCCCCACAAATATTATTTAAAGTCCTTATTTAAAGTACTTGGATTTGCTTTAGTTTTTTTATAAACTACTTCACATTTATTACAATGACTACAGATATTATTAATTCCATTTTATAAGTGAGGAAACTAAGACCAGGAATAGTTGTTTTTGCTAACAGCAGAATCCTAATTAATTTCAAAGGAATTATTTGAACCAAGATTTTCCTTTACTCCAATTTTATTGATCTTTTCTCTGTTCAAATACCTCACTAATTTTTAACTTTTCCATTTATGTCTTCTTTTCTCAATGTTAAATATGTTCTTTCAGTCATTCTTCTTTTGGGGCTTAGGACTTGGATTAAGTACTCCTAGCTATCAAAGTCAATTTCTCTGGAAGTTGTCGAACTTCTAAAATATGATGCTTAGCATTGCAAAATAATTTCCCAGGTATAAGGTGGTAAATACTACAGTAGATCTATAATTTTTCTTTTTTCTATATACAACTTTCTCTTTAAGTCAGCCTAATGTATCTGATAATTGATAAATTAAGGGTAGATTTTCATGATTCAGTGGAGGGAGATATTGATGACAGAGAGCCTTCTCAAAGAATCACTGGAATCTCTTGGGTTATCCTAAAATTCTGACAAAGTTTGCCTGAATTCCCTAAGGATAAGTCATTATGCATGAGTATTGCCCCATCATATGTTCAGTTGAAAAGCTTAACTTTCTATATTAGGAAATTTCTATATTTCTACATTTATATATTAGGAATTATTCACTTAGAAACAACATAGAATATGTTTCATGCAATAGCTATTTGCTAAGCATTTTAAGTGCACTATATTCAATGAAATTTTATTTTCTCAGAATGTTTTGTTATTTATTTTAGTGAAAAAGAACTTAAAGTAGAATTGCATACCAATAAAAATGTTATACTACCACATTTACAAAGTAAGCTTGTATAGAATAGAGATAATAATACCCATATTCTAACCCTAAGTATATTAATTTTGAATGGCATTAACTACTATTTAAAATATTTTTCACTTTGTCATTTTTTCATTATTGTCATTAGTGAAATATGCCTGACAAATACTAACTGCTACTCAGTCTTTAAGAAACTACTAAAGTACACAAGTATATTTGGGAGCAAGTTGATTTTTATTCATTTCTTAAAGAATGCCCAGGTATTAAGTATAATATAATTATTTCTTCATATCCAACAGAATTAACTGTAGGATCAATATAAAAGTTTATATTGTGTAAATGCAGTAATTATAAAACTCATACTTATTCTGATTTTTTTTTATTTTAGTTCATTAGATTGACAGTACCCACTAAAAAGTAAGAAGATTTTTTGCTAGGTATGAGATAGAATAAAAATCAAATTTATTTGAAGTTCTCAATTCAGTGTGACAGCAATTGATTTAATACATACTACATGCAAGGCTCAGTGAAGGATATTCCAAGACCCCAGTAATCCAATAACTTGACAGTTTTATCAGTACTGTTATTTCCTGAAATGAAGCAGATACTAATGCATCTATGTGTGTTTCTTTTATGTAATTGTCATCCATGTTCTCCCCTAAACTTTCTACAAAGGCCCTATTCAATGTAGTACAAAGATATATCAATAAAGCATATTGGCCGAGTTTGTTTGCATACTTTTTATTATGAGACAAAACATTTTTCCATCTTGAATACTTTACTGATTATATTTTCTATATCATTTTTCCTGTTTGCCCAGATTTCAGCTTCTGCTTTAATGAATTCCTGATAGAACTTAATAATGTGTATTTTTTGGGGGGGAGTGCGCTAGGCAATGGGGTAAAATGACTTGCCCAAGGTCAAGTGTCTGAGATCGTATTTGAACTCAGGTCCTCCTGACTCCAGAGCCAGTGCTCTATCCACTGTGTCACCTACTTGTTCCTTTAATAATGTATATGCACAAAATGTTTGTGTGTATATGCACGTGTGTATATATGTATTTACATACATATATACACATATAAATACACATAAAAATATATATATATATTACATAATATATTTGTATGTATGTCTGCCCATATAAAAGAGCTAGTTGAGACTAAAATTGAAATGAAGGGGATGAGGCATACTGGATTACTTTCAAGATATTGAATGATTCTTAAATGACCCATACTTTTAATTATAACATTCTTTTAGTGTTACAACATATGGAAAGTATACAAAGCACCGCCTCTGACATGCTATATACACATAGGAGAAAAGACAGGATCATGATGAGTAAACTACCAAAAGGAATCAATGAGGAACTTTGCAAAACAGAGATCAAGGATGCAACCAAGGAATTGTATGGCTAGAAAACAAGATGGGCTAGTCATATCACAAGAGCAAGGAATAAAGAGTAAACAGCCGGAACACTCTACCTGTATCTTGGAAAGGATGACAGATGGACCTCTGTGATGAATTTTTGATAGAACACAGACCAGAGTGCCATAAGATGGGCAGGTACGAATGGTTTGTGAGTAGCATCAACAATATGAATGTCTGAATGAATCAATGAGACCATCAGTTCATTTAAGAATTTAAGTAAAATTCTGCAGACAGTAATTGTTCAGGGTGGCTTGCACATTGACATCAGTAGTGTTCCTCTGACCCTGAGTGGAGGAGACCCCTTAGAGTGCTCTTAATGTCCCTGTGGAGAAGCTGAGATTACCTTGGATTTGAAATATTGAAAGTAGATACAAAAGGACTTTAGTTATGCATAATATGTATTGTTGTGAGTGATGATGCTGTCTTCTGATTTCATATAAAGCAGAATTATTGCCATATAAATGCATTCCCAAAGTATTTAACTATGAAGTCATAGTTTTAACTGATTAACAGCTGTAACTTTGGGGATGTTTGATATTGCAGGATGGGAAATTTATGAGAGTTCATACATACTATTTTCACTTTTGTAAATTTGTTTTTTAATTTGATTCTTTACATGTTTTTTCCATTTTGTCCTGATTCTTTTTTTCACATTGTGACTAGTATGGAAATATATAAAACCTGATTATGCATGTATAACATATCAAATTATTTGCCATCTTAGGGTGAGGAGAGCAGATGAGAGAAAACTTTACAAAAATTAATGTTGATAACTATCTTTACATATAATAGGGGAAAAACAATTTCATATATATATATATATATTATATATAATTAATTTAAAAGAAGGATTACCCTAAATAAATACCCTTGACTATTTAATCAATTTAAACTGTTGGTAATCAAATAAAGTACTGAGAATCTGTCTATCTGTATTCCAAAGAATATTCAATTCTGAATGGAAAAAATGGCAAGAGCATTTCTAAGGGCCCTCAAATTAATTATTCCTGCCATTAGTCTAAAAGACTTCTTAAGTTTTTTTTCAAATTCCATGATTCTAAGTTTTGAGGGTTATAATAACTATTATTGGTGACTTGAAAGTGGTAGTCTAAATTATTTTTCTTTCATTTTTTTATTGAAGTCATGACTTTTTGAAAGTCAGTATGACATAGTGGCTAAATGATATATAATTGTTGAATTGAATTAAAATAACTGACTTAGAAAGAGCAATGGCTCTGGAGTTATAGAATAATTCAAAAATTTACAGTTGAAAGGTACTTTAGAAGTCATGTTGTCATCCTATAAAATAATAAACCATTATTTCATAGATTAGAAAATTGAGGTTAGGAGAGATTTACACTTGCTTGAATTGAGCTACTTATTAAATGTGTGACCCTGGGCAATTTACTTGATGTTTCTGGGCCTCAGTTTCCTCACTTGTGAAATAAAAGAAATAAAACCAAAACAAAAAAACAATAAAAACCCCAAAAACCTCCCTGAAGTATTCAGTTTGCAAGCTTCAGTTCAGAAATGGTAATTGGAATATAGAAATGTTCTTCTGTAGTATTAAAACTTTATTTGGTCCTCCCTCTCAGTCAGGTAAACTATCTTCAATTGATGTTCAATTCAATCAGTATTAAGCACCTACTATGTGCTAAGCATTTAGCTTGGGGATATCACTTAACCTTGCTAGATTTCATTGTCCTCATCTGTAAAATTAGGGTGTTGGACTAGATGGTTTAGATGTATGATTTAATCAGGTCTAGATATATGATTTAATTTTCAAATCAATAGTTGATGTTTTCACTAGTTAGCATAATAGACAAACATTACAATGTAGGTATATAAAATATACCTAAAGAATATAAGGATTAAAATACAGAAATCTCTTCTTCCAGGGAGAAAAACATTTTCTCTCTGTCAAATATTTCATCTCTTTTCAGTTCTCTCCCTCCCCCCTCTCACCCTCTCTTTCTCCACATATATGAATATATCTGTAAATATACATACATATATATACATATAGACAGACAGACAACTTATAGAAAGAATAGGACTCAAGACTACATCCCGATACTCTTACTTAATAGCTGTGTGGACTTAGGCAAATCATCTGGAAGAGAGATGCTGATCTAGATGAGCTCTAAATTTCCTAGATTTCCCCTGATGGAATGAGTGAATGAGAACTTATTCTAATGCTCATATAGACAAGTGAAGTAGACCTTGTGGGGTACTTAGAGTTTAGTCAGCTATCAAAGAAGATATCCTGGGTCATCTACAGGAATCTTGACTTTTGTCTTAACATGAACTTTGAGGAGTTTGGAAGACAGAGTAATGCTGGAAACTTTGTACAGCTCTGCCTTCCTTAAATCCAATTCACTTTCAAGTCAAGACATCACTCCATTATATCACTGGCCCTCCTCAAAAATGAAGGAGGAACAACAACAAGCTTCCTTGAGACTCCAGGTCTCTGATCCTTTGATTTATTTTTTTATGTCATCAGCAAATTACAAGTTCTCTAAATCTTCCTATACTTTGAGTGTCTTTCATCTCACCCTCTCTATCCCCAAATGAGTCCTTTATATACTTCAAGTCTACCTTTATTAAACCTTTGTTAATATTTTTGTTTCAATGATGACCCACACAAAAAAGACAAATATGTAAATATTCCTTTCAAGCTGTCATTCAAAAAAAATAACTCACATTTACATGGTGCTTTCAAGTTAACTACAAATGGCTATTTATGCATTATTGTATTCTGACTTCAATATCACTATGATTGAGGCTGTATAATTATCAATATTTCCATTTTATAAGCAAATCATTAAACAGGTAGGACTTTATTAAGAGCCTACTAGGAAATGGAAATACAAGAACAACAAAATCATCCCTGCTTTCAGTGAGGTACATCAGGAGAAAACCGTACATGTGTAGGTATATATATATATATATATATATATATATATATATATATATATATAGCATTTATAAAGTAAATGCTAGTTAATGGAAGGTAGGAGTAGGGAGTAGACTGGAGCAGGAAAGGACATCAAGAAAGATTTCATGTAAGAAAGTGGGACTTGAGTAGAGCATTCTGAAGGAAACTGGTTCTAACAAGGAGAAAGGAAAAGGAAATACATTCCAAATGTGAGCAACAATCAATAAGAAGATAAGAAAACTGAAACACAGATCAATGACTTTGACCATGTTCATAGAACTTTTAAGTAGCAGAGTTTGATGACTTTTGGCTTTTCATTTTAAGCCTTTTCCAGAATAAGCATATTGTCTGTGGAAAATTCAAGGGCTAGTAGATAAAGGTTGAAAATAATATACCATAATCCATTAAGTAGTAGCCTTTCTGTTTAGTTAACTCCATTGATATTATAATTGGATTTTCAAAGCATTCTTGTTTTATGCAAATTGTAGGAATATTTGGTGATCAAATGAATGGAGACAGAAAATACAATAGAAAAATAGTTTTAGAATCAGAAGATCTAAGTGAATCTTAACCCTGATACTTTATTTCTCTTTGATCATGGACAAATCACTTAATCTTTCCATCTCAGTTTCTTTATCTGTAAAGTGTGGCATAGTAAGAAAATGCCTACTTTAGAAAAATTTATGAAGAAAATATTTGTAAATTATTATATTACAGGATGAGATGAATTTAGAACTGGAAAGTATTTTACTGTTAAACATGTTATTATTAGCAAAATGCTAAACACCTTAAGGTATTATGATAAATAAAGCTGGTTTACAAATTTTTTTCTATTTCTAGCATTTTATGACAATAATGCATATAGCATGATAGAGTCATTCTTTCTTCCAAACTGACTCTCTTAGAAATCAGTGTTATTGCTCTTTAATGGACTTGTGGAAGGAAGAACTCTTATTCATATCCCAGATCCTCATTGAAATGTCCTAGTTTTCCACATCTTTTAGCTATAAGAAAGTTTTTCTTAATTCTTAAAGTAAATCTTTTTAGCTAAAGTTACCTCATCTCATCAGATAAGAGCATTTGACTTCCATTCAACAAGTTTTCTCTCTTTTTTTTTGCTTTTTAAAATTTTTTTCAAGGCAGTGGGATTAAATGACTTGTTCCAAGTCACACAAACAGGTAATTATTATGCATCTGAGTCTGGATTTGAACTAAGGTTGTTATTATTCCAAGGGCAATGCTCCATCTAATGCACCACCTAACCGCCCCTTAGTTGCTAGTTCTCATTGTCATTACCTCTGAACTCCATTATCCTCATCTATTAAGTTTGTCTGTGTTTTCATAATTTCAGGCATTAGCAGAAATGGAGAAGAAATAATCTTAAATTACATTTTATTTCTTTCTTCCATCATCCATCTTTTTCTTTCTAGGTTGAAACAGCTCACTCCTACAACCACGCAAGAGATAGATGTATATAAACCACAAACACTGAGATTTTTGTGTACATTCAATTAGTTCAAAAATGATCTTTCTAAGGGAAATCATTACTTTATAATAGTATAAAAGTTTCTGAAGTCACATCAAGAATATTATTGCAAGAGGTGGCTAGTATCATGCTTCTGTTTTCCATTTGTATTTATTGTCACTGTACTTTCATTAAAATCCAGATAGAGGTTTGAAAGAACTCCTATTTGTTCAGCAAATACTTTTTAACCATAAAAGTGCTATCATACGTCCAAGTGTTTCTCTTTCAGGTACACTGATCTTTTCTCCTACTACTATAAAGATTTGCAATTGAAGCAGATATAAAGATTTGGGGATAAAGAAAAGGATATATGGTATACTCTTTGGAGAAGGTGGTAATCTTTTGTTATTTTTGATTTCTTTATTTGATTTCTTTATTATTCTTTAATCTATCTTTTGAAATTAGGATGCTAAATTATCTTTTAAGATGGGTCAAGTGAAAGGGGGTCAAGTCTTAGAATTAAAAATACTTGCATTCTAGTCCTGTTTCTGAAATTTAGTAAATATATAATATTCACTTGGAATCACAAGAAAACCTAATAATATGACAAAAGAATTGTCAATCAGGATTAGTTTTACTCACATTGATGAAATCAAACATAAAGATTTACTAGCATTAAAAATTAAATTAATTGTCAGACTTTGTAAAATGAGCTAGATATACTCATTTCTACTATTTAGATAATCATATATAAAAACATCAAAAATGAGATTAAAAAAGGTTGCCAATACTACATCTCCATTGTTGTTTTTGGTTTATATTTGATACCTATATAGTTTCATTAAAGTCCAGACGCAGGTTGGACAAAATTCCCATTTGTTCAACAATTTCTTATGAACTATGAAACACATTATCATGTTCCAAAGTGTTTTCCTTTAAGGATACTGAACTCTTTTAACCAGGAAGTTCCCACTACCATAAAGATGTTTAAGTAAAATACAAATAGGCATAAAGGGGTGGGAAGAAAGGTAAATTTTTCTTTGAGTAGTATAAGAAGTCCTTAGTTATCTAATTTCTTTTTTCTGAAAGTATTATGTTTAGATAGAGTTTTTAACAGGTATCTGAGCATTTTAAGTTGCTGAAAAGAGGAAGGGAAGGGTGCTATTTTACTCTTTGTGGGATGGGCAGTTTCACACTTTAGAAAAGAGTCTGAAATAAATGACCTGTAAGAATCTGTCCATTTCTAAATTTATGACACATCTATGATCTATGCCAACTTTCCTGTCCCAGCCCAGTACTGTTTTCATATAAATCTAATTCAGAAAACTCTAGCTTTTCTCCACAAAGAATCACAAGTTTAAAAATGAGAAATCTTTCTCTTCTCTTTTTCCTTCTGTTCCTTAACTCTGATATTATTTTCTCCTACTACCTCTCCTACACACCAATTGCATATGTGAAGACATCCCTAAGAAAAAAGAACTAGATATAGAGATCCCAATATAATCTCAAATCCAGGTTAGGGTTTAGGGTTTAAATTTAAAATTTAATTGCCCTCAATAAATGTCCTCAACTTAGTTAATATATATCTTCCAAGTAAAACTTTCCATTAAGTTGTAGGTTATCTATGACTCTCCACTTCACTCCAGGGCCTGCATTGCCCCTTCCAATAACTTTTCTTTTAGTTTTGTTTTTAGTTTTGTTTTGTTTTTTTGCAAGGCAATAGGGTTAAGTGGCTTGCCCAAGCCACACAGCTAGGTAATTATTAAGTGTCTGAGGCCGGATTTGAACTCAGATACTCCTGACTCCAGGGCCAGTGCTGTATCCACTGCGACACCTAGCCAATCCCCAGTAACTTTCCGTGAAACACCTTCTCCTCCTCTTTCCCACTACTCACAGCAGTTTGATACTGCAAGATAATTCCACCTGAGAAGGAAATCCTGTGACCACTGATAATGTAATTTGATTCATCCTCAATAATTAACATACTTCTACTCTATTATTCCCCATCCCCGTGATGCAGAATATCTAGTTACCATTGTTCAAACTGTATTCTTCATCTACTGACTATTCCATTATTCCCATTATCCTCAACTCGACCCAACCCCTTTCTCTCCCTACACTCAGCCACACACAAACACACACACACACACACACACACACACACACACACACGCACGCACATACACACAAACACACATGGTAAATCTATCCAATTCTTCTATCCTCTCTGGAATGACTTCTCCATAGGCAACAAATTAGATTTCATCTTAATCTTTTCCTTATGTATTTCCTCTATATTTTTGTATTTGGAGACATCATGTCCTCTTGATGACATAGCTTGTCTGGCTACTTTTTCAAACACTGTTTTTGCTTCATTTACTCAGAGACATTAGTCTTGGTATGGTAATTAAAATTGTTCCCCATTCACCCAGGTTATCCCTCTACCACTATCACTCAATAACCTCTCTTTTTTTTTAAGGTTCATTCATTACATATTTATCATCTCAATCAAGATTCAGGTGACTGGTGTATACAGATCTCTAAGATTCTCTCCTGCCTTCTTTACTGAATTCAGTGTCTGACTTTTTCTTCTCTTGCTCTCATACTAGGGGTCTTCAATAAAGATAAATAATGATAGTTCATCAAATGCCTTAATCTCTCAGTTTCTCAATTTATTCATTTACCTTGATTATTCTTCTACCCAATATGCAAAGAAAGTCAAACCCTTTATTGTGCCATCATCCCAAAATGTTTCATATCCATATTGATGAATGAATCTGATCATATGTTGTCATTCCACCTTTCCCTCTGTCTTACAACCCTAAACCCTTTTCTTTTAATGCCAGGTTACTTCAGTTCTTTCTCAGGTCATCAACACTGTCCTGGATTTATTTTTTTCCCCTTTCCCCATGTCAAATGCCTGATGAAGAATTCAATTTTACAATGTCATATTTTCTCATAAACTTTGACCCTTATATTTTATGTAGAAAAATGACCTTCAGGGGTGGCTAGGTAGCACAGTAGATAGAGCACTGGCCCTGAAGTGAGGACCTGAGTTCAAAAGTGACCTCAGACAATTAATCATTACCTCGCTGTGTGACCTTGGGCAAGTCACTTAACCCCATTGCCTTGCAAAAAAACAAAAAAAGAAAGAAATGTTAGATAAATGACCTTCCAAATCAAATTCTTGGATTATCTCTGAGAAATTCATGAAATCATGCTGAGTGGATCACTGCAAGTTGATGGCACATAAGCTCAATGGCCTGTCTTGAGAGCAAGGCAGTTCTTATCCTCTTCCTCAATTGTTTCACCAACCCATGTACCTAGGTTCTTTTCAAAAAATTTTTGCCTTACCTCAAGCTTCCACAGTTCTGCTTCATCCTATAATCTCAATTGAAAGCCTTACCTCATATTTTTCACTGAAAATGAGATTATTTACAGATACCTCCTTCCTCTCCCTGTCTTCATTTCACATCACTCAAAAGCCTTTTCTCATTATCTCCTCACTCACCCATTTTGCATAAAAAGGTGGCCTTTCTTTTGCTCATGTAAACTCCTCTAAACACACAAGTGATCCCACTATATGTTATTTTTTATAATATGTTGCCTCCTCTATTCTTTTTACTGACTCACTAATATTTAATAATTACCTGTTTACTAACTACTTATACAAATGCACATCTCCTCTAGCCTGAAAAACTCTTCATTTTATCTAATCCCCAGACTCCTCCCTTTCCTTGCTTCCTTTGAATCTAAGTCCCCTGTTTTTCAAGAAACCTATCCCAGCTGTGCAAATGTCACTACTAGGTCTATATATAAAAAAGATTAAAGAAAAGTGAGTGGGGAACTTATTTGAAGAAGCATATTTAAAGCACCTCTTTTTGTGGTGATCAAGAATTGGAAATTAAAGGAATACTCATCATTTGGGGAATGGCTGACAATTTTGACATGTGATTGTAATAATAATATTCTACTTTGATGATATTTTTCCATTGTTTTCAAAGACCATGACATCAGGGGAGCTGACACCATGACATGCATTGGATTTGAATGAAGGGTGCTGTGCTAAGGCAGCAATCTCACTTTCTCCTCCAGTCATTTAGGTCAATTGGTTATATATATATATATATATATATATATATATATATATATATATATATACTTGGCAATATATATATTCATCTATCTATCTATCTATCTATCTATCTATCTATCTATCTATCTATCATCTATCTATCTAACTATATGAATCAGGACAACTAGAGATAACACTGAATACAAGGCCATCAGGAGGAAATTACTTGCCCAAATCACACAGCAAGAAAATAAATGTCTAAGGCCTCATTTGAATTTAGGTTCTCCTGACTTCAGGGCCTGCCCTCTAGCCACTGTGCCAACTGTCTTCATTGTGCTATAGGAACCAAAAAGCATATGATTAAAAAAAAAAAAACAGAAAAACTTTCATGAACTGATACAAAATATAATGAACAGAAGCAGGAGACTCTTTTATTTAGTAACGATATTCTATGATGATCATCTGTTAATGACTTAACTGTTCTTAGCAATATAATGATCCAAGATAGCTCCAAAGTACTTATCCACCTCCAGTGAAAAACCTCCCAGAGAGTGAATGCAAATTGAAACATACTATTTTTTACTTTATATTTTTCTTTTTTTATGTTTTTCATAACATGACTAATATAGAAATATGTTTTGAATTTTGCATATGTATAATCTGTATCAAATGGCTTACTGTCTTAAGTGGAGGGGAGAAAAATAGAGAATTTGGAAGTCAAAATTTAAAAAAAAAACAAATGTTAAAATTATTTTCCATGCAATTGGGAAAAACAATGTATTATTTAAAAAAGTTTTTTTTAAAAAGTCTTTCCCAGATCTTAATCATTACACCTTCCCGCTTACAGAATATTCTTAATTTAAACTGTATATATAGATATGTATATCTTGCTTGCATGTAATTCTTTGTATTTGCATGCTGTCTTCCCTGTGAGCTTCTTGAAAACAATGTTTGTATTTATTCTTCCCCCGACCCCTTCTACCCTTATCACTGTGTCTTAAACATAGTAGACCTTTAGTAAATTCTAGTTACCTGACTGACACAGCCCCATTCCTAAGTAAAAGGAATTGGCTTTAGAGATTACAATTTAATTTCGATTCCAATTTTGGATTTAGAGACTCAATTTGAGGTGAAACTGAAGAAATGGAAATACTGAGCTTTAGAAAGCAAAGTTAACTTTTCCTTTCTGATATTCTTCCTGCAAATTACATCTTGTATAATGTTATGTTTTTCTAAAAGTCTCCCCTCTATACCGCCCCTGAGCTGATATGAGACTATCCATTTGCTCTGTATTTGATGAGAAATTTCCTTATATTTTGTATCCTGAATCCTATACATTAAAAACTCCTGGAGTTGATTACTGATGCTAGTCATTAGCTTTAAGATCCTAAGTCATTTCAAAGTCATTGTCACTCACTACTGTTAAATGTTAAGTGTGAGAGGGTTAAGTATTTCTAGATGAAGAAATCACATATATGCCTCAAATACTGGTCATAAAGCCAGTCTTTTCCTCAATACCTTGTTTCCTTTTTCAAGGATTAAAGACTAAATGATTTTTTTTCCTTTTTGAATCATTACCTGGATTATCTTGTTATCAATCATTTGAAAGAAAAAATTAAGCAAAGAATTGTACAGCACAAGTAACTATGGCTGAATGCCTTAAGAACACCCACATTTAAATCTTTAGTAATTGCCCTGATCCTGGTTACTGGGACAGGTGGAGGAGTTCGGGAGGTAGCTAAATCCTTGGTGTTCTCTGTAAAGTGTTGAGTAAGATAATGCCATATTAACTTAGTCGTTATTCCTCTGATCACTGATGTACTTCGAGATTTATGGTGAAAGGCCAAGTGAGTATTTCAAATCAATTTGATTTCAGTTCTAGTCTTCCAAGGACAAGGCTGCTGGTACAGGGTTCGTTTTTTTTGCAAGACTTTTCAGAATTACTATTGATTTCTGGTTGCAAGTGCCACCTACTGGTCAGAAGAAATATGTGCAGCTTAAGACTTGCCCTTAGCTGACTAAATTTGTATCAAGGGAAGAGAAAAAATACATTTTGTGTGCCAAGAAACTAATTCATCCATATACTGGGGATCAAATTTACCTGTGAACAATATTGAATCAACAAATCTGTTCAATAGCAAAGGGATGTTCTCCAATAATTGGCTGTCCAGATACTAAGGCTAATATTCTTAAATTTGAAGATTGTATATAGTGCCTGTACAAAGCACCGCGAGAAATACCTTAGCAAACATTAATCTTGAAAATTCATAGCTCAATCAGTCAATAAATGTAATAATCCTGGAGCAATTTCTGGAACTACAAGAGCTTTATAAACTGTCGCATTTCCTGTAGCTATCATCACAGTTCAAAAGCCTCACTAACTATTTGAGACCTGTCAGGGAAGCAAAAAAGGGAAATAAGGCATATTGTAGGAGTCCATTTATGAGATTTAGGAATATATTTTGCACAATCCTGTGACTCATACTTACTGCTGGCTTGCAATTATTCTCAGTGTTTTTATTTTTACTTTTTTGTTTGTCTGTTTTAAATGAGGGGGGTGGGTAAGAGAAGGTAGTTTGATTTTTCCAAGGACCTAATTCAATTCTCTTATTTTTCTCTCTGCTAAAAGAAGGATCACAATTTTAAAGATCAGTTTCTAGGCAGAAAAAAAGATTCTAAGCTTACAATTTTAACTTTGGGGTTCTCCTTGAAACTCACAGATAGAAACATGAAATTGGTTCTTTTTCTGTCCAAGCATACTTTTTATTTCATTTATAAGCAATTGAATGTGTATGAGGAGCTAATTAATTATTAATAATCCATTATGCATGCTACCCTTAGGCAAATCCCTGTGGATTAAAATGTAGCTTGGGGACATTGGAAAGGAACTCTTAGTATTAGCAAGTTGTCTTCCAGATTCAGGGAGACACACCAGAAATGATCAATCAAGCAAGGACTAGAAGTATTGAACACCTACTTCTTAAACAGGTGCCATTGGTTCCTTAATTTTTGTGTCTAGAAATTAGCTCTACTGTCAGAGTCAAAGAATAAATCATGCAAAAGAAAAAACCACTCATGTAAAAATATAAAACTCTCTCTTTTATGTTTTCCTATAGTTATATAACATTTCTCTCTGCAGCATTGCAGAATCTCCCCAAAAGCAGAAATCCTCTTGATATCTGAAGAAGAGTCAGAAATAGTCATAGGCAACAGACCACTTTTACCCTACCCCAGTAGTGTCCCTTGTAGGAAGTATGCTTTAATATCTCATAAACCATACATAAACATACAAGCAATTATGCTCTGGGAATCTAACCAGTGACACTCTTGAATTTATCTGTGTTTTTATATGTTTTCCCATCCAGATGAAAATTAGAGTTAAGGAAAGGAATTTTTAAAATTTATTTTGTATCTAGTTAATATGTTATCATAACAAGCTCTGATAGTAATCCCTACTGAATTGTTCCAGAATTTTGTTGTATGGAATATACTGTTGGTGACTTGAGAATGACTTTCATCATATAGAAGATTTCTAGTAGTGTGGGTTATGTTATAATGATATTTGGCTTTTTGTTTTTGTTTTTGTTATTGTTTGCTGTTTTCTAGCTTGTTTGTTTTGGCAGAGAAATTTACATCCCAATAGGACAGTAAAGAGTGTTGCTTGGGGAAAGCAATCAGTTAGAATCTCTAGGAAGGGACATTAATATTCTACTTCCTTAATAAGAAGAACTCAGCTGTCTTTGGACTTTATGCAATAGACTGAAGTGATACATTGATTATCTATATGCTGGAATTTTAGATCTTAAATTAGGAATTAACCCCCTCACCTTATCTTATCATGAACTTAGTACCTCTTACTACAACTTCATGTTTTTATTTGAAAAATTTGGAGATTTCAGGAAAGGATAAGCTGGTAATAATGCACTTTGAATCAGATTGCCCTACTACAATTGGAAATGTGCAGCTTAGTAGACACAACTTCTTTTAGGAGAGTTTTTAAAATTAGCAATACTGTTACTAAATGCAGAAATAAAATTTACTCCAGTAAGAGGGAAAGAATAAGAAGGGATAGTTTAAGAAATCAAATAGAAGAACAAAATGGGGACCTTTGGAATCTTCAGCTTATGTGTCATAAAGGAAACCTAAGATCCAAGGGATCTTGAAAATAATGAAGAAAATGTGATATTAACTAGCAATAATAGTTCTTTAAGGTTCTGAAACACTTTACATAAATTATTTCATTTCATCCTCCAAATAGTCCTTTGACTAAGTAGTTTAAGTATTATCATCCCCATCTTATAACTAAGGCAACTGAACTTCAGGTTAAATAATTTATACTAGATCACAAAGGACAGTAAATAGAGGAACTGAAAATAAAAACCTACTAATGCCTTCACATTCATTGCTCTTTCCTTTCTATCACTTTGTGATTAGGAGGCAAAATGTGTGATATGGGAAAACTGTACAAGTTTGGAGAAAGGGAGATCATGAAGGGTTAGAGTGATTCACAAAAGTTTCAAGGAATTAAGAAGGCAAGGAAAATGCTTTCATTTTACAACAATTTCCTAGACTTATGATGCTATGATTCACCAACCCACTGAGCCTTCTCTTTTGAAATCTAAATGCAGGGGAATAAATCATCTATTGTAACTAGCATCATAGACAGTTTTCTCTGTTTAACTTTTAAAATCCTTCAGGACAAACTAGTTTTATAGTGATGTCATATTACTTCCTCTTATACTTGCTAATTTTTAGCTAAACTAGTTTATTTACTATTTTCCATGTATGACATAATGGAGTGAGGTGTTTAGGGGATAGAATAATAGGCCTGGAGTCAGAAAGGCATGATATGAAATCCTTGCTAGCTATATGACCCTGGTTAAGTCACTTAATCCTATTTACCTCCATTTCCTTATCTGTAAAATGAGCTAGAGAAGGATATGACAAACTACTCCAGATTCTTTGTCAAATGAGGTCTGAAAGAGTCAGATGTGACTGACACAACTGAACACAGAAGCATGAAATACAGTTTCCCACCTCCATAATTTTCTGCACATTGGTCTTGTTCCCTATCTCCATCTTTTAGAAGTCTGAAGTAGCACCTCCAATGTAAGATATTTAATGATGTTCTACTTATTGGCAAATCCTTGCATATCCTGAATAACATTGTCTCTCTGTTTCTCTCTTTCAGTCGCTGTCATATTCAAACACACATAAATAGAAATACATTATACACATATATGCATGTATATATATATATACATATGTTGCTTTAATGATTTTATATATATATGTATTATATATACATATTTTCACACATACATTCATGTTGTATCTATATATCTATATGCATTGCTGTTTTGGCACCTAAAAATATGATTTCCTTCTTAGTTCTCTTGTATCCCCAATGTATAACAGAGTGTCTTAAAATTATTTACTCAAATTGAATAATCATCATTGTCTCTTTTGAAGAAATTTAGACAGTTTAAGTGGTGCTGGGCTTACCTAATTAGTTTTAGCCTTACTTTAGAACAGACTTCTCTGTCTTAAGTAATTTATCAGCCTCAGTGTCTTTAGCATCAAAGACTGCAGACATCGGGAATCATAAGTGACATCTATTTGTAAAATTCAATCTATCATTTAGTTGTAAATTAATCTATCAATTAAATCTATCTTGTCCTTAAAAACAAATATAATAATAAATAAATAAAATAATATAATAATAAAAATAAATAATATAAATAAATAAATAATAAATAAAATAAAATAATATAATAATAAAAGACAAATATAATAAGAGGTCTGCTAATAAGACCTCACTAACTGAAAAAAAACTGGTTTTTGTCAATTTAATCTATCATTTTAAGGATTTTTAATTACACAGAAGGAAGATACTGAAATTAAGAATGGGACTGACTTTGTGTATCTCTCATAATAAGAGGGAGGAAGAGTATACCTGCAATATTGTACCTCCAAAAGCATGACTATTGTGAAAGAAAGGGGGCAAAGAAAAGGGTAAGATAAATTTCCATTTTGTCATATGACATACCTATTAAAATTATCTTCCTTTATGGATTATATCATTTAGCTATTATCATTTGAAGTTAACTGTTATTGCAATAAACAGCAAATTTACAAGAAAATTTCAGGACTATATTAGGATGGGGAAGATAAATTTTACTTATAATCTACCAAGTACTAACTTTGGTATTTGAAAGAAGCAACTGTTTTCTCTTAATATGTTTAATATTCTGTTGAACAATTTTCTCTTGCAAAACAAAATACTTTAGAAGAATTTGGAGACCAGAAATTGCAATACACAACTCATCCCTGACATTAGTGATAGTTCTGTATTTTGTCAATCTGTCTTTTTTTAATGTTTCATAGCAAAGTATGTGATATTCATTTTGATTCATAACAATACAAATTAGGTCATCAAGTCTAATACCTACATTTTATAGATCAAAAAATTGAGGCTTAGAAATGAGAAATAATTTGCCCAAAGTCATACCATTGATATATTTTGAATGGCAGAGTCAGAATTGAAATGTTTCATTCGAAATCAGGTTGGTGAGTGGCAGTCAATCAAATTTTATTAAACACCTACTATGTGCCAGCTCTTTGCTAAATACTAAGGATCCAAGAGCTAGATAAAAGACAATCGTCAAGGAGCTTTCCTCATGAAGTTTTTTCTGAAAAAATTTTAGCACACAGGAAACAATGTGGTGAAACATAAAGGATACTATATTTCTAGTGAAAGAATCAGAATTTGAATCCTAAGCCTTTAACATAGGCAAGTGACAACATCTCCAAGCTCAGTTTCCCCAATTACTAATGAAAGGGGTTGAGTAAATAGTCCATGAGGTACCTGCTAACTCTAATGAACCTTTGTACAAAATTGCTATTAGATAGGGAATTATATATGAGTCCCCCCACTTTTCCCCTAATAATCTCACCAAAAATAGAAGGGAAAAAAACCCTGTTATTTTGCTTTCTATATAAAATGTGCTGAGAGAACTACTGTAGAATACCTCATTTATTATTTTATAGACTGTGCATTTATTCCCACAAGCAAGTTATGCTATAAATTCCACAAGGGCAGACCTCATTCTCATGTCTTATTCATCTGTGTATTCTCCATTTCAATTTTTTAGAGAATGGGCATTCACCATTGTTGGATGAGTGGATAAATGACATGGACATTTTGAGTTCTAATATTCTTAAATTGGAAGAGTCAATAAATAGAAATGTAGAAATATAAATAACAGGGTAATTAAATGTAATATGAGATTATATCTGCTAAAGTCATACTCAGAATTCTGTATTATACTCTAATATCTTACCTACTTTTGTTTTAGCATTTAAAG
The DNA here is from genome assembly GCF_037893015.1 of Macrotis lagotis. NCBI lineage: Eukaryota > Metazoa > Chordata > Mammalia > Peramelemorphia > Peramelidae > Macrotis > Macrotis lagotis. The sequence goes on along the minus strand of NC_133658.1, from coordinate 768,895,248 downwards.
TGATTATAGTCCTTGATCATTAGAGCTTTAGGAAGTTATCAAAATCTAGAATACATAACACACACAACTAGAGGAAACCTAGAAGTTTTTATTCATCTGAAAGAGAAGACAAACTGGACTCTTAAAAAGTGTAGAAAGTGGCTCCAGGAGGATTTGTAGTTATTGATTGAAATTAAGTTTATTGTAAGGACACACAGGAACCATTGTCAAACCAACAACTCATCAACAGTGACTGTAATCCTCTATAGTCCTCTTCAAGTCTTAGAGCAGCAACCTGAAAAATTTTGGTTTGCCTTAGACTCCAGATACCTGATTATTGCCTCATCAATGAAGAACAAGGAATTAATGGAGGCAGTAAGCTACTCCTCCAAGTACTGAGGAACACAAAAGAGGCCTTTATAAGTCATGTTGATGTTGATAAGTCTTTTCCACTCATGTGTGATAGCTCCATTTGGGGCTTTCTTGGCAAAGATATTGGAGTGTTTGTCATTTCTTTCTTCACTCATCTTACATATAAGGAAATTGAGGCAAACAGGCTTGCCAAAGTCATACAGTTAGTAAGTTTATGAGACCAGATGTAAATCATAAAGATGACTCTTCCTGATTCCAGGCTCAGTGCTCCATCCATTGTGCCACCCAGATGCCCCAAGGTAAATCATAGAAGCATAGATTTAGAGCTAGAAAGGCCCAGAGGATTTTTAGAGATGAGGAAACTCAGGCCTAGAAATTGTCTCATGCATAACTAGTAAGCATGAGAAGAAATAGAATTTGAACTCTTCCAAGTATGATATATTGTCTTTAGTTTCTAGCATAATCAAGATTATGATGTTCACTCTATCATGCTGCCTCTGATAGCATTCTTAGTTAGTTAAAAGCTATTTTTTGAATTACTTCCATTTACTTGCTTGTTTTGGGTTTTAATTTCAATTGAGGTTCTATCCCACAGATAACAAATGAGGGTAGAATATGTACTTGAAGTTTATCTTTCTTTTTCAACTAGTCCTGAACAGTTTATTTTATTTTTTTTAAAAAAATGTATTTATTTAAAACAATGGGGTTAAGTGACTTGTCCAAGTTCACACAGGCAATTATTAAGTGTCTGAGGCCGGATTTGAACTCAAGTCCTCCTGACTTCAGGGCTGGTGCTCTACCACTGTGCCAACTAGCTGCCCTTGAACAGAATATTTATGGGAAAAAGAGAGGGTTTGGTGTGATTGTAAGTTTTATATATAGCTATCATTTCATTATCAAGAAAGAAAAGATGTCAGTAGAAAGCAATTCCTAAGAAACAAAAATGTTAATAGATAGTGATATGTGATGATCACAAAGGTATTGGTATTAACATAGGATTGGTATTAACATAAGGTTTGTGCCTTTCAGTAAAACTCATAGGCTAACACTATCATTGCTATCTACCAAGGCAATCATTTACTCTAATATGTACCTGAAAATGAATGTTATCTGCAAGAACCCAGCAAATAGCTATTCTGTCTTTGCTTTATATAATCATAGAAAATCAACTACCACTTCAGGGTAAATATTGTACTTTTGGACAGTTTTAATAGTTAAGAGTTTTATTATTTTTTCTGATGTTTCAAATCAATTTATTGGTTTTACTATTTAGTCAAAAAATATTGAAAAAATAGAAGTATATAATATTTCTAGAAGACAGGTAGTGGACGTATGATTTCATTGGTATAAGAAAAATTATGGTATGGAAACCAGTTCAGTTTTTGTACTTTCTTTGCAATTTGAACTTACCTAGAGTCATACAGATAATATGTCAGACATGGTACTTGAACCTAGGCCTACCAGACTCCAATGCTTTCTGTTTTCTGTAGAACATTGTCTCTCTAGGAAATATTAATGTTTTTATCTTGTTTTTAAAGATAATAGTGGTAAAAAAGCAAATTTCTGTTAGCTATTAATTAGATATATAGTCGAACCTCAGATGACAATAGTTAATGTACACATTAACCTTAAATTCATGACTTATTAATTTGGAACAAGATAACTGGAAACATCCCTGAGGGATAGTATGGTATCCAGGGGACAAATGGATAGAGCACTGGGCTTAGAATCAGTAATAATCATCTTCTTGAGTTAAAATCCAGCCTTGGACACCATCTGTGTGACTCTGGGCAAGTAAATTGATCCTTTTTTGTCTCAGTCCCTCTTCTATTAAATGAGTTGGAGAAGGAGATGACAAACCACTCCAACATATTTTCCAAGAAAACCCCAAAATGGGTCTTGAAAAGTCAGACTCAACTGAATGACTGAACAAAATATATAACTAACAATAGTAGTTAACCTTAAAACCTTAACAAATATTTGTTGACTTTATACAATATTATCAAATGACATATGGAGAATTCTCTTAGTGGAGAATACACTAAGTATAACCAATAATTTACATCTAATCTCTTTAATGGTAACCTTGAGATACCTCATAGAGAGCAACATGAGAATATTAAATATAGCATTTTAGATTCATAGAAGTACCAATTATGATTTCAATAATGTTTGATAATAGCATTTAATTTTAACTTGTCAATGCTTTTTAGGCAAAGATTTTTAAACTAAAAACAAACTAAAATGGATACAATTTTGTGAATCTAAATTATCATTCTCCATGGTCACATAATTCTATTCATGAAACATTTCAAGATGGTGAAAAAGAAAATAGATTAATTTGTGCTTAGTACAGTTTTTCTTGCAAGGATATTTTACTAAATTGTATTTCTTTAAAAAAATTGGAAGTCTTGGATATGTCCCTGGGACAAACTACTGCAACTTTCATGTTGGTATTAATAAATGGACCAATATTCTTTGAGATCAGTTATCCAATCAATTTAAAATCAACCTATGCTGATACATATCTCTCAGTCTTATTCACAAGACTACTGTGAATGAACATGTCAAGTTCTTTACTGAAATCAAGCTCTATTACCTCTATACTACTATCCTTATCTATCAATCCCATATCCCTGTCATAAAAGGAAATATGCTTAGTCTGGCATGACTTATTTTTGATGAAATTATGCTAGATTTTAGGAATTATTACCACTTTTTATAAGTGCTTACAAATACTGCTTTTAATAATGCACTATAAAATTTAATTAATAATCAGTTACATTCTAAAGGTAAAATTCAGAAAAAATATGCTTTCTCACCTTTCCAAAAATATTTGTCTATTCCTATACTACATGATATTGAAAGATCATTTATAATAGCACCTTAATCATATGCATAGATTTTAATATTATGCATAGTAAATACCATGAAAAACAAAATTTCATCTATGCTTAAAGACTTTAATTTTTCCCAAATTCTTGTTTATTCTTACCTTCCGTTTGCTACTAAGCATTTCTGTTGAGACCAATATAAGATAAATATCACCATAGAGGCAATAAATGTTCAATGTATATTTTTATTCATATAACAGAAAACTTGTTACTTCTTAGTGGTAGACTAAAAAAAAACCTGGCCAAAATGCAGTTCCTATGTGATTTTTCCCATTATATTCTTCAGGTTCATTATTATATTACAAATGGAACAATATGTTGGTAGTGTAGAAAATTTAAAAATGGATAAAGAACATTAAATACATAATTAAATACATTAATTACTTTATTAAACATATGATTCAGGACATTCAGGATATTTCAAGGGGTGAGCAATTCCTGTCAATGGTCTGGAATCAATTGTACTGATTTATTGTGCAAGAGTGTTGGGCCAATCATTGTTCAAAATAAATTTTAAAATGTGCTCTTCTCTCTCTCTGAAGTCATGTGCAATGGTATGAAACATTGCATATATTCTTAGTTTATATATTGTTTGGTTTCCTAAATGTCATATTTTTTAAATGTTTTTTAATCTTTATTATTGAGCATGACTCAATTTATGAAGGGAGGAACTCAACATAATTGAACATATCAATAGCAAAACCAACAGAAATCACATGATTACCTCAATAGATGCTGAAAAAAAGACTTTGACAAAATACCACATCCATTCCTATTAAAAACACTACAAAGTTTAGGAATAAAAAGAGTTTTCCTTAAAATAATAAATAGTATATATCTAAAACCATCAACAAATATGTAATGGGGATAAACTTGGAGCATTTCCAATAAAATCAGGGGTAAAACAAGGATGCCCATTAATACTATTATTATACAATATAGTATTAGAAATGCTAGTTTTAGCAATGAGAAGAAATAGAAATTGAAGGAATCAGAATTAGCAATGAGGAAGCAAAGCTTTCACTCTAGGCAGTTAATAAGATACTATACTTAAAGAACTCAAAAATATCATGTAAAAAAACTCCTTGAAACAACTAACAAATTCAGCAAAGTAGTCAAATATAAAATAAATCCACATAAATCAATAGCATATATATGCATGCATGTATGTATGTATGTTTATATATACATATATATATATGTATATATGAACAACGGAGCCCAAGAGCAAGAGATAAAAAGAAAAATTCCATTTAAAGTAATTATAGACAACATTAAATGCCTGAGAATCTACCTCCCAAGACAAACTCAGAAATGATATGAGCACAGTTATAAAGCACTTCTCATCCAAATAAAATCAGATCTAAATGATTAGAAAAATGTCAATTGCTGGTGTTTGGGTAGAGCTAATATAATAAAAAAAATGACAATTCTGCCCAAATTAAATTACTCATTCAATGCCATACCAATCAAACTACCAAATAACTATATTATCAAGCTAGGAAAAAATAGCAATAAAATTCAGGTCAAGAATACTGATGGAAAAAATGTAAAGGAAGGTGGCTTAGTTCTACTAGATCTACAACTATACTATAAAGCAGCAGTCATCATAACTACCTGATACTGGTCAAGAAATAGGGTAGTGGATATGTGGCTTAGGATAGGTTCAAAAGAAAACATAGTCAATGCCTAAACCTGAAGACATCAACTTCTGGGATAAGAACTCTCTATTTGACAACAATTGTTGGGAAAACCAGAAAATAGTATGGTAAAAACTAGGCATAGACCTACATCTCACACTCTATACTAAAATAAGGTCCAAATAGGTACAGGATTTAGACATAGAGTGACACCATAGATTAATTAATAGACCAATAAATACTATATCTATCATATCTATGGAAAGGGAACTAATTTATGGAGAACTGCATCAAATTTATAAGTTTACAATTCATTTATCAATTGATATATGGCCAAAGGATATGAAGTTTTCAAATGAAGAAATTAAAGCTATATACAATCATGTGAAAAAATGCTCCAAATCATTATTAATTAGAGAAATGCAAATGAAAACAACTCTGAGGTAACACCTTATGCCTACCAGATTGGCTAAGATGAGAAAAAGAGAAAATGATCAATGCTGGAGAAGTTATGGGAGGATCAGAATGAAGATGCATTGCTGGTGGAGTTGTGAAATTATAAAACCAGGGGCAGTTAGGTGGCACAGTAGATAGAGCACCAGCCCTGGAATCAGGAGTCCCTGAGTTCAAATCCGGCCTTAGACACTTAATAATTACCTGACTGTGTGGCCTTGGGCAAGCCACTTAACCCCATTGCCTTGAAAAAAATTTAAAAAAAAAGAAATGATCAAACCATTTTGGAAAGCAATATGGAACTATGCCCAAAGATCAATAAAACTGTTCATACCCTTTGACCCAGAAATTCCAATTCTAGACTATATATAGAAGAAATCACAACAAATGGGAAAAGTTCCATATATTTTGGAATATATTTCAAAATATTCCTAGCAGCACTGTTTGTAGTGGCAAAGAATTGGAAATTGAGGGGATGCTCATCAATTGAGGAGTGGCTGAACAAATTATGGTGCATGAATGCTATGGAATATTACTGTTCTATAAGAGACCATAAATGGTTGGACAGCAGAAAATCATGGAATGAATTAAAGGATGTGATGCTCACCCAAGGAACCAGAACCAACAGAAAAATGCAACATTAATAACAACATTGTGAGATGATTAACCTTAGTGGAAGCAGCTCCTCTCAGAAGTTCAGAGAGCTAGGATAGCTTTATTAGTCCAGCTATAGGCAATGTCATCCAGAGAAAGAAAAACAAAACAAAATAAAACAAAAATAAATTTAAAAAATCAGAATCTGATGAACAATTTTTAAAAAAAATATCTCTTCCTATCTCTTTGCCTTAATCCTGTTTCCTCATACCGAAAATGACTAATCTGTAAACATGTTTATCACACATATCTATGTACAATGTACCTTACTGTTCAGTGCTAAAGGGAGGAGGGCTGGGAAGTGGGGGCAAAGGGAAATTTCGTAACTTACATATGCATATGAATGTTGAAAAACTTTCATAACATATATTTGTAAAAATAAATATTAACAAAAATTATGAAGGGAGAAGGGTTATTGAAATTAAAAATAAGAATATTCAAGTAAAGCTTTTAAAAAGTGAGTTAAAGATGATGATGTCCATCAAATCAGAATGTGATTAGAAAATGCATTTTTTTCTCACCATATTTCACTGAATCTTCTTCATTTTGTTCTGATTAAGCACTGTTTTTTGCTTTATACTACATGAGCACAAGTCACTGCTTTGTTGGTTTGTACTTTTAAAATGATCACTAATAACTCAAACAACCTCAGGAAGCATATGAATTGTAAAAAATTCCAGTGGGCAGAAATTAAACCAAAAAGAATCATAAACAGCTTAGGAGGTTGCTTCTTTATGTTGCATTTCCCCCCTTTAAATAAAGTCAAAAGAAGTAATTCAGAACTGAGGAGGACTGTTGTCAGGGGATCAATGGTGTCAGTTCCTGTTTTCTGGCACAAAAACAGTGGAAAATGTTCACTTAACTAAAAGTGGAATAGAAAAATAAAACAGGAAAATTTTCAAAAGAGAAATTCATTTTGTAGTGATGCTTGAAATAAATCAGGGGTACCTCTACAAGACATCCAAGAGTTATCCACAGATAGTAACTATTCAAGTCAGAATGATAGCCTCATAGAATTCTAGAGGTGGAAATGAATAATGCTCAGAAGTCCTCCAATCATCCCTAAAGCTGATATTCCCTCTTCAATATCTGACTGATCTGATTTAAAATTCCAGTTCAGCTACTTATTTCCTGTATGACCTCTGGGAAATAACTTTTCTTCTCTGAGCCTCGATATTCTCATTTCCAGAGTTGGGGGTTAGACTTTTTGTTCTTGACAGTCTTTTCCTGCCCTAACTCATGTTTCTTTGGCCATTGATAGATTACTCTTCAGTCTCTGATTATTTCCAGGAATCACCTACTCTGCTTCACAAGTTAGGCTGCCCCTTTGTTGGACATCTATTGAGAATAGAAAATTTTTCCTTCCACTGAAGAAAAAAATTGTTCTTTACTATAACTTCTACCTATTAATTTCTAGTGCTACCTCTTCTTGGTCCAAGCAGAGGAGTGTAATCTTTCTCCTAAATGACATTTAAACAGTGAGTGTGTTTCTAAGATTACAGTTTCCATGGCATCCTACGTATCTAGTATGTTTACTTTCTAAACCTTACATCTTATTAAGTACTATATTAATTATTACTAAAGATAGTTATATTCATTTCATCAGCTCATTTGTTTCCCAAATCAGCCTATTTATATCAAGCATTAGCTTCATGTTCTGATTGATGGTTAATGGCAGAGAGATTTCTCCTTAGGAATAATAAGTGATCATTTTCCTCTGAATAATAATGTGTTTTCCTACACTTAAATTTAAAACCTAAGTTTAAAACTCTAAAAATCAATAAAAACACCAATTATATATACAAAATGTAATAAAACTGTTATCTGTCATAGAGAGTAGAGTGTTTTATTTAATAAACAAGTCCAATTAATATAGAATTACAATACATCTCAAATAGACATTTTTTAATTTTTAAAGAATTAGAATGCAATTAAATGTTTAAAGCTAAAAATCTATTAAGCATATTAGTTGTTCATCTCTGAAAACACACCAGTTTTTCATTGAGCCTAAATATAGTGTGGTGCCCCAAAACAAATCTGACATACCTGGTATAGAATGCCCAGGACAAAATAGAGTGAATTATTAGCCTACCTTGTTTTGAGTGCTATATTTCTAATAATTCAGTCTTTGGTTACGTTAGCTTTATAACAGTCACATTACAATATTAACTGATACTCAGGAAAATTACTAATGGTGAAGGAACTTGAAACCATGACATTTCAAGAATGTTTTGTTTCTCACCTCTTGAAATCCCTCCTTCTCTTCAGTCCATCTCAGACCTTCTACTTTAAAGACTTCCCTGATCACATCAGCTAAAATGATCTCTACCTCCAACTTTCTTTTTTTCTTTCTTTTTTTTTTTGTTTTTAGGTTTTTGCAAGGCAATTGCTCAAGGCCACACAGCTAGGTAATTCTTAAGTGTCTGAGGCCGGATTTGAACTCAGGTACTCCTGACTCCTGACTCTATCCACTGTGCTACCTAGCCACCCCTGCCTCTAACTTTTCAAGTAGAGCTTTCTTCAAACTTTTCCTGAATTCTCTCTCGTTATACCCTGATACTTCGTAATCTGTTCCATTTTTATTTTTCCAGTCTTCATACTACTCTGGGTGGTGAGATAGAGAATCAATTAGATAGGAATTAAAGGACTCCTTTGCTAACAAGATGGGTCAGTTGAAGTTGGATAGCATGAATTTAGAATTTTGCCAGTTAACATGATTATGATGCTAAATTTGTAGGTATGCTATCATCACATTTGGACAATAAACTCCAAGATGAAAATAATGCAAGATCTTACTGTTAGATGGTACACACTTTAAAGTCAAGGGAAGGATCCTAGGAACAATTTAAAACTGGGAGGGACTTTAGAAGTTAACTAGTTCAATACCTTCACTTTATAAATGAAAGGCCTGAGGCTAAAGAGATTAACTGATTTGCTCAAGGTCTCATAGGCAATTAGTGGCAGACACAGCATTTGAATTCAGATACTTTGATTTCAAACAAAGCTTCCTTTTAACTAATTGGCTGTTATAATCAGTGACACTGACTTTCTTGCAGTTCCTTGAAGAAAATACTCCATTTCCTGACTTCAGGTATTTTCACTTCCAATCCCCCATACCGGAAATCTCTCTCTTCATTTATTTTTTAAATAAATATCTTATTTGTTTTCTAATTATATGCAATAGTAGTTTCTACCAAGCATTTTTTGCCTTGTTTTGAATTTTACAATTTTTCCTGCTCCCTCCCTCCCTTCCTCCCCTCCCCCCCAACAGAAGGAAATCTGATAGTCTTTACATTTTTTTCTTGACATGCATATATCAAAATTGAATGTTGTCTCTTTTCATTTCTAAATTAGCTTCCTTAACTACCTTCAAGTGTCAGCTAAAGTCACACTTTCTATAAGAAGCTTCTGTAGTAATAGTTCCTTCCCTCTCTTGACTATCTCAAATTTATCCCACATATGAGCTTGTTTGAAATGAGTTGGTTGCTTGTTGTTGCCCCATTTTATTGTAAACTCTTAAAGATCAGGAACTGGATGCTTTTTGCATTTCTTTCTATACCCAAAGCCTTAAAACACTGCCAGATAGTACATATTTAATAAATACTAATCTGACTCAGACACAAATTTCATGTCAATAAAATATAGTTTTCCCAGTCTATTAAAATAAACTCTATTTCATTACTTAAAGTATTATTTGATACTCAAAATATCTAGAGTCAATTGGTTCTGTTTTCAAAGAAAGTGTTTCTCATATAAAGGAATAAAGTTTCTGCATAATCATCAAGTTTACCCTCTCTCTTTCCTTCCTTTTGAACCAAATGTTTCCACTTATTTTTCTCCACCTGTATCATTTATTTCCTTTGCAAAGTAATAGTATATTTGAATGGAAATTAACAGGTATTGTCAATTTCTAAACAGAATTTCTCTACCTACCACACTATTTTCAACCACTACTGATGAATAAGTTACAATTATTTTCATGGTGTTATTTTTGGAACTATTTATAATTAGTAGTTAAATATGTGATGAGCAAATATACCATTAGATAATATTTATTGTTGCCTTTGGACATATGATAAAAGTCAATTAAAAATTCCATTCTTGGTTTCTCCAAGGAATATTCCACCAATCCTTTCAATTAGATGCAACTTCTTCCTTTCTTTGTACTTCATTTATAGCAAGAATGTCAAGATTGATATAATTCACCCCCTTTAGCAATAAAACCATTCATTAGTCTACACTTATCATTCATCTTCTCAAAGAGGACAAACTTGTAATTCTGGGTAATTTAATGCTAGAGGAAGCTCAGATGTGGTGGCCCAACTCAAAATGACTACTGGAAGAAATAACATCAAGAGATTGGAGTGCTTCCCTGAGTGGGAACAGTTTATTGGTAAATTTGAAGGGAGAGTTGAGCTGAGGCACAGTTGACAACAGTGGACCAAAAAAGGAATGGGCAGCTTTCAGAGACTTGGTGTACAGCACTGCATTTGCTCATCTGGGTCAGAACATTCATAAACATCAAAACTGTTTTAATGAAAATCATGGAAAAATACAGAAGCTGCTAAATGAAAAAACGAGGACTCCACAAGGTTTTCCAGTAGGATAGCTCATCCATTTCTAAAAAGGTAGCATTTAATTCCATCAAAAGTAAAATACAAAAATTGCTTAGAGAGGTGCAGGATTCTTGGCTCAGTAAGAAGGCAGATGAAATTCAGATAGTAACAACCCAAAGTGCTTTTATGGGCCCATGAGGTTGATTTATGGACCAAAGACATATAGTGCATCTTAACTACTTAATGCTGATGGAGTCACATTGATTAGTGATAGGGACATTATCCTAGAGAGATAAGCTGAACACTTCCATCATGTTCCTAAAAGATCATAATCAATCAATGGCAAAAGCACTGACATTTTAGTACCATCTGTCTCTAGTTGAAGGAGAGCTTGGGAAAGGCAAAGAACCTGCTATTGATTCTATTATAGTTGAAATTTACAAGGTGGAAGGAGGTGGGAATTCAATGCTCATATAAAAACTGATTGAAATTTTCCAGGTTATATGGTATGGAAAGGATGCCTGTATTGTCCATTTCTATAAAGATAAAGGGAATAGATTGTTCTGTGACTATCACAGGAGGTGTTTCTCTTTTATTTATTACTGGTAAGATTCTTTCCAGAGTCCTTCTCAATTTGCTGATCCTTCACTTGGAAGACAATGACCTCTCTGAGAGCTAATGTGGCTTCAGATAGGGCTGAGGAATAGTCGACATGATATTTGCTGACTGCTGACTCCATAAAAAGTGCTAAGAGTAGAAGAGAGATCTGTATATAATGTTTGTAGATCTGATCTTTGATTCCATTAGTCATGAGAGCTTATGGAAAATTATACCAAAATTTGGTTGCCTGGAGTAATTGAACATATTGTACATTAATTTCATGACAACATGCTTGCCCGAATTCTGGATAGTGGATGATGCTCTTGAGATTTCCTGGTTCAGTGGAGTGAAACAAGGATTTGTCCTTGCTCCCATGAGTTTTAGTATTTTCAGCTACATTTCAAATACCTTCACTGAGGATGAGCATGGCATCAGGGACAGCTACCACACTGATGGTAAATTCTTCAAAAATACTACAAGTGAAGACCAAAGTAGAAGGAGGCTCAGGAAGGATACTTATGACAGGATAGGATAACAGACACTGAGGCCCTTTCTCATGCTAAAGTGCCAAACATTCAAACCTTACAGTAAAAAGTAAAACTATAATAGGCTGACCACATTGTTCAAATGCCAGAAGTATGATTGCCCAAAGGACTTCTTTTTTGGAGAACTCACACAGGGCAAGCACTCACAAGGGATTGGAAAAAATGATACCAAGACACCCTGAAGGTCTCTCATAAGAACTTTAGAATCCATTGTCAAGTATGGGAAACATGGGCACAAGACCACACAGCATGGTGTGCCCTCATCAAAGAGGTTGCTGTGCTATTTAAATAAGGCAGGATTGAAGCAGCTCAAAGGAAGTAAGAGATAAGTAAATTTAGATTATCCACTCCAGGTGTTCACATGGACTATTTGTGCCCAAGCTGTGGTAGAGCATTCAGAGTTCATATCAGTCTGATCAGTCACAGTTGGATACACTGTAATCTATCTCTAACATAGTGACATTATTTTGGTCTTTTTTGGTGATGAAGGCCAAGAACCAACCAACCATCTTATTTGCTGCTCATAACCCGTACTGTTATTATCTTCATTTTATAGTTGAGGAAAATGAGGGAGTGGCTTTCATTTGGTCAAAGTTACACAGCCAATTAAGTATCTTGGAGTGGATATGAACAGAGACTTCTTGACAGTAGACTTGCTCACTATGCCCTACTATAAGGCATATTCCTTGAGTGTCTGTCTACACATGCTTATAATCATATAATACACATAAAAAGTAATTGCTGATTAAAAGAGCATCCTGGATGTATTGTTTCATCCGATCCTTATGAATGTGTAAGGACAAGTATTAATATTTTCACTTTACAAATGACAATTGTTTATGAAAGATTGTGAATACACCATGGTCTCAGAGAGAATGAGTGGCAGAGCTGAGATCTGAGCCTTTGTCCAAATCATTTAGTATTAGATTCAGGGTGAAAAGATTTGAAAATATTGATGCTGCTGAACAGCTAAGTATCATTGTATCAGTCACTTCACCTAACTGGGCTTTGGTCTCCTAAGTTAGGAGTGGTTAGAATAGAGGATATGTCACATACTTTTGAGTACTTGTCATTAGATCTAATGAGCCATTATATTTACATGAAACTGTATACATGATTCTGTGACCATTTTCCAGACATTTCCTAGCTGGTGTAGGAAGAATCATTTTTTTGTAATTCTGAAACTTGTGATGTTGAAAATAGAAATATAAAGTAGGTAAATGAATCTGTTTTTTCTACAAACAAAAGAATACTATACATTTGAATTCAACTTCTTTAATATTTTTATCCCTGGGAGCTTAAAAAAAGTTATGTGACAGTTAAACTTTGAGACATTTTTAATTAAGTTTAAATTGAATGACCTACAAAGTAGACGTGTGAGCATAATTGGATGCTGGGAGATATTTGCATGTAGAATGGCATTGATATTTTTGATACACTGATGAATAGCTGAAAATATGTCCTGACATCCTTAGGCCAGGACATGATGGATCAGAGGGGAGTGCTCTCGTTTATCAATTTTCTCTGCTCTTGAACGGCTGGTTTATTTTCTTAATATAATCAAGTTCAGGGATAGGTTTTTCAGTCTCTCATTGATAATGCAAGGCTTTTACTCTTTAGGTTTATTCCAATCCACTGCTATCTCTATGCATTAGAGACAGTTACAAATCCAGTGAAACCTGTTCACTGATCCAAAGGAAGCAAGACTTTGTCATTATTATTTTTAGAGTATAAATCAGAGATATTGATTCAAAAGTGGACAAGCATGCTCTAGTGGATTGTCACTGATAGTCTTGTCTTTCCTTGGCCTCTCTTCTACTCCTGGGATTTAGTCTTCTTAGATCCATCTTAATGTGAAAGCAAAATGGGGGAGGGGGTTGTTGTTTGCATAGAAACATTGTTATATCCAAAAGGGCACCTGTTGGCATGAAAAAGGCATAGCATATGGAACATCATCACTGTGTTAGGATCCCAGGAGGGAGAAGTCAGCAGATTCACAAAAGGAATACAGCTAGTTTCTTGGAAACCCAGAAAATGAACGTAAGCTGTTTCTCAAGTCATCCTCACCTCAGAGCCTTATAACTCTCTTTTTATTTTTCCTTCTAGATAAAGAAATATTATCTTTTAATAGAAGGAACTAAATAAATCCTAGTTATTATTATTTATTATCATCATTATTGTCATTATTACAAATGAGTGTACTTGAGTGTGTGTACCGTTTTTAAAAGGGAAATATATAACAGAGTGAATATAGAAGACTATGAAGAGGAATTTAAAATAATGTCATATAAGGCTTGATTGAAGAAAAAGAAAATTGTATTGACTTTTTTGCTTTCATTTCATAGTTTTTTGGTGATTATGGGCTATCAACTCAAACTGTACCCTTTGTTATAATGTGAAACTTAAAACACAAGAAGGGTACATAATGAAGATATCTGAAGTAACTGCAACATTCCCCACTCACATTTTCCCCATCTCTCTGCCATGAAGAGGGAGGGAATTTCCACACCTAATCAGTCAAACTTCCCTTTAGGAGTCTTTCCATTAGCATATTGCAGCCAATGTGTGTATATATATATACATATATATATATATATATATGTATATATATATATATATATATATATATATATAGTTCTATTGGTTCTTTTTATTTCACTCTGTGAAATTTTGTGAATCATATACAATCATTATTGGCTCTTTATCATTCATCCTGCTCAGCCTGGTGATAGGCTCTTTTTCTGGGAGATAAATTACAGTCAGAGCATCTTTCCCATATGATGTATAATTAATGCCTGTTTTTTGACGGGCATCCAAGTCATATCTTCTGATGTTATTTTTGTGTCCTTCTTAGGTCAGCATTTTTCCTTCTTCCTATCTCTTCTCCTTCTCTCTCTCTCATCTTATGTACAATCTAACATTAAAAAGTTTAGACTAAAATATTCCCTTCAATTAATGAGCACATAAGTGACTTGACAGACAAAGGGAAAAAAGGAAAAGACCTTTATGTCTTAGTACAAAGTTTCATGGTTAAAACTTAAATGAGTAGAAAGAAGCTGGTATAGTACAAATGGTTTTCTTTCTCCCTAGGCAAATGATGCTAACTAAATGCAGTTGGTAATCAAAGAAAATTTTGTAAAAGAGAATTTTGCTTCTTAATTGAATAATGACTTAGTTTTCTTTGACCATTGCCTAATTCCAAAAATTAGGAGTGCTGACATATAGTTGTAAATTTCAGTTATCTAGCAATGTAATTACATGCAAAATATAAGTAATGGAGAAGAACAAATGGGTTGTGACAAAGAAAAAAAGAGGTTCCATGTTGGCAAATCTGAAGATTTTTCTTTAGCTTAATGGATTGGGAGAAAGAAATCCCCTGGCCTAATCTACACTTGAGAAGTAAATCCTAGGGTGAATTTTGTTGAGTCACTTCACTTATTTCTTCATTTATAAGATGAGGGGGGTCTGACTACCCTTAAAAGAAAAGCCTTAGGGGGAAAATGATAGAAGTCTTTAAGTATTTGGAAAACTGTCAAGAGGAAAAGGAATTAGACTTGTTCTTCTTGGCCCTGGTGACAGAAATTGCATAGAAATATTTCAGTCCAGTAAGGGAAAAAACTACCCCACCAGAGTCATCCAAAGATAGATTGTGTTGTCTTGGAAGATTGTTGGTCTCCCTTCACTGGAAACCTTTAAGTGGAAACTGAATGACCATTTACTGCAAATCAGAGGATCAAATGGATGCAAAATGCATATACATACATACATACATACATACATACATACATATATGTGTATGTATAATAAGTGGTGTATATATATTATATATATTATGGATAATATATATGTATATAGAAAGACAAAGACAGAAAGAAGTGGATAATGTGAAAATTTGTTTTACTATATTCATATTTCTTTTGAAAATTGGATATTATTTAATTTGTTTTTTTCAAGGAATAAGAGATTATAAATTTTTGCCCTTCTTCTGTTTCTTTTTTGTGTCTCTGTATCTTTATCTCAATTTCTATGTCTTTGTTTCTGTCTGTCTCTTTTTCTGAGTATGTGCCCACATGAGAATCTCTGTATATATATATATATATATATATATATATATATATATATATATATATATATATATATATATATCTGTCTCCCCCCCTTCCTTCTCTTTTCCATCTCCCCTCTTCCCCTACCTTTACCTCTCTAGCTTCCATATGATATGATTTCTATGCAAACATCAGGAGTATCTTTGTGTAGACCTGAAGTCAATAATAGAAGTAGAATGAAGTGCTCTTTACTGAAAACAGTTGCAGAGCTGTGGGATTTCTCCCATCCCTGGAAGCACCTTGAGAGTTTTTACTGTAGGCTATTTTATTCTTGTGACTGACTTTGATCCTTGAAACTTTTAGGCCCTTAAAGTCAAGTACCCTAATAGTCTATCAGAGCTCTTTAGAGTTATAATTTCTAACTTTTCTCATTTGTAGTCACAACTGGTGTATTTGAATACTTATTAAGCTACAATTACCATGCAAAAATTTACAGTGTTAACATAATTGTTTTGGATTAAAATCTCTTCAGTGCATTTATATATACATACATATATATATATATATATATATATATCTTAATCCTATATGCTCAATAAACACATTCCTCTTCTACATCCTTTTATTTTTTATTTTTTATTTGTTCTTTAGGTTTTTTGCAAGGCAAATGGAGTTAAGTAGCTTGCCCAAGGGCACACAGGTAGGTAATTATTAAGTGTCTGAGATCAGATTTGAACCCAGGTACTCCTGACTCCAGGGCAGGTGCTTTATCACTGTGCCACCTAGCTGTCCCCTCCACATCCTTTTATAAAGAAAATTTGAGCATATTTTATTGAGCTGCCATTTTGTGAAATGTGCTATCACAAAAAAATTAGTTGTATAAGGAAATTAGTTTAAATGGGCAGCTAGGTGGCACAGAATACTAGGCCTGGAGGCAGGAAGACATCTTTCTGAGTGCAAATTCAGCTTCAGACCCTTACTATCTGTGTGACCCTGGGCAAGTCAGTGAACTCTGCCTCAGTTTCCTCATCTATAAAAGGAGTTAGAGAAGAAAATGGACAGTCTCTACAGAATTTTTGTCAAGAAAACAAAACATGAAATGATGTCATTATGAGGTGAATGTGCCTGAAAATGACTGAACAAATTTAAAATTTTGTGAGAAATTTGAGTAAACTTAGGTTCTAAGTTTAAATTTTCAAAAGGGAAGTTCAAAGCTTTAAATGTGTAAGAATATAAACAGAAATATAAAATAATAATGTATTAATAAAATAATGTCTTATGAAGATTGGTTGAAGAAACTTGGAGTATTTTATTGACAAATTAATGTTATAAGAGTGATATAGCATATTTGCAAGGGTATAACATATAAAAAGACTTTAGATCTAGCCTGTACAGTTCTGTATGGAAGAATTAGGACCCAAATAATGTCAGTCATCAGGAAATCAATTTTAGTTCAGAATAAGTAAGAACTTCTTAATAATCTGAAATACCTTCCTTGTGAAATAATGTGTCCTGATCTATAGACGTATCCTAAAGCATCAGAGATTTTATAGAAGTATTTTCTGCATGGGATAAGAGGAAAAATTAGATAAATTTTAAATGCTTTCTCAAATAAATCAATAATTTCAACAAAATTATTTTTGGGGAAAACAACATGTATACCTACAAGTATATCCAAAGTAGAAGTAAGGTAAAATTTTAGTTGGGTACGGGGGTAATGGTTGAGATGAACTTTGCAGGGAAGGAAGATAATATAAGGCAGTTTTGAGCAGAAATTAATTCTAGTCATGGGGTACAGTTTCCACAAAAATTCAAAGATAAAAGAGGGAATTCCATGTATGAAGGACAATAAGAAGGTCATTTTGGCTGCATTGTAGCTTGTGGAAAGAAGAAAACCACATCAAAACCCTAAAAAGGCAATCTTAAACCTGTATGGGAAAATCTGCAAGTCCTGCATTCTTTTGCCTGTGTTAAGTGAAGTGAATCAATCTTGTTCTATTCTGTACTTCACAATCCCAAACTTTACAATCAACCTAGCCATTCCCACAGGACTGCTTCTTGGATGATCACATGTGCAGTATTGTTGTATTGTCCTGCATAGTGGGTTTGTCCTAGGAGGATCACTCAAGATCCAAATCTGATGGTTCTATTGATTTACCTGTTCACTTATGATCATGAATAACATATCTGGCTGCACAATAGCAAGGTAGAACTCCAAGGAGTGGAGTATTACCATGATTTGGGAATTGGCTCCTTGCAAAGAAAGTAATTAATAAAACACTGTTTTCCTGGCACTCTATCTCTGACTTGCTTTGTCACACTCAACTTGGAAATGGCTCAGTTACCAGTGGTGGCCTATCCCTATGTAAGCTTTGCCTCAATCCTTTCTAGAGTCATAAATATGACTCTAACAAGGCTTTTGCACCAATTTGGAATAGTAATAATAATAATACAGAGTTATTTTGAAAATTAATTAGTTAACATTTGTCATGTTCTCTGGTGATGAGGTGCTAAGTATAATCATCTTTGAATATATTATATCATACTGCATGCTCCAAGTGTTCCAATTTAAAATAAAAATGTGGTCTTCAGTAGGAGGATGTAATTATTAATATTTTACACCATTTATAGACTGTGGGTTTGATATGTAGTTTACACTTGAAATATAGACAGAACATCTGTCCTTTCAATACTTTTAAATTTTCCTTTTCCCTTCTTGCAAAGATTTGCCTGTTTTCTGGAAGGTCACTTTGATCAAATCCAAAGCCATCATAATCATCACCATTTTTTAACATTTTAGTTTCTAATGACCTCATTAGTTTTCATAAATTTAACTACATCTAGGTCAAAGACATGTTTTCTCACCTGCTCCCATGAATCAACTGAGCAATCACAACCTCTATTCTTCCCATGGAGAGTTTAATACTTACCATTACTTCTAAGTCTGGCTTTGTAAAACTTAAAGTTATGTACTTTCTTCTGAGATGTTAAGTGATCATTAGATGGCAGGGGCACAAGATTTATGCCCTTATGTCTTGAATGGAAAATTTTCTGTAGGTATGAGTCATCTATTATGCACATGATTTCAGTAAATTATTGAATAAAAGAGAAGTCAATGATGACTCCTTATAGATTGTGAATCTGAAAAATTGAGAGGATAATTATATCCTCAACCACAATTTGGACATTTGAAGAAAGGGCAAGTTAATGAAAAGCTAATGAATCCTTTTCATGGTTAGTGTGAAGGGAATGTGGGGGGGCATTTAGTTTTATTTCCCAGAAGAATATATATATATATATATATATATGTGTGTGTGTGTGTGTGTGTATATGTATATGTATATGTATGTATAAAGTTATCCAGTATGTATCTGATAAGGTGGGATAAGAGTTCATAAAAGTACTTAAGTCTGGATGTTACTTTAGACTCATTTGAAGGCTTATGAATGATAAGGGATATCCTCTTCCTCCTTCCCCATACTATAATATATGGCAGAGTTGACTACAGCAATAGCCATTTTCCAGAGTTTTACTTGGGGAGCTGACTTGTAAACTTAGTTGTTCTGATCAAAACATAAAGGGAAGCTTGTGCCATGGCTGCCTTTGTTCTATCCATTCCTTACAAAAGTTAAAAGGGCATTTGCCTTGTGATTGTCAGATCTTCTCTCTTCTCAGATAAGACATTTGATTTAAAAGAATCAATAAAATACTCCCAAATAACTTCACTGAGAAATATGTGTGTGTGTGTTTCTTCCTGGTTATCATTTCAATACTTTCTGGTTTTGAATAGATGGATGAATGGCTTTCAGTATCAATGTGAGCAAACAATTGAACAGAACTTCCCTTATTGAATCATCTGGAGCATAACAATGAACACCTATACACAAAAGATTTTAGCCCCCAATTACACATACAAACACACACACACACACACACACACACACACACACACACACACACACACTCTCATACTGGTCATTCAGAGGAGATGGCCAGATCATTGTATCATTTCTTTCATTTCTTTGCAATTTCTTACAGAGTTTGAGCTGAGCCAAAAGGGTAAAAATGGTCAAAGGGAAAGTTACTGTACTCCTTGTAATATTTTAATTCGTCCTTCTAGAATCATTAAGTTAATTGAATTTCACAACCAAACCCTACCCTGGTGAGTTCCACCTTGCCTTTTCTTACATAGTTGATTCAGATAATTTCCTGGATGCTCATGTACATTTCATGCAAATATTGAATTGTCTCTGTTGAAACAGTTAAATTCAGGATAAAATCCAAATACTGGTATCATTAACCACTCAAATCTCTAGGCTGTGCCTAAGAATGCCAGCTATATTAATCAACAAGAGCTTTTTAAGATCCTTTTCTATGGTTTCTCCTGTACTAGACATAGGGGATACAAAACCAAAAATGAAATAGTCTTTTCTTTAAAGTAACTTACAGTCTTTCAAAAGAGAAAGGATGTATATTCATAAGCATGGACACAGTACTTAAAAATAAATATAAGCCTTTGTGTTGCTTTTGGGGAAGGGACAACAACAATTCAAAGATCTGGCAAGGATTAATGTAAAACTTGCCTCTCAAGCAGAGTTTTGCAGGAAACAAGAAATACTAAGAAATAAAAGCAATATGGGACAACATTCTAGGCAAGGGTCAGTTGATACAAAGACACGAAATTAGGAAATTAAGTTTTATGTGAGGTCCAACAAGGAAGTCAGTTTGGCCTAATCATAAAATGTGGAAAGAGCTTAATGTATAAAGAAAGGTAGTGGTTAGTTTGGGCCAGGTCTAAAAGAAAGGATCTGAGAATAGCACTGACATTACAAATTTGGATTACACCAGAAATGCACTTGAGGGAAGAGTGAGGTTCAGGAAATGAATTATTTTGAAGGAAAAAATGATGTGCTATGTTTTGAGTGAGTTGTGTTATCTAAGGGATATTATAGTACAGAATATTAAGAGCTTTTAATTCATTCTGTAAAAACTTTCCTGAGCTTTATTCATATTTGTGCCTCTCCTTCTTGATGTTGTTACTTTCTTCTGCGTTCCATAAAAATAAACTTGGAGGATATGGTCATCTGCTTTTGGAAGATAAAATTGCAAGTAAAGGTAGAGTTTGATTAAATAAAAAGGTGATGAAAATCAGATAAAATGCTAGTTTATGTAACCTTTTTCTCAGATGTTCTCATGTGATGAAGAGGATGATGGTGCATTTTGAAGGTTTCTTTTCTGGTTTCTTACCTTAACCCAAATAATCTGGAAAAATTCCCGACTGTCACTAGTCATTATGCTGTCATTTTATTAACTTCAGAAATATAAGGATATGAAGTCTTTCATTTATAGTTCATTGAAAACAAACAGAACTCATATCTAAACCTCATGAAAATAATAGTACCTAACAATGGAAAACCCCTCTCCAAGAAGTTCCAATCACTTACTGGTGGTAAACTCACTGGGTTGATCCTCCAACTCTAATTCCAGAGTCTACAATCCATCATCAGAAGAGGGAAATTTTTTTTGATGCTTTAGGGACTTCAGACCACTCTAACATCATATACAAGTGACCACCTGTTTCAGGAAAACAAGGGTACTTCTGAGGAGAGAGGAGAAAGATAGTCAAGACAGAGAGCCTGCTATAGAAAGAGAGAGTTAGGTTATAAAGATATATCTCTAGGACTTATATATGAAATGACCTTGGAGATGCTCTGCTCCAATTTCCCTCCTTTCACAAGCTTACTTATTGAGTCTCTTGTGGTTTTTCATCTGGACAATATTCCTTTTCATGTCCCTCAGGCTATTTGCTGTTTAATTTCTTCATCCTATCTAGAGTTCCAAACACATATTTCTTTTGGTACCCTTTTAAGGAAACTTTCTTTCCCCACCCTTAGATGGCCATGATCCACTGCAAGACACTGGCAAATACTGCCTTCCTGGTTTCTGCTCCCTCTACTCTGTCATAATTGGTTGGTTCTTGTCCTCCATTATCAACAAAGACTAAAATGACATCTCTTTATTAGAGATGAGCTGCAGTGTGTCCATCTTTGCCTGATCAGTCTGATATGAGTCAGAAAGCTCAACCACAGGTTGGACACAGATAGTCCACGTGAACACCTGGTGTGGATACTCCAAACTTACTTATTTCACATTTCCTTTGAGCTGCTTCAATTTTACCTTGTTCATAGAGCTTGGCACCTTCTCTGATGAGGACATGCCTTGCTGGGTGGTCTCCATGTTGCACAATCACTGATAAAGCTCTTACACCTTAAGTGTGTCTGAATAACTTTTTTGTGATCCATTGTGAGGACTTGCCCTGTATAAGTTCTCCATAAAGTAGTCTTTTTTGTCAAGCAGACACCTGGAATTCAAACAACATGACCAACACATCATAGCTTTCCTCTCTTTTAGTTGGAACCTTAGGTATTGAATGACTTCAATTTGAGCTAAAAGGTCAGTGGCTTCTGCATTGATTGATGATGGTCTGTTGAGAATACCAGAATCTCTCTAGGATCATGTCCTTGTCACTAGTCAATGTGGCTCCATCAACATTGAGTAGTTGAAATGCACCATGTGTCTGATCCATAAATAGATTTCACGGGGCCAAAATAAAGCACTTTGGGTTGTTACTATCTGCATAAAACTGAATTTCATCTGCCTTCTTACTGAGCCAAGAATTCTGTTTTTTCTCTAAGTTTTACTTGTACCTTACTTTTGATTGAATTAAATGCTCCCTTCTTAGAAAGGAATGAGCTCTCCTGCTGATAAACACTGTGGAGTTCTCAGTTTTCATTTAGTCGCTTCTGTATTTCCCCATTATTTTCATTAAGCCAGTTTTGATGTTTGTGAGTTTTCTAACCCAGAGCAAATGCAGTATTGTACACCAATTCTCTGAACGCTGCCCACTCCTTTTCTGCTCCACTGTTGCTTAACTTTCCCTTCAAATTTACCAACAAACTGTTCCCACTCAGGGAAGCATTTTTATCTCTTGACATTATTTCTCCTGGTGGTCATTTTGCCTTGGGGTCACTGTATCTGAGTATCCTCTAACATTAAAGACATCCAAAATTATAAGCTTGTCCTCTTTAGGAAAATGGATGATAAGGATACAAAGGGTACAAAATTTTTCTCTGCTGTCATCAGGGTTCATCATGGTGGCATTTTCCTTCAAGTGGCAATCTCATTGTCATAAGCCTCTTCATTCCTTTTAGTAGTTTCACTCCTTGTTGATAAATTTTTCTTGATTGCAGGAGAACCTGAGTTCAATTCCAGCTTCAGACAGTTAATAATTGCCTCCATGTGTGACCTTGGGCAAGTCACTTAACTCGTTGCCTTAAATAAATAAAATTTAAAAAAAAGAAAATGGGAAATTAAAAGATCAGCAAGTGAACTCCTCCAACCTTTCCAGAGAAAAATTTGGAACTACACCAAAGGACAACAAAAATATACATACCTCTGGGTCTATACCCTGAAGAGATGATGAAAAAGGGTAAAAACATCACTTGTACAGAAATATTCATAGCAACCCTGTTTGTGGTGGCAAGGAATTAGAAATCAAGTAAATTTCCTTCAACTAGAGAATGACTTAGCAAACTGTGGTATATGTATGTCATGGAATACTATTGTTCTATTAGAAACTAAGAGGGACAGGAATTCAGGGAAGCCTGGAGGGATTTTCATAAACTGATGGTAAATGAGATGAGCAGAACCAGAAAAACACTGTACATCCTAACAGCAACATGGGGGCAATAATCAACCTTGATGGACTTGCTCATTCCATCAGTGAAACAATCAGGGACAATTTGGGTCTGTCTGCAATTGAGAATATCATCTGTATCCAGAGAAACAATTGTGGAGTTTGAAGAAAGACCAAAAACTATTACCTAAAATTTAGGAAAAAAACTGATATTTTATTGTCTAATCCTCCTTTTGTGGGGGTGGGGGAGGGAAGTAAGATTGGGGGATAAATTGTAAAACTCAAAAGAAATAAAAATCTTTTTATTTTTTTAGTTTTGCAAGGCAATGGGGTTAAGTGGCCTGCACAAGGCCACACATCTAGGTAATCATTAAATGTCTGAGGCCAGATTTGAACTCAGGTACTCCTGATATCAGGGCCGGTGTTCTATCCACTGTGCCACCTAGCCCCCCCAAATAAATAAAAATCTTTAAAAAATTTAAAAAAAGATCAGGGGTGGCTAGGTGGCATAGTGGATAGAGCAGTGGCCCTGGAGTAAGGAGTACCTGAGTTCAAATCCACCCTCAGGCACTTAATAAATACCTAGCTGTGTGGCCTTGGGCATGCCATTTAACCCTGTTTGCCTTGCAAAAAAAAAACCTTTAAAAAATCAGCAACAATCCCTTCAATGACCATACTAAACAGATGCTAAGTCTAGTGGTGTTAGTAACAACATTAATTTACTCCCTTGGCTTCCAATCTATGCCCCTAATTCAAAATAGGCCATTCCATTGAGTCCACCTTTATTCATAGGCTTTCCTATGTGTTTTCCTTTTGGAAATCATAAATATAGCATGGGCATGAGGAAAAAACCTTAGACATCATATAATCCAATTCCTTCATTCCACAGAAGAAGAAAAAGAGACTTCCAAAAGAGAAATCATTGTCCAAAGTCAACATGTAAGAAATTTGAAATAGAAGGATTTGAAATATTCCTGAAAACCTGAAATACTTTTAAATAAGGACCAAAATTTTGGTTTCCCAATCAGAGATTATGTATAAATTGACAATAGTCCAGGAAAATGACATATTTACTAAAATTCATACTAGTATTTAACTTCCCAAGGGCAATGGTGGGAGAAAGAGGCCACAAACATAAAGGTCCTAGGTAAAAGCACAAAAGTTCTTAAACTGGTGTCTACACTTACCTTAAATGAGTAAAATATTTTTTCTTCTAAGTAAAATTTAGTTTTTTCCAAATATTTTAAAAATAATATTCTGACAAGATGTTCTTAACTTTTTCTCATAAGCAAAGGAAGTCTGTAATGCAAAAATTATTAAGAATCTTGATTTTAGAAAGAGGCAGAGAGGGGCAGCTAGGAGGCATATAGTAGATGGAGCACCAGCCCTGGAATCAGGAGTACCTGAGTTCAAATTTGGCTTCAGACACTTAATAATTACCTAGCTGTGTGGCCTTGGGCAAGCCACTTAACCCCATTTGCCTTGCAAAAAACCTAAAAGGAAAAAAAAGAGGCAGAGAAAAGAGAATACTGTAGAGAAGAGAACAAGAAGGAAGAAGCTAAAGGCATCCAAGAGAAGTCTTTCCTAATTCACGAATAGATCCAGGTTTATTCTGAACTTCCTCCTTAATTTTCTGTAGGCCCAATTGATTTCTTTATGGTTATTATTTGTCACTTAATTTTATATTGTGCTTCAGAAAATTTGTCTCTCTGTCTTCCTTGTAATCAACTCATTTTCCGTCTAGTATAATTGTCACCTTTAAATCTCCTTTAAAATCCCCTTCTCTTTTAGCTCTTAAAATCAAGGTCTATCTAAAGGATCCAAAACACAGGTATATTGTTTCAGTGTTGGTGATAAGTGAGGCCATGGCAGGATTATTCTGCCTCTCTGACCAAATGATTTTACGGGTAGTTTCCAGGAAATAGAAATGTTTGAGAAGCTGGAGGAATGTCTCAAGAAATTCTGAACCACATTTTCATGAAACAGGTTGTAATTAAAAACTATACTAGGATTGCTAGAGTATCTTGGAATTATTCACTAGCACATCTATCAGCTAAGTCAATGAATGTCAAGTATCAGCCTCCTATTTTTCAGGTGAGACAAAGAAGTTCACTAAAAATGATGCAATGTATTTGCTACAGAATAGGTATTAGAATGCATATTTGGCCAACCAGGCGGTTGAATTAAGGCAACCTCTATGGCACTTTTTAGTCTGGATAGCTTGAGAAAATAGAAATAAATGTTCCTTTCCTAGGAGAAGCATTCATTTTGTGTGGCAATTTTAAAGATTTATTAAAATGTATTATTTTTACATCAGAATAATTTTGCTTGCATCCCTTTCACTTTCTCCTCCTCACTTTTCTTTGTAGCAAAGAAAAAACTGAGCAAAAGTATATATCAGATCAGCTAGGTGGCGCAGTGAATAAGAGCACTGGGGAGTACTTGAGTTCAAATCTGGCCTTAGACACTTAATAATTACCTAGCTGTGTGAACTTGGCAATCCACTTAACCCCATTGCCTTGCAAAAAAAAGTATATATTAACAATCTTACAAAAAATGCAACATTCTGCAATAATGGTCCTTGACCTCTCCAATAAAAGGAAGTCATTCCCTCAGCTCCTTTGGGAATAATGTTACATATACATGTATTTATACATATATCTATAAGATACAAACATGTATACATAGAGGTATTATATACACATGTATTTATACACACATCTATAAGATACATGCAAGATGCATACATATATCTATAAGATAATACATGTATACATGAATTATATATCATTAAATGAATATAATATGTGTGATTATGTACATATATGTAATTGAATATAAATGTATAATATTCAATTCACTTTCATTGCTGTTTTCATTCACATTCATTCACGTTGTCTTTTTTGGTATTTGTTGTTTTCCTACTTTGCCTTCCTTCAGTTTTCTCACATCAATCCATTTATGTCTTTCCATATTTTATTTCTTAATTTCCTTCAGAAAAATAAGATCTCTTTACAGTTATATGCCATATTTTGGCCAACACCCACTTTGATTTTTTTTACCATAAAAGTGTTACAAAAAATTATGTCCATTTAATAAGTACTTAGTATATGTTCAGCACTGAGAAAGCGAAAGCAAAAATGAAGATAGTCCTTATCCTTAACAGGCTCGTATTTTAATGATGTGAGCTCAACCATAAATAGTGGAGAGTGGTAATCAGAAAGAATACATGAATAGCTAATGAAGTAACATTAGAGTATTTTGATCTAATCTTTATATGAACAATATTATTATATTGATCATGTTTCCAGAACTAGAAGCTTGAATGGGACTGGGAGATGTATAAATGCTGACAAGAAGATAATGATCCCTTTCAGTTCTAAATCTCAGTCTCAAAGGACATTTCTACTTTTTTACTTTACCATACAAAAGGACTCAAAAAACCAAGAATGAGAAACAGCTTTAAAATATAACTTTCAGACAATTCAGCTTATATTTTATTGAAGTGCATTTAAAGACTATGATGGAGTGATTATTATCTAAATTGTTTTCATGAAGCACTGATTATAGAATTTAGAATCCAAGGGGAAAACAGCAAAGAAGTGCTTCCAAACCAAAAATAAAACAAAAATAGCCACAATTCTTTTGTGCTTGGTTTATAAATCACATGCTTGCCAGGAGATGGAAGGAGATGGTCTATAGTGGAATGGGAAGAGTTCATTGGCAAGACTAATCAATCAGTTACCAAACATTTATTAAGCATCTATTATGCTCTATATCTATATCTATATCTATATCTATATCTATCTATAAAGACAAAATGAAATAATCTCTAATTTCAAGGAACTTGTATTTAATATAAATATTACAAGTGCTTATTTCTGTGGATTCAGAATAAATTTAAATAGAATTAATTAATACAAGGTAAGTGAACAAAGGTAGGTGAGGGTGGGCCCTAGTTGAGAGATCTGTAAAATCTTCATGTAAAAGTCAGTCAATGAACATTAATTAAGCTCCTGCCATGGGTCAGATATTGAACTAAGTACTTAGATACAAAAAGAGACAAAACAATCTCTGTGCATAAGGAATTTACAGATTAGGGAGGGATTCAATAAGCAAACAAATACATAGAAACAAACTAGTACAGGATATATGCTGTCCATTCTTTGTTTTGAGTAGGACTAATGACTTGAGTTTTCATGAATTGAATCTAAGTGACGCAGAGTAGTACAATGTTACCTACTTTATTCTCTCTTCCTGAGTCATTGATTTCCAGTGGGAAGAAAAAAAGTTTTGGTGATGGTTAGGGATAGAGTGGATGACCTTGGCATCTTTGATGTCTAACCAAACTCTACGCACATCATAGCAGCTGCTTCAGTCACCTTCATGGCTGTTGGAGCAAATTGTTTTCATCCACTCATGCTCCCAGGAAAGTCTTCACATGTTGGATCCTCTTTTAGAATCCTAGTTTCTTTCGAAGCTCATTCCTCCAATTAATCTTTTCCTGATCCAGCCTTTTGCCACCAAAGTTACCTTGCATTTAATTTGAATGTTTTTTCAAGTTCTAATTTACATTTAGGTTGTCTTGCCTTATCAGAGAATTTAGTGAGGGATTTTCATATCCCATCAACTGGTACATAATAGGCACTTATTAAATGTTGAATGATTAATTGATTTGGCATTTAAAGTCTATCACAATATATCTTTCATTTCACAATTGCCTACCTTTCCATGGTAATTCAAGGTGCTCACTTGTTATACTCCAGTCAAACTATCCCTACTTCCAATTCTCAATTTGGAACATTTACACTTCTTGTTCCTGTATTTTTGCACAGATTGGAATGTTTTTCTCCTTTGATGTCTGTATGTTAGCACTCCTCCTTTCCTTTCAATCTCAGTTCAAGTATATCTCCTTTAACAATCTTTTCCATATTTTTTTATTAATATTAAGAAGATCTTCTTTCTATCTGTGAATATGTACTAGTCTCTCACTAAAGTATAAACTCCTATGGACAGGCACTGTCTCACTTTTGTATTCATATACCCACTACCCATTAAATTTCTTGATAGATAACAGACTCTTAATAAATGTCTATTGATTGCTTTGCTTAGGAAAGTTAAATGTCCTTTTTTGGGGGGAAAGATGGCAAAATCTGCAAACCATATCCCAATGAACTTGGTTTCAAATTCTTGGGGGGGGGGATCTAGAATATAAATTTTTTTTGCAAGGCAAATGGGGTTAATTGGTTTCCCCAAAGCCAAACAGCTAGGTAATTATTAAATGTCTGATGCCAGATTTGAACTCAGTTACTCCTGACTCCAGGGCTGGTGCTCTATTCACTGTGCCACCCAACTGCCCTTAGAATATAAAATTTTAAAAGGTTATTAACAAGAAGTTATCAATCTTAGCTTATATTTATGTATAGCTATGTATTTGCAAAGTTCTATGCAACCATTATTATATTTGATATCCTTATGAGGAAGGTGCTATTATCACCCAATTATAAAAGTAAGAAAAGAGAGGCCAGAGTCTTTTGCCCAAGGTCTGAGTATGACATTTGCCAAAATGTCTGAGAAAGGAATTAAAATCCAGGTTCTTTTTAAATAGAGAAAAGTGAATGAAATTTCTAGATATGGAACTGGTTGAATAGCTAGCTCAAAGACTAGTCAATGGTTTCTTGACAACTTCAAATATTGAATTATTAGCTCTATTTTAGTAAGATAGAACTTAATAGAAAAAATTTACATTTCAGTCTAAAGTATTAATGTGACAAATACAAGATGGGAAAATCATTTATATATTTGACCATCTGAAAAAAATATAAATTTTAAGTTTGATATAAATCAACACCAAGATATGGAGTAATGAACAGCTAATAAATATATGTACAAAAAGATAGAGCAGTAAAAGAGATGTATTGTTTGACAATCTTTAAGAACTCACTATTCAACAAAAACTGTGGGGAAAATTGGAAAATAGTATGACAAACCTAGACATAGACCCGCATCCTACATCCTATACCAAAATAAGGTCAAAATTGGAACTGGATTTAGACATAAAAGGTGATTCCATAGACCAAATAACAGCTCAAGAAATACTCGATCAAATATATGGAAAGGGAAGAAATCTATGACCAAACAAGAGATAGACTACATTATAAAATGCAAAATGGATGATTTTGACTATGTTAAATTTATAAAGTTTTTGCACTAATCTAATGCAGTCAAGATGTGAAGGCAAACAGAAAACTGAGAAATAATTTTCATAGCTAGAGGTCCTGAGAAAGGTCTCATTTCTAAAATATATAGAGAATTGAATCCAATTTATAAGGTTGCAGATCATTCCCCAATTTAAAAATAGTTAAAGGATATGAACAGGCAGTTTTCAAATGAAGAAATTAAAACAATACTTAATCATATGAAAAAGTGCTTCAAATAATTACTGATTAGAGAAATGCAAATTAAAATAACCATGAGGAACTACCTCATAGCTATGATGATTAAAAGGGAAAATGATCAGTAGTGAAGAGGTTGTTGGAAGATCAGGATATTAATGCACTCTTGATGGAGTTGTTAGAAGAATATGGAACTATGTCCAAAAAAGCAATAAAACTGATCATATCCTTTGACCCAGCAGTACTATTAGTAGGCCTATATCCGAAAGAAATAAAAAGGGAAAAATCTAAGATGTTCAAAAATATTTATATAGCAGCTCTTTTTGTAGTGGCAAAGAATTGAAAATTGAGGGTTTGCTCATAAATTAGGAAATGGCTGAATAAATTGTGGTATATGAGTGCAATGAAGTATGATTGCTTTATAAGAAACCATGAAGAGTCAGACTTTAGAGAAGCATGGAAAATATTACACAAAGTAATGCTGAGTGAAGGGAGCAGAACATTGTATACATTAACAATAATATTGTGAGTTGACCACCTATGATGAATGCAGCTCCTCTCAGCAGTTCAGAGATCTAGGATAACCCTGGGAGACCTGTTAGGGATAACATCTAGAGGAAAACAAAACACAAACAAACCAATTAAAAAAACACAGAATCTGAATGAATGTTAGATTCATTTTATAAAAACTTTTCCTCATGTTTTTTTACTTCCTGTCTCATGCTTTTCTTTCTTTTCCCTTATTCCTAATTCCTCACACATAAAATGAATACTATGCAAGCATGTTAACTATAAATATATATGTACAACTTTTACTAGACCTTTTGCCACTGAGAAGAGGGGAGTGGAAAGGGAGGGATGGTAGAAAATATGTAACATAAATATGCAAGTGGATGAATGTTGAAAAATTTTCACAACATGTAATTGGAAAAATAAAATAATAAATTAAAAATATAAGTCAACATCAATTTGTATGTTAACAATACAACCACTGTTTTGAATTTCATTTTGAGAAGCATTATTTCCAACTCTAGAGATATGAGTCCAATTGTATTCTGTACCATCAATCTGCATCTAAAAACTATTGTTTCAAATCCTTAAAGAAATAAATTGATAATATAGAAAGCATTCACAAAACAGGATCAAGTAGGTAAAAGGTCTAGAATGTATGCCATTTATGAATTACTTGAAGAATATCACAGGTATTTAGCATGAGGAAAAGAAGGCATAGGTGGGATGTGGGCTTAGTGGGACAAAGGAACATGATAGTGTATGGGATGTGGGCTTAGTGGGACAAAGGAACATGATAGTGTATCTTTGTAGTTATAGAGTTTTATAGAAGATTTATAGAAGATTTTTTTTTGTTCTGGCTTCAGGATGTTAATATAACAGAAATATATAAAATTTTCAATGCCAAAATTGAGTTTGACCTAGGGGGTTGGGGTACTTATCGGAGAAACTTACTAAATTGGCTCAAGAAGTTGGAAGTAGGTTTTGTTCACTGGACATCTTTAAGTGCAAAGGCTAGATTACCACCTGTAAGATATAAGGAAGTCAATATTCTTCAGGGATGGATTAGATTCAATGACCACTGATATCTCTTTCTAGGATTTCAATATTTTTTTAATTTTTAAAATTTTTTCATTACAATAATCATGTTGTAAAAGTAAGCCTAGTCCCTAACCCCCACAAAGAAAGAGAAAAACCTCAAAAAAATAAAGTGAGAGGAAAAAAAAGTGTACTTCGGTCTATATTCCATCATCTCTGTCTCTGGGATGGGTTGAAATCTTTCTCATAAGTCCATCAGAGAAATTGCTTCAATATTTTTTCCCATAGTTGCTATTGATAGCTAAATATTCTTTCATCCTATTTCTCTATTTCCATTTATTCTATTCTCTCTCTCTCTCTCTCTCTCTCTCTCTCTCTCTCTCTCTCTCTTTTTACCCTGTTCTTCCTCAAAAGTGTATTGTATCTGACCTACCCTCTCCAAAATCTTCCCTCACTTCTATCAAATATATCCCCCACCCCTTCCCCTGTCCCCTTTCTCCCATCCCTCTCCTCTCCTATTTCCTTCTAGGATAAGATAGATTTCTATACTCAATTGAGTGTGTGTGTGTGTGTGTGTTATTTCCTCCGTGAGCCACTTCCAATGACAGTGAAGGCTCATTTACTGCCTCTCACCTTCCCCCCTCTGCCACTCCATTGCAAAAGCTTTTTCTTTCTTCTTTTATAAGAAATAATGTAGCCCATTCTACCTGACCTTTCCCTTTCTTCCAGTTTATTCCTTTCTCACCCATTAACTTCATATTTATAATATATTATAGCATCAGATAATATCTTCCTCCTTTTCCATGTCTATATATGCTTCTTCTAACTGCCATAAGAAATGAGACGGTTCATGTCAGTTATTAGTATCATCTTCCCATGGAGGAAGGAATACAAACAGTTCAAAATCATGAAATCCCTCATAATTTGCCCTTTCTGTCCACTCTCTATATTGCTTCACCTGAGTCATATACTTGGAGATCAAACTTTCTGTTCAGTTCTGGCTTCATCAGAAAAGTTTGAAAATTCCCTGTTTCATTGAATGTCCATCCCTGAAAGAGGATGTTTGGTTTTGCTGAAAAGATGATTCTCAGTTGTAATCCAGGCTCTTCTGTCTTCCAGAATATTATATTCCAAGCCTATGAAACCTTAATGTGGATGTTGCTAAGTCATGCGTTATCCTGACTGTAGCTCCAGAATATTTGAATTGCATTTGGGAGTTCTGGAATTTGGCTATAATATTTCTTGGAGTTTTCATTTTGGGATCTCTTTTAGGAGATGATTGGTGGATTCCCTCAATTTCTATTTTACCCTCTGCTTCTAGGATATCACGGTCAATTTTGCTGGATTATTTCTTGAAAAATGAAGTCTAGGCTCTTTTCTTGGACATTACTTTCAGATAGCCCAATAATTTTTAAATTATCTCATCTGGATCTGTTTTCTAGGTCAATTGTTTTTCTAGGGAGATATTTCACATTCTCTTCTAGTTTTTCATTCTTTTTGTTTTATTTTTTTTTCTTGATTTCTCTCAAAGCTATCAGTTTTCCTTAGCTCCATTCTACATTTGAAGCAATTTTTTCAGAGACATTTTCTATCTCTTTTTCTGTCTGATCATTTCTGCTTTTTATTAAGGTATTATCATTGGCCTTTTGGACTACTTTGTTCATTTGGCCTAAACTGGTTTTTAAGATATTATTTTCTACAATATTTTTTGTATCTCCTTCACCAAGCTGCTGCTTTGTTTTTCATGGTTTTCCCACTTCACTCTCATTTCTCTCCCCAATCTTTACTCTACTTGCCTTACTTGATTTTTTAAAAATATTTTTTGAGCTCTTTCATAACATGAGACCAATTCATAGTTTTCTTTGAGGCTTTGGATACAAAAGCTGTGACTTTATTATCTTATAAGTTATATTTTGATCTTCCATAGTTCAAAGTAAATGTCTATGGTCAATTTTTTTCTTCTTTTGTTTACTCATTTCCCTAGCCTATGACTTGATTTTACTCTTTGTTAAGGTAGGGCTCTGCTTCCAGGATACAGGTCACACCATCCCAAACTTCTGAGGGTTTTGTAGCTGTTTTCAGGGATATCCCCTAGGGACATCAATTCCTCCAAGGTCTTAGGGGAGGCTCTGACTACTTTCCTGTCTGTGCTCTGGTCTGTGGTTGACCACACACCCTCCCCCTATCCTGAATCTAAGAGGAGAATCTCTGCTCTTCTGTGGTAGCAAAGCTCCTTTTCATGAGGATGGGGTCCAAAAGGAGAACTGGGTTTGAATATGAGCAAAGCCACATTGTCTTGCCTCAGAGAAAGGAAATAGACCACTACAATCTCCACAGAACCCCACCTCCCTTGTAGTGGGATGAGTGTTCTGGAAGTTAGGTGCCAAGTGGCTCCCCAGGCCTTCTTCTGCTTCCTGGGGCTAGGTCTGTGTTCACACCTATGCTGGACTGAATGTCATACTCCCTCTGTTGTAGCAGAACTTTCCTGCTGATTTTCCAAATTGTCCTTGGCAATCCTTGGCCTGAGAGGTCTGGAAATCTCCCCCCCGCCCAGGATCCCAGGTACACTTCTGGGCTTTCCCTGGATGTCTGGAGCATGGCCCAGTCCATGTTACCCTTGCTAATCCCTGTGGAACAGACCCATCCCATGTATCTTCCAATTTTTCTTGGGCTGGAAGATTGTTTAACTCAGTCTTTCTGTAGGTTCTACCACTGTAGAATTTGATTTGAGTCATTATTTAAAGATATTTGGAGTGGTCTGGGGGAGAGCTCCGGGTATTTCCTTCCTGTACTCTGCCATATTGGTTTCCTAAGATTTCAATAATTAAAATATTTTGAGAGCACAAGGAAAATGGAATCCCAGTAACTCTAAAAAAGGAAAAAAAATGTGGGAAAGATGAGGAAAAATCTATAAGCAGAGAAGAAAACATAACCCTCACTTCATTTCTATGCAAAATTCAGTTGCTTTATACTTAAAGTAGATAGATAGATAGATAGATAGATAGATAGATAGATATACAATGAAATATTATAGCAGAGTACATGGGAGGTAACCTTAGAGAGACAGTGCCAGTACATGGGGGAGGGGGAGGCAGACTGGAACAAGGAATTTGAAGAATGGTATTTGAGCTAAGTTTGGAAAGATATGAGGGATTCTAAAAGTCAGAGGAATTGTTGTGGGCAACAGAGGTATCTGATGAAATTATATCTAGAAGTATCCCCTCTGGTTTGAATGATGTTAGAATTAGACTTGCATCACTGAATCCTAATGTAAACCAATAAGAGATGAATTCATTTCTATTAGGTAGCTATGTTCTGGAGTAAAAGTAAAGTAAAGCTTTGCCCTGTGAGTCACCTGTAGCCTACTTTCAGTAACCCATTTCTATGAACTGTGAAAGAGGGATTAAATTTGTCAGACTGGTAGCCACTGTTTTTTGTTGTAGTTCTGATATGAGAATAATTTGGCAGGTGATGCTAAAAAGAGTTGTGACTTAAAACAAAATCTTGAATGACCTGCTTAGAATTGAAAAAAATATATAATAGTGCAACCTCTGTACAAGGGAGGATGTTCAAGTTATGTTTGGGATATTGCTGAAAAGTAATAAATAGTTCACCGGTAAATATGGATTTCATAAGCAATTTCTGGGCTTGGCTTTGAAATGCTAGATTTTCTCCCTGATTTGTGGGGCAACCTCTGTCTTTGTTAAAGACTAGGGTTCAAGCTAGAGGCTATGACATGGCACTCTGCCCTGCCTCTGTCTCAATGGTTAACCTGAGATTCTTTGATTCTATGAGCCTATTTTGATATCAGTATCACTTAACTTTTGGTATTCTCCATTTTATGTAGATTTATTCTCATATATATGTGATATATTGGGGAAAATACTATATTTTGAGTCAGGAACCTTGGTTCACATTCGGGATTAAATCCTTGCTAATTCTCTGATTTTAGGCAAGTCTTTTTACCTATGCAGGTCTAGTAAATAAGAGTGTTGGACAGAATGACCTCTTAAATCCCTTTTAGCATTGAACCTGTGACTCAAAGAAGGCTGAAGCTCAAAAAGACCTCAATGAATCATATATATATATAATGTATATAATCATATATATATGTATATAACATATGTATACATATATATACCTCAGTGAATCATATATATATATATATATATATATATATATATATATGTATAACTTGAACTAAATTTGAATTTCAAATGGTTTAGATATTTTGCCAAATACTATTCCCATAAGTTACAGCATTTAGTTGGAAATCCAGGACTGTTGGCCCCAAGGCTGTTTGTATCACACCATCTTCTCTTGAAAGGGTTGATTTTGGACATTGGCTCACAAAGTTTACAATAGTCTGTTTCATTTTTCTTTCCAAATCACAGATGGTTTAAAACCCATAGCTAAGAATTTCCTTGTTCAAGGACCAGGTGAAGTTAGGGAATTTGGGTATGAGCTAACTTTACTCCCACTCTCTGAAATCTCTCCAGTCACAGCAAATTACTTTTCACATGCCTACAGATGACTCGCTGTTATGACTTTCAAAATACTTTAAAGCTGTTGCTGTGATTCTCCTAGGCTCCTTTCACACTTGTAAACAATAATAACCACCCCAAAAAGAGCTGAACCACACTTCTCACTTTGCAAACACTTCCATAGATTTATTCTCACCTTGGAGCTTATTAGCATACATCTGGTAGGACACATTGCAGCTTTACTAAACAATGTTTTTGAATTGAATTTTTTGCTTGATGATCTCATCATGTTAAGCTAGGCTTTCAGAGTAACCACAGGCCCTTTCTTCTTACAATCACCATATAATCTGAAATCCTTAATTATTATCCAAAAAGGTTCACAAAATATTTTATTATTATCATCATTAAAATGTACTTAGTAGTTCTCAAATGTGAGAGTAAGCTCCTTAGTACTCCCTTGTTGACAAAAGCAAGCTTCATGTTTTAATTCCATATTTCAAAAATTTCCTATAGGGCTAATAATTAGTTTCAGCCTATCTAACTTCAGACTTCTAATCACAATTCTATTGGTCAAGATCTCCTACTGACTGATTGCTCTTAAGTCCCCCTCCCCCTCAGTCTCTGAAAATCTTTTTATTTATTTTTATTGATATTTTATTTTCCAAATACATGTTATGAATATTTTTCAACATTCATCCATGTCTCTCTCTCCATATTTTTAAGTTACAAAATTTCCATCCACCCTTCCTTACCACCTCCCTCCCCTCAGCAGCAAACAGGTAAATATTGTACATATACATTTGTGTTATGCATGCTTATAGATTAGTCATTTTCTGTAAGAGGAATTGGGATTCAGGGAAATAAACATATAAGAGGATTTTTTAAAAAGTGAATGTAATTTCTGAAGGATTTTTTTGGTTCTGTTTTGTTTTGTTTTAGTTTACTTCCTCTAGATGGGGATAGCATTGTCCATAGCCAGTCTAATACAGTTGTCTTAGCTCCCTGAATGGCTGAGAGCAACTGCAACCATCAGGATTGATCATTTCACAACGTTGTCAATGTATACATTGGTTTCTTGTTTCTGCTCCCTTCGATCAACATCAGGTCCCGTAACTCATTTCATGCTTCTCTTGAGTCCAGTCATTTATGATTTCGTATAGAATAATATTATTCCATAATATTCATGCACCCTAACTTGTTTAGCCATTCCTCAATTGATGAGCATCCCCTCAATTTCCCCTTGCCACTCAAAAAAGTCCTGTTATGAATATTTTGGAACATGTGGGACTTTTCCTATTTTTTAATAATTTCTTCTAGATATAGGCCTAGAATTGGAATTGCTGGGTCAAAGGGAATAAACAGTTTTATTGGTCTTTGGCCATAGTTCCATATTGCTCTCCAAAATGATTGGAAGTCTCTGAGAATCTTCCCAGAAATAACAATAAGATATAAGGTGAGGGACCTAGGATATCTGTACTCTCCATACTTCACCTCAAACCATACTTCAGCTACCTATGTTTGTTCTCAAGACTATAGTGTAGGGAAACCCCCACACACACTTTTATGCCTGTGACTGACTAATTGAATCCATTCAGCACCAGTGTTGATTTCCCCACCCCATACTGTGTAATTAGGGTGCCATTTGAGAGAAGATTACTGCATATGTTGATTTAGAAACTAGTATGCTCTATATTCACAGAGATAGTCAAAAAAAGGACACTCATTGGTCCCTTTTGGAGATGGTATTGAGGGGAAGCTGGTTAGGTAAAGCCTTAGTGCCTGCTGATAGGATCTTTGATTCTATCAACTCTAGAACCAGGAGCATAAACGAAAAGGAGACTGAATGAACCAAAACTTTTTCAAAACTATTACTTGAATAGTTAAGTCATGTATTAAGTGCTATGTTCAAGATATTGCACTAATGACTAGAAATGAAAGTACAAAGCAAAAAGAAAGACATCCCCTTAATTCAAGTAGCTTATATTTTATCAGGGGAAGATTATTACCTTCAAAGTACTTCCAAAATCCAATGTTCATTCCATACAGTACCAATCCACTGATGCATTCCTGATGCTCTGATTCAAACCCGAGTCTAAAGTCTATCACTTTGCTTATGCTATTTTACCACCTGTCATTTCTTCACTTCAGATACCCATGTTTACTCATGGATAGAGAGTAAAAGACATGCTTTTTGCCTTTAATCATGGTCCTCTTTATGTAAACCCAAAATCCTTACCACTGCTCAGTCTGAGATCTCAAAGTCACCTTTCTAGTATCAAAAAAAAGTAAAAAATGTTTCCCTCCCTGTCACATCAAAGTTTCAATTCTGATTGTTCTACTTTCATCTTGGACATTGAATATGCAAATGAATTCACATCATGCTATGAATGAAATAAGCTTTATGTTTGCAAACCAGTCAAGAGGACACATAAGAGGAAGTAAGTTTTAATGGCAGAATTATTGATGACTGAAATGCAGATTGTGGAAAGATACACCCTTAGTATCATAGTCTATATCTAATACATATGTCCAGTCTCTCTATAGACAACTTAACTGGACTAAAGAATGTCTTAGGATAGATGGTATTGAATTTGCTAATCAGTGAACCATTATCCATTGTAGAATGCCTCTTTAAGAATAGCACTATTGGTGGCCTAGTGGATAAAGCACCGGCCTTGGAGTCAGGAGTACCTGGGTTCAAATCTGGTCTCAGACACTTAATTATCTAGCTGTATGGCCTTGGGCACGCCACTTAACCCCATTTGCCTTGCAAAAAAAAAACCTAAAAAAAATAGAATAGCACTATTTACAGCTGCCATAGACCCATCCATTATGCTGCAAGATATACCTCCTATTCTTGAAGATTCAAGTCTAACCTAGTCCAGAAGGTAAGTTAAAGGAGTAGTGTCCAAAGTGGGAACTAGAAAATAAACAACAAGGGATATATAATAACCTAGTAGCAGGGTAAGAAGATGAGTTGTATCCCAGTATCCTTGCAATGGTCAATGTGAGCATTGTTTCTCTCAAATATACTCACACCAATTCTTTTATCTAGATACTATCCCACTCCATTCACCCCACCCTATTGTATGTTATTAAGCTTCTTGACAACAGTAACCATCCTTGGATTATTAAGGGAAATTATCTGCACTCTCATCTACAGCATTATCACCCCTTGCTCCCAGAACACCTTGTAGATGTGATAGGAAAGATTAAGAAGGATGAGATCTGGGATTTAGGACAATACTAAGTAAGAACCCTTCTCTCCCCCATTTTTCATTTAGCTAAGATAGTACTTATGAGTTGTGAGTTATTTCAACCATATCTAACTCTCTGTGATCCTATTTGTTGTTTTTGGCAAAGATTCTAGAATGGTTTGCCTTTTCCAGATCATTTTATAGATAAGGAAACCGAGGCAAACAGGGTTGTGACTTGCCCAGGTTTACATAGCAACTAAGTTTCTAAGGTCATATTAGAACTCACAAAGAATCCCCCTGACTTTAGGCCTGTTACTCTACCCACTGCACTTCCTAGGTACCTAATCATTGTAAAAGCTTTCCTTAAAATCCTCCCTTCTATACAATCTTCCTTTTTCCTATCTATGGTACAATTATTATTCTAATCATTTATATTCCCTATCTCACTGTCAACCTCAACTCCTCATTGTCTCTTATTCCCCACATTCAACCTTTTTAAGCAAAATTCTACTTCCACATCATCTCTCACACATTGTGTATATCCCCATATAGCTACTATGATAGTACAGGTCCTTATCACCTCTGATCTGGAATTGCAATGGATTTCTCTCTGATCTCAGTTGGTCCCTCTGATCTCAGTTTCTCCTCACATCAATTCATCCTTAAGTGAGGATTTGGCTGAGTTACAAATAGTTCTCCCCCCCTTTACTTTCTCTACTATGCAAAGTTTGTTTCCTGGAAAGGACAGAACAATCTGTAGGTGAAACCGTGGAGATGTATGTATGAAAATATCAGCTGGTCTCATTCATCAAGCTTCTACTGAAATTAACCTCAAAAATAAAAATTGGTAAAGAATGAAATATGGACTGGAAAAGTGGAAAAGATTATATGTAAAAGGTCAGACTTGGAACTCTATGGCAAGGATACATGTTGGCTGCTCTTCCTGATTAACCTACAGGAATCACAGATAAGAAAGAATAGATTATCAAAGGGATTAATTGACTTGGATTTTGGAGTTCCATGGTTTGAATGCCTGAAGAAAATGAATTGCATTCTCTCTGCTATTAGTGTGGCACAGGAACTGTCCTTGTACCTTAGAAGATCCTTGCTGATTTCCCTGAGAGAAAGATAGGTTCCTGTGAATCTTGTCTACTTCAGATACAAGTTACCTGACTCCAAATGCAGGAGGCATCAGATCATAGAGATATTCACTGGGGGAAATATAAATACCAGGCTATTTGTCTTTCTTTGTCCCAGGTATAAAGCACTATTCTAAATGTTCTTTAAAAGAAATGAATTTAAAAGAACAAATGTGGGATCAACTAAGAGCACAAAAAAGTTAATATAACTATGTTATAATTTTCTCTTTTTTTGGTGCTAATCCTCTTGCCCTGATCTTTAAACTTCTAAACTTCTCCAAGCAACTCACTATCCCCTGGGATCTGTCCTTGAATCCCAACTGACTGTCTATAATTTATTCCTTGATCTTTACCTACCCTATTGTAATTCATATTTACTTAATTCCTATAAGTCTAAGATTCTATAATTTTCCCCCATAGGAAAAGAATTTCCCAGTGGAAACTCCAGGTGTGTAACCCAGGAACCATTGCCATTAAGACCATACCATTAATACAACATTACCAAATAACATGGAGCACAGCATGTAGGATGATTTCTCAAATTAAAATTTACATCAGCTATTTAAGAAGCTATTGGCCAATTAACTACTTCACCACTGAGACATTTGTAATCCAAAGCCAGTAGGAAATCTTACTCTAACATAATTTTGTAGTTGCAATTAGCACCCTAGACTAATTTATTTACTTTCTGAAAAAGCTGTTTACAGCAACAGCCCCAGGAGAACTAATATCATGTTGTTGTTGTTGTTGTTGTTGTTGTTGTTGTGGGGTTTTTTTTAAGGTCCTTGGGGAGCACAATAAAACGAATAGATTTGGGACAAGCAAAAACACATAAAACTCAATTTTAGATGACAGTGTTAATCAAACAAAAGTAACAGAAAAGGCATGCACAGCTGCGGAGGTGAGAAACTGTCAGAATTTGCCCTAAAAGCTACACTCTTCAAATGCTGTTATAATTCATTTGAAACATTTGTACATACGAAGTCTGTAATATGTTATGTATCTATGAATATATTTATGTATTGGCATTGGCATTTTAATTGTTTTTGATTAGTCAGTTGTGTTTTACTTTTTGTGACGCAATATACCAACCACATTGCCCATGGGAATTTCTTGGCAAAGATAATGGAGTTACCATTTACTTCTCTAGTGGATTAACACAAATAGAGGTTAAGTGTTTTGCCCAGTCCAGAAAGTGCCTGAGGCCAAATTTGAACTTCCTAACTTCAAAGCCCAGTACTCTATCTCCTAAACCACCTAGATGCCTCTACACTAATACATATATGCTTCTATATACTTATATATACATTTACATATATAACAAAGAAAT
This sequence comes from Macrotis lagotis, assembly GCF_037893015.1. Lineage (NCBI taxonomy): Eukaryota > Metazoa > Chordata > Mammalia > Peramelemorphia > Peramelidae > Macrotis > Macrotis lagotis. The sequence continues at coordinate 768,853,720 of NC_133658.1, read as the reverse complement.
TAAAAGTATACAATTTAAATTAATAACCATATGAAACACATTAACCTTATTTCTGAGGTTTAGGCTTTTGACATTCTAAACACAAATAAGCTTCTAACATCTATGTCATATTATAATCTCAAAGTCCATATCCCTAAGAAATACCTCTATATGAGGCAGCAAGGAAGTGCAGTGGAAGAGCACCTGTCCTGGAGTCAGAAGGAACTGAATTTAATAATTATCTAGTTGTGGGATCTTGGGCAAGTCACTCTACCCCACTGCTTTGCAAAAACAAAAACAGAAAGAATCACCTCTACAATGTACTCAGCAAAGGGTCACCCAGCTTTTGCTTGAATTTGCTTAATTACAGAGTAGCCAGTGTATTATATGTGGAGACAGTTCAGTTAGGAAATTTTTTAAAAAATAGATGCTTAGTGATTTATCTCTGTATCCTGTATCCCTTTTCTCCCTCCCTCCCCAAGAATTATCCCTCTTATTCTATGTCAATTTAAAAATATATTTTTTTCTGTTGAACTTTTAGTTCAGCATAATGGAACAATGCATTAAAAAGAATCTGGCATTATATGGGAAGTTTCCCAATTGTGTACCCATGTATAGGCAAAGAAGTAGGGAGGACAATTGGGAGAGGATTTTTTGTTGTGTTTTTAATCAAGTTGAAAAGTGCCTTTCTAGAACTTCTTCCCATTGTACCTGTTTTTCATATATTTGAAGACATTTATAGTATACATGATTGTATTAATTCCAAAGAAGCAAACCCTTGGAATTTCAAATACTACTCTATATGGATGAAGCAAGATGTTTTGGACAAGATGACTATTGTTTATGCTTCCCAAGATACATTCGCCTCTACTGTTTTACATGCTTTGTATAGATTTGAGGATATATAAAAATACTATGTCTATATATTTTCTCATTTCACAGATTCCCAGAGTTTAAAGGGATCTCAGAAATACCCTAATTCAATGCATAATTTTCTGATATGAGAGAGCCAACAAGTGACTGTCCAGCCTTTGATTCAAGGTTTCTAATGAGGATGAATTCAATAAAGTGAGACTAATATTGATATTTCCTTCTTTTTAGTTTTTTTTAGAAGGCCATAGGATTAAGTGACTTGCCCAAGGCCACACGGTTGGGTAATTATTAAGTGTCTGAGGCCAGATTTGAACTCAGGTACACCTGACTCCAGGGCTGGTGCTCTATCCACTGCACCACCTAGCTATCCAATATTCACATTTTTGAGGAGAAACAAAGGTATAGAAGTTAAGGGACCTGTTCATGATGACAAGTGGCAGAACTAGTGCTAAAAGGATGGAATTGTACTGGGACATCATACTTGTATTCCATTTATGAAAGGTGTATATAGATATGTAATTATATGAACATATAATGTAGATTTATTATATATATATATAAAATATTTTCTATTTAAAACCAATAATTTATAAATGTAGTATAAATGGTAATTTATGCATATATTAGGTTCATTGATTTCTGATGGTCTTATCAAATATTTTTTGGGGGATCATAGCTAATGATTTTGTTGATGAAGGCAGGAAACTTTCTAAAAATGACATCAGCAATTATGTAAATATGGTCTTACGAATTTCCTGAAGTACTGAGAAGTTAACTAACTTGCCATAGTTCACATATTCTGTCTTTGAAAGATAAAGGATTTGAACCCAGATCTTTCAGACCCTGCAATCACCTATCTTTTTGCTATATCTCATACTCTTTTGTTACTCCTTATGTTTGTCAATTACTTCATGATACTCAAATTGTAAATGCAATTAGATGCTCCATAAGTATCTATGCATGTTGAAAGATGTAGAATAAAGACTCTTGTGGATGATTTATTGGAGGACATGCATAAGAATCTCACAGGATGAAATAGCATGAAGAGAAAGAGGAAGAAAAGGAACAGAAGCCTGAATGAGGTCACAGATCTATCCAACTACCAGTCAACACTGATAATGAAGCACATCACATGATAATAATAGTCATTGTATCCTATTTAAGGCATAATATCCTAATTTAAGGCATAGAAGTATCAAATCTAATGTTTAATGTATAATATGAATTTCAAGCTATATTACCCCTGTAAAAAGACATTGCATGAACTAAATAATAAATCACTAATACAGAGTTCTATTTGAAAATTGCCTGATAACTTTGAAGTTATATAATATCAGGATACATATTTACAAAGATAAACAGAATGAAGAGAAGGAGAGAAATGAATCAGTTTCTGTCTCAGTTTTTAATACAGAATTTTAAAACAAGAGAGAAGTTTGTGCCTTCACTTTCATATGCTTCTATACCACAAGAATTAATCATGAAAATATCAATTGTAAAAAACTACTGAAGTGTGAGATGTGTATACATATATATTCATATATTCACATATGTGGATACAAGCATATATGATCAAAATGCTATGAAGGTGCATTTGATATACACATCAATGTCTCCTTCCTGATTTTATACATATTTATAAAATCAATAGGTGCTTGGATCTACTTGAAAGTTATAAGTTTCAGTGTAGACATGGTAAATTAGAGACCCCTTTTAAAATTGATGAACAATATGAAAAAATAGATTACCAGCATAGGAAGTTAAAGATCAATTATGCTCTTAGTAACTAACCATTATCCTTCTTTCCTATGACTACCTCCATTAGTCATTCAATCAAAAACAATTTATTAAGTGCTTTTATGTGACAAGCATTGAGCTAAGTGATGAGATTATAAAGAAAGCTAAAAGACAGTCCCTGCTCTCAAGTAGCTCCCAGTCCAGTTGGGAAAACAACATAAAATTACTACATAAAAACAAGGATAAATTAGAAATATTAAATGGAAATATTCACTAACATTAAGGAAGATGAGGAATGACTTCTTGGAGAATGTATGACTTTATCTAGGACAAAGAATTCAAGGAAACTAGCAGGCAGAGATAAGGATTGAGAACATTCCAGGCAAAGGGTATAACTAGGGACAATGAAGTTGGGAAGTGAATTGTCTTATTCTAGAAATAATAAAGGTACTATGAATTTGATGGACTATATGGAACCCTAGAGGGATGAGTGTATATACCAAACAGAGAAGACAGATAATTTCATTATGACCTCGTACAATTATTTTTCATTTTCTTCATTTGTTAAATGGGTAAAGCAAAGACTTTATTAAAAAATGCACTGTATGTTGGAATGATCACATGGTTTCGAGAGATCCTTTTACTAGCATCAATATAGATAAGCTAGAGTGCCTATTTACCAGGGGAAATTTTGCCAGAGAGGGGGATTGGGGGGAAGGTTAAGAACAAACTAAAGAGGTGAGTAGTAGAGTAGTAAAGAGCAGCAATTTTAGAAGCAGAGGAAATAAGTTCAAATATCTGTTATTTGACAAAAGGCAACTCACTTAAACTCTTTGTGTCTCCTTTTAAAAAGTAGTATTATGGGTTCAACTAAGATCATTTACATACAGATTAAATATAAATACATATACTTATATGTATACATACTTGATATATCTGTATACACATATATAATTATATGTATTAATTAAATATAAACATAAACTTATTATATAATACATATACTTATAATATTAATTAAGTATACATATATGTATGCATATTTGATATATGTATATATTTATACACATACATATAATTATATGTATATATATAATTATATGTATATATATACATATATATGTATATATATATATATATATATATATATATATATATATATATATATATATATATATGTTTACACCCATAACACACAGAAAGGGAAGTAGGAAGAGAGAGTTGAAATAGACAGAGACAGAGATAGAGACAAAAAGGCAAAGAAAGATTGAGACAGAGAGACAGCTTGCAGAGATACTACAGAGATGAAATCTGAAGAAGAGAAGGAAGGGAAACCACTAGGTGATTGATGACTAGCATGAAAGATGTTGATGCTAGAGAATAAATGGCTTCTTAACCAGATAAGCATGCACATCTATATATCTATCAATCCCTACCAGATAAAGGATGGACACATCAAAAGGAATGGAAAATGATCAAGTTCATTTAATCCCCAAATTCAGCCCAGGAAATAATTGACCTCTTTTCCAAAAAAGGCAAAAACTAGTCAGAGGAGAGTTTTCCAGCAATAGTTTCAAAGGCAGCCAGAATTAGAGACAAAATATCTCCTGTTTTAGTATTTAAGACTGATTCTACAATCTTACTTTTATTTTCCAATAAGATAGATGTGCTAAACATGTCAAGCAAGAGCAATCTTTGTGAGAAATGCAGTGAAAGTTTGTTCTATTCATTTGTAAATTTTATAGCTCCAGTTAACAGAGATTGTAGGAGGTGTAAATGGGCCTTTATCAGAATTTACTGATCTGGAAGGAAGAGGTTGAACTTAAAAAAAAATCAGACTCCCTATTGTTAGTAATCTTAGTAGCTTACAAAATCTTTGATGCTGGCCATCTGAATTTTTATGAAGATTTAGAAGTTATTTACTAAATGTTTTTGTCTTTTGGTATTTTTATCAAGAAGTATGATGTTACTAGTAAAATTGGACCTTTAAAAATACATTTTCAAGGAGTGCTTACATGTAACCATTTTATTTATATGAAAAGCAAAAGACATTTTTCTATGCTTATTCTTTGGGGAGAAGAAGGTTTATATTTCCTAGAATCAAAATTTTTCTTATAGAAACACTCAGGGAAATGTTACTCATCATCCATGTTGTTTCTATTCTCAATCCTATCATGCATGCATATATATATATATATATATATATATATATATATACACATAAATATATGTAGTATTCTCATCTCTAATGAAAAAAGGACATGAAGATATGAGTATAGTGGAGAAGGAATCAGAGTATAAAGGATGGAAAGTGTAAGAGAATGAGAGGGTGAGGGGGACTGTAGGTTGTCATTTGAAGCTTGCCAACAGCTATTTGACTTCAAACAAATGAGTAATTATGAAGATGATGTTCATGGTAGTGATAAAGAATATTGATAGATATCTAGTACTTAGAGGCAGAGCCAAGATGGCAGAATGGAGGAGGAATTCCACAAATTTTCTCCTAGACCACTCCAAATGTCTTTAACTATTGACTGTAACCAAATTCTAGTGTGACAGAACCCACAGAAAAACTGAGTGAAGCAATTTTCCCACCCAAACCAACTTGGAAGATCCACAGGAAAAGCCTCTTATGCCATGTTAGAAATGACCACAAGGCAGCCCAGGCCCTGAGGGAGCAAAATAGCTCCAATCACCCAGGAACAACCCACTTGCATGCCTGAATCCCTTGGGGTGCCTGGGTCCATGACAGCGGGTGAAGTTTCTAGACCTTTCAGCCCAAAGATTTCCAAGGAAAACTTGGAAAGACATCAGAAAAACTCTGCTACACAAGAATGAGAAGCCAGTGCAGGCCTCAGCACAGACCCATCCTTGGGTAGCCATCTGGTGTAGCAGCCACCTCTAGAACACTCAATCCACGGATGGTATGGGAATTAGGGGAGTCTTCAGAGGTTTCTTTGCTACCTCTCTACCTTTACCTGTGCTCAAATCCAGGTTATAGTCTGGGCTCCAGTCTCGGGAAAAGGAGCTTTACTGTCATAGCAGAACAGGAACCCTCCTCACAGCTCCAGGGCAGAGGGTAGTGCTTGTGGTCATCCACAGATCAGAACACAGGTTATGAGAGCAGTAAGGCCATCTCATAAGAACTTGAAGGAATTGAGGTCCCTGGGGGTGATATCCCTCAAAAGCTTGAGACATCATTGTCTACCCTGCAAGCAGAGCCCCACCTTAACAAGGACTTAAAAATAAAATCATAGACTGGGGAAATAAGCAAACAAAAGAAGCAAAAAAATTCTGACCTTATGGAAGATCAAAATATACACTCGATAGAAAACAAAGTCAAAACTTCTGTATCCCAAGCCTCCAAGAAAATTATGAATTGGTCTGAGGCTATGGAAGATCCCCAAAAGATTTTGAAAATCAAATGAGGGAAGTAGAGGGAAAATTGGAAAGAAAAATGAGAGCGATGTGATACAATAATGAAATCCAAGTCAAGCAGCTTGGTGAAAGAGATTCAAAAAATACTGTAGAAAATAACATCTTAAACATCAGTTTACGTCAAATAAACAAAGCAGTCTAAAAGATTAACAAGGAGAAGAATGCCTTCAAAAGCAGAATTGGTCAGACAGAAAAGGAGATACAAAAACTCTCTGAAGAAAATAATTCCTTCATGTGTAGAATGGAGCTAAGGGAAGATAATGACTTTGTGCAAAATCAATAAACAATTAAATACAACCAAAAGAATGAAAACTAGAAGAAAATGGGAAATATCTCATTGGATAAACAATTGACCTGGAAAACAGGTCCAAAAGAGATAATTTTAAAAATATTGGGCTACCTGAAAGTCATAACCAGGAAAAGAGCCTGGACTTCACTTTTCAAGCAATAAAATTTTCCTGAGATTCTAGAAGCAGAAGGTAAAATAGAATTTGATGGTATCCACCAATCACCTCCTAAAGGAGATACGAAAATGAAAACTCCTGGAAATACTATGACCAAATTTCAGAACTCCCAAGTCAAGGAGAAAATCTTGCAAGCAGCCAGAAAGAAACAATTCAAATATTGTGGACCTACAGTCAGGATAACAAAAGATTTAGTTTCTACATTAAGGGCTTGAAGGACTTAGAATATGATATTCTGGAAGGCAAAAGAGATTGGATTACTACCTAGAATCAACTACCCAGAAAAACTGATGATCCTCTTTCAATGGAAAAGAGAGATTTTCAGTGACTTAGGGGATTTTCAAACTTTCCTTATAAAATGACCAGAGCTGAACAGAAAGTTTGATACTCATGTACAGCACTCAGATGAAGAATAAAGAGGGTAGCTGAGAAGAACAAATTTTGAGGAAGTTAAAGATGTTGAACTGCTTGTACTTTTGCATGGAAAGGTGATTCTATTAACTCATATGAACTTACTCATTTATTAGAACAGTGAGAAAGAGCATATATAGAAAAGGCACAGGAGGGAGTTTAATATAAAGATGGAGTTAATTATGAGAAAGAAATGTACTGGGAGAAAGGGAAAGGAGAGCCAAGGAAAAGCTTTGGTAATGGAGTGGAAGAGAGGTAAGGTGACAGGGAGTGAGTGAACCTTCATTCTCATTGGAAGTTGCTCAGGAAGGAAATAACATACACACTCAATTGGGTATGGAAATCTTACTTACCCCAGAGGAAAATAGTAGAGAAAGAGAATGGGAGGAAAGGGACAGGGAGAGGGGAGGAGGGGTGTAAGGGATAGAAGAAGGGAGATCATTGGGTTAGGGTAGTCAGACACAACATACTTTTGAGGAGGAACAGGGTTAAATGAGAAAGAGAGAGAAAGAGATAGATAGATAGATAGATAGATAGAGAGAGAGAGAGAGAGAGAGAGAGAGACAGAGAGTGAGCCGAATAAAGGGGAATTGGGGAGGAATAGGATGAAGTGAAATACAGTAAGCATTGGCAGCTATGGTGGAAAACGGAAAATATTGAGACAATTTCTTTGATGGAATTGAAATAAAGAATGTCATTCATTCCAAAGGCAGAACTGATGGCACTCTTTTTTCTTCCATGTTATTTTTCTTGCGGTTTCTCTTTCTTGGTATGTGGGTGGACTATATTTACTTTTCTAGTATGCCTATTGTATAATGTGAAAAAAAATTAAAAAAAGAAAAGTGGGAAAAATCTAGCACTTATAATTTCACCAGAGAATGTGAAATTGTGATAATAGGTAATAACATGTTAAAATGAAAATGAAATTGATGGCATAACTCTAGAAGGAGCCTAAAAATAAGTGAAATCCAACTGTGGCATGAATAGGCCCTTCAATATGATATTAGCTTATCACACACCAAAGATATCAGACAAATAAATAAGAATCATGTATGTGGTTTTGTTCGTGGAAAATGAGTGATATATGATGGTAGTTAAAGGCTGTGTCATTATTCCAAGAAATTAAAAATGATTATCTTTAAAGATCCTGGACTCACTGACAAATAAAGTTTATAATGTGTATATATATATATATATATATATATATATATATATATATATATATATGTGTTGGAATCAGAAACCTTTCACAAACAAACTTATTGCTCAAAATATCCCAGGTGTAACATTGTCCCATAACAAATTAAGAACAAAGTTTTTTACAAATCCTGAATACTTACAAATGAATAATGTTTTTAACAAAAGAAAGAAACCTAGTGGAAGAAATAAAAATTCTTTGGGAAGAAGATGAAGTACATATCATCTCCATTGTTTTGTCTGCTATTGTATTTGGGCAGCTAGGAGGTGGGCAGATAAAGCACAACTTTGGAGTCAGAGGGACAGGAGTTCAAATCTGGTTTCATATAATAGATACTAATAGCTGTGTGACTTTGAGCAAGTCACTTAACCTTAATTGCTTCATACCCAGAGTCATTTCCACTTGTCCTGATTCATATCTGGCCACTGATCCAGATAGCAATGGAGGAGAAAGTGAGGTCGATAATTTAGCACAATACCCCCTCACTCAAATCCAATTCATGTGTTTGTCATGGCATGACCACCCTAAAGTCTTGGTCTTTTTTTAAGAATGAAGGACAGGGAAAGCTAGGTGGCACAGTGGATAGAGCACAGGCCCTGGAGTCAGGAGGACCTGAGTTCAAATCTGGCATCAGACACTTAATAATTACATAGCTGTGTGGTCCTGGGCAAGCCATTTAACCCCATTGCCTTGCAAAACCTAAAAAAGCAAAAGAATGAAGGACAAACATTATCACCACTGGATTTTTCACAAAGATGCTTTCAATGACTCTTCTTCAGTTAGAATATGATTTTACAGTCCAAACTTTATTTAATATGTTAAAATAAATTTATCCCCTCCCAGGTTATTAAAACAACAAAAATCACAATAACAACAATGACAACATCAGCAGCATCAATGACCAAAAGAAAATAGTAAGAAATTGAGATAATGACTATTCCAGGTCTGTTTTAATCTTAACTTCATTGACTATAGGATGAAAAGAATGAGAGCTTTAATCATATAACATTTATAATGTTTCATTATCTTCATTCAACAGAGAAATAAACCAACTCATATGGGTTAACTCCCTCCCTAGTAAATCAGTTTCTCTAATAAGAGATTGAACCCCACTTCTGACTCTAAGTATGTTGAATTTCTGGGGTTTTTTTGCTTTTGTATTTTTCCAAGCTACTCTAGAAATTTTTCATTTTTAAGCCCCTAAAAGGAAGGAGTGGAATGGATGATATCTAAAGTACTCTTTAGCTCTCTAACTCTATGATCTTTTTCATGTTTGATTTATTGCCTGAGGCTGATAGCTTTCATGGAACAGGTATTTGGTTCAAGAACAGGCAGTTCTTAGTAGATTAGAGAGAGGTTAAATGCTTAATGATTTTTTTTATATGAAATGGCTTTTCTTAGAGAAAATAATAAAAAGGAAATACAATTATCCTCTTTCTCAAATAGTTTCATTTCCCACCTAAAACATTAATTGGTATTATTTTCCCTCTTTTACATTTGTATATATAGCTTGAATTTTGATAGCTGTCTTTACAAACCTAGTCATCCCCAGGCAAAATAAGGGAGTTACAACAGTTTTTCTGATGCTTGGTATTTCCCAGTTTCATTCCCAATACCACACCATTACCACCACCACCAGTCTTTCCCTCCACTTTTGTTGTTTCAATTCTTTGGCTCCCTATGGAAAAAGGAAGGAAGAGAGGGAAACAGGAATATCATTTCTTTATACAGAAGTGTTATTATATGCCAATATTTGACCCTCACAACAACCCTGGGAATAGATGCTAATTTTATACACATTTTGCAGTTGAGAAAACTAAGGAAGAGATTATGTGATTTACCCAGGATTATACAGTGTTTTTGAAGTTAGATTTGAATGTGTCTTCTGTTTGGCATTTAAAGTCACTCAAAATATGACTTAAATCTTTCCCTAGGGGCGGCTAGGTGGAGTAGTGGATAAAGCACCGGCCTTGGAGTCAGGAGTACCTGGGTTCAGATCCGGTCTCAGACACTTAATAATTACCTAGCTGTGTGGCCTTGGGCAAGCCACTTAACCCTGTTTGCCTTGCAAATAAATAAATAAATCTTGCCCTACCAATTTCCAATTACTTCCCTTTATACTCTATGAATGTGTATATGCATAAATACAAGTAGGTCTATGTTTACATTTGTATGTATATAAAGACATCCATGTGTTTGCATTACTAAATATTAGCAAAAATGCCACTTTTTGTTTTGTCTACATCACTTTATCTCTGGGACTTAAGTTTTCTTATTTTTCTAATGAAGTTTGTACCATTTACTCTCCAAGCTTTAAATCTTTGATTTAAAAATGGGACCTTTGTTTGACCTTTTCTGTTTTCTCTTTGCCTCTCTCTTTCTCTTTCTGGCTCTGACTCTCTCTCTGGCTCTGACTCTCTCTCTCTCTCTCTCTCTCTCTCTCTCTCTCTCTCTCTCTCTCACACACACACACACACACACACACACACACACACACACACAAACACACAAACACATACTGCTGAAACTTTTAGTAGTTTTGGTCTCTTCGATGTTCTGATGGTTCTCTGAATATGTCAGTAATTCTTTTATCTTGATTGTATTCAATGCATCATTTTGCCACATACTATCTATACACATATATTTTAACAAAACTTTTCTTTAAAAATGGCATTTTTTTCATTTTAAAAGATAAATTCTAGTTTCATGACTTATGCTTTTTAATTTTACAAACACTATTTTTCAATTTCTGGTATCCTTTTTATTTCTTGCTAAGTCCACTAGTATTCTAATTGCTTTTCTTTTGAAAATTTTTTTTACTACTTCTGGCAGTTTGCAGTGTTTTATTTATTTTGACAATTTGGTGGTTTTACTATAATATTTTTAGATGCTAAGTCTTGGTTAAATCTTTATAGATATGTTATGAATTTTTCATATACGCATTTATTAGAATTTTTTTAATCAACCCCTTGAAATTTTCTTAAAAGATTTCCTGAAGACAATGATCAGAAAATTTTGAAGCACTGAGTTCCCTTGAACATTAATATACTTGAGCTCCATCGTCACCTTTTCCCCTAATTTTTCAATTGAATCCATGTCTTTTTTCCATAGTTTACAGATATTTCTTTCCTGACTTCCACTCCCATGTGACATTTTTGGGTTATTTCAAACAATTTTTCTCCCTCCAAAAATACTCTGTTGTTTGAACTTTATGTCTAATCCCAGTTACCCAGAGTTTCCCTGAGTCACCCTTGACTCTTCATTATTTTCCCTTACCTTCAGTATATTATCAGTTGCCAGGTTATTTTTCCATAATAACATTCTCATCAGTTGTTTTCAAAATTCTCACATAGCTCCCCTCTTCCTTATCTCCTTTTTTTCTGGACTATTTTAAAAGCCTCCTTAAGGTCTCTTTCTTTCAAGTCTCTTCCTCCACAAGCCATGCTCTAAACAACTTCATTAAAACACAGGTCTCAGACTAGAATTCCCTTACCTAAAACTCCAGTAGATTCCTATGACCTATCAGACAAAACCAAAACCTTTCAGTTCAGATTTAAATTCCTTCATAATCTAGCTTCCCTCTGCCTTTCTGTGATTATTACATGGCCTTGCCCTTCACACATTTTACCTTCTCCCAAAACCTATTCCTATTGTCACATTATTTATACAAAAAATTTCATCATGCATTTGCATAGGCATGAAAAGTACTTGGTCTACTAGTTAACACAGTGAATACAGTGCCGGTCCTCGACTCATGATCTTCCTAATTCAGATCTGGCCTCAGACACTCCCTAACTATGTGACCCTGGGTAAGTCACCTAAACCTGTTTACCTCAATTTCTTCATCTATAAAATGAGCTGGAGAAGGAATTGGCAGGCTACTTCAGTAACTCTGCCAAGTAACTTCAAAGTGGGTCTTGAAAACTTGGACACAACTGAAATAACTGAACAACAATATTGTACTCATTTTTCACCTCTACACCTTGGAATCACTTTCAGACTCCAATATAAATAGCCTTTCTGCTCAACATAACTGACCTTTAGTAAAAAAGGGAAACCTAAGGCACTTCCTATTGAGTTCTAGAGTCAGTTTGAAAGAGTTGCTCTGGTACTGTAATAAAAGTCCAGAAAATGTAGGTTGAACAATTTAAAATATTTAAAATATTTTAAAATTTTAATAAATTATTTTTTTCCTAAAATGTTGTGTTCCAAATTCTTTCCCTCCCTCCCCTCCTTTCCTTCCCTTGTAATTAAGAAGGCAAGTAAATTTAATGTAGATTATAAATGTATAGTCATATCTTGAAAGAAGACTATATTTCCACATTAGTCATGTTGTGGGAAAACATACAAATCAAAAAAAGGAAAAAAGGAAAATAAAGTTTAAAAAAGTCTGCTTCAATTTGATTTCAGACTCCATCAGTTTTTTCTCTGGGGGTAGATAGAATTGTTCATCATGAGTCACTTGATATTGTCTTAGATCATTGTACTGCTAAGAATAGCTTTCTTCACAGTGGCTCATCATATAACATTGCTGTTACTATGTAAATTGTTCCTTGATTCTGCTCACTTTACTTTATCAATCTATGTAAGTCTTTCCAGGTTTTTACTGAAAGCAACCTCCTTGTTATTTTTTACAGGACATTTCATCATGATGATAAACTACTACTTAGCTATTGCCTAATTGATGGGCAGCCACTCAATTTCCACTTCCATACTATCACCACAAAAAAAAAAAAAAACCTGCTATAAATATTTTTGTACGTACAGGTGCTTTTGCCTTTTTGGGGTGAATCACAAATCTATGTCTTAGAGATTTGCTTTTTGAGCCAGAAAACGTCATTTGACTTCTTTGTATGTCCATTTCCTTCTTTATAAACTAAGGTTTTTGAGTTCAAAAGGAATCTCTTTCAGCTCTAACTCTATGTTTCTATGTTATATTATTTTTTATTTATTTTTATTTATTTTTTTTGCAAGGCAAATGGGGTTAAGTGGCTTGCCCAAATCTACACAGCTAGGTAATTATTAAGTGTCTGAGACCGGATTTTAACCCAGGTACTCCTGACTCCAGGGCTGGTGCTTTATTCACTGTGCCACCTAGCCGCCCTGATTCTAGAACTTAATGCTTAAGCTAGAACTTAATTGAGGGAAAATGACTTGTCAAAAACTCATGTAAATTATATCAGATTATGATCAAAATTCTGAAATTCCAGATCACTAGAATCCCAAGCAAATGTAATATTCCATCAGACATAGAAATATTATATCCTTGAGATAGGGGTGATTGTCTCTAAATCCTTATATCCTGAAAAAAAGAATCCTAATCACACACACATTTCTGCTGCTGAATGAAACTCAATAGAAAGCCAGTCAGATTAGAAAGACCTAGATTCACGTCTTGCCTCTCATATATATTGTGTCAATCATTTAACCTCTTCATATTCCAGAAAATTCCCTAAAATACAATTGTGCAGTCATTCAGTCTTGTCCAACTGTTTGACCCTGTGGAAAACCACACCAGGGTTTTCTTTCTCCCCTGGATTAAAGTTCAGTGACTTGCCTAGGGTCACTCAAAAAATAAATATTTGAGGCTCAATTTGAACTCAAGTATTCCTAACTCCATGTCCAGTGCTCCATCCTGTCAGCTTCCATAAGTTATATTGAAGATACCAATTTGCATTGGTAAAAGAATCTTCCTCACTGGTGAAGGAATTAAATTTGAGATACATTCCTTATGTAGTACCAGATAGAAAGATAAAGAGATAGATGTGTGTGTGTGCATATATGTATACATATATAATTGCATATAGAAACCTATATTAAGTATATATTATGTATATATATGCATATATGTATATATATATGTATATATATATACTTAATATACAAAATATCCTCCCAAAATAAAATAGTTGCCATTTCTATTGGGATCGAAAGCTTATAAAGTATTTTCCATATATGATTTTATTTCATACATTTAATATTCCTGTGAGGTAAGTACTACTTATTATCTCCAGTTTACAGATTGGGAAACTAAGGCTTAGGGACTTAGTGATTTCCTCAGAGTCACACAAGGTTACCCAGTTACTGAGAAAGGATTCAACCTCAGATCTCTTTCTACTATGCCATTTTTCTGCCCTTGAAAATACAAAGGGACATTCACTGAGGCCGTTGAAAAAGAATCAAATGTATCTATTTGTGAATCCTTTATTTTTTCACAGAGTATGTATGACATGAAGTGTTTCTGTTGTTTTGTCTGCCTTTATATAAGGATCCTTATAGCTAGTCTAAACTTACCTTGGCATTTATCTCCCACTGACAGTCTCTCTGTGATTCATTCTCTGTTCAAATATTTTTTTTTTCACTGAGCAAATGCTTTTCTCTGTTTGGTGGGAAAGGTCTGTCAGCAATAACAAGCAGTATTTCAGTGAAGCTTCACCTCCACTGTCCAGCTGGATTTATGTCATTGCTCACAGACAACTATTAATTACATTTATTTATTACCCTTGTGCCAAGAAGACAATGACATGATAACTTATCTGAGATTTATTCACTTGTTTTCTCATTTCCTAATATATCTTAAACTTCTATGACTTTGTCTCATTTTTACTTATGACTAGCATCACTACTTTATCTAATTTTTTCATTTAAATTTTCCCCTTTTCCCTCAATTTCTTTTCACATTTTTTATTAAATTCATTTCCTTCTGACCTGTTTTCACGGAAAATGAAAATCTAATGACATTTTAGAGATAATAAACCTGTTGTTCATAGGACTTGTAGGGTGGCCAATAGAATATCCTTTTAGTGAGAAGAGAGTGACTTCTTCCAGGCACATATCTTACTATCATTACTCACATAAATGAAAGCAATAGTATATAAGGGAATAAGCTTAGGATTGGGGATGGGGGAATCGACAATATCAAACTGAAACCTTGAAATTATTTTTCTCTTAAAAATACCAAGAGGTTGGGGTGGCTAGGTGGCACAGTGGACAAAGCAGCTGCCCTGGAGTCAGGAGTACCTGAGTACAAATCTGGCGTCAGACACTTAATAATTAACTAGCTGTGTGGCCTTGGACAAGCCACTTAACCCCATTTACCTTACCAAAAAAACCCCTTAAAAAAACCCAATAGGTTGATTAACTGTCCCTCATCCATGAGACTTCCTTTCTTAGGAACAAAGAAATATTAGTCTCTTTTTAATTACACAAGACTTTCCTCCATCAAAATTTCTGATATATTGGCTTTTTGCAAATTTTAAACACTGAAAGAGAAAACTTTAAAATCATTACAGAATATTTTTCTTCCCCTTGTAAATTCAAGTCTCATTAGTTATTCATTTCCCTCTGGCTCAATTATCATTCTGAGTTGTCCTGTATAGGTAGTCTCATCTGCTGTTGCATCTGCTTTGGTGGGGAGAAAAGTTTGATGGAATCCCTTTAGTCCTTTCAAATATATGTAAAGTTAGATGAGCAAAAATAAACTACTTTCCAACCACACAGGTTATTTCATTAAGATTATGGGAAAGTGAGTAGGCTGGGGGCAAATTTTGTTTACATTGACAGAGCCAGGTGAACTAAAGCTGGGACTGACAAACAAGGAAGCTTTTAGTCTGGTGAACCACATCTAATTCTGAAATACTATGCCCCATGTCTGAGTAATATCCTCCCAGTTATGACCTTCTCCATGTAGAAATGCAGTAAAATTATTACCGCAAAGATGAGAAAAATGGGCCAGGGGAAAATAAAAAAAAAAGAGAAACCAGAAAACCCAAAGTAATCTCACTAATGAGTCTCCAGTGCCTTCTTACTGTTCCTTTTTAAAAATCAGAACAGAGTTATTTTAGTGGTCAGGCACCACATTTAACGTTGAATATCCATGTCTCATCACAAGTTTCTAGCTGCTTTTCATATTGTCCTTTAAAATAATGAATCTAAATGAATCTAAAAACCTAAAAAATGAATCTAAAATTCACAATGGTCATCTCCCTTCTTTCATCAGCCCCTTCTTTTCAAACCCAAATTTAATGAAATCAGAGAATCTCAGAGCTGGGAGGTACCCAGAGTCCAGCTACTTCATTTCATAGCTCTATAGGAATTTCATATATATATATATATATATATATATATATATATGCATATATATACATGTATACACACACACAAACATACCTGAAAAATTGGTCACCATACCTAAATATGAGGGACTCTTAAGAGGGGGATCCTCCTACCTTTCAAGTCAATTCTTTTTTCTTTTAGATGATGGTTAGGAAGAAGGAATTCCCTGCACCACCTTTGCAACTCCAAAACATAATAGTTTAGCCTAGGATATTCTGCTTCTCTTTCTATCCCATATCAATAGGAGTTGCACTAATTCACACACACATACACACACACACACACACACAAACACACAGAGTTCACCTATAGTTATCACAGAATGAACTCACACACAATAAAGTTTCAAAAGTTTAAACTATTGTCTACATCCTGTGAATCCTTTATGATATATGGATCTCTTTAATAAGATAAAACAAGGAACAAAAGTGTTATCTAAACAAGCAAGTTAACCATGTCTGTAGAGGCATTTAAAAGATCAAGGAATTTTAATAGTTTGTCAGTCAAATAGTGGAAACTTCTAAGCAAGTTTGAGAATACTTTGTGGAAGCAGAGACTTTTGACCCTTCTGGAGGACAAAAGAGAAGAAATTACCTAAAACAATTCATCTAGTCAGAAGCAAAGATACACAGACAGATGGTATAAGAGTCTGTCATGTAAGAATGGAGCAACTTAAAGGAGTGAAACCTTCAGAATTTAAAGAGGTGAACTCAAATTGGGATCAAAAACTTCAGATCTTGAGTCCCAATGCATGTCCTACTCTAAAACATGCCCCCAGAACCTCAGAAACTAGAAGTTGCTTACTTAAAGTGTAGTTGCATGAGTACTATACTCAAAAATATGAAACTTGCAGCATCAGGAGACAAATTATCCTCGTGTCATAGCAGTTTCAATGGTAACCTAAATTTCATTCCAATGGATGCTATATGTGTTTTTAAGAGCACGCATGGAACTTTGGTGAGGAATTTGCACCAACTTTTCTTACTATATTATCTTAGTAAATGTTTTTGCCAAAAGCCAATTAATCTAATGGCACATTGTTAACAGGAATCACATTAATGGGGATGCATAAAGTTTCAGGAATATCTACTGACCCCTAAGTTTACAACTCTGAATTCTAAAAGAGTTCACTTTAGGTATAGAGTTCAAGTAGGGGAGGGAAGACCAGCCCTAGATAATGAGACAGGAGGAAGTATCCAAGTTTCATTCCTGTGTTTTGCCTGGGCTCTCCTCTTTCTCACTGGCTCTTAAACTTTCACCCCTTTATTATTCTCTCTCTAATCTGTTTAAGTCTACCATTGTCCAATGGATTTTTTTTATCTTCAGAGAAGCATACTATAGAAAAGAGGTCACCAGACTAGATGCTCAGCCTTACCTTCTAAAGTTACATTATATCTATTTCAGTCTTGTATATATGGTTGTTTGTACAGACATCATTCCTACTGTTCTCTCATCACACCCTGATCCATAATCCTTGCCCTGAGCACCTGGAATGACTTTGGGCAAGTCATTTAACTGTTGTCTGCCTCAGCCTGCTCAACTGTAAAATGGAGATAACAATAACATCTATTTCCCAAAGATGTAATGATGATAAAATTACATAATGTCCATAAAGAGCTTAAAACAGTGACTGGAATACCAGTAGATATCTAATAATGCTTGTTTCCTCCCATTTCCCAGAATGTAAACTGGTTGAGGTCAGAAGTGTTTTTATTATTTTTATTGGAAAAACTAACATATAATAGGTGCTAAATAAAAAATTACAAATTGATTTGTGTTACTCTAAATTCTGCTGCTCCTCACACAGGACTCATCTTCCATTTCTGTGACTTTGTTCTGACCACCATGCCTAGAGTGTGCTTTTTTATTTTTGCAAGGTTAAGTAATTTTTCAAGGGTTAAGTAATTTTGCAAGGGTTAAGTAATTTGCCCAAGGTCACACAGTTAATTAAGTAGTAAGTCTGAGAGTGGATTTGAATTTAGGTGTTCCTGATACCAGGGCCAATGCTCCCCTGTGCCCCTGAGTGTACTCCTTTCTTTCTGTCTCATACAGACCTTTCCTTCGTTCAAGACACAATTCAAACATCAATGTTGTAGGAAACCTGTCTTATCCTTGAAAATAGCTAGTATCCTTCCAAAACACCTTATATTAACTACTTTATATACATATATGTATATATGCATTTATTATATATTTATTTTCATGGAATATAAGTTCTGTGTGAAGATTTTTTTTCATCCTTTTTGTAATTGCATTCTTATTGCCTTGTTCGTTATGTGATACATAGTAAAATGCTTAATTAAAACTTATGGATTTGGGGAAAAAAGGTACAAAGTACATTCAAGTTCAAGGAAAGGCATAGAAAGAAAGAAATTTTCAAAGTTCACCTGGTTTGTGCAAATTCCTCATACTTGCTTTCATCAATCACTCTGCCCTAAGTAAAACTACAGCTTGTCCTCCATCTTTTGCCTCCTTGATAATACATCTTCTTAAGTATCTTCCTACCTGACTTCTGTCAGACTTCCTTTCTCTTCCATGACTTGATTACTTCTGTTGTCACTTTTCAGCTGTCTCTGCTTTTAGAGGCCACAAAGCACATAGTTTCTGTCCCCAGTCTGTCCTATCTCTCAAATGTGAACAATTTCTAACAGACCCTTAAGGACTCACACCCTAGTTTCACTAATACAATCATCTTTCTAATTAGCAGCAGCTATTTTCACAAGATGACACTTGGGATTCACCTTCCTCCTCTAGGCCATTTTTCATAGAGCCTAACTTTCCTATCTTCCTGGTTTTACCTTCTCTGCTTCCATCACCTACATAATTTCCTTTTTGTGTTCTTCTTCTCCCTCCCCAAATGTGAAAATTTTCTAAGATTTAGCTGGTCTTTAAACTCTCCCTTAGAGTTAATACCTACTTTTATATCTATTATATCACTCTTACATCTTCATATCTATTAGGATGGACCACAAATTTCAAGCCATGATTTTATTTTTAGTCCTTCTCCCAAGCCTGCCCCCTATAATCAGTCTGAAAATCAACATGTCTAATGCTAAAGCCATACGAAGCTGCTCCCGTTCTTGATTTCCTGATTTCTGTCAACAGTCAGGTCATTCTTCCAAAGCCTTGGCCTAGAAAGGATTGACAATGGCAACAATTAGTATAGCAGGAATTGATGAAGGGAAAACACCATTCCATATTCATCACAGAGCAATGTTAGCCAGATTTTATGTTTAGGCATATTAATGAAGGAAAAATTTTGAAAATATTTATGAAAAGGGGCATATGAAATGTATTTAAGACATTAATACTCTTTAATGACAGTCAATCAATAGTAGCTTTGTATTCCATTTCTAAAAGTCTTTGAGCCCCTCTCTAGAGTATGCACAGATAACATATTTATTCTTGTCAAGCCATGAAGAGAACAATTCACCGTCATTTACTTTAGACTATGTCTGTAATTGCTTTACCCAAGGAAAGGTCTAGGTAAGATACTCAGAGACTCACAGAGTATATTTAGTTCAATCCATAACCAAAAGGGAGTGAAACACCCTCTCTCCAGAATCCCCAAAATGTAGTCATCTTGTTTCTGAAGATCTCTAGTTAAGGAGACTTAGAAGATAGCCTCTTCAACTTCTGCATAAATTATTAGTGAGCTATTTCCCCCCCCTTTTATTGAGATTAATTATTCTTCTCTTGATTCTGGTTCTGTGCATTAGATGAAAGGATAGTATCTTAACTCTCCTACAAGTAAACGTTCACATTCTTGAAGACAGCCATTTCTCATGTCTCCAATACAGACAATATCATTTTCAATAAATTTTTCTCTTCTCAGAACAAAACAAATTTTTGTTGCTTTCTGAACTGATTTTGGATATCTTCACCATCTTACTTGCACCCCTCAAGATTTTGCCCAGTAGTATGTCAATACCTATACTCAGATTGGTGCCCTGACTGAATATGAGGATTCTAATGCATCTGATCAAGCAAAATTACATACATTCATGCTTTTGTTCATTAATTCAAGTATAGCCTTTTGACTTTATCAGTATAAGGAATTCAAGAAGGGAAGTCTCTCTCTCCAGTTAACATTGAGAAAATGCTCTGCAATTTATAATCTTGAACAAATAAATTTACGTGACTTGTCCAGGTTAACAAAATCAGTATCTGTCAGAGGCAGGAAGGACTTTAATACAGGTCTTCCTGACTCAGAGAATGACATTAAAGTCACTCTAATAGTATAATATTTAAGCTAAGGGCTCACTCTCTCAACATAGACTCAAACTAGGGAATAAGGTCCTTCTAATCAGAAGCAGCTGTTTCCCCAATATTATTGCTTATGAACTATCATCTCTATTTTCAATTGTCTGTTATTAATGCAAAAATTTAATTTTGATCAATTAATCTCTTTTCAATATCAATTAACCAATTAATATCAATTAGTTCTTACAAAGGGACATTTAATGAGAAGATACAGTAAGAAGTAAGTTACAAGTTACCAAGAAAAAATTTAAGCTTTATGTCAAGAAAAAAATACTTTTTAACAATAAGAGTTATATAAAGATAGAATTTGCTATCTTTGGAGTTATTTATTCTCCCCCCCCCCCATTGAGTTCTTCAAATTGAGACTGAACAATTATTTATATGTGATATTATTAGGAAAATTCTTCTTCATGTTTGGGTTATTTGAGATGACCTATGAGCTTCCTTTCAATACTGAAATCATGTGATTCAATGAAATCACATTTTAAAAGATGAGTGATTTCAATCAAGGGGGAACTCTGGGTATGGAAATCCCTTCTACCAATTCTGATTAGCACTTTGTGTGCTTTATAGTCTTAGAAAGTTGTCCAGAAAATTGATGCAACTTGATTTTACTAGATTCATACAATGAATATGTGTCAGAGTCCATTTATTTTATTCTTTAGAGTGTGCAAAGCATTTTACTGAGAACAATCCTAGTAATTAATCTCCACTAGGTCTTCATTTCTGCATGATATTACTTTGATTCTATACTGAATAATTTGATCTCTACAGTAGCTATTACAAATATCCCCTCTCCAACTTTCCTCCACCATCACAGAAGATGACTTATTGAGAAGATAAGGGTGCCATCAGTCATGAACTCTATCTACTCCTTTACTGTTTATTTTAACCTTTCTGTATCTTTCTCATTTCATCTACTCTAGTCTTAGAAGAAGAAATAGATCTTTCCCTTTCCAAAACCATTCTCATGTATTCTTATTATTTCCTCTGAATCTTCCCAAATATTTCTCTCTCCTCTCTCTCTCTCTCTCTCTCTCTCTCTCTCTCTCTCTCTCTCTCTCTCTCATTGTCTTTCCATCTCCTGCTTTCTCAGCTTGTCTCTCTTAATTTAGCAACCCTCTCTGTTAAAAAAAAAAAACAAAGCAAGCAAACAAATAAAAACTTGACCTTTTTATGCATGCTAATTCTCATACTGTGGAAGTTTGTGAAACAGAGAGAGAGAGAGAGAGAGAGAGAGAGAGAGAGAGAGAGAGAGAGGCATCTGTGTCTGTGTCTGTGTGTGTGTGTGTGTGTGTGTGTGTGTGTGTGTGTGTGTGTGTGTGCATGTTTTGAAGGGGGCAGGTTAGGGAGCTGGAAAGACCTATAAGCACTGATTTCACTTCTTCTCACTCCACTACTTCTCAATCTTCTTTAATCTAGTTTCCAAAGTTATAATTTTACTAAAACACTTAAGCTATTAATGGTGTTTCATGTACTAAAAAGAAGAGCTCTTTTTTCATTCATTTCTTTAATGCTGACTAACATAGTGGGTGAACAATGAGCTAACTGAGGCAAACCAAAAAAGTTCAAGTTTCCAAGCATATTTATTTGATAAGCAACTCCATGTCAAATACATAATAAATTGGGACCAGACATCCTCAGCTTTGGCAGTGAACCCTACATAAATAGGGAGAGTGATTTTTATGCATTAAAATAACTAATCAAATTAGATCAACTAATTAAAAAAAGATACATTCTGGCAATCCAATTTTTAAAAATTTTACTTAAGACAATGGTGTTAAAGTGATTTGCCCACAGTTAGGTGATGATTTTTCTTTTTTATTTAAAGCAATGGGGTTAAGTGACTTACCCAAGGTCACACAGCTAGGCAATTATTAAGTGTCTGAGTCTGAATTTGAACTCAGGTACTCCTGATTCCAGGGCAGGTGCTATATCCACCCAGCTGCCCCTAATTCAATTTTTAACTGGAGGAGACATAAAACAAATAAGTGCAATTCCCTGAAATAAGAAAAAGACTTGTCCCACTCTGGATTTAATGGAAGGAAAATGGAAATAGCAACTGACTGACCAGTTGTCAGTTAAGACATAAGTTGATTGAAATGTGTAATTGTAAGAAAATTCCTTCCATCAGTCTTTGGATCTGACCAAATTTCTGGTAAGCATAAGTATAGGTCTCCAGTTAAGGGTCTCTAAGCAGCAGTTAGAGGTGATCCAGCTTCCTAGCTATACAGGTCTAAGTTCAAATAATATAATAAATGTTTTTTTTTCCACAGTGACTACAATTGAATGAAGTTTTCTCACAAGACAGAGACGGCCTTGACCCATAGTTGAATAGGAAGGAAACTGATCTATATTGAGAATTGAGTTACATGGTAGAATATGTTTGGATCACTCAATTCCCACAGTAGGAAATTACAAAACTTAAACAGAAAACACTCATTAGGAAGGATATTTGTGTTTCTGATTTTTTTTTGCTCTTGCACTCAACTCACCTTCCAATAATAGGTGGGATTGAACCTAGAGGCAGAAAATGAATACTAGATTGTCCGAGCTACTTAAGTGTCTCTGTTTCTTCAAAACCAGCTATGTCTCAGTTGTTTTCTTCTTGCATTTGCAAAAGTTTTCCATAATATCTGGAATATATACCCCATTCATTACTACTTTCTATTTTTTCTAGGTGCCTACATAACATAGTTCACCTTTTTTCTCCTACAAAAGATCTTTCTTCCCCCTCTCCATCAACCACCAGAGTAAAATCTACTTAATAAAAGAAACTCTTTTGTTTTTTTGTCTTTGTACTCATAATTCATAGCCCAGTATCAAATACTTATTAGGAATCTTCTAATCTTTAAATTGAAAAGTATCCAGTTGAATTGTGTCCAGTGCTTACTGAGATAAATCCATGGATGAGGAAATCATCCTTTTCTAGGATCCTTTACCTATTTAGATGTCTGGCAAATTTGGTTCCAAGGGAAAAAAACGATCATAAGTAAAGCTTTTCTGACACATTTAACACTTTATCTTCTAGGAAATACTTGATTTATTGTGCTAAAGTATACAAAGTACACAAATAAAAATAGATTTTGCTAAACTTTGCCCATATTTCTGAGAGCTTAAAAATGATTGTTAAATTTTCAGTGTGAAAGTTTACACCTCAAATATTGGTAACAATATAAATTGGGGCTTGATTCATTATTTGCTTGATTGACTAGACTTAATAATATGATAAAAAGTGCTAATGATATAGATTATATTGTCATGAATACATTTTCTCCCTAAAAGTCAATTGTAAAACATTTACCAATATTCTGCTAGTTATAGTATAATTAAAATGATCAAAAATTTGAACAATAGAAGAAGTAAAGGTAAACTGGGAAAGATTATCTACTATGATCAATAACTAGAGGCAAAAGAAAACAACTTCCTCTGTCAAAACCGATATGAATCCTTAAAAGGCATGCTAAAAATATCGAGAACAGAGAATGACAATACAGTCTAGACAACAAGGTGTTCTCACTTTTAATTGTAATACAATCGACACAATTTAAACGATTTCTCACATTCTCAGAGGTAGCACACCAGATTTCTGGGTTGCACTTACACAGGATCACAAAATTTCATTTAAAACAATTTTGGAGTGGCAGCTAGGTGGCGCAGTTGATAGAGCACTGGCCCTGGAATCAGGAGGACCTGAGTTCAAATATGAACTCAGACACTTAATAATTACCTAGCTTTGTGATCTTGGGCAAATCACTTAACCCCATTGCCTTGCAAAAACAAAAAACAAACAAACAAACAAAAAACAACTTTGGGTCTACTATATTTGCCAACTATGAAAAAATATCACAGAAAATTGAGACAGTTGCTACTTCTGTGCTTTGGAGAATTTATTACTGGGCTTAGAAAATGCACTCCTTTGGATCAATGCTGACCTTTCACTGGCTGTTTACTCTGATTTGGGAATTTACAGTAAACCATTTCAAATATATCAGCTGCATTTTGTTTTGGAGAAATTCCGCATCTTTGTCAGCAAGATATCACTAGACACCCAATTGTTTTCTTAAGGAGAAGATTTGTTTCTCTCAATGACAGCAAGGCCTCAAGTAGCCCTCTCCAAAATAGCACTGGAATTTATAAAATGCATTTGTGAAAACCTAAAATCAGGGACAACAGGAAACAACTGACTGTACTTTAGGAGATGAAAGCTAACTTGCTCCATGTTCAAAGAACATTGGGGACAGATGATGTTAAAAAATGGATTTGATTACTTGCTATTTAAACTAATATGAGTGAGGAAATGGATATGAAATATTTGGTTCATTCTTTGTTATTGACCAAATTAAAAACTGGAGTCTTGGATTTCAAGTCACTCCCAGCCTGTGATCTTTTCTTGATTATGGTATTGCTCTCAATACCATGAATATAGTGTATAAAACATTGACTTTGAATCTTTTTTTAAGTTTCAATAGGCAGATATATACAATTATGGTATATATATATTATATATATATATGTGTGTGTATAATATATAATAATTATGGTAAGTCATAGTTCTAGATCTCATATCTGAAATCACCTGGTTTGAGCTAAATCTATTTGACAACCCCCATTCCACAATTCAGTAATGACTTTACTCTCCCCTAGGTTGTCCTCTAGGAGAATCTGCAATTTTGGCCTCTGTTATATTAGGATCCTTTTCTGATTTCTCTGATACCTACTGTAAGCAAAATAGTATTTTTATTAATAGGTAATAATGAAATAAGAAGCCTAAATACACAATGATTTTTAAAATTTTTGTTAGATTGCAATTTTCCAAATTTTCCTCTCTAATTCATACTAATGATTTCATCTTAACTGCCATGAACCCCAAAACAAAGGCAATTTCTCTTAGTGCTTTCCTGATCTCCCTCTAAAGTCTATTTGATACCCCCTCACTATTTTCACCTTACTGAGTCTCCTAATGTAAAGGAAAAATGAAATTGGATGATATCTTTCCATAGGTGTCATGATTTAGACTAGAGAACCAGAGAAAATCTTTATGACACAAAAGGTCCTATTATAGTCTTGTGTATTATAATTTGCATCTATTGCAATGCTAGTCTTACTTTGTCCCCAGAGCTGCCATAAAAAAAATGAGAAGTGGGAGGCTAGGTTGCCCAGTGGATAGAGCACTGACCTTGGAGTCAGCAGTACCTGAGTTCAAATTTGGCCTCAGACATTTAATAATTACCTAGCTGTGTGTGTCCTTGGACAAGCCACTTAACCCCATTGCTTTGCAAAACAAACAAAAAAAGAAAACTAAAAAAAAAATGACAAGAAGCAAGCATATTTGTATATCCCCCTTTACGTCTAACTAGGCAAGGGTTATATTCACATTTTAGCATTAGATATCATACTATACTAAACTATACTATGCTATACTATACTATACTATACTATACTATACTATACTATGATTTTTATTGTGTATAAATGCTCTCATGATAATAAAAACACACTTACTTGAAAATGTAATTGAATTCATGATAGAGTTTTGTTCTAATATATTTTCTCAATTTACAGGTACTTAAAAGTATAATTCCTGTCACATAGGGGTCTTCAAATATTTTGACAGTAAAAAAGGTAGTCTACCCAAAAAAGTTTGATTAACCACTACTGTACAACACACAGATGTAACAAGGATTAATAGATTAATAGATTAACCTTATTATCTTTTTCTCACTTTGAATTTTACTTTATGCCAAATATTTGCAGCAATCTAACTCTTGAGAAGCTTTCAATAGAGAGATACAGTTACTAGTTTAGAACATGAGTCTTTAGAATTCATCTGGTCCAATTGTTCATTTTAAAGATGAGGAAATTGAAGTCAAAAGTACTTAGGTGACATGCAAGTTTACAGAAATATTATGTATTGGAATTTAAATTGGAATTTAAATTCTTGCCCTCTAATTACAAATCTGTAGTGCCCTGAATTGGGCCACAGACCTAGGGAATTAGTGGTCTTGAGTTCTTAATCCTAGCACTACCTGGGAATCTATGAATCTATGGAAATCTATTTGTCTAAAACAAATCAGTGAGGGTCTACTAGAATTTTCCATGTGGTATAGGAATAAGATTTGCTGATCTTGAATGTATTTTTTGACCAGCCACTCTAGCATCAAGATCTTTTGTTGTTGTTGTTGTCATTATTATTTTACTTTTTCAAATTACATACAAAGACAACATTCATCTTTTTGAATGCTTTTGAGTTTCATATTTTTCTTCCACCCTCTTTCATTTTAATTCTTGCCATATCTTTCAATTAAAATTCACTTTGTAATGTATAAAGAAAAGAAATAAAAGAGAAGGAAAGCATCAGGAGAGGAAGAGAAAGGAGAAGAAGGGTAGAGGAGTGGAATCAAGATGGCAAAAATTTTGATATTGCAATCCTCAAAAGTTTTTATTCAATATTTAGTGGCGTGTGCTTTTTATAATGATCTTTTTGTAGCAATTAAGCAAGAGTTAAAACTTATGATTTTAGGCCACATTTTATAATTTATCTTATGACTTTGTACCAAAAACTAACTAAAAAAGCACTAATTTCGTAAACAAATGTTCAAAAGGAACACTTCAGTCATTATTTTGAGTAGATCATAGGAGTACAGTTAATGTTCACCTGAATAGGACCAACATATTACATAGCATTTCTCCACAAGCAATGAGAGCAGATAACACAAGTAACAGAATGTAATCTTCTATTTAAATAAACTTTTATTAACATACTTTACCTTGAATTGCATCAAATTTATAAGATTACAAGCCATTCCTCAATTGATAAATGGTCAAAAGATATGAATGAATAGTTTTCAAATGAGGAAATTAATTATGTAATCATATGAAAAATATTCCAAATCATATAAATAAAATCATATATGAGATAATAATTGGCTATGATAAGAAAAAGGGAAAATTATCAAAACTGGAGAGATTATGGGAGGATTGGAACATTGATGCACTGCTGGTGGAGTTCATCCAACCATTCTGGAGAGCAATATGGAGCTATGCCCCAAAAGCAATAAAACTGTTCATTCCCTTTGACCCAACAATTTAAATACTAGGCCTATATCCAGAAGAAGTCATTAAAAATGGGAAAAGTCTCACATGTCTCAAAATATTCATAGCAGCTCTTTTTGTAGTGTCAAAGAATTGGAAATTGAGGGAATGCTCATCAATTAGGGAATGCTAAACAAGTTATGGTACATGCATACTATCGAAACCATAAATGGTCAGACTCTAGAGAAGCATGGAATAAGTTACAGGATCTGATGCTGAGTAAAGGGAGCAGAACCTCAAGAAAAATGTACATATTAACAACACTGTGAGATGATCAACATTGATGGAAGCACCTCTTCTCAGCAGTTCAGAAAACTAGGATAACTTATTAGACTGGTAATGGACAATGCTATCCCTACACAGAGGAAGAAAAACAAAACAAAACAAAAAAAATCTTCAGAATATATTGAACACATTATAAAAATTATCTCTTATGTATCTCTTTCCCTTAATCCTAATACCTCATAACAATAATTAACTGATCTGTAAACAGGTTTGTCACAACTATGTATGTACATTGTTAACCTGACTGTTCATGGCTGGAGGGAGGGATTAGGAAGGGAGTGTGGAAGGAAATTTTGTAACTTAAAAATATGCATATGTATATGGATGAATGTTGAAAAAACTTTCATAACATGTATTAGGAAAAACAAAATATCAATTGAAAAACATATTTTACCTTTACATTGTCAATATTTTTCAGGATGAGAAATTTTAATCATGCTTTCTATTGACTTTCCTGTGACTTTTGGTTCATGTTAATATATAGAAACAGGTAGATGGTGCAGTGGTCAATGTACTAGACCCATGTTCAAATCCTTTGTCAGATACTCATTAGCTGTGTGACTCTAGCTAAATAATTTAACCTGGTTGCTTCAGGTTCCTAATTTTTAAAATGGTGATAATAGTATCTTCCTTCCAGGGTTGTTATAAATATAAATATCAATTTAATAAAGCAATTTTCAAAAGTGATAAGTAAATGTAGGTTAAATTATTTATTATTATTAATATTATTATTATCATTATTATCTTACTTGGGTCAGCCTCCCCTGAAGCATCTGAATCATGAATATGTTACATAATTTTCCCAGGTACTGTGTGATGTGTCCCACTTGCCAAAGGTAAGTGTAAATTAATGTCAAATCAATGTCAAATTCTAAATCAATGTCAGATTTTTTTGTTTTTTATCTGATTCAATTTTGAGAGAGTGCTACCTAGCTTTAATAGTTAAGTGACACAGTATAGCACTGGTTGGAGTCAGGAGGACCCGAGTTCAAATCCACTCTCAGACACTTGACACTTAATAGCTGTGTATCCTTACTTAATCCTGATTCCCTCACATCCAGGGTCTTCTCCTATTTGGCCACTGTATCCAGATGACCCTAGAGGAGAAAGTGGTGACTTAGCATAGCACCCCCTCAATAAAAATCTAAGTCATGTGCTTATAGCGATATTACCTTCCCTGATTTCATGTTTATCATCATCATTTTTGAACTTGAGTACTGAGATCAGCAGTGAAATTCTGACCAAAGAAGAAGGGAAGAAGGTAAAGGAAGAAAGTTATATTTATTTTACTTTATGGAATCTATGGGGGGGGGGGGAGGAAGATGAAGGGAGAAGGGGGAAAGGATGGTGATGAGGAACAGAATCACTGACACAAAGACAAAGAGAGGTATTTGGAGGGTGTATGTGGGCATAATATATTATCCCCTCTCTCTCAGGAATCTTGGATCTCTTTTACTGTCCCTTCCCATCTACCTGCTAATATACTAAAGTCTTTCCAATTCTAATTTAAGAAGGAAAACAGGTTCCTGTTAAGAGACAAAAATACCTCCTCATCTGTGACTACATTCTAATGGGGAAGGGAGGGGGATTTGACATATGCAAATGTTCTCTTGATCTTTAGAGTATTAACTCATTAATGGATAATTTGTTTTTATTGGTGTCTGCCAAAACTAGGTGCTCAATACATGTTTTTTGATCAGTTAAAGTTTGAATACTTTTGACTGACATTCAATGCTTTCCACTATGTAGCACCACTATGTCTTTCAGTGAATCTTATCACTTTCCTCTCATCCTTTCTCATGAAGTTTCATGTTCCCAGAGTGGTTGTCTCCTCTCTTTTCACTTACTGAATTCTCATTCATCCTTCCAACTCAAATTAGACATTTTCCAGAAAAATCCCACTTTTGGTAATAATTCAGCACCTCTGGCCATTTGGTAATAATTTAGCACTTTTGGCAATAATTCAACACCTAACACTTTATTTAGAATGTCTCATTTGAGTTTGTCAGGTTATACTATGCATTATATTGTTCTATTATGTTACTAAACAAGAATTATATTCATTTGTAATTCTCATAAAACCTATTGTGTAATAGTTAAATATAAGTTAGCCTTCATACAATATTCATTTAATGAATGAATGAATGGTGAATGAATGAATTTCAAATTTACTTTATTTGTATATGTATATGTGTGTTTATGTACAGAAGGGCATATTGCAATACAATGGTTTTTATTCATTAAATTATATCAGATCAATATAAAACACTTTCAATACCATTTAGTCTACATGTCCAATTACCAATAATTTCCATTAAAACTGGAGAACATTTAAGTTATAATTATTATCTCATATATGAATTTATTTCTTATATTAGTTGCCTTCAATGTCCATATGAAATTTATTAATCTAAGGTAAAGTAAGTTAGCAGTTGTATGTTTTAATATAAAGAAAGCAAATGACCATGCATAAAATTCAGTATTGTACTTTTTTTAAAGGAACTATTATTAAATCATTAATTTAAACATTAATAAAGAATTCACAAGGTCTGATGCGTTACAAAGAAATTATTTTGTTGTTTGGGCAAAACCAATCTGTGATATGCCTCCAGAGTATGAAAGAAATATTTAGTAAAAACAGACCATGAAACCAATAGAAGACTTTTGTGTCAAATAGAATATAGCATAGGAAGTAAATACCAATTACTCCTGCAACAATCTCTCCTTAAAGTTTTTACATGGCAATTTGGTATCCCTGAAATCTTAATGACTATAGATGAAAAGCAAGAAAGCTTTCAGCATCTTTGTATCATCAGTCAGTTAGAATATGTCCTGTTTATTTGGTTCCATTCTTTATATTCTTTAAAGCACTCACCTCCATCATTAGTGTTGAAATGAGAAACAAAACCACAGTTAGAAAGAGAAAGATTGCTTCCCTAACTTGACAATTTCTTTTTTTCTGTAAAACAATTTCCTCTGTTTCTTGTCCAAATTTAAACTTGTGCTGTCCTTCACATACAGAAAAGAAAATGATAGGGACTCAGTGGATTCTCTTGTCCATTCCTTTACTAAGCAACCATTTACTCCAGTCAGTCCCTTCACTCATACCTCTATTCTTATATTACATCACACTAATGCATAGTCCCTTTCAGTCAGATAAGTTCTAAAACTCCTTACTTTTCCTTATTTTTTTAAAGTCAGTTATTTGTCTTATTGCATTAGCCAGTCAGAAGTAGGGTGCAGCAGTATCTCTCCACCTGAGCAAACTGTATCTTGGCTACAGAAGACAAAGTACATGTTATCAACCAAGAAAATTGGAAGGCAGATTGTTTCTTTCCTCATACTTAAAATAAATTCTAATACTACGAATGTCAAATAGTCTCTTGACAACTTCTCCTAGATGGTAAATGACTAGACCAGAAGGTTAAGTAAGCCCTCAAGGGAGTATATGATGATCTCTGCTTCCCAAGGGATTAATGAACTATAATTATTGATACAACTATAAAATTCTCTGTCTTAATCAAAAGTATAATTCTCCTCTATGCAAATTAAAATGAGGATAATTATGTTTTTTCTATAATTATGCTCTCTGTTTCACCAAACATAATTGTATTGGCCACTGCAATTATCTATATCTGGAATCAAGATTCATTCCTTTCTTTGTCAGTCACCATGTTGGTGACTGAATTCCCCCAATATCTCTTGCTGGCTCATGTATATTAAATGAATAATTCATAAGTGAGCAATCAGATGGGTGCTCACTCTACCTCTCAATCAAATTACCACTCTTCCCATCCCTTCCTGTCCTTTTGTGTAAAGGGAAGTCAAAAAGGAATAGAGAAGATGGTTTTACTCTGCTGTCACTACTCCTGGCTACTCTGCAGATTGAGGTTTTCTGTGTCCCTAGAAACTTTTCTATTTTTGCTTTTTTTAAAAGAGCTTACCACTTCCTGGGCATTGCTATTACAGAAAATATAATTTGAGAATTAATCAAAATGTTGTCATAATATTTTAAAAATAAATATTATTTTATTGTGAACTTAGTCCTCAACAAATTATATCAATATAAAAAGAACAAGAAAGAAGCTTGAATAAGAAACTGAATTTCTGTTCTATTCGGTGTTTTATTAAGCAGTATGCAGATAATTATTTTTTCTTTGTTTCATAAGTTTCCAAAACTTTTTTTTAAATTTTCATGAAACTCCAAGTTTAACTTAACACAGGCCTTTCTTGTCTTTCAATTAGAAATATGTCACCAGAGTTGTATGGCAGGGTAATCTGGAGCGAACCACCAAATAATTAAGCATCACTATCACAAAGAAAACAATGGAAAAATAAAACTCTGGAAGAACCAAGTCCAACATATACTCAATGGGTAAAAAAGGATTTAGAGTAAAAATAGGCTAGTCACATGGTAAGAGCAAAGTATAATAGGCAGATGTTCAGAGACATTCACTGAGAGAAAATAAGAAATGATCTAGGATGTTGAATGGTCCCCACTGTGGTAATTTAAGGGAGATAAGGTAGTGAGCTGGATAGAATTATCAGATGTAGATGGGTGAGATTATTCATCACTGGAAGGAACTCCTAAACATATGAGAACAAAAATCCTTTTCAGAATTTATATTTTCAGGTATATCATTCAGAATTCAGATATTTTGAATATATATATATATATATATATATATATATATTCAAAAGACCTGAATGTATTTTGAACTCAAATACTCAGGTATTTGTGATATTATCAGTTTGGAAATTCTTTCTAATGATTTGAGTACTTTGAGTTTACTACAATACATAAGCACATATGCAGATTTACATATATGTACTTTACTGAAGTTATCTATCTATTTGTGGTTGGTGAGCCTATCTATCTGTCAGTCTTTTGACAGTGTGACATAATGGATATATAACTGGCCTTGAAGCCAGGGTTCAAGTCTTGTTTCTGATATGTTACCCTGGTCAAGTCATTTAACTACTTTCTGTCTTTGGTTGTTCTCTAAGTTACAGAGAGTAGTGACTTGTATTGGTAGACAAATTATTCTTTACTGAAAGATCCCAATATCAATTAAATTATAGATCTAGTCCCTATTTGCATATGATACATATTCAGCTGTAAAAGTAAATAACAAAATTGTCCTACCCCCATGTGCAATTTTAAAAATTTATCCTTGTATTTAACACGATGGTGTATTGATGGCTTCCCTTTTGGTGTAAGGGGGATAAATCTATCATTGTCCACTAACACATTCCTGGAACTCCTGCCTCTAAGTAGAAGCCATATCTTTGAAAATCATATTTATAGTTTAACAAGCAAATCAACATATTGGCCAAGTCTGAAAATGCAAGCTCATTAGATATCTCTAATTCATTAGATTTTTAATAGGATGTAGGAGGTATATTTCAACATTAGTCATTTGAAAATTATATTTTTTCTATGTTGCTAAGAAATAATAAATACATTAACTTCAGAAAACATTCTGGAAATATTTATACAAACTAATATACAGAGAAATGAGAAGTACCAGAATAATTTATATTAACATTTTATATTAATACATAAAACCTTATACTTTATCAAAAGCCTACTAAGTTATGCTTTTTGTTTTAGGGTTTTTTTTTTTGCAAGGCAATGGGGTTAAGTGGCTTACCCAAGGCCACACAGCTAGATAATTATTAAATGTCTGAGGCCAGATTTGAACTCAGGTACTCCTGACTCCAGGGCCGGTGCTCTATCCACTGTGCCACCTCTAAGTTATACCTTTTTACTAATTTAATTTTTCTTTTAAAATATTTGCAATAACTTATGCTTTTATATCAGCATTTTCAAATATTTCTATCCCTCTCCCCTGTCCAGATTAGCCCTCTTATGAACGATAACAACAGCAAAAAAGGAAAAAGCAGTTCACCAAAACTAGCCAATATGGCAAATGAATCTATGAGGGTATACCATGTTCCAGACTCATCATCTCTCAAATCTGCAAAGAGGGCAAAAGATACAGTTTCTCATCATTATTTTTGAAACATGTTTCTTAGTGATAAAAAATTGCTTAATGTACAGAATTTTTAAAAATCCAATAATAGTTCATAGTCATTACATCTTTATTTTACTGGTTCTGATTATTTCATTCAGTATCCTCGCATATCTTCCCATGATTTTCTGATTTTCACATTATTTCCTAAGGCATAGTATTATTCTATTATATTCATTTATTATTCTATTATATTCATTTACTAAATGCCACATTTGTTTAGATATTCTCCAGGTGATAAATATATTCTTTATTCTGAGTTCTTTGTTACCATCCATTTTCTGTATCAAACACATTTCAAAGATATTTGATGAAAAGATTAATTTTTAATCAATTAATTTTCCATTTTAACTTGTATGTATTAGTTATGTTGATTAGCAAGTTTTTAAACTCCATGTAATTGAAATTCTCAATCATACATTTTGAGATTGCTTATTTAATCAATCACCTTCCCAACTAGCCATAGTTACAAAAGGTACCTGGTGTACCTTGCTTTTATAATTTGATCTTCAGTAGTCACATTACATGATGATCATGTCTCTCCTTCATTCTCAAAGAACATCATGACATAAGGTAGGGGATGTCATGGCAAGCACATGAGTAGGATTTGAGTGACGGGATGATGTGCTAAGTCGCCAGCTTCACTTTCTCCTCTGGAGTCATCTGGGTCCAGTGGCCAGATATGGAGTTCATTGGAGATGACTCTGGATTAGAGGCAGAGTGAAGGTCACAAAGCTAGTAATTTGCAAGTCTGAGGCTGAATTCAAACTCCCATCCTACTGACTCCAAATTCAGTGCTCTATCCACTGTGAACCTGGATGCCCTCACATTCCATATTTGTTTTGAGTATATTGTGGATGCAAGGTATACAAGTGAAAAAGAGTTCAGACTTAACCAGTTATAAAGAATAATAATTCATTCATTCAGTGCACTTGGTCCTTCTATTCATATGCACTAAAAGAAATGAAATAAGGATACAATTAAATGGGAAATTGGTGAAGAAAAAATTAAAAAAAAATATATCAAGTAGAATGTTGCCAGAATTTTATTTTTTCATGAAGTTCAAAAGACAGAGAACCAGACTCAACAGATTCTGATTAAAATCATCTAAATTACTTTTTTTATGTCTGTGCTTAAAAAGTAAGTTACTTGGGGCAGACAGCATTGCAGTATGTTTATAGTTAATTTCAGAGTCTGGAAGACAAAAGTTCTCTACCATGTGAATTTAAGTATATCCCTTAATCTTTCACTAACCCAGTAGAATCTCTAAAATGTGCAGTTCTAAAGCAATTGGAGAACTGTGTTGATATAGTGAACTGCCCCAAAAGAAACCCCCTAAGCTCATAAAATCACAAGTTGATCGACTTATGGACATGAAAATCAAAAGTTTCTTCCTCAACTGATGAAAATACAATCCTACCAAACCTAAATAAGTGGTTAAATTATTAGACAAGAGGAATAGTGCTTTCATGGAATCACTACACAGTAACTAAGGTCCCCAGTGGACGGATGGGGATCTTATTTGTTCCCAATATTTTGCTCCCATAAAAAGTCCTACTAAGAATATTTCAATTTATAAGGGTTCTTTAATTTGGCTCAACTCCAATTGTTTTTTGTTTTGTAGTGGTTGATATCCTTGTTTTTTTTTATATGGAGCCCAAATTGTCATTTTGAAACTTAAGATCATAGGCTTTAGATTGGAGGGAACCTTAGAAATCAAATAGTTGAAATCCTTTAATATATAAAAATAGAAACAGATACCAAGAGGTTATATGGAAGAGACTGGACTCTAAGGGCTTTTTACCTCAAATTTTAAGTATTATTCTTACCACCCATTTCTCCTACTTTTGCACTATATCCTTGAAAAACAAGTTTAATGAATTTCATCTGACTGTTTTTCAAATATTTGAAGATAGTTGTCAAACTCAGATCTTCCTGAGTAGTCTAGCCTTTTTCAGGGTAGAAATCTTCAGTTTATCATTCATCCTTATAAGCCTTGTGATCTAGTCCCCTTGTGATCCTGGTTATGGTATTTTGCAAATGTGTCCCATATCTTAATCTTCCTCAAAAATTTCAAAATTATTTGAAATAAAACCACATTTTTCTTGCTATACTATTCATTAACTGCTTTAAGTTGATTCTGAACTTCAGTATTTCTGACACTATTATTTGGAGACAATCACTTTTTAATCTCTCACATTTCCTTTCTTTCATCTTTTGTACTTGTATTTTTTTTTTAGTTTTTTCAAGGCAGTGTGGTTAAGTGGCTTGCCCAAGATCACACAGCTAGGTAATTATTATGCGTCTGAGGCCAGATTTAAACTCAGGTACTCCTGACTCCAGGGCTGGTGCTCTATCCAATGTGCCACCTAGCCTCCCCTGTACTTGTCTTTTTAAGAAAGGTTGAGTTCCCTATGCCTTCATATAACTATATTTAAAGTACTCCTTTTCTTACTCACTGAAATAATTTATGTTTCTTTCATCACATATTTTTGGAGATTATGCCATCCCTCTTAGACAAACTTTTTATGTTACTTCCTGTGGTAACTGATGACAAATGTTTTGGGAAATTTTAGTTAATGAAATCTTAATACATCTGAAAACTCATTCCTCATTAATCTATAGTATTTTGAAAATACCTTTCTTTACCTTCACTACTTAACAAAAATTCTAAGATGACAGGAGCATGAAAAGTTCTTAAAGACCTTCAACTTCTCTATCAGAGACAGTAAGAATTTTTATACTGTTGTTATGCTGTTGTTACTTGATATCAAAAGATACGCAAACAAAATATGATTTCTGCTAGCCATTGGAGTAATTCCTTTGGCAATCATACTTTTAGAAATGACAAATGGGGTCCTGTATTTCTTCTAGATAACTCTCAAAATTAATTGCTATGGCAAGCAACCCATATATTGAGCACATGTAGAGGTCAATGGAGTCTTTTTAATGAGACCCCTCTCCCCAAAGTCTCCATTCAAATCTATAATGTAAAATTTATATAATAAAAATACTATCTGAGAAGTCTTCTGAAGAAATTCAACTCCTAGGCATTTTTTCCTCCTCTTGTTGCCTATTAGAAAAAAGGTACTTCTTTTGTTTTTCTTCAATCTCAACATTTCACTAGTCCAATGTCTCCATTGTGACCCTGTACCACCACCCTAGGCTAGATATTCAAGGCTTACAATTCATTGAGCATAAACTTTAAGAACTCAAGTGAGAACAGAGCTGCTATTTATGAAATTTAAAATAATTTCTACTACTTTTATTGCTCCAAAGAGTTCATGAAGAGCAGCTTATTCTGATAGATGAGTAATATTTTGACCAAATCAGGAGTTCCATAGGAGATAAAAAAGCAGGGGGGTGGAAATGAAGAAGAAAAGGAACCCTGTGAACTGAAATGTGCTATCAACTTGAGGTTTGTTGAATGAAAAAGAACATGCAACAATAAAATTTGAATAATAATTTTAATAATTTGGAAGACTAACTGGTAATGGATGTACCACTTGAAAGCAATATTATAATTATAATTATTTCACAAAATTCTGGTTCAAATAAAAATCAAACATATTATTAATTATCTACATTTCAGGGTGTTGGTTTGTGATATTGTTTTTTTTCTGTTGTTAGTAATATTTTTGGTAATGGTAGTAATGGTGTTGGTATTATCATGAAAATTTTCCACTGATTTTATTAGCACTACTAATAATGATTTTCCAAAGCAGATCAGTGTGATGTTGGAGATAGAAAAATGGCCTCAAAGACATGAATACTAACTATGTGACTTTGGGCAAGTTGTTCATTCTCTCAGTCCTCTGGAAATTCTGCAAGGATATAAATTGTGGAGTTAAGCTGCATTAGTAGAAAGAGTTTCCTCACCAAAAGGGTTCCAAACATAGATCTCCTCTCATCTGTTCCTCTCCCTGTCCAAAAACAGTTCAGTCAAACTTCAGCCAATACTAATTCATCTTTTAGGTGACTTAGTTTAATATTGCTCGTTTTTTAAGGTTTTTGCAAGGCAACGGGGTTAAGAGGCTTGCCCAAGGCCACACACCTAGGTAATCATTAAGTGTCTGGGGCCAGATTTGAATTCAGGTACCCCTGACTCCAGGGCCAGTGCTCTATCCATTGTGCAACCTAGCCACCCTGGTGACATAGTCTATATGATGTAGGCTTCATGTGGTAGTTCACAAAAAGGAAATATAGCAACAGAATGACATTTGTAGAAAGACCCACAAGTTCAGCCTGAATATTTTTAAGTGTCTTCCATACAATGGAAGACTTCTTCCATGGAATGTATAATGACAAACACTGCTTCCTGTGAAATAAACAACTTCCCATTACACACATATTCCATGTCCTGGTGGCTTATTCTTTCCCAAGTTAGAAGATTAGACTTCAAATCCATTCAATTGTTGCTCATTAAGGAAGGAGATAAGTAAGATTTGCTAAGTAAAAATGAAGTAAGTTGTTAGTTTGGCCCCCTCTGTCCTTCACCTGTTTACTCATTTACCACAAGGGAAGATCTTTGTTTCCTGTAAAAATCAAGAGGTTGACACTTGTGATTGACACAATGAATATGAAAATTTTAAAAAATACTCAAAGGGATTCAATGAGAACATGCCATTTGTAACTAATGAAATTATATATTGCGACTTCACAAGGTCTTTACACATATTGTTTAGTCTTTCCTTCCCTCTGGAAGGTGGGAATTTCTTCTGAACTCTAAATATGGCCAAAATGTACTTTTCATGACTGTTCATCATCAAGAAGCAAGTGTCTAAAACTAAAAATTAATATTTCTTTGACAAGCAATTGTTTTAGTTTTTCTGCCTTACTTCCTGCTCTCAGATCTCTTTTCTTTCCTTATTCTCTCTCTCTCTCTCTCTTTTCAGGTCTCAAGTGAGTCCTGGGGTCAGAGAAAGAGAATAATATAACACCATTGAATTGTTTTGGTCCTACAAGGAATAATACTAACTTTTAGATTGCTGTGGTTCCTGAATGAATCCTATTATATTCTAAGTCATTATAAATCATATGTCATTATTATATTATATGTCATTCCCTAGTTTAAAACAAACCAAAAAACCAGTATTAGTCAGCTATTGTGATTGATTGAAATTTCCTCTTTTTTCTCCCATGGAGAATTTATAAGCCATAGCTTGCAATTGCTTTCCTTGAAGCTAGTTCTCCTCTTATTCAATCAATTTTTCTTTCCTTACATGCATTTTTCATGGTTTCCATTTTCCAACCAGAGCATCACTTGCAACCCTCACAGCACACAACATTTTGAAGCAATGACTTAAGCATCTCAGGGTGATATCTCTTGGTGTTCTTTTCCATGAGTAACTGTACTCACAAAACGAATTTTGTTCTTAAATGATGAGCTGTTAGGTAAGAGTGTGACACTTTCACAAAAATGTAAAGAAGGAAACTTTTTTTTCTTTTCATACCAGTCACTCCACAGTCAGCTTTAAATTTCAAATCTGAAATAGCTATTTCCAGGACAAGTCCCTGAGTAGAAGGGCAAAAGCAAAATTTTTAAAAGCTTCCTTTTCATGATGGTGAATACTTAGAAAAAATTCACCATATATACATATTTATATATTGTTTGCCTTTATGACATATAGGCATGGTCAAAGAAAAGTAGATTTATTGTAGTCATCTAATTAATTTACTAAAAGTATGAATTTCATTTCTGATATTTAGAGTATTGACTTTTCAGGTTTTATTTAAATATTCTATAAATCAGTTCAATAAGTTACATTTGTTATCCCACCCCCTATATATACACAACACTATGCCACAGCCTGGTTTCACAACATACCCCCCCCCACACACAAACACACATATACTCTCTCTCTCTCTCTCTCTCTCTCTCTCTCTCTCTCTCTCTCACACACACACACACACACACACACACAAGACACAGTCACTACATTTAAGAAACTTATACTCTAGGATGAATGATATCACTAAATTCAATGAAAAAGTGTGGAGGGAAGGAGTTATTTAGGACTTGCCAACCAGGAGTGTGACTACAAATATTTAACAATGTGCTCTCTAGAAAAAAAAATGTATTCATGATACACTTTTAAGTTAATCTAAATTACTAACATTTTCTAAATTTTTTTAAGTCTAGACAATAAAAAAATAAACTAAGCTTTGATTTGTAATATTTGCAAATTTCTAAGGTATCACACAGAAAATTTAACAATTTACCCTCTAGAGTGGAAGGAGCTGGCTACAGTTCTCTTATTTGTGTGTTTGTGTGTGTTTGTGTGTGTGTGTGTGTGTGTGTGTGTGTGTGTGTGTGTGTGTGTGAATTTGGAGGGGAATAGTGAGAAAATAGTATATAATACTGTTTAAGATAATCATTATGTAGAAAAAAAGGTTCATCATTTATTAAAGAACCTGTATCCTTTTAAGGAATGGAATCTAGGATCTTCCTCATGATCTGAGTTGCCCTCACATCCACACTTTTATAAGAATTTATACACACTTAGAAAAGGAAAGCAAAATGCAGTCTCATTGATTCATAGACCTTGATGGACCCCTCCTCATGATGGGCAAGGGAAGGTAGTCTGGATATATAAAAATGAGTTGGGGGACTTTCCATATCATGTTAATATTACATCCTGTATCACATGTCACTCATACTGGGCTTGGTCATCAGCATTCTTATGGTTAGGCAAGTTAACTTTTTATAAATGTTAAATAAGAAAAATCATAGTTTTAAATTTTGAGATCTACTCTAAAAACAATCTATCTTATCTAATTATCCCTATATTATTCCTATATGATATGTATAAAATATGGATTACAATATATTATTGTACTAATGCAAGTTGACTAAATTGACTAAATGTATATTAATAGATAGTAAATAATTAATAAATGGTAACTATCATTAAAAAAGAAATAGAAGTTCAAAAGATAGAAAAAACATCTAGTAACTCTAATTCATTTTGTTATGTTTAGGGAAATATTCCTTCTCTTTTAGTAGACCTGATTTCTAACCCCAGATGTGAAGAAGTGGAAATTGTGATAGAAACTGCTCTAAGGTAGATGAACTTGAGCCAAACATAATGTTTATAATAAGCAAAACCAAACAATAAAAATAATAATCAAAAAAGGAAAAGAAAAGGAGAGTAAAAATGAAATTTATCATTTTTTTAATGATTGCTAAAAGGAAAACAGCAGATAAAATGATTTTTTCACTTATGTAAATACAAAAAACAATCAGAATACAACTGCACTGTGGAAAACTAATGCATGGAAATAGATATCTGATTTCATTGGGGTAACAGATGCTTGGCTAATTCAAGATATCAACAAGGATGTGAAAACAGTAGGGTATAAAGTCACCCCATGATGTGTCAAAGCTGGGAATTTCTAAAAGATTCAGTCACTGACTTAGCTTAATTGTGTGAGCTGCTGTTTCTATTAAAACTTGGTTTTTAAACCTTTAGTTCATGCCTCTGTTGCATTACCACCCACAGCTGAAGGCACACTAATTGGGTGCTATTGGGAAATTAATATAAGCAAAGTAACAAAAATTAGAAATTTTGATACTAAAACAAAATATTTAGGTCCTATTTTGAAGAGGAAAAGATACAATGGAAATTATCTCAAATCAACTTTCTTTCCCAATAACCACAGTTAGATATTGTGTTTTTTGTGCTTATTTGTAAATCCAAAACAATCTGTACAAAGTAGCCATATGGTTGAACTGGTGATAAATAAATCTGTTAGAAAAGAAAGCACCTCCCAATGCATAATAAAGTCATAATATATTTTTTAAAATTTAGATGGATGAAACAAAACGGGCAGGTAGAAATAAGAGAGTTCAAATATGTTTGGTTCTAAAGACAAGAGAGATGATAGCTGAATGAGTTAGACAAATACAGATAGACAGACAGACAGATGGATAGATACATGGAGGATATTTATTATTTGTCTTTATCATCACCTTAAGCATGTTATCTAGGATTTTCATGAAAGAACTTTGTATTTTGAAGATTAACAGATACTGAAATGTCTACATGCTTTTAAAATATTTATGTGCACATATAAAATATATGCATATATATTCTCTTTTAATCAATTTGACTAGCTTTTATTTTGATAGTAAGTCAGTGCTAAACTGAGATTTTAAAACATAAAAATCAGAAGAAATTGGAAAGTGACCATCAGTTTTCTGCTACTTCAGCATTCCCTATTTTTAATAGGTTAGAAGTGAATTTGCTAAAACAAAATACATACCAAATGAACTTTGGTGATGAGAAAAGTAAAATCAAAGAGATAATGCAATACCTAGATTCCATCCAGCAATATATCAGAATGGAAAAAGAAGGGAGCTAATGCCACATACCCATCTATTGTAATTACAGCTATATCCACATAAATTTAGTACATTGATAAAATCAAGGGTCATTATTAAAGGTCTTAAGTAAGTTTAGGGAATGGATGGAAGAAATACAAAATAAAAATAGGTTGTTTTGAGAAGTAGTGAGTTTTTCCTCCTCAGAAGGATACTTGATTGCAACTTCTCAGATTTGTTAGAATAGAAATTCTTTCATTTCATAGAGTAAATGGTCACCAAGATGTATTCCAAATATAAGATTCTATGGTTTTTTGCTTTGTTTTGTTTTTAGCATTCTGTGAAAAGGATAAGACAAGATACGGGATTGAGGAAAACATGTTTGAAAGACAGTAGTTTATTATGCCTTGTGGTTACAGAATATTTCTATGGAAGCCACTTCCATTTGCCAATACTCCCAAATGTTTAAAGTAGAAAGAACCTTGGAAGGCATGATCCTATCTTATAATCACCTTTCACCAGAGAATAATTATTTAGTCTAGTAACACCATTGCTTTTCCTAGAACAAATCAAAATATTTTTTATTTCATGTATCTTAGGCATCAAAAGTACTCAAGTGATCCAAATGAGTACAAATGAGGAAAAATCCAACCCCTTCAATTTCTTATTTACCTCCTTCATATCCATTAATACATTAATTTTTATTTACCTTAAAAATCAATAAGGACAACTGTACTAAGGGAAAAGAGGTAATTGAGGTATAGGGGATGAGGTCTTGTACTGTGACAGATGAGAGCTGGGGACATATTTGGGGAGATGTTGCAAAGGTGAAATTGACAGGCCTTGGCAAAAGTTTGGATATGGGAAATGAGAGAAAATGAGGAATTCCAGATGGTTTTTAAGTTTTGTGTTTGAGGGAATAGGAGGATGAGGTTAATGCTACAGTAATAGGGAAGGCAGGGGAGAGTTTAGAGGAAAAGACAGAATTCTACTTGAGACATTTTAATCATAAGATGTGAACATGAAAATCACAAACCAAAGATGTTAACTAAAAATCCAGTTCAAGATGTTTAAAAATCATTTGGAAATGAGAGATTGAAGTCAGAAGAGATATTGAGGCAGGGTATCAGAGAGAATCATCAGAATAGAGATGGTAATTAAATCTATGTGTATAAGTGAATTAGGAAGGTGGAAGAGAAGGAGAAGAGGATCCAGGACAACACTCCAAGGGACACTTATGATTAGAGGGCAAAATATGGGGTATGATCCAGCCAAAAAGAAAAAGAAGGAACAATCAGAAGTAGAGGAAAAGCTAGGGCATAATATGAGGAGGATCTAGCCAAAAAGAAAGAGAAGTAACAATCAGAAGAAGAAAAACTAGGAAGGAGTGATGTCTTGAAAACATAGAAGAGCGTATTAAAAAAAGGATTATCAACAGTGTAAAAAAACTGCAGAGAGGACAAGGAAAATACATATTGAAAAAAAATTGGATTTGGCAAATAAAGATCAATAATATTTTTTGGAGAGAGCAATTTCAGGGACACAATGAAGCCAGAAATGAAGTTATAAGTATTTAAGAAAATAGTGAGAGGAGAAAAAAGATAGAAACATATATTGTAGATCATCTTTTCATGGACTTTAGCTACAAAAGAAAAAAGAGACAAAGGATGATAGCAGGAATCCAATGATTAAGTGAAGGGTTTTTCAGGATGGGGAGAAATAAATATGTTTGCAATGGAAAAATGAGCCAATAGAAAGGGAGAGATTGAAAATGAATGATAAAGTGAAGATGACAAAGTGGGTAATCTGTTGAAGGAGGTGAAATAGAATGTGACTGCTTGAAGAAGTAGAAGGATTGACCTTGATAATGTAGGGCAGTGGTAAAGAAAATTAAAATGGCAAAAGACATCTGAGTTGAAGAAGATGAGGAAGAGAAGAGAAAAGGGATTTCTTAGTTAATCACCCATATATCAAACTGACACAATATTGTAGTAGATACTAGTTTTAGATCTGCAGTCAAGAAAACTGCATTCAAATCTTATTTCTAACACTACTACTAAAATCATAGGTAAATTATCAACTCTATGAATCTCAAGTAA
Source organism: Macrotis lagotis (assembly GCF_037893015.1). Lineage (NCBI taxonomy): Eukaryota > Metazoa > Chordata > Mammalia > Peramelemorphia > Peramelidae > Macrotis > Macrotis lagotis. The sequence goes on along the minus strand of NC_133658.1, from coordinate 768,809,405 downwards.
TTTTGTGAGACCGTCATTAAAGTATAAATATATATTCAATAAAACCTATATACTTATTCAAAACTACATCTCTTAGAAATGTTGATTGGACCAAGTAGCTAAAGACTGGGAAGAGCAGGAAAATTGAGGTAGCAGAATGCTGTAAATAAAGTTTTAATAAATTGTAACAACTCCTTTCTTACTTTGGATCTTGATCGTGAAATGAAAAATAGCTCAAAGTCAAATGCAGGTAGTGATATGATTGTTATAGAATTGTTTTAGAAATATACAGGTTTGTTTGAGATTTAAAACCCAAATATTCAATCTACAGTTAAATCAAGGAAATGGTCATATAAAATGGGAAGTGGGGAATTCTAGAGTAGGAAGAGATTTTTAAGTTTTTAATGCCACTGATAAGTAATGAAAAGCCAGTGATTCACAAATTGAACACAAAGAGATGGTAAGAGAAAATAACAGGTACTTGAGCAAAGGGAGATAACACCAAAGCACATGAGAGCAATCAAAATAACTTAAAAATGACATGGTATGGGATTCATCAAAACAGTGAATCTCAAGTGCTTTGTGAAAACACCCTTTTCAGAATTTCTCAAAATAGGTATCCTTGAGTCCAATGCCTTGAACCTATTTTTAACAAGATATTTCTCTCTCAAGCTTTAGATTTTTAAAACTTTATTTCTAATTATTTCATTTATTTGCAAGATTTCTGTCTACTGTAGAAGCTTTCAAATAATCATTTTTCTAGGGGTCAAGTTCTCTATAGCTAATGGTCTGCTCCAAGATCATAACCTAGAAGAGTTATAGTACAAAAACCTAAGTAAATTTCCTTCCTGCTATTCCTCTAAATTCTACTATTGTAACAAGTGAGAGAGCCTAAGAAATTGCATATAAAACATAGTCTCTTTCTAAGTTTGGATTTTCCATGTTATAAAAAATCCAAATCTCTTATTTTGCCTTTTGAACCATCTGATTCTCATCCTTTTGACATAAGTAATCAAAATGTGATTCGTATGTGCTGTGACCTGGAAGAACTACTTGCTTTATTTTTGACAAACATCTTTCTTTAAAACTAGTGACTTGTACTTGACAAAGGGCAGATAACCTTGAAGTTCAATGAGAATATGGAATCTTCCATTTTCAAGTTGAACCTCAGCTTGACCAACACTATCAGTTACCACTATTCTTAATTTAAGTGTGTATTTTGTTGGAAAAGTAAATGTCATGAATAAATCTTCACAAAGTCTGAGATCTGACAAATCATATGGTATTTAATAAAACACAGTCTCAAAGAAAATGTTTTCAAAGACCTCTGGGAGGTATGCCTGAGTAGAGACCAAAAAGATTGTCACAAAAATGTCATCTGAGGGAGGGCTGAAAAAGAGTCTTCTCTGCCAATGGCATCAATATTTTTCCCTTTTATGTCTACATTAAATAAAACAGGAAGAATATTTCTTTACCTCAAACAACCAAATATTCAACTGCCTCTTATATGCATATTTTGTGAGGTGTAGCCAATAAGTAGAGTGAAGCTTTCTTCTTATTATTATTATTCTACTGGTTCTACTAATATTTGAATAAATTCATGGATTTTTCAGTGTAGGTAGATTACTCCCCTTCACCAACAAATACCTCTTTAATGCCTTCTTATCCAATAAGAATGGTACAGGAATATATTGGAGACAGTCCAAAAGAGATCCTCCAGAACCAATTCTTAAATTTTCAGTGTATTACATATTAGATACAGGAAATACTACAAATCAGAGTTAATTTATTATTTATGGATTGTCTAGGCTTAAGAAAATGTTAATAATGCAAATGCAAATTTAACATGTACTATTATGTTTTGGGAAGTCTGGGTGTTAAACATTTACTAATATATCCCTGGTTAAAATACCATATAGTGAATCTCTCTTTCCTTTAGATAACTCAATTTATCTCTTAATATTTGTTTATATACATGTTTATATTATATAGGATATTTACATGTTTATATAATATATACAGGATACCACTGTAGTACTCGAATTGTCTATCAGTTCCCTCTCATTCTTGATATATGGTCAGTTCATGATTAAAAAGAATTGCTATTGTTACCATTGGCATCATCCTCAATAGCAGTAATCAAATGGAATTGGAAAAAGACAAAGGGGAAGGAGAAGTGAGAAAGAAGAAATGGAAGAGTGTAAATCTTGTTATACCCAATTTGTAAATAAAAACATTTTTAAATTTATTTTTTAATCCCATTTTGTACAAATGTTTATTTACATTAATAAAATATTCTTGTTTACAAGTAAACAAAATACCCCTCCTCCCCCATGAATATAGATAGACTTGCTTGGGTGAAAAAAGTAAAGGGGAGAGAAAAAAATTAAAATAAAAAAATAATAGTAATAATTGTAGCTATGGCCAGGTGGCACAATGGATGAAGCACCAGCCCTGGAGCCACGAGGACCCGAGTCCATATCCAGCCTCGTAAACCCAACAATCACCTAGCTGTGTGACATGCAAGCCACCCGATCCCCACTGCCCTGCAAAAACAAAAAAAAAAAAAGAAAGAAAAAAAAAGACCCAAAATAAAATAAAATAGTAATAATAGTAGGGGTGGCTGGGTGGCAGACAGAGCATTGGCCCTTGAGCCAGGAGCACCCGGATCCAAATCCAGCCCCAGACACCCAAAGATCACCCTGCTATGTGGCCCCAGGCAGGCCATCCAGCCCCACTTGCCCTGCACCCTCCCCCAAATAATAATAACAAAAAATGTGCTTAAGTCTTTGTTCCAACACCAATAACTCTGTCATGGGTGGATCTCATTCTTTATGATAAGTCCATCACAAAGGTTATTTCCATATTTTTCTACCATTACCATTGCTGATTGCAACTCCCTTCTTTCTTATTTCTCCACTACCATGTACTCTATTTTCTCTCTCCTTTCACTCTGACTCTGCTGTAGGGTGGCTGAGTGGCACAGCAGACAGATCCCTGGTCCTGGGGCCAAGAAGCCCTGAGCCCCCATACCACCCCTTAGGCCCAGAATCCATCTGGCCCTGTGGTCCTGGACAGGCCTTCCAATCCCAGCCACTTGCAAGAAGTAAGAAAGAAAATGTGTTATATCTGGCCACTCTCCCCCCATGGTCCATCCTCTCCTCCTTTATTCACATCCCCACCCCTTCCCCCTGCTGCCCCCTCCTTCTTAGTCCAGATGTCTATACCCAATTGAGTATATATGCTGTTTCCTCTCCTAGCCATCTCTGATGAGAGCAAAGGTTCCCTCATACCCCCTTGCCTCCCCACTTCCATATCATTGCAATAGCTCATTGTAATAAAAAAAAATCGTATGTGAAATATCTTGGACTATTCCCCCTCTCCTTTTTCTTTCTCCCATTCCATTTCCCTTTTTTTCTATTGACTCCATTTTTATACCATATTTTATCTTCGAATTCAGCTTTCTCCTGTGTTTCAACTATAAAAGCTCCTTCTACCTGTTCTATTAACTGAGAAGGTTCATGTGAGTATTATCAGTGTCATTTTTCTATGCAGGAATACATGCAGTTCATCATCATTAAGTCCCTCCTATTTTCCCCTTCTCCTCCAATCTCTATGCTTCACCTGAGTTTGGTATTTGAAGATCAAACCTTCTGTTCAGCTCTGGCCATTCCAACAGGAACATTTGAAATTCCCCTGGTTCATTGAAAGTCCATCTTTTTCCCTGGAAGAGGACATTCAGCCTTGCTGGGTAGTTCATTCTAAGCTCTTTTGCCTTCAGGTATATTGTATTCCAAGCCCTACGAGCTTCCAGTGTAGCTGCTGCTAAATCCTGTGTGATCCTGACTGCAGCTCCACGATATTTGAACTGTGTCCATCTGACTGCTTGTAATATTTTCTCTTTTACTTGGGAGTTCTGGAATTTGGCTATAATATTCCTAGGGGTTGGTTTTTGGGGATCTCTTTCTCTGGGGGATCAATGGATTCTCTCCATTTCTATTTTGCCTTCTGCTTCTAGAATATCAGGGCAATTTTCCTGTAGTAATTCTTTGAAAATGATGTCAAGGCTCTTTTCCTGATCATGACTTTCAGGTATTCCAATAATTTTTAAATTATCTTTCCTAAGTCTGTTTTCCATATTAGTTGTTTTTTTCAATGAGATATTTCACATTTTCTTCTAATTTTTCATTTTTTTTGTTTTGAAGTATTGATTCCTGATTTCTGTTAAATTCATCAATCTCCCTGAATTCTATTCTTTGTCTGAAGGATTTGTTCTCCTCAGAGAATTTTCTTATCTCTTTTTCCATCTGGCCAATTTTGCTTTTTAAAGCATTCTTCTCCTCAATAACTTTTTGAACTGTTTTATCCATTTGACCTAAGCTGGTTTTTAGCATGCTATTTTTCTTCAGCATTTTTTTGGATTTCCTTGACTAGGCTGCTGACTTCATCTTCATGTTTTTCCTGCATCTCTCTCTCCTTTCTTTTCCCAGTTTTTCTTCCAACTCCCTCATTTGATTTTCAGTCTTTTTTGAGCTCTGCCATAGCCTGAGCCCAATTTCTGTTTTTCTTGGAGTCTTTAGATGCAGGAGTTTGTGCTTCCTCATCTTCAGACTCAGTATTTTGATCCTTCTTGGGCTCATTTGCAAAATATTTCTCAATAGTCTTCCTTTTGTTTCGTTGCTTGCTCATTTTCCTGGCCTGGGCCTGGTTTGGGGGTGCTTCCTGAGCTTTTGGGACACTCCCACAGGGGTCTCAGTGTGTGAGGCTCTGTCCTCCCTCCTGGTCTGTGAATGACCATAAGCGCCCCCCTTTACCACGGGGCCGAGGAGGGGGGGCCCTGTTGTTCTATGGGGGGGGCCTAGACTGGGATCAGGATCTGAATGTGGTCAGAGCCCCAGAGTCTTGTTCCAGAGGCAGAGGACCGAGCTCTGCAGTCTCTCTTCACTCCCCTCCCTCAGCTCAATGGGCTCATGCCCTGGAGGCTCCTGCTTATGGGCACTCCCTGCTTCTGTTTCCTGGATCAGGGCTGGGGAAAGACCATGCTGCTTGCTGTGTGCCCTGAGGGCTGGGCTCCATGAGCTTGCTCTGGCAGAGGTCACCTGTTGTTCCCCCACTTTGTTCCCCGTGCTCCTTGGGGTGCAGCTCAGGAGACTCCCCCACTGCTGCTGTGAGCTGAGACTCCCAGCTCCCTGGGGCTGCCTCCAGGAGGCTGAAGTTCTTTGGCTCTGGCGGGCCACCCCTCTGGCAGGCCGCCTCTCCAATCCAGGAGAGCAGAGCCTTTTTGCTCTTTTCCAGGTTACCTTGAGTAGGAGAACTGCCTCACTGGGTCCCTTTGTGGGTTCTTTCTCTTGAAAGTTTAGTTAGAGTCCTTAGCTGATGAATTTTATCAGAGAGCTCCTAAGACTTGATCCCTTCTTGTCACTGTCTTGGCTCCACCCCCTGTAAATAAAAATGTTATGTAGACTATTTATATATCAGTTAGTGTTAGAGGCATGATTAAAAACTAAGATTTTGTTTCCAGTCCAATCCTCCTTGGTTGCCCCTTTAAATGTCTCATTTTCATAGTCATCATTTGTTGTATATAGATTAAATCTGGCATCTATACACATCCATATATATTCATATATGTGTTCATATATATAAAATGCACAGACATATGTCAATATGTATCCCCCTTTCTTGGTAATCCTTTCTATTATGTCAGTTTAGACAAATTTTTGCTGTTTCTCCAATACATAATTTCATTAAAAATTTATTTTACATATTGACATTCCCTTAAACATTATACTTGGTATATGAAACAAGTATCTCTGTCATTGTTTGTTATTCGAACTGCTTTATATTGGCCTCAATGTTGAAAAAGCTGTCACTCCATAAAGTAAGTAAATGAGCACTGTTAAGCTCTGGTTACTGGAAAACAAGTAGGGTAGTATTGTTGTGGAAAGTATAGAAAATTGTCTAGTAATTTAGTCTTGTTCTAATGGAAGAAAATATTTGAGCACAAGTTTAGAAAACTCAAGAAAATTAAATAATCTATCACATCATTTAAGAAAGACTAAGTGGCTTTTATTTTCAGACTGTTTGAAGTAAAAAAAAAAAATTCAAACCAAATATGTGAAGGATTGAAAGCCTTCAATATCTTCTCCCCAGTTTTTCATTTTTTTAAACATTTTCCTTCTATAATAAAAGACAAATAATGACTTTAGACAAAAAAATATTTTGCTGGATAGCCAAAATAGGGAGCATGAAAATGAAGTAAAGTAAATCAAAATGGAGGGGGGGGAAGAGAGAGGGAATTCCTAAAATGGATTCTAGAGTCTTATCAGACTATACAGACATTCTGAGAACTTAACTACAAGCTAGAAAGAAATGACTTGCCCAAACTTCTCAATGCTTCTTTGATTTTTCTTCTATGTAACATGGTGGAAAGATAAGGGACAGAAATGACACCCCAGACTCCTTTTTAGCTGTAAATTCTTTGATCCCTCTGATTATAACTTTGGTCTTAAAGAGACGATTGCTTTCTAACATGGATTTCCTACCATTTTTTAAAATAAATTAACCAGATATTTTACATGTTGATATAATATATATATATATATATATATATATATATACATATATTATAGATGTTTATATTAGGCAATGCCAGGAATGAAGGAAACAAGAAAAGCAAACAAACAATAATATTCCCTTCCCTCAAGGCACCTATATTTTCCTGAGGGGAGACAACAAACACCATATAAATAAGTAAAACAAAGATATCTGGATAGAAAAATAGTGGATAGGATTCAGCTCTCTCATTCAGGATGAACTGAGTTCAAATTGAACTTCAGAGTCTTACTAGCTTTGTGATCCTGGGCAAGGTACTTTCCCCTTAAGGGTACTGCCCTGGTTTTCTTATCTGTGAAATGGGAATAATAGCACTCTCAGGATAAAATGATAAGATCAAATGAATTAACATCAGTAAAATACATTAAAAAAACTTAAAGTGCTAATGGAAGGTAAACTTAAAGGGATGTTTAATTCTTAAGAGGGGTAATATAATTTGTGCAAAATACTTATATATAATATATCTCACATATCCTGAAATCATTGTACAGTACACCTTTATCTACTACACTGGAAATATTTTCTTTTGATGCCTGTCTCATCTAAATGTGCTACTATCTTGTTTTCATCAATCACCATATCCTATGGTAATTATCAGCATCATGTGTCAAAATTTAAGACCTTTCATCACAATAATATAATTTCTGATCCCACTCTCCTCTCAATCCATTTCAATATTTCAGTTCTATACATCTAATCAGCTGATCAAATCATATTAAAGCTAAAATCTTTATCTTGTCAAATTAATATCCTTTTTTGTCAATCATAGTTCAATCCTCTTTCTTGACAAGACCAATGGCATGAAAATTTGGGTGATTTACAGCCCTTATCTGTTTCTACCATTAATTCCTGTATCTTCAATTTCAGCTTCTGGCTTACTCCCAACCCTCTCTGACTAAATTGTGATAAGATGACTATTGGATTTCTAGGTTCTCATTATTTCTGGAAGCTGTCTCCTACCTCTCAACCTTTACATGATAGATACAGCTGTCAAAAACCTGGGCACGATCCCAGACATTGAACTTTCCTATAAGACAAAAAAAGTTAAAGCAGCCTTTGAGAATATTACTTAAGAAAAGAAACCTAAGCATGCTGAATGATTTAACTATAGGTCATAATCTTTACTAAAATCACTTCATATTTTATTTCAATAGTGCACAAGAACAAGTGAGGGGAGATATACAGAGTTTAGTGATTCAGTTTAGTGAGAATCAATCTTAAACCATTATGACCAAGAACATAATACTTCTAGACCGATTCATTTTAACAAAATTTACTAAGTGTCTACTATGTGACAATCATTGTGGTATGTTATATTTTCCTCTTCCAGTGGAATGCAAGACCCTTAAAGTCAATTAACTGCTTCAGTTATCTGAAATCAATTAGCATATAATTTGAAGTTGGGGCAGCTAGGTGGTGCAGTGGACACAGCACCGTCCTGGAGTCAGGAGGACCTGAGTTTAAATTTGACCTCAAATATTTAATAATTACCTAGCTGTGTGACCTTGGGCAAGTCACTTAATCCCATTGCCTTAAATAAATAATTTTTTTAATTTGAAATTTTTTAACAAATAAGGGGTCAGGAAACTAAGAGAATATGTATCAGAGGAAAATATTGAAGGAAGTTCTCAGAGTTCCAAGAGGCCAAAATAAAGAATCACATTCTAGATATGGAGATCTATACAAAGATACTTAGACTGAAGATAGGTATTATGCATGCAAGATTGATGAGAATGAAGTTTGGTTGAAAATATAACACATTTTCCCTGATCTTCAGATTTTTCTTTTTTTTTAATTTGTGAAATTAGACTCAGCAAGATGACCAGTGATTTGCCTTCCAGCACTAAAATCTATTATCCTTCATTTTTCCCTTAAAAAATATAGCTAACCAGGAAGTTTAATTGAATTTAATTCAAGAATTATTTGTAGAATCTATTGTTCAATCATTTCAGTATTGTCTAATCCTTTGCAACTCGATTTTGTTTTTTTGTGGCAAAGATACTGGAGTGGTTTGCTATTTCTTGCTCCAATTTATAGAATAATTATTATAATAAGTACTGAGGAGTTTACAGTAATCAGCAAGACAGGCTTTTTTCTCAATTAGCTGATAATCTAACAGAAGAAATAAACAAATACCCTTCCTTTTGGCTGCACTGACATCCAAAACCAACATTTTTTCAAATATGACTGAAATCCTATAAGCCTCTACTATGTCAATGGCATTGTGCTAATCACTAGAGATATAAACTCAAAGAGAAAATAGTTCCTTCCTCCAGTGTTTATATTCTAACAGGAGAAAGTAACACATTTAGATGATATTAGAGGAGAGAGTTTTGAACTAGGAAGTCACATGATTGTGAGTGGTATAAAGGGCATTTAATTGGCACCTACTTTTCCCTGAGCAATAGCAATATTGATTTAATTTCTGAGTCTAGAACAAAAGATGATAAGAAATTTGGTTATGGGAAGGAACAGGGAAATAGAAAAATAGTCTGGGTAGATATTGCAAAATCATGAAAAGATGAAGTACAATCTGTGGTCTAGGGTCAGTCAACTATGCCCGACTAACTAAATTTGTATGCACTCATTCAAGCATCAGGATAGCTAAGTCACTGGGCAAGAGTTCCAAAAATGAATAGATTATTTTTTTCAGGCACTGGAGCAATGGATTTTGATAGTTCTATGTAAGAATGTCTGATGCAGGTAGGGACAAAGAAGCCAAGGCAGCAGGTAGATGGCAAGATGAGGAGTAAAATAGGTAGATGGGGATAAGCAATCAGACTTTTGAAATTAAACACATTTCATATTCTACTTATTGTATATTGTGATGGGATACTTTAACACAATTCTATTTACCATCTCTATCACATTGTCATTTTTTTTTCTATTTTCTAGCTAAAACTGATGGTAATAAATGATTATTGAAGATTTCAATTATATTGCTATTTCACAAAATATTATAATTAGAAGGAAACTTAGAGTAACAGTTCAATAACATAAAAATCCATTGCTCCTCAAATAAGCAAATTGAGGCCAAGATATAAAAACAACAATGGCAAGGTAAGCAACTAGACAATCATAGAATCCAGGTTGCTTAATTCTAGAGAAATAGTTTAGGACTCTCCCTCCTGTAATATCTACTACATGGAAGAACATATAAGGATAAAATATCTAAATTCTTGTATGCTCATTCAAAGTCTAATCAAACTCTGAGATAACAATATTCTCTCCCTTTTATTGCCAATTTATCTTTAGTGGTTATGTGCTTGATATTTCATTAAATTATAATTTTGATTCAGTGCTTGAAGAGAGCTTTCTTTACTTAGTACCAAGGAGTGTTTATTTTATTTTGGGAAGAATATGAACTTAGAAAGGAACACAGTGAAAGGAGAAAACAAATATATATATTGTAGGTCACAATATGGGGAGTTACCATGGAGTATGGGGAAACTATTATGCTACCAGTCAAGAGATCAGGTCATCCAAAATTGGGCAACATTTCACATTTTTGATGTAGTTTCCACTTCTGCCAAGGGAGGATATTAGATTGCATAATTTATAAGTTCTCTTTCAGATCCAAAATGCTTGGCTAGATAAAATTTAATGACATAAATTATTCCTTATCATTATCAAGAACAGAACAAAATTATCAATGTAAAAATCATAGAAAACATCACAAATACTTATTCCCTCCTTTCCTGGAGAGTGTTTTGTTAAAGTGAAATTATCTTCTTAAGACTGATAACTAACTTTTTTTTTTAGGTTTTTGCAAGGCAAATGGGGTTAAGTGGCTTGCCCAAGGCCACACAGCTAGGTAATTATTATGCGTCTGAGACCATATTTGAACCCAGGTACTCCTGGCTCCAAGGCTTTATCCACTACACCACCTAGCTGCCCCTGACAATTAACTTTTAATCAACTTTAAATCAGTTTCCATAAGTGGTAAAAGCAATAGGTTTGCAATTAGAAGACCTGTCCTTTTATTCAAGTTTAGTTAAGTATGGAGACCTTCCCTAAAATCTTAGGAAAATGGAAAAACAGATTTTTAGAAGATTATTGTGTCCATCCTTCCTCATCCTATACATGTGCAATTGGTTTACTGAAGAGTTGTGAGTTAACTATAGTCACAGTATTTAAACATTAGAACATGAATTTGAATTCCTATTTTCTGAGATCAGACTCAGTGTTCTTACCTCTATGCCATTGGTATAGTCTCCCAGCATGTTTCCTCATGTATTGATATCCAAGATGAGATATTTAATTTATAGCATTTTATAAATATAAAGAGCCATATAAATATAAGCTGCTATTATTATTATTTATAATAGTCATTTGATTACTATTTCTTAATCTTTTTTGTTGAAGCACATTAAAAGCACTAGTGAGTTAATGAGTGTAATGTAAGAATGAGGGATAATCAAACTGGCAGAAAATAATTCACTTATAATAGAACCAATAGAAGTAATGTAGAAAGGTGGGAATCAATTTTTATAACCAATGTTTCTGATAAAAGACTCATTTATAAAATATAGAGATAACTGAGACAAATTTATAAGAATACAAATTATTCCTCAATTTTTAAATGATCAAGGATGTGAACAGACAGTTTTCAGATGTTATCTAGTTATATGAATAAAAATGCTCTAAATCATTATTGATTAGATAATTGAAAATTAAAACAACTCTGAAGTACTACCTCACAATCAAATTGGAAAAGATGACAAAAAAGGAAAGTGATCAATGGTGAGGAGAATGTAGGAAAACTGGAACACAAATGCTTTGTTGGTAGAGTTGTGAACTGATACAATCATTGTGAAGAACAATCTGAAACTATGCCAAAAAGGCGATAAAATTATGTATATGCTTTGATTCAGCAATACCATTAGTAGGTCTGTATTCCAAAGATATCTAAAAAGGGGGAAAAGACCACACTACAAAAGTATTTATAGCAGCTCTCTTGGTAGTGCCAAGAAATTGGAGATTGAGAGGTGCCCAACAGTGGAGGAATGTGATGGTATCTGAATGTGATGGGTAGCCTTCAGGAAAGTCTATAAAGACTTATATGAAATGCTGAAATGAATAGAACTTGGAGAACATTGTAAATGGTTAAAGACAATTCTAAAGGACTTGTGATGGAAAATATCATCCACATTCAGAGAAAGAATTATGGAGTCTGAATACAGACCAAAGCATACTATTTTTCATTTTAGAATTGTTTTATGATTTATTTTTTTTATCCTCTCATGTGTTTTGAGTGCCTTCTGTTCTGATTCATCTTTCATAACATGAGTAATATAGAAAGATGTTTAAAATAATTATAATATAAAATCAGGTCACTTGCTATCAAGGGGAGGGTAGAGGGAAAGAAGACAGGGAGAAAAATATGAAATTAAGAATTACAAAAAATGAATGTTTAAATCTATTTTTGCATGCAGTTATAATGATAAATAAATTTAAATGAAACAAAATGATTATCTTATTCAACACCTCAGGATTCAAAAGATGAGGAGCTGGACATATGGTTACACCATTGCTGGGGCCCCATATTAACTCTTAATAATTCTACTATTGAGTAATATCTACTTGAGCAAGCAGCATTGCATTATAGATTATTATTATTATTATTATTATAGATTATCATTATAAGACTGGGATTTGAAGTTAGCAAGACCTAGGTTAAAGTACTGTCTTGAAAAAATAATAACAAAACAACAATGATAATATAGGGAAGTCTCTTAGCATTTCAGAATTTCTATCAACTGTAAAATTTTGTAAAATATGTTGCTGAATAACAATTGAGGGAGGGAGGGAATACATGATGGAGGGAGATTCCATACCAGCTGGTTTACCCTTCAGTAAAATGATAATGGCACCTACCTATCAGGGTTGATGTGAAGATAAAATGAGATGATATTGATAAACCATTTTGAAAACCTTCAAGTGCTATATAAGTATCTATCATCATCATGACCATGATCATCATCATGATCATCATCATTCTCATCATTCATAGCTGTGTATCCCCAAGAAAAGCAAACAGCAATAAATACCAAACACATGTATCTTTCAATTTCTGAAAATTGACAATTGGACAGTCTTGACATAATCAGCTGGACAAGTTTTAACATTGTTTAAATGGTTTGCGGTGACCATTATAATTTCCTTCCATATATTCAATACAGTAGTCAAAGGATACTTCATTAGAATGCTTTCTTCATTTTCTCAGCTTTACCTTTGTTCCTGCTTTTTCCTAGGATGGAATGGTCAAAATCTCTCTCTGACTAATTCAAATACCAGTTCCTCCACAAGTCTTTCTCATTGACTTCTCCCCTCTTTTATTCTCTTGGCTTTTATATAACACTTTCTATAGCATTACTATTTCTATGTGTTTCTCCTACAGTATAAACTCCATGAGGTCAACTACACTGTTTTTGTAAATTTTGCATTTCCCCTAGAGCATAATAATGCATTACTCTTTACTTATGGCTGCATAATAGGCATTTAGTGAATGAATTAATATTAGGTTGAGTTTCTATGAGCACCAGGTTTAATATTACACCAATTTTAGCAAAGTACAAAAAAATTGAAAGCTATACCTAGATATTGGTGATTAAATGGGTAAATGTCACCTCTCCAGAAGTTCTAATTTATGTAAAGTTTTTTTTTTCTGTAGTTCTATGTAATTTGGCATTGTAAAATACAGTGAAGGCACCATGGTATAGTAGAAAGAATGTTTTTTTTTTTGGAATTAAAAGATTCAAAACTTATCTGAACTACTTATTGTCTATGAGACCTTGGACAATTCACTTTCCCTCTCTGAGTCTCAACTTTCCCATTTGGAATATGGGAATCTATTTCTGTGATCCCACTTATTTTGTAATATGAAGCTTCATAAGCAACTTTTCTCTGTCAAGTAATTCAGAGGAAGAATTAAAGAGGGCTTTTGTCAAACCCTTTCTCTGTTTGAAGAACAATGTTTCCATGTTATGAAGGAGGATTCAGACTCATGAATAACTAAACCTCGTAACTTAATTTTAATCAAGCTTTGTAAAGATAAATGAGAAAAATATCTCTTCTTATCAGCATCTACATCCAGGTATACATAATAATGTTAGAAAATTCATTTTAACACATTATTTTCAATGTGCTTAGTAAAACTTGAAAAAGCAAAGTTCAAGACCACAGCAACTAGAATTCCCCTGAAGGTATTCCAAATAGAGTTAACTCCAATAGAGAGCTAAGGTTCAAAAATAAAACAAAATTTCAAACCACTCACCAAGTTCAAACACATCATTGTTTTATTTTTTTTACATTTTTATTTTCAAAATTATGACTAGTTTTTCTTCACACTTGTCATTGTTTTATTTTCTCATTGAGAGTTGTATTTTATGCCATGTCAAAATGTAAAAGCTTTAACCTCTATTGAGATACAAAATAGATGTGGGTTTTTTATTATTATGAAAAACATCATCTATTTACTGAAACATCAATGGGCTATCAATTCTTGAAGTATACAATTCAGAGGGAAGCATGCATTCTCAAGTAGAGGAAGGGGGAAGAAAGGGGCAAAGAAATACCATTAACAGAAGGGATTGAAGAAGAAATCTCATTTTACCAAGTAATGAAATGCAACTTACAAAATATTTATTGAGCACCTATGGTATGCAATGTGCCATTCTAGGGACTAAACATAAAGAAAAGAGGAAATAACCTCTGATCTCAAGAAGCATGCATTCTAATTGGGGAATATAGCATTCAGACAGATGAGAGAGAAAAAGAGAAGGAGAGAGGAGAGAGGGAGAGGGAGAATAGGTATACACATCTGCATGAAGATATAGATATAAAACAAAGAAATTTTAAGACACAGAGAATACTAATGGAGATTGTTAGTGAGAATAAATACCATTCAAGGACTATTGTAAGAGGTGGTAACAGAGCTTTTCTTTGGAGGAAGATAGGGATGTCTAAGAAGCACAAGCAAGGAGGCAGGATTTTACAGACTCTGGAAAATCTTAACAGACTAGAGATACATTGTTGCTTATGGGGAAACAACACACTAAAACTTCATAGGACAAAGTTGTTTCATCTTTCACACAGTAATATATTTGTTAGATGCATTTATGATGGACCAATCATTCATTACTCTTTGAAGATTGTACTTTCCCTTATATCTATTGAAACATGATCAAACTTCCCCACACATACACCTTGATTTCGAAAGCAAATTCATGGTACATGTGTTCATAAAAGATTTGATTCTGAGAGGATGAGAGATGACAACCATCACTTCTAGTTGAAAAAACTTTAGACTTCCGGAAGATTTTCAGTCTAAATGCCATTAAACATAACCTGCCAATTGAAGGATCATTATATTGGTTTGCCTTTCAATCTCATCTTTATTAAAACAGGTTTAAAGAGGTCAAATGTGAGAGGGTACAGGGCAGAACAAGTATATTGAAGTTACTCAACAAAGAATAAAAAACAGCTTTTTAAAGGTCAGGATAAATATTAAGTTTTGACTTCAATCAGATACCCAAAGGCAAAGTAGAGATAAAAAGAAATAAAAAAAAAACCAGAGGAACACCTTGGAGGATGGTGAGTTTGAAGGAAAAGAGAGTCAATGAAATTAGGAGCTGCTCTTTAAGGATCCAAGGCAAATAATGGGCATTTGTTGTTTTTTTTTTCATAACAGTGATCTTCCCCTCCTTTTGTTTTTTAATAGGCAGCTGGTTTTTGTATTCTTTTTTGTTTATTCATTAGTTTTGTTCTTTAAAACTAAGTGGATTAGATCACAAATGAACCAATAGATACAGCAAGGTGCAAGGCAAACACATTCAAGGAAATGCATCCTTCTGGAAGGACCTATGTATTATGTCATTATGCCCTTAAATAAATTGATTTGTTGGTGTTTTGATGAAATTTATTTACTTTCTCTCACAAAGAAATTCATTTATCTTTAGTCAAATATATTTTATACATTGTCTTTCAAATACTCTGAAATAGATTTTATAACTATAGTCGCATAGTACTTGCTTAAAAAGATTCATATGGTTAGCCCAATGAGTAAAAAGTGAAATATACCTTTATACATATATATGCTATATTCACTAATTTACAAGGGACTCAATGAATATTTAATATATTTATGAATTAATATAAAAGCCATTATGCCAACAGAGTGATAGGTCATGGTTGAGTGGTCAATCTACTTTTCATGTATCAAACTCCCCTCAAGAGAAGCATCCTTGACAGACATTTCTGATATGTACTATTTAAATTATCTCTACTCTCTAAAATCACTTTATGTATAGGGAATTTCAAAGTGCTATGGTGAAGAGGTAGTAGATGGGTTTTTATTTTTGAGCTAAATATTATTGATTCAAAATTAATATTCTTTTAACCAAAACTTTAAATTATTACTTATAATTCATCAAAATGTTTATGAAACCATTGCTTTTAAAATATCCATTTGATTAGTTTTTGTCCTTTGTTATCACAGAAGACCAAAATGGCATCACTATATCTGAGATAAATTATAATGTGTCAGACTATGGTCAGGCACAGATAGTTCATTTGAACACCTGGAGTGGGTACTCTAAAACTTAGAGATGTTACTTTTCCTTTAAGCTGCTTCAGTTCTGCCCTTTACATAAATTACAGCACCCTCACTGATGAGTACATGCCATGCTGGACCGTCCTAGGCCAGTGTCTCAAATGATGCACAATCAGTTTCGAAGTATACAAGAGAGACCTTCAGGTTGTCCTCATATCACTCCTTCTAGCCCCCTTATGTGCACTGTGTGAGTTCTTCATAGAATAATCTTTTTTGGCAAGCATACTTCTGGCATTCTCACAACATGACCAGCCCATTGTAATTGCCGTTCTGTAATAATGTTGCAATGCCAGGTAGTTTAGCTTGAGAAAGGACCTCAGTGTCTGGTATCCTATCCTGTCAGGTGATCTTCAGAATCTTTCTCAGACAATTTAAATGGAAGCAATTCCGTTTCCTGACATGGAGCTGGCAGACTATCCAAGTTTCATAGGCATATAGCAATGAGATCAGTTCTGTATACCTTCTAATACCTCTTCTCTTCCACTGGCAATTTGTGGGTCAAACCTCATTGTCAATGTTTACCTTCATGGAAAGGACATTGCCAAGTTAAGTGAACTTGCAGAAAGTACTCAAAATTTCTCCATTTGCTGTAATTGATGGTTCCACATATGGATGGTGTGGCACTGTCTGATGGAGCACCTGTGTTTTCTTGATGTTAATAGGAAGATATAACAATATTTTTTAGTTTTATGGCATGTAACTCATACCTTATTGGAATATTTAGGAATTTTACTTTCTAACATTATCCAATGGTTATTATCAACACCACTTACAAGCACGTGGTTCAGGAAACATAAGGGAAAAAAAGTTTGTTCTCAGAACAATGAAAACAAATTCATTTCAGAACTAAAAGAAACATCTTCTTTCAATGAGCAACTCCTCTCATAGACTTTTATCTCCTCAATCACTCTCAATGATATAAGTAGAGCTCTCAGCCATAACCCTGATTACTAGAAGGCAGAATGAATATTCAGGTAGGTGAGCAGCTCCCAGAAAGTGATTGTTTATTCCTGATTCCTAATTGTGTTATAGAATAGTTCTCTACTAATTCTAACAAATATCATTCCTGTATGTCATACCACCTTCCTCTTAAACTACCAACTGATTATGCTGGTTGTTTCTTTCTGTGGCCAATTTTCCTTATGACTCATCCATAATGCTATTAACCCACTCTTCTCTCCGAACAATTCTTTGTAACTTCCAGTTGACAGTTTTTAGTCATCCCTTTTCTGCAAAAAAAAAAAAAAAATTCAGGAATTGACTCTGGGAAGCAATACTTGGGACGGCCATCATAGCGGATTGTGTTGAAGAGTGGACCATAGCTCCAGTTTTATCCAGTCCACAAGTATTTTCAGGTAAGGCTATCTCTGATTTTTACTCTCTACTCTTTCATATTCCTTTTTGTCTTCCAAGAAAGGTCAATATTGTCCAAGCTCCCAAGTAATATAACTTTGTTTTATGTCAGACATAAGACTATTTCAGTTTTGGATGCTTAAGAAATGCTATTTCTTACCCCCAATTATCCCTTAGGAAATAGTGTCTCTGAAATAAACTAGACAGGATTATTCAAATTGCCCATAGTTCTTAAGGTTTCAGATTTGAATAAGATGGAAGAATGCATTGACTTGCTATATTCTACAGGATTCGGCACACAGGAGAGAGAAAAAGCTGTTACCCACTGTCTTACAAATTTCATTGTCTTTGGTTTTGCCAGGTGAATTACTGACATGAGTTTAGAAAATTGTTGATTTAGTATGGAAGGATGAAAAAAAAGAAGGAAGGAATGGAAAGAGATACAAAGGAAAGAAGAGAGGGAGGAAGGAAAAATGGAAGTATGAAAGAAAGAAAATTAAGGAAAGGAAGGAAGGAAGGAAGAAAAGGAGAGAGGGAGGGAGGAAGGGAGGGTGGAAAGGAGATGGGATAGAGAGAAGAAAGTTCTTCAGAACAAATGAGGTACAACACAGCGCAAGAGTAGTCAAATGTTCTGTGCTTTATGCCTAACAAAGGCAAACACCAAAAGAAATATAGATGTTCAATCAGAATATTTAACCCCTTGCTTCTTGTTGTACCATCTGTATGCCTATTTTGGTATATTTCAGACTTGGAGGATTGCTCATTGTGAATTAATTTTCTTTAGAAAATCTTTGCATAAAATTCAGTTCCCTTGCACTAACTCCAGAAAGCCCTTTATGATAATAATATCAAAGCTCAGATGATTTCCTTCCACTGCCAGGTCATGTGTATGTGTGTGTGTGTGTGTGTTGTGTGTGTGTGTGTGTGTGTGTGTGTGTGCATATATGTGTGTGACACACATTCATACCTCACTTGCTAATTGAAAACATCTGTATATTAACTCTATGTCATGAGTCAACTGCTTCAAAAATATTTGAAAACAAGGAGTCAATGGAACCCCCAAACTGAATCTCTGTTGTCTCTTTCTTAGTCATATCTAATTCTTTCTTACATCTTCCCTCAGTATGTGTATGTGTTGCTAGTTACAAGTTTCATTAACTTTACCACTCCTTTCAATTGTTTTCCCCCATTTTAATCTTTTACTTTCACATGAGAAACAAATGATGCATTCTCCTCAATTTTTTTACTGTTTATTCACTGGACCTTCACACACACACATAATATACATATATTTACATACATATACATAAAACTTGTGTATATAAATAACATTGTGCCTTATATACACCCTCACTATATATATGACTTTATATATATATGTATATATATATATATATGTTTTATATATGTGTATATGAAAAAACTTTATATTCATATAAAGTTGTATAGTGGGTGTCCTTGAAGCAAGAAATAACCTGATTTCAAATATTGTCTTTGATACATATTAACTGTATATCTCTGGCGAGTCACTAAACTGTGGGGTCCATGTAGACTTAGAAGAAAAAGTTGTCAAAAAAGGTGCAAACCTACATTGCTAGATGTTTCCTCATCCAGTATATACCATACTAATGTAATCACAGGCTCAGTACCTAGGCCTAGACTTTTTAAAAAGTGATTATTTATCCCCACTTGAATGATAATCTGGTATTTTGAAATTATTCCTAGGACTTCTTCAATTGACAAATTGTGAATAGTGATAGGACACAATGACCTTAGTTCTTTTTTTTTTTTGAGAGGGGGGCGCCAGAAGATGGCTGGAGCCATTATTTCATGCATTTGTATAGAAAGCAAAGATATACTTAGCATAGTCAATACCCTCAAAATAGATGACTATAATATGTACATCTTTGAATGTAGACTTCTCCTGCTCCATGATGTCAGTAAACTATTACAGAAAACTATATATGAAAGTCATGACCCAACTATAGGTAGCTATCTACCTGATGTAATTTAAATATTTCAATGCGAATTAAAAAAAAAGCTACTCAAAAATATTTTGTTTACCAGACTACCACAAAATTTCAAGTCCTTCCTTTGAATAATGGTTTAGAGTCTTCAGGAATTCCCTGATAAAATATTGCAAGTGCATGCAATATATATTACTAACTGGTCTTCATGTTTCTGGTTTTTCCTTTCTCCAAAACAGGTATCATGCTACTACAAAAAGCATAGACTTGGCTAATTTACTCACCCACCTAAAATTCATAAATATCTCATTACTATCTCTCTAGGTTCAAATATTCACTCCTCTACTTGCCATTTAAAGCCCTTCCTGTTATAGTTCCCTGTAACAAGACACTTAAAGAATTCCAGTGAGACTGACTTGATGCACAGGAAGAGTATTCTTAGAAGGTTTTATCCTCCATTAGATTGTGAGTTTCTTGAAGGAATGGACAATGTTTTGGGGGTTTTTTGGTTTTGTTTTTGTATTTTCAGGAGACAGGCCAGGGCCTGGCATATTGTAAGCTCTTAATAAATGCTTGTTAATTGACTGTCTGAATTAATGAATGACTTTAATAGACTCCTGCACAAAAATAAATTTATTACCTGGTATTCCATCATTAATGCATCCTTCCTTTGAGATTTAAACTTCTATTGTTTAGTTCCATATTCCAAGGAAATGTTCCTGGCAGGAAAACATAACAAAATAAAAAAAAACAAATCTTAAATATTTTTGACTGTTTTCCCAATACCAAGTGCAGTTCTTTGGAAATAGAATGTATTTAAAAATATTTGGTGAATAGAATCTCTATAGGATCTTAAAGCATGATTAAAAAATGTTTTCCTCATGTCATCTAGGTAAGGAAGGAAGGTAACAGCCCACTTTCCAAATAAAGATATGGATTCTCAGAGATACTAAGGAACTTTCCCTTGGTTATAAACATCAGTCAGAAATATTAAACAGAGAATTGAAGTCAAGTTTCTCCAGAGTCCAATTTTAATGATGCTTTCTCCCGTAGGAACCTGTCTCCTTGAGGGTTCATGCAAGATGTCTCATTAGAAAAAAAACCATAGGTAGTCTAGTCAATAACTAACAGGGATAGCCTTACTTGCCTGTAGGTATCTTGGCAAGGAAGTTATCTCCAATGGCACTGAAGAGGTGGTGAGAGAGCCCAGAAAACAAACTTTGCATTTTGCCTTTTTGCTTGGTCTTGGCCTTACTAAGGATTATGTTTTTGATATTAGACTGGACTGATTATATTATATAAGATGAGGTTTTTGATTTGAGAATCTTAGCAGAGAGCCTCAGTAGGACACCAAAGTACCTCATTAATAAATGAAGTCTTTTGAAGGTTTGCTGCTATGTAGACAGGAAGAACAACAGGAGGACTGGAGTCAGATTATTTGTCTGTAGCTGATTCGAAGAAGTGAATCTGACAGTCAGTCCCACAAGGGAATCCATTCTACTCCAGGCCAACAGGGATCAGGGAATCCATTCTACTCTAGGCCAACAGGGACCAGAACTCAGACTCTGCTATACTAGGTAATTGTCCTGAACACATCAAAATGTTTTACATGTACCAGCTTCTTAGTGAGGCATACAAAATAAAGTTATGGCCTGGTCTTTGTGCTCAAATAAAAATTGATATATTTTGGAAAGAAGGGGAAAAACATTCAATGCATAGCAACATATATGTGACAGCATGGTGTACGTATGTGTGTATATCTATATTTCTTTCTATATCTTTTTCTATGTCTATCATATCTATCTATCAATCTATTCTGTAATGTTCTTGAGTGCTGGGGGTGGGGTGGGGAAGGGTTAACAAAAAACAAACTGATTTGAATCAAGGGTGATGCAGCATCCCCCATCTATACACACATACACACACACACACACACACAGACAATTCTACTCTATATTGATAAATAATGAGGGATGGACCCTTTGCAATTTTACATGATCTGCCCTTAGATGTTCAGTTCTGATGGTCATATATAGTCAGAGGAGACAATGACATAGTGACAAGGATGGAAATCAGAGAGGCAGATTTCTGCTTAAAAGAAGGAAGAATTTTCTAATATTTAGATTAGCATGCAAATGGATAGGTTACTTTTTCATGGTCAAACACAAACTACATAAGAACTTGTTAGAGAAAAGGCTCTAACATGAATTTCTTTGTAATTTTCTTTGTTGGAGGCACTGTGACAGGTGGTAGAGAAAGAGACACAATGAATATAGTTACTACCCTCAGAGGTTCTACTCATAGTAAAATGGATTTCTGCACTGAATGGGATGTTGGGCTAGACAAATTTTGAGGTTACTATTTCCAAATATACAGGTTCCATGATTCTGTAATTCCAAGGCTAACTTACCAATTTAACCCAAGTAATGCCTCTGAGAAAATGGCTTTGAGCTGTTCAGCTAAAATTCCCCTTTTATCATTGCTTTTATGAAATGTTCGGAGATGGAATAACTGAATAGCAAAGAATATTCTCAATTGTCATTAAGATCTTAAAGCTGGGGTGTAATGTCACTTTTTAAAGTTGTGAATGACATCTTATGAAAATAATAAGAAAAAACTTTGCCACCTCTTTTCTATCACACATATGATCTCATTAATCCTCAAGGCATGCAAGAGGATTAGCATTCATCCATATTCTTATTGTATTGAAGGAAGACTAGAGCTGGCTGAAAGAAGAAAAATAAAACTAATCTTCTGATCATATCCTACTAAGAACAATAGCCCCGGTACAATTCCTCTGCATCTTTCCTATGACAACACTGATACTAGAACAAATAAATAATGATCTCCCAATATGGAATATTCAGTTCTTAGATTGAAATACATTAGTTTTGGGGCAGTTCAGTGACACAGTAGATAGAGCACTGGCCCTGGAGTCAGGAAGACCTGAGTTCAAATTTGACAATAATTACCTATTTGTGTAACTTTGGGCAAGTCACTTAACCCCACTTCCTTGTAAAAAAACCGTTACATTAGTCTTTCTGGGAAACATAATAGTAAAAACTCTGTTGTTAAAATGTGACTTCAGAATTATAATACAAATGTAAGCTAGTCTTTTGAATCTATCATAACAAGAACTTTGCATATTCTTGGGGTGGGGGAAGCAATGCTATACAGGGGAGAAAGGCAGGAAGATCTGGTTTCAAATTCCCCTCCTGACACTTCAAAGCTATGTGACTAAGAGTCCCTTAGACTTTCTAGGGTAAAGCCCATTTTTTTTGTGACTAGAAGCTTTAGATAGTTGTAAATTACCACTGAAACAGGAGTTTCCCCATCAATGAATTCACAGTTCCTTGACTGTCACATTTTCTCTAAATATGGAATATATATTAAACTAAATGGTGAGTTGTCTTATAATTTTTCTTAGCAACTCTCATTATCCTTATTTCTATTTATTGTCCCAAGAACAGTCATAATGTGCTAAAGTCTGCATTGTAAAGAGAATGTAAGTTCTATGATAGTGAAATCAAGCAGATTAGAAGCAGTATAGTATAGTATAGTATAGTAGAAATGCCCTGGACTATGATCCAGAATGTCCCAGATATGTTACTTAACTGACTGTGCAACTTTATGCTTATCACTTGGCTCTTCCAGATCTCAAATTCATTGATTGCTATTTCATCCTTCAAGACACTTACATCCTACACATCTCCATCCCTACTGACAGAATTTAGCTTATGTTACTTGTAATCAGCACTTCTGTCTTTTCTCTTCCAAGTTTCTTTAAGCTCCTGACTCAGTATCACTACTTTATTTTAGTACAGATAGGGATTTGTACTTAAAGCTCAAAGCACTTGGCAGAGATCCTATTTATTCTTTAAGCATACTCATAAAAAAAAGCATTTGGTGCAGAATCAAAAGTGGTCAACTGTGACAAATGCTAGAAGTCAGGAAAGATGAGGACTGAGAAAAGTAAAATAGGGTATTCAAAACATCAAAGTATTTAGTCAACAAAGTAAGTAAGTAAAAAGTCAGCAACTGCAACATTGTTATCTCCTTATCTCATTTCCTTTCATGGTTGTTGACAAATAGTAGGTACTTCATAAAGGCTAGTTGAAAAGACCAAAAAATGAAATAAAATGCAATGACACTCCCCAAAGAAGTGCCTTTAATGTTATTGTATATAAATATAATGTTATATATAAAACCCCCTATTTACAGGGTTGCTCTGGGGATTGTCAGCCACAATACATATACTTGCATTTTCAGATGATGATATGATTCATTTTGTTGGCTCTTTTCCCCATTTTTTCTTTTCTACTTTTGCATTGGGCTTTTAAGCTAATTGCATTTTTGCATGCTACTGTAATATTAGTCTTGACTTTGGATAGGTGAAGAGAATGCCAGCAAAATGCTGTGTGCTTGGTTGAAGGACAGAGTGGAGGGAAGACTTATATAAGGTGACAGACATTCTTTACTCAAGAGGGACCTTGGTGATTCTAGATATTCTTTGGGTGCAACAACAAAGAAAAAAGAGGAAAAGACTGAAAATTACAAACGTTTGCTGGAAGTCAGCACCTCAATATTCCCCTGCTTTCCCCTCAAGAGATTTTAGAGAATTTCCTCTTGAAGGATATTCAGGATCTCTTTCTGGTTTAAGGTGAGTTCTCATCCTACTCTTAGAAAAGAACTCATTTACTATTGTGCATTTTAGGATTTATTCTGCAAAATTTTCCAATTTCTATTTACTCTCTGCTTGGATATTCATTATTTGCAATTGGCCTTTGTAAGAGTAGCATTGGTAGGAAGGAATCCAATCAGTGAATGTAAGTTAAAGACTTCTAGTAAGATATGCAGCTTTTTATTTAAAGTAAAATCATCTTTCTATATCAAGAAGGAGGATACAAAGAGAGAGAGGGAGAGGGAGAGGGAGAGGGAGAGAGAGAGGGAGAGGGAGAGGGAGAGAGAGAGAGAGAGAGAGAGAGAGAGAGAGAGAGAGAGAGAGAGAGAGAGAGAGAGAGAGAGAGAGAAGCTTGGCTCTATCTATCTGGCTTTCAAATTAAAATATTTGTCACCTGCATTTGGGTAGAAAGCAAATGGAACTGGAATTGAAGGGAACATATGGAATTAATATACTTGCTCTTCTTAGCCGGTGTCCTATGCAGTCTCCACACTAGTTATGAGAATAGCTGTTTCCTCTGTCTTACTGAAGTCAACAAGGAAGGATAGGAAATATCCAGGGGCACATTTTGGCCTTTCCAAAATAAAAAAGATGTATTAATGAAAATGACTGTTATGGCTCAAACTGCTTGGCATTTTTACAGTTATAATGGGTTAAATGGAGTTGAAAGTTGGATCAGATTTATATACCTTAAGATGGTTTTTTTTTTGTGAGAGTGAGCAATTCAACATACACTATGAATTCAAATAAATGTGTATTTCCTAAATTCTACAAAATCTTTTGAAGGGCAAGCAGGGACATATTGAGGTGCTGAATTGCCTTATGTATTTCACTTTCAGTCTTTTCCTCTCTCTTTTTTGTTGTTGTACTCAAAGAACATCTAGAATCAGCTAAGTCCTCCAGAGCAAAGATCTATTGTCTTAAACACAAGGAAGACATCAATGGAGTTCAAAAGTCCCTTTAGCTCTATGGAAAGTTGAGAACACGGAGAGATCATTTCACTAAACTAAATATGATAAATAAAATGACAGTTGCCAGGAAAATAGTACATAACTGACATTCACTGATATTACTGTGACATCCAAATAAATAGTTTTATGGGACAGAACTTTTTGCCTTGAAGGACTTGAGAACAGTTACTTATCTCAGTGCCTTAGAGTAGGAGATTGAGGAAAATTCAAAGCTTGGGATTTCCAGATAAATTATCTAAGTTTTCTTTGTTCTGGTCCCACAAGAACACTGAAGAATCAAACCAATGTCTCATTGCTATTAAATTCTTATTGGATTATAAGTAGGCAAGATGTGAATAAATCACAATAAAAACTACACCATTACTCATCATGATGCATTGTACTGATGGTGGGCAATAGCACAATCTTTATCTACTTAGGCCAGCATTATTACTGCTAGCCACATAATTTAATGTGGCTAATATAGATTTCTTTAACAGTTTTTATGCACAAAACATCTAAATACAACATAAAATATATGGATAATAAAAGAAAATACATTCATTAAGTTAATAGTGAGGGACTATAATTGCTAGTAAAAATGAAATCAGTTAGATTAAATGGTACAATGTAGTCATACAGGAAATTAATTCCAACCGTGATAACCATTATTATCAGAAATCCATCACTAGGTTGGAGGAATGGGGGGAAAGTTACAAAATATCTCTTTGCTTATTATTATAATACCATGGCCTTCTCCATTATCACCTTCATTACCCTATTCCATTCTTAATGTGTTTCATCTCCCCATGTGGAAGAACCTTATTCCCATTTCTAGGAATTGAATATACAAAGAAAAAGAAATGTCTGAGTTTATTATGGCAATTAGCATTGCACTAAGCTCCTACTTCTTATCTCCCTATGCTACCATAAAGTGGAAGGAGGACAGTTGTTCCCTGGTGTAGTAAGGCAGCAGATCTTAGAAAGGGACCAAATGAGAGCACAGATCTCTAAAACCTCTCAATGTAAATTTAACATTTCCCCTATACTGGTCATATCATAGTTGTACCTATTGATATATTGGGTGGCTATGAACCCCATTAGAATTTAAGTTCCTTGAGGACAGAATTATTTTTGTCTTTCTCTGATTCCACAGTGCTCAAGACTATCATTAAATGCTTGTTGATTGCTTAAATGATTTTATTTGGAAATTGACTATTTGTATTTGAATTAAAAAAAACAGAGATAATCCTGACCTTGAGCCCAGTGTTGACTGACAAACCACCTTAAATATTGGAGTAACACATCTGTACATTTTGATAGGAAAACCCAAAAGAAGACAAAGAAGAGGATTCTGTTATATGTTTATATTCCCCAGTGTCATATGTGAAGAAAGCAGAATAACAATGAGAAATGCAATGTATATGAATCAGATACTTCTACATTTATAATCTTAAGCAATTCACTTCACCAGTATGAATCTCACCTATAAATTGGAGGATTTAGATCAAATTAATCTCAAAGGTTTCTTCCAGTACTAAGATCTATGAGGCCGTGAGAATTCTTTGTCCATAATATTCTTCCTATTAGCCTCATTCTGTCCATTCATGTAGCCACTATACTAGTTCAGGTCATAACTATTCGGCCTTCTATAATGGTCCATTAATTGATCTCTTTAATTTCATTCTCTTTCCTCTCTAATTTAACTTTCCTAGCTCTGCCCAAGAAAAACTTCCTAAAACAAAAGACTGACCACCATCACAAAGTCAAAATAATATTTGACTCCTCACTATTTCTAGATAAAATACAAACTGTTGTTTCATATTTATGATCCTCAAACAAATGCTTTCCATATTTTTAATATTAACTCTATCCTTACTCAGAGAAAAAGTGAAGCAAGGCTATCATTAAGGTCAGCTGATTTCTCTCTGGATCAAAACCATAGGAGGAGAAAATTGTCCTCTAAAGGGAACAGGGAACATCTCATCTCAACTTGATATGAAAGGCTAATACTCACATTCTTACCTTTCATCAGGTACTTTGTTAACCAAGATAACTGCCATTTTGCTAACCACAGAGTAGCTGAGAAGGGAAGTTAGGTAAAATCTGATTGTATGGATTTGGTTCTTCAAAATTTCTTCTGTCCTGAAGATGGAGGCAAACCAACCTTCTATAGTGGGGAAAGGTTTCTCTTCATTCCTCTCCTAGTAGACTCAAAGAATAATGCCACAAGCTTTCATTCAATTTATGACTTTAGTGCTCAATTGAATCCTTAGAAAATATTTAGATTTCCATGATTATACTAATATGTATCAGATTATAGAATAGATTTAGATACAGAATGTAAAAATTCCTCTTATTAAGATGAGAGGAAGGGCTAACATGAAAGTTGTCTTTATGTCCTTAAAGGCATTTATTGTCAGATAGAGATAGGAGTAGACATCTTATACTGATCCCAAAATCGGAATCAGGAGCAATGTCTCTAAGTGGCAAAGAAATGAAGTTGGGTCTGAAAAAAGGGGAGAAAACATCGACTAGACTTCCTAACAATTAGGATAATCCAAAAGTGGAAAAACCTCCCTTGAAAGGTTTAAATATTCTCTCATTTAAGGCCTTTAATCAATGGCTGAATTACCATTTAGCTAAACTGCAGATAGAATTCTTTGGGAAGAATGTGTTGGATTAGATCACTGCCTCTTGATGAACAATCTAATTTTGTGAACTTTGCCATTCCTGAATTTCTTTTTATCTATATTGTTTATTTTTATAAGTTTATCCCACTCTAAATAACCAGACATGCTTCTAGCTTACCTCCTACCAAAATCATTAAAGGGAGAAATTATGGTAAAACAGGAACTCACTTTTCACTCTAAGAAAGAGCTGCTGACCAACTGTGACCAACACTATGGGGGTGAGAATACCTCTCAGTTCCCTGATTAGCTTCCGGCCCAGCCCTCATAGCTATTATTCAGAAAAGGAGCTCATGAAAAACAAAAATATCCTTCTCCAACAGGCAGACCAACCTAATTAAGGCACTTAAGGAAAAACAGGAAAAAGCATGTAACCAGACAAGTTAAGTCACTATTTACCTACATTTTCCTTAGCTCTTGATGGAGACATCACAGGACCAAAAGGCAAAGGGTTTGAGGGAAAACATTCCAATCACTATAAGCCTACATTAAGGTATAGAGGCTGAAGGAAAAGATTAGTTTTTTTTCATATACAAATAGTTCTGCAATCTAATTCTTTTTGGTTTTTCCTCTAATAAAGCAGTAAAAACATTTTTACAGTTATGTCCCGATTATTAGAAAGAATGAAAAAGGACCCTACTTTAGTGAGAAGTATGAGAAAGGGGAGAAAAAGGAGAATTTAACTTGATTTCATGTTATAGAATCCATTTTAATATCAGCATTCTTTCAATATTATATGGAATCAAGCAATGAAACACTAAAGTCCCTGAAGAACTGAAATTAAGAACTGAAATCCCTTTCTGATTTCAGCTGCATGATTTTCTTTATGCAAAGTTTTCTATTTATATTAATGATAATTACCCAATTTTATATTCTTTAATCCTTTTTACCCATTTTGTTTATTAGGTCTTGTCCTTTTTATAGATATGAAAGGAAAGCCTCTTTCTTGTTTCTTGAATTTGCATATAATATAAACTTTTAAAAAATCTAAATATTATATACATTTGGAGTTAATATTAGCACATGATTTCAGATTTTGTTCTAAAACTAATTTCTCTCAGACTTCTTTCAAGGTTTTTTAGAAAAAAACAATTTGTCAAATAACTAATCCTTATACAGTGCCTGATCCATAGTAAAGATTTAATAAATGTAAATTGACTGACCAACTAGGACCTAAGAGTTTATTGAACACTAGGCTACTAGGTTCATTTCCTTAAATATGCCATATACCTGATCCATTTCACTGATCAATCACCTGAATTTTTTTTAACTAGCTCCAAATTATATTGTATCATAATTTGTATAATAGTTTTAGACTGGTAGTGTTACAACCATTTACTTCTCATCTTTCTCATTTCTCTTAGTATTCTTGAACTTTTGTTCCTCCAGGTACATCATTTTATTTTATTATAGATTAATAAAGTAATCTTCAGGTGATTTGATATTAATCCTCATAACATTTTATCCTTCAAAAATGTTTTCAAAGTTTACATATTGTCTCTTATGTAAGCTAGAACCCCGAAATTAGACATGGAAGCCTAGCCCAAATAACTCCTGCTCCTTCTATTCCATACAGGAAAGAGAATACAATTTTTCCAAAGGTTTTGATAAGAACTTTGTATATGAGTGTTATTGTTGTTTGTCCTTCATTCTCAAAGAAGACCATGTCATCAGGGAGGTGATGCCATGACACGCACATAAATTGGATTTTAGTGAGGGAGTGCTATGCTAAGTCACCAACCTCACTTTCTCCTCCCATGTGGTCCTATATGGATTAGACAACTGGAGATGGCCTTGAATGTGAAATAATCCAGGGTCACAAGTGCCTGAGGCAGGATTTTGAACTCAGGTCTCCTGACTGCTGAGCCAGTGTGCGATCTACTGCATTATCTAACAGCCCTAGTGGAAAAGTACCATGTATAAGAAGAAGATAAGTAGGGAAATATATATATTTCTGTTTACCCAAATTGCATTATGAACCATTTTTGTGGGATTTTATTTATTACTAAATATGATATTTAATGAAATCTCAGACTTTGTAAAAACCTTTCTTTGCAATTTTAAAAAAGTACATAGTATAATTTTTAACATCCTATATAAGAAACTCAGAGAAGTCAAGGGTTTTTTGGTGGTTGTTTTCAAAATTACACAGTTAGCATGTGCCAGAATTGGGAAGTGAACTTAGTTCTTTAAGTTCAAAAAGGACTTTTATTCCTGTACAGCAGCAATAACAGAAGTAAAATGGACCTAATTTATGCCAACAAAGAATTATTGAATGAATGATCAAATCTTTCCATTATCTGCAGAAAAAAATGTTTATAGTAGCTAGTCAAAACATCTGAAAATACAGGTACCTTATTGTTTAAGAACTTGAAACTTATTACTCAATGTGGAATAGACAAAGAAAGAATAGGAAAAAAAAACTACGTAAGATATCCCTGCAGTTTACAAAACATTAGCACCTACAAAATATCTAGCAACATATGACCACATAGAATTATATCTACAAGCTTGCTATCCTTCATAAAATAAATTATAAGTCCTGTATTGTAAATGCAGACCTCATTATATTTTGAGAATTCAAAATATAAGCTACAATGGAATAAAAGAGTTTTCATAGCTAAAACTCTTACTCTATACTGAATGAAGCTATAGATCCATAAACGTTTAAGAACAACTTTCTAATAGATATACCAAATATTCATATCTTGGAGCAATATCAAATAATAAACTTTTAAAATAAAAAAAAAAGTGGGAGAAAAAGCATATCCATATGTGAGGTCGAAATACATATCATTTTCATTATCTTGTCTCTTAGCAGGTATCTCCTGAAGATGTTTTTTTTTTAGTTTTTTTGCGAGGCAATGGGGTTAAGTGGCTTGCCCAAGACCACACAGCTAGGTAATTATTAAGTGTCTGAGGCCGGATTTGAACTCAGGTACTCCTGACTACAGGGCCGATGCTCTATCTACTGCGCCACCTAGCTACCCCGCTCCTGAATATGTTTACAGCAAATTAAACCTATTAAGAGGTTTAATAATAAACCTGTAAAAAATGAACTTATATCATTTTGATTTCATCAGGGTGTGATATTCCATATGAGAATCATCATCTCCCAGTAGAGATCAACACGGCATTGCAATTTTAGCATTTGAAAGTTTTCTCAAGGAAATATGTGTTAGAGAAGGTACTTCATCTCAGATATTCCTGACTCTGAGACCATTTCACTATCTATGGTACCACACTGTCTCTGTCTCCAAATATTTTTTGTTCAATTACAAAAAGAAAAATAAAAGTCATTTTATTGAACTATATAATAAGAACATTAAACTTCCAAAATAGTAGCAGGAATGTGATGTATCTAAAGAGCATTTTTAGCTGAACACTAGCTAACTGATTAGAATGAAATCACAATAACAATAAACTCTGGGTCATTTTAAGAACTTAATCACCACAAATTCCATAGCTTCCATGGGAAAATGACTTAATTCAAAATTAAATATATGTGTTTGCATGTGTGTGTGTGTGTGTGTGTGTGTGTGTGTGTGTGTATAGTATAAATATATATGCATAAATATTTCCCAGTACCTTCATTCAGCATTAAAAATAAAGACTTATGATCCAGAATAAGACATCATAGGAGAATAAGTCTACAGTCCTGGTTTCAAATCCAACCTTGGGGAGGAACACTTTATTTGCTGTCAAATGAGATGGATTCAATCCCTCTTCTGCTGTTTAGTATTGATGTGGATGTAATGTTAGGCCAACCATAATCTCATCTCAGTTTCTTCTTCTGAAAAATAAGAGATTTAAAGATGACCTAGAAACCCCTTCTTATTGTTGCTCATTCATTTCAGTTGAACCCAAATCTTTGAGATCCAATTTGTGGTTTTCTTGGAAGAGAAAATGGAGTGCTTTGCCATTTACTTCTCCAACTTATTTTATAGATGAAAGAACTAAGGCAAATAGAGTTAACTGGTCTCCCCAGGATCACACATTTGAGCCTTTGAGACCACATTGGAACTCAGGAAGCTGAGTTTTCCTAACTCCAGGAATTACATCCATTTCATCATCTACCTCTAAATATAATATGGAACTAACAAATACCATTTCCTGTTTAGCAATTACTTTTACTCTTATGAACTCCCCTGGCCTTATGTTTTATTCCTCTTATTTGCAAAGCTATTGTTATATACTCAATAACTCCAATGAAATTATATATTCCTAGTTGTCAGAGACTGTGTCTCTTTGTATCACCGTTAGCACCAAGCACAGCATATATTTGGTTTGTTGAATGAATGAATGAACGAATGAATGAATGAATAAAACTGATGAATGACTTCAATCTCTAGTCTTTCCTTTCTGCCTCTAAAATCTTTCTAAATTTGCCACTGCTAAGGAATTGCAGAATCCCAAGAAGTTAACAATGAAAAAAGACCAATTAGGTCATTAGTCCCTGCTTTTACAAAGTACAATTGCTCCCTAGAGGACATTTTCTAGTTCCTTATTTGAAACATTTTGGACTGAAGTTTACTCCCTTGGGAGTCTGTGTTACACATGAATAGCACTCATAGCAAGGAAGTTTTGGTAAATGTTGAGTTTACATTTTCCTATACAAAGTCTCTTGTTTCAGTGGACATTGTTATAATGAAATTCATATATTGCATCTTGCTCTAAATTCCTAAAAGTTTAAAAAAATTTAAACTTTGAATTTATTAATCATATGAAAGCATCTTGGGATATCTTTATGAATAATGTTATAGGAAAAGGATTCACCTTTCCCTTTATTACAATATCAAAACAAAATAATGAATGGGAGGGCAGACCTTGTCCTAAGGGAAAATTTTGAAGTAGATTGAGATTAACTTTGGAATTTTATATTTTTCTTTCAATACTTTTTCCCACTTCCTATGACTCTACTTTTAATTCAATTTTCTCCCTTTCTTAAAAAATTTATTTTTATTAAAGATATTGAGTTTTACAATTTTTCCCCCAATCTTGCTTCCCCCCCCCACAGAAAGCACTCTGTCAGTCTTTACTTTGTTTCCATGTTGTACATTGATCCAAATTGGGTGTGATGAGAGAGAAATCATATCCTTAAAGAAGAGAAGTCTCAGAGGTAAGAAGATCAGACAATAAGATATCTGTTTTTTTTCTAAATTGAAGGGACTAGTCCTTGTACTTTGTTCAAATTCCACAGCTCCTTATCTGGATACAGATGGCACTCTCATTTGCAGACAGCCCAATATTGTTCCTGATTGTTGCACTGATGCAATGAGCAAGTCCTTCAAGGTTGCATATCATTCCTATGTTGCTGTTAGGACGTACAGTGTTTTTCTGGTTCTGCTCATCTCACTCAGCATCAGTTCATGCAAATCCCTCCAGGAATCCCTGAAATCCTGTCCCTCCTGGTTTCTAATAGAACAATAGTGTTCCATGACATACATATACCACAGTTTGTTAAGCCATTCCTCAATTGAAGGACATTTACTTGATTTCCCATTCTTTGCCACCACAAACAGGGCTGCTATAAATATTTTTGTACAAGTAATGTTTTTACCCTTTTTCATCATCTCTTCAGGGTATAGAACCAGTAGTGGTATTGCTGGGTCAAAGGGTATGCACATTTTTGTTGCCCTTTGGGCATAGTTCCAAATAGCTCTCCAGAAGGGTTGGATGAGTTCACAGCTCCACCAACAGTGTAATAGTGTCTCAGATTTCCTACAACCCTTCCAACAATGATCATTATACTTCCTGGTCATATTGGCCAATCTGAGAGGTATGAGGTGGTACCTCAGAGAAGCTTTAATTTGCATTTCTGTAATAATTAATGATTTAGAGCATTTTTTTTCATATGGCTATGAATTGCTTTGATCTCCTCATCTGTAAATTGCCTTTGCATATCCTTTGAACATTTGTCAATTGGGGAATGGCTTTTTGTTTTAAAAATATGACTCAGTTCTCTGTATATTTTAGAAATGAGTGCTTTGTCAGAATCATTAGTTGTAAAGATTATTTCCCAATTTACTACATTTCTTTAGATCTTGGTTATATTGGTTTTATCTGTGCAAAAGCTTTTTTAATTTAATGTAATCAAAATCATCTAATTGGTTTTTGGTGATGTTCTCCAACTCTTCCTTAGTCATAAACTGCTCCCCTTTCCATAGATCTGACAGGTAGACTAGTCCTTGATCTTCTAATTTGCTTATAGTATTGTTTTTTATGTCTATGTCCTGTAACCATTTGGATTTTATCTTGGTAAACAGTGTGAGGTGTTGGTCTAATATAAGTTTCTTCCATACTAACTTCCAATTATCCCAGCAATTTTTATCAAAGAGGGAGTTTTTATCCCAATGGCCTGACTCTTTGGGTTTATCAAACAGCAGATTATTATAATCATCTCCTGTTTTTACATCTAGTCTATTCCACTGGTCCACCACTCTATTTCCTAGCCAATACTAAACAGTTTTGATGACTGATGCTTTATAATATAATTTTAGATCAGGTAGGGCTAAGCCACCTTCTTTTGCACATTTTTTCATTAAGCTCCTGGAAATTCTAGACTTTTTATTTCTCCATATGAATTTACTTACAAATTTTCTAACTCGTTAAAGTAATTTTTTGGAATTTTTGATTGGTAGGGCACTAAACAGATAGTTTAGCTTTGGTAGAATTGTCATTTTTATTATATTAGCTCTGCCTATCTATGAGCAGGTGATATTTACCCACTTATTTAAATATGATTTAATTTGTGTGAGAAGTGTTTTGTAATTGTTTTCAAAAAGATTCTGAGTCTGTCTTGGCAAATAGACTCCCAAATATTTTATATTGTCTGAGGTTACTTTGAGTGGGATTTCTCTTTCTAGCTCTTCCTGCTGTATCTTGCTAGACATATATAGAAAAGTTGAGGATTTTTGAGGGTTTACTTTATATCCTGCAACTTTGCTAAAATTGCTAATTGTTTCCAATAGTTTCCAATGTTTTCTTGGGATTCTCTAGGTAGACTATCATGTCATCTGCAAAGAGTGAGAGTTTTGTCTCTTCTTTCCCAATTCTAATTCCTTCAATTTCATTTTCTTCTCTAATTGCTGATGCTAACATTTCTAATACAATATTGAATAGTAGTGGTGATAATGGGCACCCTTCTTTCACCACTGATCTTATTGGGAATGCCTCTAGCCTCTCCTCATTGAATATAATGCTTGTTGATGGTTTCAAATAGATACTGCTAATTATTTCAAGGAACAGTCCATTTATTCCTACACTCTCTAGTGTTTTTAATAGGAATGGATGCTGTTTTTTGTCAAAAGCTTTTTCAGCATCTATTGATATGATCATATGGTTTCTGATAGGTTTGTTGTTGATATAATTGAGTATATTAACAGTTTTCCTAATACTGAACCAACCCTGCATTCCTGGGATAAATCCTACTTGATCATAATGTATTATCCTAGTGATGACGTGTTGTTATTGTTTTGCTAAGATGTAATTTAGGATTTTTGCATCTATATTCATCAGGGAAATAGGTCTATAATTTTCTTTCTCTGTTTTAACTCTTACTGGTTTAGGTAACGGTACCATATAGGTTTCATAGAAAGAGTTAGGCAGAGTTAGATCTTTCTCTGTTTTTCCAAAGAGTTTATATAGGATTGGAACCAATTGTTCCTTAAATGTTTAATAGAATTCACTTGTGAATCCATCAGGCCCTGGAGATTTTTTTAGGGAGTTCAATAATGGCTTTTTGAATTCCTTTTTCTGGGATAGGTTTGTTCATGTATTTAATCTCATCTTCATTTAACCTGGGCAACTTATATTTTTGTAAATATTCCTCCATTTCACTTAGATTGTCAAATTTATTGGCATAGAGTTGGGCAAAATAATTTCTAATTATTACTTTAATTTCCTCCTCATCGGTGGTGAGTTCACCTTTTTCATTTATGATATTAGCAATTTGGTTTTCTTCTTTCTTTTTTCAAATCAAATTGACCAGAGGTTTTTCAATTTTATTAGTTTTTTCATAATACCAGCTTTTGGTTATTCAATAGTTTTTTTTTTGCTTTCAGTTTTATTAATTTCTCCTTTAATTTTTAGAATTTCTAATTTGGTATTTAATTGGGGATTTTTGATTTGTTCTTTCTCTAATTTTTTTAGTTGCATGTTTAGTTCATTGATTTCCTCTTTCTTCAATTTATTCATGTAATAATTTAGAGCTATAATATATCCCCTGAGAGTCGCTTTGGTGTGTTGTTTCATTATTATCATTATTTAGGACAAAATGGTTAATACTTTCTATAATTTGTTGTTTGGTCCACTCACTTTTAAAATGAGATTATTCAATTTCCATTTTTTTCTGGGTCTATATCTCCTTGGCCCAGTATTGCATATGACTTTTACTGCATTGTGATCTGATAAAGATGTATTAACTATTTTTGCCTTTCTGCAGTTGATCATTAGGTTTTTATGTCCTAGTACATGGTCAATTTTTGTATAAGTTCCATGTACTGCAGAGAAAAAGGTATATTCCTTTCTATCCCCTTTCATTTTCCTCCATAAGTCTACCATATCTAAGTTTTCTAACAATTTATTTACCTCCTTCACTTCTTTCTTGTTTATTTTATGATTCAATTTATCTAGATCTGATAGCAGGAGGTTGAGGTCTCCCACTAGTAGAGTTTTGCTGTCTATGTCTTCCTGTAGTTCTTTCAGCTTCTCCTCTAGGAATTTGGGTGCTGTCCCACTGGTTGCATATGTATTCAATATTGAAATGACTTTATTGTCTATGGTACCTTTTAGGATGATGAAGTTTCCTTCCTTATCTCTTTTAACACTAGCTATTTTTGCTGCTGCTTTGTCTGAGATAAGGATTGCTACCCCTGCTTTTTTTTACTTCAGCTGAAGCAAAATATATTTTGCTCCAACCTTTTACCTTTACTCTATATGTATCTCTCTGCTTCAAATGAGTTCTTGTAAGCAGCATATTGTAGGATTCTGATTTTTAATCCACTCTGCTATTTGCTTATGTTTTAAGGGAGAGTTCATCCCATTCACATTCAAGGTTATGATTACTAATTCTTCATTACCCTCCATGCTATCTTCCCTCTGTTTGTATTATCCCCCTTTCCCCCTCTTTATCCATATTCCCCAGTATTTTGTTTCTGAATACCACCGCCTTGAGTGTGTTTGCCCTCCTATATCACACCGTCCCCTTTCTTTCCCCTTTCCCTTTTTCCCCTCCCCTTCATTTTATTATTTCCCCCTTTCCCCCACTCCCCTTCCCTTTCTCCATCCCCCTCCCCTTTCCCCTTTTAATACTTGAAAAGTTAGATGTTTTATAAGTTAACTGAGTATGTGTAGATTGACTTTAAGCCAGCCAAGTCTGATGAGAAAAAGATTCAGGTGTTTCTCCTCTGCTCCCTTCTTCCCCTCCATTACCACAGGTTTTTTGTGCCTTTTAGTGTAATGAGATTTACCCCATTCAACCCGCTCCCTCCAGTCTCTTTCCTGTCCCCCTTTTTAAGGAGGTAGTGTTTTTTAAATCATTCTAAGTCATAGAAAATTCTGAGTGTCTGTCCCTTCTAGTTCAGTATATTCTATTGAATAGATTCAAAATTCCTGAGAGTTTAAATTAGAGTCTTTCTCCCAAGTGGGGTTAAAGCCAGTCACATCCCATTAGATAGCAGTCTCATGTATAGGTCATGAATGTCCATCATTTCTGGCTAGGTGTATTTTCTCTGTTAGAGTTACAATTCTCAAGATTTATGAGAATCTCTCCCCCCCGCCATGCTGGGATATAGCCAGTTTCAACTTACTGGATTGCATTTTTTTTCCTTTTACCACCCCCCCTTTTTTTAACCTTTTCATGTGTCTCTTGAACCTCCTGTTTGATGTCCAAATTTTCTGTTTAGCTCTGGTCTTTTCATCAGAAATTTTTGGAATTCTTCCAATTAGTTAAATGTCCATCTTTTTCCCTGGAAGAGAAGGCTCAACTTTGCTGTTCAGTAGATTCTTGGCTGCATTCCAAGCTCCCTTGATCTTTGAAATATCTCATTCCAGGCCCTTCGATCCCTTAATGTTGATGCAGCCAGGTCCTGTGTGATCCTTACTGTGGCTCCTTGATATTTAAATTGTTTCTTTCTGGCTGCTTGCAGGATTTTCTCTTTTATCTGATAGTTCTGGAGTTTGGCCACAACATTCCTTGGCGTTTTCATTTTAGAATCTTTTTCTGGTGGGGATTGATGTACTCTTTCAATAACTACTTTGCCCTCTGGTTCCATGATATCATGGCAGTTTTCCATCACTATGTCCTGTAATATTAAGTCCAGGCTTTTTGTTCTCTTCAATGTTTTCAGGAAGTCCTATAATTTTCAGGTTGCCCCTCCTCAATCTATTCTCAAGGTCAGTGGTTTTGTTGATGAGGTATTTTTACATTTGCTTCTATTTTTTCTATTTTTTGATTTTGTTTAACTGACTCTTGCTTTCTGATGGAGTCATTAGTTTCTGTAGACTCCATTCTTTTTTTTGGGGGGAGGAGTTTTCTTCATTAACGTTTTGCAACTCCTTTTCCAATTGATCAATTCTACTTTTGAAAGAGCTTTCCATTTGACCAATTGAGGTTTTGAGAGAATTAATTTCTTTTTTGCATTTGCCCATTTGAGGATCTGAGAGAATTGTTCTCATTTTGTATTTGTCCAATTGATGATCTGAGAGATTTATTCTCATTTTGTATTGGTCCAATTGATGCTGTGAATGATTTATTCTCATTTTGTAATTGTCCAATTGATGATCTGAGAGATTTATTCTCCTTTTGTATTTGTCCAATTGTACTTTCTAAGGTTTTGTTTTCTTGTTGCAAGGTATTAATTGTCTCTCCCAAATTTTTAAGCTCCTTCCTTATTTCTTCAAGGAAGTCTTTCTCTGCTGGAGACCAGATTGTATTTTCCTCAGAGGTTCCAGGTCTTTCTGAGTTTGGGTCTTTCCCTTTCAGGAATTTTTCTATGGATCCACCTTCTGCTGACCCTTCTTCATTTTGCTAAGACCTTGAGTTGGGGGGGGGGGGGGGCTGGTTCACCGGGGCTTGGGATTGCTAAAGGCTTTACTCCCTGATTGCAGTTTCTCTGACTGGCCAGTCGGAGGTGTTGGTTGCTTTCTCTGGAGTGTCTGTGACCTTGGCTGCTGCCTTCTCTCTTTACTTGAAGGGAGGCATTGGAGCTATTGAATCCTTTTGCCTTCATTCAATGTTGGGCTTTATCCTGGCCTGAGTTCATTCCTTAGCTGGGCTGGTTCTTCTGCTCACACACCTGGGCCTGATGCAGAAGTAGTTTGCATTTGTTTGTTTGGGAGGAGGTCTGGGTTGTAATGGGACCAGAGGAGCCCAGGATGGTGTCTACAGTTCTCCTGCACCAGAACTCTTCCCCCAGCCCCGTCCCCAGGCTCCATCGGGACAGCACCAACACCAGCACCTCTCCTCCCCCACGGACCAAGCCCTTGTCGTTCAGCCCCACCACTGATCCAGCAGGTCCGGCTCTCAGGCCCTCAGACTCCGGGTTCCAATTCAGTTGTTAATCTGGTTGATATGGAGCTGATCCACCCTCTGAGCTCAGACTCACCAGCCTGAATTTGGCCAAAGCTGCTGCTGGAGACAAATCCTGAGATAGATGTTCTTTCTCCTGGTTTTTATTTCTGGGTTTTGTGGGTCAAATTTCTTTTAAGAGGTTTGTTTCATGTGATAGATGGGGAAAGATCAGGAGACTTTAGAACTGTGCCTGTCTTCAATCCGCCATCTTTGCCAGAAGTCCAGTTTTCTCCCTTTTTATTCCATACACTTGACTGTATCACATGGCAAACCACCATGGTCACAGTAACTTACTTCCAGATATGTTAATTTTTTAATTTGCCTTGAAACATTGATTAATTGATATGTATAGTCTAGAAGGTATTTAATAATTGGTTTCTGAATTAAATTTGAATTTGGTTTGTTGAAATGAATTTCTTCCATTAGAAGTTGCAATTTTGTGCAGGATCCAAGCACATTAAAAATTATCTTAAGATACAAAGAAAGCTATCAATCAAGCAACAGTTGAAACAGTCCTCCTTTATACAAAGCCCAATGTAGTGACTTTAGTTAATGAAGACACTCCTAATTATTGATCTGTACCATCAAGGGGTTTGAGTTCTAATTAGAGAAAGGTATTGATACATAAAAATCAAAGCCACCAACTCAGGGCAGTCACTAACTGGGGGAGCTAGGTGGAAAAGTAAATATTGAGTGTTGGACTTGGAATCACAAAAAGCACATTTAAATTGTAACGGTGTGACCCCAGGGAAGTGATTTGATCTCTCACCCTTTTTCCTCATCTGTGAAAAGGCTATTATAATAATGCTGCCTCTGTCAAAGGGCTGTTTAAATACCAAGTGACCTAAATGTAATACTTTGCAAGTCTCTGCATCCTATATAAATAATAATAATAATAAATGATAGCTAACAGGTATATAATGCTAGAGCCAGACACTGTGCTAATTGTTTTACAATTATTATTTCAATTCACCTTTATACCTCATCTGACAGTTGAAAATCCAGAGGTAAACAGAGATTTAGTGACTGACCAGGGTCACATAACTATTAAGTGTCAGAAGGTGGATTTAGATTAAGCTTTTCCTTACTCCAGAGTAAATACTAGAAAGAAAGGGGGAGAGAAAGAGAGAGAGAGAAAGGAAAGAAAGAGAAAGAGAGGAAGGAAGGAAGGAAGGAAGGAAGGAAGGAAGGAAGGAAAGGAAGGAAGGTAGAAAGGAAGGAAGGAAGGAAGGAAAGAAAGAAAGAAAAAGAAAGGCAAAGATATTCTTAAAAGAGTTTACTTTTTGAGAAGAAAAGATGAACATGTACAGATAAATACAGAATAAATTAAAATCAGTATAAGATGAGAGGCAATTAGCTCTTTGAAGGATAATAAAGGTTTCCTCTATATGGTGTTGTTCAAGCTGCATATTGAAAGAAATCAGATATTCTAAAAGTAGAGAATACATTCCAGAAAAAGAAGACAGTCAATATAAAAGAAGGCAATTTAACATACTACCATAGGGTAGGAAGAAGAAGGAGACTAGTTTGGTGCCAAGTTGTTAAGGACTTGAGAAAAAAATGACATAAGTTTATATTTTATTCTAGAGATAATAGGGAGCCATTTGAGTTGACTGAATGCTCTTTTGTACTTACAAGTTAGATACTTGCTCAAGGAAAATCAGTTTTGGGTTCAAATGAATACTTTCTAGTAGGAAAATATTTGAGACAGAAAGATCAGGTAGAAAGTTATTGTCATAGCACAGAGAGGGGTTATAATGATATGAAGTTGAAACTATATGAATAAAGAAAAAGGTTCAGGTATAGATAGTGTTATAGAAGTAGAAAGGGCAATATGGGAAACTTAATTGGGTATCAAGGGAGTGTGAGGGTGAGGAATCAAGAATAATACTAATGTTATAGATCTAGATGACAAGAGTGAAATTTCCCTAGTGCTCATGATTCCCAATACACTCTTTTTTTAAGGCAATGGGATTAAGTG
The DNA here is from genome assembly GCF_037893015.1 of Macrotis lagotis. Lineage (NCBI taxonomy): Eukaryota > Metazoa > Chordata > Mammalia > Peramelemorphia > Peramelidae > Macrotis > Macrotis lagotis. The sequence goes on along the minus strand of NC_133658.1, from coordinate 768,768,007 downwards.
ACTTGCCCAAGGTCACACAACTAAGTAATAATTAAGTGTTTGAGACTGGATTTGAACTCAGGTCCTCCTAGCCTCAGAGAATGTACCATCTAGCTGCCCCCTCCAAATACACTCTTAAAGAATAAATATTAATTGTGGTGGAACTGAGGGGAGACAAACGAAGAGCACCTACTGTTCAGATAATGTTACACGATTTGATAAGAAACCTTTTGATTTAATACAATAGCACATATTTTTGGACAGTAATTGGAGACTGACAGTGATCTGATTCAGGGCTGATTAGGAAGAATGTTCATATTATGTTGAGTGGAAAATTGTTTAGTGTTTTAAACAAACTTTATTTCTTACTGACACAAAACCTACCTTTTGAACACCAATATTCTCCCAGTGATTTTTTTTTTCTTTTTAATTTAAGGCAATGGGATTAAGTTATTTGTGCAAGGTCACACAGCTAGGTAATTATTAAGTGTCTGAGGCTGGATTTGAATTTAGGTTTTCCCAACTTCAGGGTCAGTGCTCTACCCACCTAGTTGTTTCACAACAATTCTACAAGCCTATAAATCATGGAACATCACAATTTTGAAGAATCAAGATTACGTGTAACATGAATGACAATAAAGTTATAAATGTAAGTACAAATATATATATATATATATATATATATATATTATTGTAATGACTTCATTTAAGTTAATTAATCCCAAATCAACACAGTAGACAAGTGACATATGATTCATTAAGTGTAGAATGTAAGAACTGAGGGATCTTAGGAGGTGCATCTGGATCACCACCACCACCACCACCACCACCACCAATTTTTAATAATATTAATTATGAAAACAAATGAAAAGCAATGATCAATGTAATCTCTTGGCTTTCTTGTCTCTTCTCAATTAAAGCTGATTACCTACATCTCTTCAGGGTCATTATTCTCTTATATCTGCAGTTAGACTTAACATAGCCAAGATCCAGGACAAAGTTTTCTTGTAGTCTTTACCTTTTCTCTTATTTTGTTTTTCAAATGATGTGCTTTGTGGGTTGCCATGGCTTCTGTCCCTTCATAGTTCTATTCCTTGAATGAATTTGCCTTTCCAGTTCTGTGTCACTTGGTGAGATTGATGGTGGTTGCATTTCTTTCTGTGAGTTCTGTAGGTTTTGGAGGGGTTTACCATAGTGGCAGAAATATTGTTGGCACAAATTTACATCCAGAGGGGTGAACTGGCTTGCTGGAAACCATAGTGGAATTGTAGCAAATGATTTAGATATCATGAACTCAACTCTCCTGACTTCAAATATAGCCTATTTTCCAGTATACCAAACTGGGCTTCAATTGAATTCAAACAACATTAATTAAATACCTACTATATGCATGGCAATATATTAAATAATATACAAATATGAAATAGTCAGAATCTTAGATTTAGTGAAGTTGTCCTTGAGGGAGATCAATGGAATCTCAAGAAAATATTCCAAAAGTTCATTCAGGAAAAATTAAGTGGATAGCAAATACCTATTGTTCAATCTATGAAGCTTAGTTAGATGGACAGTCATTTGATTAAGTCTATCAACACATGTACTTTTGTCTGACAGTACAAGAAGAACAATGAATCAGATTCAGAATGAAATTTAATAAAACATACAATTAAACAACCATGTTTGAGGCTGCCAGAAAGGCAAAAAACCTTTCTTGAGTGACTTAGTACTCAACGAAGCAGGAAGCATTTGGCCTCATTTAAATTAGGTAAAAATAACCAACAGCAAAGACTTTCAGCATAGCAAAATCATCCAGGGCATGGTTTATTTCTTGATCTCTGAATGCTTGCTTCATTGAGTCTGATAATGATGCATGACGTAAAGGATGTGGCATGTACTCTAATCTCACATTACCTGAGTTTCACTTAGTCATCAGTGTGATTTATCTTAGAGCTGAAACAGAAAAACTCATCTTGCCTTCTTCTAGCTTACACAGCAGGAGACTTTAGAAAATTTTATCTCTCCTGAGGAAACTGCTGCCTAATAGGATCAGACAAGACACTATCTAAGAATTTTTGCTTTGGGGTAAGTATTTCCAACCATACCCAGGAAAAGAGCATGAAAGTCAACTACAATTGGTAAAATTGCTTCAATATAAAGGACAAAGAGACCCCAGTATACCAAGAAGCTGCTGACAAGGAAACCCCCAACCCCCCTCCCCCCAAAAAACGTGATTTAGGAGCTACCCATATAAAGAATTATTCTTAAAAGTTAGGTGCTAAGGTCAGTTCTTTTTTTCACATTTGGTAAGCAAGAAACCTGATTATTGGGGGAAAATGAAATGGAAATAAAGCTTCGATATTATAGAAATATACCTTTGTAAAGGAGGTGGAAAGGATCTTGAAGGCAAACCCTCCCTGTCCTATCAAATGCCTATCAAAGTTAGAGAGCTTAAATAGACCTTAAGGAGCAAGTCCATTGCTGAGTGGATGTAAGGGTTTTTAGAAGAGAAAGGGAGATCTGAAAAGGGAATATAGGTTACAAAGACAGTATAAAGTAATTCAAATTATAGTTTTGGCCTAGGGTTTGCCCTAAGGAATCAATAATAATGATTGAAACTCTGTATATTCCTGAGTAATAAAAGGCAGATATGAAAGAGAAAAGAAGAGCAAATTTAAACCTTCCTCTGAAATCTGCATGGATTACCATCTGAATGAAACTTCATTTATATAAAATTTAAATGTACCAAGTATTGTTGTCAACCTAAAGTAATTCATATGGCATCATTTTATTTTCATAGAACTTAAATTTGTCAGTTTTATTTTTGCTTACAAAATTATTTTCAGTTTCTAGTTTGGTAAAATGATGGATTTAGTGACTAGTAAGAATTTGCTGTACTGTCATCCACTCTCTCCCTTGCTGCTCTACTTTTAGACCCTGACAACTAGCTAGACATATAGAAATTGATGTGCAGCTCTCTCTAAACTATGGGAAAAACTATATCTCTAATATCATCTTTGTCTCCCACCATCAATAGTATAATAAGTTTACATATGTTTCAAGTTAAGTCTCCAGTTCACTTTGTGATCTGTTTATTCTTTCTCAGGACAGTATTTCACAGCTTTAGAAGGAATGTATTTTCTGAAATCATTACAGAGTGACAGACACAGGATAGGGACCATGTACCAATATAAATACAGGGATATATGAGGATCATCTCATATTCTATGCTTTGTCAAGTTCTTCACATACTTTGGTGCCCAATAGCTGTGAAATAGGATAACAATAACTAAAAAAGACTTCAAAGTGGAAGAGGCTATAGAAGGAATAATACCATGTGACATCACTCAAAATAGAGAAAATAACAGCAACGTTTTAAAGTTCATGAAGCTTCAAGTCATGAATCCTCACATTAAAATTTTTGTATTTATAACTTTTTATATCTGAAGTTCTTGCAGGTTACTGCATTTTAGTGGAAGATTAACCATGTTATGCTAAGGAATAGAGATTCCCTATTTTTGTACACCAATTAAGAGAGTGATCCTTGGAGCCTTTGTCTACAAGAATTTGTGTACAAAATAAAACTCTTCGGCGTTTTGCAAATAAGTTTCAATTTCTTTCTGTTGTTGTATGTCTGGTTCTGATCAACTGCCTGCTGAAATTCTATAATGGCCATTATCAGAGAATGTTAAATTCTCTTTAATAGATTCAATTCAATATTAAGAATTTCTTAAGCTTATCCATAGGTATATATTAGGTCCCTATGCTAGGTCAACAATGGAAAATGAAACAATCCCTACCTTACCTGTCTGAGATATGAATATCCATGACTCTAGTGCAAGTTAAAACCTAAAAGTATAATGATGATTTGGAGAAGTACAATTGTTAGGAAGGTCAAACAGAAAGTCATGGAAGATTGAGAATGAGTAAGATCACTTCTAGCTAGTACTATCAGAGAAAGTTTATGATGTGTGTTTGAATTAGATCTTGAAGGAAGGGAAGAATTTCTGCAGGAGAAACTTTTTCAGTTATAAAGAAGAGTGTAGGAAAATGCAGTCAAGTCCATTTTAGAAACCTGTTCATTCTAGGTTTCATGCATCTTTTTTCTTGATAAATCTTTTTAAAAAATATTTATTTTTTAACATGTATTTAGTATTTTATTTCCCCCAATTACATGTAAAAACAATTTTTAACATTCACTTTTTTGCAAGGCAATGGGGTTAAGTGACTTGCCCAAAGTCACACAGCTAGGTGATTGTTAAGCATCTGAGGCTGGATTTGAACTCAGGTCCTCCTGACTCCAGGGTCACTGAATCACCTAACTGCCCTTAACATATATTTTTTAAAACTTTGAGCTCCATATTCTCACCCTTTCAAGTAATATGATATAAGTCATATAGGTGAAGTAATATAATATATATTCATAATAATCATATAGGGAAAGATCTACTACCAAAAATCCATCAAGAAAAATTATGCTTAAAAAAAGATGGCTGTGAAAATTAGGAAGATCTGGGAGTTTTTCTCAAAATTACTTGAACAAAATCTCTAAATAGGTCCTAAAAAGACAGAACCCACTAAAACAAACAAACAAAACCAAAAAAAAATACAAAACTAAATTTCAAGTAGTAACCTTAGGAACTTCAGGAAAAGTCTAAGGTAGGTAAAATGGAGCATATCCCAGTGTAGGTGGGAGACCTGGGAATCTAGTGAAACTTTTAGTCAGTAAGGTCCTGGTGTAGCTCTGTCAGCAGTAAGGGTCTCAACCCCATCTCTGAGAGCAAGGTTTAGTCCCTGGGAATCTGGTGCAGCATTGTGCTACCCTAGTTCAGAGAGCAAACCAGGACACCATAAATGGCAGAGTGGAAATCCAGTGCCCACAACCCTGTCTCCCAGAAGAAAAAAAAAACACTTGGGACTATACTCCTTATAGGAACAGCACACAAGTGATAAAATGACCAGAAGAATTAAAAAAAAAAACACTAACCATTGAAAGCTACTATTCTGAAATGGGTTATGAAAACACAATCTTAGAAGAGGAAAACAATGACAAAATGCCCATAATATGAAGTCTCTAAGGGGTTAATGAACTGGTCTAGACATTCAAAAAGACCTCTGGAAGAGCTTAGGCAGAAATCTAAAAACCAAAGAAGAGAAGAAAAAAAATGGACAAATGAGACAAAATAGTAGGTTAAGAAAACAAGAATTTAAAAAATAAAATGACCATCTAGGAAATTAAAATTAGGTAATTCGAAAAGGAAACAAAAATGCTAGTTGAAGAAAATAAAACCTTAAAAACTAGAATTGAAAAAGTGAAAATGAATGATTCTGTGAGACACCAAAATTCCATTGAACAAAACCAAAAGGCTGAAAAAAAAACAGAATAAAATGTAAACTTACTAAGAAAAATGACCAACCTGGAAAATAGATCCAGGAGAGAGGATTTATGAATTATTTTATTACTAAAAAAGCCATGAGCATGAAAAGAGCCCGGGAAAAGGGAATTATAATGGAAACCTTCCCTGATATCCTAGAACAAGAAGATAAAATAGTCCTTGAGTGAATTTATCAATTACCCCCCAGAAATAGATCCCTAAATAAAAATTTCCAGGGAATATTGCAGTTAAATTTCATTAATTCTCAGTTAAAGGAGAAAATAATACAAGCAGTCAATGAAGAGCAATTTAAATAATCAATTTCAGAATTAAAGGATAAGAGGGCCTGGAATTTGATATTCTGGAGGGCAAAGGACCTTGGATTACAACCAAGAATCAACTACCTTGAAAAATTCAGCAAATCCTTTAAGGGGGAAAGATGGCTTTTTAATGAAATGGGCACATTCAAACTTTTTAAAAGATTTTTTGCAAAGTTTAAGTGACTTGCCAAAGATCACTCAACTAAGTATTTATTGTCTGAGGCCTTATTTAAACTCAGGTTATCCTGGCTCCAGGGTCAGTACTCTAGTCATGGTGTCACTTAGCTGTCCCAACATTCAAACTTACATGATAATAAGACCAGAACTAAGCATGGAAATTCGATCTTCAAATACAAGACTCAAGAGATGTGTAAAAATGTAAAAAGGATATGGAAGGATGGAATGTTAATTAACTCTTGAGAACTTTATTTCTCTTAGGACAGTTGAAAGGAATATATTTAGACAAAGGGTATGAGTATAAATTGACTGATGTGCTCAAACTTTTAGCTCTTGAATGATTTCGCTTTTCATGATACTTTAGTTCATAAGGATTGTATTTGGACAGAGGCTATGTAAATTTAGTGACTCTGAGGAAAAATTGCTTATAAATCAATCAAGCAATCAATCCTTACTTTTATCAAGATAGATAAAAAGATTTTATATTGATAAAGATTGTGGTTACAGAAAGGTTTAAAAATCATACATGAAAAGAAGGATTATACTAGAAGAAGGCAAGGCATTAAAGGATAAAATATGAAGACCTATTAGAGGAAAAAAAAGGGATAGTGAAAATCTTACTTTCAGCAGATTTGGCCCAAAGAAAGAATATCATACATTCTCAATTAGTTTAAAAATGTATTCCATTCATAGGGAACTGGGGGGGGAGGGGAAAAAAGAGGAAGAAGGAATTAATAAAAGAGAGGGTGAAAGTAAAAATAAAATGAAAGTTGGGGTTAAAGTTGAAAAAAGAAAACAAGAAAGGGGAGAAGAAAAAGGAAAAAGACTGATAAAAAGGACAGACTGGGCAGCAGCAATCATATCCAACCAAAGATCAAAACAAGTTTTCAAATTTAGATATCATGGAGTATTTCAGTGAAGGTTTTTCTTTTCAGGGGAAAAGGGGAAATAAAGTCCACCTAGGCAGGAAGGTAGGAAAGCAAGCAGAATATTTTTAACCACAGTGAAGATCAGGTCCCAGCAGCTACAGAATAGCACAGGTTCTAGCAGCTAGAAAGGAAATCAGCAGGGACAGTCCCAACCCTAAACAAAGTCCAAACCCTAGAAACATTGGGGCAAAAGACAGGACAGAGTTGAAAACAAAACAGTGCATAGACAGGGCAGAAAAAAAGAAGAGAGCAGTGAAAAATTTCCTATATGAGAAGTCTCAAAGCACTCTATGAATTAGACTCAAATCCAAAATCTCATAAAAGAGATTTATAAAGACTTTAATAACTAAAGAATAGAGAAAGGAAAATGGAAAATAGACATTAGAACTATGCAGGAAAATTGAATAAAGAAATCAAATCCTTTAAATCTAAAAAATAACTAACTGAAATAGAATGTAATTAATCAAAAATAACCAGAAAGGGAATGCAACTCAGCAAAAAAGAAAAATTAAATAACTGGAAAAGGAAACCCAAAAGCTAAGTGAAGAATATAAAGCCCTGAAAATTAGAATTAGATAAAGAGGAAGCAATGAATCTATGAAGCATCAAAGTTAAAGAAAAGCTGAAAATATTGAAGAAAATAGAAAGTACCAATTTGGAAAAAAATTGACCTGGAAAATAGATCCTGAAGAGAGAATTTACAAATTATTGGTCTACCAGAAAGTCTGGATTAAAAAAGGGGGACCTGAAAAATATATTTCAGGGAATTATCAGGGAAAAACAGTCCAAATTTGCTAGATCAAGAAGGCAAAAATAGCCATTGAAAGAATACACAGAACTCCTGTAGAAAGACAACCCAGGATAAAACTCCAAGGCCTATCATAGCCAAATTCCAGAATTCTCAAATGAAGGAGAAAATACTGGAATCAGTCAAAAAAAGAAACAATTTAAATACAAAGGAAGAACATTCACACTTACACATGACTTATCAAGTTCAACATTGATGGATCAGAGGGCAAAGGAACTTGGATTACAACCAAAAATTTGACTAATCTGCAAAATTCAACATATTCTATAAGGGGAAAAAATGGATGTTCATCAAAAACTTCAACCTTCCTCTCTTAGAAAGAAATAAATCTAACCACAAAATAAAAAGAAGGAAGATAAGAAGGTGAATAAATTCTTAGAAAACTTGCATATTATAGACCTCTGAACAAAACTGAATAGGGAGAGAAAAGTATATACCTTTTTACCAAAATTGGCCATGATACAATAAAAATAACATGTAATATATAGTCATGAAAAGATGAAACAAAAATTAATTGGAAACTAATTTAATTTTAAAGAATGATTGAATTAAACAACAAATCATCTAATTCATTTCATCTAAGAAAATGACAACAATGAGATTTCATACTGAAATTTATGGGATGAAATAGAAGAGTTTTTAGGGGAAATTTTATATCTCTAAAAGCTTATTTGAATAAAATAGAGAAAGTGAAGATCAATGAATTGGGTATGCAACTAAAAACAGTAAAAAGAAATTAAATATCCCCAATTAAATATGAAATTAGAATTCTGAATTTCAAAGGAAAAAAGTGATGATTGAAAACAAGAAAACCATTGACCTAGTAAATAAAACTGAATTGGATTTATGAAAAAAATAACAATGAAATAAATTAACCTTTGGTTAATCTGAAGAAGAAAACCAAATTGCAAGAATCAAAAATTAAAAGAGGGCACTCACAACAGTGAGGGGGAAATTAAAGGGAAAATTTGGAGCTATTTTACCCAATAAATTTGATAACCTGATTTAAAGGGATGAATATTTACAAAAATACAAGCTACCTAGATTAACATCAGAGGAAATAAAATAAAAACCCCATTTCAGAAAAAAAATTTTTAAAAAACCATCAGTAAACTCCCTAAGATAGATTTACAGATAGATTCATAAGTGAATTCTCCCAAACATTTAAGCATCAATTAATTCCTAGTTTATATAAACTAGTTTTAAAAATAGGGGTCCTAAAAATTGTTTTTATAAAAACAATGTGGTGTCTATATCTAAATCAGGAAGAACCAATATAGACAAAGAAAATTAAAGATCAATCTCCATATGAACACTGAGAAAAAATCTTAAATAAAATTTTAGCAAAGAGACTATAGAAAATTATTATTAGAATAATATACCATGATCAGATAGGATTTATACCAAATAGGCAGAGGTGGTTCAATATTAGGAAAAAACACAACATAATTGAACAAAAAGAATAACAAAACCAACAAAACAAAATTATATGCATTTCATAAGATGCTGAAAAAGTCTTTGACAAAATATAACTTCCATTCCCATCAAAAAACCTACAACATATAGAAATAACTGGAGTTTTTCTTAAAATAATAAGCAGTATCTATCTAAAACCATCAACAAATATTATATGCAATAGGGATAAACTAGGAGCAATTTTTCTTTTAGTTTTTGCAAGGCAATGGGGTTAAGTGGCTTGCCCAAGGCCACATAGCTAGGTAATTATTAAATGTCTGAGGTCAGATTTGAACTCAGGTACTCCTGACACCAGGGCTGGTGCTCTATCCACTGCACCACCTAACCGCCCATAACTACTTAAAATAATGAACAAATTCAGCAAAGTAGCTGGATATAAAATAAACCCATATAAATCATAAGCATTTCTATATATGAATATATATATATATATATGTATGTATGTATATATATACATACATATATATACGCATATATATATATACATATATATATATATATGTATATATATATATATATATATATATATATGAACAAAAAAGACCAAGAGCAAGAGATGGAAAATGAAATTCCACTTAAAATAATTCCAGATAACATTGAATTTTGGGGAATCTATCTCATAAGACAAAAGCAGGAAACTATATGAAAACAACTACAAAGCACTTTTCATACAAGTAAATTCAGATCTAAACAACTTGAAAAATTTCAATTGCTCATGGTTAGGCTGAGGTAACATAAAAAATGACCATTCTACCCAAATTAAATTTTATTCAGTGTCATACCAATGAAACTACTAAACAATTATTTTACTAAACTAGGAAAATAGTAACAAAATTCATTAAACTTGTATATCTTTTTAATCGGTGTGGTATGATAGTTGCCTTTCTGATCAAACCAAGCCATATAAAATGCCACACAGAAAAGTTATTTAGCTCTGAAACAGAAAACATAGAGCATTACTCATCAGATGGGTCTAGGCAGCTTCTTAGTGCATCACAAATTGCTGAGTTCATTCCAGTCATTGTACTTGGTTATCCAATTGACATTAATCATCTCATCCTTCCCAATCTCTTGAAAAGGGGCTTGTTAAATTCCAGCTTGTCTTAGACCCTACTCATTTTCTCAGGCACACTACTGCTATTCATCTAGAGCCCCATCAGGTGACTTATACTTTATGGGGGAATTACACACATAAGGCTATGGTAAATCACTTGGATAACCTGACAGTATTTCTTCATAATGTTGAAGTTTTTCCAACTGTTTCTTACCATGGAAATTCATTTCTTGAAGTACTTCTTCAAGGCATTGTTCTTAGATTTCTGTTAATTATAAAACTGCCTCTAACAGACTTCACTAACATCTTTCCAAAGATAATGTTGTATACATAGAAACCATGTGAATAATCAACATTGCCTGTGAGGACCATGGAGATTGTTTCTCCACAATGGCATCTTCAGTTGCTTCCTTCTGGTTTATACTGGTACCAGAATTATCGTAAAGGATATCAGTTAACTTTACTGGATATTTGGCAATCAGAACTTACTTGTAAGAGCCAATTTTTAAATTTTCAGTGTGAGAATCTCACCTCACAAATCAGCAGATACTACAAATTGGGCATTTATTATCTAAACTTAAGAAAGTGATGGAGAATGTTAATAATGGAGTTTAAAATGGAATGTGTGCTTTCATTGAGTATTTTCAGACTGTTGGTTGTTAACATTTGCAAGCACACCTCTGTAACCCAGGAAATTTGTAAAGTGGATGGACTCACTCAGTCCGTCTTTAGAAAGTTCTTTCACTTTCCTTAAGTATCTGATGATTTGTTTCCAAGGGAAGAATTCCAGAGACCCTTTCTGGGAGTAGGGAAGGTATTCCATTCAAATATACTGCTGCTAACTTTGACATGAGCAGGGAGAAGTGAAGCAGCAAACTCAAGAGATAACCCCCATTGGTAGGGGAGGTAGGAATTTGAAAAAAGTAAATTGCATTAAGGTTAGTGAACTTTCAAATTTCAGCATAAGTAATTGTGCCAAATAAGTCAGAAGAGTAAAATATATACTAAAATTGGTAATCCATCATACAAAGGCAGTAGAGCTGTGGGCAGGGGCAAGTTGATGCTGTGGGAAGGCTCAAGAATTCTGAGATCTCACTGTAGCCTGGGCTTACTCATAAATGAGATACTGTATATAAAACACTGTATGTGTGAATGCCTATAGAAAACCAGATAGATAGCTGGTAGATGTATTTATATATGCACACATACATAAACACTTATATACAATTTATATAAATATATGCATAATCATATAGGTAGACATATTTGGAACTGTCATTATTATCTTCTCTATCAACCACTGAACTTGACAAAAGTTTTTTTTAGAGATCTCAGCTACTCCAGTATGCATGAATCTAATAAAAAAAAAGCAAGTTCATAATTTATGGAGGAAAATACCTCTTTTCAATAGAGAAGTCTATTTGGAAAGTGCCTTATAGGGGACCTTAGAGATAAGGTAATCAGCCATCAGATACTGCTATCAAGTCCTATGAGCTCTCTATCCTTTAGCCAATGGCAAAAATATAACTTTGAAGAATATTCCCCCTCTATTCCTAAATTATAATGTGGAAGTTTTAAGTTCAAAGTTGTCATTTCAACCTTCTATTCATTAAAGTCTAATTCATCAATTCATTGATTTAGCAAAAAAAAAAAATTCCTCTATGTAGAACAAGGAGTAAAGTACTAGTAGAAAAGCAAAAGGACACAGTCTCTACCTTCCTGGTGATTACTCTAGTAGAGACATGACCAAAAGAAACTAGGTTTAATGAAATAATTGTCTCTGTGATTTCATCAATATGGATGCTATTTTCAATAATGCAGATCAAAATGCCATGATAATAATTCATCTTATTGTAAATTTTCTAAAAATTTAGCTTTTTGTCAAACTAAAAAAAAGATTTTTTTTTTATAAATGTACATGGGTTTTAAATTGGATAATTTCTCAAGCCTTTTCTAGAAATTCTTATTATCCTGTGATCCTATGGAATTTTCCCACTTTTCCCCAAATTCCTCTGAATAGTCCTCCCCAAATATCCTTGTCTTATAATTTTACCTGATCTATTTTTTAAAAGACAATGGAGTGAAATGACTTGCCCAAGGTCACACAGCTAGCAATTATTAAGTACCTGAGGCCACATTTGAACTCAGGTCCTCCTGACTCCAGGGTTGGTGTTCTATCCTAGCTGCCCCTACCTGATCTATTTTCAAAGAAAACCAGGCATTGAAAGTTAAAATTCTATAAAATATAATCTTAAAATTCATTTAGTTTTGCTCTATGTAAGAGGCTAACAAAAGCATTGATATTTGATTTCTGCCACTTCATGAAGATGAAGTGACACTGTCCTATAGATGACTGAATATGGAAGATAGTAACATTAACAAGAGGAGTTGGAAGCATCCCATATAAATTCACACAAATTCCTAGCTTATAATTGCTGTGCCTCCAAGGAGCCTCTGTCTCATACAGAACATATGTTGGAAAAAAAGACGTCTGAGAATTTGAAGGATCGCTTGGTAGTTAACATTGCTCTCCTCCTCCTATCCCTCTACCTCCATCAGAGCACTTCTCCTCTTGAAATATTAGTTGAATGACCATTTTAATGCTCATTCTCCACCCCCTCAAGGTGCTAGGCAATTTCACTTAGAAATTAAAAACTGAAGCAGACGACCGTTAGCAGGCCGTTTATCTCAGAGGCTCATACTTTAAGGGACTCAAAATGTGCCATCACTGAGCAATCAATGCAATCAGCTTTGACTTTATGGTCACCCCAGGCATCACCCTTTGATGGATTAAAAAATGTTTCCATCAAAATGACATCTGCTGCTTCCAAGATATGAGTGGATTTGTTTGGGCTTTTTACTCAATAAGGAAATTTAATATAAGTAAACTAAAGTAGAGCATGGTCAAATTAAGGACACTTAATAATCTTTTTAAGAGAGGTAGTGCAGTGTAATAAATAGAAAACTGTGCTTGGATCCAGTTTTATCTGGGTCCCAGGCCTGACTGTGTGAGCCCAGGAAAGTAATTTTACCTATCAGTGATCTCAACAACTCTCTAAAAAACAACTCTCTATATTTATTGAAGGAATTTTATCACCTGGAAGTTACCAGTATCAATGAAATCACAGGTTAAGTTCATTTCTTTTTATATTAGACACATTCAGGTCTCATAATCACAAACTTAGCACACAGAGATAACAAGGGTTCAATTTAAGAAATATTTCAGTTCTGCCTTTACATTGATATTAACAAAGACCTTCAAAATTACTTGCTGGTTAAAAGGAAAGTTTTGAACAGTAGTAACTGCATACCACATAATTATCAAAGTTGGAATACCTTCATAAGTGTATGACCAAAAAATTTAAGTAGAAAGATTTCAGGACGTTGGAAGATTGGTGTATGGCTCCTGGTCTAATACCTACTAACTTGGTAAACTTTGGTAAGGCAGTTAACTTTGTTAGTGCCCTGTTTCTTTACAAGCTAAATGGAATTTTCATATTTCCCCAATATAAGACACACCCTTTACCAAAAAACTTGGGGACTAAAAGCTGGGAATGTCTTATATAGTAGTTGTAAATTTTTTTTACTCACACTTCCAGCTTTTTTGCACTTGTTATCTTTACACTCATTGTTTTTGCATTTGATACCTGTGTATTAAGTTATGTTTTGCCAAGTTCTGCTCAATGTCTCAGAAAAGATTTTCATACAGTGCTAAATCAAGTTCAAAGTGATCCAGTTTGCAAAAGTGAATGAAAATCATGCTGCTGAATGTCGGTTTGACCTTCCTTCAACTGAGAAAACAATCCAAAACTGACTATGAGAAGGAGCCCTACTGAAAATGCCCCATCAGAAGAAGACCATGAGTGCAAGTTAGTCAAATGACCTGAGTTATAAAGGGAATTGAAAAGATGGATTGAAGAGCAAAGGGTTATTGGAATTTCTGTGTCCACAAAGATGGTTCAGCATGAGGCAAGAAGAATTGCTGATGAAAAAGAAATTACTGATTTCAAAGCATGACACAATTGATGCTTCAAGTTCATGAAGCAGAATGGACTAAGCATGCATCCACACACCACACTTAGCTTAAAGATTCCTGAAAGCTATGAGCAGAAGGTCCTTGAATTTCATGATGAATAAAACTTGAGTTCAATACTTTACATAATACATATTTTTTTTTAAATTTTGGGCCCCCAAATTAAGGTGTCTTATACATGAGGAAATTCAGTAATCATACTTGAACTATGCTTCAACCAGATGTCACTGCAGAAAAATGTTTTGTGTATAACCTTTTTTTGTACTTTATATTGGTATATAGATGAGTTGTAGTTACTGTTGTTATCATCATCATCATAATCATCATTATGATTAAGATTACTGCTAGTAAGTTATGTTTAAAAGAGTGAGAAAGCATTGACACTGCTTCCTTTAACCCCCAAAAGAATGACTTTGACCAATGGGCACCTCTGAAAATGTAGCCAAGTGGCTTAATAGGATAGTCTCATTAAGATCATTCAACTCCTGTTCATTTGATTAAATTATCTGTGATATACTTTCAAGCTTCAGTATTCAGTGATATTAAAATGAAACCTTAGTGCATATAGTTCACAATTCTAAGACAAATAATAAGAGGTCCAGGATGCCAAAAGACCAAATATGGTTAGAAAGTGGGGTCCAAGGAGGTTTTGCATGGATCTTGTCATAGTGGGAAAAAAGATCTTTTCTAGCTAAAGATGGCTATAGATGGTGCTTGCCTAAAGTATTATCAAAGAATATAGGCAAGGTAGGTAATCTCAAACAATTTTTAAAAGAAAGCTGAAAAAGAAGAAAACATTCCTCAAACAGAAGGATCACTCCAAGAGTGGAACTCTTGTACATGTAGGATGTGAGAAACAACTGTAAAATTCTACCCCAATCCTGAAAGAGTCATAAAGATGAAAAGAAATGAAGATGAAAATTATTGGATGAGAAAACAAACACATTAATGCAATATTCATGAACAAATGTTTATCATATTTTTCTCGAAGGTAATTCAGAATGGAACTATATTCAGGAAATTACCAAACTATGTTTCTATTTTGACACTGAGAAATTAATGATAATGATAATGATAATAATAATAATAATAATTACACTCCAAAGAGATCAAACAGAAAAGGGAACCATATAAACAAAACCATGTATAAAACAACAACTTTTTGTGACAAAGAATTGGAAACTGAAGTAATGTCTGCCAATTAGGAAATATCTGAACAAATTATATGATTGGAATGGAATGCAATATTGTTGCAAGAATTTATTCTGTAGCATTTGATGCTGTGGAGCAACTCATACTTCTTGAATGTCTGCATACACTGCACTAGTTTTTTCTCTCAATAATATCCCCAGACACCTCTACCCTTTACATCAGAATATATGGGGGTTTAGGGTAGACTAGTATCTCTGCTGCTTTTTTTTCAGGACTTTTCCATATTTAATGTCCACCTGTCGCCCAGCTCTAACATATGACTCCAAGAAGCTACTGCATACCCATGGGCCATATCCAGATAAACTGTCTATACCAGATTGAGGGTAAGTGACAGAACTAAACCTTTGATGAGTTAAAAGGAATGTCTACTCCATGAAAATGCCTGAAAGAGATACTATGGGAGTACTTAGAGCTTGGTCAAGTATCAAAGACACCAAGGTCATCTATTATATCCTGGCTCATCACAAGTCATCTTGATTTTTGTCCTTCTACTGGACATCAATACTTCAGGAAGAGAGAATGAGATTTGCCACAAGTCTGTCTCACTTTCCCAGTTCATGGGTAAGGTGAGGGTCTAGGATGCAAGTATTGTGTATATGCATATATAGGTGTATATATGCATATATACACCTATATATGTATATGTATATAAATATATGCACACACATGTATATGGAATGTGATATGATACAAGGTGCCACAAAATTCTTAGTGTTATTTTAAACTATTATAGTCTAAAACCCTATTAAGATTTGGGGGACATCTGGTAGATTATCCATCTATTTTTATATGGTATAAATCAACATCACAGTCACTTTTTACTAACTTATGTGCAATTTTTCCAGTTCAGATTTTGCACAGTTGTTGAAGTGATCTTTCTTCTGTAACAATCTGTGCAAATATTCTCCTTAAAAGATTTCAGTAGCTCCCTACTGTTTATAAAAGTTTCTTAGAATGATATTCATGAAATGCCATAAATCTACCATAAAACTACCTTTTAGTCTTATTTCAGTCACTTCCATTAATTTACCTGCTAGGCCAATGAAATTACTTTTCTGAAGACAAATATTGTCTACTTTTCCCTCCTCTCAACTGTCTATTTGTCATGCTTTTCAATCACTTTCATTCCCATTCCTTAGAAAAAATTACAACCTGGTTAAATTTTTTCTCTACCCAGACCAGCTTAATTTTCACCTCCTACCCTAATTTTCTAAGCTAAAAGTTATCTTCCACATTGTTGTTTTCTAATCCTTTTTTAAACTTTCCACCTGTGTGATATTAAGAAAGTAACAAAGTCCCTGGTTCCCAGTTTTTTTCATATGTAATATGAAGAATTTGAGCTAAGTAACCATTGAGATCACTTTACCCTATCAATTTGGTCCTATGACAGATTTTTGTGTATTTTTAAGTTAGTTTTGGTTTGTTATATAATTGATTAAATCCTAAACTCATCTATATGAGGAGCAATTGTAAATGTATTACAAAATATTGCTACTTGGGTTATTTGATATTGTATAAAATGAGTCACACATTTCATCCATTGCCCTTCTATATGATTCAATCATGGCAAGTAGGTACCTATGAATCCTGCAATATGTTGCTTACAAGAAACACATTTGAAGTGTAAATATACACAGAGTAAAGGTAAAAGACTGGAGCAGAACACATTATGGTTCAGCTGAAGTTAAAAAAAAATCAAGGACAGCAATTCATTTCAAAAGTAAAAATAGATCTAATTAGGAAATAAGAAAAGAAACTACATCTTATTTGAAGGCACCATTGACAATAAAGTAATATTAATACTAAACATATATGTAACAAGTGGTGTAGGGGAGAATTTAAGTGAATTAAGAAGAAATAGATAACAAAACTATATTTGTGTTGGATCTCAACCTGCCTCCCTCAGTATTATATAAATTATATATATATATATATATATATATATATATATGTATATATATAAATCTAACCACAAGAAATTTGAGCAAATGAGTATAAAGTTTTTTCTTTGAACTGTTTATTTTTTCTTTATTTTTATATTTTTCATCCATATGCACATGTCTATTTTGTTACAAAATTTCCTCCCACCCTCCCTTCCCAACCCCCTCCCCTCAGTGGTGATTAGTAGGTTAGCATTGTATATAGATATTTTTGATAAATATGTTTACAGATTGGTCATTTTCAGTATGAGGAATTGGAATTAAGGGAAAGAGATACATGAGAGATAAATTTTATATAGTGTTCATCTTGTTCTGAAGGGGTTTTTTTTACTTCTTCTGAATGGGGATAACATTGTCTACAGCCAGGCTAATAGATTGTTCTAGCTCAATGGGCTGCTGAGAGGAGCTGCTACCAGGAAGGTTGTTCATCTCCCAGTCTTGTTGTTGATGTGTACATTGTTTTCCTTGTTCTACTCCCTTCACTCAGCAACAGAACCTGTAACTCATTCCATGCTTTTCTAGAGTCTGATCACTTATGATTTCTTATAGAACAATAGTACTCCATAGTATACATGAACCATAAGTTGTTTAGCCATTCCCAAACTGATGGACATCCCCTCAGTTTCCAATTCTTTGCCACCACAAGAAGAACTGCTATGAATATTTTGAAGCATATGGGATTTTTCCTATTTTTTATAATTCCTTCTGGATAGGCTTAGAAATGAAATTACTGGATCAAAGGGAATGAACATTTTTATTGTTCTTTTGGCATAGTTCCATATTTCTCTCCAAAATGATTGGATCACTTCACATCTCCACCAGCAATGCATTAATGTCCCAATCCTCCCATAACCTTTCCAACATTGATAATTGTCTCTTTTACTCATCTTGGCCAGTCTGAAAGGTGTGAGGTGATACCTCACTGTGTTTTAATTTGCATTTCTCTAATGAATAACGATTTGGAGTATGTTTCATGTAGTTATATATAGCTCTAATTTCATCATTTGAAAACTTCATTCTATTCTTATCTTTTGATAATTTATCATTTGGAGAATGACTTGCAACCTTATAAATTTGATACAATTCTCTATATATACTTTAAAAAATTTGACCTTTATCAGAAGTCTTAGTTGTGAAGATTGTTTCCCAGCTTTCTGCTTTCCGTCTAACTTTGGCAGCAGTGATTTTATTAGTGCAAAAACTTTTTAATTCAATATTGTCAAAATCATTAATTTTGTAGTTTATATTGTTCTCCAATTCTTGTTGGTCATAAATTCATCCCCTTTCCATAGATCTGAAAATAGACTAGTTCTTGGTCTATTAATTTATCTATTATCTATTTATCTGTAGTGTTGTGCTTTATGTCTAAAACCTGTACCCCTTTTGACCTTATTTTGGTAGGTGAGATGTGAGTCTATGCCTAGTATTTGCCACACTATTTTCCAGTTTTCCCAACAATTTTTTTTTCACATAATGAGTTCTTATCCCAAAAACTGTTGTTTTGGGGTTTGTTAAACAATAGATTTCTGTAGTCATTTACTGTGGCTTCTTTTGAACCTATCCTAATCCACTGATGCATTACTCTATCTCTTAACCAGTAGCAAGCAGTTTTATTTTACGTTTTTGCAAGGCAATGGGGTTAAGGCACTTGCCCAAGGCCACACAGCTAGGTAATTATTAAGTGTCTTAGACTGAAATTGAACTCAGGTCCTCCTGACTCCAGGGCCAGTGCTCTATATACTGCTCCACCTAGCTGTCCCTAGCAGGCAGTTTTGATGACTGCTGCTTTATACTATAGTTTTAGATATGTTTGAACTAGATCACCTTCCTTCATAATTTTATTTTCTATCAGTTCCCTGACTATTCGTGACCTTTTATTGCTCCAGATTAATTTCAATATTTTTTCCCCTAGCTCGAGAAATAGTTATTTGGTAGTGTGATTGGTATGGCAATGAATAAGTAATTTAATTTGAGTAGATTTGTCATTTTTATTATATTAGTTCAACCTCATCATGAGCAATTAACATTTTTCAAGTTATTTAGATCTGACTTTATTTGAGTGAAAAGTGCTTTATAATTCTGTTCATAAAGTTTCTGAGTTTGTCTTGGGAGATAGATTCCCAAGTACTTAATGTTGTCTACTGTTACTTTAAATGGAATTTCTCTTTCTATCTCTTTGGGCTTTGTTGCTCATATACAGAAATGCTGATGATTTTATGCGTTTGTGATTTTCTTGGGTTCTCTAGGTATACCATCATACTATCTGAAAAGAGTGAAAGTTTTGCTTCCTCATTGCCAATCTTGAGTCCTTCAATTTCTTTTTCTTCTCTTATTGCTACAGCTAACATTTCTAATACTATATTGAATAGTAATGGTGATAACTGGCATCTTGACTTTATTGGAAATGCTCCAAGTTTATTCCCATTACATATATTTGTTGATGTTTTTGATAACATGATTTATTATTTTCAGGAAAATTCCATTTATTCCTGAACTTTCTAGTATTTTAATAGGAATGATGTTGTATTTTATTAAAGCTTTTTCAGATTTTCAGAGCTTTTTTTTGAGATAATCATATGATTTCTGTTGGTTTTGCTATTGATGTATTCAATTATGTTGGGGGTTTTCCTAATATTGAACCATCCCTGCCTACCTGGTATAAAACCTAATTGATCATGGTTTATTATCCTAGTAATAACTTGTTGTAGTCCAACTGTTAAAATTTTATTTAAGATTTTTGCATCAATATTCATTAGAGAGATAGATCTATAATCTCCTTTTTCTGTTTTGGTTCTTCCTGATTTAAATATCAACACCATGTTGTTGTCATAGAAGCAGTTTGGCAGAACTTCTACTATTTTTTAAATAGTTCATGTAGAGTATGGCTAGGTGTTACAGTAGATAGAGCACCGGCCCTGGATTCAGGAGGGCATGAGTTAAAATTCAACCTCAGACACTTAATAATTACCATGTGACCTTGGGCAAGTAGCCCCATTTGCCTTAAAAAAAAATAAAATAAACAGTTTATGTAGAATAGGAATTAATTGTTCCTTTATGTTTGGTAGAATTCATTTGTAATTTCATCTGGCCCTGGAGACCATTTCAGGGAATTTATTGATGATTTCTTCAATTTCTTCTTTCTGAAATGGGGTTATTTATGTGATTTATTTCCTTTTCTGTTAATGTGGACAGTTTATATTTTTTGTAAATATTTATCCATTTCACTCAGGTTATCCCATTTATTGCCATACAGTGCAGCCAAGTAGCTCTGAGTTATCTCTTTAATTTCCTTCTCATTGGTTGTCAGTTCACCCTTTTCATTTCTGATACTGGTAATTTGGCTATCTTCTTTCTTTTTTTAAAAAATCAGATTAACCAAAGGTTAATTTATTTTTTTTTCATAAAACCAACTCGGTTTTATTTCTGAAATCAATGTTTGTTTGTTTTCAATTTTATTGATCTCTCACTTGATTGTCAGAATTTCTAATTTGGTATTTAATTGAAGATCTCTAATTTGTTCTTTTTCTAGCTTTTTTAATTGCATTCCCACTTCATTGATCTCTTCTTTCTCTATTTCCTTCATACAGGCATTTAGAGTTTCCCCTCAAAACTACCTTGACTACAACTCATAAATTATAGTATGATATCTCATTAATATCATTTTCTGGGATATAATTATTGATAATTTTTCTTATGTGCTGTTTGATTGACCCATTATTGAAGACAAAGGTTTTTTTTTAAATTTCCAATTACTTTTTGGTATTTATTTCCATGACCATTTATTAAATGTAATTTTTACTGCATCATTGTCTGAGAAGCATGTATTTATTATTTGTGCCTTTCTGTATTTCATTATAAGATTTTTTTGCCCTAGTACATGGTCAATTTTGGTTTAGGTGCCATGTACTGTTGAGAAAAAAGTATATTATTTTCTATTCCCATTCAGTTTTATACAGAGCTCTATCATATCTAAGTTTTCTAAGATTTCATTCACCTTTTTAACTTTTGTCTTATTTATTTTGTGGTTAGATTTATCTAGTTCTGAGAGAGAGATGTTGAGGTTCCCCATTTTTAAAGTTTTGGAATGATTGGATTTTTTTGAAAAGTAGATATTAATAGATCTCAGGAGAAAATTGAATGGGAATAGAAAGAAGTTACAGGTCCACTTACATAAAAACTGAGTATGTATTATGACAGAACAGTCTCACTATCAGTTGCAAACAGGCTGAAATATTCAATGAATCTTTTTCAGATTATGATATAATGAACAAGTAATAAAAGACCATGGAAAGATAAATTAAAATTAATTAGAAGCAAAAGAAATTAATCTCAAAAATAAATATAAATTTATCAAAAAATAAATCATAAGGAAAAATTGATAATTTTATCAAGGAAAATGGAAATAATGAGATATATCAAAATCTATGTGATGTAAGCTATGCAATTCTTAGGAGAAATTTTTTAATCTCTAAATTCGTACATGAATAAAATCAATAGAGAAAGAAAGTTAGAAAGAGGAAATCAATAAATTTGACATGCAGCTAAAATGTCAAATAAAATAAAAAATTAAATATCCCCCCCAATACCAAAGTAGAAATTATGAAAATCAAAGGAGAGATTAATAAAAGATAAAATAAAACAGCTATTAAACTAATAAATAAAACTAAGATTTGACTTCATGAGGACAAAAATGATAAACTAAAAAATTAGAGAAACTTTTTGTTAAATTACGAAAAGAAAGAAGAAAATTGTTCAGCATAAAAAAAGTAGATGAATTCATCACCAATAAAAAACAAATTAATAAAGATCTATTTTTCCCAAATATATGGTAATAAATTTGAAAATCTAGGTGAAATAGATGGATATTTATAAAAAATGAATTGCCCAGTTTAAAAGACAAGAAATTAAGATATTAAAATTCAATTTTAGAAAAGGAAATTTAATAAATCACCAATGACCTTCATTAGAATAAATTTATTGGAACAATGAATTTGCAAGCAAATTATATCAAACTCTTAAAGGATAATTAATTGCTATACCAAAAATACACACACACACACACACACACACACACACATGTATGCATGTATAGATATGTGTGTATTGTTTAGAAAAATAGGGGAAGAAGAAGGAATCCTACTAAATGCATTTTATTGCATGAATTTGTAGTTGATATTTAAACAAGAAAGAGTCAAATCAGAGGAAGAAAATTATTGACAAATTTCCCCAATGAATATTGAAATAAAAATTTAAAATAAAATATTAGCAAAGAAATTAGAAGAAGTTATCACTAAGATAATATACTACATCAAACAGGATTTAAGCTGGGAATGCAGGGCTTGTTCAGTATAAGGAAATCTATCAGCATAATTGACCATATCAATAACAAAACTAACAGAAATCATATGATCATCTCAGTTGAGCGTGTAAAAATATTTTGACAAAATTCAGTACCTATTCCTGTTAAAAAAAACACCAGATAACGTAAGAATAAATGGAGCATTTGTCAAAATGATAAGCAGTATTTATCTAAAACCATAAGCGAGCATTATCTCCAATAGGATAAGCTAGAAACATTCCTAATAAGATCAGGTGTGAAACAAGGATAGTATTATTCAATATTGTCCTAAAAATGTTAGCTGTAGCAATAAAAGAAGAAAAAAGATTTGAAGGAAATAGAATAGACAATGAGAAAACAAAACTATCACACTTTGCAGATGATATGATAATATACTTAGAGAATTCCATAGATTCAACTGAAAAACTGCTTGAAACAATTAACAATTTTGGCAATAAACCTTCTTTTCCCCTATTTTAACAATAAAGCCAATAGCAAGAAATAGAAAGAGAAATTCCAGTTAAAATAACTTTAGACAATATAAACTATTTAGGAGTCTATCTGCAACCTGAACTCCATGAGCACAATTACAAAATACTTTTCACACAAATTAAGTCAGATATAACTATTGGAAGAATATCAATTGCTCAAGGGCAGACTGAGCTAAATTTGTTTAAAAATGGCAATTCTTTCTAACTTAATCTACTTATTTAGTGTTAATCAAACTATTAAAAATGTTTTAAAGAGCTAGAATAAGTAATCATAAATTTCATCTTAAAAACAAAAGGTCAATAATACCAAGGGAATTCATGAAAAAAATGTAGAGAACTATACCATAGCTGTATCAAATCTAAAATTACTTTAAAAAGTAGCAATGGTCAAAACTTTTTGGCACTAGACAAGCAACAGAGTAGTGGATCAATGGAATAGATTAAGTACACAAGACTAATAAATGACTTTAGTAATTTCCAATTTGATAAACTCAAAAACTTAAGTTTCTGGGATAAGAATTAAGTACGTGCCAAAAACTGCTTAGGAAAACTGGAAAATCATAAGGAAGAAATCTCATATCCTATATCAACATAACATTGAAATGGGTACATGATTTAGACATAAAGCATATTACCATGAGCAAATTAGGAGATTGATAGATCTGTCGGACCTATAGAGAAAGGAAGAGTTTATGACTAAATGAGATGAAGATCATTATAAAATGCAAAATGGATATTTTTTTATGATCTTAAATTAAAAAATTGTATGCAAACAAAACCCATGCAAACAAGATTAGTAGGAGAACAGAAAATTGGAAAATACTTGTTTTAAAGCCAGCATTTCTCATAAAAATCTCAATTGTCATACATATTTATGAAAGTAAAAATCATTAACCATTAGTATTATGTTCCAAAGATATGAACAAGCAATTACCAGGATGAAGTAATTAAAGCTAACTATCATCATATAAAAAGTATTTTAAATATTGATTAGAGAAATGAAAATTAACACAACTCTAAGATACCACCTCACGTCAATCATACAGGCTAATATGACAGAAAAGGAAAATGATGTGTTGGAGAGGATGTGAAGAAATTGGAACACTAATGCATTGTTGGTGGAGTTGTGAACTTATCCAACCATTCTGGACAGAAATTTGGAACTATCTACAAAGGGCTATGAACCTGTGTATATCTTTTGATACAACAGTATCACTGCTAGGTCTGAATCCTTATTCATTTTACCCTCTCCTCATATTATTGTCCCTTTGGGGGTAGAAATTTTAATCTGTTTCCCTTCTTCTGACCCTATTTATTTCTGTCCTTTCACTTATGTTAGGTATTGTGTGACAATAAATTGTGTTGTAACTGAGTCCTTGAGTGCAACTTCTTGCTGAGTCTTTAATTTTTCTTTTTCCACTTCATTGCCAGCCTCTTAGAATGAGAATAAGTTTCATGGCTCCTCAGATTGTTTGATTCCATTGGGTCTTCCATCTCTCACCCCATGTGCAAAACCTTTTCTCTATGAGAAGACTATAAGCAGTTGTGCCAGCCATCTTCCATCTACCTCAAAACAAAGATTTTCATCTGTGCCAGAACAAGGCAGTCTTTACCTCCTGAGATCAATTTCCCAAATGACTTATAGGGAAACTACAGTACAAAGAGGAACAATATATCCCTTGGCTTTAGGTCTTCCATGTCCTGCTACTTTCCTTTGAGGGAAGAGGAATGTTGGTGGGGATTTGGTTTTATTCCTCTTGCTGTATGAATTCAACTTCCATCTCCAGCCTTTTCCTATTTTTGTCTCCAGCCTTTCTAATAAGGACCAGGTGACTTCCATATCATTTTTTATTTGTCTCCAAACACTAAGTTCTGTTGGGAATATATGAACTCCTATAGATCATAATCTAAACCTTTTTGCCCTCCCCTACAATCCAATTCCTCATTCTTAATCCCCTTCAACCTTTTTCCCTAAGGTTTCAAGTAAAAGCCACCAAACTCTTCCACTATGTCCTTTAAAATATCTGTTCATATCAAAGCTATGAATCTTAAATCTTTTCTTCTCCCAATTTTTCCAAATACCGACTATGATCAAAGCTCCCCTTTAAAACACACCTATCAGGTCAACCTTCACACATTCTCTGTTTACTTATCAAGACATGAGAATCAGAATTCTCTGAGCTTCCCATTGCCACTTCCCATTTCTCTTTTTTTAATTTAATATTTATTCTCATATTGCACAAATAAAGTTTTTTATACATTAATAAAAATTCATGTTTAAGAGTAAACTAAATACCCCCTCCCTCCCCATAAATATAGACTTGGTTGAACGATAAAATAAAGAGGAGAGAAAAAAAATTAAAATTAAAAAATAATAGTAATAATTGTAGGTATGGTCAGGTGGTGCAATGGACTGAGCACCAGCCATGGGCCCATGAGCACCCAAGCCCACATCTGGTCCTGTACACCCAACAATCACCCAACCATGTGACATGCAAGCCACCTGAACCCCACTGCCCTGCAAAAACCAAAAAAAGGAAAAAAAAAGACCCAAAATAAAATAAAATAGTAATAATAAATAATAATAGGGGTGGCTGGGTGGTGGACAGAGCATTGGCCCTTGAGGCAGGAGCACCCGGGTCCATATCTGGCCTCAGACAACCAACAATCACCCTGCCATGTGGCCCCAGGCAGGCCACCCAGCCCCATTTGCCCTGCATCCCCCCAAAAATAATAATAATAAAAAATGTGCTTGAGTCTTTGTTCCAACACCAACAACTCTGTTGCAGGTGGATCACATTCTTTATGATAAGTCCATCAAAAAAGTTACTTCCATATTTTTCCACTGTTGCCATTGCTGATTGCAGCTCCCTCCTTTCATGTTTCTCCACTACCATGTACTATATTTCCTCTCTCCTTTCACTCTGACTCTGCTGTAGGGTAGCTGAGTGGCACAGCAGAGAGATCCCCGGCTCTGGGGCCAAGAGGCCTTGAGCCACTATACCACCCCTTAGGCCCAGCATCCACCTGCCTATGGTCCCAGACAGGCCTTCCAATCCCAGCCCCTTGCAAGAAGTAATAAAGAAAATGTGTTATATCTGACCACTCTCCCCCCATGGTCCATCCTCTCCTCCATCACTCACATCCCCCCCTTCCCCCTGCCCCCTTCTTACTCAAGATGCCTATGCCCCATTGAGTATATATGCTGTTTCCTCTCCTAACCACCTCTGATGAGAGCAAAGATTCACTCATTCCCCCTTGTCTTCCCCCTTCCATATCATTGCAATAGCTCATTGTAATAAAGAAAAATCTTATTATATGAAATATCTTGGCCTATTCCACCTCTCCTTTTTTTCTTTCTCCCATTACATTTCCATTTTTTCTATTGACTCCATTTTACCCCATAATTTATCTTCAAATTCAGCTTTCCCCTGTGCTTTAACTATAAAAGCTCCCTCTGCCTGTTCTATTAACTGAAAAGGTACATATGAGTATTATCAGTGTCACTTTTCTTTTCAAGAATACATGCAGTTCATCATTGTTAAGTCCCTCCTATTTTCAACTTCTCCAATCTCTGTGCTTCACCTGAGTCCTGTATCTGAAGATCAAACCTTCTGTTCAGCTCTGGCCATTCCAACAGGAACATTGGAAATTCCCCTGGTTCATTGAAGGTCCATCTTTTTCCCTGGAAGAGGACATTCATTTTTGCTGGGTAGTTGATTCTTGGCTGCATTCTAAGCCCTTTTGACTTCCGGTATATTATATTCCAGGCCCTATGAGCTTCCAATGTAGTTGCTGCTAGGTCTTCTGTGATCCTGACTGCAGCTCCACAATATTTGAACTGTGTCCTTCTGGCTGCTTGTAATATTTTCTTTGACTTGGGAGTTCTAGAACTTGGCTATAATATTCCTAGGGGTTGATTTTTTGGGATCTCTTTCTCAGGGGGATCAGTAGATTCTCTCCATTTCTATTTTGTCCTCTGTTTCTAGAATATCAGGGCAATTTTCCTGTAGTAATTCTTTGAAAATGATGTCAAGGCTCTTTTCCTGATCATGACTTTCAGGTATTCCAATAATTTTTAAATTATCTTTTCTAAATCTGTTTTCCATAATAGTTGTTTTTTCAATGAGATGTTTCACATTTTCTTCTAATTTTTCTTTTTTTGGTTTTTAAGTAATGAGTCCTGATTTCTCATAAATTCATCAGTCTCCCTGAGTTCTATTCTTTGTCTGAAGGATTTGTTTTCCTCAGAGTTTTCTTATCTCTTTTTCCATCTGGCCAATTTTGCTTTTTAAAGCATTCTTCTCCTCAATAATTTTTTGAACTGTTTTATCCTTTTGACCTAAGCTGGTTTTTAGCATGCTATTTTCTTCATCATTTTTTTGGATTTCCTTCACTAGGCTGCTGACTTTATTTTCTTTTTTGTCCTGCATCTCTCTCATCTCTTTTCCCAGTTTTTCTTCTGACTCCCTCATTGGATTTTCAAAGTCTTTTTTGAGCTCTGTCATAGCCTGAGCCCAATTTCTGTTTTTTTTTTTTTTCTGGGAGTCTTTAGATGCAGGAGCTTGTGCTTCCTCATCTTCAGACTAAATATTTTGATCCTTCTTGGGCTCACAGGCAAAATATTTCTCAATGGTGTTCCTCTTTTTTCCTTGCTTGTTCATTTTCCCAGCCTTAGCCTGTTTGGCAGGTGCTTCCTGAGCTTTTGGGACACTCCCACAAGGGTCTCAGAGTGAGAGGCTCTGTCCTCCCTCCTGGTCTGTGAATGAGCATAGGGCCCCCCCCCCGCCATGGGGCTGAGGTGGAGGGGGCCGCTACTGTTCTGGAGGGGGTGCCTAGACTGTGATCAGGATCTGAATGTGTTCAGAGCCCCAGAGTCCTGTTCCAGGGTCACAGGACTGAGCTTGGCAGTCTCTCTTCACTCCCCTCCCTCAGCTCAAGGGGCTCATGCCCTGGGGGCTCCTGCTTACCAGCTTGGCCTGCTTCTGTTTCCTGGAACTTTGCTGCCCTGGCCATGCTGCTATCTGTGTGCCCTGAGGCCTGGGCTTCACGTGCTCACTCTGGCAGAGGTCACCCCACTGTTCCCCCAATTTGTGCTCAGTGCTCCCTGGGGTGTAGCTCAGGAAACTCTCCCGCTGCTGTTAGCTGCAGATCTCAGCACCCTGGGGCTGCCTCCGGGAGGCTGAAGTTCTTTCACTCTGGCAGGCCAATGCTCTAATGGGCCTCCCCTCCAATCCCGGGGAGCAGAGCCTTTCTGCTCTTTTCCAGGTTACCTTGAATAAGAGAATTGCCTCCCTGGGTCCCACTGTGGGTTCTGTCTCTCAAAAATTTAGTTAGAGTCCTTAGCTTATAAATTTTATGAGAGAACACCTCAGACAGGATCCATTCTTGTTGCCATCTTGGCTCTGCCCCCACAACTTCCCACTTCTTTCCATGCTTCCATCACTCAATAACCTCTCCTTCTTTTAGATTCATATTATCTTAGCCATCACCAAACCAAAATCATAACAATGTTGTCTATAGACACCCAGGTTACTCCCGTTTATTCTTTAATATATTCAGTTCATATGATTTTATGCTCTTATTCTTAATTTCTGCTAAGGAACTTCAACATACATACTGACTCTCATTCACCCTCAAATCACAAAGTTCTATAACCTAGTCACTTTTCATTTCCTACTCCTCCATTCCACTTCAGCTTCTAACCTCTACAAAGTACTAATGATTTCATTTTTGAATTTCCAAATATACATCAACCTTCTTTTAGGTTAACTTACTCTAAAATTTAGCAAGATTTTCATGTACAATTATTTTCAAAAACTGAACAAGTAAACAGAAAAAATAAATAGAAATGTGACCTAGCCAGTGAAACATCCTATATAGAGTGAATGTTAACAGGTATAAGTTGTAAAAGGTTTTCTTGTGGGCAGAGAACATAGTATGTCTGTTATGTTCAAAGTAACTCATGGTATAAGGACATGATTGAGATAGCAACAAGGAGTATCAAATATTCCCAACTGAATAATTTACATTGTTTTAAAAATAAGCAATTCATTTTATTTTTTGATTCATAAAAGTAATTTACACATTTTCCTTTAGTCCTTAAACAGTCATTTACTTGTCCTTGTTAGGCAGAGGAATGACTCTTGAATGTTTGAACCACCCTTTTTTTCAATCTTAAGGTATCTTTAAGTTTAATTTAATATTAGTTAATGTAACAAAAAGGGGACTTCACCTCTCCCAGCATGAGTAACAATTTGGTCCTACTCTATTAAGAATAACTAATATGGGAAGCTAGGTGGCACAGTAGATAGAACACCAGCACCAGAGTCAGATGCTGGTGTTCAAATCTGGCCTCAGACATTTAACAATTGCCTAGCTGTGTGACCTTTGGCATCTCACATAACCCCATTGCTTTAAATAGTAAATAAAAAAGAAAAGCAAAAGTAAAAGAATAACTGATATGATATGTAATGGTTATAGATGAAAGAGCACTTACTTTGGAGGTCTAAATCCATATCTTTGCCTGATTATTATTTAGACTATTCAATAATCCTTTCTGGGCATCAATTTTGTTACTTATGAAATCAATAAGTTGGTCTATATGACTTCTGTGATTTCTTCTAAGTTGAATCTTATGTTATTTCTGTAGCATTTAAAGTTTTCCACAGACCTTATCCTCACAACAATCCTGAATGAAAAGTAGTACATAATTACCACTGAGTTATAAAATTGGGAAACTGCAGGCGTGTCAGAACCAAGATGGCATAGAAAAGGCATGGTCTCAGCTGAGCTCTCCATGAAACCACTTCAAATACTTTAAATATTGACTCTAAACAGATTCTAGAATGGCAGAACCAACAAAAAGACTGAGTAGAACAATTTCCAGACAAGGACAATTTGTAAGATCCAGGGGGAGGGTTCCATGTACCCTGGTGAGAGATAAACACAGAGTAGAATCATCCTCAATGGAACAAACCTGCCCCAGCTATCCAGGAATAGAATGTGGGGCATCTGGTCAGTGACAGCCTTGGCAGTCTCCAGAATTCTCAACCCAGAGATTACCAAGGACAACTTGGAAGGTCGGGAGGAAAAGTATGGTGCACCAGGATAAAAGGGAAACACAACTCAGTGCAGAATTCAGCAGTGCAAACCAGAGCAGACTTTAGTCACTGAATCAGTAGCTGTAGCAGCTGCTTCTGAAGGTCTCAACACAGTGGTAGTTATGGGGGTCAGAAGGAGATTAGAGGGGTCTCTTTGCTATTTCTGAAGCAGGACTCAGTTGCTCAGATCTGGGTTGATGCCTCGGGCTTCAGTCCCAGGAAGAGGTGTAGAAGCACAACAGAGTTGAAGGCTACAGAGGAGCAGAAACCCTCCTCACAGTTCCAGACCAGGAGATATTACTCATAACACCTCATTAGACCTCTAGAGACTTGAAAATTTATAGGTCCTTAGAAGTACCTCTTGAAACAGCTGCAAAAATTCTCAAAAGCTTGGGACAGCGCATGGTCCACCCTGAAAGCAGAATCTCAACAAAGAGTTTAAAACAAATCATAGCTTGGGGAAATGATCAAGAAACAGAAGAAAAATATCCAACCATATATAGTTACTATTGTCATATAGAATACAAATGGAGAAGAAGATAACAAAGTCAAAGCTTCTACATAGAAAATCTTCAAGAAAAATATGAACTCGTCTCAGGCTATGGAAGAGTTCAAAAAGGATTTTGAAAATGAAGGAAGAGAGGTAGATATAAAATTGGGCACAAATGGCAATGCCATGAAATATTCATGAAAACTGAGTAAGCAGCTTGGTGAGACATCAACAAAATACTGAAGAAAATAACATCTTAAAAACCAAACTGAACCAAATGGAAAAAGAGGTTCAAAAAATTCAGAGATAAAAAAATGCCTTAAAAATTAGATTTATTCAAATGAAAAATGATACACAAAAGCTAACTGAAGAAAATAATTCCTTAAAATATGTAAAGGAACAAAGGGAAACTGATGACCTTTTGAAAAATCAAGAAACAATAAAACAAAACCAATAGACAGAAAAAGAATAGAAGAAATTGTGAAATATCTCATTGGAAAAATAACTGACATGGAAATCAGATCCAGGAGAGATAATTTAAAACTATTAGACAACCTGGAAGTCAAGAACAAAAGAAGAACTTAGACATCACTTATCCAGAAATTTATCAATAGAAATTTGCCTTCTTGTTCTAGAAGCAAAAGGTAAAATAGAAATTGAAGAATCCACAGATCACCTCCTGAAAGAGATCCCAAAATGAAAATTCCCAGGGATATTCTATCTAAATTTCAGAACTCCCAAGTCATGGAGAAAATACTGCAAGCAGTTATAAAGAAAGAAGTCAGATATTGCAGAGTCAAAGTCAGGATAACACAAAATTTAGCAGCTTCTACATTAAGAGAGCATAGGATTTGGAATATGGTATTCTGGAAGGCAAAAGTGCTTGGATTACAACCAAGAATCAACTACCCAGAAAAACTGAACATAATCTTAAAGGGATAAAATATGAATATTCAAAGAAATAGGGAACTTTAAAACTTTCCCGATGAAGTATAAAATTTAATCTTCAAATACAAGACTCAAGTGAAGCATTAAAAGGTAATCAGGAAAGATAAATCATAAGTGACTTAATATGATTTGAAATGCTTATATTCTTACATGGGAAGTTAGAAGGGGCATATAACTAGGAGTTCTGATAAAGGTCTCATTTCTAAAATATATAGAGAATTTCATCAATTTTCTAAGGTTCAAAGATATTCCCAATTGATAAATGGTCAAAGGATATGAATAAACAGCTTTCAAATGAAGAAAGTAAATCTATATATAATTACATGAAAAAAATCCTCCAAATTATTATTGATTGGAAAAATACAAATTTAAACAATAATGAGCTATCACCTCACACCTATCAGATTGGCCAAGATGAGACAAAGGGAAAATGATCAATATTGGCAAGGTTGTGGGAGGATTGGAACATTGATGCACTGCTAGTGGAGTTGTGAAATGATCTAACCATTCTGGAGAGCAATATGGAAGCATGCCCAAAGAGAAATAAAAATTTTCATTCCCTTTTACCCAGAAATTCCAATTCTAAGCCTATATTCAGAAGGAGTTATAAAAATAAGTGAAAAAGTCCCCAAATATTCATAGCATGTCTTTTTTGTGGTGGCAAAGAATTGGAAATTGAGGGGATGCCCATCATTTGGGGAATAACTAAACAAGTGATATTACATGAATCCTATGAAATATTATTTTTCTACAATAAATCATAAATAGTTGGACTCTAGAGAAGTATGTGATGAGTTACAGCATCTGATGCTGAGTGAAGGGAGCAAAACCAAGAGAACAATGTACACATTAACGACAATGAGAGAAGATCAACCTTGATGAAGCAGCTCCTCTCAGAAGTTCAGGGTTAGGACAACCTATTAGACTGGCTATGGACAATATTATCCCTATGCAGAAGGAAAAACAAAACAAAACAAAAACAAAAACAACCATTCAGAATATGATGAACACTTTATAAAAATTATCTCTTATGATTCTCTTTCCCTTAATCATAATTTTGCTTACTTACTGAAAGTGACTTCTGTAAATATGTTTATCAAAAATCTGTACCTGATTGTTTGCTGCTGAGGGTTGGTGGGTGGGAAGGGATAGTGGAAGGGAATTTTTTAACCTAAAAATATACATGTGCATATTGATAAAAGTTAATTATTTAAAAGAAGGTACATACATTACAGATAGGGGTGTTGAATTTGAAAGAATAATGCATTTACAAAATGGAGTTAATGACTGAGAGAGGAATGGACTGGGAAAAACAGAAAGGGGAAGAAAAATGAGGTAAGTTATTTCAAATAAAAGGCAAGAAAAAGTTTTGCTAGTAGAGTGGAAGAGGAGGGAGTTGAGGGGGAGGGAGTGTGCCCAACTCTCATTGAAATTGGCTGAGAGCAAATAACATACACACTCTAGGAGAGGAAAGAGATGAGAGAAAGGAGGGGGTGATAGAAAGCAGTGAAGGATTGTTGTAGGAGGTAATCAAATGCAATACTTTTGAGAGGGACAAGGTGAAAGGAGAGAGAGAGAGAGAGAGAGAGAGAGAGAGAGAGAGAGAGAGAGAGAGAGAGAGAGAGAGAGAGAGAGAGAGAGAGAATAAATAGAGGTGGAGGAATAGGATGGGGGAAAATAGAGTTATCAATAAGAATAGAAAAATTGGAAATTTTTTGATGAATCCATCTTATTACTATGGAAGCTATTTTGTAGGTGGGACAGTGTCCTCCAAAAAGGGGAAATAAATGAATAATGCCAAGTGCAAAGTATAGAACTGAGTTTTTGAAACTAGTTTGTATAAACCTAGTTTGATTCTCAAATTATCTGTGTGACAATTGATAAATCAAATTGTAATTTCCATAGTCTAAGAAGTCCTAAATTTCATTTTTTAAAAAATAAAAATAGAAGTTTTGACTTGAAAAAATAGAAACTGTAGTATAATATAATAAAGCAAGTTTCTCTGATAAAGAACTCGTTCCTTCAATTTAGAGAACTGAGTCAAATTTATAAAAATAAAACTCATTCCCCAACTGATGAATGATCAAAATGTATTAACAATTTTCATATGAGGTTATTTATTTCTTTTTGTCGATTTATTTTATATTATTACAATAATCTTGTGAGAATAAACATAACCCCAACCCCCAAGAAGATGAGAAACCTCAAGAATAGTGAGAAAGAAAAAAAATGTACTTCATTCTGCATTCAGATTCCAATGGCTCCATCTCTGCAATGAGTTGCTTCTTTATCATAAGTCCACCAAAGAAGTTGCTTCACTATTTTCCCACAGTTGCTATTACTTGCTGTATTTTCCTCTACTCTATTCCTTCCCACTCTCATTTTTTTATTCTCTCTCTCTCCTTTCACCCTGTCTCTGCTCAGAATTGTGTTGTTTCTGAGTACCCTCTCCCATGATCTTTCCTCTCTTCTATCACCTACTCCCGCCTTCCCCCACCTTCCCCCTTATCCCATCCCTTTCATCTCGGTTTTCTCTAGGATAAGATAGATTTCTATACCCTATTAAGTGTGTATGTTATTTCCTCTATGAGCCATTTTTGATGATAATGAAGGCTTACTTATTCCCCCCCTCATCTTCTTCCATTCTACTCCAATGTAAAAGCTTCCTTTTGACTCCTATGTGAAATATCTTAGCCCCTTCTTCCTATCCTTTCATTTCCTCCTAGTGCTTTCCTTTATCATCCATTGACTCTATCTTTTTACTTTATTATACCATAACTTTCTGTGCCTTGTGTGTATATGCTCCTTCCAACTGCTCTTACAAATGAGAAAATTCATATGAGTTTTAAGTATCTTCTTGCCATGCAGGAATACAAACAGTTCAACATCGTTAAGTTCCTCATGTTCATTTTCATCCACACCCTCTGTGGTTCAACTGAGTCCTGTTGGAGATCAAACTTTATGTTCAGCTCATTTTTTTTCAATAGGAAAGTCTGAAAGTCCCCTGTTTCAATGAAAGTCCATCTTTTTTTCTGGGTAGTTGATTCTCAGTTGTAAACCAAGATCTTTTGCCTTCCAGAATATCATATTGCAAGCCCTATGAGCACTTATTGTAGATGCTGCCAGATCCTGTGTAATCCTGACTATAGAGCCATTGTAGTTGAATTGTGTGTTTCTGGAAACTTTTTGTATTTTCTTTTTGACTTTGGAGTTTTGGGATTTGGTTATAATATTACTGGAAGTTTTTCTTTTGGGATATCTTTCAGGATGTGATCAGTGAATTCCCTCAATTTCTATTTTACCCTCTGCTTCCAGAATCTAAGGGAAATTTTGCTGTATTATTTTTTGAAAAATGAAGTCTAGACTCTTTTTCTGGTCATGACTTTCAGGTAGCCCAGTAATTTTTAAATTATCTCTTCTGGTTCTGTCTTCAAGGTCAGTAAGTTTTTCCAATGAGATTTTTTTGGGGGAATAGTTTTATTTCTTCTTGCAAAGTCATTGGCTTTTTTTAGTTCCATTCTGCATTTGAAGGAGGTCTTTTCTTCAGAGATCTTTTTTATTCTCCTTTTCCAGGAGATTACTCATCAATTCTGCTCTTTAATGCATTCTTCTTGGAATAGGCCAAGATATTTCATATAATAAGATTTTTCTTTATTACAATGAGCTATTGCAATGATGTGGAATTGGGGAAGACAAGGGGGTAATGAGGCAATCTTTGCTCTCATCAGAGGCGGCTAAGAGAGGAAACAGCATATATACTCAATGGAGTATAGTCATCTTCTAGAGTAAGAAGGATAAAGGGGGCAGGGGAGCATGTGAGTGATGGAAGAGAGGATGCACCATGGGAGGAGAGTGGTCAGATATAACACATTTTCTTTTTTACTTCTTGGAAGGGGCTGGGATTGGATGGCCTATCCAGGTGGATGATGGGCCTAAGGGGTGGTCAGGAGGCTTGGGGCCTCTTGGCTCCAGGCCCAGGGATCTGTCTGCCCTGCCACTCAGCTACCCTACAGCAGAGTCAGAGTGAAAGGAGAGAGAGAAAATATAGTACATGGTGGTGGAAAAATATGAAAGGAGGGAGTTGTGATCAGCAATGGCAACAGTGGAAAAATATGGAAGTAACTTTTGAGATGGGCAAATCATAAAGAATGTGATCCACCCGCAACAGAGTTGTTGGTGTTCCAACAAAGACTGAAGCACATTTTTTATTATTATTTTTTGGGGGGTGCAGGAAAAATGGGGCTGGGTGGCCTGCTTGGGGCTGCATAGTGGGGTGATCCTTGGTTGTCTGAGGCCGTATTTGGACCCAGGTGCTCCTGACTCAAGGGCCAATGCTCTATCCACCACCCAGACACCCCTACTATTATTACTATTTTATTTTATTTTGGGTCTTTTTTTTTCTTTTTTTGGTTTTTGCAGGGAAGTGGGGTTGGGGTGGCTTGCATGTCAAATGGCTGGGTGATTGTTGGGTGTATGGGGTCGGATATGGCCTCAGGTGCTCCTGGCTCCAGGTCTGGTGCTCCATCCATTGCGCCACCTGGCCATACCTACTATTATTACTATTACTTTTTTTATTTTAATTTTTTTCTCTCCCCTTTATTTTATCACTCAAGTGAGTCTACATTTTTTGGGGGGAGGGGGTATTTTCTTTACTCTTAAACAAGAATATTTTATTAATGTATGAAAAACATTATTTGTACAAAATGAAAATAAATAAATATTAAATATTAAAAAATAAATAGAATATAAAAAATGAAAAAAATTGTGAAACTGAGTCTCCAGAAGGCAGAGTGTGATTGGAAAATTAATAAGTACTTAAGGCAAGAAGTGAAAGCAGTTCTTCTGACAGTAACTCTAACCCTGTATCCACTAGTTCAGAGATGTCAAATTAAAATAGAAATGGTCTAAAATTAGGCTCACACCAATGTTTCTTTTTTAATCTCCCCTTGTAATAAATTGCAAGAATTGAATTCTTGAATTAAATTTACCTTAATCTCTGAGAATTATTTATTCTGTTCTTTCTCTGCTTTTTTTTTTTCTTTTGCTAGCTTCTGGGATTTTGCTTGTCTTTATTATTGAGGATTATTACTTATCTGACCTCTCTCCATCCTCTAGCTCATAGACATTGTCTTTGAGCAGTAGCAACTACTCATTCCCTCACTTCTATTTTGACTTGCTGAATTTCAGACTCCTGATTCATTCTGACCTCTAGCTTACTAAGATAAATTTACTTTTGATCTGGTAGGTTTTTGACTCAGCCTTCAACCTGATTCTCCTAATACTAGTTCCTGCCTAATCAGTCCTACACAGCTGCTTGCTGTCCATACTCCCATGTGACACACAGTTAAATAACACCATTCACTTAACCTATTTGGGGGAAGAATTCTTTTGAATTGTTGGAAAATGCTATTCTGAGAGTTGACATAAAGTAATGAGCATACCGAGAAAACAATTTTTTGAGACATAGGCTCTGCCAACAAAATCTATTTTAAACAAACAATAGGGTGTCCCAAAATAGCCACATGCTGTTGTGGTGGCCATTTTGAAATGAATAAAGTATTTCAGGTGACAAATGGACATGTTTTCTCTCCTTTCACAAGGTCACAAGGGAAACAAGAACAAGCTTCAAGGATATTCTACACTAAGAGGGGATAAGG
This sequence comes from Macrotis lagotis, assembly GCF_037893015.1. Lineage (NCBI taxonomy): Eukaryota > Metazoa > Chordata > Mammalia > Peramelemorphia > Peramelidae > Macrotis > Macrotis lagotis. Next base: position 768,730,683 of record NC_133658.1, on the reverse strand, counting down.
AGAGTATGATAGTGACTTCATGACTTTGAATGTCATACTTGAACTTGTCAGATTTGAAATTCCCATATTATATTAAATTCAGCAACTTAGCATTTAAAATATGATAAAATTATATACGTAAATACAAATACACACATATATACATATATACTCTTTTCCTCTGTTTTGCTTTATTTTATATCATGATATAAGATTATATATTTTCTTAATCCCAAAGTAAAACTTATCCAAATATTATAGAACTATAGAATTATAATCTATCAAGAAAAATGTTGAAATTTTAATATTTTATAAATGCAGAATTTGGGAATAAAAATAACAGTATAGAGTTTTGTTTTTAATCTTTTAAAACTCTTTTTCTATATGCTGGACAGAGTGATATAGGCTTGTAATACAGAAATTTAGGATGTTGAGGCTGGTGAATTGCTTGAGTTTATAGGTTTTGAGTTGTAATAGGGCATGGCCAACAAAGACTATATTAAGTCTAAAACCAGAATGGAGAGGTACTGACTAGCACATTTTCATTTCTTGATTAGGTAAGATGGCATCTCTTCCTCATCTATTTTTTTCTAGAATAGATCTTGTGCTCAAACAGATCACAAAATTGGAGGTGGAGAGGTTTGGAAATGGGGAGGTTTTTTGCATTTTGATATTTGCAAATTTCAAAATGAAACATTTTGTTTCAATCACAAAAGAATCAAATGTACTTGGCTAAGACAAGTTTATTAAATAAGAGGTGGAGTCTGAATCGTGCCAAAGCAAATATTTTTTATAGAATTTTTTAGGAAGATATACATAAATCCAAGCCTTTGTTGAAGAGTAGAGGAACAGTCTGTGATCTAATTTTACCAGAGGTAAAGTCAAATCAAATTAGCAAGCATATCCTAAGTACTTATACTCAGTCAAATTTAGCTTAGCTTTGGGTATATGTAAAAAGACAAAAGAAAAAAAGTCCTTCTTTTCAAGGAATTCACATTGTAAAGGAAAATATATTATACACATAATTGTGACTAGGTCATCTCCAAGGTTAGGCAGTAAGTGTGCAGAAAGGGAGTGGGATTGAGTGGTTCCTTAGGGGAGGAAATGAGGAGAGAGATAATTCTGAAAGCTGGATCCAGATAGTGAAAATGAAGGGATTTAGGAGAGAGCGTTTGGGTTCAAGGATTAGCAAGAACGACAATGTTTCTAAATCATATATGTGGAAAGGAATAAAGTTATAGAAGACTGGAAAGATAGAAAGGAACATGGCTATAAAGGAATTAAAAACCATCAGAGGGTTATATATTTGGTCTTAGAGGTAATAACGATCCACTATAGTTTTACTGAGTAGGGGAGTGAAAAGTGAACTTTATAAAGATCACTTTGGCAATTAAAGGTAGGCTGAAATGAAAAAAAGGCTTAATGCAGGATGACCAATTTGAAAGCTATTGCAAGTTTAGGCATGAAATAATTAGAGGTTACACTAGAGTGGTATCTTTGTCAGAGTGGAAGTGGAGGTGGATGTTTATGGAATGTATATGAGTGATGTTGCAAAGGAGGAAACAAAAATATGGCAATAAATTGGCTTTCTGGAATGAGAAAGAATAAAGAATTGCAAATGATATCTTGTTTAAAGCCTGGATGACCTGGATGGTACCTTTGACAGTAATAGAAATGTTTGGAAAGAGAAGAGTTTTAGCAGAGATGAAGGTAATGATTTCAGTTTGGGAAGCCATGAGTTTAAAATGACCACATAATATCTGCACATTAAAATGTTGATTTGTGAGTGGAGAAGAAGAGTGAACTTAAGATTGAATAAATGGACTTGTGAATGATTTTCCTAGAGTGAATTTCAATCATAGATGCTGAAGAAATCATTACACAAGATATTATAGAGGGAGACAAAAAGAGTGTTAAGAGCAGAGCCTTGGGAGATTCCTCTAATTTTTGTTTGCTTATTGTTTTATTCTTGTTTAGTCATATTTATCATCTTACTCTTCCTAGCCCCACTTGAGGTTTTCTTGTCAGAGATTCTAGAGAAGTTTGCTATTTCCTTCTCTAGCTCATTTTACAGATATGGGAATTGAGGCAAATGGGGTTAAGTTTTTGTCCAGTCACACTGTAGTAAGAGTCTGGGATCAGACTTGAACTAAGGAATAGTAGTCTTCCAGAATCCGTGTTTCATTTGTTATTCACTTTGCTCCCTAGCTGCTTTCCTCTGATTATCAGGAGTAGCACACATGAAATTTAAAAAAAAAAAGAAGACTGAATTGGGGTGATCAGATAAGTTGGAGAATCAGAAGAGACCAGTGTAATGAAAATCTTGAGAGAACAGTCAAACTGAGGAGGCTGGTTGGTAATATCATGGTTTTCAGAGGTAATTGGAACAAACTTTATAAATTGAATGATGTGATTAGAAGACAGATTGAAGAGATCATCAATGTCTCTCAAAAACTTTACCCAAATTAGAGTAAAGAAATAGGACAATACCTAACAGGAATAGTTAACTCATGTGGAAGAAAATAGTATCATCTCCTTCTACTTGATCATGCCATATCTACAATATTTGAGTCTATTCCATTCTGAAAACCAGATTTTAGGAATAGCTTTGGCCAATCAAAAGAACTTAAGACCTCAGTGTTCTAAACAAGTCTCTAAGGTTATAAATTCCAACAAAACTCTCACTCTTTGAAGATATGATGATATACCTAGAGAATCCTAAAATTCATCTAAAAACTATTAGATAAAATTAGTAACTTTAGCATAATTGTAGATTATAAAATTAACACACATAAATCTTCAGCATTTTTATATATCACTAGCAAGATACAGTAGCAAGATACAACTAGAAAGAGAAATTCAATTTAAAGTAACTTCAGATAATATAAAATATTTGGGAGTCTACCTGCCATGTTAGGCTCAGAAACTCCATGAAAAAACTATAAAACACTTTTCACACAAATAAAAACAGATTTAAAAATCTGGGCAAATATCAACTGCTCATGCATGGGCCAGGGATAATAAAAATGACAATTCTACTTAAATTAAACTACTTATTTAGTGCTTTACCAATCAAACTTCCCAAAATTTACTTTAATAAGTTAGAAAAATTTGTAACTAAATTCATAGGGAGAAACAAAAAGTCATGAATATCCATGGATTCCTGGGCAGCTAGGTGGCACAGTGGATAGAGCACTGGCCCTGGAGTCAGGAGTACCTGAGTTCAAATCTGACCTCAGATATTTAATAATTACCTAGCTGTGTGACCTTGGGCAAGCCACTAAACCCCATATTCCTTACAAAAACCTAAAAAGAAGAATATCCAAGGATTTAATGAAAAAAAAAAGTGCAAAAGAAGGTGGCTTAGCCTTACCAGATCTAAAATTATATTATAAAGCATCAGTCATCAAAAACTGTATTAGTTAAGAAATAGAATGGTGGATCAGTGGAATAGATTAGGTGGAAAAGACACAGAAAAAAATGATTATACTAATCTGCTGTTTGTTTAACCCAAAGAGTTCAGCTTCTGGAATAAAAATTCTCTCTTTGATAAAAAACTGATGGGAAAATTGGAAATAAGTATGGCAGAAACTTGGATTAAACCAACATCTCACACCCTATACCAAGATAAGATCAAAATGGGTACAGGATTTAGACACAAAAAACAATATTATAAGCAAACTGAGAGATCAAGGAATAGTTTATCTGTCAGAACTATGAAAAGGGAAGCAGTTTATGACCAAGGAAGAGATGGAGAACATCAATAAAAACACATTGGATCATTTTGCGTACATTAAATTAAAAACCTTTTGCACAAACAAAACCATTGCAACCAAGATCAAAAGAAATATAATAAAGTGGGAAACAATTTTTACAACTAGTATTTCTGACAAAGGACTCATTTCTGAAATATAGAGAGAAATGAGTCAAATTTATTAAAAAATAGACCAAACAAGCCATTCCCACATTGACAAATGATCAAAGGAAATGCAAAGGTAATTTACAGACAAGGAAATCAAAGCTATCCATAGTCATATGAAAAATTGCTCTAAATCTCTACTTATTAGAGAAATGTAAATTAAAGCATCTCTGAGGTACCACCTCACACCTCTCAAACTGACCAATATGACCAGAACAGACAATAAGCAATATTGGATGGAATGTAGGAAATCTGGGATACTAATGCATTATTGATAGAGCTGGGAACTCACCCAGCCTTTCTGGAGAGCAATCTGGAATTATGGCCAAAGGGCAATTAAAATGTGTATGCCCTTGATCCAGCAATACCACTGAGTATATACATTGAAGAAATCATGAAAAAGGGTAAAATCATCATTTGCACAAAAACATTCATAACATCCCTGTTTGTGGTAGCAAAGAATTGGAAATCAAGTGAATGTCCAGCAATTGGGGAATGGCTAAATGGATTATGGTGTATATACTTTATAGAATACTATTGTTCCATTAGAAACCAAGAGGGATGGGATTTTAGAGAAGCCTGGCTGAGAGGAACATTGTACACCCTAATAGCAACATAAGGGTGATGATCAAGCTTAATGGACTTGTTCCTTTCATCAATGCAATAATCAGGAACAATTTATAGTACCTGTGACAGAGATTATCATCTGTATCCAGAGAAATAACTGTGGAGCTTAAAGAAAGACCAAAGTCTATTACCTTCAATTTAAAAAAAGCTGCCCGTATTACATAATTTTGTTATTTCTAATATTTTATTTTCTCCTCAAGGATATGATTTCTCTCTTAATACATTCGATTTCAATCAATGTATAACATGGAAATGATATAAAGATCATCAGACTGCCTTCTGTGGGGAGGTGGGGGAGGGAAGGGAGGATGGGGGGAAAGTGTAAAATTCAAAACCAAATAAAAATGATAGGTAGAAACTACTATTGTATATAATTGGAAAACAATTTAAATATTTTTACAGAAATTTAAATAGAGGGGGGGGAAATGATTATAAATTTCAGGGAAGTTACAGTTGACAACTGGGTAGGCAAAGGAAATTTCTCATCCAGAATGGAATTCAATATGCTAATGAAACCACAAATCCAGTCTCAATCTGTATAGCAAGTGTAGCTCTTTCTGATTTCTCTAATTTTCTGGCTGGTAAAAGAAAAATAGTTTCCTATTGCTGCTCAGATTTTCCCCTGTTTTTTGGCTTAGGAAAATGGCAGACTCTTGCCTGTTTCCTTGTCTCTTGCATTCTGGTTAGTCTCAAGTGATCACTCATCTGGCAGTTTTCTGATCCTGATTTGTTCCAACTCACAGTGGGTAGAAATTTGTCATTACAGTCATCCATGCTCCCAGGTCCCCTTTTTCCTATGATTCAGAAAATCCTGAATTTTTCTTATACAGACAGGCCTTGATGAGGTTAGATATAATGATTAACATATTATCATGCTCTTTCTAAGGACATATAGCTGCTTGATAGTTTTAGAATTAAAATTATTGTTAAAGGATCCACTTTCACTCTAGGAGTCATTTTGATAGATTTATATGTTCATTATTATGTTATTATTATCCCCTAATAATTCATGGTTTTTGGTGGTTCAGTTTATTGGTATATACATTACTAATTTGATAATTGTCCCTATAGGCAATATACTGATAGTTCCCATTAAAGCTGTCTATTTTTCCAGCAAAATTATGCTATTATTTTATGGCCATTAACTGTGCTGCTCTGAGCAAGGGTGAAATGATCTCAGAAGTTCTGACCCATAACCATTTATGATTATAATAGACTTGTTAGCAAGTTCTTAGATTTGTTAACAAATTCATTAGACAAAAAAAGGTCTTCACATTTTAGTGACCTAAGAGTTGAGTCAACAACATTATGAAGCTGTCAAGAAAGCTTACTAAAACTTACATTTTATCCATAAATATATTGTTCAGAGTACATATATATTATGTGTTGAGAGTTTTCTATGTAGAGATGAAAAGTGAACCTAAAGTACCAATTGGCCTAATTTCTTTCCTAATCCCCAGTTGTGTTTTATCAACTATCTCCTATTTGCTCTGCTTTCATATTCTATTTTTAATATATATATATATATATATATATATATATGTATATTGTGTGTGTGTGTATAGGCTATATGATCACCCCATTACTCAGTTCTCTGGGCAAATCTCTTAAAATAATAAATATCAATGATGCTGTCAAACAACATTAGAGTTCATTCTACAATTTCAAATTGTTAACATTTAGAATCCAAGCCCTAATCCTATCAAGCCAGTATTGATTCACATCATAGTTACCTGAAAAGTAATGGAATAAAAATGGCTTAAAAATTATATAAATAAACTTTAGGGGATGTGATTTATTCTACAACGAAAGGGAATATAAATGTGAAGGACCCATATCTTGAATTATTATAATTCAGCAACAACTTATGCATGCTATTTAAATATTCTTACAGAATAATATTTAAATCTCAGTAGAAGACACAGTTTCAGGGACAGCTAATTGGTGTGGTGGATAGAGCACTGGCCATTAGGGCCTAATTACCTAACTGTGTGATCTTGAGCAAGTCAATTAATCTAATTACCTTGCAAAAAAACCGTATTTTGCAGGAATAGTAGTTAGGTATTTTATATTTCATTTCAGCTCATCACTATTCAAACAAGTCTGTCAAGTCTGCTGGTAAAAGAGGCAGTTTTAGCCAATTCTCTTTTTATTGACCAACTTTTTCTTTTTCCAAATTATAAAGATTCATTTATTTTGAATTTTACAATTTCCCCCTAATCTTACTCTCCCCCCCACAGAAGGCAATTTGTCAGTCTTTACATTGTTTCCATGGTATACACTGATCCAAATTGAATGTGATGAGAGAGAAATCATATTCTTAAGGAAGAAACATAAAGTATAAGAGATAGCAAGATCAGACAATAAGATATCAGTTTTTTCTAAATTAAAAGTAATAGTCCTTGGTCTTTGTTCAAATTCCACAGTTCTTTCTCTGGATACAGATGGTATTCTCTATTTCAGACAGCCCCAAATCATCCCTGATTGTTGCACTGATGGAATGAGCAAGTCCATCAAGTTGACCATCATTGACCATCTTTTTGATAAGAAGTTTTCCCTGTCATCAGTGAATTCTAATTTAATTGGACCCAACATTCTGGGACTTTCCAAACTCAAAAGAGTACAATCACCTTAAAAACAATATTCAATCTCCTTTCAGTTAAGGAAATACAAAGCAAAAAGGCATTCAAGACATAGGAGTAAATCTGACAAGTTGAATGTAAACTCCATGAGGAAGCAGTAGTGGGAAAAAGGGAAGAGTATAACCAATCCCAAAGTCTGCCCTCACAAGGAATCCAGGAAAAAGAGTGTACAGTAATGTCATCCTGTAGAGTTTAGCCAAAAGATCAAGAGACTTAACTCTTCCTTTTAACTAACCTAACCTTTTAACTAAGTAGAACTGAATCTCCTTTGCTGAATCCTTATTCATATGTGTCCCACAGGGCTCTTACCTGAACCTGCTTCTTTCCTCGATTTATATTACTTCACTTGGTGATCTCATGAATACACATGGATGTAATTTCTATCTCTGTTGATGGTTTTCAAAACTACCTATTTTGTTCTTCTGATTTCCATTCTACCATATCCAGCTGACTTTCAGACAAATTGCATGGCTAGTAAAATCCTTAAACTCAGTATGTCCAAAACAAAACTCATTTTCTATCTATTGCTTTTTAAGGTCAGAAATTAAATGTATTTTCCCAATATTTTATTTCTTTTTCCACCTAAATGTATTGGTAGTTTTCAATAATTTTTTGGCAAGGTTTTGAATTCCACATTTGTGTCACTTTCTCCCTTCCCTCCCCCTCCCCTTGACAGAAAACAATCTATTACAGGCTATACACCTATAGTGTAAAAAGAATCAAATCAAAAAGGGGTAAAAAAAATACTACTACATAAGACAACTTTTAAAAATTGAAGATAATTATCCCATGGAGCACCAGGGTCCCTGGGAGCACTGGTTCCTGGAAGCTCAAGAAATTTCCTACCTGCCAACACAAGGAACACGAAGCACAACTTGAACAGCAGTTGGAAACCTCTACCAAAGTGAATGGGAGCCAACAATGCCCTCAGCACAGCTGTGGCCGTTAGCATAGCTGTAGCCCTCACAGCAGCTCAGATTCCAGGAAACAGAAGCAGGCCAACAGAGCCACCTAAGAGGGAGCCACCCAGCAGCTGCTTCCAGAGCACTTAGCCCACAGAAGGTAAGAAGCTGGAAAGAGATTGTCAAGGTCTCTCCTCTGTCCCTGGGGAAAGATTCTGGTGTTTTGACCAAACTTAGACCCTGGTCACAGTATGGGACCCCACACTATCATAGCAGAACAAGGACCCTTCTCAAAGCTCCAGGACAGAAGAATGTGTTTATGGTCATCCACAGACCAAAATACAAGCCAGGAGAGCACTCAGAGCCTCTCATAAACTTTGAAGGAACCCCTTGTAGGGCTATCCCAATAATAATTAAAATCTCTGGAAGCACCCCAAAACCAGGTGATAGGCTAGAGAAATGAGTAAACAGAAAAAAAAAAGAATCTGATCATAAACAGTTACTTTGCTCCCATGGAGGATCAAAACACACATTCAGAAGATATATATGTATATAATATGTATGTATGTATGTATATATAAATGCTGATGATTTATGTGGGTTTATTTTATTTTCTGAAACTTTGGTGAAAATGCTGTTACAAGCAGTTTTTTAGATGATGTTCTAGGATTCTCTAAGTATATCATCATATCATCTGCAAAGAGCAAGAGTTTTGTTTTTTCATTACCTAATTCAATTCCGTCAATTTCTTTTTCTTACCTTATTACTAAAACTAACATGTCTAATATAAAATTGAATAATAGGGGTGATAACTGGCATCCCTGTTTTACCCCTGATCTTATTGGAAATCATTCTAGTTTATTTCCATTTTATATATAATGTTTTTGGTGATTTTAGATAAATACTGCTCATCATTTTAAGGAACGCTCCATTAATTTCTATGTTGTGCATTATTTTTAATAACAATGGGTACTGTATTTTGTCAAAAATCTTTTCAGTATTTATTGAAATAATTGTATGATATCTGTTAGATTTGTTCTTGATATGGTCAATTAAACTGATAGTTTTTCTAATATTGAACCAACCTTGCATTCCTGGCATAAATCCTATTAGATCATTATGGATTATTCTAGTGATAACTTACTATAATTTCTTTGATAATATTTTATCTAAAATTTTTGCATCCATTATTCAGTAGGAAAATTAGTCTATAATTTTCTTTCTCTGTTTTTGACTCTTTATGGAAGAATTCCTTCACCTATTTTTCCAATAGTGAACATAGAATTGGGACAAATTGTTCCTTGAATATTTGCTGGAATGCACTTATGAATCTATCTGGTCCTGGAGATATTTTCTTAGGGACTTCATTGATGACTTGCTCAATTTCTTATTTCTGAGATGGGGATATTTAGGTATTTAATTTCTTCTTTTTTAACCCAGAGAGTTTATATTTGTAAATATAAATTCATCTCACTTAGAATGCAAATTTATTGCATATAATTGAGCAAAAATATATCTGAATAATTACTTTAGTTTCTTCTTCATAGGCGAATTCACCTTTTCCATTTTTGATATTGATAATTTAGTTTTTTTTTTAAATCAAATAAACCAAACTTTATTTAATTTTTTATAAAATCAACTCTAATCTTTATTTATTAGTTCAATAGTTTTCTTACTTTTGTTTTTTTGTTAATTTCTCCTTTGATTTTCAGAATTTCCAATGTGATATTTTATTGGAGATTTTTAATTTGTTCTTTATCTAGCTTTTTAAGTTGCATGCCAGTTCACTTCTTTTGTTCTTTTATTCATGCAAGCATTTAGAAATATAGTTCCTCTAATAGATTCTTTGACTGTATTCCACAAGTGTTAGTACAATATGGCCTTATTGCCATTGTCTTTCCATGCAGCACCCCTTCAGTTTTCCTTTTCTGAGCTAGTGTTTTTGTCCATTCTTATTTCTAATGTAACTTTCAATAGACATTGTTTTTCTCTGACCTTTCTTTTTTCACTTTGGATTTGTTATTAGACATTAATCCCAAGGTTCTTTTGTTGGGGCAGGGGCCACTCACAGACCTTTGGTTTTGAGAACCCTAGAGGTTTACTTACTGATCTGTGGCTGTCAATGTTACGAACTCCAGGGAGTTGTTCAGTGGACTGACCCATAAGTAACTCTAGAAGTTAACTTTCAGTCATCAGTACTGGGATGTCAACAGATGACTTCCTGAGCTGTGGAGAATGGTGCAAACACCTGGGGCTGGCTGTCTCTGGACTGTATTCTGGGAAATTCCAGATAGGAATTTCAGGAGCTGCTCTTCCATGTCAGGCTGTCCAGATCAGTCATGTAAGGTGAATGGGTGTCCTGGGCTCCTGTGTTGGAGGTCTTCCAGTTTCCTTACTTTGCAGTTAAGTCCAAACTGCTAAAGCCTCCACTGGCGATCTACCCCACAGAAGAGGATCTCAGGTGAGTTCCTTCCTCACCCTGCCCCCGATTCACTGGGTTTCCATTTTCTTTCCTAGGTACACTTTGATTCACTTGGTGATAGACTTTACTAGAAGATACGCCACTCTGTTTTTTGGGGATCTGGCACTCCAAAATCTGTGAAAAGGTTTGATTAATGCCATTTCTAATGGAACCCAGGAAAGTTTAAGAAAGTTCCAAGCTTCTCTCTCCTATATTGTTCTCCATTACTTTTATTTATTTTTTATTTTTTAATGTATAATATTTACTCTAATTTTGTACAAATGTTTTTATACATTAATTAAATATTCTTGTTTAAGAGTAAACAAAATACCTCCTCCCCCCAAAAAATATAGATGCACTTGAGTGATAAAGGAAAGGGGAGAGAAAAAAAATTAAAATTAAAAAAAAATAGTAACAATTGTAGGTATGGCCAGGTGGCGCAGTGGACGGAGCACCAGCCCTGGAGTCATAAGCACCCAAGCCCGCATCCAGCCCCATACACCCAACAATCACCCTGCCGTGTGACATGCAAGCCACCTGAACCTCACTGCTCTGCAAAAACAAAAAGGAAAGAAAAAAAACCCAAAATAAAATAAAATAGTAATAATAGTAAGGGTGGCTAGGTGGTGGGGAGAGCACTGGCCCTTGAGCCAGGAGTACCTGGGTCCAAATCCAGCCTCAGACACCCAACGATCACCCTGCTATGTGGCCCCAGGTGAGCTACGCAGCCCCACTTTCCTTGTACCCCTTCCAAAAATAATAATAATAAAAATGTGCTTGAGTCTTTGTTCCAACACCAACAACTCCATTGCGAGTGGGTAACATTCTTTATAAGTCCATGGCAAAAGTTACTTCCATATTTTTCCACTGTTGCCATTGCTGATCACAACTCCCTCCTTTCATATTTCTCCACTACCATGTACTATATTTTTCTCTCTCCTTTCACACTGACTCTGATGTAGTCTAGCTGAGTGTCGCAGCAGACAGATCCCTGGCCCTGGGGCCAAGAGGCCCTGAGCCCCCATACCACCCCTTAGGCCCAGCATCCACCTGCCTATGGTCCTGGACAGGACATCCAATTCCAGCCCCTTGCAAGAAGTAAAAAAAGAAAATGTGTTATAACTGACCACTCTCCCACCATGGTCCATCCTCTCCTCCATCACTCACATCACCCACCTTCCCCCTCTCCCCCCCATTCTTACTCCAGATTCCTATACCCTATTCAGTATATATGCTGTTTCCTCTCCTAGCCACCTCTGAAGAGAGCGAAGATTCCCTCATTCCCTCTTGCCTTCCCCCCTTCCATATCATTGCAGTAACTCATTGTAATAAAGAAAAATCTTATTATATGAAATATCTTGGCCTATTCCACCTCTCCTTTTCCTTTCTCCCATTAGATTTCCCTTTTTTCTATTGACTCCATTTTTACTCCATATTTTATCTTCCAATTCAGCTTTCTCCTGTGCTTCAACTATAAAAGCTCTCTCTACCTGCTGTATTAACTGAGAAGGTTCATATGAGTATTATCCGTGTCATTTTTCTATGCAGGAATACATGCAGTTCATCATCATTAATTCCCTCCTATTTTCCCCTACTCCTCCAATCTCTGTGCTTCACCTGAGTCCTGTATCTGAAGATCAAACCTTCTGTTTAGCTCTGGCCATTCCAACAGGAACATTTGAAATTCCCCTGGTTCATTGAAAGTCCAGCTTTTTCCCTGGAAGAGGACATCCATTTTTGCTGGGTAGTTGATTCTCAGTTGCATTCTAAGCTCTTTTGCTTCTGGTATATTATATTACAAGCAATACAAGCTTCCAATATAGCTGCTGCTAAGTTCAGTGTGATCCTGACTGCAGTTCCATGATATTTGAACTGTGTCCTTCTGGCTGCTTGTAATATTTTCTCTTTGACTTGGGAGTTCTGGAACTTGGCTATAATATTCCTAGGGGTTGGTTTTTTGGGATCTCTTTCTCAGGGGATCGGTGGATTCACTCCATTTCTATTTTGCCCTCTGCTGATAGAATACCAGGGCAGTTTCCTGTTGTAATTCTTTGAAAATGATGTCAAGGCTCTTTTCCTGATCATGACTTTCAGGTATTCAAATAATTTTTAAATCATCTTTTCTAACTCTGTTTTCCATATCAGTTGTTTTTTCATTGAGATATTTTACATTTTCTTCTAATTTTTCATTTTTTTGGTTTTGAAGTATTGATTCCTAATTTCTGGTAAATTCATCCATCTCCCTGAATTCTATTCTTTGTCTGAAGGATTTGTTCTCCTCAGAGAGTTTTCTTATCTCTTTTTTCCATCTGGCCAATTTTGCTTTTTAAAGCATTCTTCTCCTCAATAACTTTTTGAATTGTTTTATCCATTTGACCTAAGCTCATTTTTAGCATGCTATTTTCTTCATCATTTTTTTGGATTTCCTTGACTAGGCTGCTGACTTCATTTTCATGTTTCTCCTGCATCTCTCTCCTTTCTTTTCCCAGTTTTTCTTCTAACTCCCTCATTTGAATTTCAAAGTCTTTTTTGAGCTCTGTCATAGCCTGAGCTCAATTTCTGTTTTTCTGGGAGTCTTTAGATGCAGGAGCTTGTGCTTCCTCATCTTCAGATTGAGTATATTGATCCTTCTTGGGTTCATAGATAATGTAGTTCTTAATGGTGTTTCTCTTGTTTCTCTGCTTGCTCATTTTCCCAGTCTAAGCCTGTTTTGGCGGTGCTTCCTGAGCTTTTGGGACACTCCCACAAGGGTCTCAGTGTGTGAAGCTCTGTCCTCCCTCCTGGTCTGTGAATGACCACAAGCTCCCTGCCCCTGCCCCCCCGCCACAGGGCTCAGGTGAGGGGTGGCCCTGTTGTTCTATGGGGGGGCCTAGACTGCAATCAGAATCTGAGTGTGGTCAGAGCCCCAGAATCCTGTTCCAGGGGCAGTCCCTTGGCAGTCTCTCTCTCTTCACTCCCCTCCCTAGGTTCAATGGGCTCATACCCTGGGGGTTCCTGTTTACTGGCTCTGCCTGCTTCTGTTTCCTGGATCTGGACTGCAGTGGCTGCTCTCTGTGTGCCCTGAGGATTGGGCTTAATGTGCTCACTCTGGCAGAGGTTCCCCTGCTCTTCCTCCAATTTTTGCCTGGTGTTCCTTGGGGTGTAGGTCAGGAAACTGCCCCTGCTGCTATGAGCTGAGGCTCCCAGTGCTGGGGGACTGCCTCCAGGAGGCTGAAGTTCTTTCACTCTGGCAGGCTATCCCTCTGGCGGGCTGCCTCTCCAACCCCGGGGAGCAGAGCCTTTCTGCTCTCTTCCATGTTACCTTGAGTAGGAGAACTGCCTCATTGGGGCCTTCTGTAGGTTCTGTCTCTTGAAAATTTAGTTAGGGTCCTTAGTTTCATAGATTTATGAGAGAGCGCCTAGGACAAGATCCACTCTTGTTGCCATCTTGGCTCCACCCCCCAAGAATGCCTCTCCATTACTTTTAATGTAACACTAACCTTCTAGTCTCTCAAATAATTTAGGTGTCTTCCTTAACTCTACCCACTCACTTCTCTGTCACTCATCTGTTGCCAAGACCTATTCAATTTCACGTTTGCAATATCTCTCAAATATGCCCACTTCTCTTGTCCATTTCTGATGCAGAACTTACTTACCTCATGTCTGAACTATTGCAATAGACTTCCAGTGCGTCTATTTGCCTCAAGTCCTGCAAAATCTATCATAAACTGACTCCTTGCCTTATCATCTAACATGTTACTTCTAGCCATGTATTCTTTGATCCAATGACTCTGACCTTCTTTCTGTTCCTTAAAAAACTCCTGACTTAGGGGATTTTTCCCTAGTTGCACCCATGCAGTGAAATTCTCTCTCTCTCTCTCTCTCTCTCTCTCTCTCCCCCTCCTTCCTTCCCTTCCTCCCTCAAATCTGCCTGCTGGTTTCTCTTTCTTCTGTCTAGGCCCAAATAAAATTTTACCTTTTATAGGAAGCTTTTCTGAATCCATTTTATTTGAGTGTCTTTCCTTTAAGTATTATTTTCTATATTTTAGAAAATAGCTTGTTTAATTTTGTTTGTTTGTTGTCTCCCTCACTAGATTATGACCTCCTAGAGGGCAGGGACTGCTATTATTTTTTGCTTATTGCACTACATTTTTATAGTCAACTCTTAGCACACAGCAGGCATTTAAAAATGCTTATTGATTGAGCATACTTTACCATTGTATAGAATAATAATCAAACTAACAGATGATTCTGACCTTTTCACATTATACTAAGATGTCAGTTCTTCCATTTAGGAGTATTCACATGTACTGAAATAGCCCCTAAAGAAAGATCAATCAATATGAGGAAGGGCAAAGCTGGTCATGCTCCATGCAATCCCCCACCCACTAAACTTATATTATTTTGGAAGAAATAAGGTGCAAACAGACAAAAACTTACCCTTTTGCACCTTGTTTCTGCCAAAAGAAAATAGGCTCTTTCAATTCATAGACTATACTATTAATTTTGTGTCCCTAGTCCTAGCATAGGACCATATACATAGCAGGAGCTTAATAAGTCCTTATTTTCAATTGAACTAAGAAGTTTGTCTAGCATCTGTTCCATAAAAGCTGAACACTTTTAAACTAAAACTTACTCTATTCTCAATCTAATTTCTTTCTCTAGTCTTAGATGAAACAAACAACCTAATGGCATCAGTCTTAAAAACCACAAAAAAAAATTCTGACTGTTTCAACCTCTTTCACTTTTAATGGTTCCTTTCCCTCCAAACTCTATTGTGCACTATTCCTTTCAAGGGAACTATTTTCCTCAGTGAATTTTTCATTGTTCTTATCAGCTCTTCTAAACCTGGTCACCAAGTACATTAATATCTGAAAACAGATTTCAGAAAAGAAAAAAAATGAGAAAGAATTTTGCCATAGCAGCATAGATCGCATTTTATAATCTTCAGAACAGTGGCTGGAGGCACTGAGAACATCAACTTTTTTAATGAAAACTCCTAGCCCTGATAGCAGGATGTGAATTTAGCAATCTGACATGGCTGCATTTCCTTTCTTCTTCCTAAGAGTTTGAGGTAGGGAGGGGTCTGAGGAAGGAAAGGACTTTTAATTTAAATGACTATTAGTTAATTTACAAAGAAATTAGTTCTAAGAAATCTTTAGAAAGCAATAGAATGGGGGCAGCTAGGTGGAGCAGTGGATATAGCACAGACCTTGGAGTCAGGAGTACCTGGGTTCAAATCCAGTCTCAGACACTTAATAATTACCTAGCTGTGTGGCCTTGGGCAAGTCACTTAACCCCATTTGCCTTGCAAAAAAAAAAAAAACCCTAAAAAAAATAAAGAAAGCAATAGAATGGTATTACCTGGCCATGCTATACAACATAAAACTTGAAATGCACTAGTTCATGCCTTTTTCATGTGATTTGCCTGTAATCATCTCTTTTCACTCATGTGTGTTTAGAATTAAACTGGAAAAAAAACAGAAATGCTTTGTCTCAGTCCCTTTTAACTTGAAATCCTTTAAATCTTAGCTTTTTTTTTAATTTCACAAAACACAATCTTCTAAGCCAAACTAGCACCTTGCAAATATATTTCAGGTATCCAGATGGCACAATGTTTTGAGTACCAGACCTGGAATCAATAAGAAGAGTTAAAAATCAAGTCTCATACTTGAGGTGTGTGACCTGGAGAAGACACTTAACCCTGTTTGCCTCAGTTTTTTCCAGCTGTAAAATGAACTGAAGGAGGAAATCAAACTACCCCAGTATCATTGCCAAGAAAACCCCAAAAAAGATTATCTAGAGTTGCATATTCCAGAAAAAAATCACTGAATAACAAAGTGTGACTTTAGCATAATCCTTTAATTAGAGGAATAGCATGCTACATTTAGTCCTACAGAATTATAATCTCATTGAACATTTCTAAATGGAAATTTCATAGGCAGCTTATACTCAATAAGTATAATTTTTTTTATCTTTCCCTTAATACTACCATTGTTCCAGATTTTCTTGTTTCTATCAAACACATTACCATGCTTCCAATGACCCAGGTCTACTACTTTCTAATGTTGTTTGACTCCTCAGTCTTTCCAGCCTAAATTCATCTAATCAATTGGTAGATCTTTTTGATCCCACATTGATAACACTCTTCTTTATTCACCTTGCCATGCTCTTTTTTAGCCTATTAGCTTCTTCCTTCTTCAGGGAACCACAATGGACAAAATCATGTCCCTAAAGCTCCCCTATTTAAAAACTTCATGGGACTTCCTCTTACCCTTGGGTTCAACTATCAAGTTTTCCATATGAAATTTGAAAAATCATATCACAATCAATCTTCAGTCTTACCTTTCTCCCATTGTAGACTTTACTATGAGAGCCAGTGACCTACTAACTTTTCCTCAGAAAATATAGTCCATCTCCAGGCACTTTGCACAAGTTGTTTCTAATCTAGAATACATTTCCTTTTTACTATTCAATCTGAAGATTCTCTAGCTTTTAATTTAATTTAATTTAATTTTTATTTTAAGGTTATTTTATTTTTTATTACTTTACCCACAATAACTTTTTACTTGCTAATATGCAAATATACATCATTCATATAAATATATGTATACTATATATATAAAATGTGTATGTGTGTGTGTGTGTGTGTGTGTGTGTGTGTGTGTGTGTGTGTGTGTGTGTGATCCTGGAGATAATAAGTAGCATAGCTGAAATTTAAGCCTGGTCCTCGGACTTGAGATGTGACACTTGAAGGAAAATGGCAGTATACTCCTCTAGATCAGTCCTGTGTATCATAGGAGTTCTTGAGTGGTACTTCTTTTTTTTTTAATAAGTGAATGGTAAAAGGACTAGGAAAATACACTAAGCCTGAGGCCAAGGTTAACTCTTTCAATTGCTCAGTTGTGTTCCTTCCTCATCATTATATCTATGGTTGTCAGACGTGGTTTAAAAAAAGCTTTGAGGAACACCCTTACATATTTGGAAGTTGTAAGTGGGGAAGGGACAAATGGCAGGAGTAAAGAAGATCACAGATTCCTATAACTAATATTTGTACTAGTCAATTAAAGTGTCTGGAATTCAGTTTCTTCATTTGTAAAAAGGAGAGGGTGGATTAATGACATCTATGTTATTTACCCATGAAATTATATGATTATCCAAAAAATATAAAGGATTTCTCCTGTGTATACATACATGCCTTAATTCATATTTAAAAACTTGTACATGTGTAAAGGAAAAATTCTGGCAGAAATTGGACATAGACCAATATCTTCCACCATTTATCAAGATAAGGCTAAAATGAATATATGATCTAGATCTAAAGAGAGATATTACGAGAAAATTCAAAGACCTTAACATATGTTACTTATCAGATTTATGGTTAGCAAACAATTTGTGAATAGCCAAGAGATAAAGAGCAGAGTAAATATAAAATGATAATTACAATACATGAAATAAAAAAGGGGTTTGTACAAATAAAGCAAATGTAACTGAGTTCAGAAAGAAAGCAAGAAATTTTGAGGATGGGGGTTAATAAACAGTTTCTTAGGCTTTATCTGTAGAGAACCACTATAAACAGTTTTTTTCAGATAAAGGTCTCAAATATATAAATAAGTTTGTCAAATTTGTAGGAATACAAGTCCTTCTCCAATTGATAAATTGTCAAAGAATATGAATAGGCAATTTTTAGATGGAGAAATCAAAATAATTTATACTCAAATCATAATTGATTAGAGAGATGCAAATTAATACCTTGAGATAGCATTTCATTCCTATCAGATTGGTTAGTATGACAGTAAAGGAAAATATCAAATGTTGCAGGGGATATGGAAAAATTAGGATACTAATTCATTGTTGGTGGATTTGTGAATTGATCTAACCATTTTGGAGCTCAATATAGAATTAAATCCAAAGACTTATTAAACTGGTTTTGACCCAGCATGCTAAGTCTATTTTGAAAGATGATTAGGAAAAAAGAAAAAGAACATATGATATATATATTTTTTTTTTGAAATTTTTATAGGAGCTCTCTTTGCAGTGGCAAAAAACTAGAAATTATTGGTTGCCCATCTATTGGGGAATGGTTAAATAAGTCATGGCATATGTTTGTAATGGAATGCTTCTATGCTATAAATAAAATGATGAATTCAATGTTCTTGGAAAGGCATGACTAGACTTACACAAAATGAAGAGCAAAATGAGCAGAACCAAGGGGAACAATGTATATAGTAACAGCAATGTCTTTTTTTAAAGTTTTTTTGTAAGTTAGTGAGGTTAATTGAGTGACTTGCCCAAGGTCACACAGCTAGGTAATTATTAAGTGTCTAAGGCAGGATTTAAACTCAGATACTCCTGACTCCAGGGCAAGTGCTCTATTCACTGTGACACCTAGCTGCCCCACCTAGCTGCACCAAGCAATGTATTTTAAGAACATCTTTGAGAAAACTAGCATTAAATAGCATCTATACCCACTATTGCCAGGAACTAGAGATAAAATTATTTTATTTATTCAACTCAGCAATATAATTGCTATTATTATCTTTATTTTACAGTTGAGGAAACAGAGGCAAACAAAAATTATGTGACATACCTAAGGTAACACAGCTAGTACATATATATGCATATATATGTGTGTGTGTCTGTGTGTGTGTGTGTGTGTGTGTGTGTGTATTGACTCCAGGTCCAGTGCTACAGCAACCACACCACTGACCTGCTTCAAGATATAGAGAAATCCTTATACAGGGAAACTTTCTCTACCCTTGTAACTCAGCAACCATTACCTTTTTTTAGTTGACTTTGATATCTTGTTCACATATTAACACAGCTAGCCTGTGTCAAATCACAATTGAACTTAGATCTTTATTGCTTCAAGGCTGACCTTTTTATCTACTATGTGATACTACTACTTCTATCAACAGACAGAGATATAAAATTATACTAGGGATAATAATGGGGAGGGATGAACCACATAGAAGCAACTTTTGACAGCAGCATCTGCTATTACCAAAAACTTAAGTCACCTTCTCAAAGGCAAAATAAAACTACCTAGCAGTCAATTAACAAGCAGTTCTTCAAAAACAATTGTCTTCATTATTTGAGTATTCCTATGGATTAAAGCAATTTATTGATTATAAATAGCCTTTTCCTTTACTTTCATCAACAACCCCTTGAATTGCTATGGCATTATAAATTTCAGAACCAAAAAAGGAAGCAAGGGCTATATAATCCAGGGTGAGCTAAATCTTAATCTTAATAAATCTTAATATTAAATATTAAATCTAAATATTAATATTAATATTTTAAGCTAAAAGAATAAGTTAATAAATTAATCTTGCACCGAGGCATCAATGTAGAATAAGAAATTTGTTGTCTTATTGCCCTTTATGCGAAAAGCAAAATGAAAACTGAACAATTACATAAAACAATATGACAGTCTTGTCAAAATTCCATCATCCTTTGATGTTAATATTCATAGAACTTTTTGAAAATGAAGAAGGTATGCACACATGTTTTAAGTGGCAGAAATCCATCTGATTTCCCAGAAATATATAGAGATCAAAATGATAGAAATCAAAATTTCCATCAAAGTGATGCTAGTCTCTAATCAAAATTTTTTTCTCTTAGGAAACTTGGAGATCCTGAGTCTATTTCCTATAGACTTTTCTTTTGAAATATCACATGGAAATGTGATTCGGCTGTCGAATTCAGCACTGTCTTGAAGAATTACCTCCATTTCAAATGACTGGGGAGTTTCTTCTATCAAATAGAACAAATGAATTCAAATACTGGGATTACTAGCTGACATATAATGTTAAGAGTTGCTAAACTATGGGATGAAAAAACAAAAGAAAACCAGAAATACCTTTCAGAAACTGAATGAACACTACATTCACTTTTTTAAAAAAAAACTCTCTTATGTATTTCTTTCCTATCTCATGGTTTTCTTTTCCCATAACCCTAATTCCTCATACTGAAATGGCATCTGTAAACATGTCTAATATAAATCTGCGTATGCAAAATAATCACCTGACTATTAGTCACTGAGGGGGTGGGAAGAGATGATGGATGGAAATTATATAACTTAAAATTATACATATGCATTTGAATAAATGTTGAAAAACTTTTATGACTTATAACTGGAAAAGTGAAATTAAAATATCCATTAAAATACTGTCGATCTGTTAATAACAATGCGCTTTACTTCTAGAAGTAGTTAGATATTATGGGAAAAGAATCAACCCAAATCCAGGATGCCTGGTTCAAGAATGTATAATATAAGTTATAAATGGCAGCTCTTACCATTTTTGTAGTTATACATATGTTATTGCCATTATTGCTCTCATCATCATTGTTGTTATGGTAGCAGGAGCAGTAGCAGCAATAGTAATAGTAGTAGCAGTAGCAGTAGCAGCAGTATGAAAAGCAGTAGAAGCAGCAGTAGTAGCCACAGCAGTTATTGTTGTAGTAGTTGTCCTGGTTCTTCTATGTGGTACTGGCTAAAATTTTTTTACCCTGGGACTTAGTTTCTTCAGCTGAAAAATAAATCCATTGTTTACCTGGCTCAACTGCATTTAGTTCATTTGTTGGTGGCACAGTGCATATGGTTCAGGATCTAGAGTTAGGAGGATTTGAGTTCAAACCTGTTTTGAGATACTTACTAGATGTTTGTCCTTGGGCAAGTCACTAAACTGTTTGCCTCAGTTTCCTCATCTTCAAAATGATCTGGAGAAGGAAATGGCAAAATGACTCCAGTATCTCTGCCAAGAAAACCTCAAATAGGGTCTTCAGAGTCAGATACAGGTAACACACTACACAATTTGTGCAAAGCATTAATCCTGGGAGATACAAAGACAAAACAAGGAAACAGATCCTATCCTTAAGGATTTTAGTGTGTACACAATCTCAAAAGTCCATTTCATTCTTTCATTCTGTAAATACTCTATGTCTATAAAAAGAAGATAAGGAAAGTTCTTATATTTTCAGCTCTACAGATAAAAATGAACCATGCACAGTAAAAGAAAGAATTGAATATTTTATATTGGTTTTAATTGTTCTTTCCTTTATTTATTGCATTCTTTTTCCCATAATCATACACACACAAAGCCTTTGAAATCTGCATTGGAGCTGATAACTATTACCCTTCTTCCGTCTCTAATTTGCTTTGTTCAGTAAAGTTTTGCTAGATGAACTCTTAAGACTCTTTAAACATAGCGAGCTTTTTATGCAACTTACAATGTCCAATGATGCATTGTGAAAGCAAAAGGTATTAATGAAATTAAAAAAAACATATAGGGTTATTAAAATAAGCCATGGTGCAATTCCATAATTGGACAATTTATTTTAATATGCATTTTCCATTTTCTTATGACTATTACAAACATTAACAAGCATGAATATTTCTATGTAAAAAGAAGTACATTGGTTGTACAGTTTGCTTAAGTATATTAAAATAAATTTGCCCAGACTCTCTGGGTATTTTGTCTTCTGATCTCTTCTTGGTATATTTTTTATTTATTTTGAAACATCAAATGTTTTGATGATGCTTCTTTCTTTTTGTTATTTTCCTACTTCTGGCTTAAGTCTGTAATATACTATCAACAATTAATTACATTGAAGAAATATTAAAGAAAAAGAGAAATGAAGAGAAGAGGGGAAGGGAGGGAAAATAATGTTGAAAGGGGAAAGAAGATGAGAAGATAGGAAGGAGGGAAAAGACTGATGACAGTATCTAAATACTTCTTATTACTTAGAATTTACTTGGTTTATGTATAATTTCCATTCTTCACACTATGATTTCCACATCATTGTTTCCAAGTGCCTCTCAAGACTTCCAGGCAACTTAGTACCTTCTGTATTTCAAATTGCACGCTAGATATGAAGACAGGGTTTAGCAGGAGTGTGGGTGATTAATCAAACATGGAGATCCAACTCTGTTACTATTAGAAAAAAGTCCTATTCAATTTAGTCACTGGCTGATGGTATCCTTGACTGGTCACTAGAAGGTATTTTATAAGTTGTGTAGCCCAAAGGAATCTCATACACTATTACTCCACAGTATTCCAAAACTATATTAAAATGTTTTTGTGATATGCTTTGAAAAAATAAATGAAAATGCAATAAGCCACATATAATCTTACATTTTAAAACTTATTTAAGATGTAACTAATAGGTATTCTTATTTATAGATGAATTATTCCTATTTCTGTTTGAACTATGAATTTGTTCTAGCCCAGTCTCTTTCTTTAACAAATAGAGAAACTGAAGCCCAAAAGTTAAGGGATTTGCTCAAAGTTATATAGCTAGCTGAAAAAGATTAGAAAACATTTTTCCATTTCATCATGCTGCCTATTCTGGTGCTCTCCTCCCTTTATTCACCTATTTTGACAAAAGTTGAAGAACAAATGCATATTACTATGTCCTCATTCCAAAGTAACCAACTGTCCATCAATGATTGTCCATCATTGTCTGGGTCAGTTAATCAAGTAACCTCCTAACACTGTGATCATCTGCTTTCCACAATAAGACAATTCTGCCCCTAAGAAGCTGCATTAGCACATCTTTGGTAAAACTGTGATGAATGATCAATATCTTTCCAAACAGCACCAAAAATCCCAAATGCCCCTGCTAAGACTAAATTTTGAAAAATCTAACAGTAAGCAGGAAAATACTTATAGTATTGGCATATAGATACAGAGAACACCTGATTCTCCACTCCACAGGAACAGGAGCTCTCATTAAAATTTGACTGCCTTAAACATTCTGCCTTCAAAGTAGGGAAAAGAGATTCTAAAATTAAATATTGAACAGTAACCTTTATTCAACAATTGTCAGTAGCATTCTCCTTGGTTAGCCATCATTCTAAAAATACCAATCCATTCTGGGTCACATTTTCATTAAAGGAACACTCATCAGTAGTTCAGATCAGATTCTTCTACGTTAAATTGCTCTCAAACTGCCATTTCTTTATCCACTTTGCTCAGTTTCTCTCTTTTTTAACATTAAGCTGTCATGACCTCTCTTTAACTCCATAACCTATTTGTTGTATTCCAGACCTTTCTAGCTACAAGACTCTCACCTCTCTTGACTTCTTTTTTCTCCCCACTCAATTCATTCTCCCTTTGTTTGCCTTAGTATTTCTCCTTCATGCTTTCTACTTGTTTCCCTTTCTTTCCTGTATTCAAATTCATCTATATTCCTCCCCTATTGAGATAGGAATAGAGTGTGATTCTATGATTTCTTTAGTACAAGATTTTGCAGGTAAGAAAACTCCTCTTCTGATGCATGCATGAGAATTCTCTTTAACTAATAGATTTAGACTGTAACCTAGAATATTGTGAGGTTACATGATTTGCCCAGGGTCACACATTCAGTATATATCAAAAACAGGACTTGAATGCAAAATTTTCTTGGCTCCAAAACCTACTTTCTGTGTACTCTTAGATTACCTCTCATCTAATCATGCAAAAACATCTTTAAACTATGCATTTTATAATACTTACAAATACAACCAATAAATTATTTCTAAATTCCTTATATGAACTAAATATAGATAAAATAAAAGACAAACTTTACCCTCAAGAAACTTACCTTCTATTTGGACATTTGGGGGATAAGTAAATCCAAGACATATATATATATATATATATTTATAGATAGATAGATAGATAAAGTAATTGTGTAATCACTAGCAATTGGGATAATGAGAAAGCATTCATGAGGTTTTCATAAGTTTTTAAAATGAACTATGAGGGGCTGAAGGGGAGGAGAGAAGGGAGTACATTGAAGACATAGTCCAATGCAAGCATGTAGTATTCAAATAATAAATTCTTTTTAAGCAACTGACCATAACTTTTGTACTATGAACAAAGAAAAGGATAAAATGTCACATTAAGTCAGTCATTTTGGCACCACTCTAAGGTATACTAAGGAATACTAAAGAGAGTAATGTGCAATTAGTCTAGAAAGATAGTCGGGAGATGGATCACGAAATGTATTAAACATTAAATGAAGGATTTCATGTGAATACATATATGTGTCTGTTTTCCTAAAGGAATATGGAGCCACTGAAGTTTCTGGAGCTGTGGAATGACATGGCCAGATGTTGAGATAAAGCTATTTTCTGACTGACTGTGATTTAGAGGATTCAGTTTCTTGATTTGTTTGCTTGCTTTTGTTTTGTTTCTTTAATTTTTTTGTTTTTTAGGAAAATGACTTTTCTTTAGGTGTATCTTGTTGGGGGAAAGCACAGAACAAACACTTTATAACTGTTTAAGGAATGATTATGGGGGCAGTTAGGTGACACAGTGGGTAGAACACTGGTCTTGGAGTCAGGAGAACTTGTCTCAGATACCTCACTCCCCCCCCCCCAACAAAAACGAATAAATACATAGATGGGATAACAAAACCATTTGAGTAATTAAAGAAGGAACATTTCTCCCCATCAGCTATTCTCTTTGCTTCCATAGGAGTTCAGACTCAGAAATGGAGCTCAAGAAAATTAGACATTAGAAAAAAATAGACATTTAAACCTGGAAGAAAAATTGAATCTCATGTCTTCATTTTACAGATGAGGAAACTGAAAATTATAGGAATTAAGTGACATGCCCAGGGTCAAGCAGCTAATTAATATCACAGGCAGGATTTAAATTCAGGGCTTCCTGATTTCACATACAGTATGCTAACTACTGTACCACATTGCCTCTCCACGGTCTTGCCTTCCTTTTCTACATGTAATCCACTGGGACAGAGGAGGTAGAGAAGACTACTCCCCCCCCCCCATTCTCTACAAATCATCAACACTGTTCAGATTGATTTAATCAATATGTCCAAGTAAAAATTCAATTTTTAATGCAGCTAAAATTGGCACAGTGGATAGAGCACTAGTCCTGAATTCAGGAAGAGTTTAAATATGGCCTCAGACACTTGATACTCACTAAATGTGTGACTTTGGGCAAGTCACTCAACCCCATTGCTTTGCAAAAAACAAACATAAAAACAAAAACCAAAGCTTGCCATTTAAATTCAAAAACCCTAGAAGCGATTAGGTGACACAGTCAGAATATCTGAGTTTAAATTTGGACTCCAACATTTACAGACATATTGGATAATTATATAACTTTTATTTGTCTCAGCTTTCTTATCTGTAAAATGAGGATAATAGAACTGACCTCTAAGAGTTACTATGAGGCTCAGATGAGATGATAATTATAGACCTCCGGACAGTATCTGGCACAAAAGAATTTAGACAAATAACTTATATAAAGGTATTTATATATGTGTGTATATGTGTGTGTGTGTGTGTGTAAAGTTATATAAAAATCTAACATAAATGTTAGATTGTATTATTATTTTACATTCTTCATATATTTGGTCTTAAATGCTATCTGGAATATTGATTATTCTTTATCTTTCTGAAAGATAAATACCATCTCCCCCCAGTATCTATAAAATCACTATTCAGAGGATGATGATTTGATAATGTCAGAATTGCATCATATTTACTGAGCCACTGAAACACTTATTTGAATTTTATCAGAATGAAATTCTAGCTGGTCAATTTTCCCTCAATTTCATTAAACTCTCTGAGAGATATCTATAGCAAATTTGTGCTTGGACAAAATACATGGGATGAAGAGAGAAAAGACAAATCTCTCCCATTAGTTCTACCCAGTATTGGCAGTTACTAAGCTGTTCACAATAACTTCTTATTCATTGGCAGTCAGATGTGCTAGGCATTAATTAAATATAGAGAGGGAGTGGAGACTGTTGGATTATGAGTCTTATTCTGAGCTAAGCAGTCAATAACATTCACTGAGTATCAAGGTTCTGCAGAGAATTCTCTCCTAAGCAGAGGCAAGTACCAAAGGAGAAAACAGAACCAGGAGCTAATAATCCACAAAGAGAAACAGACTAAGACATATTTAGAACTCAAGCAATGAGAGGAGACATTCACATTTCGAAATTTAGTAAGAGGAGTTCAAATATCCATTTAGCTTTCCTGTGTAAATGATGGTCACTCAGTCTTATATTAAAGTCTTCCTGCACAGATAATTGTTCCACTTTGAGACAGTTTTAAGTGTTAGGAAGATTTTCTGGCATCATATTTAAGCCTACTTTTTGCCACTTCTATCTACTTCTCTAATTTCTTTCTCTAGATACAAACAGAACAGATCTAATCCTTCTTCCACTGTTTGAACAAAATGATGATCATGATAATATTTTAACTAATATTTCTATATGCTAAGACATTTATAATTATTATCTCAATTGCTCTTCATGACAACATTGGAATTCCCATTTTGAAGATAAGGAAACTGAGGCAGACAGAGGTTAAATGTCTTACATAATGTGATACAATTAATCAGTATTTGAAATCATATTTGAACTCCAGCATCAACACTTTATCCACTACATTCCTTACTACTGTATTTCTGTCTTTTGATAATCATCTACCAATAATAATTATTTAAATGCCCATAACGTGGGTATTTGTGCTCAACACTGGGGACATAGCAAAAGTGGAACAATCCTTGTTTTCAAGAAGTTTATATTCTAAAGGGAAGGAAAGAGGGACAAGAAATAGATAGGTTTGTTCACTGGAAATTCATGAAATTTCAGGTGAAAATGATGAGTCAAGTCAAGCAGCCTAGCTTTGCCTTTTCCTTGCCAGGTCTTTTAACAGCATAGGCACTTTTCATTCAATCATCTGTTTTGAACTGCTGAGCTTTTCTCCAAGCAGATTGCTTCCCAAAAGTCATTTTAGTAGATGCCTCTCTGAGTAGAGGCTGAGAATTGCTTCACTTGCTTTCCCATGTATATCCTCTGTGTTCATGTTTCTTCTGTTTCTGGTCCTTGACTCCATATGTGGACTATGGTATGAACAAGAGGCATGTAAAGCAGGTTCAAGGTGACTTTGGATGAAAAGGCACTAACAGTTGGGGAGTGAGAAAGTTCTTTTGCTGAATGGGGTGCTTAAACAAAATATTTAAGGAAACTATGGCTCCTCCTTCCCAAAAGTCAGGTGGGTGAGCATTTCATATACAGTGGGTAGTCAATGCCAAGGAAGGTTGGCATGTGGATTAAACAGCAATTAAGTCAATGTGGAGGTGAGGAATATGTATATTTGGAGAGGTGGTCTGAGTGAGCTTAAAAGTCAGGCAGATTAGTTTGTATTTGATCCTAGAGATAAGATACAGAATATTGAGTAGATGGGAAAAGAGAGAGAGTGGGAGACAGAGTCAGAGAGAAAGAGATAGAGACATAAAAACAGACATAATAGACACAGACTCAGAGACATGCAGAGAGAGAGAGAAGGACCCAAGTCAGAGGATTAGCAACAACTACAAGTATAGAGGAAGAGATGTAGATGAAAAAAAGAAAAAAATGAATAAGGAGTTTTCAGAAATTTTAGCTTAGGAAAGGACATATATAACATGATTGCTATGAAAGAGTTACTAAAGTTTTGTTATTCTTTTGTTTGATTTTTTATTTATTTCCTTTATTTCCTTTTCTTTTCAGGAGGGAGAACATGGACATGTTCCAATCTAAGTACAATAGTTTCAAAGCTACAGAGGTCAGTTTCAACTGGATATTATAAAAATCAAAACCCTAAAAATTAAAACTGAATGAAAGTAGAATGGGCTACTTAGAGAGGTGATAATTTCTTTCCTAGAAGGTTTTCAAGTAGAGGACCAATAATAATTTGTTAATATGTTAAAGCAGATGTATTGCAGTTCTTTCTTCTATAAATTGTATTAGATGGTCATTTGAGATATGTTCCAATCCCATATTCTGTGACTGAAACTATCTGACCTTCAATCTCAAACTGCCACTTTTGTCCACTAGATTACAGACTTCAAAAAAATTCAATAATAATAATAATTATTATTATTATTATAATGATTGAGTAAGGTTGGGAGATAGGTGATCTCATAAGAAGTATCCTATACAGTTGATTGTAATATAATAACTCTGATTTACTTGACTATTTCCTTGGCTATTATAATCAAGTTCTTGTTGGTAAGGTAATAACAATTTCTTTTGCCTGGATCATAAGTATCTTAACTATTTTTCACTTCCTTTCTGGGTCATTTTTGGTTTTGCTAATTTTGGATTTTTTGCAGCTATTCAAGTACAAAAGTCCAATGTGACAAAGATCCTAATAATTCTATGGTCTCTTATCTTCCACACAGCTCATCTAGTCTCCTGTCTCAAGCTTCCACTTCGACCTACTTGCTTTCAGCCTTGATGATCTTGGCATCCTGCCAGGATTCCCACAGCTTTTACAAACACATTAAAAACACATTAGAATCCCTTCTGTAAATTTGTCCATGCTGGTAATCCCATCTCTACTTAACTCTTTATCCATACCCTTATCTCCTCTCAACTTTATATGCCTCATCTTCCTTATAGTCTCTGAGGAAGTATATTTCAAGTTCCATAATATATAGCATAATGTTGATTGACATCAAAACCACACAACAAAAATACACAACTATATTCTATTTCTCTAGTAATAGTATTGGATCCTGTGTTTACTAAAGGATTTGTTTAAAACTTTTCCTTTCCTGTTTTTAAACTCTCTTTGAACTTACAGTTTGCCTCATAGTCTTGGCAATCTGTAATTCCCTCCCACCCAACCCTAACCCTCTGCTAATTAGTCTTATATCTGTATAAGAGATTTCTCTTCTGTAACTCCTGTTGCCTGGAACAGTCTCCTTATTACTCTCCATCTCATTAGCTCTCCATTTCAAAGCTCAGCTGAAAGTAGAATGCTTCTCCCTTGCCTAGCTTTTATTTTCTCTCTTCCTCTCATTTTCCCTTTCCTTTTAATACAATTACAGAGGTAAATATAATTGATCCAGTGGAAACCTCTTTATAATGCATATCTCAGAGACTAATGATGCATCATAGCTGAAAGTGGTAAATATGGTCTGTCTGGGTGAGTTGGACAGTCTCTGAAAGATAATTGTTTTGTAAGGGAAATTGGTATAACTTGATTTCACTCTATTTGATGGCACAAAATGGTTGGGAAAACATTTCCCCCCCTAAAGAAAATTATCCTGCTGAATGTGGAGGTAAAAGAGCTTCAAGACATTTTAAAAAGAGAGTTTCTTCTTGCCAAATTTCTTTTCCCTACTCTGCTTTCTAATCTTTGCCTATATCCATTCTCCTTCTAATATTGTAGAACCTACAAACACTAGTGAAGTCCTTAAAATGTCTTCATGTTGCTGGGGAAGTTGTTCACAAAATACTTATATGTGTGTATATGTTTATACATATGTGTGGATATATACATTGCACAATACATACATGTTTACATATACACATATGCACATTTCCTGTCACATAGAATTTTAGCCCAACCTTATAGGTGGAAAATACAGTAGAAGACAAAGGTAGTATAACATTTTGAACATGAGCATCACCTCAAGCTCCAGGAGGCAGAACTCCGTTTTGTTAATGAGCCACATATTCTGGAATGATGGAATGAACATCAGGATTGCCAAATGAAAGGATTTCATAATGATGATAAACTTCATTTGAAGAGAAGTTTAAAGTTTTGAAAAGTGCTTTGTAGAGTATGGATTGTAACACAATTATCCTCATTTCACAGATAACAAGACTGAGGCTCTTGAGTCAGAGACCCAAGGCCACATAGCTAGTAAATTTTTAAGGTATGATTCAATTCTAAACTCTTGACTCCCAAGCCAGAATGCCTTCCAATATATATCACAATGACTGATAAAAGCAACCACAAAGCTGGGAAGATATCTCATAAACCATAGAGAAAAATATACAGCAGCCCACAGACCAATGGAATAATTCAGATTGATATAGTTACAGTCAAACATATTGTTCTTGTGCTCTATGACGAAGGGCGTATTAAGTGAGATTGAAAGTGTGATTTTTTCCAGGGGGACATTTCAGTTGAAAATCCTCACTTCTATTCTAGATATTAATGGAACAGTTTCAACTTGTGGATCACCCTGAGTTAAAATTTTTAACAGATGCAACAGTGAGTCTAGCATAGAGGAACAGGAGGCACTCAATGTCCAGGAGTTGTTTTGGAAACTGTTAGGTTACAGTCTCAGGTCTGAGAGGAAGGAGGAAATAGATTATTAGACTCCAAATATACCTAAAGAGAATATAGTCATACTTATTCTACAATGGTTATGTCTGAAAGACCAAGACTTACTATAAACATAAATATGAGTTTCTGGATCATCTTCAATATTTTGTTCAAGTCCTATTTAGTTGGAAAATAGACAAATAAAATCAACCATAAAAAGTTATATCAATCGTTTATACATACTTTAAAGCAATGCCATTTGCTATCCAAGTACACTGACTTTGAAATTTGCCAAGAATATGTGACATATGAATGTAAAGCAAAAATAGTAAGCATTAATATCATAGAACCTAGATTCTGTTACTTATTACATCAGCACATCACTTCATATCTATGGGTGTCACTTTCCTCATCTGTAAACTGGGGAGGGCTTTAGATTATATTATCAATTAATCAATCAATCAACAAACATTTATTAAGCACCTCTTCTGTGTCTGGCTCTATGTTAGGATCTGAGCTAGGAAGACAAAAATTAAGTAGTCTCTGCACTCAGAAAGATTATATCTTGATAGTGAGAGCATATACACACATGCATTATATATTATATATATATACAATATATATGCATATATATATGTATAAACACATATCAAATGTATATTAAATAAACAATATTGGGTGGTGGGGTTTGGTACAAGCATCTGGGGAAGAATGGGGAGAAATGAGGAAGGTGTCATGTTGAAAGTAGCTAGACTTTGAGCTAGGCTTCATAGGAAACTAATGATGCTCTCTTAGGAAGACTTCCAGCTATAGTATTCTCTCTGTCCATGAATACCTAAGTAGCTGCAGCAAATGAGGAGAGATGTGGTAACAATAACCAGAGTAAAGAGGGAAAGCTCACTGAGTTCCCCCAAGTATTATTTTAAATTATGCTACTTAACCATAAGCTTCCAGGAAACAATGGTGGCTGGATACCAAATTTTCTTGGCACTGACCACATGATAGGACATCAATAGGTACTTATTGAATGTGTGATAGATGGAATAGCTCATTATGCAGCATGCCAAAAGCAGGGTGCTTCTTTCATTAAAAGTGATAAGATATATCTATCTATCTATCTATCTATCTATCTAAGAGCAAACTAATTATAAAATATATATCCTATTGCAAAAATTCTGAATTTTTCTAATTTTAATTCTGATTCTAAAATTCTAAATTCTAAATCTAAAAGTAAAAATCCCTATAACAATAGAATGATTTTAATGACAGTAAGGTACTAGCTATTTATTTAGCAAGTTATTTCATCTTTTTTTCTTGGTTTCCTCAGTGAAATTAGGATGTTGATTGATAATATCTTAGGTCAGCTGATCAATAAGGATTTTAGAAGCTTATAATCATAGATATGGTCATTGTCATTCATTCATAAAATATTTATTAAGTAGCTTGCTCTGTAAGGAAATCAGTGTTAAGTGCTAGAGAAAATGCATATTATAAATTAAATTGTAGAGAGGTTACAGTCTATTGAGCAAACTTATAATACACAATACTACATGATAATTGCTTCAAAGATCATTAACAGCAGGGATGAGTTAGGGAAATCAAGAAGGATGTGGCACTCATATTGTAATCTACTAGGCAAAGGGTGGAGTTGGGAGTAGGTTCTAGTTAAGAGAAACAGCATGAGAAAAGGCAGAGAAAGAGTACAGTATAGGTTTGGTAGTAGAAGTATAATAATGGTGGGATCTGAAATTTATTTGGAATCAAGTAATACAATATTTTTTTTAGGTTTTTGCAAGGCAAATGGGGTTAAGTGGCTTGCCCAAGGCCACACAGCTAGGTAATTATTAAGTGTCTGAGACCAGATTTGAACCCAGGTACTCCTGACTCCAAGGTCAGTGCTTTATCCACTATGCCACCTAGCTGCCCCCAAGTAATACAATATTACATAAAACCAGCAAGATAGGACAGTGTTGTATTGTGGAAGGTCTTGAATGTTAATCAAATGAGCACGAAGTTAATTTACAATTACTGGTAGGCAGCAAAATCACTGAAGACTTTTGAGCAGAGATGTAACGAAAAAGCAAATTTATGTTTAAGACAGTAATATTATGAATATACTTTGCACTATGAACACAGTGTGAATTTTAGAGAATAAACTGTAGATATTAGAGTGGAAGTAAGAATGGCCTATTAGAATCCTATTAATAGTCTATTAATTTGCTGATTGGGTAGTAATAAATAATAGAATGGTGAAAGAAGTTGGCAAATTTAAATGTAATGCAATGTGAGGTCCCTCAAAGATTTCCCAACTTTCCTAATCAACCAGCATTATTTTCTTCATGAATTAAAATTTAAGAAGCTAATAAATCATTAGACTAATACAGTATACCAATTATAATAGCGAATCACTGGCAAAAATGTTTTCACTGATCTAGACCTCCTTCTTCTTAAACAATCAGTTTTTGAGGCCCCTGTATGAGGAATTCTTTCTCACTGATCTATTTTCTGATTCTGATTTTTTTTCAAAATACCAATGTAAAAGCACAAGGAACTCTGCCATGTAAGCCCAGAAGCCCAAAGAACTTTTTAAAAAATTCTTATTTTGAGCAAATATAGATTTCCAGAGTTCTTGAGTCTTGGGTCCCCACTATCTCCATATCAAAGCTAAAGGTTTCTAACCTCAAATTTTAGAAAAACATTATATATTAAATGCTTATATGTATAATGCTCCTTGGGTAGCTGAACTCTGCTTACTGCCCTTGAGGAGGCCTCCTTTGTGAATAATTCTTTTACTATCCATACAGATCATATTAAATCCTTTTCATTATATCAGTGCTTTTCCCTATGACTTTGGTCCAGACTGTTTCTCCTTTGTATCCAGACCCGGAGCCTCAAAACCCATTAATCATTTTAATTTGCCAACTGGGAAACAGCATCTCAGTGAGTGGTCTGAGAGTTTCCGATGTACAATGATTATCCAATGGAGGCTGGAGGAAACCTTTTAGTCTCCTCTGTGCAGAACTTTTTTTTTCAAACATTATTCCATTGTACTATAGACGATGCTATAGGGAACAATCCTAAGTTGGCAGAGAATGGATGAGATGACCTTAATAGAGCTTTTTTCATCTCTAATGTCTATGACTCTTTAATTCCGTTATCCTTCAGGCATGAGAAGAGCTTTTCATCATTACCCCTAAACTGTCTAGCCATCAAAATTAGCTGAAACCAACCTTACAAGATGGGCTTGACTTTCCTGCTTAGTCCTAGCTCCTGCTTCATGTTACTAGCTGCCTTTATTGATGGACCCTGACAGTCCTGCTATGGTACCTTTGAAGTCTCCTTTCAGAATCTTTTGTGAAGCCCCATGAAATGTCTCCTTCCCAGACAGATGTAAAAACACCCTTGCCCTTTTCTATGACAGGTACATTTCTAATGCTAAGCGCCGCTGCACATTCATCTGGGTTAATTCCAGAGACAGAAACTAAATACTCATATGTATAATGTATCTGTAATGGAATTCTGATGTTTGAGTTTACCTGCTTTGTGAATGTTTTTGGACTTGAATAAGTAGAGCTCTCAAAAAACATTCCTGGATGACATCCTCTATGAATCAATAGAAGACATTTGCCAGAGGAGAAACATTTGATAGAGGTGGAAACTATGAAAATAAGGAGGTGTAGGAAAGTTTGTTTTGGTTAAATTTACACAAGCAACAATTCATAAATAAGTTCTGAGCAGGTATAAACTTTTTATATATGCACACATATGTGTACATCTGTCTATATTATACAAACATATGCAGGGATAGAGGTGTGTGTTTTCATTGGTGAAAGGATCTCCAAGGTAAGGTGAGGAAACCCCCAACATCAGTGAAGGTCAGCACTTTCTCTGCAACTTAGAATCTTAAAGGATTTGTTTATTTTCCTAGAATATTGAGAAAGTGACTTGACAAGAATATGACTATCAGTGTGTGTCCAAGGCAGGTATTGAAATCAGGTCTTCCAGGTCTTCAAGCTGACTTTTAATTAAGTGGGCCATGGTGCTTCCCCAACCCTCTCTGATCTTCTCTCAATCTCTGGCTTTGTCTCTGTCTCTGTTTCACTCTCTATCTTCCTGTCTCTCTGTCCCTGTCCCTGTCTCTGTCTCTCTCTCTCTGTCTCTGTCTCTGTCTCTGTCTCTGTCTCTGTCTCTGTCTCTTCCTCTGTCTCTGTATGTGTGTGTGTGTGTGTGTGTGTGTCTGTCTGTCTGTCTGTCTCTCCCTCTCTCCCTTCCCCCTCCCATATGAAAGCTCTAACTTTATGTTTTTCCAACTCTGTCCTGAAACCTTGAGTATTTCCTTTTGGACAAAGTTTCCTATTTCTTGTCTCACAATAGCAACTCCACTGGACCTGTCTTTCCCAGTTTAAAAATGATTATTATTTTATAAATAACAAAAAAAGTAGTTACAAACTATTTACAAGAATGATAGAACAATTAAAGATTTAAACACAAAATACCACAAATACAGAATTTTGAAAGCTGCCTTTATTAGATTCCCTTTGGATTTTCCTAAGCACCTCTCAATATATACTGAACTTTTTGTCTAATCTCAATGAAGTCAATATTCTTCATTCGTGAGGCAGAACTGATTTTATTCTTTTGATGATGTAAAAAGTTTCCAGTCTTCCTAGCTCCCTCTTTTTGCCCTTCTTTCTCCTCCACCCTCTTCTCCATCCTTTCCTTCCCCCCAGAAAATGTCTCCATAGCAATATTATAGAGGGTGAATAGAGCACCAGATCAGGAATCAGGAGGACATGAGTTCAAATCTGTGATCTTGACATTTACTAGTGTGAAGAATGTAGGGTATTGGTCTTTCAGGGTGTGGAGGGGGGAATTCTTAGGGAATCCATTGCCATTCATTATAAGGAAAACCCAAAACCAGTTCTCAAGCAGTCAAGAGTAACCTAGAGATCTTGACTTAATGCAACTGAGTTTGAACAATTAGGTAAATGAATCTTAACTCACATACCCCCTGTGACAATTGGGGGGATCATATTAGGGGCACATTATAGAATGGGTGTACCTCTTAGATTGTAACTCAAACTCTGAGAGCCTATGCAAATCCAAGAGGGAGGGGAAAGAGTTTCTGAAGACTATAAATTACCTGATGTTCCAAGGCCACCATGTACCTCACGCCAGGCGAGATAATGTATCTTGCAAGGTTTGTGAATAAAATCTGCAATTTTCTCTCGGTTTTTCTTTCATTCATTTGTAACACTAGTTGTATGACTTTGGGCAAGTAACTTAACCCTGATGGCTTCATATCTAAGGCCATCTCCATTCATCCTGATTTATATCTGGCCACTGAAACCAAATGGCTCTGGAGGAGAAAATGAGGCTGGTGACTTATTAAGGCACCCCCTCACTCAAAGTCAATTCACTTGCATGTCATGGTATTACCTCCCATGTCATTATCTTCTTCGTGAATGAAGAACAATCATCATCATCATCATCATCATCATTATCATCATCATGGCAATGCTGAGGACTTAAAGTCTTGGAGTCACTTATTGCACTTGGTTATACAGACAGGGTGTGTCAGAAGCAGGATATGAATTAAGGTCTGACTGATTCCAAAGTCAGCCTTTTTATCTACTCTGCCATATTGCCTCTCCTATGTCTTCTTTCTGATAAGCAAATCTAAAGTCAAAGGAGAATAGGATCATAGATCTAGAGCTGGAAGGGGCTTTAGCCTGAGGACCAGGGAGATTAAGTATTTTTGCCAAGAATAACACAGGTAGAAAAGATCAAAGGTAAGAATTGAATGAGGTCCATTGAATCAAAACTACAAATAATTCTATACTCACTTCAGTTTAATATGCATATAATACCTGGAAATTCAAACAATTGGACATATTCACAATATAGCCAGATTTGCTTATTCAGTTCCCACTTGGTTTAACAAGTGTTTTAAATAGATTGCTGGATTTATTAGGGATTACCCTCCAGAATTGCCACAGGGTTATCAGGTAGAAATTCTAAGTAGGAAATATGCTTCAAGCCCTGCCCTTCTGATTTAATGGGGAGTGGGGGGATGTACCTTAATCAATTCACTTGCTTCACAGTTTAGTTGAATTTCTTTACCTCAATTGTACCCCTAAGAAACTGTGGGGGAGAAAAATGAAAGCTGTTAAAATAATTTCAATACCTTCTAAAAAAATGTCAAGTTTTGCAATTGTGAGGTTGATTAGTCAGACCTCTGTTAGCATTCATGTTATCAACTAGTTCTCATAAAAATAAGGGGATCAATTAAAGACATATGTGATTGTCATACTAAAGCATCATGGACAAAAAATGACACCTACTATACCAGAAAAGAGGAAATACTGACAGTGCAAAAAAAAAAAAAGGAAAGTTGGGAAACTTGAAAGAATGAAAATGTGAACCAAAAATAGAAAGACAAGAAAAAAGACATGAATGTTGTAGGTGAATAGAAATATTTTTTCAAAAATCCCTTTAGACACCCCCCCCAAAAAAGATCTCAGATGACTTCAATAATTCCACAGTCAATATGTCAATATATTAAAGGCCTCTATGTTTACTGATGTGGAAACTTTAAAAGTGTAAGTTATCTCCACTAATGCCAAACTTCAGTAAATAACAATTAATCAACACAAAAAATAATGTAACATACAACAATTAATTGTTAAGGCTTAGAAGTTTATTTAAGGAATCTATCTTGAGACTCTCATGGAAAGAAAATATGATCTTTAAACTATATCATATTCATTTTATCTATAATTAACAGATATAGGGGAAGGAAATGTTGAAAGCCTTGTTTTTTACCATATATTTTAAACTTAAAAAGATAAATGAAATGTAGGAACAGAACTCTTATAAAAAAGAAAGCCTATTGTCTTAGGGATAGGGCAAATGAGTCAAGGAGAAAGAAAATTTGAAACTTGAAAAAAGTTTTGAATAAACGCTAAAATTTTTCTTTGCATATAGCTGGGGTAAAATAAATTTTTTTTAAATTTTTTAAGTGAGAAACTGATGCCAAGGGAGACAAAGAGATTTGTCAAAAATGATACTAGGTAGAAATGACAAAGTTTGGGTATAAAGACAGCTTATGTGATTTTAAATCCATTGACTTTCCTAGTTATAATTAGCTTAAATTCTGAATTAGCAAACAATTACTTTGCTAATTTGACTGATTTGATTTATCATTTGATAATCAATTGAGCATATGTTTATCTATGTTGATACATGTCCTCAAATCAATAATTTAAATTTTTACTTTATGTTTGCTAAGATTTTACAGCTGGTAAATTGGTAAAATAGGATCATATTGTGCCCCAACACAATCCAAGGAGAAAGGTATTCTGGAAGCATGATACTGAGGAAAGCTGCTGAATTTGCAGTGTAATGATTTTAATTCACATTCTGGTGACCTTGGTCATATCATTTAACTTCTCACTTTTAGTTTCCAAATGCTATATGACCTGTTAGGTCCCTTTTGGTCCTAAGTCTATGATCCTAAGAACCTATGATCCTAAGCATTTGGGTGACTATATTTTTGAAGATTCTCATCTAATGTCTATTGAAGCTTTTTATTCTGAAAAGGTAAGGAAATAATAAATAGCAGTCCCCTAGATTTTTAAAGACCATTAATACGAAAGAGAATTAATAAAAATGTGGCACATTTTCTGAAAAAGAAATGCATTCAAGCTCTCAGGTAATCAACATCAAAAACATTGGACCTGATTTAAGAGAAACAATTTTTTTACTGTTGTTTACCTTTTATTTATATTTTTGGAATTATAAAGATTTTAATTTGAGTTTTACAATTTTTCCCCTAATCTTATGTCCCTCCCCCCACCCCACACAGAAGGCAATTTGCCAGTCCTCACATTGTTTCCATGGTATATATTGATCTAAATTGAATGTGATGAGAGAGAAATCATATCCTTAAGGAAGAAATATAAAGTATAAGAGATAACAAGATCAGACAATAAGATATCAATTTTTTTTCCCTAAATTAAAGGTAATAATCTTTCATCTTTGTTCAAACTCCACAGTTGTTTCTCTGGATAGAGATGGTATTCTTCATCGCAGACAGCCCCAAATTGTCCTTGATTGTTGCACTGATGGAATGAGTGAGTCCATCAAGTTTGATCATCGCCCCCATGTTGCTGTTAGGGTGTACAATGTTTTGCTGGTTCTGCTCTACTCATTCAGCATCAGTTCATGCAAATCCCTCCAGGCTTCCCTGAATTCCCATCTCTCCTGGTTTCTAATAGAACAATAGTGTTCCATGACACATATACCACAGTTTGTTGAGCTATTCCCCAGTTGAAGGACATTTACTTTATTTCCAATTCTTTGCCTCCACACAGGGCTGTTATGAATATTTTTGTACAAATACTGTTTTTACCCTTTTTAAAAGAAACTATTTATTTATTTGTTTTAGGTTTTTGCAAGGAAAATGGGGTTAAGTGGCTTTCCCAAGGCCACACAGCTAGGTAATTATTAAATGTCTGAGGCCAGATTTGAACTCAGGTACTCCTGACTCCAGGGCCGATGCTCTATCCATTGCACCACCTAACCGCCCCTAAGAGAAACAATTTATCCTGAAAATAGCTTGTTTATTCATAACTTTTTGTGTTGTCTTCCATTTAGGACTCTGAGCTCCTCTAAATCAGATGCTATTTTCCATACCTAGCACTATGGTTTCTGACAACAACAAACACTTAATAAATGTCTGTTGACTCAGAGACTGACTGTGTAGGCATGAAGACATTATGTAAAATCTCTATGTTTCAGTTCCCTCATTATAAAGCCGAAGGTAATTTGACCAGTAAAGCCTACCTTACTGGGGTGTTAAAAGGGACAATTGGAAAAATGGATGGACAGTTCTTTTTACCAAATTTATAATGTTATTTAAAGTAAATTAATATTAGTTCACTTAACAGGAGAGATTTCCTCACAGTAAACAGTAAACATATAAATCTATTTTCTAGTGCTTGTCTTTCTCCCTAGGCCATGGCTACGTGGTACAACTAACAGTCAGGAAGATCAGAGCTCAAATACATCATGTTTCTTATTTATAAAATGGAGATCTACGTTGTGGGATCAAATGAAATAATATATGAAAAGTACTCTACAAATCTTGAGGTTCTCTTAAGTGACTATTATGTTCTCTCAGGCATCCTACTTTTGAAATAGAACCAAGAATCATTCTGACTACCTTTAATTTCAGAACATGACTTAGAAATTTGCATCAGAGATCTTTTAGCTCATATATCATAACTGAGTCAGGGAGGAAATAGATTTTGAAGGTGGTAGTATATTATATTATCAAGTAGACATATATTAAGCTCTGCTTGAAGACTCAACACCAGGTCAGAATGCACAGCTGAGGAGTTCCAATTCTGTATTTGTTTTGACACAGTTTTCCTCAATATAATCCTAAATTCCCTCACCCAGAGAGCAATCTCCAATCATGCTAATTACAACTCAGACTATTATTCTCTCACCCTCAATCTTATTCCAAATTCAATCAGCAAAGCTTTTCTTCCATAGTGAGTTGATCACCACTCAGGCAAAATTCTTTGATCACTTCCTACCCATTCCCTTGTTTTTAACAAGAATATTATTAGCACCTGAAAATAATCCCTTGATGGTTTTATAAATTAACACAGTCCAGTTTCCTTTTCAAAGGATTCTAGCCAAGTTATAGTCATAATCAGTGTTTGCTCAGTTATACAGCAGTGAGATATCCATCAGTTCAGAGGGAATGACATGAGTGAATTTCAGTGAAATAATATTTACTGAACAGTTATTACTTGCACTGAATTGTGCTACTTGCCATGGGAGATTCAAAAGGAGACATTACTGTAGTTACATCCTCACACCATAAAATTAATCTCTTACTCTTCATGAAGAATCACATGAACAAAATGATTATATAACCAAACACAGCAGAATATGAATTAGATAATAAATGCCATACAGACAGAAAATACAATTCAGAGGTAGAAGAGATTATTATAGAGTGAAAAAAATCAAGAGATGTTCCATAGAGTGGCTAAATTCTATTTTTATCCTTCTTAGCAAATACACACTATAAAGGTCCCAGTTTTCTCATAGTCAAACTGGAGGAATACTGCGTGTTTCAGAATTTGTTCTTCAGGAGGAACTTTTGTGCAGTGTATGATTTAAGGTCATCACTGTTTTCTGTACCTAAAACCTCTTCTTGCAGCACAGTCCAAATCATCAGACTTTCCCCAGGCATCCAGAGATCACAGGCTAATAGAAGTCCAGACAACAAGAGTTCAGAGACTTGTAATACTCACCCGACTTTCTTTCTCTCTTCCAAAAATGCTTATGCATAATGGGTCAGCCTGAACTCCTAACCAGGGAATTCAAGTCTCCCTATTTTTGATCTATTAATCATAATACTAGTCTTGGAATAGTAGAGAATGGTGATAATAGGTTTATATACACTTCAAGATTAACAAAACATTTTATATGAATTCTCTCATGTGGGTCTTACAATAGCCTCCTGTGGTACTTACTATAGCTGCTATTCATGCCACTTAACAAATGAGGAAATTGAAGTTCAGGGAATTGTAATTTGCCCATGAAAATATAACTAATAGACCTTAAAGACAGGATGCCCACCTAGGTCTTCTCCAATCATGTTATACTGTCTCTCCTTATTATGGTATGGATGGCTATTATTCAGGTAGACTCCCATTGCCACAGTATATAAATGAGACAAAGTCAGTTTTTTTCCTTTAGTTTCATAGAAATCTTATTGTCCATTCAATAGTCAAATGCATGACAGCAATGTATAATGAAAAACCTACAGGATTGTGCTCAAGAACATGGATTCAAATGATGATTGCTTTACTAATTTGTGATTCCTACTGGTTTATACTACCTCAAGAAACAATCTCATTAATTTTTCCTTTAATTGTTTATAACCATGATAATAAACTTGTCTTCATGTGAGAGGTTGTATGACACACTACAAAATGATATTGGGGCTTAGATCATAGCTGTTTACCTATATGACCTTGAGCAAGTCATTACACTCCTTGAAATTTTTTTTAATCAGTCATTTTCATCTATTATTTCATCTATCTAGTGAGATGATTTAGCTGTTCATCTAGATCTTCCAAACTAACATGTTATTATGTTAATTTAATTGTATCCAAACTTAAATAATATATGAAAGTACATTAGGAGTGTGGAATTAAAAGTGAGATTATCTAGAACATTTCTCATTTAACAGATGAAGAAATATGAGCAGAGATATCAAATCATTACAAAAAACCTTTATTACATCTCTGTGTTATAAAGTGAAGTCAGAAATATAAATTGTAACATAGATATGAGGAAAAATTCTAGGTCTCCAGCATCCTCCTCTTAAATTGGCAATAATGTAATATGATTTTAGATTTATACCTAGGATCTTTACTGTTCTTTAAGGTTTATAAAGTGTTTTAGAAATATTATCTAATTTTATTTTCACCAAAATCTTGAAAGGCAAGGGCTATTATTATTCCTATTATATAAATAAAGAATCAGAATCAGAATTGGAATCTTGAATTTTGACAATGAGATTAAAGGACCCTTTTAGTCACCATAACCAATTACATTCTCAGAGTCACACAGCTAGTAAAAGTCTAAGACTGGTTTTGGATATTTTCTGGTAGCAAAATGTTCAGGATTTTTTAATGTACTTTTTAAAAATATATTTATTTTCATCCACATGCATATACATATTTTAAGTTACAAAATTCCCCTCCATCCCCATCCCATCAGCAGCAGTCAGGTTAGCATTTTACATACATATTTGTGATAAACATGTTTACATATTAGTTATTTTCAGTATGAGGAATTAGGATTAACAGAAAGAGTTACATAAGAGATAATTTTTATAAAGTTTTTGTCAGATTCTGAAGGTTGAGGTTTTATGTATGTGCGTGTGTGTGTGTGTCTGTGTGTGTTTCGTTTGGTTTTATTTTTCTTCCTCTGGATGGGGATGACGTAGTTCATAGCCAGTCTACTACAGTTGTCCTAGCTCTCTGAACTGTTGAGAGTAGCTGCTTTCATGAAGGTTGCTCATCTCACAATGCTGTTGTTAATGTGTATTCTACTCCCTTCTCTCAGCATCAGATTCTGTAAGTCATTCCATGCTTCTCCAGAGTCCTACCATTTTGGGTTCCTAAGTCTGCTTTTGAACTCAGGTCTTCCTGACTCCAGATCTACTATTCTATCCACTGTACCACTTAGCTGGTTATTGTTTTCTGATCTCAGATACTTAGTAACTGTGTAACCCTGGGCAAATCACTTAAGCTTGATTTGTATCTGTTTTCTCTTCTAAAAAGGATGATAATAATAGTGCATACCTCACAGGGTTGTGAGAACCAAGTGAAATAATATTTATAGAATGCATTGCAAACCTTTAAAGACTGCTTAAATATGTACAAGTAATGTAAGCCAAGATTAGTTCATTTCAATGGCATTTATACTTTAATATTCTCCTAATACTTCGAAAGGAAAAAAGAACTCAAGAAGCAATTAATTCAGACATGCTGAAGAAACATTTAAGTGTAAACCAGAAAAGAGCTTTAATAATAATAGCTAACATTTATTACAGTTGACAAAGTGTTTTACAAGTATAACTTCATTTGATTTATTATTTAAGTAAATATTTACCTAAGAATGAATTAAAGTGTATAAAAAGTATTTTGAGCCCTCAGAGTGTATTTACATCATTCAGTTACTGCTAGTGAATGATGAACTTAACCTTATGTTTCTATTTGAAGAGTATATTGTTTAGGTTGTATCAGCCATGGAATAATGAAAGAACATTCTTAATAAATTTCCATAACCACTCAAAGTACTAGCCATACAAATGAAAAAAAAAACATAATGAATAATAAATGAGTGCTATTCAGAATATGATACAAATTTGGAGAGGCAGTTCTTTGCATGTGGTTGTCATATACAGGTGTTGCTGATAAATAACTAACAGG
The DNA here is from genome assembly GCF_037893015.1 of Macrotis lagotis. Taxonomy (NCBI): domain Eukaryota; kingdom Metazoa; phylum Chordata; class Mammalia; order Peramelemorphia; family Peramelidae; genus Macrotis; species Macrotis lagotis. The sequence goes on along the minus strand of NC_133658.1, from coordinate 768,687,075 downwards.
GTTTAGAAGTTAGTAAAGCAGATTAAATTGCATTTTAGAACTCATGCACCACTTTCAATGATCCCAAACTTTCTCTAACACAAAACTCTCTTTTTAGCATCAATATTCACCTGACAGTGGTATATTTATTAAAATTTGGAAACCACATTAACTAATAATCATTACAATTGAAAATGAGCCAAAGAATAATATAAAGATATTGGTATATGAATAGGTTAATTCCTTTTACCAATAATTATTTGCAAACAAGAAATAACAATAATAATAGTTGTGTTAACTAAATGTTAACTAACATAATAATGGTGATAAAATGTTAAGTATTTATATGATATTTAAAATTTTGCAAAATATTTAAGTCGTTTTCTCCTTTGATCCTCACTATGGCCCTTGGATTTCCCATGATAATTACATGAGGTTCTAGAAGATTATGTCAGAAGAAACTTTTTCAGCTTCTATCATTCCATAAAGATCTTGAGTGTATTTCTGGAAACAGACTGAATTTTCTGTTGTTAGACCACATTAACTAAATATGGATAGATGGTCAGTACCTGATAAATTCATTGGTCATGGCAACAGTGAAAAAATGAATATATTGAAAGCACCAAATTCCTACTCAGTATGATGCTGAAAATGAAAACATTGGCCATGATTATCATCAATTCCTAGACAATTTTAGCAATGAGATTAAAGGACCCTTTTAGTCACCATAATCAATTAAGATTTTATTTTTCGTACCGTCCAGAAAGAAATGGCAGTCTAGGAAAATACTTAAACACTGGTTTAGATGACAAAATTATTTAGAAAGCAGTATTTTAGAATGATGGAAAATTTTGGACAATGTCAAATTTTGAAATAGGAAAAAATAGTGAAAAAATACACAAAAAAAACTGTGGTAAACTCAAGGGAGGTATATCAGCCAAAACTACTAAATACAAGATAAAACAATTTTATTAATTTTTATAATGATTTATTTTTATAGTCAGAGAGAGGACATATATTTACATCATAACCTCTAAGTTCTTTATGAAATTTATAAAGTAATATAAAAGGAACTTATGGAGATGAAGTCAGAAAGAAATCAAACAAAGGGATACAATCTTTGAAAAGTTAAATGTGATAGGCCTCTAGAGAAAATTGAATGGAATAGAAAGTTTAAATTTTTCTCAGCTATGCATAGTATTTTTTTGAGACAATCAACATTAAGTGACTTTCTCAGGGTCACATAGCTAATAAGAGTCTGAAAACAGATTTTTAACTAAGGTCCTCTTGACTCTAGGGCTCAAGATAATATGATAATACCAAACCTTCTAAGTACAGTGAGATGACAACAGAGTAAGGAACATATCTCATCTGGGCAAGGGAAAGGCTGGACCAATGAATGCCAATAATTCTATGATTCATTGTAACAACCATGAAAGTGCAACTCAAGCAGTGTCTGAAGAAAAATGAAGGAAGAGCAAAGCATTCAAGCATCAAAGGGGATTGGAAGAGGGAGAAATATGCCTCTGTGAATAAAGACATATCAGGAGAAAAGGAATTTATTTCATGTTGTTCATTCAAAAACTCTTCCCTTTAGCCACAAGTCAGAGCAGTCAAGGTTAATTAGTGTGTAGATTAATGAAAGTTGACTCCATATTACTCTCCACCCTCAGAAGCCATAAAAGTCTGAAATTTTGAAAAATTCATTTATTCATTCTCTCATTCATTCACTCCATTCATTCATACATCAATTTCCATAAAAGTAAAAACAATAACCAGGATAGTGACTTGAGAAAGGCTTCTACTCTTCCTAACCAAAGAAGGAAAAATCAGCTATGCTATGAAATTTATTAGGTGAGAAGAGACTTGCTGGGTTTTCAGGCAAGTTGCTACTCCTCAGATTTTGGCCATCTTTCCCCCATAATATCATGAGAGTCTGATTAGGATATTCTTTAGTATATTGACTTTTTTACAGCCAGCTGACAAGACAAGATACTTGCCAGTAAGTAAAGCTAGAAATGGGCGTCTTGCTTCTCAGACCATGGGGAACTAAGATTTGACCTTCAATCTAAAGACGAGTCAAAAGAAATATCAGTTTAAAAATGGCATCATTGGGAGACTCTGTTTAGGAAATAAAACATTTTTTTTTAATTTTTCTTTTGAAAGTGTAACTTTCTGAAACAAAATCAATGTTTCCCTTTCATTCAGCCTATGCAAGTGGAAAATTGAATATGTTCCAGTGGGAACTTGAAATTCATAGAAGAGCATAAATAAATGCAGACTCTCCTTTGGTTGCAATTTTGTCTTTATTATGAACTTTATTCTTCTTTAAAGTAGTGCCAATATATTTGAAATTTTGTCTTATTTTAGAGGTGATTTAAGATTTAAAGACTTCTTAACTGGACAGAAATTATATTTCATTTTTTGACATTATCACTATGAGTATATCATAAAAATATCAATACCAGTATCATCATCAAGATTACCACTTAATTAAAATCCAAGATCCCTGAGCAATAGCTGATTTTTATCTCTGCCTGGGAACTTAGCTGATCTCAAATAGACTGGTTTTAAAATGAAACCACCTCCCAGAAGAGCTACATTCCAAGCAGGGCAGGCTACTATTGAACCTACATTTTAGGAAAAAAATATTTTTTATTGTTTTTATTCTAAAATAAACTACTGAGGAGTTTAAACTGGCACTTTATTTGAGATGTTCCTTTAAAATAAATCTCTTCTGACGGAGATTTATAGGTTGGACTGCAATACATTTTAACCCTACAGTTGGGTTATTTTCATGCTATTTTGGATGTTTCTAAATTTTTTTGAGTGTCAAACCACATAAATTTCAAATGTCCCTTTAAGCCATTTAGACATTTTTCTCATTACTGATGATGAGTTAAAATCATTTTTGGAGGCAGTGTTATATGGGCTTATCTATCTCATTTACCCCAGATATGAGTTTGTTACATTGCCATTTTTTATAGGCAATAATGCAGCTGTGCTAGACATTTGCCAATTGTTACTCTCTGTCTTCTCACTCTCTTTTTTAATCTTGTGTGCAAGAGATGATTGTGATTTAACACTCCAGCACTCTTGAAACAATTCCTGTTGCCCAGAAAGCACACCAAAAAATGAATGCCCAAACTTTCTCCCAACCTTCTCCCACACTTCTTTTTCCTTTAGAGCATTTTGAAATTCCTCATTGGATGTCCTATCATACCTTTACAGTGTGGTAGTAGAGAGGGCTTCATACCTTAAGAGGACTCATTCATACAGTTGACTTATTTAACACTCCCCAAGCAGAAGAGGCAGAATGGTGGGTTTGGCAATATCACTCTGAAAAGGAGTAATTCCCTATTTTCTAAGGGAACATATTTCTCCAGTTCATAAGTTTAATGGGTTATGACAAATGGAAAGGTTAATAAATATTAATTTTGCTTTCCAAATGAGACAACTGAAATTCAAATCTTTCTCTAAAATATTAGAACTACTATTTTAATGTTAATGATGCAAAAGTTAGAGATTAAGTTGGAAATAGCCTAAATTGTATCACAGATCTGTATTCAGATTTCCTCCCTTATTCTCTTGTTATTTATCTCTCAATCAATAAGGATTTATTAAAAACTACCAATATTAGAACTTGATAGTTACAAATATATAATATGTATACACACATATATAAAATACATAAGTATATACATACCTTTACATGTATGTGCTTATATATTCAGTTAGTACTGTACTTAATGCATATGTGTCTATTGAGAGCAGGAAATACCTTTTTTTCACATTTTGATTTTAAATCCCTTGCATCCAATTCAATATCTTACACATTTAAAAAACTGAACAAGTGATGACATGCAATTAGGGAATTTCCAATGAGGAAATTTATGTCCCAATTTAGGTGGCAACTGTTTTGTAATTTGAACTTTTAGTTGCCTTGAACAATTGTGAGGTCAAATGACTTTCTCATGTCCAAAAAGCCAACATCCGTCAGAGTAGGGACTTGAACTTATGTCCTCCTTACTCTGAAATAAATTCTGAATAAACACCACACTATTTTTCACATAGTAGGTACTTAATCTGCAAGATTAGCACTAGCTTATTCCAGAAACTGAATAAAAACAGAACTTAAATCCATAGTAAGTCAGTCTTTTTATTTTTATGCTTGAAGATCATTACTACAAAAGAGTATAATCATTAGTATTTGAGCAAAAAACACAACATATCCAGAAATAACTTTTTGCTGTTAACTTGATTGTGTTTGAATTGTAGTTTCAGAATCCCTAAAAGTGTTTTTATATTTGAATATTCTATTTTGATTCCCAGGTCTATATTTTAAATATCTAGTAACATGAGAATAATAGTAATATTTCTTTAAATTGACTGCAATCTCCTTAATTTTTAGGGGTATATCTATATATGTAATATATGTATATGTATATATATGTATATTATTTGTTATATCTGTTACTTCCCAAACTGTTTAGGATTCTAAATTTAGGATTCTAAATAAAGTTAATTCTAAATAAAGTTATAGTAATACTACAAGTAAATTGGGCTTTCAGGCATGATCAGTGAGTGAAGAAGATAAAAAATACTATGAAAAACCATGACTGGAATCTTTTGCATAAACACATATTAAGAAGAAAAGCTAGGAATTCCAAATCAAAAGCACAGTACAAATCTCTAATACTACTATCAAAACTAATTGTATCTCTCAGTGTTTGTCAAATGTCTACATGCCAAAAATTTGTGTTTAGCATTGAGGATAAAGAAAAAGGTTTTTAAAAGGCCCTAGTCTCAAGGAATAGAAATTTTTAAATGACTTATCTCAGCAAGGAAAATGTATTTTATATATATATATATATATATATGTATATATACATATATATATATGTATATATATTCAGTACAAAAATCAAGTAACATCATGGAAATTACAATCCATTTGTGAAAAATAATGTCTTTTTACAAATGCCAATCATGGGAATTCCAGATGTTAAGAACATTGCTGTGATGACTTTGAAAAAAGAAACCAGTATTCTGCAAAAGTTGTTGTTCATTGGTTTTTCAACCATATTTCTCTTGATGATTCTATCTGGGCTTTTCATGGCAGATATAATGGACACATTACTTTGACTTTCCTTCACCAATTTATTTTATGGATGAAGAAACTGGGACAAATAATGGTAATTGACTTGTTCTGGATCACACTACTAGTAATTAGTTGAAACCAGATTTTTTTCTTAGGACTTCCTGATTCCAGGCCTCCAGCATTCTACCTATTGTACTGCCTATCTCACCCTGATGTGTTCTAGAAACCTTCTAAATGGATTCATTGAGTTGATTAATCTGTTTATTTCAAATCAAAGTGAAACTAACAAATATACTGCTGCTCTGCCCATGTTCTAAATGTGTCAACTCTGTTATTGCTTTAAATGACCCTAAATGAGGCTTTAGGTTAGCCATTCAAAGACCACAGTGAAAATATTCAAATTTCTACATGTGTAATATTCACATGTGCATATGGTTTAGTTTTAACTAAGTTGAATCATTTTTTCTGGTTTTGGTTTTTGGTTTTAAGGCAATGGGGTTAAGTGACTTGCTGAAGGTCACACAGCTAAGTAATTATTAAGTGTTTGAGGTCAGATTTGAGCTCAGGTCCTCCTGACTACAGGGCAAATGCTCTATCCACTGTGCCTCCTAGCTGCCCTTAACTTGAATCTTAATGATAGAATTTAACCAATATGAAGGATTGGACAGCTCTTCAATTAATGGATAGGTATCATAAGGACTCACAAATATCTCTAGCTTCAAGAACCCATCTCTTTTTTTAGACTTTAGATTATCTGAAACAGATTGAATCTGTGACTATATAAGGTAGAGGCCAATAGAATGAATGCTCAAGAAAATATAGTAGGTGGAGAAGATCAGTGAGTACCATCAACCCTAAAGAAAGTGAGCACTGTCTCCCAATTGAAGGCAAAGGTATTTAGAAAGTCAAATAAGAGCTAAGCATAAGACTTTGAAAAATAAATAGGACATAAAAAACTCAGGAAAAAAGTCTTCAATGGCCAAATGCATGGTTTGGGCAATCCCCAGACTGAAAAATTCATAAAAAGGAAAGATTACACTTAAAAAGCAAACAAACTTGAATCAATCAAAAATTGATTTGTCATCAATAAACAAAATGGAAGATTGTTGATATTTAAGAATAATAAACTGTCATATCAATATGATAGTTTAATGTTTATACATAATATCCCCCAGAACAACCCCAACATGTTATTATTACAAATATTGTAATCATCACTATTGCACAGTGGAAGAAACTGAGGCTCAGGGAATTTAAGTGATTTTTTAAGGTTTTTGCAAGGCAAATGGGGTTAAGTGGCTTGCCCAAGGCCACACAGCTAGGTAATTATTAAGTGTCTGAGACCAGATTTGAATTCAGGTACTCCTGACTCCAGGGCAGGTGCTTTATCCACTAGGCCACCTAGCTGCCCCGTAAGTGATTTTTTGATGGTCATACAGCTAATTTCTGTCAGAACTTAAATTCAGATGTTCTAATTCTAAAACCATTGCTTTTTTAATATAATCATTTTGCCTAGGGAAAATCTTTTGGTTTTAAAGGTTTGAAAGGTATGCTATAGAACTAAGATGGCAAAGTAAAGGCAGGGAAGCACCTAAGCTCTCCCCCAAACCCTTCCAAATGCTTTTAAATAATGCCTAAACATTATAGAGTGACAAAATCCTCAAAAAACATTGAAACAATTTTCAAGCCCAAGACAACTCAGAAGGAAGTCATAAAAGATCAGTTAAACCAGGGTGAGAGTAGAATACAGTGTTCCACAGGCTGGATTGGGGCATAGAGGGCCCCATCAAACTAGGAGCAGACCTTGGGAGCCACTGAAACAACAATGGCTGCAGCTGCTTCCAAAACTCTCAGCCAACAGATTGTAAGGGGTTCGGGTAACTGGTCAAAAGAAGCTGATCAGAGGTGTCTTTGATAATACTGAGGCAGGACTCTGTTGTTTTGCCCATCAGGATCCTGGTTTCAGTCCTGGGTAGCAGTACCAGGGTGAGAAAGAACACTAGTGCACTAGAGTATGTGGCCACAGGGGAATGGGAACCATTCTCACAGTTTTAGGGAAGAAAAGTGCATTGTTCCTCTCAGACCAGAGCACAGACTGGGAGAGTAGTGAGCATCTCTTCTCAGAACATACAACTTAGATGAACTAAAGACTTGCAGGTCCCTAAAACCTGAAAACCGTTCTACAAACCCCAGAAACCTGGAGTAGTGTACCCTCCACACTGTAAGCAGAATCTTTATATAACAAAGAGATAAAACTGATATAATAGGCTGTGAAAATGAGGGCGAGAGAAAAAAAATTGACATTAGGAAATTTTTTGTTGATAAGGAAGATCAAAACATACACTCAAAAGAATACAAAATCAAAGCTCCTACATCCAAAGCCTCCAAAAAATATAAATTTGTCTGAGGAGGCCTTAGAAAGCCTCTAAAAGAACTTCAAAAATCAAGTGTGAGTGTTAAAGGGAAAGTTGGGAAGGGAAATGAGAGTTATGTATGAAAAATCATGAAAATGAGTGGACAGTTTTATAAAACAGACAAAAAATGTTGAAGAAAACAGACTAGGCCCTGATAAAAGAGGTACAAAAAGCCAATGAGGAGAAGGTCTTAAAAAGCATAATTAATTAAATGAAGAAAAGAGGTTACAAAAGCTCACTGAAGAAAATAATTCCTTAAAAATTAGAGGTGAACAAATGGAAGTTAATAGCGATGAGAAATCAAGAAGCAGTCAAAACCAAAAGAATGAAAAAAAACCCAGAAGACATTGTGAAATATTTCATTGAAAAAAAACTGGTCTGGAAAATAGAACCAGGAGAAATAACTTCAAAATTATTGGACTACCTAGGTGAAATAATTTAAATTATATGGAAATCTGCCTTAGTATTCCAGAGCCATTGGGCAAAAACAGAAATTGAAAGAATCCACTAATCACCTCATGAAAGAGTTCCAAAAATGAAAACTCCAAGGACTATTATAGCAAAATTGTAGAGCTCCCAGAACAAGGAGAAACTATTGCTGGCAACCAGAAAAAAAATCAAGTGTTATGGAATCAATAAGTATGGCACAAGATTTAGCAACTTCTACAATAAAGGAATATAATATTGCAGAGGTTAAAGGAGCTAAATTGTTTACCCAGCAAAATTGATAATAATCCTTCAAGGGGGAAAAAGTGGATATTCCATGAAATAAAGGACTTTCAACCATTCTTCATGAAAACACCCGAGCTGAATAGAAAATTTTAACTACAAAGATAAGATGCATGGGAAGCATAAAAAGGTGAACAGGAAATAGAAATCATAAAGATTAAATAAGGTTTTTCTGTTTATATTCCTACATGGGAAATCACACTGGTAAGTTATAAAAACTTTGTCATTATTAGGGTAGTTAGAAAGAGAACACAGGTATGAGTTGACCATGAAGGGATGATATCTAAAAAAAATTTAAGGAGTAAAAGAGGAATATATTGGAAGAAAGGGAAAGAGAGGGATAGAATGGCCTATCATGAAAGAGGCAAGAAAAAGCTTTTATAGAGGGGAGAAAGATGGGGAAAGGAAAGGGAGTACACCTTACTCTCATTAGAATTCTCATGAGTTCAAAGGGGGAATAACATGCCTCCTCAACTGGGTATATAAATCTATCTCACTTTACAGGAAAGTATATGGGGAAGGGGATAAGAGAAGAGAAGAGGGTGGTAGTAGAATGAAGGACAGATTAGTAAAGAGTATTACCAGAAGCAAAACTCTTAGGAAGGATAGGGTGAAAGGAGAGAAAGAAAGTAAATGGGGTAATAGAATGGAAGGAAATATGTTTAGTAATAAATAATGACTGAAAAACATTTTAAAGCAAGTTTCTATTTAAAAAGGCCTCATTTCTCCAACATATATAGAGAGAACTGTGTCAAATTTATAAAAATAAGAGTTATTCCCTAATTGATAAATGTTTGAAATAAATGAACAATATTAGGAAATGACAAATGTTGGAGGGAATGTGGAGAAAATGAGACAAAAATATGTTATTTGTGGAATTCTGCATGGATTCCACCAGTCTGTGGAGCAATTTGGAATTATTCCCAAATGGCTATAAAACATGCATACCCTTTGATCTGGCAATAGCACTATGGGGTCCATATCCCCACTTTTTTAATAAACTGAAATATTAATAATAACAAAAATATTTATAGCAAATCTTTTCTGGTGGCAAAGAATTGGAAACTGAGGAGAAGATAATCAATTGTGGAGTGACTGAATGCATGCATTGTGATAGCTGATAATTCAGGAGGGCTATTCTGATTTAAGAAATTATGAGTGGCAGTTGTTTTTGAGTGGCAAAGAATTAGAAATTGAGGGATACTTGTCAAATGGGGAATGACTGAACAAGTTATGGTATATGACTGTTATGAAATAATACTGTTCTATAAGTAACCCTCTATGGTCAGACTAGAGAAGCATGGAAGGAGTTATAGGAACTGAGCAAAGGGAGCAGAATCAAGAGAACATTATACACATTAACAACAATATTGTGAGTCAATCAACCTTGATGGATGAAATTTATCTCAGCAGTTCAGAGATCTAGAACACCCAGAGAGACCTGTTATGAACGATGTTATCCACATCCATATGAAGAATAACATAACAAAACAAAACAAAATGAAACTCTACAGAATCTGAATGAACACTATGTTCACTATTTAAAAATTTCTTTTATGTATTTCTGTCCCATTTCATGGATTTCTTTATTCCCCTTAATCTTAATTACGATTGGAAGGGGGTGGAATGGAAGAGTAGAAGAAAATTTTGTAACTTAAAAATAATGATATGGATGAATGTTGAAAATATTTCATATCATGTAATTAGAAAAATAAAATGAAATAAAATATCATTTGAAAGGAAAAAAAGAAATGATTAGCAGGATATTCTCAGGAAAAAAACAGAAAAACTTACATGAGCTGAAACAAAGTGAAATTTACTTTTTATAAAAGTAATATTGTAAGAGGATCAGCTGTGAAAGACTTAGCTAATCTCAGCAATTTACTGACCCAAGACTACTCTGAAGGATTTTTAAAGAAAAATACTATCTAACTTCAGAGATAGAAGGAATGATATATGACTACTGATTGAAGCAATTTTTAAAATATTTTTCTTGAGGTTTATTTTTTGAGGGGTATATGTTTTCTCAGACAGCATAACTATTATGGAAACATTTTGCAAGAGGATACAACTCAGAAGGAATTGCTTGCCTTCTCAATGGGGAAGAAGGAGAGAGGAAAAGAACTTGTAACTTAAAGTTTCAACAACAGACATCAAACATTGTTTTTACATGTAACTGGGGGGAAATAAAATACAAAGAAATTAGAAAAAAGAGTGAAATGAATCTTAGCATGTGATAAAATTCTTCATAGTATTCTTATATAAAATTGTTCTATGCATCAAATAGCTGTGGTTCTATCAGCATGAGCACTACCCTCACCAATGCACAACAAAGCATTGTATAATTTAGTAGATAGGTTTTATAAATTTTTGGAGATAAAATATGCACTATTTGTTTTCAACCACTTATTATTCTTTTGAACATAGCTAGGCTGGTTGTCAGGCAATGGTTACTAGTTGGTTTGGTTTCTTTCAGCTTGCTTGGAGTTGCCAGAGTTTATACTTTTCTATCATAATTTTTGAGAAATTAGAGTAGCTGCCATTCCAAATAAAAAAGCTAGAATGAAAACTTGAACCCTGCACCTTAATGGAAATTTCATCTTATCCTAGTAAGAAAGTTCATGAAACATTAAATGAAGAGTTATATATACTTCATTGGATTTGAAATTGTTTGAATGACTATAAATTTTTTTTAAATTAATGTAAAGATGTCAACCTAGAGGTGTGTTTTCTTCTTTAGTGTCTCAGGGTTCCATCCTTGATTTTAATCAGTTAATATTTTCAGGTTTGATTTGGATGAAGACAGAAAGCATGCTATATATAAATATACATATATATATATATGTATATATATATATATATTATACAGGTGACAAACTTGGGCAGGATACTTAATTTGAGAGGTCATAGGTACATGACAAAGTCAAGATTAAAAATTGTACTACTACATCTTTTTGAAAAGTTAATTATTTTTCCAACTACATGTTAGGTAGTTTTCAACAAACTTTTTTTTACCCTTTTCTCCAGATCTTTTTATTTATTTATTTTTCTTTCACCTTCTCATTGTTCAAAGTCATCCCCTTTGCTCATGCCCTTATTACCTCTTACCTGAACTGTTGCATAGCCTCCTAATTGGTCTCCCTGTTTCAATTAACTCCCCTCTCCTATTCATTCAGAAGCAAATGTAAAGAGAAAAAAGATTAGTAAATCAAAACATGAAAGTGATTTTTAAAAAAACAAAAAAAAATAAGTGAAGGCAGTAGCATTAGTCTTACTTTTTAGAGAAAACAGAATAAGAGAGAACATTCCCAACAATGACATCCCTGATACTCTCATAAAAGAAGATTCTCCTTCCAAACACTAACCCTTTCTTCTCCTCTCTCTTGTGTCCCTCAGGCCAGCCAAGACTCTTCTAAAAGTAATTTGCAAGTTAATTTGTTTATTTTGCACACCAATCATTGCTATAGTATTTCAAGTACATCATGGGCAGAAAATTTACTTAAAATTAGATTATTTTAATATGAATATTGTTGGGGATATAGTACCAATCATCTGACTTTACAATTTCCATTGGGAAAGTTTGCTTTGCAATACAAACAAGCTGCATAACAGACAGAATCTCAGAAGGAAATAAATTCCTTAAATAAGCTTCTACTGTAACTGATAGGAAGAAGTTCTAAGAATTGGGATTTCTATTTTTATGCTACTATAAGTGGCAAATCAATATATTGATTATCTCATTTTTTGTTAATGTTTTCTTTAAATGATTGTCTCTTTTCAATAACATGCTCTATATCAAGTTAAGATCAAAATGGATACAGGATTTATACATAAAAAAACAATATTACAAGCAAACTAGAAGATCAAGAAGTAGGTTACCTGTCAGATCTATGGAAAGGGAAGCAGTTTATGATGAAGGGAGAAATGGAGAACATCATTAAAAACAAACTATATAATTTGGATTACATTAAATTTAAAAGCTTTTGCACAGACAAAACCACTGTAACCAAGACCAAAAGAAATATTGTAAATTGGGAAACAATTTTTACAAAATAGTACATCTGACAAAGGACTCATTTTTCAAATATACAGAGAACTGAGTCAAATTTTCAAAACAACAAGCCCTTCCCCAATTGACAAATGATCAAAGCCTATGCAAAGGCAATTTACAACTGAGGAAATCAAAGTGATCCATAGTCATATGAAAAATTGTTTTAAATCATTACTTATTTGAGAAATGCAAATTAAAGCATCTCTGAGATACCACCTCACACCCCTTGGACTGGCCAATATGATCAGAAAGAACAATGATCAATGTTAGAAGGGATGTGGGAAATTTGAGACACTAATACACTTTTGGTGGAGCTGTGAACTCATCCAACTTTTCTGGAGAGCAATTTGGAATTATTCCCAAAGGGCAACAAAAATGTGCATATCCTTTGATCCTGCAATACCACTACTGGGTCTATACCCTAAAGAGATCATGAAAAAGGGTGAAAATATCACTTGTACAAAAAAATATTCATAGCAACCCTATTTGTGATGGTGAAGAATTGGAAATTAAGTGAATGTCCTTCAGTTGGGGAATGGCTTAACAAACTGTGGTATATGTATGTGATGGAACACTATTGTTCTATTAGAAACCAGGAGGGATGGGAATTTAGGGAAGCATGGAAGGATTTGCATGAACTTATGCTGAGCGAGATGAGCAGAACCAGAAAAAAACATTGTATACCCTAACAACAACACAACATGGGGGTGATGATCAACCTTGATGGACTTGCTCATTCTGTCAGTGCAACGTCCAGGGTCAATTTGGGGCTATCTGCAATGGAGAATACCATCTGCATCCAGAGAAAGTATTGTGTACTTTGAACAAAGACCAAATACTATTACCTTCAATTTAGGAAAAAAGTTATCTTACTATGTACTTCTGCTATGTCTTATACTTTATTTTTCTTCCTTAAGGATATGATTTCTCTCTCATCACACTCAACTGAGATCAATGTATACCATGGAAACAATATAAAGACTAACAGAATGCCTTCTGTGGGGGTGGGGGTGAGGGAAGCAAGAATGGGGGGAAAAATTGTAAAACTCAAAATAAATAAAACATTTCTCAATGACAGGCTCACACTCCACAGAGCCTTTTCCACTTAAGATAATTATAGATAGCTCTAACGAATTAATATTATTGCCATGTCTAAACATGTGTACTCAGTCCTCTGAAGTCACAACTAGTCACTGCTTTGATCAAATTTCTAAAATCTTTTAGTTTGGTTTTACTTAACATTAATGTGATTATCATCATTCACAGAATTCTTCCCAATGTTTTCCTAATTCTTCCTGTCTGTGTTTCATTGCTTGGGGTATAATACTATTCTATTACATCCATATATCACAAATTATTCTCAGTTATTTCATAATCAATGAATATTTTTATTGCTATTTTTGATATTATAAAATGAATGACCATAATGCTTTTGTATAATAAGATCTTTGTGTTTCCCTTTAACTTTGGAGTTCATATATAATATTGATATCCTGTTATCAAGTCTAGAGGGTTTTTATTGTATTTTCCAAATTATTTCCCAGAATTGGTGGACCAATTCACAATAATACCAATTTAATGCACTAAAATAGTATATATGTTTTCAGCCCCTAAAACTTTTTCTATTTTCATTTCATGACCATTTATATCATCTTTGCCAGTCTTATAAGTGTAAAATGAAACCTCATAGTTGCTTTAATGCACATTTTTCTTATTTTTAGTGATTGTGAGAGATGAAGGTTTTCTTCAAAGAGAGGATCAGATGGCAAAAGACAAATTAATAAACTGCAAACAACCTCTCACAAATGAAATACACTGAACTTTTACAGACAGAAAATGACTAGCCACTAACTGGGAATCTTTTCAATTGCCTAAGAACAGTTAGGAAATCAAATAGCTCAAGGAAAGTTCAAAATCAACATCAAATTATCAAAAAGGGTAGTAATGAGAAGATACTTCAGTTAATTACATGCATTTCAACATAAATTATCAGAGTCTACTCCAAGGCTTTTTCCTTTCTTCTCTTGCAACTTCTAATTCCCCTTTCCCTTTCCTTCTCATCTGATCTAACATAAACTTCAATGAAACCTTATTAACATTATCTTTAGTACTCTTCTTCATTTCTACAGCTGACTTCTACAAATCCTCTGTCTCATTACAAGTCTAAGAGATGGCCATTGTCCTTGTCAAATTCAAATCCTTTACTCATACCTTGCATCTCCTCCTCTTTTATCTCATATGGGAATTTTTTCCTTCAATCTTCTGCCTTCTTCATTTTCCATATCCCTTTATCTTCTGATTCCCTCTCTGCTATCTACAAACCTGCCCAGATCTATTCTATTCTAAACCAAACAAATAAACAAAACATTTATTTAACCCTACCATCCTCTCAAGTTATCATCTATCTGGCTTTCAGAGTTAAAACTCCTAGGGAAGAAGAAAAAAATGTATATTAAGTTTCCTCCATTTTCTCAGCTCCCATTCACTTCTTAATCTCTTGCAATATTTCCTGTCCTTATCACTTGCCTAAAATTGTTCTCTCTAAAGGCATCAGTGATCTCCGGATGTCTCTATCCTTCTTCTTGAAACTTAATCGTCTTCTCCTCTTATATACTCTCTCCTGAACAGGGTTTTCATGAGACATCTGCTAAGTATCCCACCATTCTATCTATTACCTAAGTTCACATTTAAAAAAAATTCAAATATTCATTCTAACTCAAATTCCTCTTTATTGAATAAATTACCACATTTATGCCTTGTGGACTGTGTTTTTAAATCCTGAGCACAGACTCTTGATCCTGCTGTAACTCTTCTGGAGATCCACATTTGTGGGGGTGGCTCAGGTTCAAAAGTAAAAAATTTTAAAGTACATTTTATGAAAAGGATAGGTACCAATATAAACTGGAATGTGATTTCTTTGCATTTAGCATCTCATTTTTGCTGAAGATATCATGTTGATCTGCTATAATTGTCAGTAAGTTATCAAACTAACAATTTTTGACTGACTAAAATTCGTTGATATTATGTGACTTTCAATGTTGATGAGGTTAGAGATAAAAAATAGAGCTGTGATTTGATTGCTTAAGTAAAGAACTTCCTCTACCCACAACATCTCCCAATACATGAATATATTTCCCCTTCACCATAATTTCTGGTTTTAGAGACTTTTTAAAACATAGAGGTTAGGTGATCTACCTATGCCTAGACAGCAAATTGCATCAGAACTTTAAGTAAGTACATGTGAGCCTAAAGTAGAATGAATTCTGTTGGTTCTTTGCCAGGTGTAGTGACAACTGAAGTTATCATTCAAGCTAGAGAAAGACATTCCAATCAATAAGCCATAGAATATGGGAATAGAGAGGCAGCCAAAATCCATTAAATCTGAAATCTAATACAAAACAGAAAGTGACTCCTGGGATAGAGATGTTCAGCAAAGAAAATATAGTAACTAGCAAAGACATAATTCCCAGCAGAGAACACCCGAAATGCAGTGTTTAACAGACACTAGTATAAAAGATTTGACTATATCAACATAAGGAAGTATCAGATCTTCATCATCATGGCTCCCCAGTAATATATGTCCTTCTCACACATATTCTAATGAATGTCCTCCAGGCATATTTCCTGATCACACATGTTCTGTACAGATATACTTCTCACTAGTGATTGAATAACCTATGGAAGAGTGGCCTCCACATTTACTCAGAGTGAATCTTCTCTTGTTCTATTCATGATGCTTTGTTCATTTCTTAAAAAAGACTTTATTTATTTTGAGTTTTACAATTTTTCCCTTAATCTTACTTTCCTTCCCCCCAACCCACACAGAAGGCAATTTGCCAGTCTTTACATTGTTTCCATGGTATACATTGATCCAAATTGAATGTGATAAGAAAGAAATCACATCCTTAATGAAGAAACATAAAGTAAATGAGATAGCAAGATCAGACAATAAGATATCATTTTTTCCCTAAATTAAAGATAATAGTTCTTGGTCTTTGTTTAAACTCCACAGTTTTTTCTCTGAATAAAGATAGTATTCTCCATTGCAGACTGTCCCAAATTTTCCCTGATTGTTGTACTGATGGAATGAGCAAGTCCATCAAGGTTGATCATCACCCCCATGTTGCTGTTAGTGTGTGTGTGTTTGTGTGTGTGTGTGTGTGTGTGTGTGTGTGTGTGTGTGTATCACAGTTTGCTAAGCCATTCCCCAATTGAAGGACATTTACTTGATTTCTAATTCTTTGCCACCACAAACAGGGCTGCTATGAATATTTTTGCACAAGTGATGTTTGTACCCATTTTCATCACACAATGCTTTGTTTATAAAGGTCTTTTGCATCAAAATCTAAACTATTTTGATGATATTTTTATTCCTTCACAAAATATCTTGCATGAAGCCCTTTCCCTTTAACCACACATCTACCACTCTGGTGCAACTCCTCATAACTCACATTTGAACTGTTATTTCAGCCTTCTGTTTGGTGTTTCTGTCTCAAGTTTCTTGTATGTATAATAATTTTCATGCTGTTTTTCTCTTTAGAACATGTACTGCTTAAGAAAAGATATGTGATTTTATCTTTTTGGTTCCCCCCGAGCTTAATAAATGCTTGGTTTTGGTACTTTTTATTAATTTTGAACTATATTCTCTGACTAACATGTAAATAAACATGCTGGCAAGAGGGCTTGTGAGCTGTGCTTTCAATTCCAGAAAGAATCTTGATCTTGATGTAACTTTTCTGGAGGCCCAACATTTGTGGGGGTAACTCAGGTGTTATGGTAAAAATAAAAATATTGCACAAAAGGATAGGTAGCAATATAAACTGGAATGTGATTCATTATATGAATAAAGTTAAATAAAATAGCACTGTAAAACTAAAGAGGTAATCATATTTCATTTCTTAGGGAGAAATACTCATTAGAAAGAAATTTGTAGAGAGCACCTGATCTTATTTGTATAACAATGCATACAAAAGTATGGAGGCAGGAGAAAATAATCTAAAATTCTACATAGTAATGTATTCAATGGATATCATATAAACTACCCTCATTGTAAGAATACAAGAGATAGGGGCAGCTAGGTGGCACAGTGGCCTTGGAGTCAGGAGTACCTAAGTTCAAATCCAGTCTCAGACACTTAATAATTACTTAACTGTGTGGCCTTAGGCAAACCAATTAACTCCATTGCCTTGCAAAAACTAAAAAAAAAAAGAATAGAAGGGATGCTTATTTTCAATCATGGTCAGTATAATTATATAGGAAGTATTTTAACTGTTCCTTATGTTTATATTTTAGTAAACAATATATAAGTTGCTTTCCTTTCTTTACATTCTGCTTACTTTCCTCTGCATCAGTTCATGTAAACTTGGACTTTCATATGGAATAGATTGGTTAGTGAAAGAGTTAGAAAAGACTGTACTAGAAAAAAAACTAGAAATAATGGCTCTCAAAAAAAGGTTGAGTAAGATAACATCTTCCAAGAATCAGACAGAGCACTGCTACTCAGATGAAGGTACTATACTTATAGAATATTTTTGAAAACAGAATAATAGCTGATATAAGAATGGATTTAGGGAATTATAGTTATCCTTTTCATGTCATCACTTTCATAGTTTTGATATATTCATGGGTAAGCACAAAAAATAGGAATTTGGGGGGAATTTGGTAGTCTCAAATGACATATGAAAGACAGTAGCTGATTCAAATCCTATGACCAAATACTTAGCAAAAATTTACTATAAATGCTACATAAAGGAAAAAGAAAAAAAATCAGACTTCTCTTCTGGTACAAATAGATGGTCAAAATATTTTACCTGGATTTTCCATATCTCAGGTGAGATATACCCACGTCTCTGCAATATGAAAAGAATGACTGTACTACATATATCAGTTCATTTTCCTGTGACTGTTTTTAGAATTGTGAAGGTTATAAGTAATATAATTTATAAATCAAATTTCAACCTGGAAAATATGGAATTAAGAAATAAAGATGAGTTTATGATTGATAGAAATGTAGCTTTTTTAAATCTTATTCCATAAAGTAAAGATGAGTCACTGACCACCAGGCAACTCTGATTTCTAGTATTAGAATATTTAAGAAAAAACTTAATACAAAGCCATAGGAAGAGGGAAACAACAACAACAACAACAACAAAAGCAGGAAGGAATGTTAGCTTAACATGGAAAAAGTCATAAGAAGTCAGGGTCTGTACAATTAAAGTTTTCTATATGAGAGAGCTGACGTTTTAGTAGCTTCCCTAAAATATAATTTTTGGATGAGTGTCATATTATTGCTAATTGACTGGAGGAAATCTAGAGCAAATTCTGGAAATGCTTTAACATTTAAGTCTGTTGGCCTTGCAAGATTTGTGGGCTTATGATTTTTACTATGATCTTCAACTTGAGATTGAGAGAACTACTAAGAGGTTTTTTCCTTACTCTGAACTTTTCTTTTTTCAGAAAAGAACAAATGAAGTAAAACTCAAGATCGCACATGCTTTGTTCTGAACTATGAAAGAGAACTGGTTATGGAGCGGCTAAGTGGTGCAGTGTATAGAGCACTGGCCCTGGAGTCAGGAGTACCTGAGTTCAAATCTGGTCTGAGACACTTAATAATTACCTAGCTGTGTGGCCTTGGGCAAGCCACTTAACTCCTAATTATGTTAGTATAAAGTAGAATCTTTATTTGCAGGGCTAAAGAGCTCAACAATTCTCCATCTTGAAGGAAAGTCTCATCACTGAAACACTTTTTCTCAATGTCTGACTTAAGCAGTTCAAGAAGTGCAACCTCTTTGGGTTTTTTTTAATATTTTATTTATTTCTTTTTCCAACTGCATGAAATGGTAGTTTTCAGTAATTATTTTTGCAAGGTTTGGAGTTTCACATATTTCTCCCTCTCTCCCTTCCCTTCCTTCCTTTATCTCCCCCCTGATAGAAAGCGATCTAATATAGGCTATACATGTATAAACATGATAAACATAAATCCATATCAATAGTGTTGTGAAAGAAGAATCAAATCAAAACAAAAGATAAACATTAGAGAGAGAAAAAAATGACATAGTAACATTGAAGATAGTAAGCTTTGGTCTGCATTTAATCTCCACAGTTCCTTTCCTGCATATGAAGGTATTTTCTATCATAAGTTTTTTAGAAGTGTCTTTGACAATTTTTTTTGCTAAAATGAACGAGTCCATCATAGTTGATCATCATTCAATGTTGCTGTGAGTATGAACAATATTACTCTGGTTCTGCTCAATTAACAGCATTAGTTCATTCAAGCTTTTCTAGGTTATTCTGAAGTCTTGTCCCATGTGATTTCTTAAAGCACAATAGAGTGCCATCATATTCATATACCACAATTTGGTGGAGCATCGATTTTAAGCAGAAAAGAAGGATCAGAAGGCGAACAGTTAAACAGATAATTAGCTTCATGGAGCATACACTGAATAATGTAGTTGGGTACAAAGGTGGAATATATCATATAACACAATAATTTTACTTGAAAAAAAGGTCATCAAGATCTTCAGTATAGAGTTGTGAGTTTGTCCAAGTATGTGTTTCCCCACTCATCTCCCCTGCTAAGTTTCTGTAAGCTAATGCTCATTCTCATTTGGAATGTGTGTGAATTTCCAAGAAAAAATTTAACCTGGGCTTATAGGTGTACTATTATATTAGGCTTATTACTAAGTAAATATTGTGTTTGTTATTGTCTTTTTCTTATTATATATCGTAAATATTTTATGTTTAATAGCTAATGATGGAGGATGGCTAGGTGGCACAGTGGATAGGGCACCGGCCTTGGAGTCAGGAGTACCTGAGTTCAAAAATGGCCTCATACACTAAATAATTATCTAGCTATGTGGCCTTGGGCAAGCTACTTAACCCCATTGCCTTGCAAAAAAAAGTTAATGATGACTGACATTGTCTAAATGGGAAGCATACAACAGAGCTCAGTAATTAGAAAGCTGAGTAATAGGAATCCCTTCTCTCATGCCAGGATTGCCCCAATACACTGAGAGAGAAGTGAGTTGTGACCTCATATTTGCAGCCATTGCTTCCCTGACTACCCTCACTCTCAACTGTAAGCAAGGGGCAAAGAGACCTGCAGGTATGAGTATAGGTGTGATGAGTAATAGAAATGAGAAACAAATGTTGCATGCTATTCTGGAGTTACTTATTTTAGTAATATACTTTATATTTCTCAATTATGATTTGTTTTACAATTCCCATAATTGTTAGGAAGCTACTTAGTTTCCATTTTAACTCACAGTTATGTTTTCTAGTCACTCACACCCTAAAACTGGGTCCTACAAAATTTACCCTTCTACCATCTTCATAGAATTACTATAAATGAAATTCTGTCAAATTATAAAGCATTCAGTAAATGCAAAGTATTAACATGATCCCAACTGTTGTGTCCATGTCTGGGAGAAACTGCACTCTACCATCTTTGGATCTAGAGATATTTTTACTCTTTGAAACCCAAAATCAATTAATTGGGGAGCCATTGAGCTTCTTTGAAGTTACCTGGGCATAGTGCTGTCCTTGGAGTAAAAACATGAAAAAAGTAAGAGATGTCAATTTGGGAATCATTCAAAGGCAAGTAAGGAATGAAATATGAGAGTAGTGAGTATCCTGAGAAAGTAGCTACATAAAATGCCTGCCTTTGACATATGGGCTTGTGGATAAGGAAACACCTATTCTTTATCTCAGAAATAGCATATGCATAGTGTATCAGCTGCCAAGGTAACCACCCATCAAAAAAAGGCTGCTAAAAGGCCATCATTTGCACTGGCTAAAACCTGCCTTTAACAAGCTGGTAGCAAAACAACCATTGTGAAAGACTGCATTTCATTTGGCTACCCAGTGGTTTTAAAATGACTAATTACTTTTAGAAAGAAAACAAACAGAAATGTTTATATGTTTCCCTCATAGAGATCAGCAGGGCAAAAAAGAAGAAATAGAGAAAGGAAGGGAGGGAGGAAGGAAGGAAGGAAGGAAGGAAGAAAAGGAGTGAGGGAGGGAGAGAAAGGAAAGAGAAATTATATATATATATATATATATATATATATATATATATATATATATATATATAAACATCTGTCTATATAATTTATTTAAATTTGATTTTTTTGCCTGCCCCAAAGTGAAATAATATTTATGAATGATCTATTTAGGACACATTTAGTTCAGGAACAAGAGAAACTTGTTCAGTTACACAATAATATTCAAAATATATGTCTTTAAAAAAAGAAAACAGCAATGAATGGTGATATTAGTTAGAATATGAAAAAACTAAAATTAATTTTAAGACTTTTTTTCATTATCATTTAGTAAGTAAAAATAATGAATTACCTGGCCTCTAAAATGCTATATAATGAATAAATAGGTACTCACACAAAAAGAGCATCATATTGTAACAAAATTTAGGTCCTATCTAGATCACATATCAATTGCTACACCACAAGTCATTTAATCTCTTAGTGTCACAGATGACTTTGCAACTATAAGTTGTAGAAGTGTTGCTGATTTCCTAGGAGTCTTCACACTTAGAATTCCTTTCACTGTTAGAATCCAAGGTCCAGAGTCTTTTAATAATATCTTTCAGAGCTGCCTCTTCTATTCAAGCGATTGGGCAAAGGACTTTAAGGCCACAGGGTTTGACAAAGATTACATAGTGTGTTAGCTACTGAATTTAGACACTGTTTTGAGGAATTCAATCCTTTCCTCAGTATATTAAACAACATCTGTAAAATGAAAAGGTTTGAAATTCATGGTCTCTGAGGTGCATCCTAGCTCTAAATCCATGATGTTATAACTAAGAAACTTTACCTCTAATTGCAACTACCTAATCCTACAGGAAAAAAAAATTAAAACATTATAGAGTCCTGAACCTATGTTCTCCTAGGTTACACACCCACTGCCCAAAACCTAGGTTTGCATATGCTTCTCTAGTCTTACCACTAAAAAAAGAACTATATGATATGGAAGAAGGAGCTACTGACAATATGGCCTGCATTTCAGAAGGGGAGATACCTTCTTTGGGGAACATGATAGGTCAGAATCTCTATTCTGATCATTAGGCCTTAAAAAGTCTTTAGACAATATGATGAATAAACCAACAAAAATACCAACAAACTGTTTTGGATTTATTTTAATACATTCTTCATTGTTCCAGGACATTGAAGTCTCTGGGATTATATACTACAAAAAAATCAGGAACCTGGGCATTTTTTAGACTGATCACACCTAAAGGACATAGTTTCATTGCTTATTACATTCTTATCAAAAGATTTATGTAAAATAGAATATATATGTATGCAACCTTTATTAGACATACTAGATCACTTTCTCATGCAGAAATCATAAACTATATGTCCAGATTTATATATTTATAAATTTTAAACATATTCTCTCTCTCTCTCTCTCTCTCTCTCTGTCTCTCTCTGACAAACAGAAACACACACACACACACACACACACAAACATACTCACAACACACACACATACATTCACTGTCAAAAGGAGAAGCAAAATTTTTTTGAAGAATCTCAACATTTTTCAAAAAAGGTGAGATAATAAAGGAAAGGGTTATTCTGCAAATTCTGACCAATAATAAGGAAATGAGGGCTGAATTGGAAATGATAGGAACTTAGGGAAAAGTGACCACTTCATTTAAATCAATGATAAGACAAAGGATATAGCCTGGCATATGTCCTCAATTTTGGAAGATTGGATTTCAATGAGAGAAGAAAAACATAGATTGGGGGGGTGGCTAGGTGGTGCAGTGGATAGAGCACTGGCCTTGGAGTCAGGAGTACCTGGGTTCAAATCCAACCTCAGACATTTAATAATTACCTAGCCGTGTGGCCTTGGGCAAGCCACTTAACCCCATTGCCTTGAAAAAAAAGAGAAAAACATAGATTCTCACAACCCAAAAATTCTACAAGGCAAGTTAAAAGAGGGTCAGGAAGTTCTCAAGAATAAAATCTGAAAACAGCAAAAAGAAACAATTCTTGCAAAGATGAAAAGAAAGCTCTCTTAAGAGAGAAATGTGGATGCATGGGGAATTCCTTAACCATCTAATTTTAAAAAATACATGCTTGCAAGTAAGATGAATAAAAATATTTTCATTATTCTATAACAGTAGTGTCACAAACACTAAAACTCAGAATGCACTAGGGTTATGAGAAATAATGAAACAACAAATAGAACTTTCTTTTTTGGTTATATTGGAGGCAAGAAGTAATGGAAAGGAGGACACCTGCTGTTTAGGGTGGGTGGGTGGAGGATAAAAATGACAATAATACAACTATCCTTGTGTTTCTGTTTTCTCTGACAAGAAGTGCAGTTATATTGGATTTTGAATAATAAAATGAAACTGCTTAATATGGAACTGAAACTCAAGATGACTGAGAAAACAAAAGAGAAACCTGGATGCCCTCAATGAGTTCATCTTAGCAAGATTAGGCCCACTGCATTGTAGGATGTTAGGAAATGTTGGTGGTGATGGAAAACTGCAAAGAATCATTAATGAAGAGCTTTAAGGGAGTTTTAAAATATTGTCAAGAATTTCAGAATGACTTGATTTCTGTTTTTGTATAAAGTTATAAACTGTACTAATAAAGGGATAGAATTGTAAGCAATTAAAAGGGAAAGCAGTAATCAGTCAGTTAGTCAACAAACATTTATTAAGCACCTAAGATGTAAGGTGCTGATCTAATCCCTGAGAGCTAAAACAAAAACAGTCCCTACCCTAAAGGAGCTTACAATTTAATGGGGAAAGATAATATGAAAAAGTGTGCTGAAAAGTGAAGTGGGTACCACCTCAGACCTCTCAGACTGGCCAATATGACCAGAAAGGATAATGATCATTGTTGGAAGGATTGTGGGAAATCTGGGATACTATTACACTGTTGATGGAGCTGTGAACTCATCCAACCTTTCTGGAGAGAAATTTGTAACTATGCCCAAAGGGCAACAAAAATGAGCATACCCTTTGACCCAGCAATACCACTACTGAGTCTATACCCTAAAGAGATGATGAAAAAGGATAAAAACATCATTTGTACAAAAAATATTCGTAGCAGCCCTGTGTGTGGTGACAAAGAATTGGAAATCAAGTAAATGACCTTCAATTGGGGAATGGTACAGCAAACTGTGGACAATATAGAATACTTGGGAGTCTATCACTCTCTGAAAACAACTACAAAACACTTCTCACACAAATAAACTAAGATGGGAGTAACTAGGTGGCACAGTGGATAAAGCACCGGCCCTGGAGTCAGGAGTACCTGGGTTCAAATCCAGTCTCAGACACTTAATAATTACCTAGCTGTGTGGCCTTGGGCAAGCCACTTAACCCCATTTGCCTTGCAAAAACCTAAAAACAAAACAAAACAAAAAAAAACAAATAAACTAAGATTTAAATAACTGACCAAATATCAAGTGCTTATGGATAGGTCAAGCTAATATAATAAAAATGACAATTCTACCTAAACTAAGCTACTTATTTAGTGCTCAACCATCAAAATTCCAAAAAAAAAGAATTTCCAGAGATTTAATTGAAAAAAGGGCAAAAGAAGGTGGCTTAGCCCTTACAGATCTAAAATTATATTATAATTATAATATCTTATATTATAATTATAATATATTATATTTAATATAATATCTTTATAATTATATTATAAAGCATCAGTCATCAAAACTGTCTGATATTGACTAAGACATAGAATGGTAGACTAGTGGAATAGACTAGCTGCAAAAGAGATCGGGAATGATTATAGTAATCTGTTTGATAAACCCAGAGTCTGGTTTCTGGGATAAAAACTCTTTTATCCATAAAAATTTGGGAAAATTGGAAGTTAGTATGGAAGAAACTTAAATTAGACCAACACCTCACAGTCTATGACAAGAAAAGATCAAAATGGATACAGGATTTAGACATAAAAAAAATTACAAGAAAACTAGAAGATCAAGGAGTAGGTTACCTATCAGATCTATGGAAAGGGAAGTAGTTTAAGACCAAGGAAGAGATGGAGACCATCATTGAAAACAAACTAGATAATTTTGATCACATTAAAATAAAAAGCTTTTGCGCAGACAAAACCCTGGTAACCAAGATCAAAAGAAATGTAGTAAATAGGGAAGCAATTTTTATGACTAGTATTCCTGACAAAGGACTCATTGTTAAAATATACAGAGAACTGAGTCAAATTTTCCAAAAAACAAGCTATTCCCTAATTGACAAATGGTTGAAGGATATACAAAGGCAATTTACAGATGAGGAAATCAAAGCAATCCATAGTCATATGAAAAATTGCTCTAAATCATTACTTATTAGAGAGATGCAAATTAAAGCATCTCTGAGGTACCAACTCACACCTTTCAGACTGGCCAATATGACCGGAAAAGATAATGATCAGTGTTTGAAGGGATGTGGGAAATCTGGGACACTAATGAATCCTTGCTGGAGCTGTGAAATCATCCAAATAATTTGGAGTTTTC
Organism: Macrotis lagotis; assembly: GCF_037893015.1. Taxonomy (NCBI): domain Eukaryota; kingdom Metazoa; phylum Chordata; class Mammalia; order Peramelemorphia; family Peramelidae; genus Macrotis; species Macrotis lagotis. The sequence continues at coordinate 768,661,298 of NC_133658.1, read as the reverse complement.
TGGAGAGCAATTTGGAATTATTTCCAAAGGACAATAAAAATTTGCATACCCTTTGATCCAGCAATACCACTACTGGATCTATACACTGAAAATATCATGAAAAAAGGTTAAAATATCACTTGTACATAAATATTCATAGCAGCCCTGTCTGTGTTGGCCAAGAATTGGAAATTGAGTAAATGCCCACCAACTCAGGAATAGCTAAACAAATTGTGTCATATGTATGTTAAGGAACACTTTTGTTCTATTAGAAACTGGGAGGGATGGGAATTCAGAGAACTCTGGAGGGATTTGTATGAACTGATATTGCATGAGATGAGTAGAACAAGAAGAAAAATTTAAACCCTAACAGCACCATGAGTTTGATGATCAGTCTTAGTGGACTTGATCATTTCATCAGAGCAATCATGAGAGACAATTTTAGGGTATCTGCAACAGAGAATACCATCTGTATCCAAAGAAAGAATTGTGAAGTTTAAACCAAAACTAAAGACTATTTTTAAAGGTATCTTATGTAATTTTGCTATCTCTTATATTTTATTTTCCCAAGGATATGATTTCTCTCTCAACACATTCAATTTTGATCAATGTATGAGATGAAAAATAATGTAAAGACTATCTCTCTGTGTGTTCTGTGGAGGGAGGAGGAGGGAAGCAAGATTGGGTGAAAATTCTAAAATTCAAAAAACAATAAAAAGTAACATTCAAAAAAACTCCTTGAAACAATTTAATTCAGCAAAGGGGCAGAACACAAAATAAAGCTACATAAATCATCAACATTTCTCTAAGTGAATAAGAAAGCTCAAGACATAGAAAGAGAAAATTCATTTAAAATAACTATAGTCATCATTAAATACTTGGGAATCTACCTCCCAAGAGAAACCCAGAAACTTTATGAATACAATTATAAAGCACCTGTCACCCAAATAAAGTCATATCTAAATAATTTGAAAAATGACAATTGTTCAGGGTTAGGTCAAACTAATATTACAAAAATGACAACTCTACTCAAATTAAATTCCGTAATCAGTGCCATACCGATTAAAGAACCAATTAACTGTTTTATTGAGCTAGAAGAAATACTAGCAAAATTCATCTGGATCAACAAAAGAGCTAGAATAGTAAGGGAACTAATGAAGAAAAAATATAAAGGAAGGTGGCCTAGCTCTACCAGATCTAAAACTGTACTATAAAGTGTTGTTAATCAAAACTACATGGTACTTGTTAAGAAATAGAGAAATGTATTACTGGATTAGCATAAATTTTAAAGAAGTCACAGTACATGACTACAGTAATCTATTGTTTGACCAAGACATCAGATTCTGGGATAAGAACTCCATATTAGACAAAAATTGTTGGGAAAACTGGAAAATAGTTTGGCAAAAAGAAGGCAGACATCCACATCTCACACCCATAATTATTTTGTCAAAATGGGTCAAAATGGGTACAGGATTTAGACATAAAGGATGATATCATAGATATGTTAATAGACCAAGAAATTATCTATCAGTTCTATGGAAAGGGGATAAATTTATGACCAAATAAGAATTAGGGCACTTTATAAATGGCAAAATGAAAGATTTTGGCTATATTAAATTAAAGGTTTTGTACTAATAAAATTAATGCTGACAAAATTAGAAAGCTGGGAAACAATCTTCACAACTAGGAGCTCTGATAAAAGTCTCATTTCTAAAATATATAGAGAATTTCACTAAAATTTATAAGTTTCCATGTCATTCCCCAATTGATAAATGCTCAGCAGTTAAGAACAGACAGCATAATCATATGGAAAAAATGCTCCATATCTTTACAGATTAGAGAAATGCAAATTAAAATGACAATGTGGTATCAATTCACACCTATCAGATTGGCCAAGATGAGAAAAAGGGAAAATTATCAATATTGGAGAGGTTGTGGGAGGATTGGGACATTAATGCATTTTTTGGTAGAGTTGTGAATAGATCCATCCTTTCTGGAGAGCAATATGGAATTATGCCCTAAGAGGAATAAAACTGTTCCCATCAACTCCAATTCTAGGCCTATATCCAGAAGAAATTATAGAAACAAGGAAAAGTTCTACATGTTCCAAAATATTCATAGCAGCACTTTTTGTAATGTCAAAGAATTGGAAATTGATGAGATGACCATCATATGGGGAATGGCTAAAGAAGTTATGGTACATGAAAACTATGGAATACTATTGTTCCATAAGAAAACATAAATTGATGAATTCTTGAAAAGTATGGAAGGATTTACAAGATCTGATGCTGAGCAAAAGGGAATAGAGCTGAGAACAATGTAAACATCAACAACAATGTTGTGAGATGATAACCTTGATGGAAGTAGCTCCTCTCAGCAGTCCAGAGAGTAGGACAGCTGTATTAGAATGGCTATGGACTGTACTATCCCCAGCCAGAGGAAGATAAACAAAAGAAAACACATAAACACAAAATAGCCCTTCAGAATCTGATGAACACTTTATCAAAATTATCTCTTATATAATTTACCTTAATCCTAATTCCTCATACTGAAAATTACTAAAGCTGCTAACATGTTTATCAAGATATGTATGTACAATGCTAATCTGACTGTTCACTGCTGAAGGGAGGGGGGTTGGGAAGGGAGGGTGGAAGGAAATTTTGTAAAGTATACATGTACATATGGATGAAAATGCATTAATTTAATTAATAAAAATATCTGAATGAATACTGCATTCATTTTTAGAACTTCTCTTATATTGTTTATATTATCATATGATTTTCTTCTTTCCCCTTAGTTCTAATTTGTCTTAAACAACATGACTAATATATAAATATGCTAAACACAAATGTGCGTGTACAACTTTTGCTGGACTACTATGGGGAGTGGGGAGGGAAGAGAGGTTGGCAGAAAAATATATAAATCAAAAATTTTCAAACAGATGAATGTTGAAAAACTGCCATGGCATGTAATTGGAAAAAGAAAATAAAATTTCAATTAAAAAAATTTAAAAATAAAAAAAAAACTCAGGACTGGTTTTACAAAAAAAAGAATAAATTATTAAATCACTGAATTATTTAATTTTTTAAAAAGAAGGAAGGAAAGCAAAATTCCAGCTTCTAAATTTGAAAAGTTTCAATATACCATCACCAATGATTAAATTAAAGCAATCATTAGGGATTATTTTGCCCAATTACACAACTGATATTAAAATTAATAATACAAGTGAAATGGATGGGCATTTGCAAAAATATAAACTGTTATTGGCCAAGGAAAGAGAATATTTAAATTATCTTATCTTACATAAAAAATAAAAAGACATAAATGAGCTTGGTAAGAAAGGACTGAATGGATTTACAAGTGAATTGAATTAATCATTAAGGAATAAATAATGTGAGTGCAATTAGCTATTTGAAAAAATTAGTTGAAGAGTCATCTTTCCAAATTCTTGTATTAAAAGTACAAATATAATTTTAATATAAACCATGTTGAACAAAAACAGAGAATGAAAACTATAGACTAAAATTATTAATCCATGCAAAAATATTTAAATAAAATACTAGCAAAGAGATCGCAGTAATATATTACATTGATATGTACTCTGATCAACTGAAAAATGTACCAAGAATACAGTCCTCATTTGATATTAGGAAAATTATAAAGAAAAATTGACAATATAAATAGCAAAATAACAAAAATCATAATTATCTTCATAGACTCAGAAAAGACTTTTTGATAAAATGTATCACCAATTCATATAAAAATTCCTTCAAAATATGGGAATCAATAAGACTTTTAAAAATTATAAATAGCATCTGTCTAAAACAAAAGCCAGAGTATCTGCAGTTTTGATAAACTTCAAGCCTTTCTACGATACCATTATTATTCAATCTTATTAAAGTGCTAATTATAGCAATAAGCAATGAAAAAGAAATTGGAGGAATAAAAATAGACAATGAGGAAATAATGTTATAATTCTTTGCAGATGTAATGATGATATACCTAAAGAACCCTAAAAAATCAAATAAAACAGTTGAAAACAACTTTAGCACAATGATAGCATATAAAATAAACCCATATAAATCATCAATATTTTTATTCACTACCAAAAAGAATCCAACAGGAAGATCTAAAAAAAAAAAAGAATTCCATTTAATATGAGAGACTATATAAAATACTTGTGAGTCTATCTTCCAACAATGCCAGATAATACATTAATGTAATTATAGAATACTCTTCACAGAAATAGAGATCTAAACATCTAGAGAAATGCTAAATGCTCATTGGTACACGAAACCAATAAATTGAAACTCAATTCTACCAACATTAATTTATTTATTATGGATCAATCCAAACTTCCAAAAATTATTTTAAAAAGTAAAAAAATACATCACCTTGAAAAAAAAGATCAAGAATATCAAAGGAATCATTGGAAAAAAATATGTGCATCAAGTCACTTTAGCACTACCAGATTTCAGACTCTATTAAAATCAGGAGTCAGGACAATCTGCTAGTTACTAAGAAATAAAGTGGATTTTATTAGGTAGACAATACATAGAACAAAATGACAAACATATATAATGTATGATAAACTAATGTATGGTAAACTCAAAGTTGCAGACTTTTGAGGTTAGAGCTGACAATCTTTTTTTTGTCTTTCAAGAAAGATTTTATTTATTTTGAGTTTTACAATTTTCCCCCTATTCTTGCTTCCCTCCCCCCACCCCCACCCCCACAGAAGGCAGTTTGTTAGTCTTTACATTGTTTCCATGGTATACATTGATCTAAGTTGAATGTGATGAAAGAAAAATCATATCCTTAAGGAAGAAAAATAAAGTATAAGAGATAACAAAATTACATAATAAGATAACTATTTTTTATTTTCTAAATTGAAGGTAATAGGCACTGGTCTTTGTTCAAACTCCACAATTCTTTCTCTGGATACAGATGGCATTCTATATCACAGATAGCCCAAAGTTAATCCTGATTGTTGCACTGATGGAATGAGCAAGTTCATCAAGGTTGATCATCAACCCCATGTTGCTGTTAGGGTATACAATGTTTTTCTGGTTCTGTTCAGCTTGCTCAGCATCAATTCATGCAAATTCTTCCATGCTTCCCTGAATTCCCATCCCTCCTGATTTATAATAGAACAATAGTGTTCTGTGACATACATATACAACAGTTTGTTAAACCATTCCCTAATTGAAGGACAGTCACTTAATTTCCAATTCTTTGCAAACAGCGCTGCCAAGAATATTTCTGTACATGTGATGTTTTTACCCTTTTTCATATTCTCTTCAGGTTATAGACCCAGTAGTGGTATTGCTGTATCAAAGGGTAAGCACATTTTTTGTTTCCCTTTGGGCATAATGCCAACTCTGAAATTAAAAAAAATATTGATTAAAACACAGGAAAGTAGTTTGGAATAACTAGGTGTAGACCAGTATATCACAATGTATACAGAGGTATGGTCAAATGGACACATAGTTTAAATATAAAGAGTGCTATAATAACTAAATTAGGGGAACAACAGAAATACTAATAAAGGTCAAACAAGAGTTCAAGAGTACCACAAGAAGTAAAATTGATAATTTCAACTTTGTGAAATTTAAAAAACTTTGCACAAACAAACTAATGTTGCTAAGTGTAAAAGAAAAACAGGTTATTTGGAGAAATTTTATAGCAAGTTTCTTTCATAAAGAGCTCAATTCTAAAATATAGAAGAAATAATCAAATTTATAAAAGAGAAACCATTCTTCAATTGATAAAGTCAAACAAGTTTTCAGAAGAAGAAATCAAAGCTGCCACACACAAAAATTCTCTAAATCACTATTGATTAGCAAAATGCAAATTAATGCAAAGTTGAGATACCATCTCAGACTTAGCAGATTGCTTAATATGTCAGAAAAGAAAAATGATGAATTCATTTGTGAGAAGAGATATGTAAAAAGATATGAAAAACTGGGACCCTGATGCATTGTTTTTTTTTTTTTGCAAGGCAGATGGGGTTAAGTGGCTTGCCCAAGGCCACACATGCATATAAATACAAACATATTAAAAGTACCTATGTGTTTTTTCCTTAGTCTTTTCAACTTTATTTTATTTTTTGTAATGTACTTCAATTTTATTTGTTTTTCACATTACAATATTACTACAGCTAAAAAATCCCCCCCCCACAAAGAAGGAGAGACTGTACGAAAAAATAAAGTGAGAGAGAAAAAATCTGTTCTACAGTCTGTATTCAGATACCATCAGCTCTGTCTTTGGGATGAATAGCATTCTTTATCATGAGTCCATCAGGTAAATTGCTTCACTAATTTTTCCACAATTGCTATTGCTAGCTGTATTTCCCTCCATCCTATTCCTACCCTCCCCCATGTCTTCTTTTCTCTCTCACCTTTCTCCCTGTCCCTCCTCAAAATTGCATTGTATCTACCTTTCTCCCACGTTCCTACCTCTATTTTATCACCTATACTCCCTCTCCCCTAACCCTATCCCCTTTCTCCCATCCCCTTCCTCTCCTTTTTTTTCCTCTAGGATAAGACAGAATTATACACTTAATTTAATGTATTATTTCCTCTCTGAGTCACTTCTATTGAGAGTGAAGACTCATTCATTCCACCTCACCTTCCCCTTCTCGACTCCATTGCAAAAGCTTTTTCTTGACTCTTTTATGTGAAATAACAGCCCATTCTTCCTCCCCTTTTCCTTTTTCCATTTACATTCTTTCTCTTTCATAAATTCTATTTTTATAATATGTTACACATTTATATTTAGCTCCCTCCTGTGCCTTGGCTATACATGGTCCTAAAATAAGTGAGAAGGTTCATATGAGCTATCAGTATTGTCCTCCCATGTAAGAATACAAGCAGTTCATTAAATACCTCATAATTTTCTCTTCCCATCCACCCTCTCTATGCTTCACTTGAATCTTGTACTTGAAGATCAAACTTCCTTTTTAGTTCTGGTTATTTAACAGGAAAATTTGAAAGTCCCCTATGTCATTGAATATCCATCCTTTTCTCCTGAATGAAGATGTTCAGTTTTGCTAACTAGTTGATTCTCCACTGTTACCCAAACTCTTTTACTTTCTGGAATATCATATCCCAATTCCTACTAGCCCTTAAAGAAAAAGTTACTAAATCTTGTGTTATCCTAACTGTAGTTCCTTGATATTTGAATTGCTCCTTTCTGGCTGCTTGTTATGTTTTCTCCTTAACTTGGGAGTTCTGGAGTTTGGCTATAATATTTCTGGGAAATTTTATTTGGGGATCTCTTTCAGGAGGTGATCAAGATAGAATTTCCCTCAATTTCTATTTTACCCTCTGTGTCTAGGATATCATGGTAATTTTTCTGGAATATTTCATGAAAAATGTAATCTAGGCTCTTTTCCTGTCATGACTTTCAGGTAGCACAGTAATTTTTAAATTATCTCTTCTGCATCTGTTTTCCAGGTTAGTTGCTTTCCAATGAGATATTTCACATTGTCTTCTAGTTTTCCATTGTTTTGGTCTTGTTTTATTGTTTCTCGATTTCTCACAAAGTCATCAATTTCCCTTTGCTCCATTTTATATTTTAAAGAATTATTTTATTCAGAGAATTTTCGAAACTCCTTTTCCATCTGGCCAATTCTGCTTTTTTAAGACATTCTTTTGTTGATTGACCTTATGGACTGCTTTTTCCATTTGACCTAAACTGGTTTATAAGATATTTTCTTCAATTTTTGGGGGGGTATTCCTTCACCAAGGTGCTGACTTGGTTTTTATGATTTTCCCACATCACTCTCATTTCTCTTCTCAATTTTAACTTTACCTCCCTTACGTGATTTTCAAAATCTTTTTTGAGCTCTTCCATAACCTGACACTGATTCCTATTTTTCTTGAAGACTTTGGATACAGAAGCTTTGACTTTGTTATCTTTTGAATGTGTATTTTGATCCTCCATAAGATCAAAGTAATTGTCTATGGTCACAAAATTTTCTTCTATTGTTTTTTCATTTCTCCAATCTATGACTTGATTTTAAATCTTTTTTTAAGGTTGGGGGGAGAGCTCTGATTCCAGGATGTAGGATGCATTTTCCCAAACATTTTAGGACTTTTGCATCTGTTTTCAGGGACCCCTCAGGGACCTTAATTCCTTCAATGTTTTATGAGCTGCTCTGACTGCTCTCCTGGCCTATGCTCTGGTCTATGGATAATCACAAACATTCCCCTCTGCCCTAGAACTGTGAGAAGGTTTCCTGCTCCACTATACCAATAGAATTCCTTTTCCTGATACTAAGATCCATACTTAGACCTGAATCTGAGTATGAGCAAAGCCACAGAATCCTGCTTCAGAGACAGCAAAGAGAACCCTACTGTCTCTCCTGACCCCTTAACTGTCTGTGGGCTGAGTGCTCTGAATGCAACAGCTGGGTGGCTCCCTCCAAAGGGTTTGCTTATAGTTTCCAGAGCCATATCTTTGCCAAGGACTGAGTTGGACTGGGCTCTGCACTCACTCTGGTGCAGCAGAGTTTTCCTATTAAGCTTCCAAGCTATCCTTTGGCAATCCCTAGCCTGAGAGGTCCACTGCCTTAGACTCAGGTGCCCTCAGGAACCCAAGTTCCTCATAGGTTATTCCTGGATGGTTAGAGCTGGCTTGCTCCACAACCAGGCAGTGTGGCTTTTTCTAATCCCCTGTGTAACAGATCTTTCCTGTAGATCTTTCAAGTTGTCTTGGGGTGGAAAATAGTGTCACTCATCCTTTCTGTGACAACTCTAGAATTTTTTTTGTTTGTTTAGAGGTTTGTGGAGCAATCTGAGGGACAGCTGCTTGTATTTCCTGCCTTCACTCTACCATTTTGGCTCCACTGTGGAAAAGTACCTGTTTCTACCAACAAAAAAATTAGTTCTTATTTTGGTTAAATTAAAATCTACATCAATTAGGCAAAGGCAGAACAAGGTGTGGTAAATGATTATGATGGACTAGTATTGTCATGGCTAGCTGGAATCATGAAGGTTCTTCTTCCTGAGTTCACCTCTGACCTCAGACACTGTGACCTGGGCAAGTACATTAATTCTGTTTGCCTCAGGTTGCTCATCTTCCAATCAACTGAAATTGGAAGTGGAAAACCATTAAACGAATTTTGACAAGAAAACCCCAAATGGATCAGACCAAACTGAAACAAACGAAAAACAACAATTTTGCTATAATAAATGAAGTTCAGGATGGTCTCAGAAAACCTTGGAAATACTTATATGAACTAATGCAAAGTGAAGTGAGTAGAATCAGAAGAATATTGTACACAGTAAAAGCAAAATTGTAAGGAAGATCAATACTGAAAGACTTAGCTACTCTGATCAAGATAATGATAAAGACAATTCCAAAAGTCCCATCATTAAACATATGATCCACCTCCAAAGAGATATACTCTGAGTGCAGATTTAAATGCACTTTTCATTTACATTTTTAGTTATTTACACATTATTAAAAGTCTTGTTATAAGAGTAAGCATCATAACCCCTCCTCCCACAAAAATAAAAAAAAAAAACCTCAAGAAAAATGAAATGAAAGAAAGGAAAAAAAAACCATGCTTTAGTCTGTGTTTAGATACCATTGACTCTGTCTCTGGGGTGGATCACATTCTTCACCATAAGTCTATCAGAGAAGATACTTCCATATTTTTTCCCACAGCTGCTATTGCTGATAGTAATTCCCTCTACCCATCCCACCTCATTTCCTTTCATTCTATTTTCTCTCTCCTTTCATTCTGCCCCTCTTCAGAAGTGAGCTATAGGGAAGCTGACTGGTGCAGCAGAGGATAGAGCACTGGCCCTAGTGCTAGGAGGGCCCAAGCCTACATCCCACCCCAAAGACCCAACAACCATCCAGTCACATGGTCCTGGACAGGCCGCCCAATCTCAGCACCTTGCAAAAAGTTTTCTAAAAAAGAGTTTTATCTGACAAGCTTCTCCCATGTTCTACCCTCTCCTCTATCACCTATACCCCCTTCTCCTACCCTGCTCCCTTTTCTTCATTCCCTTCCTTTCTCTTTTCCTCTAGGGTAAGATAGATTCCTATACTCCATTAAGTATGTATGTTGCTTCCTCTCTGAGTCAATTCCAATGAGAAGACTCACTCATACCCCTTACTTCCCCCCCTTACACTACATTGAAAAACCCTTTTCTTGACATTTTTGTATGAAATATCTTAGCCCATTCTACCTCTCTTTCCCCTTTATCCCAGTACGTTCCCTTTTTGCCCATTAACTTCATCTTTATGATATATTATACCTTCAAATTCAGGTCCCTCCTATATATACTTGGTACTTATTGAGTAAAGAGTGAGCAGCAGGCAAATTGGAGCTTAGATGTCAGTCTGTATTAAAGGATTAATTGAGCACATGGTGAATAAACTGAGACTTGAGGGAAGATTATGGATTCTAAGAAAGTTAAGTGAAGTGGAAGTGAAGAGAAAGAGAATTTTAGCCATATGGGAAAGCCTATCCAAAGACACAGAAATGGATGATAGAAATTGAATTCAGCAAACAGTATGTTGACAAGTTTGTTGAACTATATATGGTAAGATAGAAAACAATGTACAATAAGCCTCAAAAGGTGAATTAGAACCAAACTCAAAAAAATTCAGCATCAAACTAAAGGACTTTTATTTTACAGATACTGTAGAAAGTATTTTTTAAGAACATGACTGGTCAGACTGTGCTTTTCAAGATTATTCTGTAATCTTTGTGGAGGAGAGAGGGGAAGAGAGACCAAGTGGAGATAGAATCAATAAGATTAAGCAGTACATTGAATATGGTGAGGGAGGAGAAGGATAAGGAATGGGAAAACATTAAGGATGCCTCCAACATTGGGAACTTTCAGAAAAATAGAAGGATGATGATGATACAGATGAATTCTTCTGTGAACATGCAAACCAGGTACAATCTGTGAATATATTTGATGGATGTCACAGATATGACTAGAAGTACCACTAAAGAAATAATAGCTTGTACTGACTCCTGTTTTATCTGCCAGCCTACATAAAGAAAAGAAGGAGCCCACTTTACCACTAAGAAGCAAAGAGGTATAATTTAAAATTTTCCAATTAAGAGCTCTACTTCAGCCAAAAGTACAATAAACTTGGGAAGTTTTATTTGACACATAAAATATTCCCAGAGTATATGCAGAAGAATAACCCAGGCAGAAGGCTATTTTTTAGAGCCTGGGTAGGATGAGGTACTAATTTACTGATGAGGTACTAAATTAATACCAGATGTGGGGTGGCTAGGTGGCGTAGTAGATAAAGCACCGGCCTTGGAGTCAGGAGTACCTGGGTTCAAATCCAGTCTCAGAAACTTAATAATTACCTAGCTGTGTGGCCTTGGGCAAGCCACTTAACCCCATTTGCCTTGCAAAAACCCCCAAAAATTAATTAATACCAGATAAAAAATAATAATATTTAAAGCCAGTAAGGACATAGAATTTATAGCCATAACCCCAACTCTATTGCTGGAAAATTTTCTATTGATATACATTAAGTACATTTATATGAATACCCTATATAAATATATAGATAGATATATATGCTATAGAGATATACTTGCATTCATACAAATGTACAACAAACATTTATCCAAATCAGTTATAACTGGGAATCAGAAAAATCTGAGTTCATATCTGCCTTAGATGCAACTGTGTAATCTTGCACAAGTCATATAACTTCTTAGCCTCAGTTTCTTCATATGTAAAATGAGAAGAGCAATTTATATTTTAATATTGTTGTGATGATAATGATATATGTAAAACACTTTGTTTTAATCACTGTACTTTTACTTATTGTATTTGAAATTCTATTTGTGTAAGGATTATCCTATGAAGAAATCTAATGTACATGTTAAATTCTTATACTATATGTTACAGTCTTAGAATTTTTCTGAAACTTTGAGTGGTTTAGTAATTTACTCAGAATTACATAATATTTTCTGTTGGTAGTGCCTAGAACTCCAAGGAACATCCTCATCTTATCAGTCTGGTGTCGTTCTGTCTCTCTATCTCTCTCTGTGTGTCTGTCTTTCTCTGGGACTGTCTCTACCTCTATGTCTCTGTCTCTGACTATATATCTGTCTCTCTGTCTCTCTTCTCTTCTCTCTCTCTCTCTCTCTCTCTCTCTCTCTCTCTCTCTCTCTCCTCACTTAGATCTCATCAGTTTCTATGGTTTCAGTCACCCTGAATATGATTCCAGATCTAGATAGCTATCCCAAGGTCAAACAGTAAAGATATAGAAGAGCAAGCATGAAAATGCCACATCTTTCATTTTTTCCACCTTACCATTCTGTCATAAGGAGCAGTCATCAAGTTTCATTCCCAAGTTGTGATCATTGAGATTTATTTGGGATTCTGTTAAACTTGTCAGGTCCATTGTTTACACTGCCAACATTTTATGGCTTATTAATATTCATCATATTTTCAGATTATTTTAATTACCATTTTCAATGAGGCTTTCAATATTTGAATGGTGTTGTATCTTGGTTGTAACAGCTGAGCCTTGCTATCTCTATTAACTTTTAATTTATTTTTAATTAAAATTCAGTACGAGGAAAATAACCAAATTTAACCAGCATGGTAATTTTCTTTATTGTAAACAGTCATCTCCTTAGTGAGGGCTCAGCATGACTTCCTACTTATTGGGACTGAGAATTGAGTGAAATTCACAGGTGACTTTCTATCGTCATTTGTCCCTGATGACTAGCAGACTAATGGAACATTCTTAACACTCAGAATTCCTGCCAAATAATTCTGGTCATAGGGTTTGCTTGGAAGGGCTCCCTCTCTCCCTGATTATTTTAGATGCAATTGAATATTAAAATTTCAAGACCTACTCTTTTTTTTTGTAAGGCTAACAGGTTTAAGTGGCTTGCCCAAGGCCACACAGCTAGGTAATTATTAAGTGTCTGAGATCGTATTTGAACCCAGGTACTCCTGACTCCAAGGCCGATGCTTTAACCACTATGCTACCTAGCTGTCCCAAAACCTATTCTTGTAGGAAGTTGGAATATATTTAATCTTACTAAACTTTCTTATCCTCTTATGTTCTAAAACACTATGTATATTAAGATTTTGGGTAAAGGGTAAATTTTAATACATTAAGAGGGCAAGGTATTAATTTTTTTGTATGCTTTGTACAGTTTTGGTATTTTTGTTGTTTTTATTCAGTTGTTTCTTTGATTCTGACTTTTTTGTGATCCCATTTGGGATTTTCTTGGCGAAGATACTATAGTGATTTGCCTTTTCCTTTTTAGCTCATTTTACAAATGATGAAACGAATGATTTGCTCAGGGTCACATAGCTATTAAGTTGGATCTGAGACCAGATTTGAACTCAGGTCTTTATGACTCCAGGCCTAGCAGGCTATCTACTGATTCACTTAGTTGCCTAGATTATGCACTCAATAAATTTGTTGAGTTTGTTTTAACAGCAATGGAATTATTGTTGTTGCTATTGTTATCATTACTCAGCAATGTACTAGTGTCATTAGAAAACAAAGATTAAAGTAAATAAGATAAGAGTTCAATGCCATCTTTGAAACTAAATGAATTTTAGAGGAGCATGGAATTCCAGCAATAAGAGACCTTGGAGCTTGTTTAGTCTAGAATTAATAAATCTATGGAGTCCTAAATTTATCTCTCATTGTTAAAACTAATGATATCTGTTGAGAAAAACAAACAAGCAAAAAACAAATCACTTTTATCTGAGGGGGTCCTTTAACTTGAGTGAGTTTAAGTCAATTTCTTTTAATCCAATACATTTAGACATTTATCAAGTACCAACTTTCTTGTTGAGACAGTATTCTGACCTCTAAGTATAAAGAGGGGAAAAAAAGGTAAAGACAATACCTGATCCTTGATTATGTTCTACTGGGATGCATGTAAGTTTAGTAAGAGTATGATCTAGGATCTGAGTGGATTATCAGAAAAAGAAAGAGTTATCTGGTCAAAAAATTCTTACCCCATATATGAGATTTACTGCTATTGATTTTGTTAGATGAGCTCTGCTACTGATTTATGAACTTTGTGAATTTTAACAAGTTATTTGATCTCTCTGAGACTCAACTTCTTTATTTGTACATTGAGCATATTACTGCTTTACAAACATCACACAGCTATTGTAAGGATCAAATGAGAAGATAGATGTGATATACTCAGTGGGAAAATAAATGTTATATAAATGCAAAATTATTATTATTATTATTGTTGTTATTATTATTATTATCATTATTATTATTGATTGCTGTTGTACTTAATGAAAAGGAATAGTTTATGGAGAACTACTGAAGTTTTAAAGCACTCCAACCTTCATATCTTTGATTTAATAGCAAATATCTGTAGACTGAGAGAAGTGAGTGGAATAGATGTAAAAAATATTAAATTTTGAGTCAGAGGACCTGGATTCCATCAAATAATAAATTCGTTAGCTTTTAGGTATTTTTTTTATCACTCAAATAGTTTTAAGAATGAGAGATAAGTTTAGGACTCCATAGATTTATTAATTCAGTAAATATGATAACTACTACAAAAGAAGCAAACAAACTTATTTTTAGTTTTACAGAATACCTGTTAGCAGGTCCAATAAAATAGTGTTGTCTTTGACTCAACAAAGAAATCATATATCTCAAAGAGAAGTTGTTATTTCTTTTAAAGGGGCAATTTTGCTAAACTTTCTGCACCATCCCTTCTCTTTGTTCATCAGCACTGAAATAATGGATTCATCTGCCCTAAAGGTAGACATTATTAGTTGCTCACTTGTATCAACTAAAGTTTGCTTCATTAACAGAAGGATCCCTCATGCTGTGGCTAGTCATGGTTATATAGTCATGGCATTAGGCTGGAATCTTCATTAAATCAGCAATTCAACCTTTACTCTTTTTTTACCTTTACATTAGAAAATTATGAAATGAACCCCCTTTAATTCCTTCACCTTTAGAAAATTTGTACAATTGATTAGTCAATTAAACACCATGCACTCTCTTTGGATATTTTAATTTCCATATTTACCTTCCTCGTTCCCAAAATTAATACTTTTACATAGTAAACAGAAACAAGTCCATGAGAAGTGTTCACCTAAAATTATACCCTGCTACTTATGCCCAGGGGAATAAATCTTATTGATAATCATTGGTAACCATAAAAAATAACATTAGGATGTTATTAAATGATATATCATTTATATCAGAAAGTTATGATATGATATAATATATCATATACCAGGGGGTTAAAAACCTCTTAGAGCCCTGTTAAGGTTATCAAGTTGTTTTAAGAAATATTGGAATTGGGGCAGCTAGGTGGTGGTGTGGATAAAGCACCGGCCTTGGAGTCAGGAGTACCTGGGTTCAAATCTGGTCTCAGACACTTAATAATTACCTAGCTGTGTGGCCTTGGGCAAGCCACTTAACCACATTTAGAAAAAAACGAAATAAACAAACAAATAAAATAAATATTGGACTCCATCCATTCTCTGTCTCTAACTCTATCTT
Source organism: Macrotis lagotis (assembly GCF_037893015.1). Lineage (NCBI taxonomy): Eukaryota > Metazoa > Chordata > Mammalia > Peramelemorphia > Peramelidae > Macrotis > Macrotis lagotis. The sequence continues at coordinate 768,645,806 of NC_133658.1, read as the reverse complement.
CTCTTCCTCAGCTCCTCTCTTCTCCCCATTCCTCCCTTCCTCTCCCCTCTCCTCTTCCCCATAACCTCTTCTCCTCTTCTCTTCTTCCTCATCTTTTCTCTTCTCTCTGTGTATGTATCTGTCAGTCTGTCCCTTTCTAAGAAGAATTATCTTGTCAAAAACAAATTTATGTTAAAAATAGATCAGATGTCAACGAGTTAGATATGACTGGAATGACTAAACAACAAAATAGGAAGTTGTCTACAATATCTCCTTAAGCTTGAAGTTACAGGTTCGGTTCTGAGTCACTAGCTTTCCTAACAGTGAAGTGTTTTCTTAAAGCATATACCTTATTCCCTTGCCTAAAAGGATTCTACACTTCTTTTCCTAGATCTGGCCATATAAATAGACTACTATAGTTTACATACCCAAAGCTAGATGTCTTTTGGAACTGTTTTATGCATAAATAGAGGCAACTTGGTGTAATACAGTGGTGTCAAACTCAAATAGAAAAAAAAAAATCCTATACTGGACATAAGGTCCCTGAGATCACATCTTAATATGGCTTTAAAATGTAATATATCTAAGTTTCATTGATTTTATATTTATTTGTTAAACATTTCCCTATTAAATTGTACCTCTGTAATAATTAAGGCATAGAGTACTATACCTGTAGTAATGAAGATTTGGTGTCATGAAAGTTGGCTTCTTATCCCATTTTTGACTTTTACTATGTCTGTTGTCTGCAAAGAAGCCATTAACCTCCTTAAGCTTCTGGTAACTCCAGGACTATATGTTATTTGTGTGATCTGTCAAAAGAGATAAATATTCTATCTTTCATTTTATTCTTTTCAGTATGTCATTGAATATTATTTCTAAAGAATTCCCTGAATAATAACAACTTTAATATAGTATTCTTTATAAAGTAAATAAATAACAGAATGCCCTAAAACAGGGGCTCTCAACTTAGGATTTGTAACTTTGTCTCTCAAAAATAACTGAATTTCAATGTAATGAGTTTCTTTTGTAATACTCTATGTTTTAATATATGCTTTTCAAAACATTATTCTGAAAAAGCATACATAAGCTTCACCAGATTTGGAAAGGAATTAATCATACACACACACACACACACACATATACACACACACACACACACACACACACACACACACACACAAACACTACATTTCAAATTAGGAAGAGCAAAATTTGAACTTTGAAAGGCAAAGAAGTAGGGAATAAAATACCAATTTAATTAAGGCATTCATCACTTCTAACCTATTACAATGATTTTCTAATTGATGTTCTTGTTCAAATGAAGAATTTCCTTTCTCACTCAATTCCACTCAAGGCACAACTGCCAAAGTGATTTTCTTTCTGCTTTCTAACACAGACCATAGCCATTTAAAGGGGCTCATATCTTAAGTAGAGCAGGGGAAAAAAAGCAAGTATAAACTTTTGAAGGGTTAAATACTAAGTATGAAGTTTGGAGATGCAGGGTCAATTAGTTCTAATTAAATCTCATTTGGAAGAAGGGGAAAATAAGGTTTATATTAGACTGCATTTTAAAACTCTTACATATTAGTGAGAAAGCTATCATGGTATCCTATGATCTTAAACTTGGAAGGGAGTTTTGAATATATCTCTTTTCTGCTTGACATTTAAAAGTACTCTCTATAAAATGTATGCATATACATTTTTTAAAGTCCCCTTTCCATTGTTCTAAAAAGTAGTTATTGAAGTTTTGTTTTAATATGAATGATACCCGTTGAGAATTCTTTGTCTTATCATAATACCCATTCCCTAATTGGGAGAAAGTTCCAAGTAACTAGATTCGCTGTAATTTCTATCCATTCTTCTATTCAAGATTTCTATACATCTCACTTCACTTAAGTACTTTGATACTAACTGAAGGGCTTATTAGAATTTATAGCTCTTCATAATTTGAAATGTAATGAGTAATTAATTCCTTGCTCAGTCTGGCATCCTGTATATAGGATATAATCTTAATAAGTTATTTAATACTTTTGTTTAGACCTTTAAGTCATGGATCATTCAACACATTCTTTATTTCCCCTACCTTAGCCCTAACAGTCTATTGTATATAGTTAAAATTAAGAAACTTTCATTAATTGAAGTTTTTTCTAGAATGAAAGTAATTGAGTAGGAGAAATGACATATTCAAATTTATCAATTAATTAAATTTTAGAAAGTCTGTGAGATTGTTTCTATAGATTTGTTAATTCTCCCATTAGATTTTGAGTTCCTTGAGATCAGGGACTGTCTTTTGCCTCTTTTTTAAATCCCTGGTGCTTAGCATAATATTTGGTACATAATAGGTAACTAATAAATGTTCACTGATAGATAAAGTCATAAGTCTAATGAGAAGCATTTTGACTTAGTTTCAGGTGAAGGATTTGATTTAATTATTTCCCAACTTCTAGCCTCTAAAACCCAGCTCTTTCATATTGTATTGATATCATAGGTGGACAGATGGATTATAGAATCAGAATATCTTTTTCTTCTTTTTGTTCTAGAGCTCCAACAGTGCTACAAAAATATACCTTATCCCTCACAGTGATAGACATATATTTTCTTATTTGCTAATAGTACCAGAAAAGTATTTATGTCAATGAAGAAACAGAGGTGGTATGTTTGAGGTTGGAAAGGATAATCTTTTATGTTCCTTCCTATTCTAATAGTTTTGTATTCAGATGCTTTAATAGCACTAAACAGACAATTATTCAATACATTAAAATCAAGATTTAAGAAACTATTTTTCCTTTGGACTGCTGAGTATACCCTAATGCTCACATAGTACAAGAATGAAGATTGGGGTTTCTGTTCTATTCTAAAAGCCCTGAAAGAGGCTTTGACCATTATACAAAAAAAATAGAATCTTCGTATTCCCAGTATTCTATGATAATCTAAGATCAAAACAAGATCACTATAGTCAATTCCCTCTTAGCAATTTCCTCCCTACAAATAGACAATTGGTTAGATTGCCAAATAACTTCAACAAAAGCATAATTAAATGACACTTAATTTTGTTGGCATCTCTTTCTCTTAGCTTTCTTAACAACAAATCTTAATTCATTAGTCTTTAGTCTCAGCTGAAAAAAAGGCTGAACTTGATTATCAGTTATCATATTTCCTAGCTACCCTTAATATTTTTCATATTGTAGGATATTATATTCTATCAATATGATGTCACACATAAAATAAAAACTTTTAAAACTGTATCAGATAATAATCCAGATGTTTTGAAACTTTCTAAAGAGTAGTCATCATGCAATAAAACATGTGTTCCTGGAACTATTGTTTTATTACAATTTTCATAAAATATTTTTCATAAAAATAAAATATTCCTTGAGAGACAAGTCAAAGAAGTATTTAGATGTCTATAATGGTTCATTGAAAACAGTTCACATTCAAGGAAACATAGCCCGAAATAGGCCTATTTCTTAGAGACTTAATGTACTAAATACATAGGAGTTTATGCTTCAAAATACTCCCCAAATGTACTTCATAAAATTCCATTCATTTCCCCAAATATTCATTATTTTTAAACGCATCATACAAACCTCACATTAGTACCTGGAAAGAAGGCAAAAACAAATCCTTTTCTGATTTATGGTCCAAGCTTTCATCTCTTCATAGACATTGTGACTTTGTAATGTGATTTCAAGCTTTTCATTTTTAAAATAAAAAAATATTTTGCCAGATACTGAATTTAGGCATACCACAACTAAAGAACCAGTAGCTTTTGGTCATTATATATTCAAAAGACTTGAAATGGACACATTTCCAAAATTCATATGATGTCTTTAGATTGATGATTTATAGTATCTCAGAAAATTCAGATCCATGATAGAGTTAGGGCACAAAACTGTGAGTGAAATATCTTCATAGATGAGATGCTATAAATGTAATAATTTGTATTATTCTATTTCTTAATAATAAATTATTAATTAACAGTTAAATATTAATAATAAGTGAAATGATAATCCATTTCATGGGAAAATGATGCTTCTCTAATAGATAATGTTTTTATTATTTTAGTTTCAAAATAATCCTGATCATATAGAACTGTGATAATATGATTATCAAGCTAAGAGGGGAGAGGGAAAGAAGAATGGACATGTGACACTTCAAGTGTTCAAGGGAAGAAGAAAATGAAGTTGGCAATCTGATAATAGCAAAACCAAGGATATTAATTTAGGTGCAGAACCAAGATTTCCCTCAAATTAATTGCACAGATCATTTCGAAGTTAGTACTTAACTTAAGTTTAGAACATGGAACTTTACAGATCCAACCAAGGGAGCAGATTCTTAAACAAGAAGAGAGCTAAAGTTAAGACACGGCATCCATAGACAACTGCTCCAAAGAATGTGATCTAGGCAAAGAACAAGAGATGAAGATAAGGAATAGAGGCAGCTCTAGCAATCACTGGTGAATTTCTTTTCTGACATACTAAGCAGACCTAAGAGGAAACTATTTAGAAGTAAGCTATGAGGTTCAAGGACAGGATTAATTGAAAGTTTCAATATATTAAAGAAAGATAATAGAAGGTTAGGAGAAAATCATTTGTTTCCTTTGTTGATCAGGTGGGGAAAATAATTTCCTCAGAGTTCAGGGTAATTTATAGTTTAGATCAGAGCTGTTCAAAATATCTCCGGTGGGTGGCATGTGGCTCACCATGAAATTATCTGCAGCTTGATTGTGGGTTTTAATTCTCATGAAAAAAATAATAATTTTCATAGAATGCCATATTAGATTTTTAATTCCATCACAAATAAATTATCTTGTTGATATTAATTTTCTTTGGTGTTTTTAAGCAGTATTTAGGACAGAACATTTTACACAGAATTTTCACTCGAACTTGAGGGTTCATTTCTTCCTTATGATGCAGACTACTCAGTATTCACCTACCTTAATACTGTTGTGTTGTCACTTTGTTGTTTTGTGTTTGTTTTCTCACTTTGTACCTCTGTCACATTGATGAGAATAGTTCTCCATTTTTCATAGCACTTGCTAAACCTAAAGTAAGACTACAAATTATTCTGGGTGTGGTCCTCAAATAATTATTTTATTTTAATGCAGTTCTAAGATAATCTAAGCTTGATCTAGATCTTGGTTAGTTTCTTTCAGCATTTTTTTTTCAATTTTAGTCATTAAAAAAGGGTGCTCTGACTAGGGAAGCAGTAAGAGCATAATATAAAAGATAATGCAATAAAACTTTAAAGATGTGAATGTCACCCAAACCAAGGACAAAATAATAATAACCAACAAAAATATATGTGTGTGTATCCCTTTAAAGTTTACAAAAAAATCATTATTTAATGGTCACATAACTTTGTAAGGTAGGAATCATTATTATAACATTGTGATTCAATGAAGGAGATATTACTATTATTTTTCTCTTTCACATTTTTTCTATTTCAAAATATTTAATATTCTTAATCAATATTTGTTTTCTAATTTTTTTAAAAAACTTGTAAAATTATGCAAATCTTAAAAACCATATATGACTATGTTGAAAAATTTATATCTCATTCTTTGTCTTTATTTCATAATCTCTCTTTTAGGAGGTAGGCAGCATGCCTTATTTTCAATCTTCTGAAATAAGACTTGTTTCTTTCATTGATTCCAGTTTTTTATGCCTTTCAAAATTATTTTTATCTACTAAAGTTGAATTTTTATAAATTATCATCCAGGTTCTTGTCACTTTACGCTGCATTAATTCATCAAGTCTTCTCAGGTTTTCTGGAAACTATTCCTTTTGTATGAAGGACTGATATGTATATACTATAAGAAGTTGCTATTATATTGAATTTCTGTGACTGTGATCCAGGTAATTAAAATTACTGCCAATTATAACTGAACAAAAGCAGTAAAATTTAAGGTCATCTTCTATAGGTTTGCTTAAAACATTTTCCAGACAACTCTAATAAAAGACAATTCAATGGGAATGAGTCATACTTCATTTGGTATAGGATGAAGAAAATGAGTATGCAGTATGGCAATATCTGTTTAAATTTTTCTTAATTTATTTTGAAGATAAATATTCTTTTAAAGACTAATTTTACCCTACAAGATTGTTTTGAGGTCCATTGTGAATACATCACTTTTGTAGACAAAGAATCTGACTCAGAGGTAAAGAAACTTGACCAAGGCTATATAGCTAGTAACTAAAATAGATGGGATGGAAAATTGAGTGATCTAAATCTAAATCTAATCATCTTCCATTGTAACAATGATGCTACTTCATTTCATTGACCTAAAATTTCCTCATTCTTAATTCTCATGCTTAAGTAAAAATACGAGGTCAGGTTGGTGTAATGCTGCTGGGGGGAGTATAGTGCTACCTGTACACATGTAAACAAATAAAAAAAAAGTATGTGTTTGTTAACAATTTAAAAACAAGAAAATATTTAATTTATATGTGATATACATATATATGCATATATGTGATATGATATGGATATGTCTGTATATATACATATATATTTGTTTAAATGGTAATCATATATATATTATGCTCATAATATATGCATGATTACCATTCACTGTTTTATATTCTCTACCGTTGCCATGGAGAAGTGAGCCTAAATAAATGCACTGTTAGATTTTATATCTGTGGATCCATTGATTCAAACATTTTGGTCAACGTAATTGTGCAATTCCCATCTCACTCCAGTCCTTAAAAGCTTTTTGAAGGCTAGTGAAAACTTTCATGGGCAGACATTTATTTGTTCTGGAAAAGTCTGATTCAAGTATGTTAATGATCTAAATAAACTGTAGAATATAAAAGAATAGTCTGGCCTGTGGGCATGGAAACATAGCAGATGGTAATGGAAGTGTAGTGTCTATGATTCAGACTTTGTAATATAATCCTTCTAAGCTCTATGATTTTTGACACAAGATACTTTTCCTCTGCAGTTCCTTTCAGAATCCTCTTCTTTCAAACTTTAGATTAGCGGTAACCACCTCTGTCTATTGAACTCTGTCTGAACCTTTGTAACTGATAGTTTACTCTCCCTTCTATATTCCTATTGTTCAGAAACTATCAACAGACTTTAATTAGGAATCAACTGGAGACTAGGCACTGAGATAAGTGATGAAAATAGAAAATTAGACAAGAAAGTTTCTGCCCTCTAGGTGTTATGTTAGGGAGAGGGAAATGACATAGTTTGTGCATATAAGTTAATACAGAATTTAAACATCTAAAAGAGGGTTGATTTTTTTAAAACCTTCTTCCCCTCTCCCCCTGCTCCTGAACAAGTTCAAATACTGTGAAATCTGGCAACCTCTTTAGGTTGTGAATGAATCAGAAGGGGATTTTTCTCATTGGGTTCAGAGAAGATAATGTCCCTGGGTAGCCTTTAAAGTATTGTCAGTTGGTAGGTTAGGGTATAAGTATGTGAAGGAGAGCCTGGGGTGAGAGCAAGGAGAAGCTTTATCTCTTTCATACTCCCATTCTCTATAGTGTCTGGCCTTTTGAAATGTCATGATTTTAGAGAGTGATGCATAATTGAGGAAGCAGAGATATACATTTCAGACATATATTAACACAGAAGAGACAGAAACAGATACACAGAGAGAGTTATAAAGAGACAGCAACAGAGAGAAAACTTCTATTAGAATGACTATGGACAATGCTATCCACATCCAGAGAAAGAAAAAGAAAACGAAAAAAATCCTTCACAAACTGATGAATGCTATATTCATTAAAAAAGCTTATGCTAATGTATTTCTTTCCCTTAATCTTAATTCATCATAATTAAAGTGACTAATTTGCAAATACGTAACACAAATGTGTATGAACAATATTTAGCTGATGGGGGGGAAGGGAGGGTGGAGGAAAAATATGTAACTCAAATATATGCATATGCATATAGATGCATGTTGAAAAACCTTCACAATATGTATCTTGAAAAATAAAATATCAATTAAAAATTAAAAAAAGAAACAGAACTCTATATGGATTTAAATGAACTTGCCTTAACATTTTATTTTTATGAGAAGAAACATCTTAAAATTCAGCTGAGTAACCCACCTAGGCAACACTCAGTAGGAGTTAAATGAATACACTATAAAGATAGGACCTCTAGCGCTATAGTAAAAGAAATTGTATGTTTCTTTTGCCATATATATATATATATATATATATCTCCCCATTTTTTCCTCCAATTGAGTCCACTCTTTCCATCAATGACATTGCCACTTCTGATTCACTCACAGAAAGATATTAATATCTCATCAAGAGTATAAGCACATGTTTTGCAGTTTGTTTAACATGCCAAGATCCCTCCATTTGCCTATGATTAGACCTATTGAAGACTAATCTCCTTACACACAAATAATACAAAAGATAATCTTTTGGGGGATGACTGGACATCTAGACAAGAGTAAGTAGAGTTTGAGAGAAATTTTGAAGGAAAACATGTACCTTAAGTGACAGAAGTGACGAAAGAGTATATTTCAAAGATAGGCCATAACCTATGTAAAATCAAAGAGACTGGAGATGATCTGTTGTGTGTTTGTGAAAATAATATGTAATAAAGGCAAGAGAGTAGGTTGTGAAGAGACTTAAGTTCCAAACAGAGGTGCATAAATTGGATATTAGAGGTAATAGATTCTCTGTTGGAAATACATGCACAGAACTTTGACTTAGCAAAATCAATTTGGTATCTGTGATTTGGAGATTTACAAGTCCTGTTCAGCCTGAATTTTGATAGACTAAATCAGAAAACATTTGTACCTAAAGACATGGACCTAAACCATAGCATTTTAAATCCTACCCTTATAGAATGTAAGTTGCTTAAGGATATTACTTTGCATACCCATTTTCTAGTAAAATAAATGCTTAATGCATTTTAAACATAATGCAAACCTTTTTATCATCTGAGTGGATAATCATTTATATTGTCAAATTGTATCAAGCATGTACAGCTCTTTGGGATCCAATTTAGGGTTTTTGTGGCAAAGATACTTAGAATTATTTTTCATTTCCTTCTTCACATCATTTTACAGGTGAGGAAACTGAAGCAAAGGTGTTAGACTAATTCATGGCAACGAAACTAACAAGTAACTGAGGGAAGATTTGAACTCAGGAAGAGAATTCGACTCCAGGCCTGAAACTCTATCCACTATGCCACCTGTATTGTTGTAGCTATAAAATTTCATCAATATGCACTATGATGGACTCATACTCAAAATGAAATCTTGTCTTTGGCTATCTTAAGGATCTTGGCTAAGTAATTTATTTTTTCTACCCTTTCTAAGGGTCTAAACTTTCTCACCTATAAAATCAGAGAACTGGGCTAGATGATCTCTGAAGTCTCTTCCAATCATAGTTCTATTATCATTTCCTACTTGGTAGTATGTGTGAAAGAGTTTATGCAATGATGGTACAACCTTCAGAAATGTCGAATAACTTCCACATTTTGATACCAACTAGTTTATAATAAAGACATTAATAATAACTAGTGTTTATATAGAACTTTAAGATATGTAAAGCATTTTAATATGAAATCTCATTTGATCTTCGTAACAACATTGAGAGCTATGTCCTAATGGTTACTCACATTTTATTGATGAGGAAACTGAAAAGTGTGTAAACCGATGAGAAGTTAATGACTTCTCTTGAATACTAGAGTCATCACCTGTTGAAAATAAGACTTGACTAGGTCTGGCTAGTTTCAAAATCAGACTTTTATGAATTAAGCCATTCTATCTTCACAAGAAAGAAATAATCTATAAAACATAGCACTTGTAAATTTTCCAGAAAGACTCAAAATGTAGAGGACAAGAGACAATAAGTAAAAATGGGTAAGATAGGATTTACTATTTCAATATACTTTGCTGACTAGAAAATGAAGATGTTGTAGTTTCATACCAAGATCATAAGCTCTGCCATTTTTGTTAGTTTTATTTTTCATTTTTGTAATATGTGATATATGTTTCTTAATGTCCTAAAGTGATTCTTTAGGCAAATTATCAGTGAACAACACTTTCTTCAATAGAATGTGACAAAGAACAAAACAAATTTGAGTAGTGGTGGAACATTTCTGCTTTTGAGTCTGGGTTATATTAATTTCAAATCAAGTGCAGGAAGGGATGGCATTGATTTACTCTGCTCAGCATCTTTCATAAAGTTAATATACATATTCAATATGCAAGATGCTTCCTTTTTTTTTCTTTAATACTAGAAACACATCAGGGTCATTGGTTATGTAAGATGGTAAGGTAAGTTCGTATCTTATAGCATCATCTGAACCTCTTCCTTGGTAATTCAAACACTGTTATACTACTCTCTAACTAAAATAAGAGAGCTTTTACTTTGCTTTGGGCTGCCAATCAAGAATGTAAAATATTTTCTTTATTTCCTACTGTTTTCTCCAAAAATATTCCCAAATTATGCATCATTTTTGTTTTTTTCTCATGATAATGTGTGTATTTGTAGATACTTGTGTCTATGTTTATAGATTTCTCCATACAGTTACTCTTTCTCAAACATTCTCCTTACCCACTCCTCTTGATTTTTCAAATTCTATTTATGTTTCAGGGTAATTGCAAACTCTACTTCAAATTCTCCATGAAGTATATGTCCATAGAACTTATAATTTAAGCTAGAAGGGACTCCCAAAATATTTTATTTCATGTCTTGAATATTAAATATGAAGACGATATGGATAACAGAAATGCAATAACTTGCCCAAAGTCAGACAAAGAGTATGTGGCAGAGTAGGGTTTGAATACAGGGGAAAAGATCATAGTGTTAGGTATAATAATGGAAAGGATCTTCCAGGTCTTAGAGTCTAACTCCCTTATTTTATAATGAAAGATGCCGAGCTTCAGAAGCAAATCAATATTTATTAAAGACCTACTATGTATGAGGCACTGAGCTAAGAACCAGAGATAACACTGATAAAAGTGAAACTTCTTGAATAGTGGGGGAGATGTGTTAGATATTATATGCGTGAGTTATAAAGATGCAGATAAGTGGCCACAAGGAGCATTAAATAAGCCACTAGCCTTAAAATAAGGAACACCTGGGATATTAATCTTATCTCAAATGTTTATTAGTTGTGTGATCCTGGAAAAGTCACTTATCTTCTCTGGACCTCAGTTTTATTATCTGTTAAATAAACAGATCAGATGACCTTGAAAGTCATTTCCAGCTCAAAATGTGTGATTAGACATGTGTGTATTAATGCAGAAATAAATATACATATATTTGTTTATTGTATTCTCATGTCCGTATGTTCAGACAATATGTAAAATTTCTAAAAGCTAGCTTTTGGAGGGATAGAACTAGAAACTGGGAAAATGACAAAAGACTCTATTTAGACTTTATTTAGGCCAACTATGTTTTAACAGAAAACAGGGATTCCAAGAAGTAAAGACAAGAAGGGAGCCCTTTTCAGGTATGGAGAGATGGACCGTGCAAAGGGACAAAAACAGAAGATAGAACAATGGGTATGAGGCAAAATAAGTGGGTCAGTAAATCTTAAACATAAAATGTATGAAATGAATAATATGTAAGAATGGAAAGCAGAAAGATACAGTAAGTGATTTATCCAAGTTCTCACAGATAGTAACAGTAACACACATAATTTGGATCCAGGATTTCTAATCCGAGATCTGAGGTTCTTTACATCACACCATTCTGATCAGTTCACAGATATTTATCATAAATTCCCTGGTGAAATTTACTTTGTTATGCTATTTAACCATTTAGCTTATTTTTTTAAATTTTGTGTGCTTCATAATAAGGCTTAAGAAATGATTCTTTGTTCAAAAGGTATCAAAATCTATATGGCAAGAAATAAAAGATGCCAATATAATAACTTTTCTCACAACCTACTTAGCCAAATACCTTAATTCTTATATTATTTTCATTTCATGCATTATGAAATTGATTTAAGAACCAAAGCACATCTCCTTCTAAAATAAGGATGATTTTGTAGGATTAAATCTAGAATTGAAATATTAATTTCTACTCATTGCCTTGTTTAATTATATATATATATATATATATCAATAAATAATAATTTAAAATTACATACTCAACTCAGATATTTTATTTGGGAAACTGAGATAGTTCATTGCAGTGTAAATACTTATACCTAAGTTGAGGGAAAGGAATGGATCTTTATCCAAACTCAATTGGAAAAAAAGTTATTTATTGATGTGTTAATCAGTTTCAGATCATCATTGAGTGGTAGAGAAAGTACTGAAATAAGAGTCAGAAGACCTGAGTTAGTCCACCAGCTCTGCCATTAACTGACTATAAAACTTTGAATAAAATCAATGATGTCTCTAAACATGTTTTCTCATCTATAAAATGGGAGAGTTCCTTAGAGTTTTTGTTCTTAGAACTCACTTACATACACTTAGAAAATATTGATGCTTTCTTAAAGAGTTGTTGTTCATGTGTTTTATATATAACTGGAAATTGTAGGGATGTCTCTCAATTGGGAATGGAATATTACTGGACTTTTAAAAATGATCAGTTTGATGATCTCAGAAAATCATGGAAAGACATTCAGAAAATACTGAGGAGTAAAATGAATAGAGCTAAGAGAATGTTGTATATAGTAACAGAAATGTTGTTTTAAAACCAACTTTGGGCAAATAAGTAATTTTGACCATTACAAATGCCCAAATTAATTACAAAAGACAGTTGAAATAAAATGCTATCTGTATCCAGAAAAAAACTGATAAATAGAAGTATGTATAAAATGCTTTATATACATATATACATATATATATATATATATATATATGCACACAGACATATAAATTCATACATATATATTTACGGTTAATGTCCAATTCTGTGGTGAAGGGGGGAAGAAAAAAGAAATTTACATGATAACTTCATTATATATTTTAAAAGGAATAACAGGTTGTAAATAATATATTTTCAGTTTCATGTGCTGTCATCTTATTTATTATACTGTGTTATGGAAATGTTTGTTTCATTATATAAATTAAAAATAAAATAAATAAAATAATAAATAATAAATATTAAAATTAAATATTTTAGTATAATTGTTAAAATTTTGACTTTCTGAACTTCTAAAATGGTTTCAGTAAACCAAGATTACTTAGATCACTATGACTGGAGAATTCATGGCATTTAGAGGTGGAAAGGGTCTTAAAAACTACTTGTTTCAACCTCCTCATTGTATAAAGAGGCATCTCAAGGACAAAGGGGTAACTTTCCTGAAAAAAAGATGATCCAGGATTAGAGCCAGACTTCTGACTATATTCAGTGATCAATGCCCTTCCAAATATTTCCATGAGAGCAATGTTCTAAGATTCTTTTGAGCTTCAGATATTTTTCCTAAGATTTTCCAAAGGCTACACAACTAATAAGTTTAGGAAGCAGAATCTGAACTGAAGCTTTCCTGATTCCAAGTCCAGTTATATCTTCTAGCTGATTGACATTACTTTCTTTCTAATCTGTCTACTTATCTGTCTGATTGCTTCACATTCAGGGACATCTCCAGTCATCCTGATTCATAACTGGTAACCTGACCCAGACAACTCTAGAGGAGAAAGTGAGAATCTAGAAAAGAAAGTGAAATTTAGCTCAGCATCCTCTCACTCAAATACAATTCATGTGCTTGTCATGGCAACATCTCCATGATATCATGATCTTCTTTGAAAATGAAGGACAGGGGCGAGTAGGTGGCACAGTGGATAAAGCACCCGCCCTGGAGTCAGGAGTACCTAGGTTCAAATATGGTCTCAGATGCTTAATAATTCCCTGGCTTTTGGGCCTTGGGCAAGCCACTTAACCCCATTTGCATTGCAAAAACCTAAAAAAAAACAATCAATAAAAAGAAAATTAAGGACAAATATCACATCAAATCACTTATCTAATATCTATTTTCTTCTTTCTCACTTTATTTGAAACAATAATCTAGAATTCTCACTGCATCATATTTTATATTTTCTTCTAATCTGAAAGTTTGTAACATTTCTTTGGCAAGATCTATGAGGAAAGTGCTACAAAGGACAATTCAGAAGCAATTTTATGAACTGTGGTTCAAACAAAGTTAACATAAATTTCAAAACTTGAAAGAGGTATTTCAGAGATTATAATCTAAAAATGCAAAAAATTCCTTCCAGTTCCCACAGATCTCACTCTCTCCCTTCCTCCCTCTTTACTGCCAAGGGTGCAGGACTTCCAAAATATAATTCAACAGGTGTTAAAATGCTACAGGAACTCACTACATTTTACTTTGGGAAAACTGAATGAAAATACCATGCCTTTTTCTATCCTTTCCCGAGTCTTACTAAATTCTTTGAAACATACTACAAGAAGAGGGGAAGATACAGTATCAAAGGATCTGTTCATAGAATACAGACATTCCTAAAATAAATACACATCTCTGACATTCAGGTAGCAAGTTTACCCTATGAATTTAGAACTTATAGCAGGACAAGAGCTGAAAAATAGTTGCTCCTAAAATAAAAGTGCTGGCAACAATATATCATGTTTTTCTTCTCAAGAATCTTGAATGATTCCTGTGACATCAAGGATATGGTTCAAACTCCTCCATTTGCCCTTTAAAGTCCTTCACAGTCTGCTTCCACCTTACCTATCCAGAATTACTACATGTTACTCACTTTCACACAATGGATACTGGCAAGCCAAACTGGAATACTTGAAAATGATGACAAAAGAAATTCCTGAGAAAGTACATGGGCTGTGTATCTCATCTGAAACAATTTCCTCCTTTCTCTGTTTCTTATAATCCTGAGATTTTTTTAAGGATGAGTGAAATGCCATCATCTACACGGTACTCACTGATCGCTGCATTTGCTAAAATCCTGAAATTTCTTTCCCTGCCATGACATTAATTGCTTTCTATATATTATCTGTACTATATTTGCTACTGTGTGTACATGCTATATCCAACAGAATTTCTATGTTGTCTTTGCTCTATACTTGTCATAGAACACCATGCCTAACACAGAGTAGAAAAGTACATATTTTATTTATAATGAAAATTGTTCATTGAATGATTGAATGGATGGTTAGGTAGTTCAACTGACTCATTGATAATTGGATGGATGTCACCCTAAGAAATAGTAAAAGAATTCAAAGAAATCCCATAAGATATGCATAGGAATAAATATGAAAGATTAATACATTTGCATATTTGAAGGAGACTTGAAGGTTTTCCTTGCCCACAGTCAAAATTAGATTTTTCTTTTTTTTTAATTTTCAAGAAAGAAATGATATTTTTATATTCCATCTGCTAGGACCCATCTCAAAACTGGAGTTTATAGTGGCCTATTGACTTTGTTGACAGTTTTGCCTCTGTAAACTTTTTTTGTACTTATTGCATCAAGGTTTTGATAAAATCAGATGCTATAATTATCATGCATATCCTTTGCCCATGAATGAAAATATATTTTGTAAAATATTCAAATTAGATTTGAACGTTGTTGTAACAAAGATGCACATAGGGCTAATGAGACAATATGACATTTGTATTTGCATATCGTATTAGTCAGGTTTGGTGCAACATTTACACAATTACCATATTTCGTGCAGGTTTTTATAATTAAAATGAATGTGTTATTTGAAGTTATAATCAACACAACAGCCTGCCTTTAGATAATATTTAGCATCCTACCATATAAAGAAAAGTCAAAGATAAGGGAGTCTTTGTCCTAAACCCATTGCAAGGCATTTTGATATTGTTATTTAGACAATGTAGTCTCAAAAATTATAAGTGGTAATAGCAGTAAGCCCAATTCTCCCTCATATGCCTTTGTTTAGAGGAATTAAGGTAGAAGTAGATAATAATAAATAATATCTTCATTGTCTTATTTAAAAACCACATAAATAGCCTCTTATAAAAGGGAAACATAATTTTCTTCCTTATGGGTAATACAGCTCCAGAAGAAGGGCCATCAAAGAGTTATAAAAGAGGATTGGCTCCATATCATATCTTCTATGTCAGAATCAAGATTCTTACCACACAATCCCTGCCTGAGAAATAAAAATTGTATAACACTGACTGAGTTTTCATTCAGAGTATCTGTTTTTGGATCTCTGCTTTATTCTAACTCTTTGAATTTAGGCAAGTCATTTGTTCTTCAACTGATAGTCACCCCACACCTTTTTGTGTTTTCTCTACAACAAAAGGTCATCCTTACTTCCTTTTTTCATCTTTCTTTTATTCTTCCTTCTTTCTTTTCTTTTTTGCTCCCACCTTCTTTGCTCCCTTCCTTCATTCATTCATCCTCCCCTTTTTTCTTTCTTTTCCTCTTTGTTTTTTCTTCCCTCTCTCTCCTTTCCTCCATTCCATCATCTCTTCCTTCCTTGCTTTCTTTTTTCTACTCAACTGTTTTTCTTTATTCAGTTTTTGCAATTACAAAATGGTGTAATAATTGAACCCACCTCACAGAGCTTTTGTGATAATAAAATGAGAAAATATTAGAAAAATGCTTAGAAAATGCCTGACACAAAATGGCACTAAATGCATACTAGCTATTGACTACCCAGTATTTTAATAGTGATTATAAGCTAATTTCTTTTTTTAATTTATGGAATAAAAAGCATTTTCATTACAAAGTACAATAAAAAGATGGTTGTACATGAAACTGCAAATGTACTATGCACAACTTGCTATAATTTTCAATACACATCAAAATCATCATATATTTTTTCTTTTTTCCTTCTCTTCTTTCCCTTCCCACAAATAGGTATCATTTGGCATGAATAGATGTATACACACATACACATATACACAATCACACATGTATTCACATATATGTAAAATTATTCTCTATATATATTTTTAAATTAATCAATTTTCTTTTAATGCATATAGTATTATTTCAAAAATGTACTTAATAGTTAATTAGAAGCTCATTTTCATATGAATGTTGATAGTTTGAATTTATTCTTTTGAAAATTTCCTATGTGTATCTTTTACACGTTTCTATGCTGGGGAATGACTTTGGCTCTTGTTTTGAAGGAAATTGCTAAACATCAATATATATTAGAATATTTGACTGATTAAATTTTGTCTAGTTAACTATTTCTTTCCCAATTACATCATTACACATTTTGTTACTGCAGCTTTTCTCTCCTAATTGTGCATGTTTATTCATTTTGTTCATACAAAATATTTTCAATTTTATGTAAACAAAATAGTCTATTATTTTCTGTATCATCATCTCAGTCTTTGGTCAGGAACCCTTCCCTTACCAACAGCTATGAAGTATCACTTTTCCTTTTCTAATTTATCATATGTGACCTATGTGCACTTGTAACTCTTGGTGGACTATGATGTAAGATGTTGATCTAATCCTAATTTTTGCCAGACTGTTTTCCAGTTTTCTCAATAATTTTTGGTTGAATGGGGACTATTTAAGGTCCTTGAATTTATAGGAAATTATGCAACTTTGTTCATTTGCCTCTGTCTCTTGTTTATTTATACTCACTTTTCTCTTCCATTATTACTTCTCATATATTTAATCAGTCCAAAATAATTTTCATTACTATTGCTTTTAGTCACTTTTTCTTTCATTGTTATTATTGAAATTGTAATCTTTGGTTTCTTTTTATTGATATTTGATTTATTTTTGCAATCTTATATTATGAAAGTTTTTCAACATGCATCCACTTGCATCTTGTTACACAATTTTCTTCCAATACTTCCTTCTCCCTCCCCCACAGTGGCAAACACTCTAGTGAATGTTGTACATATACATTTTTGTTTAACATGTTTAGATATTAGTCATTTGGTGTGTGAGAAATGAGGATTAAGGGGAAAAAAGTAAATCACTGAAAAGGAAAGAAAAACATCTGATTAATTTTTAAAAAATAGGCATAGTGTTCTTTCAGATTCTGGGGTTTTTTCCCCTATCAGAATGTGTATAGCACTGTCTACAACAGGTCTCCCAGGGTTGTTCCAGCTTTATGAACTGCTGAGAGGTGCAGTAACATTCTAAGTTGATCAACTCACAGTGTTGTTGATATTGTGTATAATGTTCTTTTGGTTCTTCCCCTTCACTCAACATCAGTTCTTTTCTTTGCTGCTCTAGAGTCTGACCATTAGTTTTTTCTTACAGAACAACAGTACACCATTTAATTCATGTAACATAATTTGCTCAGCTGTTCCCTAATTGATGGGCATCCCTTCAATTTTCAATCTTTGCCACTACAAAAAAAAAGAGCTGCTACAAATATTTTGGAACATGTAAGACTTTATTTTATGATTTCATCTGGATATAAGCCTTCACCAACAGGGCATTAATGTCCTAATTCTCCTAAAACCACTCCAACATTGGTAATTTTCCTTTTGTCATCTTAGCCAATTTTATAGGTGTGTGATAATACCTCATAGTTATTTTAAATTGCATTTCTCTAATAATGATGTGAACATTTTATATGATTATAAATAGCCTTCTGGGTTTTCTTGATTTCAATTGTATTAATCTTTCCTCTGAATTATAGAATTTCTAATCTGGTAATTAATTGGGAATATTTAATTTGTTCTTTTTTCTAGTTTTTTATTACATAACTAATTCCTTGACCTCTTTATTTTAGTCATATAAGCATTTATTATTAATTGTATAAGCATTTATTATATAGTCATATATAAAAGCATATATTAAATTTTCACTCAAAACTGCTCTGTCTGCCTCCTCAAAATTTTGATATGTCTCATTGTAATCATTTTCTTGAACGAAATGATTGATAATTTCTATGATTTGTTGTTTGATACACTTGTTCTTTTAAAATTTGTATATTTATTTTCACCAATATGCACATGTATATTTTTAGGTTGCAAAATGTCCTTACACCCTCCCTTCCCACCCCTCTCTCTTCAATGTTGAACAGTCAGGTTAGCATTGCATATATATATATATATATATATATATATATATATATATATATATATATTTCAATAAACATGTTTTTTAATTTAATATTTATTTATTCTCATTTTGTACAATGTTTTTTTATATATTAATAAAATATTCCTGTTTGAAAGTAAACAAAGTACCCCTCTCCCCCAAAAATATAGACTCACTTGAGTGATAAAGTAAAGGGGAGAGAAAAAATAAAATTAAAATTAAAAAAATAATAGTAATAATTGTAATCATGGCCAGGTGGCACAGGGGATGGAGCACCAGCCCTGGAGCCAGGAGTACCCAAGCCCATATCGAGCCCTGTACACCCAACAATCACCCAGCCATGGGACATGTAAGCCACCCCAACCCACTGACCTGCATAAACCAAAAAAAAAGAAAATAAAAGAATAATAATAATAGTAGGGGTGGCTGGGTGGCAGACAGAGCAGTGGCCCTTGATCCAGGAGCACCTGGGTCCAAATCCAGCCCCAGACACCCAACAATCACCCTGCTCTGTGGCCCCAGGCAGGCCACCCAGCCCCATTTGCCCTGCACCCCCCCTCCCAAAAAATAATTAATAATAAAAAAATGTGCTTCAGTCTGTGTTCCAACACCACCAACTCTGTCGTGGGTGGATCACATTCTTTATAAGTCCATCACAAAAGTTACTTCCATATTTTTTCACCATTGCCATTGCTGATCACAATTTCCTCCTTTCATATTTCTCCACTTCCATGTACTATATTTTCTCTCTCCTTTCACTCTGACTCTGCTGTAGGGTAGCTGAGTGGCGCAGCAAACAGATCCTGGCTCTGAGGCCAAGAAGGCCCAAGCCCCCATACCACCCCTTAGGCCCAGCATCCACCTGACACTATGGTCCCAGAGAGGCCATCCAATCCCAGCCCCTTGCAACGAGTAAAAAAGAAAATGTGTTATATCTGACCACTCTCCCCCCATGGTCCATCCTATCCTCCATCATTCACATCCCCACCCCTTCCACCCTGTCCTCCTTCTCTCCTTCTAAGTCCAGATGTCTATACCCCATTGAGTATATATGCTGTTTCCCTCTCCTTCCCGCTTGCCTTCCCCCTTCCATATCATTGCAATAGCTCATTGTAATAAAGAAAAATCTTATCATATGAAATATCTTGGCCTATTCCTCCTCTCCTTTTTCTTTCTCCCATTACATTTCCCTTTTTTCTATAGACTCCATTTTTACACCACATTTTATCTTCAAATTTAGTTTTCTCCTGTGCTTCAACCATAAAAGCTCCTTCTACCTGCTCTATTAACTGAGAAGGTTCATATGAGTATTATCAGTGTCATTTTTCTATGTAAGGAATACATGCAGCTCATCATCATTAAGTCCCTCCTATTTTCCCCTTCTCCAATCTCTATGCTTCACCTGAGTCCTGTATTTGATGAACAAACCTTCTGTTCAGCTCTGGCCATTCCAACAGGAACATTTGAAATTCCCCTGGTTCATTGAAAGTCCATCTTTTTCCCTGGAAGAAGATATTCAGTTTTGCTGGGTAGTTGATTCTGGGTTGCATTCTAAGCTCTTTTGCCTTCCTGTATATTATATTCCAAGCCCTACGTGCTTTTAACATAGTTGCTGCTAAGTCCTGTGAGATCCTGATTGCAGCTCCACGGTATTTGAATTGTGTCCTTCTGGCTGCTTGTAATATTTTCTCTTTCACTTGGGAGTTCTGAAACTTGGCTATAATATTCCTGGGGGTGGGTTTTTTGGGATGTCTTTCTTGAGGGATCTGTGGATTCTCTCCATTTCTATTTTGGCCTCTGCTTCTAGGATATCAGCGCAATTTTCCTGTAGTAATTCTTTGAAAATGATGTCAAAGTTCTTTTCCTGATCATGACTTTCAGGTATTCCAATAATTTTTAAATTATCTTCCCTAAATCTGTTTTCCAAATCATTTGTTTTTTCAATGAGATATTTCACATTTTCTTCTAATTTTTCATTCTTTTGGTTTCAATGTATTGATTCCTGATTTCTTGTAAATTAATCAATCTCCCTGAGTTCTATTCTTTGTCCGAAGGATTTGTTTTCCTCAGAGAGCTTTCTTATCCCTTTTTTCCGTCTGGCCAGTTCTGCTTCTTAAAGCATTCTTCTCCTGAATAACTTTTTGAATTGTTTTATCCATTTGACCTAAGCTGGTTTTTAGCATGCTATTTTTCTTCAGCATATTTTTGGATTTCCTTGACTAAGCTGCTGACTTCAGTTTCATGTTTTTCCTGCATCTCTCTCATTTCTTTTCCCAGTTTTTCTTCTAACTCCCTCATTTGATTTTTAAAGTCTTTTTTGAGCTCTGTCATAGCCTGAGCCCAATTTCTGTTTTTCTGGGAGTCTTTAGATGCAGGAGCTTGTGCTTCCTCATCTTCAGACTGAGTGTCTTGATCCTTCTTGGGCTCACAGGCAAAATATTTCTCAATGGTGTTCCTCTTGTTTCTCTGCTTGCTCATTTTCTCAGCCTTAGCCTGTTTTGGGGGTGCTACTTGAGGTTTTGGGCCATTCCCACATGGGTCTCAGTGTGAGAGCCTCTGTCCACCCTCCTGGTCTGTAAATGACCATATGCTCCCCCCTCTGCCATGGGGCTGACGTGGGGGGGGTGGCCCTGCTGTTCTATGGGGGGACCTAGACTGTAATCAGGATCTGAATGTGGTTAGGACCCCAGATTCCTGTTCCAGGGGCCGACCTCCGCAGTCTCACTCTTCACTCACCTCCCTAGGTTCAATGGGTTCATGCCCTGGGGGCTCCTGCTTACCGGATCTGCCTGCTTCTTTTTCCTGGCTCGGGACTGCCTTGGCCACACTGCTGCTCACTGCTTGCTGTGTGCCCTGAGGGCTGGACTTCACGTGCTAGCTCTGGCAGAGGTCCCCCTGCTGTTCCCCCATTTTCTGCCTGGTGTTCCCCGGGGTGTAGATCAGGAAACTGCCCCTGCTGCTGTGAGCTGCGGCTCCCAGTGCCCTGGGGCTGCCTTCAGGAGGCTGAAATTCTTTCATTCTGGTGGACCACCCCTGTGGTGGGCCTCCTCTCCAACCCCAGGGAGCAGAGCCTTTCTGCTCTTTTCTAGGTTACCTTGAGTAGGAGAACTGCCTCACTGGGTTCCTCTGTGGGTTCTGTCTCTTGAAAATTTAGAGTCCTTAGTTTAGAAGTTTTATGACAGAGCACCCAAGGCAGGATCCCCTCTTGTCACCGTCTTGGCTCCGCCCCCCAATAAACATGTTAACAAATTAGTAATTTTCAGTATGAGGAATTAGGATTAAGTGAAAGAGATACATAAGAGATGATTTTTTAAAAGTTCATTAAATTCTGAAGAATTCGGTTTTTTGTATGTGTGTTTTGTTTTTCTTCCTCTGGATGGGATAGCATAGTCCATAGCCAGTCTAATACAGTTGTTCTAGCTCAATGTACTGCTGAGAGGAGCTGCTTCCATAAAGATTGTTCATCTCACAATGTTGTTGTCGATGTGTACATTGTTCTTTTGGTTCTACACCCTTCACTAAGCATCAGATCCTGTAAGTAATTCCATACTTCTCTAGATTCTGACCATGTATGGTTTCTTACAGAACAATAGCATTCCATAGTATTCATGTACCATAACTTGTTCAACCATTCCCCAAAGGGCTGCTATAAATCTTTGGGAATATATAGGGCTTTTCCTTGTTTTCATAATTTCTTCTGGATATAGTCCTTGAATTGCAATTGCTAAGTCAAAGGGTATGAACAGTTTTACTGTTCTTTGGGCATAGTTCCATAATGCTCTCCAGAAAGGTTGGATCCATTCACAATTCCACCAGCAATGCATCAATGGTGCAAACATCCCACCTCTCCAACATTGATCATTGTCCCTTTTTCTCATCTTGGTCAATCTGATAGGTGTGAGATGATACCTCATAGCTATTTTAATTTGCATTTCTCTAATCAATAATGATCTGGAGCATTTTTTCATATGATTACATATAGGTTTAATTTCTTCATTTAAAAACTCTGCTCATATTCTTTGTCCATTTATCAGTTGGGGAATGACATGTAATCTTATGCATTTGATGCAATTCTCTATATATTTTAGAAATGAGACCTTTATCAAAACTAACTCCTAGTTGTGAAGAATGTTTCCCAGTTTTTGGCTTTTCTTCTAATTTTGGCAGCATTGATTTTATTAGTGGAAACCTTTTTAATTTAATATAGTCAAAATCATTCATTTCGCAGTTAATAATGTGATCTAGTTCTTGGTTAGTCCTAAATTTATCCCCTTTCCATAGATCTGATAGTTAAGTTATTGGTCTATTAATATATCTATGATATCACTCTTCATGTGTAAATCCTGTACCCATTTTGAACTTATTTTTGTATAAGATGTTAGATGTGGATCTATGCCTAGTTTTTGCTTTACTATTTTTCCAATTTTCCCAACAAATTTTTCTCATAATAAAGTGTTATCCCAGAAGCTGATATCTTTGGGTTTGTTATTGCCATAGTCATTTACTGCAATTTCTTTAGAGCCTATCCTAATCCACTTATCCATTACTCTTTTTCTTACTCAGTACCAAACAGTTTTGATGACTGCCACTATAGTATAGTTTTATATCTGGTAGAGCTAGGTCACCTTCCTTTACATTTTTTTCATCAGTTCCCTTGCTATTCTTGACCTTTTGCTACTCCAGATGATTTTTTTTTACTTTTTCTAGCTTGGTAAAGTAATTATTTGGTAGTTTGATTGCTAAGGCACTGAATAAGTCATTTAATTTGGGTAGAATTGTCATTTTTATTATATTAGCTTGAACTAACAATGAGCATTTGGCATTTTTCCAGTTATTTAGATTTGACTTTATTTGGGTGAGAAGTGCTTTATAACTGTGTTCATAGAGTTTCTGGATTTGTCTTGGTAGGTAGATTCCTAAGTATTTGAGTTATTTTAAATAAATATATCTCATTCTCTCTTGTTCTTGGACTTTGTAGTTCATTTATAGCAATACTGATGATTTATGTGGGTTTATTTCATATTCTGCTACTTTGCTGAATTTGTTAATTGTTTAAGGAGTTTTTCAGATGATTTTCTCAGGTTCTATCGGATTACTATCATATTATCCGTAAAGAATGAAAGTTTTGCTGCCTCAATGCCAATTCTGATTCCTTCAATTACTTTTTCTTCTCTTATTGACACTGTTAGCATTTCTAATACTATATTGAATAGTAATGGCAATAATTGGCATCCTTGTTTCATCCCTGATTTTATTGGAAATACTCTGAGTTTGTTCCCATTACATATACTATTTGCCAATGGTTTTAGATAGATACTATTTATTATTTTAAGGAAATCTCCATTTATTCCTATACTTTCTAGTGTTATTCCCAAACATTATTGTGCCACTTGTTCTTTAAATTTAATTTATTTAATTTCCAATTAATTTTTGGATTATCTTTCCATGGCCTTTAACTTACATGGAATTTTATTGCATTATGATCTGAAAAGAGTGAATTTTATTATTTCTACCTTTATGCATTTGCTTGTAAGGTTTTTATGCCATAAATATATTGTCAATTTTAGAATAGATTCCATGTCCTGCCTCATTAAGTTTTATCCAGAGGTCTTTCAGATATATTTTCTAAGATTTTATTCTACTTTATAATTTCTTGTTTATTTTCTGGTTAGATTTATCTGGTAGAGAGAGAGAGAGAGAGAGAGAGAGAGAGAGAGAGAGAGAGAGAGAGAGAGAGAGAGAGAGAAATTAGTGAGTTTTGGTTTCTATATCTCCTTATAATTCACTCAGTTTCTCCACCACGAATGTGGATGCTATACCTCTAGGTGCAAACATGTTAATGTTATATAGCTTCACTGCCTATGGTGCATTTTGAGAATATATAGTGTCCTTAATATCCCTTTAATGAAATGTATTTTGGCTTTTACTTTGAGATCAGAATCACTACCCCTGATATTTTTTTTATTATAGCTGAAGCATAATATATTTTGCTCCAGCCTTTTACCTTCATCCTGATTATATCTCTCTGCTTCAAATATGTTTCTTGAAAACAATATATTATAGGATTCTGTCTTTTAATTCATTTTTTCTATCTGCTTCTATGTTATAGGAGAATTCATCTCATTCACATTTATAGTTAAGATGATTAATTCTGTGTTTCCCTGCATGTTATCTTTCTTCATTTATACTTTTCTCTTCACTTTCCTCTTATTCCTCCTCACCAGTGGCTTACTCCCTTTTCCCTTTAACTTTTCTTTTTAATTCTAATTTTCACTTTATTTTATTTATATCTTTGCCTTCCCTTTTTTCAGTTCCTTCTTCACTTTTATTCCTTCCTTCCCTTCTCCTTCCCTGTAGAGTAGGCTTGATTTTTTTTCAAAACCAAATTAAGAATGCATCTTATTCCATTTCTATGTCAAATCTATTGAATAGTATTTGCTCAAAATTCACATATCCCTTCTTTCCTTCTACTATAATAGAATGTTGTACCTTTTCCCCTGGTGTTATTCACCCTCTAATGCCTACTTTTCTCCTTTTTATGTTTTTATTGTTTTAACCCTGTTTTATACTTACTTCCATTTTATCAAATCATATTCCTTTTTTCTGAATTGACAGAAAACTATCAATCAAAGTACCTTAAATCAAAGGTTGATGTTTTTGTTTGATTGCTTGATAAGCTCAAAGTACTGTCATTGAAAATACAATCAAAAGGTGTTTGATTGATTACTTGAGTGATTGATAAGCAATATTTCTTCACAGTCACTAAATACCTTTCCCTCTTCTGTCTCATTAGAAATACACATCTCAGGGGGCAGCTAGGTGGCACAGTGGATAGAGCACTGGCCTTGGAGTCAGGAGTACCTGAGTTCAAATCCAGCCTCAGACACTTAATAATTACCTAGCTGTGTGGCCTTGGGCAAGCCACTTAACCCCATTACCTTGCAAATAAAAACAAAACTTAAAAAAAAAAGAAACACACATCTCAAAAGTCATAAATCACTTCAAATTATCCTCACTTTATTCCTTATCACCTTTTCAAGTACCCTCTACAGACATACAATCCTCATGAGACAAAGCATCTTGGAAAGCCAAGTCATTTCCTGAACCATTTGCACCCTCCCAGGCATTCTCTCTCCCACATTCTTCCCCTTTAATTCCACACTCATAGTACTTAAAACCTTGCTAATTAAGTATAAATTAAGATAAAATCACTTCTTCATCTCTTTATGTGCAACTTTTCTAGAGAGGATCTGATCCTCAGCCCTTATAGTATTACAAACCTCTAAGTATCTAGGAAAATAAAGTCACTTCTCATTTAATCAATTATATAATAGGACTTCCAGCCAAGATGGTGGACTTCTGGTCAAGATGGCAGAGAGAAGACAGGTACTCTGCTAAAGTATTATGACCTTCCCTCATATATAATATGAAACAAATTCCTTAATATAAATAAATCTAATTATATTAAGAGGTACAAAATCATATTGTAATAGAGGGAAAGAAAGGAGGAGGTGAGAACCACCTGAATCTTCCTCTCATTGGACTTGGCTTAAAAGTTAACTTTACACACTCAGTTAAGGTAAGAAATTTATCTTACCTTT
This sequence comes from Macrotis lagotis, assembly GCF_037893015.1. Taxonomy (NCBI): domain Eukaryota; kingdom Metazoa; phylum Chordata; class Mammalia; order Peramelemorphia; family Peramelidae; genus Macrotis; species Macrotis lagotis. The sequence continues at coordinate 768,619,319 of NC_133658.1, read as the reverse complement.
CAAGGATTAAAAGGGGAAAAGGGAAGGGGGGGGAAGAAGTGGAAAAGGCAAAGGAGAAAGAAACAGGAGGGGAGTTCATATAGGAAGGAAAACACACTGAAGTGTGTTATTTAGAAGCAAAATATTGAGGAACATGTAAAAAGTGAAAAAGGGGGGAAAGTACAAACAGAGGGAAGATAGTATGGAGGGCAATAAAGAGTTAATAATTATAACTTTGAATGTGAATTGGATGAACACTCCCTTAAAACATAAATTAATAGCTGAGTGGATCAAAAACCAGAATCTGACAATATGCTGCTTACAAGAAACTCATTTGAAGCAGAAGGATACAAATAGCATAAAGGTAAAAGGTTGGAGCGAAATATATTTTGCTTTAACTGAAGTGAAAAAAAGCAGGGTTTGAAATCCTTATCTTAGAAAAATCAGCTGCAAAAATAGATATCTTTAAAAGAGGTAAGAAAGGAAATTATATCCTCCTAAAATGTACCATAGACAATAAAGTAATTTCAGTATTAAATATCTATGCACCCAATTGCATAGCATCCAAACTCTTAGAGGAGATGTTGAAAGAGCTACAGGAAGACATAGAGAGCAAAACTCTACTAGTGGGAGACCTCAACCAAAGCTCTCTGATTTAGATAAATCAAATCATAAAATAAACAAGGAGTAAGTTAAGATGGTAAATAGATTGTTAGAAAACCTAGATATGATAGATTTATGGAGGAAACTGAATGGGGATTTTATTTCTGCAGTACCTGGCACTTACACAAAAACTGACTATGTACTAGGACATAAAAAAACTAATAATCAATTGCAGAAAGGAATAAACAGTGAATACATCTTTCTCCAGTCATAGTGAACTAAAAATCATATGCAATATTGGGCCAGGGAGATAGAGATACAAAACTAATTGGAAGCTCAATGACATCATTTTAAAGAATGAGTGGATCAAACAATAAATTATAGAAAAAATTAATTATTTCAACCTTAGACAATGCCAATAATGAAAAAAACATACCAAAACCTATAGGATTCACTGAAGGAAGTTGTCTGAGTATATATTATATCTTTAAATGTTCACATGAATAAATCAATGAACTAAAATTGTAACTAAAAAAATAAGAGAAAATACAATACCACTACTGGAGCTATATTCTGAAAAGATTATGAAAAACAGTAAAAACAATTCTTCTATAAATATATTCATAGCAGCCATGTTTGTGGTGGCAAAGAATTGGAAATTAAGTAAATGTCCTTCAATTGGAGGATGGCTTAACAAACTGTGGTATATTGTGTCATGGGATGCTATTGTTCTATTAGAAATTTGATGAACTTGCTCATTCCATCAGTGCAACAATCATGGACAATTCGCGGATATTTGCATTTGAGAATACAATCTGTATCAGAGAAAGAATTGTGGAATTTAAACAAGGACCAAGTAATATTACATTTAACTTAGGAAAAAACCTGTTATCTTTTTATGTAATTTTGTTATCTCTTATACTTTATTTTTCTTCCTTAAGGATGTGATTTCTCTCTCATCACATTCAACTTGGATTAATGTATACCATGGAAACAATGAAAAGACTAATAGATTGCCTTCTGTGGGGGTGGGGTGGGGAAGGGAAGCAAGATTAGGGGGAAGTTTGTAAAACTCAAAATAAATAAAATCTTCCTTGAATGACAAAAATATTTAAAAATTTAAAAATTTATAAAAGCATTTAAAACTATATTTAAACTCTAAAGATTGAATTGACTTTGTTGTATTGCCTCATTTTTATTATCTTTTAATCATCTCTAATTACACTTTTTCTCATGAAAGTTTGAAGATAAATTTATTTATTTTCCAATTAGTCTGAATCCTCTTTTGATCCTTTATTGAATAAAATGTTATGGCTTTATGATAAGTAAAATATGTATTTAATATTTATGTTTTTTCAGAGATTTTTAGTACAAATTTTTGATCTTATTTTGGTAAAGATAATATGCATAATTGAATTATTTCCATACTCATTTCTATTCCCATTCAATAATCAACCAGTATTTTTTATATTTTAATAATAGCTTGGAATTATAGAAAAGGTTATAGTTTGTAAAGCATTTGATTTTAGTTTATCTACACAACAACTCTGTGAGGTGGTACCTATTCATTTTCCTCATTTTATAGATGAGACACTGATAGAGATAGAGATTAATAGACTTAATTGGAATTAAATAGTAAATGTCATCTGTTTGATTTGAGTTCAGGTTTTCATCACTCCAGGTCCAGTTATCTAGTCAATACTGCATGCATATACAAGTTCAAGCATTTGTTTTGCTAATTTTTTAAATTAATTTATTTATTTTGAGATTTGACATTTTCCCCTTTACTTCACTTCCCTCAGCCTACCCTACAGAGAAGGCAGTCTGTTACTCTTTATGTTGTTTCCATGCTATATATTGATCTAAGTTGAATGTGATGAAAGAGAAATCATATCCTTAAAGAAAAAAAAAAGTAAAGTAAAAGGGATGCTACCAAATTACACAATAAGATTAATTTTTAATTAAAGGTAACAATCTTTGTCTTTGTTCAAACTCCACAACTCTTTCTCTGGATAAAGATGGTATTCTCTATTGCAGATATCCTAAATTTGTGCCTGATTGTTGCACTGATGGAAAGAGCAAGAACATCAAGGTTGATCATCACTCCTATATAGATGTTAGGGTGTACAGTGTTCTTCTGGTTCTGCTCATCTCACTCTGCATCACTTCATGCAAATCCTTCCAGGCTTCCCTGAATTCCCATCCCCCCTGGTTTCTAAAAGAACAATAGTGTTCCATGACATACAAATACCACAATTTGTTAAGCCATTCCCTAATTAAAGGACATTCACTTAATTGCCCATTCTTTGCCACCACAACAAGAGTAGCTATGAATAATTTTGTTAAAGTGATGTTTTTATCCTTTTTCATAATCTCTTCAGGGTATAGACCCAGTAGTGGTATTGCTGGATCAAAGGATATGCACATTTTCTTGCCCTTTGGGCATATTTCCTAATTGCTCTCCAGAAAGGTTGAATGAGTTCACAGCTCCACTAACAATATATTAATGTTCCAAATTTCCCACAACCCTTCCAGTATTGATCATTGTCCTTTCTGGTTATATTGGCCAGTCTGAGAGGTATGAGATGTTACCTCAGAGATACATTAATACGCATTTCTCTAATAAATAGTGATTTACAGCAATTTTTCATATTATTATTATGGATCACTTTGATTTCTTCATCTGTAAATTGCCTTCACATATCATTTGACCATTTATCAATTGGGGAATGGTTTGTTTTTTTAAAAAAAATTTACTCAGTTCTCTGTATATCTTAGAAATGAGTCTTTTGTCAGAAGTACTAGCTGTAAAAATTGATTCCCAATTTACTACATTTCTTTTTATCTTGGTTACAGTGACTTTGTCTGTGCAAAAGCTTTTTAATTTAATGTAGTTGAATTTATCTAGTTTGTTTTTAATGATGTTCTCCATCTCTTCCTTAGTCATAGATTTCATCCCTTTCCATAGACCTGAGAGGTACACTATTACTTGATCTCCTAGTTTGCTTATATTACTTTTTATGTCTAAATACTCTATCCATTTTGAGCTTATGTTGGTATAGGGTATGAGGTGTTGGTTTAATTCAAGTTTCTTCTATACTAACTTGCAATTTTCCCAACAGTTTTTATCAGAGAGAATTTTTATTCCAATCTGCATTTTTCAAACAGCAGATTACTATAATCATTTCCCCCTATTGCATCTAGTCTATTCTACTGATCCATTATCTATTTCTTAGCCAATGCCAGACTGTTTTGATGACTGACACTTTATAATATAATTTTAGATCTGCTAGGACCAAGTCACATTCTTTTCCACTTTTTTCATTAAGTCGCTGGAAATTTTTGACTTTTTATTTCTCTATTTGAATTTACTTATATTTTTTTTTCTACCTCATTAAAGTAATTTTTTGAAATTTTGATTGGTAGGGCATTAAAGAAGTAGTTTAATTTTGGTAGAAATGTGATTTTTTTTTTATTATATTAACTCAGCCTATCCATAAGAAGCTGATATTTGTCCAGTTATTTAAATATGATACTATTTGTGTAAGATGTTTTAAAACATTTCTGAGTATGTCTTGGCAGTTAGACTCCTAAGAATTTTATATTGTCTGTAGTTACTTTGAATGGGATGTTTTTCTAATTCTTTCTGCTGTATCTTGCTAGTCTTATATAGAAATGTTTATATCCTGCTACGTTGCTAAAGTTGTGAATTATTTCTAGTAGTTTTAGATGTTTTTTTGGCATTCTCTAGGTATACCATCATGTCATCTGCATCCATCCCAATTCTAATTCCTTCAAATTTTTTCTTCTCTTATTGCTGAAGCTAACATTTCTAATACAATATTCAATAGTAGTGCTGATAATGGGGATCTTTGTTTCACACCTGTTCTTATTCTGAATGCCTATAACTTATCCCTGTTGCATACAATGCTTCTTGATGGTTTCAGATGGATACTGCTCATTATTCTAAGGAACACTCCATTTACTCCTATGCTCTCTAGTATTTTAGTAGGAATGGTTACTGTAATTTGTCCAAATTTTTTCAGCATCTATTGATATATTCATATGGTTTCTGATAGTTTTGTCATTGATATAATTAATTATACTAACAGTATTCTTAATACTGAACCAACCCTGCATTCCTGGGACAAATCCTACTTGGTCATAGTATATTATCCTAGAGCTAACTTGTTGTATTCATTTTACTATGATTTTATTTAAGATTTTGGCATCTATATTCATCAGGGACATAGATATACAATTTTTTCTCTGTTTTAACTCTTCCTGGATTAGGTATCAGCACCATGTTCATGTCATAGAAAGAGTTAGGCAGAGTTCTGTCTTCACCTATTTTTCCAAAGAGTTGAAATAGAATTAGAACCAATTGTGCCTTAGATGTCTGACAGAATTCACTTGTGAATCCATCATTCCTCGGAGATTTTTTCTTAGGGAGTTCAATAATGGTTTGTTGAATTCCTTTTTCTGAGAAAGGTTTATTTAAGAATTTGATTTCCTCTTCATTTAACCTGAGCAACTTATATTTTTATAAATATTCATTGCTTTCACTTAGATTATAAAATTTATTGTCATAGAGTTGGGCAAAATAATTCTGAATTATTACTTTAACTTCCTCCTCATTGTTGCTGAGTTCACCTAATTCATTTATGATACTAGCAATTTTGTTTTCTTTCTTTTTTAATCAAATTAACCAGAGGATTATCAATTTTATTGGTTTTTCATAAAACCAACTCATGATTTTATTTAATATTTCTATAGTTTTCTTGTTTTGATTTTATTAATTTCTCCCTTAAAGTTTAGAATTTCAAATTTGATATTTAATTTGGAGCTTTTAATTTGTTCTTTCTCTAATTTTTTTAGTTGCATGTTTATTTCATTGATTTCCTCTTTCTTTAATTTATTCATGTAAGGATTTAAAGATATAATATAACACCTGAAAGCTACCTTGGCTGTATCCCATAAGTTTTGGTATACTGTTTCATTATTGTCATTTTCAAGGATGAAATTACTAATTATTTATATATGTTTTTGTTTGATCTACTCATTCTTTAAAATGACATTATTATAGCTCCCTAGCTCCCTGGCCCAATATTGCTTGTGCTTTTTATTGCATTGTGATCTGAGAAAGATGTATTCACTATTTCTGCCTTTCTGTAATTGATTATTAAGTTTTTTGCCCTGATACATTGTCAGTTTTTGTATAAGTACCATGAACTACAGGAAAACACATATACTCCCTTCTATCCTCATTCAGTTTCCACCATAGGTCCATCATGTCTAGGCTTTCTAAAAATCGATTTTCCTCCTTGACTTCCTTATTATTTATTTTATGCTTAGATTTATCTGTCTAAATCTGAGAGTTGGAGGTTGAGGTCTCCCAACAGTAGAATTCTGATATCTATGTCTTCTTGTAACTCCTTCAACTTTTCCTCTAAGAATTTCAATGCTATACCATTTGGTGTATATGCATTTAATATTGAAATTACTTTATTGTCTATGTTACCTTTTGGAAGGATTTAGTTTCCTTCCTTATCACTTTTAACAATATCTATTTTTGCACCTGCTTTGTCTGAGATAAGGTTTTCTAACCCTGTTATTTTCACTTCAACTGAAGCAAAATATATTTTGCTCCAACCTTTTACCTTTACTCTATATGTATCTCTCTGCTTCAAATGAGTTTCTTGTAAGCAGCATATTGTAGAATTCTGGTTTGTAATCTACTCTGCTATTTGCTTATGTTTTAAGGGACATTTCATCCCATTCACATTCAAAGTTGTAATTACTAACTTTTTATTGCCCCCCATTCTATCTTCTCTCTGTTTGTCTTTTCCCCCTTTTTCACTTTATCCATATTCCCCAGTATTTTATTTCTGAATACCACCACCTTCAGCATGTTTTCCCTCCCAAATCCAACCCTCCTTCCCTTTCTTTCCCTGTTTCCTTTTTTCCCTTCTTCATTCCCTTCTTTCAGTTAGTTTCCTTTTTCCCCTCCCTCCACTTTTCCCCTTTAATACTTGAAATGTAAGATAAGTTTTTTAACTTAACTGAGTGTCTGTTTGTTAACTTTAAGCCAAATCTGATGAGAATAATACTAAGGAGGTTCTCACCTCTTCCCTTCTTCACCTCTATTGCAATAGGTCCTTTGTACCTCTTATTGTATTGAGATTTACCCCATTCAATCTCTTCCATCTCCCTATCCCTTTACTATCCCCCTTTTAAAGGAGGTATTGTTTTTTAATCTTTCTGAGCCACAGAAAAGTCATGAGTTTCCATCATTTCTGGCTAAGTATATTCTCCCTAATAGAGGTACAATTCTCAAGAGTTATTAGTCTTTCTCCCCAGTAGGGATATAGCAAGTTTCATCTTACTGGTTAGCAGATTTTTTTTCTTTACCACCCTGTTTTTATCTTTTCTTGAGTATCTTGGTTCTCCTGTTTGAAATCCAAATTTTCTATAGAGCTTGGGTCTTTTCATCAGGAAAATTTGGAAGTCTCCTATTTCATTCAATGTCCATCTTTTCCTCTGGAAGAGTTTGCCAAATAGTGAATCCTTGGCTGCATTCCAAGCTCGCCTGCCTTTTGGAATGTTGTCCTCCAGGCTGTTTGATCCTTTAATGTTGGTCCAGCCAGGTCCTGTGTAATCCTCACTTTGGCTCCTTGGCATCTAAATTGTTTCTTCCTGACTTCTTTTATTTTGTCTTTTATCTGAGAATTCTGGAATTTGGCCAAAATATTCCTTGGTGTTTTCATTTTGGGATTCCTTTTAGGAAAGTATTAATGTATTCTTTCAATATCTAATTTGCCCTCTGGTTCTATGATTTCAGGGCAATTTTCCATCACCAAACCATGTAACAATAATTCAAGGAATTTTTTTTTCTCTTCAATATTTTTAGGGAAGTCAATGATTCTTAAGTTGTCTCTCCTACTTCTATTCTCCAGGTCAATGGTTTTGCAGATGGGGTACATTACATTTTCTTCTATTTTTTTTTGAGTTTTTTGGTTTTAACAGATTCTTGTCTCATGAAGTCATTAGTTTCCACAGATTCCATTCTTTTATTTAGAGAAGAATTTTCTTCATTTACCTTTTGCAATTCCTTTTCCAATCAATCAATTCCATTTTTGAAAGAGCTTTCCATTTGACCAACTGAGGTTTTGAGAGAATTAGTTTCTCTTCACATTTGTCCAATTCTATTTTCCAACGTTTTGTTTTCTTGTTGCAAAGTATTAATTTTCTCTCCCAAATTTTCCAATTGATTCTTCAACTCCTTCCTGATATCTTCTCAGAAGTTTTTTCTGGCTGGAGACCAAATAATATTGAGTTTTTAGACCTCTCTGACTTAGGGTTTTAATTATAGGTAATTTTCTGTGGACACAATTTTATGCTGGCCTTTCTTCATTTTCCTAAAATATTTTGTTGGGGGAGGGGCTAGTTTCCAGAAGTTTGATCTTGAGGTGCATAGAGTGTTTACTAACTGAGTTTAATGACTCCAAGTGGGATAGCCATTAGCGGGTACTGGTTGCTTTCTCTGGAATGTCTGTGACCTTTTTCTTGGCCTTTCCCTTGAGGGGGGTGATTGGTGCTGCATCCTTGAACAATGTGGGCTCTACCCTGGGGCAAGGTAATTGTTCTCCCTGTTCAACTGCCCTGGCCTGTTCCTTGGTGGGGAGGGGAATTTTACAGTTTTTGTACTGGGAGGAGGACTCTGCTGAAGTGAAAGTGTGGAGTCTGAGGTCCTCCAGACCAGAGGATCTCAGACAGGGTACCCTAGACCATCAGTCCCACAGGCGAAGTCTCCAGGCCCCAGTTGGCTCTTAGACCTTGGCTCTCACAGTCAAAGCTATTAGTCTGGCTCTCACCCTGTCCCTGCAGGCTCTCTGCTCTCTGCCCCTGGCTCACCCATAATCCCTCTAGATAGACCTTGAGGTTACATGTTCTTCTCCTAGCTACTTTTTTTTGAGTTTTTCAATCAAATTTCTCCTAAGTTTTTTTTTTCATATTAAATATGAGGAAAGTTCAGGATACCTTAGCACAGTGCCTGTCCTCTCTGACATCTTGACTGGAAGTCTCTGTTTTGTCAATTTTCTTAATCAATTTGTCTATAGCTACGATAACTTAATGAAATTCATGGACTGTGACTCATTAAGCTCAGCAATTAAAAAATTTAGATGCTGTGATATTTAAGTATGCATAATAAGGATTCATATTCAACTATTATCAATAATACCTTACAGTATGATATAGTTATCCTGTTTATAACTTTTAACAAAATCTATTTTGCTGTTGCATTGTTATCTGGTTGTTTCCCCATGCAGTCTTGAATTCAGATGAAGCAGTATAGATTTAATCCAGGTGCTTAATCTTAACTTTGTGAATCTTCATTTTTCAAGTGTGGGTTATATCTGGGATGTATTGCTTCCTTCTGCTACACTATGCTTTCTGTGTGCTTTCACTTTTCATTCACAAAACAGCAGCTGCCAGGGGCCAAGAAGCCCCATAAGAAAAGAGCAAACAAAATTCCAGACATACCAGGAGCCAAGAAGCCCCATAAGATAAAAAGAGCAAAGGAATTCCAGACATACCAGGAGCCAAGAAGCCCCATGTCAGATAAGATAAAACGAGCAAACAAAATTCCAGGCATACCAAGGGCCAAGATAAAGGAAAGAGGCCTCACCCTCCCTTATCAAGAACAAACTGACCACAGACTATCCCTTCTCTCAGGCCAAGGCATACCAACTCCACCCCTAAGCTAACTCCCTTGTCCTTCTCTACAATATATAAGCATGTACTTTTTCAAGTAAACTCAGACCTTATCCACCATCCTTGGGTCTCACTCTCCTTATTCTCACCCATTCCTTTTCAGGCTGGGTCCTCCTCGACACCCCATTTTTCTGTCCCACGGGTCGGGGCACGTGGTGCCCAACGTGCGGCTCAAGGCACGGACTCTCGCCAAGCAGACCCCGTAAAGAAGAATCATCGCGACCCCCTCTGATCACTCCAGAGAGCCCCACGAACAGGTAAGTGACGTCTGCCTCATTCTTTTCTCATGGGTTCCAAGCTGTCTAAAGAACAGGTCTTTATATGGGACCTCAAACTGGCACTTAAAGACAGGGGAGTTAAAGTAAAGAAAAAGGATCTTGTTAGATTCTTCCTTTTTATAGATGAAGTATGCCCGTGGTTTCTGGTAACAGGACCTGAGATCCACCCAGGCAAATGGCAGAAAGTAGGAAGAGATCTTAATCAGAAATTGAAAATAGAAGGACCCGATGCCGTCCCTGTTTCAGCCCTTTCTTACTGGGGTCTTATAAGAGACATAGTGGAAAGAGCCACCGGGGACCCCACAAAACAACAGCTTCTTTCAGTTGTGGAGTCCTGCCTTCGCCCTCTTTCGCGTACAGCCTCTATAAAGTCTTTGAAAGAAGAGGAAGCGAAACCCCCTAAAACTCCAGCTAGATCTCGCTCAGCAGCTATTGAAATCCCCCCAAGCAAATCCCTCTATCCTCCTCTCCCTTCTGAGATAACACCAGCAGAAGACCCCATAACCTGCCCAGTGTTTACAAGAAATAAGAATCTCTGGTCCAGTCCAGAAACGGACCCAGATTCAGAGCCTCTAGACCCAGGCGATGAGGCAGAACTTGAGGAAGAGGCCGCTAGATATAATAACCCAGACTGGCCCCTAGCCTCCGCTCCCCCTCCATACTCCATACCTAACCGCCCCTGCCTTCCTGCCCCTGGGGCCTAATATGACCACACTCAATAAGGCACGGGAGCAACTATCCGCGCAAGTAAAAGAACTCCGTGAGGTTTTAGATTTCCAAACGCAATATGTGCAGCTCTCCAGTGAGTTGTCTGCCCTACAGGATTCATTACAAAGGTCCCTTAACATCCCCCTCTTAAAAAACCAGTTTAATTCAAAAACCAGAAGTAAAAGCAAAACAAAACAGAGACACTCTAAGGCAGGAGCTGCCATGAATTATAAAAAACAGATGGAATTCCCTGTCATGACAAGATCCTGCCAAGATGATAGTGACCCCGATGCAGGAGAGGCTGAGCCCCCCGAGTCTTCCCATAGCGAAGGAGAAGAGGAAGAGGAAAATAGGAACAGGGAAGATGAAAGGGAAATGGCAGATAGTCTAGGGGAACAAAAATCACTAAATTATAGAAAAAATCCACTTCAAAAGTTTGAAAGACTTATATACAGCTGTTAAGACCTATGGGCCTAATGCCCCCTTTACTCTCTCCGCACTAGAAGCCATCTCCTGTGGGGGATATCTTCTCCCCTCCAAGTGGCTCAGGGTCGTCCAGGCAGTACTTACACGAGGACAGTTCCTCACCTGGAAGGCTGATTTTTTTGATCGTTGTCAAACCATTGCTTCAACTACCTATAAAACTTCTAAGGGAGCTTATGAAAAACCCTCAAGGACAGGGCATTGTAGAAAGAGCCCACCAAATGCTCAAAAACATGATTACTAAATTACAAAAAGGGTCAGAGACACTCTACCCCAAGATTAACAATGCTAAAACTATTCTTAACCATGCCCTCTTTGTCCTCAATTTCCTCTCCCTTGATGCTAATGCCAAATCTGCAGCAGATCGCCTTTGGCATCCCACTACTGAACACAACTATGCACAGGCTATGTGGAGAGATCCCATCTCCAACAAATGGCAAGGACCTGACCCAGTCCTTATCTGGGGTAAAGGACATGCCTGTATTTATGATTCATCAGCTCAAAATGCTACCTGAGCATCTAGTAAAATTACATAATCCACCCAGGGAACCCCCTGAGGAATCTCCCTCTGTGCTCTCTTGTAGATAAAAGATCCAGCATGAAGGCACTCGTCCTGTGCCTGCTCCTTCCGCTGTCCTGCTCATACCAACTACTTAACTACACTTGGTCAGTCGAAGACGCTCAAGGATTCTGCATCTGGAGTACCTCGAAAGTTGACTCCATGACACCCTGGCTTCCCCTGTACCCAGATCTTTGTCGATTATCCGAATGGAACAGTGGATGGGACGCAGTATGGGGGTCCGATCATCGCATGACAGGCTGTGGCTCTCAAGATAGAAAAGAGAGGCTTGGGACCCTCTCCTTTTATGTTTGCCCGGGATACCATCGCTCATCAGCCCCACAATGCGGTAGAACGGGGGACTTCTATTGTAAAAATGGGATTGTGAGACGACAGGAACTGGGTACTGGATCACCTCATTAATGCCTCTGTGCAAGCTTTGACCCAGATACAGAATTCTTCATTGGAAGAATGCCGGATCTGCTATTCCCCTCCCTTCTATGAAGGTATTGCTCAGTTCGGGAACATCACACACTCCAACAGAACAGATGATCTCAGATGGGGCACTGGGGAATCCCAAGGCCTCACTCTTGCAAAAATCTCCGGTCAGGGAAATTGTCTCCTTGGCCCGCAAATGCTCCCCCCTCTTCAGCTAGACACAGTATGTAACCAAAGTACCCTTATTAATACTTCCTATAGATATGCTGTAGCCCCTCCTAATACCTATCTTGCCTGATCGTCAGGACTAACCACCTTTGTGGACACCAAACAATTCCTTGAGAAAAAGGACTATTGTGTCCTTGTCTCCCTTTTTCCTCACCTAACTGTCCACTACCCGGAGGAATTCCTCCAATTTTGGGAACATGGAAGGGGTACCCTTATCAGAGACAAAAGAGAACCCCTGACAGCAGTTACACTCGCGGTCCTGATTGGACTTGGGTTTGTTGGCTCTGGTACAGGTATTGCCTCCTTAGTCTCCTCCAATGCACAGTACACCCAGCTTAGCTCCGCTATTGATAAGGATCTCTCAGAACTTCAAGCAGGGTTAGAACACCTAAAAGATTCTGTTGCGTCTCTAGCTGAAGTAGCATTACAAAATAGACGCGGTCTTGATTTGTTATTTTTACAACAGGGGGGACTCTGCGCGGCACTAAAGGAAGAATGCTGTTTTTTTAAGGATAAACTTGGCCTGGTAGAAGACAGTCTGCAAAGGGTTAAGGATAGCCTGGAAAAAAGAAAAAGGGAGAGAGAGAAAGGTGAGGCATGGTATAAAAATTGGTTTTCCACATCCCCCTGGCTCTCTACTCTGCTCCCAAGCCTTCGAGGCCCGTTAATTGGCTTCCTAATTCTAATTTCTTTTGGACCATGGGCCTTCAGGAGACTGACCAACTTTATCAAATCCCAAATTGACTCAGCCCTTGGAAAACCAGTTTCGGTCTTATACCTCCAATTGAAAAGCTAAGGGTCCTGTGAGGACCTCCAAATGGAACCCTTGAGGTTCGCTGCTCTTACACCTCGCCCACCTTGGTATGCGCGCATCTGCTCAAGGAAAGGCACCCCCTAAGGGCTGCAGTGATACCCAATGACGGGATTTAGTGCGACTCCATGACTTGGGAACATCAGATCCTACAGGAGATAACAAGGACCTCGCTAAGGTCCCCTCCTGGTCACGGATACCAAGCATGAAAAACAAGTTGCACAGCCTAAGACAGGGATCCTGCCCATAAATTTAATACAAAAAAGGGGGACATGCCAGGGGCCAAGAAGCCCCATAAGAAAAGAGCAAACAAAATTCCAGACATACCAGGAGCCAAGAAGCCCCATAAGATAAAAAGAGCAAAGGAATTCCAGACATACCAGGAGCCAAGAAGCCCCATGTCAGATAAGATAAAACGAGCAAACAAAATTCCAGGCATACCAAGGGCCAAGATAAAGGAAAGAGGCCTCACCCTCCCTTATCAAGAACAAACTGACCACAGACTATCCCTTCTCTCAGGCCAAGGCATACCAACTCCACCCCTAAGCTAACTCCCTTGTCCTTCTCTACAATATATAAGCATGTACTTTTTCAAATAAACTCAGACCTTATCCACCATCCTTGGGTCTCACTCTCCTTATTCTCACCCATTCCTTTTCAGGCTGGGTCCTCCTCGACACCCCACTTTTCTGTCCCGCGGGTCGGGGCAAGCAGCATATTTTTCAATTAATAAAATTCAAAACATATTTAATTATCCACAAATCTTATTCTGACCTTATGGAGAAAGCACAGCACTTTGAACTCAAGAGGTTTAAAAGTAACATTATTTCCAGGGAAAAAAATTCCTTTAAGAAAAATTCTCAAAAACTTCAGCAATGGACATGCAACAGGCTACTACTGCTGCTTGTACAAGAACCATAATTATTTGCTACCTAGAAAGTAGTTATTGTCTTCAAAGTTCTTATCATTGTGTAATAACTTGATACCAAAAATTAAGATTTCATCAGAAGAGATGACTTTAAAATATAAGAATTAATATCCCTTCTGCATTGTACCCTAAATATCATGGAACTCTCCTATCTACATTTAAGCATTCCATTTTGTTTTTCCCAAAAATTAGGTGAAATTCTTGAGAACAGGAGCTATTATGACATTTTTTAAATTTGTAACCACATTTTATCATACTCCTTTATTCATAGCAAACCCTTTTTAACTTTTTCTATTTTGTTAATTTTAACAATAATTAAGAATTTGAGTTCTAAATTCTCTCTCCCTTACAACCATTATACCGTTATGATAGGCAAACAATACACCCATTAAACAGGTGAAATAATGCAAAACTTATATTTATATTTTCCATCTCTCACAAAAAAGCAAGAAAAATAAAGCAGGTGAGGAAATTATACTTCAGTTTGCATCAGAATAGGTTAATTCTTTCTTTAAATGTGCATAGCAAGTTACAACATGAGATCACCTATATTGTCTTAGTTCATTGTTTTAGTCAGGATCGCAGTCTTTCATAGTCTATCATCATTACAATACCATAACTGTACAATGATCTTCATTCTCATTCCTTCCTCTGGATTCACTTTGCATCAATTCATATAGCTCTTCCAAGATTTTTCCTCAAATGATCCTTTCATTATTCCCTATAGCATAATAGTATCATTTCCCAATCACAGTGTATTCAGCTATTTCCCAGGTGATCAACATCCTCACAATTTCCAATTCTATGTTTCTTGATAAAAAGACTATTTTAAATATCTTTGTATGTAGAATTTCTTTAATTCTTTTTCTTTACTGTGTAGTAATTTGTTGTAGTAATTTGTTGTAGATATTGTTGTAGTAATACTGGATCAAAGTGTATGAATAGTTTAGTGATTTGGGGGATACAATTCCCAACTGTTCTCTACAATATTTCACAACTCCATCTGATCTTCTATTGCTTACTTTATCTTCAATTTGTGTTCCAAATAAATTAAGAATTAAAGAAGTGATTCCAGTGGAGTTCAATTTTCCCATCCTTCCATCTGTCCTTCCATGCTAGTGGTACAATTTGTGTAGAAGCAACTTAATGTATACTATATTGTTTTCCCCTTACAGGAATGTAAGCAATAACCTATGGAAAGCAACTTCATAAAATGTTAGAGTAGGCAAGGGCAAAAATCATATGTTAAAAAATGATTATACTTAGCATAACTCTTTGTATCAAGACTGAAAAGAGCATCTCTAGCACACTGCGCCTCCCTGACTTGGATATATTCCTCCACTCAAGATAAAGAGTTGAACAATTTAAGGTGTCATTTTTTTTATCCTCATGTTATAACTTGTATATAATATGTATATGTATATAAAGCATATAATATGTATATAATAATTTTAATAATAATATCTACTAATGAATTTTTTGTCATATGAATGAAAACAAATGTCAATGTGATGAAAAACTATTATAAATGAAAACAGCTAATGTGCCAGCCCTCATAATGTAGGCTAAATATTGGATGTTAAGTAAAGAAAGTTATGGGCATTCATATATAATTGTGCAATAGTGTATATATTTTTAAAGGGGGAAGGAAAAAAATCAGGGAATAAAACTGCAGGAGGGAAGACTATAGACATGACTCCAAGTAGCACAGCCGTTAAGAAACTATTGAATCCCAAAAATAGAAGGGGAAATAAAATTCAATTGTGCATTGTGCCCAGAGAGAAAGAAAAGGATAGGCTGTTAGTTGGTGCAGTGGATAGAGCACTGGCCCTAGAGTCAGGAGGACCTGATTTCAAATCCAGCCTGAGACAATTAACTATTACCTAGCAGTGTGATCTTGGGCAAGTAACTTAACCCAATTACCTTGCAAAAATCTATAAATAAATTTTTAGAAACAGAGAAAGAAAAGAGTTAAAGCATATATTACATATATGTACATATGAATATAGCTCTCTTTATGATAATTATATATGTCTATGGTCCTTTTTCTGGATATTTATTTTTGAATTCTCTGGAACTATAACCTTGCACAGGCAGATCTCATTGAGCTCAATATTCTCTGGAACATTTGGGTATAATATACAACAGTCTGGAAAGATACTAAAACAACTAAACAATAAAAAAAATCTAGATTTAGAAGGAATTCTGATTATATACATTAAATTTCCTGCAAACATATGACAAAAAGCTAGTACTATTTCTTAAATAGATTTTTAACAATTGCATGTTTTTTACATCAAAGCAATAAAAATATGATAAGGAATTCAATAAAGGATGTAAAAGAATTTTCAGAAATTGGCATTATTTAGAGGTGAGTGACAAACAAGCTTAGGTACCTTTTCATTTTGCTTCACTTATTTATTTTCCCTAGTTACATGTAATATTCACTGTTCGAAGCTTTTTAAAAAAACTTTGAGTTCCAAGTTTCCTTCCATCCTCCCTATCCATACCACTTCTAGTGAGAAGGAAAACAATATGATATAGGTTATACATGTGTAGTCATGAAAAATATTTCTATAAAGAAATTGTGTGAAAGAAAATATAGACCAAAAAAGAAGAAAAAACAACAAGAAAAGTAACAGTTAAAAATGTATGTTTCAATATGTATTCAGATGCTGTCAGTTCTTGCTTTAGGAATGAATATATAGTGTTTTTCACCATAACTCCTTCAAATTTGCTTGGATTATTGCCCTATTGAAAATAGATAAGTCATTCACAGCTAATTATCTTACAATATTGCTGTTACTTTGCTAGCACTACATTTCCCTTTGCTCTAAGTTTTTTTGAGCATCATGATTAACATTTCTTAAAGCAGATTAGGATGCACAAATGACAATCTGTTTAGTCATTCCCCATCTGATAGGTATCCTCTCAAATTCAAATTCTTTGACACCAGAAAAAGCTGTTATAATTTTTTTTGTAAAAATAAGTCATTTTCCTTTTTTGTTTTTTTAATCTCCTGGGATATGGATATAATAATGGCATTACTAGATTTAAAATATTCATGTTTTATAGTCCTTTGGGCATAGTTCCAAGTTGCTCTTCAGAATGATTGAATCAGTTCACTTCACCAACAATGTATTAATGTTTCAGTGTCATCTTCCCATAAAGGCACATAAATAGTTTAATACTATTAAGTCCCTTTCCTGTTTATTTTAATGCTTCTCTTGAGTTTTGAATTTTAATATCAATGTTCAGTTCTGGTCTTTTCATTAGGAAAGTTTGAATGTCATCTTTTTTCTTGAATGTCTATTTGTTTCCTTGAAGGCTACTCTGTTTCACTGGATAGGTGATTCTGGGTGGTAATCCTAATTCCTCTGCCCTCCAGAATAGTTTATTCCAAGTCCTCCAATTCATTAATGTAGAAACAGCTAACTCTTTTGTTTCCTGATCTTGGTTTGAATTGTTTCTTTCTGCTTGCTTACAATACTTTCTCTTTTAACTTGTGAATTCTTGAATTTTTATATAATATTCCTAGAGTTATAATTTTGAAAGACTTTCAGGAGGTGATCTTGCATTTTTCCAATTTCTATTTTTTCCTGTTGTTCTTGAATATTGGGACTGTTATCCTTGATAATTTGTTAATGATGATATTTAGACTCTTTTATCATGGCTTCCAGGTAATCCATAATTTTTAAATTATCTGTCCTGGATCTATTTCCTCAGCAAGTTGCTGTTTGGTTTTTTCTCCAATGAGGTATTTAACATTATCTTCTATTTGCTTTTTTCCCCCCCATTTCTTTGGCTTTGTTTAATTGTTTCTTGATTTCTAATAAATCTTTAGCTTCCATTTGCTCAGTATACTTTATAAGAAACTATTTAATTCAATTAACTTTTTAAGATATTCCCCTAGTTGACTTTTTATACTTCTTTTTCCATTTGATCTCTGTTTTGTAAGGTGTCATTTTATTTTCAATATTTTTGTGTTTCCTTAATCAATAAATTTTTTTAAAAAGAGAAAGAAAAGAGTTAAAGCATGTGTTACATATGTATATAGTTCTCTTGTGATAATCATTTATATCTATGGTCTTTCTTCTGGATGTTTATCTTTGAAATCTCTGGAACCATAACCTTGTACAGGAAGATCTCATAGAGCTCAACATTCTCTGTTACATCCAGATATAATATGCAACAGACTGGGAAGAAGCAAAAACAACCAAACATAAAAATGTTTTTTCATGATTTTCTTGCATCACTGTCATTTATCTTCCAAGTTTTTCCTTTATCACTGTTAATTTTCAAAATATTTTATGCTCAAAATCTATGCTGTGGCCTCAGACAAATTCATGGGGTTTTTTTTGCATGAAGGCTTTGGATTTGGGACCTTTGATTTAGTTATCTTCTTCTGAATGTGTGTTTTGATTTTCCTTGCTACCATTGTAATATTTTATGGTCAGATTTTTTTCTATTATTTGCTCATTTTCCCAGTCTATTAATTCACTTTTATCTTTTTGTTAAAATAAGAGTTTGTTCTGCCTCCAGGTTGGAGGGTTCACTGTTCCATGCTTTAGGAATTTAGGCAACTCTTTTCAGACATAGTTCTAAGGATCTCTAAGTTTTCAGTTCCTCCAAAGTGGTATGATCTAAACAGAGATGTTTACTACTTTTCTGGACTATGTTCTGATCTCTTAGTGAGCATAAGCACTCTTTTCTGCCCTGGAATTGTTATGAGGGTACCTGCTCAACTATGACCCTAAGCTCTGATATACTAGTTCTCCTCCTCACTCTGGGTCCACAATCTGGGACTGGGAAGCAGATCAGAGCATGGATAAAGCAAGAGCTGCCCCATTGCTAGCAAAGAGACCCTTGAAATTTTCTTCTTACCCCCTCACTGTCTGTGGGTTGAAATCTGTGGAAGCAACCACTACTGCTGCACTCTTTCCTTACCCTGGTGCAATTCATTTTTCTCTCAAATTTCTATGTTGTTTTAGGTCAGAAAACTAATTCATTCTATCTTTTTTTGTAAGGTCTACCATTTCTTTATTTGGAGTCATTATTCAAAGGTGTTTGGAGGGGTTTGGGGGAAAGATAAATCTAGTATATGTCTTTACTGTCTTGACTCCATATCAAGATGGGTACTTTGAGCTGCAACTGGGTTGGAGAAGAAGACAGAGTCTTAATCTCAGAAAAAAAAGAAAGATAAGAATAGATAGACAATATATAGCTTTGGTCTATAACATTTCGAAATGTCATGAGCAGGGAAATAGCAATGTATTACTTTAAAGTTGTGAAAGACAATAAAAGAGAAATAGTGAGGTGAACAACTGAGAGCAGAACAGTAAACAATTCTAGAGCAGTATGAGGAAAAGAGAAAAGATGATGGGTATCTATAAGAGGTTTTGTTCTAGTACACTAGGCAAAGTTTTCCTCTACCCCATTTTCTTGCTCATTCAGCTACTTTCAGGACCAACATTTTTCCTTTCAGTGGATGTCATAGATTTTTAGAAGTTGTCTATTTAGTTTTAAAACTATTAAAGCCATTATTTTGAGGATTTCAATTTTTTCCCAGAAAATCATTTATGAAAAATAAAATAGGGGCAGCTAGGTAGCATAGTGAATAGAGCACTGGCCCTGGAGTCAGGAGTACCTGAGTTCAAATTCGGCCTCAGACACTTATTGGAATCCTAGTTGTGTGGCCTTAGGCAAGCCACTTAAGCCCATTTGCCTTGACAAAAAAAAAAACCTAAAAAAAAAGAAAAGAAAATTTGTTTTTTCCCTTTTAATTGCTCTTTACAACTGATTTTTTAAATTTTTCTTTCTGTTTCTTATTTTGGGGATTTATCTTGCATTTAAATGGAAATAGTTCTAGTGTATACCATCCCACATACTTTTTGAGCTTGTTCTTAGGCAGTTATTTTTAAATTATACTAAAGAAAAGATCCCTTATAGCTATATTTTTTCATGATTCTCAGAATAATTGAGTGTAGCATATTATCAAAAAGCTTTTTTTCTTAATCTGTTGAGATAATTATATAATTTGGAATATTTTGTTTTGATAGGTTTAATTATGTTATTTTCCTTATATTTTTTTGCAAGTCTGACAACATTCTAGTCCCTGTTTTTTCAAATAGACCTTTGAAATTCCATGACTCTAACAAGGGGGTGGTCACTAAAAGATTTTTTATAATGGTCCAATATCTTAGATAAGTGACTGTATTCTGACAGTATTTTAGTAAAAATTTTTGAATACATTAAGTAATGGTATTGTGCTATATAGTTCTCCTTTTTGTGATTTGTCCTTCCTGGGTATAGGTAAGAGGGCTGTGACTCAAGGAATCTGATAAGCTGCTTCTCAATTCTTTTTAGAATAATCTGTATATTATTAAAACTATTTTTTTCTTTCAATGTTGACTAGAATTCTCCTGAGAATAGTGCCAAGATAAGGAGTCTATTTTTCCCCTTTGGTATTGATTTTACTATTGGCTCTGTTTTGTTTTTACAGATTAAGTTATTAACATCTGTATTTGATCTTCAGTTTGCTTGGGAATATTTTATTTTTAAAGATAATTCTCTATTTCTTTGGACTTTTCCTGGGTATTTTATATTTGTAAATATATTCCTATTTCTTTCAGTGTGTTAACATATTAGTGTGTAATAAGTTCTAACATCTTTATATTTTTAATCAGATTCATTAAAGGCCCCTGAATGTCTTTTTTTTAAAGAACCACATTTTAATTTTATTTATCACTTCTATAGATTTTTTCATTGGTTTCTAAATTGTCTACTGTGCCTCAAATTTTAAATTTCAGATTCTAGACACTTGCTAACTGTGTGCCCTGAGCAAGTCATTTAACTCTTGTTTATCACAATTTCTTCATTTATAAAATGGGACTAATAATAGCACCCACTTACCAGGGATATTAAAGAAATCAAATGAGATTATTGTAAAGTGTTTAGAACCATCTCTGGGATGAAGTAAGGCCTATACAAATGTTAGTTGTTGTTAATATGAATATTACTTTATGTTTTAATTTATTGATTTTTTTAATTTCTAAAATTATATTCCTTGCATCAATCCTCTGTTTCTGTATTTTGTTTACATATTTTTGAATGATTCCCTAATCCAACCTGAATGTCTTAAATACATCCCAAAAGCTTTACTATGTTCTTTCATCAATTATCATTTACTTTAACTTAATTATTGTTTCTATGATTTGTTCTGTAATCCATTCATTACTTAAGATTTCCTTGATAATTTTCCATTTGAGTCATTTTGTTTTATGCAGATAGTAACAATCCAAATTGCTTTTATGATGAAGTATATTTATGGGCCAACGTCATAAGATGTATCTCAATCACTCAGTGTGAATGGAGTCACACTGATTAGTGATAAAGAAATAATTCTAGAGAGAGGGGCTAAACCTTTCTATTGTGTTCTTTAACAGACTATCATCAAGAAATGCAGAAGACATTGATCTTTTGCATCAAACTGAAGTCAATCCATCTCTAACTTAAGTTTCAAATGAAGAATAAGTTTTGAATGTCATTGGCTCCTTTCATGTGACAAAGCATCTGGTGCTGATTCCAATAAGATTTATAATGTTTATAATGTTTATAATGTTGAGAATCCTTGCTCATACAAAATTTTTCTGAAATTTTCCAGGTTATATGTGATAAAGAAGTTATCTTCCAGGAATTCAAGGATACCTCTATGGTCCATCTTTATAAAGGGATGCAACAAAGTGTGGATCAATTCTCTGCAGCTTTTGCTAATTTGGGACTAAAAATTAAAACCAAGGAAACATAAGTGATTCATCAGCCAGCACCATACCATCTATATATGGAAACATTGGTTAAAACTACAAGGGAAAAGTTTTGAATAATGTACTTAGTTTACTTACCTTGGCAGTATACTTTCCAGAGAGGTACACATTGATAATGAAGTTGATACACACACATTGCCAGAGCTAGTTCAGTGTAACTCCCAAAAGAAAGTATGGGAGAAAAAAGGTAATAGACTGACTACAACCTGAGGTCTACAGAACCATTGTGCTGAGTTCACTGATGTATGCCCATGAAAGCTGAACCATCTACCAGTCTACCAGTGCTGTATGCCATTGTTGTATGCCAGTAAATTGAATTGCTTCCATTTAAATTGTCTTGGAAAAATCTTGAAAATTACATGGAAGGATAGGTAAGAGTAGTTGGCAAGAACTGTTTAAAAGAGTTACAAAGGGCTAGTTTTTCTCAAATTAAATTCCTCAATATTCAAATGTTAATACAGAGAGCACAACTACAATGGGCTGATCACATTGTTTGAATGCCAGGACAAGTATTCATGGTGAGGGGAGGAGAAGAAGGCTAGGGGAAAGGAAGGGTGGAGGGGAGTCAGTAAAAATGATACAAGGACATTCTAAAGGTCTCTCTTAAAACCTTTAGAATTGACTGTACAAGGGGCATTTAGGTGGATAGAGCACAGGCCTTAGAGTCAGGAGTACCTGGGTTCAAATCCAACCTCAGACACTTAATAAATACCTATCTGTGTGGCCTTGGGCAAGCCACTTAACCCCATTGCCTTGAGAAATCTAAAAAAAAAAAAAGAATTGACTGTACAACAAGGGAGACACTTCTACAGGGCTGCCCAGGACAGTGTTACCCTCATCAGTGAGGTTGCTGCACTCTATGAGGAAAGCAGAGTTGAAGTAGTTCAAAGGAAATATAAGATATGCATTTTTAGATAGCCTACCCCAAGTGTTGGCATGGACTATTTGTGCCTGGCCTGTGGTAAAGTATTTTGAGCTCATATTAGTCTGATAAGCCACAGTGAGATACAAGTAACTTGTCTCTAATGTAAAAATGCCATTTTGGTCTTCTTCAATAACAAATAACCAGTTTAGCAGTCTGATTTAGAAGCTGGCATAAATCCTGCAGCACTAGTTACTCTAGAAATGTGTTAATTTCTACATTTTCTTTTTCTCTCAGTTTGACTTATCCAAAATTGAAAGAGGGACATTGAAATTTGCTGTCACAATTGTGTCACTATATCTTTTTGTATTTCAATTGTTATTTTTCAGTCATTTTCTCAATCATGGTTGGCTTTTTGTGATCCCATTTAGAGTTTTCTTAACAAAGAAATGTACCAGCTCATCATGCAATTGAGAAAACTGAGAAAAATAGAGCTAAGTGACTTGCCAAAGAAGACACAGCAATAAGACAAAATTTGAATATAGAAAAATAAGTCTCTCTCTGACCTAAGGCTTGACGCTCTAGCTTTTGTTGCGCCTAGATTTTTGCTTTATGAATTTAGATGCTGAAACATTTAGATTATTTAATTATTTTTTTGTCTCTTCATATACCATTTTTAGGTGTGGGATATTTGTTTTTTGCTTTGTCTGATGGCATGATTGAAACTCTTGCATTTTTGTATTTATTTGATGCATTGGAAAAAAATTCTAGCTTCTATTTTTTATTTTGTAAATATATTTTTTTTCTTAGTGGTTTTCTTATAGGCAACATATTGTGGGGTTTTGTTTCTTGTCATTTTTGCTTTATTTTGGTGGATTGCTTAATTCATCAATATGTAAAGTTATAAGAGTTAGATTTATATTTTCTCCATTTGCTAAATTTTATCCAAAATGAAAATTTCCCCCTCATACTCCATAAACCCAATACTAAGTTTCTTCAATTAATTTAACTTACTGTAGGTTCAAGGTGATTCTATTCTCACCAGGTCTCTTCCTTAATTTATCCTCCAACTGTTAATATTTCATTTTCTTTTTTTTTTAGGGTTTTTTTTTTTGCAAGGCAAATGGGGTTAAGTGGCTTGCTGAGGGCCACACAGCTAGGTAATTATTAAGTGTCTGAGACCAGATTTGAACCCAGGTACTCCTGACTCCAGGGCCGGTGCTTTATCCACTAGGCCACCTAGCTGCCCCAATATTGCATTGTCAAACAAAGAACCTACTTAGACAGTTATATAACAAATGGGGCAAAAGGGTCAGCAAATATGGATTGGTAGCAAAAGGAGATTCTTTAAAGATTAACAAGAAAAGTCTACCAAGAATGAGTATGGTGGAATTGTAACTATGCCTTCTATATTAGTAAGCCTGTGTGAGAGGTTCATTATTTTGTTCTAACTAGACTTGAGTTCCAAAAACTTCAAAAATACCAACATTATGTCCTAGTCAGGGCTGAGAGGTTGGGGTCATATTCTATACCTATTCATTCACAAATACTTATAAAAATAGGCACTTAGCATACATATTAGCCCCTGTCTTCAAGGACCCAGTATGGCAATAGCTTCTTTTTGTTCTTTCAGTTTTATAGTTTAATTTTTTTGATGATTTGGACTGATAGCAAGCTCTGTTTTACTTAAGTAGATTAAAGATTATTAACTAGGAATCCTTTTTTAAATTTTATTTATTTATTTTTAATTCGACAACTTTGCTCCCAATCTTGCTTCTCACCCACCCCCACACGCCAAAGAATGAAGTCCTAGTCTTTACATTGTTCCCATAGTATATATATTGATCCCAGTGGAATGTGATAAGAGAGAAATCATATCCTAAAGGAAATAGTCTTTGGTCTCTGTTCAAACTCCTCAATTATTTATACATTGCTAAAATACTCTTGTTTAAGAACAAACATAATACCCCCTCCCCCCATAAAAATATAGAACCTCATGAGAAATAAAGTAAAAGAAACAGAAAAAAATGTGTTTCACTCCATGTTCTGATACCATAAACTCTGTTTTGGGTGGGTCACATTCTTCAACATAAGTCCATCACAGAAACCACCCCCCCTACTTTCCCACAGTTGCCACTGTTAACTGTAACTCCCTCCATCCATTCCTCCCCACTACCATATACTATATTCTCTCTTTCTCTTCACCCAGTCATGTCCCTCTTCCAAAATGTGCTGTAGGGTGGCCCAGTGGAACAGCAGACAAAGCACTGGCCCTGGGGTTAAGAGGCTCCCAAGTCCACATACTACCCTAGAGACACAGCAAACACCTGGCCCCATGGTCCCAGACAGGTCACCCAATCCGAGCACCTTGCAAAAAGTAAAAAAGATAATGCGTTATATCTCACTATTCTCTCCCATAATCTGCCCTCTCCTCTATCACTCATATCCATCTTCTTCCCCCTGTCCCCCTTCTCTCCCCTTCTCCAAATGTCTATACCCTGTTGAGTGTGTATGCTGTTTCCTCTCTAAGCCATTTCTGATAAGAGTGAAGGTTCCCTGATTTCCCCCTTGCCTTCTCCCTTCCATATCACTGCAAAAGCTCATTAAAAAAATGTCTTTTATATGAAGTATCTTAGCTTATCCCACATCTCCTTTCTTTTACTCCCAGTACATTTCCTTTTTAACCACTGATTTCATTTTTACAATATATTTCTTCAAATTCAGCTCTTTCCTGTGCTTCATCTTTAGAAGCTCCTTCTACCTGGACTACTAAATGAGGAGGCTCATATGAGCATTACCAGCATCATTTTTCCATGCAGGAATACATGCAGTTCATTGTCACTAAGGCCCTCTGCTCACTATGTTTCACCTGAGTCCTGTATTTGAGGGTCAAATGTTATGTTCAGCTCTGGTCGTTTCAACAGGATCATTTGAAATTCCCCTGTTTCATTGAAAGTTCATCTTTTTCCCCCTGGAAGCAGATGTTCAGTTTTGCTGGGAAGTTGATTCTCAGTTGCATTCCAAGATCTTTTGCCTTCTGGATTATTATATTCTAAACCCTATGAGCCCTTAATGAAGCTGCTGCTAAATCCTGTGTCATCTTGACTGCAGCTCCAAGATATTTGAATTGTGTCCTTCTGGCTGCTTGTAATATTTTCTCTTTGACTTGGGAGTTCTGGAACTTGGCCATAATATTCCTAGGGGTTGTTATTTTTGTATCTCTTTCTGGGGGAGATTGGTGGAGTCTCTCAATTTATATTTTGCCTTCTACTTCTAGGATATCAGGGCAATTTTCCTGTAGGAATTCTTTAAAAATAAGGTCAAGGTTCATTTCCTGATCATGATGTTAAGGTATCCCCAAAATTTTTAAATTATCTTTCCTGAATCTGTTTTCCAGATCAGTTATTTTTTCAATGAGATATTTCACATTTTCTTCTTTTGCTGTTGCAACATTGTGTCTTGATTTCTCGTAAAGTCATCAGCTTCCTTTAGCTCCATTCTACATCTGGAAGGATTTATTGTCCTCAGAGAGTTTCTTATTCCCTTTTGCATCAGGCCAATTTTGCTTTTTAAAGCATTCTTCTCCTTAATAACTTTTTGAACTGTTTTATCCATTTGACCTTAGCTGGTATTTAACATATTATTTTCTTCAGCTTTTTTTTTGAATCTCCTTGACTAAGCTTCTGACTTCATTTTCAAGTTTTTCCTGTATCTCTTTCATTTCTTTTCCCAATTTTTCTTCTATCTCCCTTACTTGATTTGCAATATCTTTTTTGAGCTCTTTCATAGAGCTCGTAGACCTCATAGAACCCAACTTCTATATTTCTTGGAGTCTAGATGCAGAAACTTATAAATCCTTATCTTCAAATTGAGTATTTTAATCCTTGGCATCATAGACAAAGTATTTGTCAATGGTCTGGTTACTCTTTTTTGTCTGATTACTCATTTCCCCAGTCTGTGCCTGGCTTAGGGGTGTTATCAGAACTTTTGAGTATTAGTGGAGCACCCCTCCCCCGACAAGGACCTCAGTGTGTGAGATTCTGACACCTCTCCTGTTCTATGAATGATCACGAGTGCACCCCTCTGCCACAGGACTGAGGGTGGGGTCCCTGTTTTATTGGGGGGTCTAGACTGTGATCAGGATATGAATGTGGTCAGAGCCCCAGAGTCCTGTTCCAGAGACTGAGGACAGACCTCAGGAAGGTTTCCTCCCCCAACTAAGGTGTGCTGAGCACTCAGGGCATAGTTGCCTGGAGGTTCCTGCTTGCTGGCTCCTGCTTCTGTATCTTGGTACACTGACTATAATGACCATGCTGACTGAGCTGACTTCAGCAACCATCCTAGAGGGCCTGGTCTTCGAGCTTGTTCTGGCAGAGGTCTCCCCACTGATGCTTCAAGCTCTTCCCAGTGCTCCCCGGGGTGCAGGTCAGGAAACTAGTTATGCTGCCAAGAGCCATGGCTCCCAGGTGCTCTGGGGCTGTTACCAGGAAACTGAAGTTTCTTCATTCTGGCAGGCCAAGCTTCTAACCCCATGCAATGGAGTTTATCCACTATTTTCCATGTTACCTTGGGCTGGAGAATTGCCTCACTGGAACTTTCTATGGGTTCTGTCTCTCAAAAATTTAGTTAGAATTATATTTTTAAGATGTTTTGAAATATTTTGGAGAGAGCACCTAGGATATGCTCTTCTCTTGCTGCCATTTTGGCTCCACCCCCGAATTCTTTTTTTTAAAGAAAGATTTTATTTATTTTAAGTTTCAAAAATTTTTCTCCCATTCTTGCTTTCCTCCCCTCACTCTCCCACTGTTAGTCTTTACATTGCTTCCATGGTATACATTAATCTAATTTGAATGTGATGAGAGAAAAATCATATCCTTAAGGAAGAAAAATAAAGTATAAGAGATAGCAGAATTACAAAATAAGATAACTTTTTTCTTTCCGAAATTGAAAGTAGTAGTCTTTGGTCTTTGTTCAAACTCCACATTTCTTTCTCTGGATACAGATGGCATTCTCCATCACAGATATCCCAAAATTATTCTTGATTGTTGCACTGGTGGAATTAGAAAGTCCATCAAGTTTGATTATTACCCCCATGATGCTTTTATAGTTTACAAAATTTTTCTGGTTCTGCTTGTCTCACTCAGCATCAGTTCATGCAAATCCTTCCAGGCTTCCCTGAATACCCATCCCTCCTGGCTTCTAATAGAACAATAGTGTTCTATCACATGCATATACCACAGTTGTTAAGCCATTCCCCAACTGAAGGACACTTAATTAATTTCCAATTCTTTGCCACTACAAACAAAGCTTCAATGAATATTTTTGTACAAGTGATGTTTTTACCCTTTTTCAAAATATCTTCAGGGTATAGACCCAGTAGTGGTATTGCTAGATCAAAGGGTGTGCACATTTTTTTTTTTGCCTTTTGGATGTAATTACAAATTGCTCCCCAGAAATTTTAGATGAGTTCAGAACTCTACCAACAATGTATTAGTGCATCAGATTTCCAATATCCCTTCCAAGAGTGATCATTGTCCTATCTTGTCATATTGGCCAATCTGAGAAGTCTGAGGTGGTACCTCAGAGATGCTTTAATTTGCATTTCTCTAATAAGTAATTATTTTTTAGCAATTTTTCTTATAACTATGGATTACTTTGATTTCCTCAACTATAAATTGCCTTTGCATATACTTTACCCAGTTGTCATTTAAGGAATGGCTTGGTTTTTTTTACAAATTTGACTCAGTTCTCTGTATATTTTAGAAATGAGTACTTTGTGAGAAATACTAGTTGTAAAGATTGTTTCCCAATTTTCTGCATTTCTTTTTATCTTGGTTACAGTGGTTTTGTCTGTGCAAAGTTTTTTAATTTAATGTAATCCAAATTATCTAGCTTGTTTTTAATGATGCTCTCCATCTCTTCCATAGATCTGACAGGTAAACTATTCCTTGATCTTCTAGTTTGCTTATAATGTAGTTTTTATGTCTAGATATTGTATTTATTTTGTCTCTTCTTTTGGCATAGGGCATGAGGTGTTGGTCTAATCTAAGTTTCTTCCATACTAATTTTCAATTTTCCCAACAGTTTTTAATGAAGAGGGAGTTTTTATTCCAATAGCTGGACTCTTTGGGTTTATCAAACACCAGATTACTATAATCATTTCCTGCAGTTTCACCTAGTCTATTCCACTGATATACCACCATATTTCTTATTCAGTACCAGACAGTTTTGATGACTGATGCTTTATAATATAATTTTAGATCTGGAAAGGATAAGCCACCTTCTTTTGCACTTTTTCTTCATTGAATCCCTAGAAATTCTTCACTTTTTATTTCTCAATATGAATTAACTTACTACAATTTCTAACTCATTAAAATATTTTTTTTTGAATTGTGATTGGTAGGGTACTAAACAGGTGCTTTGGTTTTGGTAAAATTGTCATTTTTATAATATTACCTTGGCCCATCCATGAGCAGTTGATGTTCGCCCATTAATTTTAATCTGATTTTATTTGGGTGAGGAGGGTTCGGAAATTGTTTTCAAAAATTTTTGACTCTGTCTGGGCAGGTAGACTCCTAGGTATTTTATATTGTCTGAGGTTACTTTCTTTTTTTTCCTGAGGTAACTTTAAATGGGATTTCTCTTTCTAGTTCTTTCTGCTGTATCTTGCTAGTCTTATAAAGAAATGCTGAGGATTTATGAGGATTTATTTTATATCCTACATCTTTGCTAAAGTTGATAATTCTTTCTAGTAGTAGTTTAGACGATTTTTTAGGGATTCTCTAGGTATACCACCATGTCATCTGCAAAAAGTGAGAGTTTGGTCTCTCCCTTCCCAATTCTAATTCCTTGAAATTTATTTTATTCTCTTATTGCTGAAGCTAAAATTTCTAATACAACATTGAATAGTAGTGGTGATAATGGGCATCCTTGTTTCACCCTTGATCTTATTCTGAATGCCTCTACCCTATCTACACTGCATATAATGCATACATATTTAGTATTGAAATTACCTTATTGTCTATGGTACCTTTTAGATGGATTTAGTTAACTTCCTTATCTCTTTTATCACTATCTACTTTTGCTGCTTCTTTGTCTGAGATGCATTTTCAGCATCTATTGATATAATCATATGATTTCTGATAGGTTTGTTATTGAAATAATTAATCATAATAACAGTTTTTCTAATATTGAACCAACCCTGCATTCCTGGGATAAACCCTACTTGATCATAAAGTATTATCCTAGTGATATCTTTTTCTAATCATTTTGCTAAGATTTTATTTAAGATTTTTGAATCTATATATCAGGGAGATAAGACTAAAATTTTGATTCTCTGTTTTAACTCTTCCTGGTTTAGGTATAAGGACCATATTGGTGTCATAGAAAGAGTTAGGCAGAGTTCTGTCTTAATCTATTTTTTCCAAAGATTTTATTTAGAATCTGAACCAATTGCACCTTAAATGTTTGACAGAATTCACTTGTGAACCCATCTGGTCCTGGATATTTTTTCTTAGGGAGTTCAATAGTAACTTCTTGAATTTCTTTTTTTTTAGGATAGGGTTTTTTAGGTATTTAATTTCATCTTCATTTAATCTGGGCAACTTATATTTTTGTAAATATTTCATTAGATTGTCAAATATATTGGCATATAGTTGGCCAAAATGATTCTGATTTATTACTTTAATTTCCTCCTCATTGGTGGTGAGTTCACATTTTTCATTTATGATACTAGCATTTTGGATTTCTTCTTTCTATTGCTTAATCAAATTGACCATATGTTTATTAATTTTATTGTTTTTTAATATAACCAACTCTTGGTTTTATTTATTTGTTTAACTATTTTCTTGCTTTTGATATTATTAATTTCTCTTTTAATTTTTAGAATTTCTAATTTGGTATTTAATTGGGGGTTTTAATTTTTTCTTTCTCTTTTTTTAGTTTCATATTTAATTCATTGATTTTCTCTTTCTCTAATTTATTCATATAAGCATATAAAGATATAATATATCCCCTGACAGCTGCTTTGAGTGAATCCCATAGGTTTCAGTATGTTATTTCAATATTGTCATTATCAAGGATGAAATAATTAATTCTTTCTATAATTTTTTGCTTGATCCACTCCTTCTTTAAATTGAGGTTATTTAGTTTCCAAGAAGTTAATGTCTGTATCTCCCTGGTCCACTACTGCATATGATTTTTATTGCATTATAATATGAGAAAGATTTATTCACAATTTTTTTGACTTAAAAGGAAAATGCAAAAGCATTTGGTCATTAGGTTTTTAATGCCCTAGTACATGGTCAATTTTTGTGTAAGTGCCATGCACCACAAGAAAAGAAAGTATATATTCCTTTCGATCCCCATTCAATTTCCTCTATAAATATATCACATCTAGGTTTTCTAACAATCTATTTATCTTTTTAATTTCCTTCTTCTTTATTTGATAATTATATTTATCTAAATCTGAGAGTGGAAGGTTGAGGTCTTCCACTAGTAGAGTTTTGCTGTCTATGTCTTCATGTAGCTCTTTCTAATTCTCCTCTAAGAATTTGGAGACTATGCCATTGGTTGCATACATATTTAGTTTTGAAATTACTTATTGTCTATAGTATTTTTTAGGAGGATATAGTTTACTTCCTTATCTCTTTTAACACGATCTATTTTTACTGCATCTTTGACTGAGATAAGGATTGCTAACCCAGCTTTTTTCACTTCAGCAGAAGCAAAATCTATTTTGCTCCAACCTCTTACCTTTATTCTATATGTATCTCTCTTTTTCAAATGAGTTTCTTGTAAGCAGCATATTGTAGAATTCTGGTTTTTAATCCACTCAGTTATTCACTTATATTTTAAGGAAGAGTTCATCACACCCACATTCAAATTTATATTTACTAACTCTTTATTGCCCTCCATGCTATCTTCCTTCTGTCTATATTTTTTGATCCACATTTCCCAGTGCTTTGTTTCTGCATACTGTTTCCTTCAGTGTGTTTGCTGTCCTGTATAAACCCCCTCCCCTTTCTTTCCCCCTTCCCTTTTACCCTTCTCCCTTCACTTCCTTCTGTTACTTCCCCTTTTTCCTCCCCCTCCCTTTCCCCCTCTCCCATTTTCCCCCTTTTAATACTTGAAATATAAGGTAAGTTTCTAAACTTAATTGAGTGTGTGTGTAAATTAACTTTAAGCCAAGACTGATGAGAAGATTCAGGTGATTTTCACCTCCTCCCTTCTTTCCCCATATTACAAGAAGTCTTTTGTACTTCTTAAAATAATGAGATTTATCCCATTCAATCTCCTCCATCCCCCCATGTCCTTAATGTCCCCCTTTTTAAGGAGTTAGAGTCTTTAAATCACTCTATCTGAGTCACAGAAAAGTTATGAGTGTCCCTCACTTCTGGCAAAGTATATTCTCTCTAATAATGTTGCAATTCTCTTTTTTTCTTTTTTCAGGTTATTGCAAGGCAAATGGGGTGAAGTGGCTTGCCCAAGGCCACACAACTAGGTAATTATTAAGTGTCTGAGACCAGATTTGAACCCTGGTACTACTGACTCTAGGGCCTGTGCTTTACCCACTGTGCCACCTAGCCTCCCTTTAGTGTTGCAATTCTTGAGAGTTATTAGAGACTTTCTCCCAGGTAGTTATTTTGCCAGTTTCATCTTATTGGATAACTGTTTCATGGATAATTCATAAGTGACCATCACTTTTGGCTAAGTATATTCTCTCTATACAATTACAATTCTCAAAAGTTTTGAGAATCTTTCTCCCAGGTGGGGATATAGTCAGTTTCAGCTTATTGGATAGCAGGGGGTTTTTTTATTTACCATTTTTTTTTTTTACTTTTTCATTTCTCTCTTGAACCTACTGTTTGATGTCCAAATTTTATTTAGCTCTGGTCTTTTCATCAGGAAATGTTGGAAGTGTCTCAGTTTGCAAAATGTCCATCTTTATCCTTGGAAGAGAAGGCTCAGCTTTGCCAGATAGTGGACTCTTGCCTGCATTCCAGAATATCTCATTCCAGGCCTTTCAATCCCTTAATCTTGATGCGGCTAGGTCCTTCATAATTCTTACTGTGGCTCCTTGGTATTGAAATTTTTTTTCTTTCTGGCTACTAACTGGATTTTCTCTTTTATCTTATTATTCTGGAATTTTGCCACAATATTCCTTGGTGTTTTCATTTTCATATCTCTTTCTGGAGAGAATTTATGTATTATTTCAATAACTATTTTGTCCCCTGGTTCTATGATATCAGGGCAATTTTCCCTCACTAAATCCTTTTATATTAAGTCCAGTATTACTGTCAATCCTTCCTATTTTGAAGACACTAAATTCCCACAGAATGGGTCTTCAGAGCCTAACATCAAGAAGGTCATCTTCTCTCTTTGCCAATTGCTGCACCTATAATTACTTTAGAAAATACCCCAAACTTTATTCCTGTATGTGTTCTATATATACAGATAAAAGAGGTCCTCAACTTCCTAACAAATATTCATGCCACTAAATGTAAACAAGGCAACCCTTATTTAACCCCCAAAGAAAACAAAACAAAACAAAGATGATATCAAAGCCCCAGGAGCACACAAATAATCCATCATCTCTTTCCAGAATGGCAATAAAGGTGGAGTTACTATAGATATAAACATTTGAAATTCTGGTGAGTTCTGCCACCATAGATTTCTCTACAATCTCCCCAAGATTCATATAACCATCCTGTAATAAATACTGAGGACTGATAAATAAGCAATTATTGAGGAGAAGAATGCTTTAAAAAGAAAAATTGGCCAGATGGAAAAAGAGATAAGAAAACTCTCTGAGGAGAACAAATCCTTCAGACAAAGAATAGAATTCAGGGAGATTGATGAATTTACCAGAAATCAGGAATCAATACTTCAAAACCAAAAAAAAATGAAACATTAGAAGAAAATGTGAAATATTTCATTGAAAAAACAAGTGATATGGAAAACAGACTTAGGAAAGATAATTTGAAAATTATTGGAATACCTGAAAGTCATGATCAGGAAAAGAGCCTTGATATCATTTTCAAAGAATTACTACAGGAAAATTGCCCTGATATTCTAGAAACAGAGGACAAAATAGAAATGGAGAGAATCTACTGATCCCCCTGAGAAAGAGATCCCAAAAAAACAACCCCTAGGAATATTATAGCCAAGTTCCAGAACTCCCAATTCAAAGAGAACATATTACAAGCAGCCAGAAGGACACAGTTCAAATATCGTGGAGCTGCAGTCAGGATTACACAGGACTTAGCAGCAACTACATTGGAAGCTCGTAGGGCTTGGAATATAATATACCAGAAGGCAAAAGAGCTTAGAATGCAGCTAAGAATGAGCTACCAAGCAAGGCTGAATGTCCTCTTCCAGGGAAAAAGATGGACTTTCAATGAATCAGGGGAATTTCAAAGGTTCCTTTTGGAATGGCCAGAACTGAACAGAAGGTTTGATTTTCAGATACAGGACTCAGGTGAAGCATGGAGATTGGAATTGAGGGGGGAAATATGAGGGACCTAATGAGGATGAACTGCATGTATAGAAAAATGATACTGATAATATTCATATGAACCATCTCAGTTAATAGAGCAGGTAGAGGGAGCTTTTATAGTTGAATCACAGGAGAAAGCTGAATTCGAAGATAAAATATGGTGTAAAAATGGAGTCAATAGGAAAAAAAGGGAAATGGAATGGGAGAAAGAAAAAGGAGAGGGGGAATAGTCCAAGATATTTCACATAATAAGATTTTTTTTATTACAATGAGCTATTGCAATTATATGGAAGGGGGGAGGCAAGGGGGAATGAGGGAACCTTTGCTCTCATCAGAGATGGCTAGGAGAGGAAACAGCAAATATGTTCAATGGGGGTATAGACAACTGGAGTAAGAAGGAAGGGGGAGCAGGGGGAAGGGGGTGGGGATGTGAATAAACGAGGAGAGGATGGACCATGGGGGGGGGAAGTGGTCAGATATAATACATTTTCTTTTTTACTTCTTGCAAGGGACTGAGATTGGAAGGCCTGCGCAGAACCATAGGGCCAGGTGGGTTCTGGGCCTAAAGGGTGGTAGGGGTGCTCAGGGCTTCTTGGCCCCAGGACCAGGGATCTGTCTTCTGTGGCACTCAGCGACCATACAGCAGAGTCAGAGTGAAAGGAGAGAGAAAATAGAGTACATGGTAGTGGAGAAATAAGAAAAGAGGGAGTTGCGATCAGCAATGGCAACGTTGGAAAAATATGGAAGTAACTTTTGTGATGGACTTATCATAAAGAATATGATCCACTCACAACAGAGTTGATGGTGTTAGAACCAAGACTGAAGCACATTTTTTGTTATTATTATTTGGAAAAGGGTGCAGGGCAAGTGGGGCTGGGTGGCCTGCCTGGGGCCACATAGCAGGGTGATCTTTGGGTGTCTGGGGCTGGATTCGGACCCAGGTGCTCCTGGCTCAAGGGTCAATGCTCTGTCTGCCACCCAGCCACCCCTACTATTATTACTATTTTATTTTATTTTGGGTCTTTTTTTTTCTTCTTTTTTGGCTTTTGCAGGGCAGTGGGGATCAGGTGGCTTGCATGTCACATGGCTGGCTGATTATTGGGTTTACGAGGCTGGATATGGACTCGGGTGCTTGGGCTCCAGGGTTGGTGCTTTGTCCATTGTGCCACCTGGCCATACCTACAATTATTACTATTATTTTTTTAATTTTAATTTTTTTCTCTCCCCTTTACTTTTTTGCCCAAGCAAGTCTATCTATATTCATGGGGGGAGGGGTATTTTGTTTAGTTGTAAACAAGTATATTTTATTAATGTAAAAAAAAACATTTGTACAAAATGAGAATAAAATATAAATTTTAAAAAAATAAGCAATCTTGGCAATAAAGCCTTTAGTATATGAAATACTTGCTTGTTCTGTTCATCAAGTAAAATATTGCATATTGTGGTCTATTCTCACCTATCCTCTAACATGGAACATAATGATTGATCTTTAGACTTACCTCGAGTTGCCCATGAGGTACAGAAGATAAAATCTGGAGAAT
Organism: Macrotis lagotis; assembly: GCF_037893015.1. NCBI lineage: Eukaryota > Metazoa > Chordata > Mammalia > Peramelemorphia > Peramelidae > Macrotis > Macrotis lagotis. Next base: position 768,583,806 of record NC_133658.1, on the reverse strand, counting down.
CTAGAATCCCCTTCTATACACAAGAGTTCAGATTCAGAAACACTAACTTTGAACTACTCTTTTGGGCAAAGTGGACTTTAAATTCTGCCTCTTCTTTACCCTTTCTTCAAGAAATTTATCAGGGGGCGGATAGTTGGCGTAGTGGATAAAGCACCGGCCCTGGAGTCAGGAGAACCTGGGTTCAAATCCGGTCTCAGACATTTAATAATTACCTAGCTGTGTGGCCTTGGGCAAGCCACTTAACCCCATTTTCCTTGCAAAAAAAAACCTATAAAAAAAAAGAAATTTATCAGTGCAGGGTTGAGTAGGTGGTGCAATGGATAGAGCACCAGCTCTGAAGTCAGGAGGACCTGAGTTCAAATATGACCTCAGACACAGCTAGTAATTGCCTAGCTATGTGACCTTGGGCAAGTCACTTAACCACATTGTCTTAAATTAAAAAGAAAACAAAAGAAATTTATCTATTCGCTGCTTGCTCATGTGATAGAAGTGAACAAAATTAATCTTTCCTGATGAGCCCTAAAGACTGACTTTATTAAATCTCCTGAGTTAGGGAACTTTCAGTATTCTTCCTTGTCTCCCTTGCCTCAATATCCCTTCCACCCTCTCTAGGTTTGAATCATGAACTTCACTGATATGTTTGTGTGACACATACATTTCCCCTCCTTAGTAAAAGATATGGTTCAAAACATGTTGATTCTATCCTATGCTGTATCAGCCATTTTGCCATAAATTACCCCAAGTGATCACCTACAACATCTATTATCTTTCAATGTCTCCTTTTACACTTCTAATTATTTAATAATAGCATTTTATTTCCAATTATACATAAAGATAGTTTTCTCACATCCATTTTTGTAAGATTTTTAATTTCCAAGTTTCTCTCCTCTCCATTTCCTTCCCCCCTCTCCAAACCAGCAAGCAGTCTGCTGCAGTTTATACATATACAATCATGTTAAACATATTTCCATATTAATCATGTTGTGAAAGAAATATCAAAACAAAAGAGAAAAAACTATGAAAAACAAAACAAATATTAATATATGAAAATAGATGCTTTGATCTGCATTCAGATTCTATTGTTCTTTCTGTGGATGTAGATGTAGATTTTCAATCACAAGTCTTTTAGTTATACTTTTTTCATTGTATTTCTGAGAAGAGCTAAGTCTATTATAGTTGATCGTCACTTAATGTTTATGTTACAGTGTACAATGTTCTTCTGGTTCTGCTCAGGTCACTCAACATTATTTAAGTTTTTCCAGGTTTTTCTGAAATCTGCCTACTCACTATTCATATAGAATAATAATATTACATTCCATTCACATACCAAAATTTGTTTAGCCACTTGACAATTGATAGGCATCCCTTCAATTTCCAATTCTTTGCCACCACAAAAAGAGCAACAATAAATATTGTTGTACATTTCCTATTTTTATGATCTCTATTGGATACACACCTAGTATTGGTATTGTTGGATCAAAGAGGATAAAAAGTTTTATAGCCCTTTGTTGCTTCTCATTGCTACAAAAAGATTTAATGCTGTAAGCCATTCCAGACTCCTGAGAAAGTTCTCTCTCTAAGGACTGACAGACAAACTTCTTTGATTTAATAAGATTAGTTGTAGTCTGATAACAACTCCCTTATCTGTGTTCTGTAACAAATGATATGTAATTTTCTCCAATAAGTATACTATTGTTTTTGAATAAACACCTGTTGTAGGAATAGTCATATTTCTTTGCTTTCTTTCACACAAAGTTACAACAAATAATGTTTAGCTTATGAATGTTACCCTAAAACTTTTTGTATATGGCAACTAATACCTCAGATTCATCGAAGATGCCATCTGTCTTCGTATCTACTCCAACCTGTTGAACTAAATGGATTTTTGTCCTACCCTTGATTAATTGTTGTGCTTCTTGTGGCTATCATTCAGTTGAGTCTGAAACTTTATGATCCCATGCACTGTAACAAAACAAGTCTTTCCATGCACTGCTATTTTTCAGTCTATCCAAGGTCATAGTCATTATTTCCATGACACTGTCTATTCATCTCATCTTGTTACCGCCTTTTCCTTCTGTCTTTGATCTTTCCCAGAATCAGGGTCTTTTCTAATGAGTACCATCTCCTCACTCACTCTGTAGTCAAAGTTTTTATGCTTCCATTTCAATATTTGATTTTCCAGTGAACAGCCTGAATTAATTTCTTTATGTACTATTTAATTGATACCTTATTGCTATTATCTGACTCTCATTTCAAGAACCCACATTACTGAGTACTGACTTACCTGGGTTCCTCCATTCTGCCAAAATTCAACTATATTCCTATCAATTGACTTGGAAAAATCTATTCTCAATATATTTCTTTTGAGGCTCATTCAAAGAAATATAAATTTCTGCCATGTGCAACTACTGTAAATTTCTACCAACTCCTCCTATGGTCAGGAGAGGAAGGGAGAAAGACAGGAAAGAAACCCCATATTGGGCAAAGATTCACAAAATTACAAAATCAAATGTAGACGGCATTTCATTGTGTAATCCACACCCTAAAGGAATTTCCATTGTAACTAGTGATCATCTAGCTTCTAATTGAAAACCTGCAGTCAAAGTAACTATGTTACCTTTCAAGACAGTCTATTCACCTATTGAATAACTTTAATTGTTAATTTTTTCCTACCCAAGCTTGAATTTGTTTTGTTTTGTCCTTTTTTTCCCTTTTTTGCAGCTTCATTTTAGCTTTCACCCATTGCTCCTAATTCTGTTTTAGGGAACAACAAAGCAAATCAAATCTCAGCCACACTTGAAAATCTTTCAAATAATTAATGATAACTATTCTGTCCAGTCTTCTTCCTTGGGAGACCTATTCTAATTAAGGAGACAATATAAACATTTATGGGAATATGCAAAATCACAACAAAATCACGTATACAGATGGCAGTTTAGTGGGGGAAGGAATTAGCAGCTGGAGGATTCAGGAAAGATTTCATGTTGGAGACAGTGAATAAGTTAGTGCTGAAACAAACTAACAATTCTGAGAAAAGGAGATAAAAAAGGAGGAAATTCTAGGCATGGGAGGCAATTCATGCAAAAAGAGACACGTGGAGTCAGAATATTCATCATACAGAAAAGCAACTGGTGAAGGAAGGCAGATAGGTGGTATAGTGGAAAGAGAACATGAATGTAAATCTGACCTTAGATTCTGGACACTTATTTGCCATACTACCATAGGCAAGTCTTTTAACCCTGATTCTTTCACATCCAGCCATCCTGATGCATAGCTGACCATTGGACACAAATGGTTTTGGAGAAGAAAATAAAACTGGTGACTTAGCAGAGCATCCTGTTCACTCAATCCAATTAATTTGCTTGTCTTGACTTCACCTCCCTGATGCCATCGTGTTCTTCAAGAATGAAGGACAAACATCAAGTAGTCTGTATGGATGATTTACAGGGTGAATATAAATGATTAAAAGAAAAGTGCAAAGGGGCCAGGTTGTGAAGAGATTTAATATCAAATTAAATCAATATTTTATGCTGGAAATAATAGAGGACTACTGGAATGTTTTGAGTATGTATGTGAGAGGAGGGGACGGGTTTAGTGTATTGAGGAAGGAGTTGTGTTGCTTTGAACAGAATATAGTATCTAGATATGGACAACCCCAATGTGGATAGAGAGTAAGTCTGGGAATCAGGAGCACCTGAGTTCAAATGCAGTCTCAGACACCTAATAATTGCTTAGCTGTGTGACCTTGAGTCATTACCTTGCAAAAAAAGTCTAGATGTAGTCTGATTAGTGCAGAGTATAAAAGAACTATCACTTCCTCATTCACATAGTATGTTCAGAGACAGACAAATAGACTGAACTAGTTTCAGAGCTGAATATTATACAGGTCATGGTAGTTGCTCTCAAAAGAGTTTGTCCCCATGAGGTTCAATCATTTACACATTAAGAGATTATCTGCATCCTATCAGAAAAATATGAGTTGGTGTGTTCAAAATCCATAAGAAAGTAACCATCAGATTCCTATATAACCTCACCCAGTGGATTAGAAGTCATCAAATTTATCAGGGACTTCCCTGATCAATTCCTCTATATCAGTGATCCCATAATTCTATAGAGATTTTATGTACGGCATAACCTATATCAGTTGTAGGTTTAGTTTAGGAATTCAGTGAAGTAATATATGGAAATGGGTTTTAAATACTATAGAATATTAAACAAATATAGTGTATTATTATTCATATGCTATGTAGAATTGCCCATCATCTACTTTCAGTTCTGTAGTTCCTTTTAACCAGAGTTAGAACATGTTACATATGTGCTCTAGGCAAGGTTTTATACCCCCTGTGTATCACTAGCTCACTGGAACCTAAGCCTTCCTCATAACACTTGCAACTTGACTTACTGAAAAATAGATGCCTACAGGCCATGGAGAGTGGAAATGTTTGACATTAAAAATATGTGCATTTAAAATTGTAATATTAAAAATTGTCCTTACCTGTGTAATGCTTGCCCAAAACCCGAATCTATCTTTAGTTATGTCAACAATATCAAATTTTTATTAATATTCCCTTTTGAGAGGCTATGAAAATAATACAGGTGCTATGCTTGTCTCTATATGAGAGTCAAAAATCAAAATTTTATTTTATAATATTTATTGAGCAAAAATACCAAAAACACCATTTCATTTTATTGAAATTGTAGTGTGAGGAAAAACTGCTGAGCCTTGTGCATCTATGATACATTGTTTATGATAATTATCATGGAATAATATCATTGGCATTGTTGATCAGAAACCTTCAATAATATTGGACCTTAGAGATCATTACTCTATTTCCCTCTTTGTGCAGATAATGAATCTCCTATACAGAGACAGGAACTTGTCTGAGGTCAACAGAGTCTGTGATACAGAGTCAGACAGACAGACAGACATAGAAAGACAGTGACATGGACAGACAGAGGAAGAAAAAGAGAGATAACAAGGCAGAGGTGGAGAGAGGAAAATAAATCAGAGAGATAAGAGAGTTAGAAAAAAGGGATGAAATAGACTAAGGACAGAAGAAATGGGGAGAAAGAAAAGAGGGAGAACAGAGAGAGACTAAGAACAAAAGAAATTTGATTTTATAATTTATACCTATATCTATATATCTATATCTATATATAGATATCTATATCTATTGAGAGAGAGAGAGAGAGAGAGAGAGAGTGAGAGAGAGAGAGAGAGAGATTTCAGAGAAGAACATCAGTCCCTAGAGAAAAGGAAAAGTTTTTTTTTTCAGGAAACAGCTAGTCGATGTCAAGATTAAAACTAGAATCATTAGTTCTCTACTTTTAAATTAGTACTTTTCTAGGACTTCTGAAGAAAATTGAATGGAGATAGAAAGGAATATATTTGTTTTTCAGTGATACAAAGCATCCACAAAAATGGCATGTATTAGGGCATAAAAACTTCATAATCATATGCAGAAGGACAGTAGAACAAAATTAACTGAAAAATAAATAGAATAATTTTAAATAATAATTGAGTAAAATAAAAAAATCAAAGGAAAAATAATTTTATCCAATACAATGAAAATAATTAGACAACATACCAAAACTTGTGGCTTCTAGTCAAAGCAGATTTTAAGGAAATTTTCATATCTCTAAAATGTATTAAAAAATAGAGGAAAAGTGAATCAAAGAACAGGACATGCAACAAAAAACTAAAAAATAACAAATTAAAATCCCCAATTAAATACCAAATTAAAATTTCTGAAAACACAAGGAGAAATTATTAAAATTGAAAGTAAGAGAACTATTGTGCTAAAAAAGTAAGAGTTGATTTTATAAAAAAAATAATATAGGTAAACCTTTGTTTAATTTGATTAATAAAAGAAAAGCCAAATTTACAATATCAAAATTGAAGCAGCGAATTTACAAACAATGAAGAAGCATAATCCAACTGAATGCCATTAAATTTGATAATCTAAGTGAAATGGATGAATGTTTACAAAAATATAACTTGCCCAAATTAACAAAAGGGTGTACAAAATATTTAAATCACTCCATTTCAGAAAAGAAATTGAAGAAACCTTCAATGAACTCCCTAAAAGGCTGTCCAGGGCCAGATGGATTTCTAAGTGAAATCTATCAAATATTTAAAGAATAATTAATTCTATTTCAATAAACTATTTTTAAAAAGTAGATAGAGAAGTATAAATTTCATTTATAACCAAAAAAAATGATGCTGATACCCAAACCAGAAAGAGCAAACACAAAGAAAGAAAATTACAGAGCTATATCTTTAATGAATATTGGTGGAAATATTTTAAATAAAATATTAGCAAAGAGATTACAGCAATTTATCACCATGGTCATATATGACCAGGTAGGATGTATATCAAGAATGCAAGAATAGTTAAATATTAGGAATCAGCATATTGACTATATAAATATAAACACTAGCAGAAATTATGTGATTATCTCAATATATACTGAAAGAGGCAGCTGGGCTGCACAGTGTATAGAGTACTGGTCCTGGAGTCAGAAGGACCTATGCTCAAATGCAGCCTCAGATACTTCATAATTTCCAAGCTGTGTGACCTTGTACAAGTCACTCAACCCCATTACTTTGCAAAAATCAAATACATAAATTTTTTAAAAGATGCTAAAATATAAACATACATATAACATACATTCCTATTTAAAAACACAGCACTAAATGGAGTTTTCCTTCAAATGATAAGTAGTATATATCTAAAAGCAATAGTAAGCATCAATTGAGATAAGCTAGAAGCATTCCCAATAAGATATGGATAAATAAGGAAACCCATTATCCCTAGAATTAATCAAAATTGCATTATATTTTATTAGCTTTAATAATAAGAAAAGAAAAAGAAATTGAAGAAAGTGAAAGAATTAGAATAGACAATGAGGAAACAAAATTCTCGATCTGCAGATGTTATGATAGCAAACTTAAAGAATTCTAGAAAATCAACTACAACTTATTTGAAACAATTTAGAATTTAGCAAACTACTTAGCAAATGAATTATTTGGCAAATTAGAATTTAGCAAATGGATTATTATATTTATGATATAAACTTAACGCACATAAACCATCAGCAATGAAATCCAGTTAGAAAAAAATTGCATTTAAAGTAACTGCAGACAATATAAATATCTGAAGTTTGCCAGCCAATATAAACAATTGCAAAACACTTTTCACACAAATAAATTCAGATCTATATTTTGGAAAAATTGCAATTGTTCATGAGAAGGTCAAACAAATATGATAAAAGTGTCAGTGCTATTTAAATTAATCAACTTATTCAGTGTAATACCAATATATAGAACTGGAAAAATAATAACATTTATCTGGCGTAATAAAAGATCAAGTATTTCAAGGGAATTAATGAAAAAATAGAAAAGAAGCTGATTTAGCCATATCAGATCTAAAAATATATCTTAACATGGCACTTAAAAATATTTGGTACTAAGAAATGGAGTGGCTAAAATAGACTAGGTATAAAGGAAACAGGGAAATGACTTTACTAATCTACTGTTTAATAAATCCAGGGACTCCAGATTCTAGGAAAAGAATTTTCACTATTTAACAAAAACTGCTGGGAAAACCAGAAAATAGGATGGCAGAAACCAATATCTCAATAAGGTTGAAATAGATACATGATTTAGACATAAAGGATAAGAGAAGCCAATTAGGAAATCACGAAATAGTTTTCCTGTCTTATCCATGGAGAGAGGAAGGGTTTATGGCAAAACAAGAGGTAGAGAACATCATAAAATGCAATAGGGACAATTTTGGTTACATTAAATTAAAAAAAAATAGTTCTGCACAAATAAAACCAATACAACCAAGATAGGAAGTAAAACAGGAAATTTTTACAGTCAATGTATCTGATCAAGGCTTTTTTTCTAGACTATTGAGTGCTAGGTCAATTATAGGAATAAAAGTCATTAACCAATTGATAAGTGGTCAAAGGATATGAACAGAAAGTATTCACAGGAAGATATTAAAGACATATATATATATATATTATGAAAATGCTCTAAAATACTGTTGATTAGAAAGCTATCAAAATGGCTTATTTAATAGAAATGGAAAATGATGAATGTAGGAGAGGAAGTGGGAAAACAGGAACCCTAATGCATTGTTGGTGTAGTTGTAAATTGATTCAATCATTCTGGAGAACAATTAGGAGTTATGACCAAAGATTTATAAAACTCAAAATACTCCTTCATCCAGCAGAATGATTAATGATGACGATGTTTGTCCTTAGTTCTTGAAGAAGACCATGACATCAGGATGATGCCATGAGAAGCACATGAATTGGATTTGAGTGAGGGGTGTTCTGTGCTAAGTTACCAGTCGCATTCTCTTCTCCACAGCCATTTGGGTCCAGTGGCCATATCTGAATCAGGATGAATGGAGATGGTCCTGGATGTGAGGCAATCAGGGTTAATTGACTGGGTCAAGGTCATACAGCTAGTAAGTGTCTAGTATCTGAGGCTGGATTCAAATTCCCATCATCTTGACTCCAAGGCAAATGTTTTATCCACTGCACGATCTGGTTGCCTTATACCATTACGAGACATGTAGCCCAAAGAGATCATTAATAAGGGGGTGGGGGAAGACCTATGATACACAAATATTCATAATGGCTCTCTCTGTTCTAGTAAAGAATTGGAAACTAAAGGGATGCCCATCAATCAGGCAATGACTGAAAAAGTTGTGGTATTTTTGTATGACAGAATACAAAGAAATCATGAGTAGGTGGTTTTCAGTAAAATATGGAAAGACTTATATGAACTGAGGTTGAGTGAAGTGAATGGAATCATAAGAACTTTGTATGCCTTTAACAGCAATATTATGTGATGACCAATTATGATAGAATTAGCTCTTCTCAGCAATACAGTGAACAAAGACAATTCCAAAAGCCTTGGCAATCAAAATTGTCATCCATATCCAGAGAAAGCATTATGGAGTCTGAATACAGACTAATGCTTATTATTTTCATTTTCATTTTTTGTTTTTTTTTTCTTTCTCATGGCTTCTTTTCCCTTTTGTTCACCAAGGTAGACCCAGAAACCAGAGTCGTTTATCTGGAGATAGTAAAGCAGTGGTTGATTTTCACTAGCCTCTCCATTGCTGAGACTACTTGTAAACAGCTCATAAAAGCAAAGATAGCCTAGACTTGGGGACTTTTAAGTCTTTCATATTGCACATCTGTTGAGCTATCAGAATGGAGAGCAAGAAAGACAGGAGAAAGTTTAAATTTTTTTATGCAACTGGGGTGGGTTCTGGGATGGAGCCTGAGAACCAGAATAGCTTTCTATATTCATAACTGCTTTTGTTCCCTGGGGGTGATGTGTGTCCCAAGGAGAGTGAAGAACGCTAAAATAAAAGCTGGCCTTAAGACACAACATTCACCAAAAGGTGGCATCAGTGAGGCTATCCTACAGAATCATCACTGACCATTTCCAAAAAACAAACAAATAAAACCTCTGGATCCCTTTCCTATTCTTTCAGGTGTATCTCCAGAGATCTCAACACATCAGAAAGTCAAACATAGAGGTCATGAGACCCTGATAGTAGCTATAAATGAGTGGCAACTAACTCCTCCCTATAATCATCTCTAATGCCTTAGTGTGATCCACTCACCTAGATTATTACAATAATATCCTGCTAAGTTTCCAGAATCCCGTTCCGTCAGATTTCTTTTCTTCATAAATCAAAGATGTGACCATGCTTCTCTTCAAGATTCTTCAGTGGTTCTCTCTTATTTTTAAGATAGAATAAAAACTCCTTTGCCTAACATTTACAGTCCTTCATATTCTGGCTTCCACCTGTCCTTCCAGATCTTGTATACTTCTTTGTATTCATTCATTCTATACTTCATATAAAATGACTTACCCAGAAATACAAAATTGGACTTTCTCTCTTCAGAATTTTTCATAGTTTGTTCCCTTGCTGAAACCTCTTCCAGAATGTCTGACTTCATTCAAGTCATGTCTCAAATAATATATCTTAAGTGAAGTTAAGGGCAATGAGATGCATAGTGGATAGAGTATTGGGCTCAGAGTCAGGAAGAACTAAGTTCAAGTCTGACCTCAGGCACTTACTAGATATGAAATTCTTATTTTATTCTGTTTTCCTCAGTTTTCTCATCTGTAAAATGAGCTGGAGAAGGAAATGGCAAACCACTCCAGTACCTTTGCCAAAAAATACCCTCAAAAGGGGTCAAAAAAATCAGATATGACTAAAAATAGCTGGACAACAACAAATGAAGTTCATTATTCTCTCTCTTCAAGTGAGCATATCTATTTATCCACATATAAGACACAACAGGGTATCTCAAGGGAGAGGAAACAACATACCAGTTTCAGAAAGCAAATCTGAGGCACTGAGAGCAAACATATTTGATCTTTGAAAGACAACTAGAGTTTGAATGAGCCATCCTTAGGGGAGTATTTTCCTAAAATTAGAGTAAGTTCTTAACTCGCTTTATTCTCCTCTAGTTCCATATCCTGCTGCTTAGCATTATTCAGTTGCCTTTTCTGACAATATAGCACCAACACAGCTATTTTCCAAACCAATGACCTGAGGACGGGTCAGTCCTGTGTTGCTGATTTGGATTCAATATTGATTTTGACAAGACAGGTACCAGAGTTGATTGGCACTGAGCCTATCACTTCTAGGACCAGATCTTACTACATTTGGATCTTGGTTCCGGACTCAGTTGCCAAATACTTAACTATCAGGACCTCATCTATGACTTCCAAAACTGGTCAATAATGAACACCAGACTAATTATTACTTTAATTACAATTGCCTCCTCTTATAGGACCCTCAAATATGAGATCCTCATGTGAAAATACAAATGACTCACAAACTCATTTATGCCTTTCTTAGTCTCAGTGATAAGTAAAGTCTAGTAAGCGTTATCCTACTCTATGCTAATTGTGCAATTGCCATGCAGTTTTTACACTCTTTCAGAAACTACATACAAATATGAGTAGTTGTGTATATGTGTCTGTACAATCACCATCAACTTCCTTTTATTTTAGACCTTTTCCACTCATGTGTTTTCCATCATCTGACATTCACAGAGATATGAATCCCATTAAAATACAATTTATCCCTGGTTTTCCTGGCCAGGAAAATCAAAGAGCCTTATTGGTTGTTGCCACTATTAAGTGATATAATTTAATAATAATTGAACTCTCTTCTTTCTTTGACATTCAAATTCCAAGAAAAAGTTCCCTCTATTTATTACTTTTCTGAGATTTTCTGACATCCTATTTACCTCATTAACTTCCTTCTTGTTTATTTTATGGTTTTATTTATATAAATCTGAGAGTAGGAAGTTGAGAGTTTTGGTGTCTTTGCTTCATTGCCTATGGTTCCTTTTAAGAAGGTATAGTTTCCTTCATTTTCTCTTTTTAATGAGATTACTTTAGCAGCTGCTTTGTCTGAGATAAGAATTTGTTGCTCCTGCCTTTTTCACTTTGGCTGAAGCAAAATATATTCTGCTCCCACCTTTTACCTTTACTCTATATGTATTTTTCTGCTCCAAATGAATTTCTTGTAAGCATCTCATTGTAGAATTCTGGTTTTTAATCCACTCTGCTATTCACATTTTATGGGAGGTTCATCCCATTCACATTCAAAGTTATAATTACTAACTCTTTATTACCCTCTAAGCTACCTTCCCTGTTTGTATTTTCCCCTTTTTTCATTTTATCCATATTCCCCAGGATTTTACTTCTGAAAACCACCTCCTTCAGTGTGTTTGTCCACTTATATCCACCCCCTCCCTTACCTTTCCCCTTTCTCTTTACCCCTTCTTCCATCCCTTCCTTCTGTTATATTCTCTCTTCCTCCCCCCTGCCCTTTTTAATACTTGAAATATAAGCTAAGGTTCATAACTTAATTGAGTGTGTGAATGTTAACTTTAAGCCAAATCTGGTGAGAATAAGATTCAGGTGATTCTCACCTCTTCCCTTCTTCCCCTCTATTGCAACAGGCACTTGGTACCTCTTCATGTAATGTGATTTAACCCATTCAATCTCCTTTATCCTCCAATCTGTTTACTGTACCCCCTTTTGAAGGATATATTGATTTTAAATAATTCTATCAAAGTCATGGACAAGTAAGTCATGAGTGTCCATCCCTTCTGGCTAAGTATATTTTCTCTAATAGAGTTACAATTCATTTTTTGTTTGTTTGTTTTTCTTTTTTTAATATTTAATATTTATTTATTCTCATTTTGTACAAATGTTTTTTATACATTAATAAAATATTCTTGTTTAAGAGTAAACAAAATACCCCCTCCCCCTCCAAAATATAGACTCACTTGAGCAATAAAGTAAAGGGGAGAGAAAAAAAATAAAAATTAAAAAAATAATAGTAATAATTGTAGGTATGGCCAGGTGCTGCTGTGGACAGAGCACCAGCCCTGGAGCCATGAGCACCTAAGCCCACATCTGGCCCCGTACACACAACAATCACCCAGCCGTGTGACATGCAAGCTACCTGAACCCCACTGCCCTGCAAAAAGAAAAAGAAAAAGAAAAAAAGAACCAAAATAATATAAAATAGTAATAATAGTAGGGGTGGCTAGGTGGCGGACAGAGCATTGGCTCTTGAGCCAGGAGCACCTGGGTCTAAATCCGGGCTCAGACACCCAATGATCACCCTACTATGCAGCCCCAGGTGGGCCACCCAGCCCCATATGCCCCGCACACCCCAAAAAATAATAATAAAAATGTGCTTGAGTCTTTGTTCCAACACCAACAACTATTTTGCGAGTGGGTCACATTCTTCATGTTAAGTCCATGGCAAAAGGTACTTCCATATTTTTGCACTGTTGCCATTGCTGATCGCAACTCCCTCCTTTCATATTTCTCCACTGCCATGTACTATATTTTTCTCTCTCCTTTCACTCTGACTCTGCTGTAGTGTAGCTGAGTGGTGTAGCAGACAGATCCCTGGCCATGAGGCCAAGAGGCTCTGAGTCCCCATACCACCCCTTAGGCCCAGCAACCACCTGGCCCTATGGTCCTGGACAGACCATCTAATCCCAGCCCCTTGCAAGAAGTAAAAAAGAAAATGTGTTATATCTGACCACTCTCCCCCCATGGTCCATCCTCTCCATCACTCACATCAACCCCCCCATTCCCCCTGTCCCCACCCCATCCCTCTTGCTCCAGATGCCTATACCCCACTGAATATATATGCTGTTTCCTCTCCTAGCCACCTCTGATGAGAGTGAAGATTCCCTCGTTCCCCCTTGCCTTCCCCCTTCCATATCATTGCAGTAGCTCATTGTAATAAAGAAAAATCCTTATTATATGAAATATCTTGGTCCATTCCCCCTCTCCTTTTTCTTTTTTCCATTACATTTCCCTTTTTTCTATTGACTCCATTTTTACACCATATTTTATCTTCAAATCCATCTTTCTCCTGTGCTTCAACTATAAAAGCTCCCTCTACCTGCTCTATTAACTGAGAAGGTTTATATGAGTATTATCAGTGCCATTTTTCTATGCAGGAATACATGCAGTTCATCATCATTATGTCCCTCATATTTTCCCACTCTCCTCCCATCTCAATGCTTCACCTGAGTCCTGTATCTGAAGATCAAGCCTTCTGTTCAGCTCTGGCCATTCCAAAAGGAACCTTTGAAATTCCCCTGGTTCATTGAAAGTCCACCTTTTTCCCTGGAAGAGGACATTCATTTTTGCTGGGTAGTTGATTCTTGGCTGCATTCTAAGCCCTTTTCACTTCCGGTATATTATATTCCAGGCCCTATGAGCTTCCAATGTAGTTGCTGCTAGGTCTTCTGTGATCCTGACTGCAGCTCCACAATATTTGAACTGTGTCCTTCTGGCTGCTTGTAATATTTTTTCTTTGACTTGGGAGTTCTGGAACTTGGCTATAATATTCCTGGGGGTTGGTATTTTGGGATCTCTTTCTTGGGGGGAGCGGTGGATTCTCTCCATTTCTATTTTGCCCTCTGCTTCTAGAATACCAGGGCAATTTTCCTGTAGTAATTCTTTGAAAATGATGTCAAGGCTCTTTTCCTGCTCATGACTTTCAGGTATTCCAATAATTTTTCAAATTATCTTTTCTAAGACTGTTTTCCATATCAGTTGTTTTTTCAATCAGATATTTCACATTTTCTTCTAATTTTTTCATTTTTTTGGTTTTGAAGTATTGATTCCTGATTTCTGGTAAATTCATCAATCGCCCTGAATTCTATTCTTTGTCTGAAGGATTTGTTCTCCTCAGAGAGTTTTCTTATCTCTTTTTCCATCTGGCCAATTTTTCTTTTTAAAGCATTCTTCTCCTCAATAACTTTTTGAACTGTTTTATCCATTTGACCTAAGCTGGTTTTTAGCATGCTATTTTTCTTCAGCATTTTTTTGGATTTCCTTGACTAGGCTGCTGACTTCATCTTCATGTTTTTCCTGCATCTCTCTCCTTTCTTTTCCCAGTTTTTCTTCTAACTCCCTCATTTGATTTTCAAAGTCTTTTTTTGAGCTCTGTCATAGGCTGAGCCCAATTTCTATTTTTCTTGGAGTCTTTAGATGCAGGAGCTTGTGCTTCCTCATCTTCAGACTGAGTATATTGATCCTTCTTGGGTTCATAGATAATATATTTCTCAATGGTGTTTCTCTTGGTTCTCTGCTTGCTCATTTTCCCAGTCTAAGCCTGTTTTGGGGGGTGCTTCCTGAGCTTTTGGGACACTCCCACAAGTATCTCAGTGTGTGAGGCTCTGTCCTCCCTCCTGGACTGTGAATGACCACAAGGTCTCCCCCTCTGCCACGGGGTTCAGGTGGGGGTGGCCCTGCTGTTCTATGATGGGGCCTGGTTTGCGCTCAGGATCTGAATGTGGTCAGAGGCCCAGAGTCTTGTTCCAGGGGCAGTCTCTTGGCAGTCTCTCTCTCTCTTCACTCCCCTCCCTAGGTTCTATGGGCTCATGCCCTGGGGGCTCCTGCTTACTGGCTCTGCCTGTTTCTGTTTCTGGATCTGGGCTGTGCTGGCCAAGCAGCTGGCTGTGTGCCCTGAGGGCTAGGCTTCACATGCTTGCTCTGGCAGAGATCCCCCTGCTGTTCCCCTAATTTGTGCCCAATGCTCCCCAGGGCATAGGTCAGCAAACTGCCCCCGCTGCTGTGAGCCCCGGCTCCCAGCACCCTGGGGCTGCCTCCAGGAGGCTGAAGTTCTTTCACTCTGGTGGGCCAAACTTCTGGTGGGCTGCCCCTCTGACCCTGGGGAGCAGAGTCTTTTTGTTCTTTTCCAGGTTACCTTGAGTAGGAGAACTGCCTCATTGGGTCCCTCTGTGGGTTCTGTCTCTCGAAAATTTAGAGTCCTTAGTTTCAAAGATTTATGAGAGAGCACCTAGGACATGATTCACTCTTGTTCCCATCTTGACTCTGCCCCCTAAAGTTACAATTCTTGAGACTTATGCCAATTGTTCTCCCAGGTATGGATATAGTCAGTTTCATCTTATTGGATAGCAGTTTTTTCCTTTCCTTTTTTTTATACCCTTTTCATGTGTCTCTTCAGTATCCTCCTTGAAGTCCAAATTATCTATTTAGCTCTGGACTTTTCATCAGGCAAAGTGGAAGTCTCCTATTTCATTAAATATCCATCTTTTCCCAAGGAAGAGAAGGCCTAGTTTTGCAGGATAGTGGATTCTTGGCTGCATTCCGAGCTCCCTTGCTCTTCATAATATAGTTTTCCAGGATCTTGGATCCCTTAATATTGATTCATTCAGGTCCTTTGTTACCCTTATTGTGGTCCCTTGGTATCTAAATTATTTCTTTCTGGTTGCTTGCAGGATTTTCTCTTTTATCTGATAGTTCTGAAGTTGGGCCACAATATTCCTTGGTGTTTTTATTTTTGGTTCCCTTTCAAGAGGGAATTGGTGTATTCTTTCAATAACTATTTTTCCCTCTGGTTCCATTAGATCTGGACAATTTTCCTTCAATATATCCCGAAATATTAACCCAGCCATTTTTTATCATCAATGTGTTCAGGAAGCCCAGAAGTGGTTCTTAAGTTGTCTCTCCTGATTCTATTCTCTGGGTCAATAGTTTTGCAATGAGGTATTTTATATTTTCTTCTATTTATTCATTTTTTTTGGTTTTGTTCAACAGATTCTTCTTGTCTCATGAAGTCATTAGTTTCCACAGATCTATTCTTTTATAAGTCAAGAATTTCCTTTATTTACCTTTGGAACTCCTATTATAATTGTTCATCTCTATTTCTGAAGGAGTTTTCCATTTGCCCAGTTGTAGTTTTTAAAAGCATTCTTTTCTTTTTTCACTTGTCCAATTGAATTTTCCAAGGATTTGATTGCTTGTTGCAAGATGTTAAATTTCTCTTGGGTTTCTTTTCTGAGTTTTTCCAATTTATTTTTAAACTACTTCCTGAGCTCTTCTAAGAAGTCTTTCTGTACTGTAGTCCAATTCATATTTTCCTAAGAAGTTCTAGCTTTCTCTGAGTCAGGGTCTTTGTCTTTGAAGTACCTTTCAATGGACCCCACTTTCAGCTAGCCCTAGGATCCTGTGTTGCGGGGTTGGTTCACAGACCTTTGGTGTTGAGACCATGAGAGGATTTGCTCACTGGATTTAGTAACTCTAAGTGAGTTGGCCAGTAGGGCTACTAGAGGCTTTCTCTGGTGTGTTTGTGACATTGTGGCCCACTCCATAGACCAGGAATGGGGTGGGGTATGCACCTGTTTCTGAATTATCCTTGAACAAAGTTAGCTAGGCTCTCAGGCTATATTGTTACTCTACTCATTATTCACTCAATACTGAGAGTGATCTGTTCCCAGCACCTAAGCCTGTGGGAGGGGGGAGGGGGGGTTGTTTCTGTATTTGTTTTAGGAAGTGCTTTTCTTCCACAGGGATGGGGGAGGGGACTGAACTGGAAACATAGAGACTCCTCTGAAAATATGGCCTGGTCTTCCAGGCCAGCACAGCTGACCAGATTGATGTTGAGCCACTGTGATTGAGATCTCCTGCCCTCTGCACTGGCTTTCCTCTAAACTCCCTTGTGCTCTCTTGCCCTCTCACTAAGTCAAACCTTCTGCAGATGTTCTCAGTTGAAACTGGGTCTCAACCAATCATCCCTATACTGGCTCTCTGCAATCTGCCCCTAGCTTGCTCACCCTCATTTACCTGAGACAGACCTTGCTGGTAGGTGTTCTTCTCCTTTGCTCTTCTCTGGATTTTGTGGAACTCAATTCTCTTAAAATATTAATTCTTATGGAAAGTCAGGAGACTTTATGACAGTGAATGGCTTCTCTCCACCATCTTGGCTGGAAGTTGCTACATTCTTTTCTATCCCCATTAAGGTTTTTCCAGTGATCCATCATTTCTCAGACTGCATTCACCTTCTTAAGTCCCTTCTTGTTTATTTTGCCATAATAATGGGAGGTTTCCCATTATTAAAGTTTTGCTGTCTATGTCTCCTTGTAATTCATTCAGCTTTTTCTTTAAGAATTTGGATGCTATACTATTAGGTGCATACATGATAAATAATTACCTATGGTGCCATTTAAGAAGATGTAGTTTCCTTCCTTATGACTTTTAATAAGACTTTTTTTGCTTTTGCTTTTGCTTTACCTGAGATCAGGATCACTACTCTTGATTTTTTCTACTTCAGCAGAAGCATAATATATTTTACACCATCCTTTTACATTTACTTTGTGTGTACCTCTCTGCTTCAAATTTGTTTCTTGTAAATAACATATTGTCAGATTCTGGTTTTTAATCCATTCTGCTACCCGCTTCTGTTCTATGGGACAGTTATTCCCATTTACAATCCCTCCATGCTGTCTATTTATATTTTTCTCTTTACTTTCCTCTTATTCCTCCTCACCAAAATTTTACTCCCTTTCTTCTTTAACTTTTTTTTGAATTTAACTTTCAGTTTATCTTCAATTATATATTTGCTATCCATGAGGCTGCTATCCAATAGCATGAAAATGGCTATAACCCCACTTGAGAGAAAGGCTCTAATAACTCTTAAAAATTTTAATTCTATTAGATAGAATTTTAACTCTATTAGATAGAATGTACTTAGCTAGAAGTGACAGATACTCAGAATTTTCTATGACTCAGATAGAATGATTTAAAAACACTACCTCCTTAAAAAGTGGGACAGGAAGGAGACAGGAGGAGGGAGGGGATTGAATGGGGTAAATCTCATTACACTAAGAGGTACAAAATACCTATGGTAAGTGAGCAGAAGAAGGGAGGAGATGAGAAACAACTGAATCTTCTTTTCATCACACTTGGCTTAAAGTTAATTTACACACTTACTCAGTTAACTTAAAAAACATCTGATCTTGTTATCTCTTATACTTTTTGTTTCTTCCTTAAGGATGTGATTTCTCTCTCATCACACTCAGTTTGGATCAATGTACAACATGGAAATAAAATAAAGACTGAAAGATTGCTTTCCATGGGGGGGGAGTGAAGTAAGATTAGGAGAAAAATTGTAAAACTCAAAACTCAAATAAAATCTTAACAAAAAAAATCTAACCTTTCAAGTATTAAAAGGGGAAAAGGGGAGGGGGACAGAGGCGGAGGGGGGAAAGGGGAACTAACATAAGGAAGGGAAGGGAAAGGGAAAAAGGGAAAGGGGAAAGAAAGGCGATGGGATGATATAGAAGGGCAAACACACAGAAGAGGGAGGTATTCAGAAACAAAATACTGGGGAATGCAGATAAAGGGGGAAGGGGGAAAATACAAACAGAGGGAAGATAGCATGGAGGGCAATAAAGAATTAGTAACCATAACTTTAAAGGTCAATGGGATGAACACTCCCTTAAAATGTAAGCGAATAGCAGAGTGGATTAAAAACCACAATCCTACAATATACTGCTTACAAAAAAACATATTTGAAGCAGAGAGATACATATAGAGTAAAGCAAAAAGATTGGAGCAAAATATATTTTGCTTTAACTGAAGTCAAAAAAGTATGGGTAGCAATCCTTATCTCAGACAAAGCAGCTAAAAAAGAGATGGCATTAAAAGAGATAAGGAAGGAAAATAAATCTCCTAAAATGTACTATAGATGATAAAATGATTTCAATACTGAATATATATGCACCCCGTGAGATAGCATCCATATACTTAGAGGAGAAGCTGAAGGAACTACAGCAAGACATAGACAGTAAAACTCTACTAGTGGGAGACCTCAATCTCCCACTCTTAGATCTAGATAAATTGAATCATAAAATAAACAAGAAAGAAGTTAAGGAGGTAAATAGATTGTTAGAAAAACTAGATATGATAGATTTATGGAGGAAAATGAATGGAGATAGAAAGGAATGTACCTTTTTCTCTACAGTACATGGCACTTAAACAGACATTGATCATGTGCTAGGGCATAACAACCTAATGATCTACTGCAGAAAGGCAGAAATAGTGAATACATCCTTCTCAGATCATAATGCAATAAAAGTCATAATGCAATATTGGGCCAAGGAGATATAGACCCAGAACAAATTGAAAACTGAATAACCTCATTTTAAAGACTGAGTGGACCAAAAAGCAAATTATAGAAGAATTAACCATTTTATTCTAGGTAATGATAATAATGAAACATCATACCAAAACCTATGGGATTCATTCAAAGCAACTCTCAGGGGATGCAGCATAGCTTTAAATACTTACATGAATAAATTGGAGAAAAAGGAAATCAATGAACTAAAAATGCAACTAAAAAAATTAGAGAAAGAACAAATCAAAAATCCCCAATTAAATACCAAATTAGAAATTTGCAAAATTAAAGGAGAAATTGATAAAAGCAAAAGCAAAAAAAATTACTGAATTAATAAATAAAACCAAAAGTTAGTTTTATGAAAAAAAACAAGAAAATTGATAAAGCTCCGGTCAAATTTATTTAAAAAAAGAAAGAAGAAAACCAAATTGTTAGTATCATAAATGAAAAAGGTGGACTCACCAACAATGAGGAGGAAATTAAAGTAATAATTCGAAATAATTTTGCCCAAATCTATGCCACTAAATTTGATAATCTAAGTGAAATGGATGAATATTTACAAAAATATAAGTTGTCCAGGTTAAATGAAGAGGAAATTAAAGATCTAAACAACCCTATCTCAGAAAAAGAAATTCAACAATCCATCATGGAACTCCCTAAGAAAAAATCTCCAGGTTCTTAGGGATTTACAAGTGAATTCTATCAAACATTTAAGGAACAATTTGTTCCAATTCTATATAAACTCTTAGGAAAAATAGGGGAAGATGGAACTCTGCCTAACTCTTTCTATGAAACCAATATGATACTGATACCTAAACCAGGAAGAGTTAAAGCAGAGAAAGAAAATTATAGACCTATCTCCCTAATGAATATAGATGCAAAAATCTTAAATAAAATCTTAGCAAAATGATTACAACAAGTTATCAGTGGGATAATACATTATGATGAAGTAGGATTTATCCCAGGAATGCAGCTTTGGTTCAATATTAGTAAAACTGTTAGTATATTCAATTATACCATCAACAAATCTATCAGAAATTATATGATCATATCAATAGATGCTGAAAAAGCTTTTGACAAAATACAGCACCCATTCATACTAAAAACACTAGAGAGTGTAGGAATAAATGGACTGTTCCTTAGAATAATTAGCAGTATCTATCTGAAACCATCAACAAGCATTATATTCAATGGGGAGAGGCTAGAGGTATTCCCAATAAGATCAGGGGTGAAACAAGCATGCTAATTATCAACACTGCTATTCAATATTGTATTAGAAATGTTAGCTTCAGCAATTAGAGAAGAAAAAGAAATTGAAGGAATTAGGATTGGGAAGGAAGAGACAAAACACTCACTCTTTGCAGATGACATGATGGTCTACCTAGAGAATCCGATGAAATCATTCAAAAAACTACTGGAAACAATTAGCAATTTTAGCAAAGTTGCAGGTTATAAAATAAACCATCATAAATCCTCAACTTCTCTCTCTCTCTCTCTCTCTCTCTCTCTCTCTCTCTCTCTCTCTCTCCATATATATATATATATATATATATATATATATATATATATATATATCAAGATACAGCAGGAAGAACTAGAAAGAGAAATCCCATTCAAAGTAACCTCAGGCAATATGAAATACCTGGGAGTCTATTTGCCAAGACAGACTCAGAAACTTTTTGAAAACAATTATAAAACACTTTTCACACAATTTAATTCCTATTTAAATAGCTGGGCAAATATCAACTGCTCATGGATAGGTAGAGCTCATATAATAAAAATGACAATTTTACCAAAACTAAACTACCTGTTTAGTGCCCTATACCAATAAAAAAAATCCAAAAAAAAGTATTTTAATGAGTTAGAAAAAGTTGTAAGTAATTTCATATGGAGAAATAAAAATGCAAGAATTCCCAGAAACTTAAAGAAAAAAAGTGCAAAAGAAGGTGACAGCCCTACCTGATCTAAAATTATATTATAAAGCATCAGTCATCAAAACTGTTTGGTATTGGCTAAGAAATAGAGTGGTGGACCATTGAAATAGACTAGGTGAAATAGCAGGAAATGATTATAGTAATCTTCTATTTGATAAACCCCAAGAGTCTAGCTATTGGGATAAAAACACTCTCTTTGATAAAAACTGTTGGGAAAGTTGGAAGTAAATATGGAAGAAACTTAGATTAGACTAACACCTCACACCTGTTACCAAGATAAGATCCAAATAGTTACAGGATTTAGACATAAAGTATTCTATAAGCAAATTAGAAGATCAAGGACTAGTTTACCTATCAAATCTATGGAATTGGGAGCAGTTTATGACTAAGGAATAGATGGAGAACATCACCAAAAATAAACCAGATGATTTTGATTACATTAAATTAAAAAGCTTTTGCACAGATAAAACCACTGTAACCAAGATCAAAAGAAATGTAGTAAATTGGGAAACAATCCTTACAACTAATGATTTTGAAAAAGGACTCATTTCTAAAATATACAGAGAACTATGTCATATTTAAAAAAAAACAGCCATTCCCCAATTGACAATGGTCAAAGAATATGCAAAGGCAATTTACAGATGAGGAGATCAAAGCAGTCCATAGACATATGAAAAATTGTTCTAAATCATTAACTTTTAGAGAAATGCAAATTAAAGCTTCTCTGAGGTACCACTTCACACCTCTCAGACTGGCCAATATGACCAGAAAGTATAACGATCATTGTTGGAAGGGTTGTGGAAAAACTGTGACACTATTACACTGATGGTGGAGTTGTGAAATCATCCAAACTTTCTGGAGAGAAATTTGGAACTATGCCCAAAGGGCAACAAAAATGAGCATACCCTTTAATTCAGCAATACCACTACTGGGTCTATATCCTGAAGAGATGATGAAAAGAAAGGGTAAAATCATCACTTGTTCAAAGACATTCATAGCAGCCCTGTTTGTGGTGGCAAAGATTTGGAAATCAAGTAAATTTCCTTCAACTGGGGAATGGCTTAGCCAACTGTGGTATATGTATGTCATGGAACACTATTGTTCTATTAGAAACCAGGAGGCATGGGAATTCAGTGAAGCCTGGAGGGATTTGCATGAACTGATGCTGAGTGCGATGAGCAGAACCAGAAAAACACTGTACACCCTAAGAGCAACATAGGGGTGACGTTCAACCTTGATGGACTTACTCATTCCATCAGTGCAAAAATCAGGAACAATTTGAGACTGTCTGCAATGGAGAATACCATCTGTATCCAGATAAAGAGCCATGGAGTTTGAATAAAGTTCAAGGACAATTCCCTTTAATTTAGAAAAAAATTACCACATATCTGATTGTCTGATCTTGTTATCTTGTATACTTTTTGTTTCTTCCTTAAGAATATGATTTCTCTCTCATCACACTCAATTTGGATCAAAGTGCAACACTGAAACAAAGTAAAGACTGAGAGATTGCTTTCTGTGGGGTGGGGAGGAGGTAAGCTTGGGGAAACATAAAACTCAAATAAAATCTTTAATAAAAATTTATACAATTTCCTTCCCTTTTATCAGTCCCTTCTTCCCTTATCTTTCCTTCTTCCATCCATCCCCTTCCCTGTAGTGTAGGAAAGATTTTTAAACACAAGTGAGAATGTATCTTATTCCCTCTCTGATACAAATCAATTGCATAGAATTTATTCAGTGTTTATACCCTCCCTTTTTTCCCTCTAAAATTATAAATTTTTGTCCCTCTTCACCTGATGTTATGTATCTCTCAAGTACTTTTAATCGGCTATCATCAATCACAGCTTGCTTAATTGATTGCTTGATAAGCTCACAGTGGTAGCAAAGTCCCATCCCAGATTACTTGCTTGCTTGCTTGATTGATTGAAAAGCAGCATTGCCTCAAATTCACTAAGTATCTTCCCCTCTTCCATCTAATTAGAAGTATACTTTTTAGTGAGTCTTGAATTTTATGAAATTATAATCATTTTTACCTTGCCCCCTTTACCAGTACTCTCCAAGGACACATGATCCTTGTAAAGTTTCATCCAAAGCCAAATCATTTCATGAATTTGTGTACCCTTCTCCTCAAGTCTATGCTCTCCCACACTCCCCTCCTCCTGGGTACTAAACCCCTTGTTTAATAAATTATGGATTATGTTAAACTCTGATTTAATTAAATACAAATATCTGAAAGGATTCTAAGTATTGGTAAGCTTTTAATGTCTCACCTAAGGGAAGAGAGCCAAGATGGCAGCATGAGAACAGAACTTTCAGGAGTTCTGTACAAAAATATTCCAAAAACTTTAGAATTATGACTCTAAATAAATTTTTGAGAGACAGAACAATTGAGGCAAGATCCAGTGAGGTAATTCTCCAGTCCAAGGTTACCAGGAATATCATGGGAAGGCTCTGTTCCATGGGTTGGAGGGGGAAGCAAGGATCACCAGAGTGGAGTGAAGGAGCTCTTGTCTTCTGGGAACAGCCTGTGGGGTTCCTTGGTCCCCAGCAGCTCCAGGTCATAGCAGCAGAAAAACTTCCCTAATATGCCAACCCAAGGAACACCAAGCACAGCTTGGAAAGTCAGCAAGGGAAACCTCTGCCATAGTAATTGTGGGGCCTATGCCAGTGTGGCCCTCAGTGCAGTCACAGATCCCAGCACAGCCCAGATCTTAAGAAATGGAAGCAGGACCAGGAGCCACCTAGAAGGGAGTTGCCCAGCAGCTGCTCATAGAGCACTCAGCCCACAGAATGTAAGGGGGTAGGGGGAGATTGTCAAGGTCTCTCCTCTGGCCCTATCAAAGGACTCTGGTGCATTGTCCATATACAGACCCTGGTTACAGTCTGGGCCCCCAAACTACCATAACAGAGCACAAAGATCATCCTCATAGTTGCAGGGCAGAAGGGTGTGCTTGTGATCATTCACAGACCAAAGCCCAGGATGAGAGAGTAATCAAAGTCTCTTATAAGACCTTGAAGGAAGCAAGGTCCTTGATGTCCCATTCACCTGAAAGCTTGGGAAACCAGGACACAGGTTTGGGAAATTAGTAAACAGAAATCAGGAACTTGACCATAGACAATTGCTTTGGTCACAGGGAAGACCAAAACACACAATTAGAAGAAAAGTCCAATTGTGTGTATCCAAAGTCTCCAAGAATAATAGGAATTAGATTCAGGGTATTGCAGAGTTCAAACAGATTTTGAAAATAAAGTAAGGGAGATTGGGGAATAATTGGGAAGAGAAATGAGAGAGATGCAGGCAAAACATGAAAACCATGATAGAA
This sequence comes from Macrotis lagotis, assembly GCF_037893015.1. Taxonomy (NCBI): domain Eukaryota; kingdom Metazoa; phylum Chordata; class Mammalia; order Peramelemorphia; family Peramelidae; genus Macrotis; species Macrotis lagotis. Next base: position 768,559,032 of record NC_133658.1, on the reverse strand, counting down.
GCTTAATCAAGGAGATCCAAAAAATGCTGAAGAAAACAACATGTTCAAAACCAGTTTAGGTCAAATGGAAAAAAAGAAGTCCAAAAAGTTAGTGAGAAGAATACCTTAAAAAGGAGAATTGACCAAATGGAAAAGGAGATAAGAAAGCTCTCTGAAGAAAACAACTCCTTCAAATGTAGAATAAAGCTAAAGGAAGCTGATGACTTTGAAAGGAATCAAGAAACAAGAAAACAGTATCAAAAGAATGAAAAACTCAAAGAAAACAATGAAATATGTCATTGGAAAAACAATTGACCTAGAGAATAGATCCAGAAGAGAAAATTTAAAAGTTATTGGGCTACCTGAACATCATAATCAGGAAAATAGCCTTGAGTTCATTTTTAAAGAATTTCTACAAGAAAATTGCCCTGATATCCTAGAAGCAGAGGGTAAAATAGAAATTGAGAGAATTCACTGATTCCTGAAAGAGATCCAAAGAACATAAACCCAGGAATATTATAGACAATTTCCAGAACTCCCAAGTCAAATAGAAAACATTTCAAGCACCCAGAACAAAATATTAAAATCTCATGGTGCTACAGTCAAGATTACACAGGATTTAGCAGCACACACATTAAGGACTTGAAGGGCTTGGAAGATGGTATTCTGGAAGGCAAAGGTGCTGCAAAAGAGCTAGGAATGCAAATGAGAATCAACTACCCTACAAAGCTGAACATCCTCTTCCAGGGGAAAAGATTTACATTCAATGAAATAGTGGAATTTCAAATATTCCTGTTGAATTGGCCAGAGCTGAGCAGAAAGTTTGATCTTCAAGTACAGGACTCAGGTGAAGCATAGAGAGAGTAAATGAGAAGGGTAAATTATGAGGATTTAATGGTGTTGAACTGTATGTATTCCTGCATGGGAAGATGCTACTGACAATACTCATATGAACCTTCTCGTTAAATAGAACAATTAGAAGGAACATATTTACACAAGGCCTAGGAGGGAGTTGAATTTGGTGTATAATATATTGTAAACATGGAGTCTATGGATGAAAAGGAAATGTATTGGGAGAAAGGAAAACGAGAGGTACAATGGGCTAATATATTTCATGTAAAAGATTCAAGAAAAAGTTTTTTGCAATGGAGTGGAAGAGAGGAAGGTGAAGGCAATGAGTGAGCCTTCATTCACATCAGGATTGGCTCAGAAAGGAAGCAACATATATACTTAATAGAGTATAGAAATATATCTTACCCTAGAGGAAAAGAGAAAGAAATGGGATGAGAGAAAGGGGGAAGGGAGGGGAAGTTGGGGCATGGGTGATAAATGAGAAGATAGTTCATGGGAGAGGGTAGTCCGATACAACATATTTTCTTTTTTTACTTTTTGAAAATCGGTGGGATTGGGTGGCCTGTCTGAGACCTTGTGACTAGTTGGTTGCTGGGTATCTGGGGTGAGATGTAGGCTTGGGGCCTCCTGCCCCTAGTCCTGGTATTCTGACTGCTGCACCACTCAGCTGTCCCATAGTACACTTTTGAAGAGGGACAGAGTGAAAGGAGAGAGAAAATATAATAACTTGGAGTAAGCAGAAATGAATAGAGTGAATTGCAATCAACAAAAGCAACTATGAAAAAATATGCAAATAAATTCTCTAATGAGTGTATGATAAAGAATGTGATTCACCCCAGAGAGAGCTGATGGTATCTAAATACATACTGAAGCATATTTTTCTCTTTCTTTCACTTTATTTCTTTTGAGATTTTTTTTTATTTTTATGGGGGAGAGGGTATCATTTTTACTCTTACAAGAAGATGATTTTAGTAATGTGTAAATAAGTAAAAATGTAAATTTAAAAAAGTTTAAAAATGTCTCAGATAAGAACTTTATTGTGAGCTATGGGAGACACTGACTCAGGACCACCCAATTTGTGATGTCCTCATCAGAGAAAATGCCAAAATTTGTGATCACAGCACAGAATTAGAGTAGGTCAAAGGAAAGTGAGACACTTAAATTTAGAGTAAACATCCCTACTTTTCATCAGGGCTTTTTATCTCAAACACAGTGATGTTATCTTGGAATTCTTTAATGCAGTGGCAAGATCCAACCATATCCACATCTCTAAGTCCAATCTTTTCAATTATATTCAACACTTTAATTATCCTAAGAGAAGCACAATTCTCAAGAGTTGTAAATATTATATCTGGGTTGCATACAATTTGATTGTCTTGACTAACATTTGTTTTGTTTTGTCCTTCCCCTTTTCAGTCACCTTTTTATGCATCTGTTGAGTTATGTATTTGGTGATTTAATTATCTGTTAACTTCTGGTCATTCTTTTTTCAGGAAATAATGGGAGTCCTCTATTTTATTGAACATCCTTCTTTTTCCCTGACAGTTTATGCTGAATTTTATACTAAATTCTTGGTTGTAATCCCAGGTCCTTTGCCCTCAGATATATGGTACTCCAGATCTTTCTCTCCTTCAATGTTGAGGTTGATAAGTCCTGTGTAAGTATGATTGTGTTTCCTTTTTCTCTTTGCAAAATTTTCTCTTTTGTTTGAAAGTTCTGGAATTTGGCAATAACAACCTTTGAAATATTTATCCTGGGGTCTCTTTCTGGAGGGGTTCTGAGTATTCTTAAAATGCCTATAAGGTTTTCTTTTTCTAGCAAACTTGGACAATTTTTCCTGATAATTTCCTGTATGATGTTTTCCAGGTTCTTTTTTTTTAATCTAGGCTTTCTGGTAGTCCAATGATTCATAAACTAATCTCTCTTGGATCTGTTTTCCAGGTTGTTTGTTTTTCCTAAAAGGTATATTACATTTTCTTCAATTATTTCAGTTTTTTAAATTATTTTGATGGAATCTTTAAGTCTCATGAATCCAATGTTTTCTAATTGTTCATTTCTAATTTTTAGAGTTTTATTTTATTCAAATAGCTTTTTTTTGTTTCTTTTTCCAGTTGCTTATTTTTACTTTTGACAGAGTTGATTTCTTTGGTCAATTTTTCATAATTTTCCTGCTTGCCTCTCATTTCATTTTTCCATTTTTATTCTTCCTCTCTTCTTTAGTTTTTAAATTTTTTAAGTTATTCTTTGGACTTTTGGATTTGAGTACAATTCATAAACTCTTTTTAGACATCCCCTGTGAGTAATTTTTCACTGATTTTTTTTCTTCTGACAAGGCATTGTTATCATCATTATTCTTTCATATGACTATAGAAAGTCTTAATTTCTTCATCTAAAAATTGTCTATTCATATCCTTTCAACACCTATCAGTTGGGGAGAGACTTCTTTTCTTATAAATTTAATTCAGTTTTCAATATAGTTTAAAAATAAGGCCTTTATCAGAAACATTCTGTAAAAACTGTTTCCCAGCTGTTTGCTTTCCTTCTAATCTTGTTGCATAAGTTTTGTTTGTATAAAAACCTTTGTAATATAATATAGTTGTAATTATTTATTCTGCAATTTATAATGTTCTCTATTTCTTGTTTGAATATAAATTCTTCATCTTTCCAGAGATCTAATAAATAAACCATGCCTTGTTTTCCTAATTGGCTTCTCTTATAACCCTTCATGTCTAAATAATATACCCATTTCAATCTTGTCTTGGTTTCTATGTCTAGTTTCTGCCATATTATTTTCCAGTTCTCCCAGAAAATTCTAATCTCAGAATCTTGAGTCTTTAGGTTTATCAAAAAAGTAGATTACTATACTTATTTAATGTTGTTTCTTTTGCACCTAATCTTTTTCACTGTTCTAACATTCTATTCCTTAGTCAATACTACAAATTTCCATTGAGTGTTTCTTTACAATATAACTTCAGATGAAATATGATTAAGTCACCTTCCATCACATTTTTTAAAAATTAACTCCCTGGAATTCCTACCAAGATCATGGAGAAAAGTCACACACTGTTTTAAGCTCTTCTGACTTTACCTAAGAACCAACATGAATCAAGCCTCTTAATAGATGTCGGATTGACAGTACCCACAAAAGAACAGAGGGTAACATCTTTCAGCATGGTCTGCCACAGCAGGAGTATATGTGTGTGTCCTGGGACAAGAGCAGAGACCCAATGCACAAATGGCAGGGTGAGTCAGGGGACTAACCTGAGAACTGTAGCAGTGAGATTCAAAGGCTTTGCAATGTGTATGATGGGCAGACTGGGAAAGCACCAGCTCAGCTTCCCAGGACACCCATTCAGCCAGGTCATCTGATCTAGACAGTATGAACAGCAAGCCCCCAAGCTTTCTTTTGGGAGGACCTGGTTCTTCCATGCAAACACAGAAATAGCCCCAGATGTTCAAACCTTTCCCCAAGGCCCAGCTATGGGCAACTAAACTTCCCAACACTGACTAACCAGAGAGAGTCTCTGATTTTTTCAACCCCAACAGCCCAGTCCAGTGACTGGATTGAATGAAGATAGTCCAGATTGAGCCCTAGGCCTAGGGAATGGGCCAATGAAACTCCAAACTCCAATCCAGAGAAAGTTTCTAGTGTCCTTTACTGTTTGGTTATAACCAAGGCTTCTGGGATGCTTAACTATAAGCAAAGCCTCTAGGATACTTAATACCAAAGGTCTGAAAACCAGACCCTACCCCAACATAAAACCCCAGAAGAAAAACATTTCAAAATGACAAAACCAACACTAAGCAAGATCTATTGAATGTTATCTTGGAGATAAGGATACTAGGTCAGAAAAGGTACATAGAAGAAACACTATATGCAAAACTTCAAAAGAGAATGTGAATTAGTCTCCAACTCAGAAAGACTTCTTAGAAGAGATCAGAAAGGGTTTGAAAACTCAAATGGAAAAATTGGGAAAAGAAATGGAAGAGAAAATTAACTTCTTAAAACAAAAAATGACAGAATAAAAATCTTTTAAAAATACAATTGAACAAATGCAAAAGAAAATAAATACCTTAAAACACAATTGGGCAAATAGAAACAGATAACAACTTCTTTAAAAATAGAATTGATCAAATATAAATGGAGACGCAAAAGCTAAATTGAGAAAATTTCTCTCTGAAAAATAGATAAGGGTCAGTGGAATCTAATGATTTCATGAGACACCAAGAACCTATTAAACAAAATCAAAAAATAAACAAATAGAAGAATATGCAAAATACATGATTGGTAAAAATAAATAGACCTGGAAAATGGATCCAGGAGAGATAAATTATCATAGGACTACTTGAAAACTTAGATTTAAAAAAAGAACCTGTATTCCATTCTTCAGTTAAAAACTACACTGATATATGAAACCAGAGAGCAAAAATAGTCATTGAAGGATCCATTGATCCCCTCCTGAAAGGGATGCCAAAACAAAAACAACAAAGAATATTATGGCTAATTTCCACAATTATCAGATTAAGGAAAAAATCCAGCTAGTAACCAGAAAGAAGCAATTCAAATATCAAGGAGACACAGTCAAGGATTCACAGGGGTCCATCAATATTAAGGTATCAAAGGACCTGGAATATGTTATTCCAGAAAGCAAAGGAACTTGTATTACAACCTTGAATCCACTATCCAGCAAAACTAAGACTTCTATTTCAAGGGCATTATGGTCATTTAATAAAATAAGTGACTTTCAATCTTTCCTTATGAAAAGACAAGACCTGAACAGGAAATTTGATTTCCAAACACTAGATTTAAGAGATACATGAAAAGCTAAATGGGGGGGGGGGGCTGTTATCCAATAAGATTAAACTGGTTACATCCCCAGCTGAGAGGAATCAGATTTGCCTCAAAGAAGGATTAACATACTCACTCAGGTGGGTTTAAAAATTCGTCTTTTTTTTTCACATGTTAGGTTGGGACATGGGCAGAGGGAAGGAGGGACTGATAGAAGGGAGAGAAGGAAGAAGGAGAGAAGAAAAAGGAAAGAAAAAAGAGGATGATGAGTAGAAGAAGGGAGACACATTGAGGGAGGTGGTATTCAGAAGTAAAACACTGGGGAGGAGGGATAAGGTGAAAGAATGGGGAAAAATAAAAAAAGGAAGGGAGATATCATGAAGGACAATAAAGAATTAGGAATTATTGCTGTGAATGTGAATTGGCTGTACTCTCCACTAAAATGGAAGCAGAAGAGGTGGCTAGGTGGCGTAGTTCTATAAAGCAACGGCCTTGGAGTCAGGAGTACCTGGGTTCAAATCTAGTCTCAGACACTTAATAATTACCTAGCTGTGTGGCCTTGGGCAAGCCACTTAACCCCATTGCCTTGCAAAAAATAAAAAATTAAAAAATTAAAAAAAATAAAATGGAAGCAGATAGCAAAGTGGATTAAAAACCAGAATCCCACAATGTGCTGCCTGTAGGAAACACATTTGAAGCAGAGGGATCCACACAGAGTAAAGGTAAAGGGTTAGAACAGAATATTTTATGCTTCAGATGAAGTGAAAAAACAAGGGAAGCAATAATCTCAGACAAAGCAGTTGTAAAAATACATCTCTTTAAAAGAGAAAAGAAAGGAAACTATATCTTTCTAAAAGGTGTCATAAGCAATGAAATAATTTCAATATTAAATGTATGCACAGAGCAATATTCCATTCAGTTTCTTAGGAGAGGGGTAGCTAGGTGGTGCAGTGGATACAGCACAACCCTGGAGTCAAAGAGGACCTGAGTTCAAATGTGACCTCAGACACTTAAAAATTACCTAGCTGTATTACTTTGGACAAGTCACTTAACCCCATTGCCTTGCAAAAACAAAACAAAAACATTCTTAGAAGAGAAGCTATATGAGTCACAGGAAGACACCAAAAGGAAAACACTACTGGTGGGGGTCTTCAACATCCCCCTCTCAGAATTATATAACTCTAACCATGAAATACACAAGATGGAAGTTAAGGAAGTGACTGGAATGTTAGAAAATTTAGATATGATAGACCTCTGGAGAAAAATGAACAGAAATAGTAAAGGAATATACTTCTTTTATGTGGCACATTGCACCTACACAAAAACTGATCATGCATTAGGACATACAAATCTCATAATTAAATTCAGAAAGGAAGAATATTAAACGCATTCTTTTTAAGCAATGATACAATAAAAATCACATTCAATAAAAGACCATGGAGAGATAGACCGAAAACAAATGGGAAACTAAATAATGTAGTTTTAAACAATGAGTAGATCAAACAAAAAATCACAGAAATATTTAATGATTTCATCCATGACAATGAAAATAATGAGACAACATATCAAAATTCATAGTATATAACCAAAGCAGTTACTAAGGAGAATATTTGTCTTTAAATTGCATACATGAATAAAATAAAGAGAACAACGAATTGAGCATGTAACTAAAACAGGCAGAGAAATAACAAATAAAAAATCCTAATTAAACACCAAATTGGAAATTCTGAAAATTGAAGATGAATTTAATAAAATCCAAAGCAAGAAAACTATTGAACTGATAAATAAAAACATGAGTTGGTTTTTATGGAAAAGTCAACAAAATATATAACTTTTCATTTAACATGATTAAAAGAAGAAAATCAAATTATAGCATCAAAAATGAAAAAAGCGAATCTCCAGAAATGAAGAAATTAAAGAAATAGTTCAGAACAAATTTGACAATCTAAGTGAAGTGAATAAATATTTACAAAAATATAGATTGCACAGATTAGGAAAAAGTTACATAGTTACAAAGTTATCTATAAACATATGACAAACTGCTCGAAATCATTATTTTTATTTATTAGCCTTGCAAGAAAAGAGCTAAAAAAAGAGAAAAATATAAACAAAAAATGAATTCCATTCTTGACCTTTTGTTCCCTCAGATCAATTTTGTTACTATTTTTATAACTCTTCAAAATAACTTTTTGGCAATTTGATTAGTACAGCTCCAAATAAATAAATTAAATTAGGATAGTCAATGGTAATATATTAACTCAGCCTTCTCATGAACAATTGATATTTTTCCAGTTGTTTATATTTTAATTAATTTGTTTGAAAAATGTTTTGGAATTATATTTATATAGAATTTCAGTTTGTCATGACAGATAGACTCCCAAGTATTTTATGTTGTCTACAGTTACCTTAAATAGAATTACTCTTTCTATCTCTTGCTACTTGCTTTGTTGTTAATAAATACAAATGCTGATGAGTTATTTTTTTATTTCCCTGCTACTTTGTAAAGTTGTTAATTGTTTCAAGTAGTTTTTAGTTGATTTTCTCATCTCTAAATATACCATCATATCTTGTACAAAAAGTGCAAATTTTGCTTCCCCGTTGTCTGTTCCAATTCCTTCCATTTCTTTTCCTTAATTCCTAAAGCTAACATTTGTAGAACAATGTTGAATAACAGAGGTGATAATAAGCAGTTTGATCTTATTAGTATAGCATATCCCCATTACATATATTGCTTACTTATGGTTTTAGACAGCTACTGCTAATAATTTTAAGAAAAACTTCATTTATTAACCTATATGCTATAGTGTTTTTGATAAGATTGGGTGTTTTTCAACATCTATTGAGACAATCATATCATTTCTGTTGTTTGAAAATGGTATGGTCAATTAATCTGAGTTTTTTCAAATATTGAACCCACCCTGCCTTGCTTCTATAAACCTCTACTGATCATGATCTATGATCCAAGTGATAAGTTTCAATAATTTCTTTGCTAAAATTTTATTTTAAAAATTTTGCATCAATACTCATTAGGAAAATTTTTCAGTAATTTTCTTTCCCAGTATAACTCTTCTTATTTTAAGTATCAGCATCATATTTGTATCATCAAAGGAGGTTGGCAAGACTACTTTTTTTGAATATTTTGAGTTTTTGAAAAGTTTGTTTAGAATTGGAATTCATTGTTCTTTAAATACTTTTAGAATTCTCTTGTAAATACATTTAACCCTAGAGATTGTTTTTCTTAGAGAATTTATTCATTGCTTGTTCAGGTTTTTTTTTTCTCTAAAATGTGGTTATTTAAGTATATTATTATTTTCTTCTATTAATGTTGGCGATTTTTATTATTTTTAAATAGTCATCCATTTCACTTTGTCAGATTTATTGTCATGCAGTTTAGTAAAATAGCTTCAAATTATTATTTAAATTTGCTCTTTATTGGTGATGAATTCATCCTTCTCTCTTTTGATATTGACAATGTTTTTTTTTACAAAGGAATAAATCAAATTACTCAAAATTTTATCTATTATATTGATTTTATAAAACCAGTTTGTAGTTTTATTTATTTCAATAGTTTTCCTCATTTAGAATTTATTAATCTCTCTTTTCTTTTTAAGAATTTCTAATTTGAATTTTTTCTAATTGATATTTTATTTTTACAAACACATGTTATGAAAGTTTTTCAATATTCATCCATTGAACATGTATATTTTTAAGTTACAAAATTTCCTTCCTTCCTTCCTTCCTCACTATCCACCTCCCTCCACTCAGTGGCGAACAGTCAGGCTAACACTGTACACATATATTTGTGATAAAGATCCTTACAGATTAGTTATTTTCAGTATGAGGAATTAGTCTTGAAGGAAAGAGATAAATAAAATATGCATTTTTTATAAAGTGTTCATCAGATTCTGAAAGTTTTTTGTTTTTTTTGTTTTTTTTTTAGTTTGGCTTGGTTTGGTTTGGTTTTTCTTCCTCTGGACTGGGATAACATTGTCCAAAGCCAGTCAAATACTGTTGACCTCACTCTCTGAACTACAGAGAGGAGTTGCTTCCATCATGGTTGATCATCTCACGATGTTGTCATTAATGTGCACATTGTTTTCTTGGTTCTCCTCCCTTTGCTCAGTATCAGATCCTGTAATTCATTCTATGCTTCATTAGATTCTGACCCTTTGTGGTTCCTTATAGAATAATATTCTTCTATGGTATTCATGTACCAGAATTTTTTAGTCATTCCCCAATTGATGGGCATTCCCTCAATTTCCAATTTGTTGCTGCTATAAATATAGCTGCCATAAATATTTCGGGATATGTTTCTAATTTTTTTATAATTTCTACTGGATAGAGACTTAGAATTGGAAATACTAAGTCAAAGAGAATGAATGTTTTAATTGCTCTTTGGGCATAGCTCCATATTAGTCTCCACAATGTTTGGAACATTTCACAACTCCACCAACAATGCATTAATGTCCCAATCCTGCCACTACCTCTCTCCAACACTGATCATTTTCCTTTTATCTCATCTTAACCAATCTGATAGATATGAGGTGATACCTCAAAGTTGTTTTAATTTGCATTTCTCCAATTAATGATGATTTGGATTATTTTTTCATATGATAATATATCACTTTAATTTCTTCATTTGAAAACTGTCCATTCATATTATTTGACCATTTATCAATTGGGGAATGACATATAATCTTATAAATTTGATGCAATTTCATATATATTTTATAAATGAGACCTTTATCAAAACGTGAAGATAGTTTCCCAGTTTCCTGCTTTCCTTCTAATTTTGGCAGCATTGATTTTATTAATGCAAAAAATTTTTAATGCAGTCAAAACCAATACTTTTTGCAGTTTATAATAAACTCTGTTTCTTATTTGGTCATAAATTTATCTCCTTTCCATAGATCTGATAGAGTATTTCTTGATATATTAATTTATCAATGGTGCTGCCCATTATGTCTAAATTCTTTATATTGTCACCTTATTTTAGTATAGGGTGTGAGATATGGGTCTTTACCTAGTTTTTGCCAAACCATTTTCCAGTTTTCTGAACAATTTTTGTCAAATAGTGAGTTCTTATGCCAAAAGCTAATGTCTTGAGGTTTGTCAAACAGTATATTACTGTACTCATTTACTGAGGTTTCTTTTGCACCTATCCTAATCCACTGATTCATTATGTTATTTCTTAACCAGTACCAAACAGTACTGGTCTGATGATGATGCCTGCCACTTTATAGTATAGATTTAGCTCTGGTAGAGTTAGACCACCTTCATTCACACTTTTTACAAGTTCCCTTGTTATACTTTTTAAAAATTTTATGTATTTATTTATTTTTATTTTAGTACAAATGATGTTTTTTATTCATTACTAAAATATTCTTATTTAAAAGTAAACATAATTCCCATCCCCCCAAAATATAGACCCTCATGAGCAATAAAGTAAAGAGAAAAAAATTAAAATTAAAATTAAAAAAATAATAATAGGGGCAGTCAGGTAGCACAGTGGATGGAGCACCAGCTCTGGAGGCAGTAGCACCTGAGCCCAAATCCGGTCCCAGACACCCAACAATCACCCACCTTTGTGACCCTTGGCAAGCCACCCCAACCCCATTGCCTTGTAAAACACAAAAACCAAAAATAGAATAAAATGATGATGATGATGATAATAATAATAGTAGTAGGGGCAGCCAAGTGGAGTAGTGGACAGAGCACCAGCCCTGGAGCCAGGAGCACCTGGGTCCAAATCTGGTCCCAGAAACCCAACAATCATCCAACTGTGTGGCTCTGGGGAAGCCACTCAAAGCCCCTATCCCACAATCCCCCTAATAATAATAATAGTAATAAAAGTAATAATAATAATAATAATAAATATGCTTCAGTCTGTGTTTCAACACTGTCAGCTCTGTTGTGGGTGGATCACTTTCTTTATGATAAGTCCATCACAAAAGCTAGTTCCATATTTTTTCACCATTGCCAATGCTGACCGCAACTTCCTCCATTCATACTTCTCACCACCATCTCCCTCCTTTCACTCTGTCCCTCTTCTTAAATGTGCTGTAGGATAGCTTAGTGACACAGCAGACAGATCACAGGCCCTGGGGCCAAGAGGTCCTGAGCCCACATACCACCCCTTAGGCACAGCAACCACACAGCTCCATGGTCTCCAACAGGCCATCCAATCCCAGACCCTTGCAAGAAGTAAAAAAGAAAATGTGTTATATCTGACCACTCTCCCCCATGGTCCACCCTCTCCTCCATGATTCACATTCCCCCCTTCCTCCTGTCCCCCTCTCTCCTTCTTACTCTAGATGTCTATACCCCATGCTGTTTCTTCTCCTATGTACCTGTGATGCAAGTGTATGTTCCCTCATTCTCAGTTGCCTTTCCACCTTCCATATCATTGCAATAGCTTATTGTAACAAAAAAATTTTACTATATGAAATATCATCCTATTCCACCATTCCTTTCTCTTACTCCCATTACATTTCCTTTTTCACCATTGAATCTATTTTAAAATATATTATATCTGCAAATTCAGCTCTCTCCTATGCTTCATCTATAAAAGCTCCTTCTACCTGCTCTATTAAATGAGAAGTTTCTCATGAGTATTTATCAGTATCATTTTTCTATAAAGGAATACATGTAGTTTATCATCATTAAGTCCCTCATATTTTACCCTTCTCCTCCACTCTCTATGCTTCACCTGAGTCCTATATTTGAAGATCAAACTTTCTATTCAGCTCTGGCTATTTCAGCAGGAACATTTGAAATCCCCCTGGTTCATTGAAAGTCCATCTTTTTTCCCTGGAAGAGGACATTCATTTTTACTCGGTAGTTGATTCTCGGTTGCATTCTGAGGTCTTTTGACTTCCAGAATATTATATTCCAAGCCCTATGAGACTGCTAAGTCCTGTGTGATCCTGACTGTAGTACCACAATATTGGAATTGTGTCCTTCTTGCTGCTTGTAATATTTTCTCTTTGACTTGGGAGTTCTGGAACTTGGCTATAATATTCCTGGGGGGTTAGTGTTTTTGGATCTCTTTCTGGGGGAGATAAATAAATTCTCTCAGATTCTAGTTTGCCCTCTGGTTCTAGGATATCTGGGCAATTTTCCTGTAGGAATTCTTTTAAAATGATGTCAGGGCTCTTTTCCTGATCATGACTTCCATTTATCCACATAATTTTAAAATTATCTTTCCTTAATCTGTTTTCCTGATCAGTTGGTTTTTCAAAGAGATGTTTCACATTTTCTTCTAATTTTTGATTCTTTTGGTTTTGAAGTATTGTGTCTTGATTTCTCATAAAGTCAGCAGCTTCCTTCAGCTCCATTCTAGATCTGAAGGATTTGTTTTCCTCAGAGAGCTTTATTTCTTTTTCCATCTGGCCAGTTCTACTTTTTAAAGCATTCTTCTCCGCAATAACTTTTTGAATTGTTTTATTCATTTGACCCAACCTGGTTTTTAAAATGCTATTTTCTTCAGCATTTTTGGATCTCCCTGACTAAATTGCTGACTCCTTTTTCATGTTTTTCTTGCAATTCTCTCTCATTTCTTTTCCCAATTTTGCTTCTATCTCCCTCACTTGCTTTTCAAAATCTTTTTTGAGCTCTGTCATAGTCTGAGCCAAATTTTTGTTTTTCTTGGAGTCTTTAGATGAAGAAGCTTGTACTTTCTCATCTTCAGATTGAGTATTTTGATCCTTCTTGGAATAATAGATAATGTATTTCTCAATGGTGTTCTTCTTTTCCCTCTGTTTACTCATTTTCCCTCCTGTGTCTGGTTTTTTTTTGTTCTTCCTGAGCTTTTGGGTATTATTGGGACACCCCCACACACAAGGATCTTAGTGTGTAAGGCTCTGTCTTCGCTCCTGGTCTGTGAATGATCACAAGTGCACCCCTCTGCCATGGGGCTAAGGTTGGGGGGGTCCCCTGCTGTTCTGTGGGAGGCCTAGACTGTGATCAGGATCTGAATGTGGTCAGAGCCCTGCAGTCCTGTTCCTGGTACAGAGGACAGACCTCGGAAGTCTCTCTCCACTCCCCTACCCTTGGTATGATCAGCACTCAGGGTTCCATTGTCTGGAGACTCCTGCTTACGGACTCTGCCTGATTCCAGTCCCTGGATTTGGACTGCCACAGCCAAGCTACTTGCTGAGTTCCCTGATGACTGGCTTCACTGGTTCGCTCTGGCAGAGACCACCCAGTTGATCTTCCAAGCTGCCCAGTGCTCCCCCGGGGTGTAGGTCTGGAAAGTGTCCACACTGCCTCAGCTCCTAGTGCCCTGGAGCTGCCTCCAGGAAGCTGAAGTTCATTCATTCTGGCAGACCGCACCTCTAACCCCATGGAGCGGAGCCTTTCTGCTATTTTCCAGTTTACCTTAGGCTGGAGAACTGCCTTACTGGATCTCTCTGTGGGTTCTGTCTGTCAAAAATTTAATTAGAGTTCTTATTTTATAAATTTTGAGAGAGAGAGAGCCTAAGAGAGACTCTTCTATTGCCATCTTGGCTCTGCCCCTCTCCCTTGTTATTCTTGACCTTTTTTTGGCTCCAGATGAATTTTATTACTATTATTTTTAGCTTTGTGAAATAGATATTTGGTAGTTTGATTGGTATGGTACTGAATAAGTAATTTAATTTGGGTGAAAATGTCATTTTTATTTTATTAGATCAAATTAACCATGAGCATTTTTCCAGTAATTTAAATATGACTTCATTTGGATGAGAAGTTCTTTATAATATAATGGTGTTCATACAGTTTCTGGGTTTGTCTTAGTAGGTAGTTTCCCAAGTATTTAATTTTGTCTACAGTTACTTTAAATGGAATTTCTCTTTCTATCTCTTGCTCTTGGACTTTGTTTTATATATATATATATAGAAATGCTGATGATTTATGTTGATTGATTTTATATCCTGGACTTTGCTGAATTTATTAATTGTTTCAATGTTTTAGATGATTTTCTCAGGTTCTCTAGGTATACCATCATATCATCTGCAAAGAGTAAAAGTTTTACATACATCTTCATTGTCAAATTTGCTTCCTTCAATTTTTTCTTCTTCTCTTTTTTGATACTATTAGCATTTCTAATGGTATATTGAATAGTAATGATGATAATGACCATTCTTGTTTTGCCCCAATTTTACTAGAAATACTCCAAGTTTATCCCAATTACATATAATATTTGTTGATGGTTTTAAATAGATACAATTTATTATTTTAAGGAGAACTCCATTGATTCCTGAACTTTATATCAGTTTTAATAGGAAGGAGGCTGTATTTTTCCAAAGTCTTTTTCAGCATCTATTGAGATTATATATTTTCTGTTGGCTTTGTTACTGATATGTTCAATTATTTTGAGTGTTTTTCTAATAATGAACTATCCCTTCCTACCTGTTATAAATCTTACATGATCATGGTGTATTATCTTAGTAATAACTTGTTAGGGTCTGATTGCTAAAATTTTATTTAATATTTTTACATCAATATTCATTAGGGAGATTGATCTCTAATGGTTTTGTGCTTTTCCTGGTTTAAATTTCCCCACCATGTTGTTGTCATAAAAGGGATATAGCATAACTCCTTCTTCTTCTATTTTTTAAATAGTTTATGTAAAATAGGAATTAACTCTCCCTTAAATTTTTGTAGAATTCACTTGGAAATCCATGCAGACCGGGAGACTTTTTCTTAGGGAGTTTATTGATGCTTTCTTCAATTTCTTTTTCTGAAATAGGGTTATTTAAGTAGTTTATTTCCTTTTCTGTTAATCTGGGCAATTTATATTTTTGTAAATATTCATCCATTTTCCTCAGGTTATCCAATTTATTGGCAGACAGTTTGGCAAAGTAGCTCCACAATATCTCTGCAATTTCCTCCTCATTGGTGGTTAGTTGCTTTATATTTTTGAAGTTGGTAATGTGGTTATTTTCTCTTTGTTTTAATCATATTTAACAAAAGTTTATTTTATTGGACTTTTCATAAAACCAACTTTTAATTTTATTTGTGAGATAGTTTTCTTGCCTTCAATTTTATTAATCTCCCCCTTGATTTTCAGAATTTCTAATTTAGTATTAAATTGGACATCTTTAATTTGTTCTTTTTTCTAGACTTTTTAGTTGCATATACAATTCATTGATCTCCTCTTTCTCTATTTTATTCATATAGGCATTTAGCAATTTAGTTTCCCCTAAAAACTGCCTCGGCTGCTTGTTGAGGGCCAGTCCCTAGGAGTGATTTACACCTATTTTTGGTGAAACTTTGTAATCCAAGATATGCATACATTCCTGCTCATCAGATGGATTTGTTGGCTCACCAGTGAACCCTGACCTAAGACATCTGTGGCACCAGAGGTGTTTGGAAAGCTTTCTGAAAAGGGGGTTAACAGACTTCAAAGGATAAATATCATAAATTTAACCAGGGAAGCTATGCAGCTGGATTCATCTGACCTGTCATGTCTGAGATAAGTTTTATTATAAAAGTCTGAGTATTCAAGAATATAGTTAAGAGAGATTGTTTCATGACCTTGGTGTTGGTGCTTCCTTGACATCTAGACATTCATGGGTCTTCTCTTTTCAACCTCTCAATATTCAATGCAGTCCCACATCAGAGCTATCATGGGCAGTAGTTGCATCCTATAAATATTGGTATGATATCTAATTAGTATCATTTTTTTGCATATAATTATTGAATATTTCTATTACTTACTATTTGATCTGCCCATTATTTAGAATAAAGCTATTTAGTTTCCAATTATATTTTGTTTTTTCTATCCATGTCATTTTATTACATGTAATTTTTATTACATCATGGTCTGATACATGTGCATTTATTTCTCCCTTTCTACATCTCATTATAAGATTTTATGCCCTTGTATATGATCATTTTTGGTATAGATGTCATGTACATCTGAGAAAAGTTTATCTTCTTTTCTATCCCCATTCAGTTTTCTCCAGAGATCTATTATATCTAAGTTTTCTAAAATTTCATTCACCTTCTTAACTTCCTCCTTGTTTACTTTGTGGTTAGATTTATCTAGTCCTGAGAGAAGTAGGTTGAGGTCCCTATTATTAAACTTTTTGCTGTCTATGTCTCTTTATAATTCACTCTGCTTTTCCTATAGGAATTTGGATATTATGCCACTGAGCATTCATGTTTATTAATGATATAACTTCATTACCAATGGTTCCTTTTAAGATGTAGTTTGGAAACATCCCTGACCCTCCCTCTTCCCAGGGTAGCCCTGACTAGCAGCAGAGGCAGCAGCAGCAGAGGCAGCAGTTGCAGCAGCTCTTGCAACAATGTACCAAATTAACCAAGTTAGATGTCTGCCTCCTCACAGTGAGTTATGGAGAAAACCTCTTTAAATGAGATTTCTCTTGCCATGAAGATGAAATCTTCTTTCAAGCAAGAGATGGTGACTGTGTTTGGAATGGAAGACTGAAAGATCACTAGACAATAATATATTCCAGTGTGGCTACTCTATTGTCTTTGGAAGCCAAAACCCAGAGATATCTGGTCTGTACCCCAAGGAATTGAAGTCATGTGATATGCAGAAGCTGCCCATAGGCCTGATCTTATAATCATGTCAATCCACAGAGAACATTATACTTTTCTGACAGAGATAGCTGAGGAAATCCAAGGATAAAAGAACGGCAGATGTCAGCAATAACCTTGGCAGATGTCAGCAATAACCTTAAACTTAATCAATATCCTGAGTACAATGCAAAGTATCTTGCTCAACTAGTGCCAGGAGTCAAAATTGTGAAAGCATTTAACACATTCTCTACCTGGGATCTCCAATTGCACACCCTGGATATGAGCAGTCATGTATTTGTCTGTGGAGATGACAAGGATTCTAAGCAGAGGGTGATGGACATTGGCTGTACCCTTGTTCTTATTATGATGGATCAAGGATCTCTCATGGCAGCAAGATTGAAAACTACCCCTTGCAGTTCCTTCCAATGTGGAAGTTCCCACTATACCTCTCTGCTGTATGTATATTCTATTTTGTCTATGTGTGATAAGAGATGTTATCTATCTCTATGTTTATAAAAAAGTAGGACCAGTCCTTTGCCTTGGTCATTTCTATTCCAAATCATATCTTCCTAGGGTTGGCTCACAGTCTTCTTGCCTGGTTTACCTACCTGGGATCCTTGCTGCCATTTTACAATTAAACCAGGGTACCAAATATAGCCATTTCCCAAAGTGGCTTTAGCACTGGATGCTTTCTAGAAAACAACTCAGACTTGTGCCCTTGGTCTTTGCCTTCCTCCATATCATCTATACACTTGTGGTACACATCTGCCATTATGTGATATGGTAGCTTAACAGCAAAGTGATTAATCAGATAAAAACCAATAAGACTGATCCTTTTAACACAACCACCCCCTGACTCAGTGATTCTTACATAGCCTTGGGATTTTTATATTTGTCCTTTTGGGAATCACTTTCTTGCCATCTGCCAACAACATTGTCAGCTGGAGAGAATTTTGATTTATCCAGTCCAAACTCGGCTAGCTAATATGATAACCTGAGGTTCCTCAGCCCTTCTTTGCTCAGATGGTATCTTCCTTCAATCTATGTGCTAAGTCTCATTGTCCCCTGGATGGTGTTGGTCCTAAAGTTAATTCTGGTCTTGTCAAACCTTGTTTGGCCACTGACATGATCCAACAAGCCTGGGAAAGAACTTTAAAAGCCTCTCCAAAGGCCCACCCAGGAAACAGCAAGGCTGAGGTGTGAAGCAGCCAACCATCATTGCATCACACTATGATCACTGGGAATTCCCAGAAATGGATTTGAATATTTACCATAGAATGTGCTCTTCTTACCTAAGCCTTCCCTTTCTTACTCCTCTAAGGCGCATACAAAGGAGGACTTTCTGTTACTTAGATAAGAAGTTTGATTTCTGCATCTTTCTTTATCTTTTTCTCTGTCTTTGAAAGTTCAATATCATAGAACCACCCTACTTCCATCAAAGGTTCCACAAATTCACTGGGCAAATGGGGGATCCCTCTGCTGGCCTACATAGTAACCTTTACTCTCTCCCTCCAACCCACCTCTAATACCTTGAATATCTTCATGAATTGCTAGAGGAAAAAAATAAAAATTAGCATCTAATAACCAGCTTTTGGTATTGATCATCTCTAATCTTTCCTAGGTTAGTCCTCATACACTCAGTGTGTAACTTGATAGAAACTGCCAAAACTGTTACCCTGCTGGCTTAGTTTTTGAGAACCTAATATGACTTGAATGTTAAGGAAGACTGTAAAGAAGTCTTCATGGACAACAGATTGCCTAATGTATGTATTATCTCATAGGGATAAACAATCTACTATGATGGAAGGGGCTGAAAGAAGAGAATGAGGTGGAACCAGATAAACAACAGTGTATTGTATTTATCATAGATCACATTGGACTCATTGCTTCAGTATGCTTCATTATTTGCATATTTCCAAATGTCACTCAGGGCTGTCTACAGGTAATATAACCTTATTACCCAATCCACAGTGATGTTAGTTCCTATAACTCATCAAGACTCAACTTTTTTGTAAGCAGTGAAATGTAATAAGATGATTAGTGGATCTAAGTGGGGGATGATTGAAGGAACAGTAGCGGTTTAAACCTACAAAAGAGAAGACAGGTGTGTGGGGGGGAATAATAGCTGCCTTCAAGTTTCTGAAGAATTATCATGTAGAAAAAATTATTATACAGATATGTTCTTTTCTCCCCAAAGCAAAGAAAAAAACAAGAAGCAAAGTAGGGATGTGATTGTTAAAAACAAGTTTTGATATAGATTTGGAGGAGGCAAGGAGAAGCACTTAAAAGTTTAAACTGTATAATTAACTTTTTATCATTTTATTAAGTCTTGAATAATCAGTGAAACAATAAGTGAAATATTATTTGGAGCATTTTGCCAATTTCTGAAATATAAGTGCTTATAATTTTTAACTATCATCTAGTCAGTTAAAACCTAAGCCAGAATATCTCTGGTGTAAGGTACAAAGGGTCAGAATGTGATCTGATATCAGAGTCCTCTAATTAAAAGTCATCATGTATGAGCTAGATAACCACTTGTTTATAAGGCTTTTCTGGATCCCTTGAACCTACCATGTGCACAGCTTCTTTATAAATACTTTGTTGACTGACTATGGAAGGTTTTTTTTTTTTTTTTCCCAAGAGTGGTTTGGATTAGATGGTCAAGTTCCCTTCCAACACTAAAGTGCTGAGATTCTATGAATCATGCATGATTAGGGATTATGGAGGGTTTCAAAGCCATTACATATGGTGGTGGTGGTTGTCAAGAAGAAACAAGAAATGGTAGGACCACATGGGGGGGGAGAAATTGGAAAAAATATGAATGAAGAAATAAAGGAATGAATATCAACATAAAAATGCAATGTTAAAAACCAAGTTTGAAAGTAAATGAATGGGATAATTTTGTTACTGCCATTATGAATTTAATATACATTTTTAAAAGTAAACTACATAACAAATTTACTACTTCATAATATATCTTTTTATTTGTATACTGAAATTTTTTATTTAATTTGGTTCATAATAATAAATAAAATTTTTAAAAGAGAAAAAATATGTAGTTTCCTTCCTTATCCCTTTTACTTAGATCTATATTTGTTTTTACTTTATCAGCGATCAGGATTGCTACCCCTGTTTTTTTACTTCAGCTGAAGCATAATATATTTTTACTCCATCCTTTTATATTTATCCTGTGTGTATCTCCCTGCTTCATATGTGTTTCTTATAAACAACATATTGTAGAATTCTGGTTTTTAATCCATTCTACTATCTGCTTCTATTTTATGGGACAATTCATATTCATCCCATTTACATTTACATTTAAGATTACTAATTCTGCATTTCCCTTCATGTCATTTCTCCATTTATATTTTTCTCTTTCCATTCCTCTTATTCCTCCTCAACAAGGTTTTACTCCCTTTCCTCTTTAACTTTCTTTTAAAATTTAATTTTCAGTTTATTTCCACTTATACCTTTGCCTTCCCTTTTATCCGTCCCTTCTTCCCTTATCTTTCTCTTACTCCCACTGCCCCCCCCATTCTCTGTAGAATTGGTCAAAGTACCATCACAGATTGTTTACTTGATTGCCTGATTGTTTGATAAACAGCATTGTCTCAGTCACTTAGTAACCTCCCCCCTTGCTCCTTCTCCTTAGAAGTACACTTTTCATGAATTTCATGACTCTTGAATTACATCAAATTATATTTTACCTTATCCCCTTTTCATGTACCTTCCAATGACATATATGCCATTCATGAGCCAAAGTATCATCCAAAGCCAAATCATTTCATGAACTATTTGTCCCCTCCCCCCAAGTGTATTTTCTTTTTTTATAGGTTTTTGCAAGGCAAATGGAGTTAATTGGCTTGCCCAAGGCCACACACCCCCAAGTGTATTTTCTCCCACACTTTACAGGCCTCCACCACCCAAGATACTTATCCCCTTGTTAAATAAAGTAAAGATTAAGTTCAATCTTGATTTAATTAACTGTAAGAATCTCATAGGGCTCTAAGTACTGTGAGGTTCCAGAAGGTCTCACTTGAAAACTTTACAAATGATTGAAAGGTGCTAGAAATACTGACTCAGGACTGCCTAGTTTATGATGTCCTCATCAGAGAAAGTGCTAGGCTTTGTCAGCACAGCAGATTTAAAGTGGTTCAAAGGATACTGAGAAGCTTAAATTTAGAGTTAACACCCCTGATTTTCAACAGGACTTTTTTTGTCTCAAACATAGTGATGCCACCTTGAGTCTCTTCAAAGGAGAGACAAGACCCAACTATACCCAATCTCTTCAATTATATTCAACCTTTTAATTATCCTAAGAGAAGTGAACTTCTCAAGAGTTAGAAGTGTTATAATCTTCTCTTTTGGATTTGTATATAATTTGATGATCTTGACTAATATTTGTTTTGTTTTGTTTTATCATTTCCCTTTTCATTTACATTTTTATGCATCTCTTGAGACATGTATTTGAGGATTAAATTCCCTCTTCAATTCTGGTTTTCATGTCAGGAAATCCTGGAAGTCCTCTCTTTTGTTGAACATCCATTTTTTTTTCCATGACAGGATGTGCTGAGTTTTGCAGGGTACTAAATTCTTGGTTGTAGTTTCAGGTCTTTTGCCCTCAGATATATGGTATTTCATGTGATCTTCAGCTTCATTGCTGAGGCTGATAGGTCCTGTGTGAGTTTGATTGTGTTTACTTTGTACTTAAATTTCCTTTTTTACTGCTTGCAATATTTTTCCTTTATTTGAAACTTCTGGAATTTGGCTATAAAACACTTAGGGTTTTTATCCTGGGGTTTCTCTTTGGAGGGGTTCTATGTTATATTGGTTATATAGTCTTTTTGCTTTAGCAAAGTTGGAAAGTTTGTCCTGATAATTTCCTGCATGATGGATTTGTGGTTCTTTTGTTGCCCTAAGCTTTCTAGTAGTCCAGTGATTTGTACATTATCTCTTCTGAATCTATTTTCCAGTTCATTTGTTTTTCCTAAATGTTACTTTATATTTTCTTCCTTTATTTCAACCTTTTCATTTTGTATTATGAAATCTTATAATATCATAGATTGTTTGGTTTCTGTATTTCAATTCCAATTTTTAGGGTTTTATCTTCTTTAATTATCTTTTCTGTTTACTTCTTAAATTTTTTAAATTGTGTTTTCTTTTTAAAGGTATTGAATGCTTTGGTCAATTTTTCATAATTTTCCTGCATGACTCATTACTTTATCACATTTTTATTCTTCCTCACTTTTTGGTTATTAAATTCTTTTTTAAGTTATTCTATGAGCTTTTTGATTTGAGTTAAAAGTTTATTTATTTATTTTTGAATTTTACAATTTTTCCCTTAATCTTGATTCTCTCCTCCACCCCCTCACAAGGCAGTTTGATACTCCTTACATTTGTTTCTGTGCTAAATATTGATCCAAATTGAATGTGTTGAGAGAGAAATCATATCATTAAGGAAAAAATTTAAATATGGGATAGCAAAATTACATAATAAGATATTTTTTTAATTAGAGGAAATACTTTGGTCTTTGTCCAAACTCCACAATTCTTTCTCTAGATAAAGATAGTATTCTGCATTACACATACCCACAAATTGTCCCTGATTGTTGCACTGGTGAAATGAACAAGACTATAAAGATTAATCATCAACCCCATGTTGCTGTTATGATATAAAATGTTCTTCTAGTTCTGGTCATCTTGCTCAGCATCAGTTAATATAAATCCTTCCTGGTTTCTCTGAATTCCCATCCCTCCTGGTTTCTAATAGAATAATAGTGGTCCATAATGTACATATACTACAATGTGTTCAGCCATTCCCTAATTGATGGACATTCACTCAATTTCCAAATCTTTGCCACCACAAACAGCTGCTATGAATATTTTTGTACAAGTGATGCTTTTACCCTTTTTCCATGATCTCTTTATGGTATAGACCCAATAGTGGTATTGTTGGATCAAAGGGTATGCACATTTTTTATTGTCCTTTGGGTGTAATTCCAAATCATTCTCCAGAATTGTTGGATGAGTTCATGCCTACATCAACAATGTATTGTGTCCCAGATTTCCCACATTCCTTCCAATATTGATCATTGTCCTTTCTGATCATATTTGCTAATCTAAGAGGTGTGACATGGTACCTCAGAAATGATTTAATTTAAATGTCTCTAATCAGTAAAGATTAAGAGCAATATTTCATATGACTATGAATCACTTTGATTTCCTCATCTGTAAATTACCTCTGCATATCCTTTGATCATTGGTCAATTGGGGAATGGCTTGCTTTTTATTAATTTGACTCATTTCTCTATAAATTTTAGAAATGAGTCCTTTGTCAGAAATGTTAGTTGTAAAAATCATTTCCCAATTTACTACATTTCTTTTGATCTTGGTTACAGTGATTTTGTTTGTGCAAAACGTTTTTAATTTAATGCCATCAGAATTAACTAATTTATTTTTAGTGATATTCTGAATTATCCTTGAACAATATGGGCTGGACACTGGGGCAAGGTAATCAATCTCCCTATTCAGCTGAGGGAGCTCTGCTGACCACACCTGTGCCTGGTGGGGGGGGGCGGGTAGGTGGTGGGCTGGAAGGGCTTTGACTGTGTTTTTTTCTGGGAAGAGGGCTTCACTGAAAATATGGAGGTCAGGGCCCCAAGGTGAGTGGATCGATGTCCAAACACACTCTGCAACTCTCTATGTTGGACCTCGCCCTCCAGCCCCTCTGAGGCTCCCAGACCACTGCTCCCACAGCCAAAACCTCCAGGGCTGATCTTAGGTTAGTCCTGAGTCTTGCCCTGCCCCCCCCACCCCATTGGCTCTCTGTTCTTTGTCCACAGCTCACTGAGGCCCCCCAGAGATGGACTTTGTTGGTAAGTGTTCTTATAGCTTTTTTTCCCTCTGGGTTTTGTTGATCAAATTTTTGTTAAGAGGTTCATTTCATATTAATTCTGAGAGAAAGTCAGGAGACCTTAGAACAGTGCCTGGCTTCTCTCTGCCATCTTGGCCTGATGACTCTTTTGAAACTTCCCCCATGAGTGATTTTTTTCACTGATTTCTTCTTCTGACATGGCATTGTTATCATCTTCATCTTCAAAGTGTTTTCAGTAGTAAGTGCTCTTTTAGATTTTGGGTTCAGCTTTGTTTTTTGTTTAACTCTGCTCCTGGGGAATAGGGACTATTGAGCCAAGCTTTTTATGTTGGGATTGGGGTCTAATTCCTGGTTTGTATTTGGCCCAGATGTTTTTAATGCAGTCCAAGCCTTGCCTTTGCAGGGGTTTTTTTCATTCTTGGTGTCCATGTTCTGACTTAGCAGTGATTTGTTCTCAATCCATTCCTGTCTTTTGCTCCAGTGTTCCCATGGTTCAGATTTTGTTTGGGGTTGGGACTCTCCCTGCTAGCTTGCTATCTATCTGCTGTTGACTTCTGCTGTTGTTAAACTGTTTGGATCTGAACTTCACTGTGCTTAATCTTCCACTGATTTTCCCACTGTCCTGACTCTTGTGCTTTATTTCCCCTTCCCCCCTAAAGAGACAGATTCTCACTGAAGATCCTACATGCTGTTTACCATTGAAAACTTCTTTGAATCTTTTTGTTTTGATTGGAATCTGCAGCTTGAATGTCAATTCAGAGACTTCATTTATCTTTGGTAGGCAAAAGTTCCAGGAACATTTTGGCTTCATGCCACCATCTTGGTTCTTTCCCAGAAGTCCTCTAATTTGGAATTTCATTGAATATTTTAATATGTTCATTTTCTAGTTTTTTTAGCTGCATGTCTGGTTCATTGGTCTCCTCTTTCTCTATTTTTTTATAAACATTTAGAGATACAAAATTTCCCCTAAGAACTGTTTTTACTGCAGTTCACAAGTTTTGGTATATTGGCTCATTTTCATTCTATTGAATAAAATGATTGTTCATGATTTATTGTATGACCCTCTCATTCTTTAAACTAGATTATTTACTTTTCAATTCATTTTTAGTCTATTTTTTCCTTTGTCCTTTATTAAGCATAATTCTATTGGATTGTGACTTGAAAAGAATACTTTTAATATTTCTGCCTTTCTAAATTTCTTCATCCAAATTTCTTCTCTTATAAAGTTCTCAAGCATTTCAAGTATCATCTTCCCATGTAAAACTGGAGACAGCTTAAACTTATTGTATAAGATTTTTCTTCCTTTCTGTTTGTCCTTTTATGTAACTCTTGAGTTTTATATTTGAAGATCAAATTTTTTGTTCAGCCCTGGTCTTTTAATCATGAATATTTGAAATCCCCTTATTTCATTGAATGTTCATCTTTTCCCCTGAAAGTACATACTCCATTTTGGAGGGTTGCTGAGTCTTGGTTGTATTCCAGTCTCCTTTACCTGGAATCATATATCAGATCTTCATTTAATATTGAGGTTGCCACATCCTGTGTAATTCTGATTGTCTCCTTGGTATTTCAATTGGTTCTTTAATGACTGTCTGTAGTATTTTCTCCTTGACATCTTGATTCTGGAATTTGACAAAAATATATCTTTGAATTTTCATTTTAGCATCTCTTCCAAAAGGTTATTGGTGGATTCTCTCAATTACTATTTTTATGCTGTGGTTCTAGGATAGCAAGACAGATTTCTTTGATAATTTCTTGAAAAAAGATGTCCAGGTTCCAGCAAGTTTTTCAAGTAGCCTGATAATTACTAAATTTTCTCTCCTGGATCTATTTTCCAGAGCAACCATTTTCCAATAAAATATTTTAGATTTTCTTATATTTTTTCATTTTTTACTTGTTTAATTGATTCATAATGTTTCATGGAGTCCTTAGCTTCCATTTGGCCAATTTTATCTTTTAAGGAATAATTTTCTTTAGTTACCTTTTTTACCTCTTTTTCCATTTGGTGAATTCTATTTATAAAGGAGTTTTTTTCCCCTAAGTGGATATTTTCCATTTTGGTTAAATCTTATTTCTGTGAAGTTGTTTTCTTCAGTCAATTTTTTTGTATCAAGTTGTCCACTCTCTTTTGCATAATTCTCATTTCTTTTCCCAATTTTTCTACTTGTCTTTTGAAATCTTTTTTGAGTTATTCCAAGAGATATTTTTGGACCTGAGACCAATTCATATTCTCTCTGGGACTTCTCATGTACCCATTTCAGCTCTATTTTCTTCTTCTGAGATGATTTTGATCTATCTTACTGCTATAATAGATTTCTAACAACAAGACTTTTTTGGTTTGTTATTCATTTTTAGCCTAATTTGTAATTTTTAAAGTAGACTTTCATTCCTAGTCCACAGGGACACTCTCCCAACCTACATGGGCTGGGGAGAACAATAGGTCTACTCTTTCTAGCTAGGGTCTAAGGTGTTGGAGGTTTGCTCACAGTGCTGGAGTTGTCCACCTTATTCCTGCTGACTGTGCAGGTGTTCCAGGGTGCTCAATATGTTTTCTCTGCAAGGGCTAAAGTCCTCAAAACTACCCTACTGAGCCAGAAACTAGGGAAGTCAATAGTTAATCTAGGTTTGGTTAACCACTTTCCATTGACTTCCGTGCAGTCCACTATTTAGGACTGAGAAATAGCAACTGAAATAATACTTTTTACATTTTATTTAAAATTGAGCATACATAATTTTAGTAATTCTATGAGATTTACAAGACTGGCTGCGGTCTTCTTTGACCAACTGAGTATGCATAATTCTATTCCTGGCCACATTAACTTCAGTCCTAATAAGCAATGGACATTTTTCTCATACATGTCTTCTCAATTCCCCATTCTGATATGATTATTCTATCACTTTGTTTTGCACGTGAACTGAAATCCTGTGATAGATGTTGGGTATTTCCTTTAATTCTTTTTTTTTTTTTGGTGTTTTTTTTCTTCCCTCCTTGAGGGAGGTACTTGAATAGTCAGTCTTTTATGCTGAATTTGTCTGATAAAACATCTGTTACAGTCTCACTGAATCTATTTTTCCTTTTTTGTAGGTGCATGTTCAATAGATAAAAATGTTGTCCATTCATGAACATTTTATCTTGTTTTGTTACCAGTTCCCTCTCAAACATATGGGATCACTAGACCAGGGCAAACTTGTCATTTTTTTGAAATGTTCTTATCTTATCAGCATGTGTTTGGCATATCACATGCGGCTAAGTCATTGTCAGTCTAGATCCTCCAAAATATCTCCTGTGAATTGTTACAGTTTTCATTCATTGGGGACCCAGATAATTAAGTCATGCATCAACTACAGTGATTTTTGTGAGGTGACATTTTCATATCATATCATCTTGACCTTGATGTTTCTTTGGTACATAGAAAGAACATGTGATGGATTTCTGAGTTCTGGAAACTATTTCAAGATTGTTGACATTTTGAGGTACTAAAGAAGGCAAAGTATTTATATTTCCCAATTACCCAGCATCTTACTTTCTATCTGTGCTATATTCTTTGAGTCCTGTAGTAAATTATCATGTTATTATGTAGCACATGACAAAGGCATTGCCAAATAGCTAATGAGGCATTAATTCAGTATTTGTAATAATACTGGTCCTAATTCTATAGGTACTATAAGCAGGAAGAGGAATAAAAACCCAATAAGACTAGTATCATGAACTAGCATTAGTATGCAAAGAATAGAGAACTTAAAACATGTCAATGTGAATAGAAAGAACAGATGATTCATTGAGAAACTATATATAGTATCTATTAAAATTCCATTAACATGCTATTAAGCACGTATTCCCATTTGAGTTTTTCATAAGCTTGCTCCAAATTTCGTATGATATGGTCCCATGAGTATTGAAATACAGACCTAAATTTACTTGTGATATAAATATTGTTTTAATCTGATCATGATTGAAAGATTTCTACCAAAGGGGAAAAATCAAAATATGTAAACTATATTTCTCCTATTTAAAAATGTGAGAAGATATAATATAAATATCATCAGAAGATCACAATGTATAAACAATTATGTAAACTGAAAAAGCATAGATTTTACTGTAGAACTCCAGAATATTAATCTGAAATATACTTAATGGTAAACAATTCATGAAACTGATAGTAATTAATATTAGTTTTTAGTCACTCTAAATTATTATAGTTTATGTTTATCTCTCTATATCTATGAGTATGATCAATATGAATTTTTAAACATTTTTTGTTGTCCCCATATTTCTCACTCTTCGTTCCAAGTTCTCTCTCTCTCTCTCTCTCTCTCTCTCTCTCTCTCTCTCTCTCTCCCCTTCTGTATCTCTGACTCATTGAAACACCAATAATCTTGTGAACTTTGGGGCTCCAATATATAGAAGTTTCAGTAATTTAAACCTCACAAGACTCTATCTCTCACATATCTTTGGAATTTTATTTCATTTACTCTACTTTCTGTATTTCACTACTTTATTTCAGTAATATTAGCTTATTAAGCTCTTGTCTGAATAATTTTCCAATTCTGCCTCTGTATCTTTGCACATGACACTCCATGACTAGAATGCATTCCTTTTAGGAATTCCTTTTAGAATTCTCAGCTTCATTCCACTCATTGTTCAGGCACTGTTGTCTTCCTAAGTTTTTTTTTTCTGACTCAAAATACTTTTATACTGTTTTCTTCAAGTGTTGCACAATGTAGGTACAAAATTAATATTTATGATTACATTTTCTTCCATAATATATAGCAAAAATTTTTAAACTTTTAACAGAAAATACAATTTGTTTTTTAAAAGAAAATATTCATACATTTTAATTCCACCACTAAGTAATATTCTGTACACAATTTTTAGAATAGTTGATGTCTTTAAGATGGATATTTTACAATTTCAGTTAAAAAAATACAACATGAAATTGCTGAAGCTCTCACAGATCACTGTAGTAAAAAGATATAAATGCAATCCCATGTAGTAGAAACAATATATATACTCTGATATTTTACAAGCTTTGTACTAAATTAAATTATACAATTAGAAAAAGATCAATAAACCCACTTATTAGTGCCAATTTTTTATAAAAAAAATTAGCTATGTCCTTACTATATCTTAAATACTGTAAGAGGCCATATTGAGAGTATACTTTAAAATGTACAGTCAGTATAAAATAACTTTGTGCTTGGTTGGCAAATGAACAACAATGCATGTTGTTTATGTAACCAAGCTTGAATGTTTCCATACTACAAGCTTTGAAAAAATATCTCAAGGGGGTGAAAAAAATGCCCCCTTGTGAACGTGCATTTCAACTTGTACAATAACATTTTTTTTTAGCTAGCCGTAACTGGCTGGAATTGCTGGTTGGAATACTGAATGTTATTTAAGCTAAAATTCAAGCCATCCACAAAAGACTTCTCCTTGAGGACTCCATAGGCTGCAAACATATCAAAGGCATTACTGTATTGGAGAGGACTGAGGTTAAAGGGGCTGTCACATGGGAACATTCCATTGTTACTACCTTGACCCTGTATATTAGGGAAAATAAACTCAATTGCATTAGGAGAAAGAGCAGAGGTCTTCTGCTGTTGCTGTTGCTGCTGTGATGGCTATTGTTGCTGCGGCAGCTGCTGCTGCTGTGGCTGCTGCTGGCTGCCCAGGCCAATCCCATAGAGTGAGTGCATTGAGGAAGAAATGGCTTTCTGCTTCAAGCCAAGGTTGGTGGGAGAAGTGCTGCAACCTTATTGCTACGGCCACTATTTTTCATTTTGGTCGAGCCAAACTTGGTGGCAGCAAAAGTGACGGTGGTAAAGGTTAAAGGGTGAGTGGATCAGGGAATGAAAGTAGGACTTACAGCAGCAGAGTGACCAAAGGGAGGAGATGGAGAGCTGGACACTGATGAAGCTGGGTCACTTATTGGCATAAACACCTGGGCCTCTGGATTAAAGCTGTTTTTGATCTCCTTATCCAACTCCCATCCATTTTCACTATTATCATCCATATAAAGCACCTTCACTGGTCCCTTTTCACCAATTTGGTATGAAACCTCAAATGGGTCCATCCAAACACTAAGATCCTGGGGTAGGTTTCCACGAACATCATCAATGTCCAAACCACTCTCTTTGGATGCTTGTTTAATCACTGAGTCCACTTTATCCCCTATATGTATACATCTAAACCCTGATCCTTTGTATGGCTTTTCTGGATGCCAGTGCCCTTAATATTTCTTTTTAAGAAGTCTTTCAAGTTCTTCACCAAAAACGTTGACTCGTCGCCTGGGAAGCTTATTGTACAAATATGAAATAATAAAATTTAGTGCTACTTGGATTTCAAGCTGCAATGCCACAAGGTTGTTTGCGTTTCAACCCCCCACCCCCAAATGTTCAGTTTGTGGCAAAAAAAAAAAAAAACAACCCAAAATTTCATTCAAAGTGCTGGTACTAGTAGATTATTATCCTTCACCTTGAGCAGTCTTGTTCTGGCTGCTCTGGAGCGGCTTCCACACCAGACCAGGCCGCGGGGCGGGGGCGGGGAGCGAGGGGCCCGGCTGAGCGCGAGGAACTACGAACCCAGGGCTGGACCTCCAGCACGGGCCGCGACTCTGTCGAGGTCGGGGGGAGACGGCGGCAGGGGCCGGGGGAGTCCGGTGAAGCGCGGTCTTTGCTCCCGGGAGACACTCGGATGCCCCGGCCCAGCTCTCTCCCCGGCGACTGCCCACTCCGCCCCGGGCCAGAGCTCCACTTCTTCTCCATAAGTTTTTAGTTTTTTTCCAAATCACTCTATGCATCAGTACCTTCTTCATCTGAAATTGCATTGTACTATTTTGTATTTAGTTTGCATTTATATGTATATATATATATATATATATATATTTATATATATATATATATATATAAATATATATATATATATATATGTATATGTATATATAGTTTCAGGTTGAAAAATGTAAGTACTTTGAGGTCAAGAACTGTTTCATTTTTGTTTGTATTCCCATTCTCTGCCACAGTAGCAATCACAGTGCTTCTGTAGTTCCCTAGTAAATTTTTTGAATTGAATTTATTTGAATGGGTTACTCAGTAATGACCCTCACCATGCTTCCCAAGTAGTTGAGTAAATCAGAACTGAAAAAATAATCAAAATCTTCCCTCTCTTCTCTATTCCATAGGAGGCCATATGGGCATATATGTTCAACCCCTTTTCTTTGATCCTTCCGTAGCTCCTCTATTGAGTAATCCTAATAGAGCTCAATAAAGGGGAGAGAGAGAGAGAGAGAGAGAGAGAGAGAGAGAGAGAGAGAGAGAGAAACACAGACAGAGACAGAGACAGAGAGACAGAAAAAGATAGAGACAGAGAGACATAGACCCAGACACAGAAAAGACAGAGGCAAAGCCACAGAGACAGAAGCACAGAAAAACATTGAGACAGAAAAATCTACCTATTTACTTTCAATTTTGCAAGCAGATAGGAACTATGCTGGACACACTGCAAATTGCAAAGTTTGGTACATAAGAAATACCAAGTAAAAATTCCTTGTACTTTTGACTTGGGTGCTAGGAACGGAATGAATAGGAAGAAATCAGAATATTACTCAATAATTAGTAATTCTATTACTGTAGCATGACCAAGCTGGAGTTGTAGCTTATAACTAACTCGTGTTATGCTAATTTTCTTTTCTTTTCTTTTTTTTTTTTGTTTTTGCAAGGCAATGGGATTAAGTGAGTTGTCCAAGGTCCCACAGCTAAGAAAGTATTAAGGGTCTGAGTCACATTTTAACTCAGGTCCTCCTGACTCCAGGGCTGGTGCTCTATCTACTGATCCATCAAGTTGCCCCTGTTACATCATTTTCAACTGCAACACAAAATGTGCTTTCTAAATTCAAGTTGCCTTTCTTTTCCATCCAATATTCTTTTATCACAAGAAGGAGGGTTAGCCCTCCACTGGTCATTGCTCATGTGCGTGTACCTCAATCAATCTGGCCTTCAAACATTTGGCTTGCTTTCAGAGATAACATAGTTAAGTGGTCATAGCATTGAGGGGATGGACTCTGTAATCATTGACAAGTCATTTAACTTTGCAAACTATTAACAACTCAGGAAGTTCCCTCCAAATCACAATAATAAAATATATGAAGTCCGTGGATGTTCATTTCACACCTAGCATTTTGTCAAAGATTGTAAAAGTTGAGAATAACTCATTTTGGAGGGGCTATAGGAAAACAGGTATACTGGTGCATATTAATTATGATATTATAAGTAGTCTAAATGTGCTGCAAGACTATTTGGAATGATGCTACAAATGTTACCATGTCCCTATTCTCTGATTATAGTTTGTTAGGGTCTGAGAATTCCCCAATCTCTGAACAGAGATACTCAACACAAAGGAGATGCAATAGCAAGGGTTTATTAAACTTGCTCGAGCTAGGGTTCCATCCTAGGACAGGGCTAGGATCCTGGAACCCTGAGTAAAGTGAGGAGAGTCCTTATATATGGTTCAGTAGGGGAGTTCCAAGCATCTGCTGGTTGGATGTCTTGAAATGGAATTTAGGCAAGAGTTCATAGGTTTCGACACTCAGGGTCTTACAAGTTAAGCTTAAATCCCACTTTATCTGGGGAAATGGTTCCATGTAAATAAACTATTAGAAAAGAGGGCAACTTGCCCCAGCATTTATAGATCATTCAATGAGTGAGAAAGGAACATAGTCCAACCAACCAGGATAGATTGAAGAGTCCCATGAACCTGGAGAGAGACAAGGTGGGAGTCAAATCTTCTTGTTTTAATAAAGCACAGGTTAAATGGAGAGGACAGTCCCCATTTAAATACAGTAAATGCAAATAAAGACAGAATGGGGAGTGATGCTAGTGGTTATAGACTATTATATATGTTAAGTACCATAGACTATTGCTTACATGCTGCACCCAGTGGGAAGTAGACGTCATTGACTACAGAGCCATGAGTTACAGTGGCTATGGTTAATATTTTGGCTAAAAGATACTCATTGGTGAGGGTGCTTAATTTTTTAAAAATTGTTCATTATAATTTAAAGGAAATAATAATAATAAATTAATTATATTATGATATAATGATATTTTGCTTGTTCATTCAGTTATGCCTGACTTTAGAAACTTACTAGCTGTGTAATCCTGGGCTAGTCACAGCCCTGTTTTCTTCAGTTTCCTCATCTGTAAAATGGAAGGAAATGGCAAGTCACTCTAAGCATCTTTGCCATGAAAACTCCAGCAAATGAAAAATGACTGAGCAACAAAAATAAAAATGAATATGTAGGCACAAGCAATCTGGGACTGTCATCAGGCAGAGTCTCATAAAAGTGACAGTTGAGCTAAAATGTGAAAGAAGGTGGAGATTCGAAGAGATGTAGGGGAGAATGAAATGCATCTCAGGAAAGGGGAAGAGTAGCCTGTGCAAATGCTTGGAAGTTAGAAATGAAATTCCATATCAGAAGGCCTGAATTCCAGTGCTACCTCTTCATTTTTTTTTAGCTATGTGCCTTATCACTGCATTTCCCTAAAAATTAGTTTCCTCACCTAGAAAATGTGGACAAAATACAATTGAGAAAATGAAATTGTGATGAAGAACACATCCCTTAAGGTGGAGATTAATCACCCTAGTTCTCCAATCAATGGAATGAGTATAATATCTGTCTGCTCCCATCTGACATACTTATTATGAGGACCAAATGATATATTGTGTCAGAAAATATGATATACACAGCCTCTCATTTTATAATATAATAAATGTAACATAATGTCTTTTTTTAAATTTTATAACACCATGTTGCATATAGTGAAGAGTGGTAGTAGTGAAGTTTAATTATTACCCAAAGTCACAGATATAACTCTCTCACATTACATATCCTCTCACCCCTCACTCTTAAAAGAACACCAAATCAAAACCAAAACAAACAGGATTTTAAACTTGACAAAAATCTTTATTCCCAGACACTTGCTATATGAATAACATGCCATTTGTTCTTAAAATAATATATTGTTATCCCTTCCACATTATAATTTTCCCCATTGCAGGTACATGTAAGAAATCAAATGGGAATTGTTGAGAGTTTTGCAAAAATCACAGATGACATGTAAAGCCTAGAAAAATGACATAGAAAAAGTTTAGAAACTCATAAATGATAAAATATAGTATTTTATAATATCACCACATTTTACCTTTTAATGTCATAATAATTCATTATTATTATTATTATTATTATTATTATTATTATTATTATTATACAGAAGGAAGGCCAAAAAGTTTTATGCTTAGTTTTCAGACAGTAGGGGTACTACATACCTAACTCCCTTGATGTGGATGAGATAACTATAAATATACCTCAAAAATTCTTTCTAAACTTTCATTAAAAAGTGAAAAAATCTACCTTATCTAGAGACCTCTATTTCACTGTTACACCAAATCTCTAGTCGTGTATATCATAACTGGATATTGAAATTCTATATAATGAATAGGTGGGTTGCAAATGAGGTCTAAGGGAAAACAAATCATTGGAATTACAGTTCATTTTTCACTTCAGAATTATAATGATCAACTGTGATCCACAACAGATCATTACCCCACACTGTAATAAATCCTCTGTCTTCATATTTTGAGCATTTAAGAAGGAGTCGAGGCAGCAGCAAGGATGACAGATGGGAAGTCTCTGCAGATTGACCAGGATAGAGTTGAAACAGGCTGTAATATGCTTAGAACATATTTCTATGCAAGGATGTAACTAAAACCCATTGCCAGGGGCACGAAAATTCAATCACATTTGTTCTCCACACACCAGAAGAATGCAAATGGACAAACGAGTCATCCTTCCACTTAAGAGTATATTAGTGACACAGATAACTTTTTCACCTCTAAATACATATGGGGTAGGCAGGGAGAATCAAGCTGATGGATTTGAAAAATGGACTGGGAATAGCCTGCTTTTATCTTGACTTCTGAATTTCTACATTCTAAAGTATTCAGTTACTCTCCAGGCATCTAAGACAAGCATCGGGGTTGGATGTGGTATGAGGTTCTGTAATTTTACTTTATCATTCTCAGATGTGGTCTTATATCCAAAAGATATGATATTTCTTTGATTTCATCTACAGGACCTTTTTCCTTTAAGGTTCATTAATAAGGAAATAGAATAAATGAAACTCAGAAGTCTAGTTTCTCATTAAAAGGAAAGAAGGAATAAGAGAATCATCCACAATGGCAAACTATAGAAGACACACAAAAAAGAAGAGATCTCACAAATTGGATTCTGAGAAATCAAGAAAGAAAATGAGACCCTTTTGTTTATAGTCAATCATCAAACATTAAAAAAATAGTATAGAATATAGTGTTGGAAAAGGATCCTCTATATCTATCTTTATATTAAAATGAGGAGACTGAGATCCAGGAGAGTATAGTGCTTGTGTCATAGAATTCAAGTAGAAGAACCAACATCAGTACTCTTTGCTAGAAATTTTTCTAGATTAAACAATAAGGATAAAGCATAAATAACTATAGCTAGCTCTGTATATATTCAACCAATAATTTCATCACTCTTGATTCAGTAACTACCTCTATCAATTCAGATTGCAAACTACTTTTTCGTTTTAGAGAATTTGGAGGGTTGTCAACGAAACTGAAAATTCAGTAATTTTCCCCATAATTTCACAGATACAATGTTTCAGAAGACAGATGAACCCATATCTTACTGATTCTAAGGGCAACCATTTTTATATTCCATGCTATTCTGTGTTCTGTCATGACTGCCACCACCTCTACCAGCCCTGCCACATCTCTTTCTCATCTTTTGTGTGTGTGTGTGTGTGTGTGTGTGTGTGTGTGTGTGTGTGTGTGTACGTGTGTGCATATACATTAGGCAGGAAGGGGAGGGGGGAGTTAGAAATAGCCCTGGTAAAAGTCAGTTTCCTGCTATTATTGTTGATAAGGAATGTGCTACAACGTATTGAACCACTAGATAAAATATCTGCTTTATATATCTTAATAAAAGAATTAGAGGAAAAGTTGCTCCTCTCTAGGCTCACTGGAAACATTCATGGCAGTACATCTCTGGCAGGATAAAGGGTAATAATGATGACTCAACCCCTCCTGTTCCTACATGATTTTGATGTCATATCTAATTCTGAAAAATTTTCACTTCATGTAGCTTAGAGATTATGAGTATTTGGTATAGATGTAACTAATTATTTTTAGCAATCAACATTATGAATAGATAATTGTAGACAACAGTTTATTAAGTTCTTTATTGTATCTTGAAATCTATATTTGTTTTATGAGCATTTGTAGTCTCTAAAACTAGGAAAGATAATGATATTTTGAGGTATTATTATTAATATTATTGCTATTATTATACATCACCATTATAACCTTTTTTATAGAATTCAGGTAGAAATTATCTTGAAATAAATCACATTTCCATTATTATCTTATATTTAAAGTCCTATTGACTATTCTACTGATTGATATAATTATTACTTTTTCTAATTGAATTAAAGTATTGCTCTGCTAGCTTATCTTCTCTAGACTCATTGAAAGTATCTCCAGGAAAACTCAGTAACAAATGAAATGATGGGAATAATGATGGCAATGATAATCAGCCAAAATTGAAGCAATATATATTTAAACAACACTTCCTGTATATTATAATCCAAATATGATACTAAAGATATTACATTTTAAGCCAATAACACTTATTTAGATAAAGATATTATAATTAATTTCTTTATATTGAAACTATCAGGTTTTATTTTTGTTTTTTGTTTTGTTTTGTTTACAAAAAAATTGAAACTGAGAATGAGACTTGCCAGAAGTCAAACAACTAATAAATGAGCAGAGGAACTTGAATCCAGGTCTTCCAGTTCTGGTGTCAAAATAGTTTTCACCAGACTACCTCTGCCTCTGACTCATGCACCATTAAGATACCCCTAGGGACACAGGGCAGATATAAATTTGACAAAACCACATATGGTATGAAATTGAGTCTTTAAAATCACATTTATGGGCCAAGGTTGAATCACAGAAAAGTGTACTGACCTAGAGTGATCTCTGCTGGCAGTCATCTATTTCATAATCATCATGTTTAATCCAAAGTGTGAGTACATGCTTGATAATATCTTGTAGGGTACAGAAACTTTAGCTATGTCATAATCTAAAGGACTACTCAGAGGAGGAAGCTTGTATACTAACTATCCTTCTTTAGGCTTCTAACTTCTGTTCTTGGTTGCAGCATCTAATATATATATATATATATATATATATATATATATATATATATATATATATACTATAAAAACATAATTATCACTGACTGATTATGGAAAATTCGATAGTTGACAAATAAAACCTATACTTTCAATCTAGAACTTTTAATGTTTTATAAAAAAAACTTATTTTTTCCCCTCTGTTTGCTCTATGATTTTTGGTTTGGAGCTAGAAAGGTGTGCTACTGGGAAAAGAGGTATATAGCTTCTGGAACTGATGGAAAATCATTCTGGTTTAATAAATTTCAGACAGAGCTTGCCACTCCAAAGATACATCAGAGCTAAACCCAATAAGATGACTAATTCTCAGAACAGCATCTATAAATTATTGTAGAGGATAAACCTGTTGCTAAGTGGATTATAGATGATGTAATTCCCACCTATTTTTCCCCTTGAGCTGATAGTTTTAAATTCAATGTATAGAAATTAATCATAACATCTTCATCGAGAGTCAACTAAAATGTAATTCAGTATGGAAATGTTAATCTTTGTACTACATATTAATGTTGTAAATTTCCTGTGTTATCATCTCATATTTCATTCTATGTTATGAGGAGGATAAATAGTCTGTGCAGATGGGTAAGTGACAAAATTTAATCTGACCCCAAATTGTGAGGTGGTAGTTAAAATTAATTTTATGGCATATTCTCTAAATCTTCTATTTGACTTATAAATGTCTCATGACTCTGAAAGAGAAAAGCATAGAATCACAGATCTGAAGTTATAGAAGAGGGTTTTGAATGTCAACTCTGCTGACTTAGAAGTTATGTGACCTTGAGCAGGCACCAATTTCTCTAGACCTTAGTTTGCTCATCTGTAACATGAGTAACTTGAGATAAATTATATCAAAGTTCCTTCAAGGTAATATCCAGTACAAAATCTTATAGTTCTAAATTAGTATATTGTGAATGTTTAATAAATAATAATACTAACATTTGTAAAACACTTAAAAGTTTTCAAAAAAATTACAAATATTATCACATATTGTCCTCACAACAACCATGGGAAGTAGATGCTATTATCATCTTCACTTCACATATAAGAAAATTAAGTAACATTCAACCAGTCTCACCATGAATAAGAATCAAAGATCAGATTTTGAACTCAGTTATTACTGACTCTATTCCCATGCTTAGCCCCCTATAATACTGTTTCATAATGGTACATTCTCATATGTATATCTATAAATTTGCTTCTCATTTAATTAAAATATAATTCTTACCAAGTTCAGAAGCAATGTTTATTATATTTTGAGCTGTCTGTTAATTGTGTCAACAAGACAGCCGATGTCCTAATGATTCCACTTGACTGAATTTGTATCAAGTCAACTTGATAAAAATGTATTAAGTACCAATTGCATGTGGGTATTTAATAAATAGGACACTGTGTTACAAAGACTAAAGAAGTGAAAATAAATAGCCTCTGTTTTCAAAAAGTTTCTATTCTAATTGCTGGAGGTGGGGGAAAGGAGAGGGTATAGTGGAGAATACGAAATAACCCAAAGTAATTATCTGTGATTCATATATACTAAGGTGTCTAAGCCCTATCTTCCTTCATAGTGACTTTGACATTTGTAGGGCCAGCTCCTATCTCTGTGAGTATAAAAGGCATAGTAGAAAGCAGAGTCTCAGACTTCTAATTGAGGTCTGTAAGGACTGGAGAAGGATATAGGATCAACTTCATTTGAAGATCATTCAAAGCGAAGGAGACAGAGATAGGTGCAAGGTCTATGGAGATAGATGGAGACAGAATCCAGAGACTATGGCAGGAGATGAATGCAGACCTCAACCATGTGTTCAGAATTGCTTTGGAAGTAATATCCTTACCAGAAGATATAGACAGACAGACAGACAGACAGACAGATAGATAGATAGATAGATAGATGAATATTGTCTATATATATATATGTGTGTGTGTGTGTGTGTGTGTGTGTGTGTGTGTGTGTGTGTGTGTGTGTCTGTATCATTGACATCATCATCATTCCTTTAATTCCAATTGTTACTGAGTTTTCCTGGGGATATTTTCAGTTAGTCTAGAGAAGATAAGGAGCTATGCCACAAGAACTAAAGCTCCAAATGTTAAGGTGTCATCAAACTGTGGACACAGTTAACTCAAGAGTTTGTTATCAATGATAGAACTGTGAGCAGAAAAAATTGGGGTATAAGAGTTTTGGCCTCAGGGTACAATCCCCTACTTCTTCCCCATACCCTAGTCTTTCAGGAGGGCATGAATGGGAAAGCAAATGATAGGACTTTATTACTCCCTCATTGCGATATCTGTTAATGTTTTAATTATGAATGTTTATTAACGGGGTCATTGAATATATTTGTTAGTAATAGCACAGGGAACAATTCTTCCTATAATAAATAACAAATGTTGAGAATCAACTAAATTTAAGTGCTTAAATTTTCTTAGGATCTCCCAGACCAAGGGCATTCCTCTAAACTCTCTGAGTTTGCTCTGATTGGAACTACAAACTTTCAACGATATGATAATAAGAACCTAATTTAATATGGTGAGCTAATTATACTATAGTCCCCACTCCCAAAGTCTCCAAAATACATACTAGCTCTAAACTAATATTATTATATTTATCACCATCATCATCATCCTGTTGTTCTCATACTTCTTATATTTCTTCTCTTCCTCCTCCTCTTTTTTCTTTTCTTCTTCTTCTTTCCCCTTCTCCTCCTTCTCCTTCTTCTTCCTTCTTGTTCTTGTTCTTGTTCTTCTTGTTCTTGTTCTTCTTCTTTCTTCTTTCTTCTTCTTTAATTAGAAACTGAGTTCCTTTATAAAAGAAATTATTTTTTTTTCCTTTTGTTGTGTTCTCAGGAAAGGAAGAAGGAAAGGGAAAAAATAGGGATTTATTAAGCATCTACAATGGACCAGGCACTCTGTTCAACTTTATAAAAGTTCATATATTATATTATTATCTTACTTGATCCTCATAATAACCAAGTGAAGTAAATGCTATTATCATTTCTATTTTGTGGTTTTGTTCCTATTTAAGGATTTTTTAGAAGACATCCATGAAATAATTTTAATTAAATGTGCAGGTTTTTTGTTCCAAATTTAACTGAAGTACAATAATAAAGTCGATGAAGGTAAATCTCTGTTCTATACATCATACTTTTCTTTTAAATGTGTAATATATGCAATTTGCAAGTTTCAAGAAGAAAAAAGGAAAGAAGTAATGTCTCAACTCCCTTGTCAGAATTATTATTTTTGTTATTATTATTGTCATTATTTTTGTTATTATTTCTTTTTATATTTAATCAAGCAACATAGATTAACATCCATGTCAACATATAGTTTTGTAGTAAATTTCTACTTTTGGTTAAACCATTGAAAAGTCTTGGATTTATCATACTCAGTGACACATAGCCAAGAAATAAAAAAGTTAGTTTGGCAAGGCAAAACTAGCATGGTATTTCTGATGTTTTAATTATTTTAATACCCAAATAAATTTGTACCACAAAGGGATTGAATTATATAATTGATACTTCTTCTTTAAATCTAACTTTTATAGTTTAAGGAGAGTCTTCAATGTCCCTTCCCTTTCCCTCATTACCTTTTATCTTCCTCGTTCCTTCTGGCTTATTGATCAGTCAATTAATATATATTTCTTAAACACTTATTGTGTGCCAGGCATTGAAGTTAAGGACAGAGAAGACAAGAAAAGACAAAACTAGACATCAATGAGGTTACACTGCAATCATGGAAAAATGAAAACAGTCAAGTTTTTGCATACTGCATTCAGATTAGATGGTGAGTATCTTCTAGATGACTGCTAAAGCAAGAGAATAACAGTTCAACTATTAAAAAGGCTATAAGCCTGTGGCTGTTGCTTCATGCTAAAATTTAGACATTTTAATTTGTCTTTCTCAGCCCTGGCAAAACCAGAAATCTTTTTGGAAAAAAATAAATAATGCCCCATTTTATACATCTGGCACGGATGTGACTGTTTCCAAGATTATGAAGGATAAAAGAAGTTGCCAAAATTAATGGAATATTTCATCCAGAGAAGAAAAAAAGGAAAACAAATATACTTTTCGAGAGTCACTCTGGCAATAGTTTTTACGATGTGAGACATATGTATGTCTGTCTGTATGTATGTATGTATATCTGCATATGCATACATATACATATATGCTATGTACTCCATTTGTATTCAAAGGATCTGATAAGAACTACAGATATATATTTATATAATAATATATATGTATATATATAATATGTATGTACTACTTCACTATGTATTTGTGTGAAAAGATGTCTAAGGGGCTATTCAGTCAAACCAATCAACAGTTAAGGTAATCACTGATTGATGAGCATGACTCACCACAGATTATGAGGCCACCTTTTCCTGTGCCCAGGGGTATGTGATGGAGCCAACTCATACAGGTTTTGGAAAATCAATTATTAAAATATTCATTGTGAACCCTTGTAGCTCACAAATAATCAAATTCTACAAACCAAGGCTTGATTTATTGTTACGTTGGTTATCTTGAGGAAAAAAGTGATGATAACATTCATAATGTAGATTAAGCCCCAAAATATTCCTAGCTATTTAGAGAGTCTGTTCTTAAATACTTACCAGTATACCCCTCCCTGAGTATTCATATTGAAATGAGGAATATGAGGTGTCGGGAGATTTGATGACTTTTCCATATACAAAGTGAGAATTAGAAGTAGGATTTGAATCCCTCTTCTCATCCTGGAGAGTTAATGTTTCCTTCATTGCTCCTTTCCCTGGAATGCTACCTTCCCCTCAGACTTGGCATTAAGTAGCAAATTTAGTAGTTTGGAAGTTTTCCATGTTTCCACTTCCTGCTTGGCATCCTAGCCCCTAAAGAGGTGACTTCTAGTAGAATTCTGAGATTAATGATCATGCTCCTTTCTTTATCCCCTTGCTTTCTGTTTATATAATAAAGGCTAGCTAATTTGGGAGAAGCTCTTTGGCACACTGAACTCCTGCCCATTCATGAATGGGGCTGCAAGTCTCAAGTGGTCAGGAGGAAGGGGCAGGATTTCAGTAAGACTTTCTCTTTCCAGTATCTAATTTATTCTTGTGAATAGCAATTGTGGCTGTGCCAAGCTTGGGTGACACAGCCTTCCACTGAACAAAAGAGTTTCCCAACCATTTAACTTGCCTGCAATCCCCCTTGAGCAGACTGCCCTGTCTTTTAAGAGTTGCATAATTATGAAAAGAAAACTAGAGTCATGCTTTATTGTATAAAGTTCTCCTATCTTCTGTTTCACTTTGCTCAATGATGAGTAGCTTGAGGCCTGATCATTGGTCATTCCAATAAAGGTCAATAAATGAAGTCCTAATCAGAAATCTTCCTTAATATTGTCAATAAAAATTTCATTTGCACATTAATGCTAAATGAGCTTCTTTTGAAAAACATTGATATTCCTCAAATTTAACCTGTGAGTTAATGACAATTTAGAATGAATTACTTTCCAGCAAATTGGAGTGGACCAATCATTAAATCTATCTGGTCCTAAGTTACATCATCAATAAAATAAGTATACTACTTTGCAATATCTACTCCACAAGATTTTAACCATAAATTACTGTTTTAAGGTGAATTTTTGGTATTACTCCTTTTGATAAAACACACATTATTTTCTTTCTCATCTCTATTTCTGGGGGGGAAAGAACTTTGATTTCTTCCTTATATAAGAACAGTCATTTTGGAGAACAAGACACATAAGGATTAGATAGGGTAGGCAGGATGTCAAAGTAGGGGACCATTGGGCAACAAGTGAACAACAAGGCAGCACTGAGCAAATATGGAGAGAGGATTATATAAAGGAACAGAATAATAATGAAATGTGAGACTATCATAGAAAAATGACCTACTTTGAAATTTTGTTTTAAAAGTCTAATAGCAATATTTATTCTGACTATCAGAGAAGACTCAGGAGGTATCCTTGTTTCCAATGTGTCAAATATATTATTATTTAATGTGAATTTACCTACATAGCAAATGCCAGCTTATACAAACATCTTAATAAATCTCATTTAATCCTCTTGACAATTTTATACCACTTTAAAGATAAAGAAACTGAACTCTCATACAAACTCAAAACTTACATAAATGGTTTTCTGATTTTTCAGATGGAGAATGTATTCATTGAAAAGTGGGCATAACACACTAGGTATAGGTTCACATCTCACATCCTATGTGTGACCAAAATAAGGTCAAATGGGTTAAAGGATTTGACATAAAGTGTGACACTATAGACAAATTGACAGACCAAGAAATACACTTATCTGTCACCTCTATCAAAGGGAAGAAATTTATGACTAAACAAGAAAGAGTTCTTTATAAATTACAAAATGGATGATTTTGATCATATTAAATTAAAAAGTTTTTTCACTAATAAAATCAATAAAGCCAAAATTGAAAGGATAACAACAGAAATCTGGGAAAGAATTTTCACAGCTAGGGGTTCTGATAAAGGTCTTATTTCTAAAATATATAGAGAGCTACATCAAACTTAGAAGGCTACAAGTCTTTCCCCATTTGATGAATGGTCAAAAGATATGAACAGATGATTTTCAAATGAATAAATTAAAGCTATACATACTCATATGAGAAAAATAATCCAAATCAAGATAAGAGAAATGCAAATTAAAATACACCTATCA
Source organism: Macrotis lagotis (assembly GCF_037893015.1). Lineage (NCBI taxonomy): Eukaryota > Metazoa > Chordata > Mammalia > Peramelemorphia > Peramelidae > Macrotis > Macrotis lagotis. The sequence continues at coordinate 768,515,052 of NC_133658.1, read as the reverse complement.
GATTGGCTAAGATGACAAAAAGAGAAATGATCAATGCAGGAGAGGTTGCAGGAGAATTAGGACATTAATATATTGTTGGTGGAGTTATAGACTGATCCAACCATTCTGGAGAGTAATATGGAACTATACTCAAAGAGCAATAAAACTGCTCATACAATTTGACCCAGCAATACCAATAATAGGCATATATATATGTACACACATATATGTATGTATATATGAAATAATCTAAAAAATGGGAAAAGCCCCCCATGTTCCCAAATTTTCATAACAGTTCTTTTTGGAGTGGTTAAGAATTGGAAATTGAGGGGATGTCCTTCAATTGGGGAATGGCTAAATGAGTTTATGGTACATGAATGCTATGGAATATTTCTATAAGAAGCCATGAATGATTGGACTCTAGAGAAGCTTAGAATGAATTACAGGAACTGATGTTGAATGGGGGGAGTCAAACCAATCGAACATTGTACACACTAACAACAACATTGTGAGCTGATCAACCTTGAAGGATGAAGCTCCTGTCAGCAGTTCAGAGAAATATGACTACCCAAGGAGATGAGCTAGAAGCAATGCTCTCCCCATCAAGAGGAAGAAAAACAAAACAAGCAAAACAAAAATTTCTCTCATATATTTCTTTCCTATATCATGGTTTTCTTTCTTGTCCCTTAATCCTAATTATTTATATTGAAAATGACTAATCTGTCCATATAATGGACAAAATTCAATGTATGGAGTATAGAAGACCTGGGTTCAAAACCTGCAAAGGATTCATCTGGGCTTATCAAAACCTTCTTCAGACTCAGTTTCTTGATTTGCAAAAAGTAAATATCTCATAGATTTCTCAAGAGAATCAAATGATTATATTTGCAAACCATAAAATCTTTTATAAATTCTAATGTTATTGTTGCCTCCCTAAAAACCCCTCCATTTTGGATAACTCTAATTATTTGGAAGTTGTTGTTTTTTCTTACAAGTGGAAATCTGCTTCTCTCTGATATCCTTTCACTAATTATCCTTCTGTCTCATGGGGGCCAAACAAAATAAGTCAAATTACCCTTTCTTATATTGAACAGAATTTTGTCTGCTAGTAATAGTCACATGTTGATAGTTATTATCACTTTTGAAAAAAAATTGATTAAGTCAACACCCTTCTGCTTGATAACCCTTCAAACAGTTGAAGAAAAGAATCCTATTTCACCTTAGTTTTCATTTGTCAGAGAGATAAAGCATCACTCATATATAGACGTTAGGGAATGGTGTGAAGAATGCTACAACTTTGCAATTAATGCTAAGGAGAGCAATTTAAAAAATATTCAAGGAAAGAGGAATTTAAAAGAGAAGACAGTCATTTCTGTGGGGTGGGGATGAATTCAGTACTGATAGGAGGTAATGGAGGAAAAGTAGACATAGTTAACTATAATTTGGTTCTTGCTTTTCCTACCAAAAATACAGTTGGAAAGATAGACATCATCTTGACGAGGTCATTTAAACCCAAAGTTAATAAAGAGAACATATATATATATACATATATATATATATATATATACATATATATATATATATATATATATATATATATATATACATATATATATATATATACATATATATAGCAAAGTACAATACTATCCTTAAGCAGCTCATATATGCTTTATATATGCCAGATACTGTGATTGCTGGCTTGCTGTTGGTGACTTTTTTTTAATCAATGAAATTCTGGGGGTACTAAAGGTTTACATATTGGTGAGTGGTATCTTGATTTTGAATGAGAAGAAGGTAGATGTTTCAAATCATTATGTGCTCACTATAATTAAGGAAATTATTCCCTAATCATTAGCACATAGGAAAGATGTGAAAGTGTTTTTTGAACTCAAAGTATATATTATACTCTAGGTATTACTTATTTAATATTACATTTTTACCAAAAAATGTAATGTAAAATTTCTCATTTTATTTTAAGTTCCAATTTCTCTTGCTCCTTCCCCTCCTCTCTCATTGAGAAGGCAAGCAATTTGACATGCATTATTTATGTGCAATCATGCAAAATAATCCATAATATTCATATTATGAGTGAAAACAGACAAAAAATAAATTTTTAAAAAAACTTTTAAAAAGTATATTTAGATCTGCATTCAGACTCCATTCACTTTCTCTATAGATGGATAACACATTTCATCAAAATTCCTTTGGAATTATCTTGGATCAGTGTATGGCTGAGAATAACTAGATTATTCACAATTGAAAATTCTACTATCATGTTATTTTTCAGTATTTTTGTGCCTCCTTTACCAAACTTTAAATCTTTTTTTCATAATTTCCTTGGAGTAGTGTCATTTCTCTTTTTTTAAAAAAAAAAAGAATTCTCCATTGCCTTTGTTATTAGATTTTTTTCAATCTTTTTTTGAGTTTTTCAGGAATTCCTTTAGGGCCTGAGATCCATTCACAATTTTTTGAGGCTTTGCAAGAAGAAGTTTCAACTTTTTTGTGTTTTTATGCTTTGCTTTTCCTTCATAATAAATTTCTATATTTAGATTCTTTTGTTGTTGGTGGTGTTTGCTTATTTCCCAGACTTTTTTTCACTTTTAACTCTGTTAAATTTGGACTCTGTTCCCATGGTATAAGGGACACTGTTTCAAACTTCAGGTCTTGTTATTCTGCTCTTAAAATTACTTTTGAAAATTTGTATGTTTTCATTTATTGTTTCTTCCAAGACAAAGTATAGTCAGGCATTGCTCTCCTGGCCTATGTCCTATTCTATGAATGACCACAAGCGCTCTTTTTTTTTTTTGGCTAATATACATGTTTATTTGTATTTCTTTTGTTTTAATTTATTTTTATTAAAGATATTATTTAAGTTCTACAATTTTCCCCCCAATCTTACTTCCCTCCCCCCCCCCACAGAAAGCAATCTGTAAGTCTTTACTTTATTTCCATGTTGTACCTTGATCCAAATTGGGTGTGATGAGAGAGAAATCATATCCTTAAAGAAGAGACAAGAAGTCTAAGAGGCAACAAGATCAGACAATAAGATATCTGTTTTTTTCTAAATTAAAGGGAATAGTCCTTGAACTCTGTTCAAACTCCACAGCTCCTTATCTGGATACAGATGGCACTCTCCTTTGCAGACAGCCCAAAATTGTTCCCAATTGTAGCACTGATGGAATGAGGGAGTCCTTCGAGGTTGATCATCACTCCCATGTTGCTTTTAGGGTATACAGTGTTTTTCTGGTTCTGCTCATCTCACTCAGCATCAGTTCATGCAAATCCCTCCAGTCTTCCCTGAAATCCCCTCCCTCTTGGTTTCTAATAGAAAAATAGTGCTCCAAGACACCACAGTTTGCTAAGCCATTCCCAAATTGAAGGGCATTTACTTAATTTCCAATTCTTTGCCACTACAAACAGGGCTGCTATAAATGTTTTTGTACAAGGAATGTTTTTACCCTTTTTCATCATCTCTTCAGGATATAGAACAAGCACTCTTTTCTACCCTGTAACTATGATCAGCATCCCCACCCTATAGTGGTTACAAGTTCTAGTGTGCTAGTATTCTGTTGTGCTCTGGGACTGTGACCCAAAACAGTGGGTCATGTATGAGCAATGCAGCAGAGTCTTGAATCCAATGCCAGCAAAAGGACCCACTTAATCTCCTTTGGACCAGTTTTCCAACGCCCTAACTGAGAACTCCAGCAATTGTTGCTGCTGCTGATGGTTTAGCAGCCCCAAAGTACTGCTTTTGATTTTCTAGGGTCAGGCTTACCTGCAGGAGATCGTATCTCACTTTTACCCTATATCTACAAAAAGTGAAAGTTTTCTTTCTTCCCAATTCTAATTCCTTCATTTTCTTTTTTCTTCTCTTATTGCTGAAGCTAACATTTCTAATACAATATTGAAAAGTAGTGGTGATAATGGGCCTCCTTGTTTCACCCCTGATCTTATTGGGAATGCCTTTTAATTTCCATTGGCCTGGGAATGCCAATGATCAATTGGGAATTGCATATAATGCTTGTTGAGGGTTTCAGATAGATACTGCTTACTATTCTAAGGAACAATGCATTTATTTCCACAGTCTCTAGTGTTTTTAGTGGGAATAGGTACTGTATTTTTAAAGGCTTTTTCAGCATCTATTGAGATAATCATATTATTTCTGATATGTTTGTTGTTGATATAATTATTTATACTAACAGTTTTCCTAGGAACCAACCCTACATTCCTGGAATAAATCCTACTTAGTCATAATGTATTATCCTTGTGATAACTTGTAATCAGCTTGCTAAGATTTTATTTGAGATTTTTGCATCTATACTTATCAGGGAGATAGATCTGTAATTTTCTTTCTCTGTTTTGATCCTTCCTGGTTTTGGTACCAGCACCATACTGGTGTCATAGAAAGAGTTAGTGTTCTGTCTTCACCTATTTTTCCAAGGGTTAGTATAGAATTAGAACCAATTGTTCATTAAATGTTTGATACAATTTACTTGTGAATCCATCAGGCCCTGGAGATCTTTCTTGCTTACCTTCTAAGTTGTCTTGGACTAGAAAATTGTTTTACCCCATCCTTTTGAGGCATAATTTAAAGTTGTTTGGAGAGGAATTTGGAAAAGGACAAGGCAAATGTCTGCTGGCTCCATTCTCCCTAATAATAAAATTGTTAGTCAAATTATAATTTATGAACACTTAAAAAGAGAAACAGTTTATGAAGAATCTCCTTGGACCAGCTATGGACAATGTTATCCCCTTCCGGATTAAGAAAAAACAAAACAAAACAAACAAAATGCAACCCTTCAGAATCTGATGAACACTTTATAAAAATTATCTCTCATATGTCTCTTTCCCTTAATCCTAATTCCTCATACCAAAAATGACTAATCTGTAAACACGTTTATCAAAAATATGTATGTATGATATTAACCTGAGTTTGCCCCTGAAGGGAGGGGGTGGGAAGGGAAGGTGAAAGGAAATTTTATAATAAATATATACATATGTTTATGGGTGAAAAATAAATAAATTCTTAGAAATTAAAATTTTTTAAATTAAAAATAAATAAGAATCTATATGGAATAGGTCATGTAAAATTAACATTCCCATGTTTTTTTTGCCAGATTGTTATACTGATTAATTAAAAGAATATTGTCTGTCTCATATACCTGAATGAAGTAAGGCCTATCTTTAAAAGATCCTTGGGGACAAAATGGAGTAATGAGGGCTGGACAAGAAAATGGTAGGTAGATTTGGATCTTATTAAATTGGTTGGCCAAAATAACAGTGGTTATTATCCATCAGTATAAAAATGAAGGGCTGTTTTTGAAAGTGTTCCAAAGATATTTCCAAAGCCCTATTTTCTTCCACATTTTTTTAATTTCGAGGAAGATGTAGAAATGGCATACTCATCAATTTTGAAATTTACATAAATGAAGATGTAATCTCTAGGATAAAGGACAATAGAATTGGGATATCAACAATACTGTCCAACTGGAACAAAGAGAAACATGAAATGGGAGTGATGATCTTGGAGAAATAGTCAACTATGGAGGTTCAACAATGCATGTATTGTACAAGAATCAACAATAAGTCACATGAAAAAATTCCAGGGTTTATTCCTGAATATTCCATCAATAAGAATTATTAACAGTGATTTTCTTAAAGCATAGTGCTTGAGTGATGAAGGGGATGGGTGATATACTGATACATTTTGCCTTGGTTAGACCATTTTTGGCATATTGAAATTAAATAAAACATTTAAGGAATGATATTGATAAGGTAAAACTTAGAAGATTACCAGCATCTTTAGAAGAAAAGACTAGGTAACCAAATCAATAATGAATAAACACTTATTGTGCCCTTGGTTAAAAGTACATAGTATATGAAGCTTGAAGAAGACACCAGACTGAAAAACTATTATAGCTTGTTCCCACCATATTAAGTAGTTGGGATTTTGAAAGACAGCCTATGTGGGTAAAAGCAAAAGGGAGATTTCATTGGGAAGCAATGAGCATCAAAGAGGACCAGGAGATGGAGATGGAAGCCTTGTATTCAATTTATGAAAGCAATGACAGTTTCCAAGAGACAAGTTCAGTTTCATTTCAATATAGTATGAAAATGATGCTCCCAAAACGTCTTAATAGAAATTTCTTAGACCAAAACATATCCACAAATAGCTCCAATCATATCAATTTTTTTCCAACAATACCATAAATATGTATGCATATATATATATATATATATATATATATATATATATATATATACATACATTGTTTGACTATGTCAAGGACAGTAATGAACAGTTTATGGAAAACCATTATTCTGTTAATTCTATGACATCAAGAACAAGATTAAAGAACAAAAACAATAAGTTTTAAAAAGCAAGAAAAGAAAGCAAGGTGACTGACAAGATGGATCACAAAATCCAACTTCCATGAGGCTAGAATTAAATTGATGTGTTTAAAGTTTTAAGCAAAACTGGATCTACAGATGAAGAAAAGTAAAAGAAGCATGATACAAGGGAAAAAAACCATCTTTTAATACAGTAAACTGATAACAATTTTTTGGTACTCTCCTACTGAAGTGGCATTTTATAAAATATTCATATTTATTATTATGCTTATTTTATGTCTTTATCCTATAATATTTAGATTTATTAGAATTTTTAAGTGTTTCCAAAATAATTATATCACAACTTCATGCAAAGATTTCTTGATATTTCATCATGCTCTCATATTTGTCTAGAAGATGCCACCAGGAAGGTTCAGCTTTCTTTCACCATCCTGTCAAGTTTTATAAAAGTTAAAATATCAAGAGCAAATAATGTTATAGATACAGCACTACTCTAGAATGTGACTTTTTGAAATTTTTTTCATATTTTAAAATTTTTCTTTAATTTATTTCCACATTACTTAAATATTGTTGTTTAAGAGTAAACATAATACCCTCCCCCCAGAAAAACATAAAACCTCATGAAATTAAAGTAAAAGAAAGAGGAAAAACTAATCTGCTTCACTCTGATACCAACAGCTCTATCTTGGGTGGATCACTTTCTTTATCATAAGTCTATCACAGGGGTTATCACCATATTTTTTCCCACAGTTCTTGCTGATTGCAATTCCCTCCATGCATTCGTCCCCACTACCATATATTATATTTTCTCTCTCTTTTCACTCTGTCCCTTTTCAAAAATGTGCTGTGGGGCAGTTGAGTGACATAGCAGACAGAGCACTGCCCATGGCATCAAGAAACCCCAAAACAACATCCTACCCCAGAGACCCAGCAATCAGCCAGCTCCTTGGTCTCAGACAGACCACACAAACCCACCACCTCGCAAAAAGTCTAAAAAGAAAATGTGTTATATCTGACTATCCTCTCCCATGATCTACCTTCTCCTCTATCACCTACATCTCCCCTCCCCTCCACCATCCCTCATCTCTCCTTTTTTCTTCTGGATATCTATACCCTATTGAGTGTGTATGCTGTTTCCTCTCTGAGCCATTTCTCATGAGAATGAATGCTCCCTCATTCCCCCTCACCTTCCCCGTTCTATACCATTGCAAAAGTTACATGAAATATCTTTTATATGAAACATAAATCTTCTACCTCTCCTTTCTCTTACTCCTAGAAGATTTCCCTTTCACCCATTGACTCCATGTTTACAGTATATTATATAACTTAAAATTCAGCTCTCTCCTGTGCATCTATAAGAGCTCCTTCTACCTACTCTATTAAATGAGAAGGTTCATATGAATATTATCAGTATCATCTTTCCATGCAGGAATACATGCAGTTCATCATCAAGTCTCTCATAATTTACTCTTCTCATCCACTCTCTATGCTTCACCTAAGTACTGTACTTGAGGGTCAAACTTTCTGTTCAGCTCTGGTAGTTTCAACAGGAACACTTGAAATTCCCCTGTTTCAGTGAAAGTCCATCTTTTCCTTTGGAAGAGGATGTTCAGTTTTGCTGGGTATTTGATTCTTGGTTGCATTCCAAGCTCTTTTGCCTTCCAGAATATTGTATTCCAAGGCCTATGAGCCCTTAATGTAGTTGCTGATAAGTTCTGTGTTATCCTGACTGCTGCTCCGCAATATTTGAATTTGTGTCCTTCTGGCTGCTTGTAATATTTTCTCTTTGACTTAGGAGTTCTGGAACTTGGCTATGATATTCCTGGGGGTTGTTTATTTTTTGGATCTCTTTCTTGGGGAGATTTATAGATTTTCTCAATTTCTATTTTGCCGTCTGCTTCTAGGATATCAGAACAATGTTCCTGTAGAAATGCTTTACAAATGAGGCCAAGGCTCTTTTCTTGATCATGACTTTCAGATATCTTAATAATTTTTAAATTATTTTTCCTGCATCTTTTTTTTCCAATTCATTTGCTTTTTCAATGATCTATTTCATGCTTTCTTCTAATTTTTCATTCTTTTGGTTTTGAAATATTGTATCTTGATTTCTCACAAATTTATCAGCTTCCTTTAGCTCCATTCTACATCTGAAGGATTTATTTTTTATCAAAGAGCTTTCTTATCTCCCTTTCCATCTGGCTAATTCCACTTTTTAAAGCATTCTTCTCCTCAATAACTTTTTGAACTGTTTTATCCATTTGATCTAACCTGGTTTTTAACATGTTATTTTCTTCAGCATTTTTTGGATCTCCTTGACTAAGCTGCTGACTTCATTTTCATGTTTTTCCTGCATCTCTCTCATTTCTTTCCCCACTTTTTCTTCTACCTCCCTTACTTAATTTTCAAAAGCTTTTTTGAGCTCTGTCATAGCCTGAGTCCATCTTTTATGTTTCTTGGAGACTTTAGAGGCAGAAAGGTGGACTTTCTCATTTTCAGATGGAGTATTTTGATCCTCTATGGAACTAAAGTAATTATCTAAGTCAGGTTCCTTGTTTTTTTTCTGTTCACTCATTTCTCCAACCTGTGCCTCACTTTTATGGTGCTTCCTGATCTTTTGAGTTTTATTGGGATGCCCCCTCCAAAGGAACTCAGTGTCTAAGGCTCTGACTGTTCTCCTATTCTGTGATACCATAAGCTCACCCCTCTGCCTCGGAAGCTGTGGGCAGCACAGTGTTCCTGTTCTTTGTGAGGTCTAGATTGTGACCAGTGTCTGAATGTGGTCACAGTCCCAAAGGCCTGTTCCAGGGACAGAATACAGACCTTGGCAGTCTCCCTCCACTCCCTTACCTTCTTTGAGCTGAGCACTGAGGGAGCAACTCTTTGGAAGATCCTTCTGGATAGCTACAAGGGCTGTGTTGAAGGCCTGGGCTGAGCAGAGTACTGTGGCCTGCACTCACTATGGTAGAGGTCTTCCTGCTGATCTTCCAAGTTGTGCTTGGTGCTCCCTGGGGTGCAAGTCAGGAAACTGCTTCTGCTGCGGGAGCTGGCACTCCCAGACACCTTGGGCTGCTCCTGGGAGGCTAACGCTACTTCCCTCTGCCATGGTGCCCAAAATTTATTTACTTTTGAATTTTACAATTTTCCCCCTAATCTTGCTTCTCTCCCCCCAACCCCCACAGAAAGCAGTCTGACAGCCTTTACATTATTTCCATGCTATACAATGATTAAAATTGAATTCATTGAGAGAGACATCATATCCTTAAAGAAAAAACAAAATACAAGAGATAGCAGGATTATATAATAAGATATTTTTTAATTAAAGGTAATCATCTTTGGTCTTTGTTCAAACTCCACAATTCTTTCTCTGGATACAGATATTCTCCATTGCAGATACCCCAAAACTTTGCCTGATTGTTGCATTGATGAAATGAGCAAGTCCATTGAGGTTGATCATCAACCCCATATTGCTGTTATGGTGTGAAATGTTCTTCTGGTTCTGCTCATCTGACTCAGCATCAGTTCGTGCATATCCTTCCACGCTTCTCTGAATTCCCATCCCTCATGGTTCCTTTTCTTTTTTTTTAGGTGTTTTTTTGCAAGGCAATAGGGTTAAGTGGCTTGCCCAAGGCCACACAGCTAAGTAATTATTACTTGTCTGAGGCCAGATTTGAACTCAGGTATCCCTGACTCCAGGGCCAGTGCTCTATGCACTGCACCACCTAACTGCCCCTACTTCATGGTTTCTAATAGAATAGTGATCCAGAATGTACATATACTACAATTCGTTCAGCCATTTCCCCAACTGATGGACATTTACTCAATTTCCAATTCTTTGCTACCACAAACAGCGCTGCTAAGAATATTTTTGTACAAGGGATGTTTTTACCCTTTTTTCATGATCTCTTCAGGGTAAAGACCTAGTGTGGTATTGTTAGATCAAAGGGTATGCACATTTTATTGCCCTTTAGGCATAATTCTAAATTGCTCTTCAGAAAGATTAGATGAGTTCACAGCTCCACCAACAATGCGTTAATTTCCCTGATTTCCAACATCCCTTCCAACATTGCTCATCATCCTTTCTGGGCATATTGGTGAGTATGAGAGGTGTGAGGTGGTACCTCAGACATGATTTAATTAGCAATTCTTCAATCAGTATACTTTTAGAGCAATATTTCATATGACTATAGCTTGATCTGCTTTCCTCATCTGTAAATTGCCTCTGCGTATCCTTTAAACATTTGTTAATTGAGAAATGGCTTGTTTTTTTTTAAATAAATTTGACTCAGTTCTCTATAGATTTTAGAAATTAGTCCTTTATCAGAAATCCTAGTTTTAAGAATTGTTTCTCAATTTACTACATTTCTTTTGATCTTGATATCAATGGTTTTGTCTGTGAAAAAGTTTTTTAATTTAATACAAATTATCTAGGTTGTTTTTAATGATGGTCTCCATCTCTTCCTTAGTCATAAACTGTTTCCCTTTCTATACTTCTGACAGGTAAACTATTCTTTGATCTCCAAGTTTATCTATAATATTTTCTTTTATGTCTAAAACCTGTACCTGTTTTGATCTTATCTTGGTATAGGGTGTGAAATGTTAGTGTAATCCAAGTTTCTGCCATTCAAACCTCCAATTTTCTCAACAGCTTTTATCAAAGAGAGTTTTTATCCCAGACCATGGACTCTTTGGGTTTAACAAACAGCAGATTACTATAATCATTTCCTGCTATCTGTTTTGTACCTATTCTATCCCACTGATACACTACTATTCCTTAGCAATACCAGACAGTTTTGATGACTGATGCTTTTTAAGATAATTCTAAATCTGGTAGGTCTAAGCCACCTTCTTCTGTACTTTGTTTCATTAAATCTATGGATATTCTTGACTTTTTGTTTGTCCATATGAATTTAGTTACAATTTCTTCTAGCTCATTAAAGTATTTTTTTTTGGAATTTCATTTGCTTTGGCATTAAATATGTAGTTTAATTTCAGTAGAATTGTTATTTTTATTATATTAGTCAGCCTATCCATAAACAGTTGATATTTTCCCAGTTATTTAAACCAAAATTTATCTGTGTGAGAAATGGTTTTCATAGAGTATAGGAGCCTGCCTTGGCATGTGGACTCTGAATTATTTTATATTGTCTGAAATTACTTGGAATGGGATTTCTCTTTCTAGTTCTTGCTGCCATATCTTGCTATTAATATATAAACAAGCTGAGGATTTATTATATCCTGCAACTTTGCCAAAGTTGCTAATTGTTTCTAGGAGTTTGTTAGATAAATTTTCAGGATTCTCTAGGTATACCATCATGTCATCTACAAAAAAAGTGAGTTTTCTTTCTTCCCAATTCTAATTCCTTCATTTTCTTTTTTTCTTCTCTTATTGCTGAAGCTAACATTTCTAATACAATATTGAATAGTAGTGGTGATAATGGGCCTCCTTGTTTCACCCCTGATCTTATTGGGAATGCCTTTTAATTTCCATTGGCCTGGGAATGCCAATGATCAATTGGGAATTGCATACAATGCTTGTTGAGGGTTTCAGATAAATACTGCTTACTATTCTAAGGAACAATGCATTCATTTCCACAGTCTCTAGTGTTTTTAGTGGGAATAGGTACTGTATTTTTAAAGGCTTTTTCAGCATCTATTGAGATAATCATATTATTTCTGATATGTTTGTTGTTGATATAATTATTTGTACTAACAGTTTTCCTAGGAACCAACCCTACATTCCTGGAATAAATCCTACTTAGTCATAATGTATTATCCTTGTGATAACTTGTAATCAGCTTGCTAAGATTTTATTTGAGATTTTTGCATCTATACTCATCAGGGAGATAGATCTGTAATTTTCTTTCTCTGTTTTGATTCTTCCTGGTTTTGGTACCAGCACCATATTGGTGTCATAGAAAGAGTTAGTGTTCTGTCTTCACCTATTTTTCCAAGGGTTTGTATAGAATTAGAACCAATTGTTCATTAAATGTTTGATACAATTTACTTGTGAATCCATCAGGCCCTGGAGATATTTTTTCTTGGGGAGTTCAATGATGTCTTATTGAATTTCTTAGATAGGGTTATTTAGGTATTTCATTTCCTTTTCATTAAACATGGGCATTTTATATTTTCATAAATATTCATCCATTTCCCTCTGATTATCAAATTTATCGGCATTTATTGGTTGGACAAAATTATTCTCAATTGTTACTTGAATTTCCTCCTCATTGGTGGTGAGTTCACCTTATTCACTTTTGATACTAACAATATAGTTTTCTTCTTTCTTTTCTTAATCAAATTAACCAGAAATTTATCAATTTTGTTGGTTTCTTCATAAAACCAACTCTTGGTATTATTTTTAAGTTCAATAGTTTTCTTGTTTTGATTTTATTAATTTATCCTTTAATTTTTAAATTTTCTAATTTGCTATTTTATTGGAGGGTTTTAATTTGTTCTTTCTCTAATTTTTTTAGTTGTATGGTTAGTTCATTGATTTCCTCCTTCTCAAATTTATTCATGTAAGCATTTAAAGATATCATATATCTACTGTCAATACCTTGGCTGTGTTCCATAACTTTTGGTATGTTATCTCATTGTTGTCATTATCTGGGATAAAATCATTAATTGATTTTATGATTTTGTGTTTGATAGACTCATTCTTTAAAATGAGGTTATTTAGTCTCCAATTTGTTTTAGGTCTGCCTCTCCATAGCTCATTTTTGCATGTGATTTTTTTGCATTACGATATGAGAATGATGCATTCATTATTTCTGTCTTTCTGCATTTGATTAAAAAGATGTCAATTTTCATGTAAATGCCATGTACTGAAGGGAAAAAAGCATATTACTTTCCATCACCATTCAATTTTCTCCAAAGGTCTATCATGTCTAGGTTTTCTAAGAATCTATTTACCTCCTTAACTTCCTTCTTCTTTATTTTATGGATAGAGTTATCTAAATCTGAGAGCAGAAGGTCGCCTACCAGTAGAGTTTTCCCATTTATCTCTTCCTATAATTCATTCAACTTCTAAATTAAGTATTTGGATGCTATACCACTTGATGCAAACATATTTAGTATTGAAATTGCTTCATTGCCTATGGTACCTTTTAGGCAGATAGAATTTCCTTCCTTATCTCTTTTAATGATACCTATTTTTGCAGCTGCTTTGTCTTATATAAGGATTGCTACCCCTGCTTTTTTCACTTCAGCTGAAGCAAAATATATTTTGTTCCAACCTTTCTTTTACCTTTCTCTCTCTCTCTCTCTTTCTCTCTCTCTCTCTCTCTCTCTCTCTCTCTCTCTCTCTCTCTCTCACACACACACACACACACACACACACACACGTTTCTTGTAAGCAGCTTATTGAAGGATTCTGGTTTTTAATCGATTCTGCTCTTGGCTTACATTTTGTGAAAGGGTTCATCCCATTCACATTCAAATTTTCAAATTTATAATTACTAACTTTTAATTGCTCTTCATGCTATCTTCCCTCTGCTTGCATTTCCCCCCTTTTTTTTGCTTTATACATATTTCCCAGTATTTTGTTTCTGAATACTACTACCTTGAGTGTGCTTTTCCAGCTTATATCTACCCTCCCTTATCTTTCCCTTTCTCTTTTCCCCTTCTTCCTTGCCTTCCTTCTATTAATTCCCCTTCCCCCCCTTTCCCCTTTCCCCTTTTTTGCATTTGAAAGGCATGATAAGTTTCTTAACTTAACTGAGTGCCTGTATATTAATCCTTCTTTGAGCTAACTCTGATGAATATAAGATTAGGGCAGTTCTCACCTCCACCTCTATTGCATTATGTTCTTTGTACTTCTTTATGTAATGAGATCTACCTCAATATCCTCTATCCTCCCGTCTCTTTACTGTCCCACCATTTTTTGAAGAGATAATGTTTTTAAATCATTCTATCAGAGTCATGGATAAATCATGAATGTCCATCATTCTGCCTAAGTATATTCACTCTGATAGAGTTACAATAACTTATAGTTATGAGAATCTTTCTCCCAGGAGGGGATATAGCCAGTTTCATCTTATTGGATAGCAGTTATTTTTATCCTTGTCCCTTTTCTACCTTTTAATTTTCTCTTGAGTCTCCTCTTTGAAGTCCAAGTTTTCTATTTAGCTCTGGTCTTTTCATCAGGAAAAGCTGGAAGTCTCCTATTTCATTAAATGTCCAACTTTTTGCCTGGAAGTGATGGCTCTATTTTGTGGGATAGTAGATTCTTGGCTGCATTCCAAACCCCCTTGCTCTTTGAAATATCACCTTCTAAGCCCTTTGATCCCTTAATGTTGATGCAGCGAGGTCCTGTGTAATCCTTACTGTGGCTCCTTGGATTCTAAATTTTGTCTTTCTGGCTGCTTGCTGTATTTCTCACAATATTCCTTGGTCCTTACATTTTGGGATCCCTTTCAGAAGGAGATAAATGTATTCTTTCAATAACTATTTGCCCTGTTTCCATGATGTAAGGGCAATTTTCCATCACTAAATCCTATAATATTAAGTGCAGACTTTTTTCACTTCGAAGTTTTCCATAAATCCAGTGATTCTTAAGTCATCACTCCTGAATTTTTTCTTGAGGTCAGTGGTTTTGCTGATGACGTATTTTACATTTTTTTCTATTTTTAATTTTTGCTTGATACTTTCTTTTTGTCTCATGAAGCCATTAGTTTCCATATTCCATTCTTTTTTTAAGAGAAGAATTTTCTTCAATTACCTTTTGCAACTCCTTTTCCAGTTGGTCAATTCTATTTTTGAAGTAGTTTTCCATTTGCCCAATTGAGGATTTGAGAGAATTATTTTTATTTTTGTATTTCTCAATTGTATTTTCTAAGGATTTTTTACCTTGTTGTAGGGTGTTAATTTTCTCTTGTTTCTTTTCCGAATTTTTCCAATTGATTTTTAAATTCATTCCTGATCTCTTCTAAGGAGTCTTTCTGGCCTGGAGACCAATACATATTCTCCTTAGAAGTTCTAGCTCTCACTGAGTTAGAGTCTTTGTGTTCAAAGTAGCTTTCAGTGGACCCCCCCCCCCCTTTGTGCTGGACTTTTTACATTTTCCTAGGATCTTGTGTTGGCAGAGGGGCTGTTTCACAGACCTTTGGTTTGGAAAACTAACTAGAGGCTTTACTCACTGGGCTTAGTACTTACAAGTGGGCTGGCCACTAGGGGTGCTAGAGGCTTTTCTGTGGTGTGTCTGTGAATTTCATTTGTTGCCCACTCTCCAGGTCTGGGGGGGGGGGGTCAGGGAGAAGTAGGTTCTTAATTATCTTTGAACAATCTGGGCTAAGTTCTTGGGCTTTTTTAGTTACTCTCAGTACTAAGAGAGATCTGCTATCTACACCTGAGCCTTTGAGTGGGGTCGGGGGATTGTTATTGTATTTGTTCTGGAAAGAGTCCCTTTTTCTCACACGGATTGGGGGAGGGGAAGGCACAACTTTGTACATGGGGACTACACTGAAAATATGGGGCTCGAGGCCCTGGTCTTCCCAGCCAGCAGAGCTGACCAGGCTGATGTCTAGCTGCCATGCTGGAGCTCCTGCCCTCCCACTGAGCTGCTCTCCTGCCTGCACACAAAACCAAGGCTTCTGAGGCTGCTCTGAGGTTAGTCCTGAGTCTTACCCTACCACTCTTGTACTGGCTCTCTGCCCCCCAGCTCAACCAAATTCCCCTGAGACAGACCTTGTTTGTAGCTGTTCTTTTCATTGTTCTTTCTAGATTTTGTGGATTTGAATTCTGTTAAGAGGCTTGATTCATATCAATTCTGGGGGAAAGCCAGGAGACCTTAGTACAGTGCCTAGCTTTTCTCTGACATCTTGGTCAGAAGTCAGAATGTGACACTTTTAAGGAATGTAAAGCCAAGAAGAGTAAAACTGCTTATCAAGCATACCCTTTTCAAGTCCTCATCTTAGGGGAGAAAATAATTAGACTGAAGAGATTTGGCAGGATGGTCTATATTGATAGCTTTGTTCTTTTATTTATGTCTTCATCTGTGCATTCTCATGATTTTCTGATGTTGAAATTGCTTCAAAGAAAGCTAACAATTGAATAACACAATGATCTTTTAATTTAGTTTGTATCTCTATGTAGTTACTTTCCATGATTTTTTTTTTTTGGTTTTCAGAAAACTACTATCTTCTCACATATAAATTTGAATTACATATTCCTCAATATTGATGTATAAGGAGATTTAAACATAAGATATTTTCATAATATATGTTAAGTAGAAATAAAACAATTCTGTCAAATGGATTGAAAAGAATTTTGTAAATATGTGCTCTCACAGATTTAAAAAAAAAAGCTTACTGAGAGCAGGTAGTTGGCACAGTGGATAAAGTACTGAGTGTGAAGTCAGAAAGACCTAAGTTCAAATTTGTACTCAGACATTTAATAATTGTCAGTTATGTGACCTGGGGTAAGTCATTTAACCACATTGCCTTAAATAAAAATTTTCAAAAAGATTACTCATTATGCAATAATGGACTTTCAAAAAAAGAGGCTTTTGTCACATAGAAGAGTTACAGTTTAACTATTGAAAGGAGGGCATTAGGGCATTCTTGAAGTTTTTGACTACTGTTCTACAGCAACTATTAAAGATAATAGATGAAGAGAAACTAAGGGAATGAGAAAAGGAGGTTTAGATAATTTATTCATTGATAAAATTGATTTTTTATTAAAAGAAAGATAATGAAAAACATTTGATAATTCTGTGAAGAGGTTTAAAAGCTTTAGATATCATTCTGAAGAGTTACCTGTCATGGTTCAAAAGAAACTAAAAAAGGAAAAAAAGAAAAATAGCATTTTTATAAGAGTGCAGTTTAATAATTACATTTCAAATAAAAGAGAATTATTGAGATATTTTAGTTATTATCTGGAGAAATTAAATGATGGGACTGTGTTTCAGAAGTGAAGAGAAGTCAAGAGAAGAAGTAATAGTGATGACTCTGACCACTAGGTACTGATATCTTCCTCACACTAAAATATTATAAATAATAATTTATGGGACTTTCGTTATTGTTTATTAGCTTGCTAATGAATCATGTAACCAATAACTTTGAATTTTAAGCCTAGAGAATTATATGTGTATATGTTTGTGTGTAGATTTGCATATATATAAATTCACAATGTATATCTATAGTATTATAGATTACATGAATGTGCATAATATTACATTTAGAGAAAAATGAATATATGGGCAAAAGTTTCTTGAGTTTTTAAAAGAACTTATAATTAATAAACTTAAATGGGTGTTCAGAGCTAACTGACTGATACAAAAGAGAAACTTCCAACATTAGCAATTAATAAGAAATATACATATATATTGCCATATTTTCATAGACCTCAGAATGATGAGAATGTATATGCTATTCAGTCAAGCAGGAAGATGAAGGGTGACCAGTCAAAAAGGAAACGAAAGATTTTTAGCTCTATAACACACTGCTGGTGTCCCTACTTTTCTATAATAGTGTCTTGCATATAAAAAGCATTTAATCAATGCTTGTTGAATTACATTTGTGATCAATTTTAGTATGTTTAAATTGAAGTGTCTAATAACTAAAGGATATGAGAGAATGAAGTTTGAGAAAATTTAGGTGGGACTTATTTAAAGACACAAAAAGTAACAGGCATACTAAAGCCCAGGTATCTGGGAAATAGTAAAACAGATTAAATATAATCAGAAAAGAGATAGGAATGAGTGAATCAAGAGAGGAAGGGAAAGATCAGCTAAGGAGTTCCTGTGAGAAATAGAGAGAGACAAAATTTTCTCCTAATTTTTTTTCTCCTTTCAGAACTTTGATTATTTGTAGCTGCCTGACAGAATCAGCTACTTAGTCAATATCCAACTGGTCCAATTTAACCCAGTCAGCATTTTTCAGTACCAAAGGTGCAATATTGCCATCTCGTGGCAAAACAGACAGGAGTGCGCTTTCCTGTCTTCAAAATTGTCTAGCTATATAAGAAACCATGGTAGGGAGGTGAGAGGGAAAGGGCAGAATAGGGGGAGGGAGTAGTGCCTTTTCAACATTCTGCTTTCTAAAGTTGTCATTGAATAAGTAAAAATTCTTTGTTTCCTTTCAAGATCTATAATTAATAGTTTCAGAAGAATCAAATCTAAGATGCCTTTCTTCCTGAACCTTGGATTAGCATCTTTATAATAAGAAAGAAAATATGTGATGGGATAGAAAGAATCCTGTATTTAGCAGCCTCTGGACAAAATGTTTCATTGCCTCCACCAGTTAGCTATAAAGTGCTTTGAAATTCTTAATATACCACAGAAATGTGATTATTTTTGTTGTTGTTGCACCTATCCTGTAAATTGGACACTTAAAGGAAGGGCTCTAGCTTAGTATGTTTATGTAAAAAGAGAAAGGAATTCTTGATCAGGAAAAGGCTAGCCTATAGAATCTGGTCAAAGGGAATTTGAAAGGAAGATTCTCCAAGTGAGAACAGGCTCAGTATTCAAAAGCTGAATTCTATAACATTTCTTTGTGCCCCTATGCTATCAGTTATTAGACATATAGCAACATATAGCAACGACTGGGGGTAACAGCTACATTAGTTGACACTGCAGGTGAGGAAGGAGATCAAAACAGCACAGCCGAATAAGAATAACCTTATTCAGGACATCAGGAGAAGGAAAGACTGTTTCTTAGTACTTGCTAATAGATTGGACCCCACGGTCCAATACACAAACTCATATATTTTTCTCAGATTTGGTTCTTAACCTATAAGGTCTAGGTCCACAGCATTGTCTGATTATTTCCCAAAAGAAACTGGGTGCCTCTATGTGACTTTTCCAGGAAAGTACATAAATTTTACAGGAAAGATAAAGAAGAGTACATGTATATGCACTTCACAGAAATCAGTATGTGAGGAGAAATCTTAGAAGCTATCTACTTTTCTTTGTACTTGAACATGCCTCTATACCATACCAGCCAAATTGTCATGTTTTATTAATTGAAGAACTCAATGAGGGAACCGCTACCTCCCACTCTACTTTTGAATAAGTCTAATTATTAGTGCATTCATCATTATATGAAGCAGAAATTTTCATCTTTTCAACTTGCAATCATTGTTCCCTGTTCTGCCAAATGGAACCTTGTAGCGTTAAGTTTATTATTTCTTCTACAAGGCACAACCAAACACACACACACATACAAACACAGAGTCAGAAATCCTCTATTCTTCAGGTTGTACAGTCATTTTCTTTTACTGATTCTCATATGACATGACCCTTAGTTTCTTTACCATCATGAATGCTCCCTCCTACCTTCCTTATAACATCATCATCTCAGTCCCCTTGCAACCTAGAAGTAAGCCTGAATTCCTCACTATCTCTTATCTCCTCCTCCTCCCATATGTAAGCTGCTGGCAAGTCCTACTTATTTCACTGTATTTAAACGCAATTTCTCTTCTCTGACACTGCTACCGCTCCAGTGAGGGCTCTCATTACCCACACCAAGATTATTACTACAGCCAGCTGGGTGGTCTACCTCCCTTGTCTCTTACCATCCAGATCCATTATCCATGTGGCCACTAAAGTGACTTTACTAAAACAGAAGAATGGTCCCCTTCCCTATTTCAATAAACTTTAATGGCTTTCCATTTCCTTCAATAGCAAAGAGAAAATGCTCTTTTTGGCATTCCAAATCTAGCCCCCTCCTACTATAAAAGTATTGTATCTTATTTTCTAACACATGCTCTTTGTTCCAGTGACACGGGTCTTTTGGTTGCTCCATGAGCAACTCCATCTCTAGACTTCAGGTATTTTCTCTCATGGCACTCCATGGCAGGAAAATTGTCTTTCCTCTGCTCCAACTATCAACTCTCCTAGCTTCCTTGAATTCTCAATTAAAATCCCATTATCTGCATCTCTAACAACTCTTTCCTCTACTGCTTTCCTTTTTCAAATTATATCCTATTAATCCTATATATAGATTGCTTTGTATATATATTCGCTTACATGTTGTTTCCTCTGTTAGAATATAAGTTGCTTTATGAACAGGTAGCTTTCAGATAAAGGAATCAAAGTTATCTAAAGTCATATGAAAAAATATTCCAAATCACCATTGATTAGAAAAATGCAAATGAAAACAACTCTGAGGTATCTCCTCAAATCTACTAGATTGCCTAATATGATAGAAAAGGAAAATAACAAATGTTGGAGGGTATGTGAAAAAAATTGGAATACTACTGCACTATTGGTAGAATTGTGAACTGACACAAATATTCAAGAGAGTAATTTGAAAATATATCCAAAGGGCTATAAAGCCATGCAAACCCCTTTGACCACTACTAGGTCTTTGTCTCAAAGAGATTTTTTTAAGGTGGGTGAGAGGGGTTGACCTATTTGTACAAAAATACTAAAGCAATTCTTTTTATGTTGGCTAAAAATAGGAAACTGAGAGAATGACTATCAACTAGGGAATTGCTGAATAAGTGCCTGTATATAATTATAATAGAATGCTACTCTTTAATAACAAATGATGAGCACAGATTTCAAGAATACATGGAAAGACCTAAATAAATGGATACAAAGTTCAGTAAGCAGAACAAAGAGAATACTATACAAAGTAAAAGTAACACTGTACAATGATCAACTGTGAATGACTTAGCTATTTTCTTCAATATAATGATTTTAAGATAATTCCAAAAGACTCATGATGAAAAATGTTATCCACATCCAGAAAAACTGATAGCATCTGATTGCAGATTAAACTATAATATTTTTCACTAAATTGTTTTGTTTTGTTTACCTTTGAATCTGGGTCTTGAACAATATGGCTAAAATGTTAATACCTTATACATAACTGAATATGTATAACCTACATTAAATTGCTTGCTGTCACAGGGAGGGGAAGGTTGAGCAAAGGAGAAAAGTTGAAATTCAAATTTTTTAAATAATGTCAAATTTAAGTTTACATTAAACTGAAAATAAATAATATATTTTTAAGAAGATCATAAACTCCTTAAGGACAAGGACTGTATTTTTCTTCTTCTGTATTTCCAGTATTATAATAGTGCTTGGCATATATTAATGATTAATAAATGCTCATTAATGATTGATTGGATTTATTAATGTCCTTCTTTCAAAGTTGTGCTCAAGAAAAAAGTAGGGTCCAGAACTCTGTCATGGGAAGATGAAGTAGTTGTTATTGTTTCTTTCTTTTTCTTTTTCTTTTATCTTTTTTTGTGAAGACTGAGAAACATAGAATCTTTTAATAGGGAATTTGTTCTAATGATGTTTTGGAGATTAAGGAACAACACCATAATTGCTTGTCATTAATTAGTACCCTGATCAATCATCACACCTGGAGTAAAATAGATTTGTAATTCTCTAAAGCACAGTTCATGTTTTAGTATTGAGGACATGGTACAGAAGTAATGAGAGAACATGAATATAATCAAATCCATAATCCCCAGAAGAAAGTGTTCAAGTCCAGTGATATTTGAAATAGTACTAAATTGAGAATCAGGAGCATGCATTCTAATCCTAAATGACATTTACTAGTTGAGTGACTTTGACTAAGTGACTTCAATTCTCAGATCCTACATTTCCTCATCTGTAAAACTGTCAATTATTATTGTTCAACAAACAATACTGAAAAGAACACTTGAGCTTTGTGTGAATACAAAAGACAAACAATAAGAAAAATGAACTATAATTATGGAATTGCAGTGTTTAAAGATTTTGAGTCTATATTAAAAGCATTAACTAAGAAGTTTCAATTCTAAAATGTATGTGCACATATACAAAGATCATTCATTAATCTCTGATTATGTTTATTTAATCAAAAAGATATTAGTCAGTGAGCATGGACCAAGTCTCTGAAAACCAGAAAAGAGGGGGGGGAATAAATTTTGAGAGGAATATCTCTGAAAAAGAAGAAAAGCATTTTTTCTTTATTCTTTATGTAGCCTCTTCAGTAAGTCACTTTTTTCTTTTTTTCCTAAAAGATTTCTAGACAAGGACAGCTATCCTTGACTCAGTCCTATGTGTCTATTTATTATCTTGGTTCCTATGGATAGTCAAGATGACATTGTGACTATGTTGAATTTGAAGTTAGGAAGGATATGGTTAAAATCTCACTTATAACTAATGTCAAGGATTTTATATACATATATATATATACATATATATATACATATATGTATATGTATATATAATATATATATATATATGTTATCTCCATGAATAGAATTCATTTTCCTTGAGAGTAAAGCTACTTGATTTTTTCTTTCTATCTCCAATGAGAGAACTCTCTAGAATGTAATAGGCATTTTAATTTTTTCTTTTTTTTTTAAATTGAAATATTACAGGAACCTGAGCGATGCACTTACTGTCCCTGCCCCATATTTTCTTCTGCAAATGGGGAATGATAACTCTCATAGTACTAGCTTCATAAAGATGGTCAGAAGCTTAATGTAATATGTAAGTGTCAAGGGTTCTTATTATCCTCTCTAGAGTTTCAGTTCTTCGTCATCAGGACCTCTGTCTTGATTTCTTTTAGTATGAACAGTATCTAGCAGGATCTTTTTAACATACCTGTAGATGTTTCTTGAATGTGTGCTTGGTTGACTAGAAATCTTCAATGTTGTTTTCCAAAACTTCACCCTTACCTGAATTAAGAAAAGAATTTTTATTTCTATCCACAATATTTGATCCCTTTTATTTGTTCCTTACAAGACAGCTACATCATTTTCCCCATAAACTTATAAATATAATAGTCAGTCATTTGGGCCAAGTTTTCCTAATAGACTCTAGAGTACTCTCTTTGAAATGAAGAACTGATAAATAAAATTATGAATATAATGATATATGTGTGTGTGTGTGTGTGTATGAGTGTATAATATTTGTGTCTAATGGTAGCCATCTCGAGGGCGAGGGAGAAAAAGGGGAAAATAGAAATTTACATGACAATTTTATTATATATTTCAAAGAAATAACAAGTATATAATAGATTTGCAGTTTTATGTGCAAGAATACTTTTAAAAATTCTACTAGGTTATGAAAATGCTTATTTGATTTCTTAAATTATAAATAATTTTTAAAAATGAAATATATTTTTTCTCTTCTTTTACTTCATTAACCCATACACTATTATATATTTTCTTCCAGAAGCAATAAGTAATAATAATGCTTCTCCATATTAAGTTGCAAATAAAGTCTTTGCCTCTAATAAAAATCAATCAGAAGTAGGACACTGAAAGCAGAGTTCTCAACTATCCATCCATCTTGCCATAACTGTAAGTAGTCAATCAACTAACAGTTATTAAGTGTCTTCCATGTTCCAGGAACCATACAGAATATAAATATAAAGAAAGCACGTGTTAAGGGGTGAGGAGTAAGGACAAGAGAGAAGATATTCTGCACAGAGCCATGATGGAAAGTTCCAAGGAGTCCAAAAGCAGTGTAACTGATTGGAAATGTGGAAAAAACTGTGCTGACCCCCCTCTTTAAATGGACTCATGAAGCATATTGTTCTACTCTGCACTTCAAAGGAGGAAATCAGAGAGGTATTAATGAGATCAGAAAACCAGAGGATTGATGAGATGGAGAACCAGACAAATTCATACTTACAAGACAGATTGTATAGGCACCATGCCTATAAATTGCTGAATTTAAGTTTTGATGTCTACAATTCAGGGGGCCCATTGCTAGGATTATTAGTTCATTTAATATTAGGATACTGAATAGCAAATCTGAATCTTAGGTACCAAGCAGATAAAGAAATCTAAGGAAAATATGCAATGGCATTTGTTGCTTTTTGTTTAAGCATCTCAAGAACACAAAAAAGACAATTATAGTCAATGATAAACAACAGTAGCAATAGCAATCTGATACTAATGAGCAATTTAATGATTAATCAAAGTTTCCATCATAAGCATACATAAGTGCTCTGGGAAATTGTTCTGTGACATTCCAATATATTCTACCATATGGGATTTAGCTGACTATGAACTCTTTGATTGTTTGTAATGCAAAAATAAAGTATATAGCAACACATTTTTGATAATATGATATCCTGGTGTTCAGAGCACTACTTGAGTAACCTGATGATATTTAGCAATACTGCTCTGCTGAGGATTTACTCCAAAAATGTACTAGAGAAGGGATAAAACCAGTATAAAGACATTCTGCATGTACACATGGTCAAAGTACCAAAGCAAATAGAATCAGATTTTCACAGAAACAAAGAAATGTATTGTTTAGTTCAAGTCTTCCATTTTTCATGTAAGAAAATTGAGGCAAATGATTTCTATGACTCAACCTAAACACTATAATAAAGACTTGAAGCTGAGTTCTTGGTCAGACAGAGGGTAAAAAGAAGCTGTACCTACTCAGATTGTCCTCCAATCTAGTCTAAACTAGTCAGATTGCATGTGATTGGTTTATTTGTTTAAGGGAAGTCTGAAGGGGGAATGGAATAAAGATACCAAAGTAATTTCTGACTTCCTTAGTTGGAGAAAGTTAGACAAATAACTCATTCAGTAGAATATAAGTTCTTAGAAAATGAGTAATTATTTCATTCCTTCTATGCCCTAAGTCTAGCACAGTGTCTGGCAAAATAGGAGATGATTTAATAATATTCATTGATTGATGGAGACTCTCATTTCCTCTGTTCCATTTGCCTCTGCATTCAAACCTGTTATATAATTGTCCTGTGATGAGCCCATTGGATGAAATTTTAGTCTGAGGTTTTTCGCAAATGAATTCTATTGTCAAATTCTATCTTGCCTACCTACCCTGTTGCTTTCTCCGATAAAGTCTGATTTGCCTTCTGTTGATTTAGTAGGTTTCTAGCTTCAGATTCTGGACTATATTTTTCAGTATACTTTTCTTGAATTTCTAGTAAGATCTAGTAGGTCCTCTAATATTCAAGAGAATTAATACATCCTTAGGAATACTGAAGAGGAAAAATTGGCATACTCCCTCTTCTGAATCAATAATTCATTTTTAAGATGATCTTCTTCCAGAGGATGAGTGAATTACTCATTATTAATTGCCATTCACTCCTTTCATTCAGCTAAATTTAAGCCCCCTACTCTTTGCAGAATACAGGTGCAGATGAAAAGGTTAGATGGAACACATCCCATCTCTTAAGAAATGAGAAAAACAATATGAAAAATATTTAACAGTAAAAATCCTACTTGATTACAAAACAAAGTATTATAAGGGAACTCAAAAGGGAAATGCATTGTAAACTAGGGGAAATGCAAAGGCATTTTGGATTAAGTGGCATATGAGTTCATTTTTGAAAGATGTATATATAACTCAGCAAATGAAGATGGGAAATATTTTCTAGGGAAACATTTCTAATGAATAACATGAGGAAAGGTATGGAGGTATGAATCCAGAATGTATCTTTAAGGAGTGGAGAGAAAATTATATAATTTAATTTATACATAGAGTACATGAAATTAAATAATATATAACATGGGCTGGTCTAGTCAATAAAGTTCATTTATTATTTGGGAACAAGAGGAAACCACTTAAATTTCAGCAGAGTAGTAAGATTAGTTTGGCAGCAGTATTAAGAATGCAGCTGACACAGAGTAGAGATGGGAAAATCTATCTACATGGGTAATAATGAAGGTCTGAACTAAAATGGGAAAAGGGAAGGGGAATGAAATGCATGTCCTGAATTCATATGAACTGTCCTTTTATTAGGTTTGAGTTATAAGTGGAAAATTTAACCAACCTTCATTCCCCTTTGCCACAATGACTCAAAGATTATCTTATACTATCTCCTATCTTATAGGAGATAGTATCTTATATCCTTATACTATCCCTATCTCCCTCCTCACCCTCACCAAAACATACCATCCTCCCTTTTCAATTTCTGAGTCCATTCTGAATCCACCTACATTTTTAGGCAAAGCCCAGACTCTCAATCTTCCTTCATTCCCCTTCTGCCTCTGATTCTTATTTTACAGACTTCAGTACCATAGCACTAATCAAGATCTATCCCACCATCTCTCCTCATTTTCTAACTCCCTGTTATATGCTGTCTTCCTCCAATTGATAATAAGCTCCTTGAGGGCAGTGATCATCTTTACTTTTCACTTGTATTTGTAAACCCATCAGGTATCATTGTATATATTGTATAGTATTAGTAAACACTTAATAAAGGCTTGTTGACTTAATAAATGTTTGTGGTCTTAGCATAGCAAAGTAAAAGCATTTTGAGGGATGCAAAGAAGTTTAATGTTTCATCTGTACATTCAAGGAGCTTAGAATGTTTTTAAAAAGAGAGGAAATACTTTTATAAAAGCTGACTACTAACACATACTAAATATAAAGCAGATACTATAGATGAATTTCATTTATCTTATTTGGTTTCCATGTTGAGAGGATGAATTTTAAAGTTGAAGAAATTGAAGTGGATGTTAAATGACATATATGTGTAGGTGTATTATACTCCCCTATAATATATATGCAGATATATATGTATACACATATACACAAACACACACACGAACACACACACGTATCACTTTAATATTTTCAAAGTACTTCATAAATATTGTATTTTATCCTTACAACAGCCTTGGGTGAGAGGGACACCTGTTACTATTTTCTCCATTTTGGAGATGAAGAAAATTACTTAGGTGGGTTGAGTGACTTGGTAAAGTCACATAGCTATATCTGAGGCAGGATTTGAATTCAGATCTTGACTCCATTCCTAGTGTGCCTTCCACTGTACTGTACAACTGTGATTTATACAAATAAAATCATAAGAGAATATATTTTCTTTCAAAGAAATCTACTGCATATAAAATTTTTTCCACTTTTTTCTAGTTGTTTTCCCTAGTATAAACAATAAATATCATAAAACCATAATGGTGCTTCAAGGAAGGCATTGGAAGCCAAATTCAATAGTTCTTATATGGAGTTCCCATTAAAAATAATATATTTTTGAGATATACACAGACTAGACTATGTAAAAATCTGATCCACTACACCCCATCTATGTCAACTTCATATGCATTTCTATGCCCCATTAGCACTAATAATTTAAATCATAAGTATTTATTATGAATTTGATCAAAGGATGAAATAATTATTGCCTGCCCTGGCTCTCTGGGTAAGTTATGCTATTCCCTAGTAGTTCTTTAAACTAACTCTTTCTTAAAAGTTTTTTTTTACCTCCCCTGCTGCTTTTTAAACTGATTTTTATGTTTCTCCAAATTAAATCCATTATTTCTAGTCTATCAATTTCCCAACTTGAATCAGCACCACTTGAGATTACCATCTGCTTCCTATTGCATGCCAATTTTTAAATCTACCTTATTTGTCCCATTGAGCTTGAACCTCCTTAGGTGGCTTAGAAGGGTTTTGTGAAGACCTCATTGCTACCTTGACTCTTTGTTTATATTATCTTTTCTCTACTACATAGAATAAAATAGCTATATTACTCTAAAAGCAGACTTCAAATTTTCTGACATAATTAAAAATTTTTGTATTTCAAAAAAGTCATGCATCCTATTAGTAAAAGCTAGTCATGAAGAGCAATAGAGGAAAAGCTCCTAAATATAATATTGTAGTGAACCTATTCAGCAAAAAAATGTGCTGGTAGTAAAAACCCATGGCTAGGTTAAAATTTCATATATATTTATTGATTCTTGGATTTGGACTATTCATTCATTCAATTTATAAATTTATACCTTACACTAGACACTCTCCTAGATGCTAAAGATAAAAAGACAACCATAGTTCCTTGCTTCTAGTTGCCTCAGTTCCTCAGTCACAACTAGAAAAGGAAATGGCAAACTCCTTCTATATGCTTGCCAAAAAATGGACAAGTTCATGGCGTCAGAACATTTGAACCTAAATGAATGACTGAACAAAAAACAAAATCAAGAACTAGGCTTCTCTAGTTGGGCCAAATAATGTTGAGCTAAGTACAATATAGAATATTTCATATACATATATATATATGTACATATATATATATATATATATGTGTATATATATATATATATATGTACAGTATAAACTACAAAAGTTCTAGTCCCTAAGAAAATTCTTCTTTACTTCATTTCTCCAGGCCTCAGTTTTCTCATGCATGAGATGAGGAATAGATTCAGAAGATATTGTGCTTCTTTTTAGGCAGAAAAGTCTCATTTTTAAACTTTTTATCCACAGTACCAGCACAGGTCCTGGCACATAATAAAGTTTATTCAACTAGATAATGCCCAAGGTTCTTTCCAGATCTACCACTGCTTTGGTTTAGTTGAATATGGAGAGCATAGTGGCAGAAAGGAAACCTCCTATTAGTGTTTGCATAATTGATTTCACCTGATTAGCCAAAAAATTTGTTTTATTTTCTCAAATCAAGTTTCAAATACCTCCAATGCAAGGCATTCCATTATTTCTGATCACAAAACAAACACAGCAGGATTCTTTTCTCATGGCATTTTTCTCCAGAGGAGATCAGCATACTTCAAAATATCATCTAGTTTTTCCTAAAGCCTAAGAAACCAGGAAAAAAAGTTTCATCTGTTTTTTAAACTCATTTTCTTTTTTGTCTCCCCTACCTCCTTTTATTTTTGCAAACAAAGAAGTATAGTTTTCTGGTGGAGTTATCACTGTCTCATCTTCCTGAAGGGAAGGATTAAAAAAAAATAAACAACAGCTACACAGAATGAGATTCTGAAGAGAAAAGGAAATTAAGGAGATTAAAGAACAGTTTTTAAAGAGCCATTTACTGGTACAGGCCAAGTATCCATTTTGGTCTGACTGCTGGGCATTATTGTGTACAGGTTGTCTTAGTACTAAATATCGCAGTAAATCATCTGAGGCAACAATTTCTCAGGACAATTCCTATATTCTCTGTTGTACAGGAAAGGGATTTTTCATTCTGGGTTACAGCTCATTACAGAGAGTCTGCTATGTTAACAGGTACTATAAGCAGAATAGGAAACAAAGAGAATTATTATGAACATTTTAAGAGGTCATAGAAATTAAGGATGGAAAAGTGCTTCCAGATCACCTTGCTCACCCTGCAGCAATTGGTAAATGGATTGTTCTTAAATTCTGACTCAAAGACCTAGTTCCTTTTGTTATTTTTTTCTGAAAACTGTTGGGCAATGTTTTCCTTGAAAAATTCAAAGAGATGTCATTTTTTACTCATTTTGAATACAAATTAAATGTTCTTTTTCCATGATTTCACTGCATTCCTCTTATTTATATTCTTATAGGCTTCTTTCTTGAATACTTCTACAATTTGTATCATCCAAATATTTGTAAGCAATTATTCAAATTTCTGTTATTATTTATCTTGGTTATTCTGAGTTAAATACTTTACTCTACCCCTCACAAACTTGTGTCTAAAGTATTACCCATTTCCTCCTTAGAAAATTTCTAACCTTCATTAACCTTATCTTGGAAATCTTTTGCTTGAAATTCAGCCATAGGTGCTTCTCAGAAAACCCCTGTTGTGTTTTAGGGAACTGTTAAGTACCAGAAGTACCAAAAATGAATAATATAAAAAATCACAATATTTACAAGAATCACTTTCTCCAACCCCTCATTTTGCAGGTGAAGCACCTGAAATTCAGAGAGGTGAAGCAAATTGCCTAGCATGAGATAACTCAGTAGTGGCCTCGTATCCAGGACCATCTCTAGTCATCCTGATTCATAACTGGCCAATAGCAGATGGATCTGGAGGAGAAAGTGAGGTTGATGACTTAGTACAGCACACACACACACACACACACACACACACACACACACACACACCCACCCCACTCAAATCCAATTCATTACTTGTCATGTCATCACCTTCCTATGTTATGTTCTTCAAGAATGAAGGACAGGAAGGAGCCAAGATGGAGAAGTAAAGGCAGAGACTCACCCAAGATCTCCCCCAAACCACTCCAAATACCTTTAAATAATGACTAATCAAATTCTAGAGTGGCAGAACACACACAAAGACTGATCAAGAAGCTGAGCAACTGGATAAGTGGCAGAGGTGGCAATTTCCAGACCTCTCAGTCAGGATTTGCCAAGGACACCTTGGAAGGTCAGTGGAAAACTATGCTACACTGGGGTGAGAGAGGACCATAGCCCATCATAAGCCTCAGGAGCCACTGAATAGGCAAGAGCAGCTGCTTCTAGAGCTTTCAGTTCAGGGACAGTAAGGAGGTCAGAAGGAGGATAGGCAAACATTCAGAGGCCCATTATTTGCAAATGTTTGGAATTCTTTCAATAGTGGATAAAAATAAATCTTAAAATTAGGAAAAGTCCCATGATATAGAGAATGGAGCAAAACAATTTCTTTCTCACTAAAATTTGAGTGACAGACCATTTTTTTTTTTGTGAAAAGACAAAGGGAAGAAAGGTAAGATCATTGGTCAAAAGATAGAGGGCAAGGGAGATAGAATAGGAACAAAGTTTACTTTACATATTTGCCCAGGACATTCTCTGTGACCTTTGATTTAATCATATGAAGCATACAATCCTGGGATCATTTGCTCTTTCTCTCAAGATTCAAAAATGAACAAAATTGTATATTTGATAAAAATTATAAACTATATCATATGACCTTTACTCCCCTCTCTGGTCCCTTCCCTGATTCTCAGTACTTACTCTCCCTCCCCCCTTCCACATTCCCTAAAAGATTATTGGCGTTTTCAAAAGGTAGACCCATTTATGCTCTCTGAGAAACCATTGAATCTTTAATGTAAATTAGTTAAAAGTCTCTTTAAGGAAGAAAATGATTCAAAAGGTGAGTCAAGGGGGCAGCTAGGTAGCACAGTAAATAGAGTATTGGCCCTGGAGTCAGAGTCAGGAGGCCCTGAGTTAAAATCCAGCCTTGGACACTTACTAATTACCTAGCTGTGTGACCTTGAGAAAGTCACTTAAACCTATTGCCTTGGGGAAAAAAAAATAACAAAAAAAAAAGGTGACAACAAAAATAGTGTCTAAAGGAAGGAATTTCTAGTGATGGAGTCCAGTCACTATGGCAATGGGATAGGAAATTCAATTGTTCTGATATTTATTGGAACTCTACCTCTTATAAAATTAAAAATAGCTAAGAGATTCTTCAATTGCCCAAATGATAATTCCAACCTTTAAATTGATGGAAGAAAGAACAAAAACAACTAGGTCTACTGCTAAAAGATAAAAAGAAACTAGTTGCTGAAGAATACATGCTATAAACATCAGAAAGAAAGGAAATTTAGTAGAGTTTGTAGCAAATAGAAAAGAAAAACTGGTTACATTTTAATCCATATTTTAGACTTTGCGAGGGCATTTTTCAGAATATAGAGAGTGAATAGGTTAATTCTCAAAATTATACAGGGAAGTTGGCTCAAGTGGAATGGGGTACTCTCAATATCAATATTTTGACAATATAAGTACAAATGGCTACAGTGAAGAAAGGGAGACCAGACCTAAAAATGTGTCTGCACAAAGAGCATATCTCCCAGGTCATAATTTTAAAAGACATATAGAAACAATGAAAACAAGGATAACTAGCAGGAGGAGAAAGAGAAGGAAGAAGGGGAGAAAGAGAGGGAGGAAGGAGGAAGAGAGGAAAGAAGAAGAGGCGAAGGGGGAGAAGAAATTCAATAAATAATATTTCAATTCAGGAACAGAATAACAACAATAGAGAAATGAATGAAATAACACTTGCTCTCCAGAGTGTATAGTGCATATTGCACACACACACACACACACACACACACACACATATACATATATATATATATAGTATATACATATTCAAAACACATAATATTGTGCATATTCATAATACCATGTATACATACAACAAAATGGGATATATATATATATATATATATATATAATACACACACATGCATGTGTGTGTGTATGTACCTGTATAAACATATGTATATATTCTCATACAGTACCTTCATCTTAGACTGTCATGGCCAGAAATAGCATCACCAAAATTTTTCCCAGGTTATATTGCATTTGAAGGAAGCAAAGAACATGTGATTTTAAGTACTGAAACTGGGCAGAGAATTTCTATGCATGCTTCAATGCTGGTCATCTTTGGTCATGCCCCCCCTTTCCTCCATTTTATTTGTATTTTTGTGTATGTATCTATGTTTTATATATTTTATATATATATATATATATATTTATATTTATACATATACACATATATAATATACTTATAAATACACATACACATACATAATATACTTATATATAAGCATGTTCTTATCCATGTTCTATGTGCATATGTGGATATTTATGTGTATATGAGTGTATATGTGTACATATACACATACAAAGTATAAATAAATATATACAGGGTATATATGAACAATTATATTGTGTATATATACATGCATAGATGTTACATAGATACACACACATAAGTAAATACAAATATAATAAAAGGCAGGGGAAATGACCAAAGATTATCAGTCCTTAAAACATCATTAGAGATTCTTTACCCAGTTTCAACTCTTAGAGCAGATATTCTCTGCCTACATCAAATTCATATTTTAGAAATGTTAGTGATTCTTTTTCTGGCCAAGAAAAATCTAAGGTATTGGAACTCTGTATGTATGAAAAGTCTTCTAATTGGTCAGTGAACCAAAGAAACTTATAATTTAAGGATTGTTGATTAGGACTTGAGTGTTCATTCAGTGGATATGAAAAATTCTCGGTTTCATAAATTGGCAGGTTCAAATTTGGATGGTTCCTTTGAATTGTAGTTGAAAGAGGTGCAGCTGGACAAATTTCTCTACTCAATTACCATGTGTTTCTGACTGTACTGTGCATCTGTTTTTAGTTTGTTTTGTTTTGATTTGTTTTTAGTTTGTGTGTGTGTGTGTGTGTTTATTTTTTATAATCTTCAGCAATCTAAGCTTGTGTTTATTTTTTTCTGATCCTAGGCAAATGTATATTTCAAAATGATGGTGACAAGAAACTCTGGTGAGTTTGGTGAATCCAGGGGTCACACTGAAGGCTGCACACATGACTAGAATTGGTAATAGTATTAAACATAACAGATAGATTCAAGAGTTGAGATTACTAAAGAGCAAAATTAATGTGGATGTGTGGAAGCAGTAACCCTGTGGGCATTCCAACATACAAAGAAATAGCTAGGAGAAAGTTTAATGTTCGAGCTTAGTTTGACAAGAGACAAGTGTGGTGAGAAGTTAATACGCATACATATATACATATACATATATATATATACATATACATATATATACATATATATATATATATGTATGTATGTATAACTGGCTTATTCCTCTTCCAAGGCGCTGAAGCAGAAAGAATGAAAGATGTGTGTATAGAGGGGAAGATACTCTGTAAGAGGTAACCCTTCTGACCCTGCAGTAGATAATCCATCTAGCAGAGAACTTCACAAAGGGGAACTTCACAAAGATTTCACAAATAAAGAAAAATACTTCAATTAAACAAAACATGTGAGTTATATAAGGCTCTGTGATCTCTACATATGCTATCATACACTGCTATCACACTGAAAGTTTAACTCTCACCATCAGTAGGGACCTTAAATAGATAAAAATATCTAAATTTCTAGTTTGGGGAAAGATGTTTTGTAGCAACAGTGCACCTCCCAAATGAGGTCAATCAGTTGGTTATTAATAGAGGTGATAATGAAGGGTGCTCATGAGGTCAATTACTCAGTAGAACCCAGAGATTAGTGAGTACTAACCTCTCTATTTTTACCCAATCTTCCAATCTAGTTAAGGGGCATTATTTACAAGATATCTGGGAAGATCAAGAAAATCACCTTATAGAAAGTTTTATCTTCACTGGGTTCTGAAAATAAGTAGGAATTATAAAAGGTAGCCTTGAAAAGTAAGAATCAAGTAAGCATCAAGAACAACCTTTTCAAAGTTAGAGATGAGATGGAATGTTAAAGGAAAAACATGTGCATTGACTAAATGGTTTCTGAGGTTTCCAATTCTGAGATTCTCTGAGTAAATGAAATGATTTGAACAAAAAAACTAGTCCATTCTGTCTATGCATAAATCTAAATCTTCCTCCATTATACCCCACTTTCTATTCCATCATAGGTATGAATGTCCAGGCATAGGAATGCATTTGCACTTCATGCTCTGCTTCTGCTGTTCCCTCACCAAGGCCAGAAACATCTACCTGATTTTGAATTGTTCAGATAATTTTCAAGACAACCTCTCCATTTTTCATTAAATTTGATCTAGTCTTTTCCACTCATTCTGCCAAAAATAACATCAAATGAATACAATTAAATTGAATTCTAAAACTGGAAATGTAGAACCTAATTTCAAATCTCAGTTATGCTATTTACAACATGTGTGATCTTGGCTGGGTTGCTTAATTTCTGTGGGCCTCAGTTGCCTCATTCATAAAATGGGAGGTTTGGATTAGAAAACATCTAAGTTCTTTCACAGATCTAGATCAATATCTTTTAATCAGATACCTAGAATAAAAATTACAAAATGATAATTTGTCTTGTGGGTGCTTGTATTAAATTGGGGTAAGGAGAGCAAAAGTAGAGTGTTTTTAATTATTTGAGATAAGAGTACTTTGGAACTTTAATATCATTGCATATAACATATGCATTCTGATATATATGTATATACTTATTTATATATTATATACCTATATATGTATATGTGAGGCTCATATGTAAGGCATTTTTGTATATATACATCTATACATTTTTGCATATATGTCTATTTTGTGAGCATCTAAGTCTCAGATTTTTGTTGTTTTTAAGCATCACTCATCCAAATCTCCTAACACCTATTTTCCTGAGTCACTGTCAAGGGGCTTTAGTAATGTGAGTACAGAGGCTAATTCACTATTCCAATATCTCTGACTACATCAGACTATTCCCCTTAATCAGTTAGTGTGCCCTCAGTCATTGGTCCCCCACTTAGGTAGGGCCTCTCACTTTGTAGGGCTGACCCTTTGTGATGTGATATTTGAAAAAGTCTGTCCGCCTAACAATATGCTCTTCAGGGCCTCAGCTCTGACATTCAGTAGCAGAAATGACACTAACAAGAAGTGATAGAGTCTTCAACATGTCTTTGCTTTCAGACCTCTAAGAAAACTCATGACACAGTATATTCATTTATGCAGTCTGACAGCAACTTGTGCATCTTTTTTAAAAGTTAAATCTTGCTAGTAATTGAAAGAGTCCAGGTAACTTATCCCCATACTTAAAGAAGTATTACTTTCCCCATAGAAACACTGCAGAATAAGCTAAAATTTGAAATAATTGATTTTAATTATCATATGTGATTCTCTTTCTGAGCTTTGCAAAACTAACAATACTATTCATTACTTGTTATTAGTTATTTTGGCGAAATATAGCTAGATCCATACAGTAACTAACATGGGTGTTTTGTCCCATAAGACTGAAGCTAAAGGATATCAAATTTAGAGAACATGGTCAACATATGAAACTCTTCATCAGCAGAGAAACATCAGAGTTTAGCACTTCATTACTAAAGTAATGAGTAAAAATAGGAACATACCACACAGAGATAAGTGTGAGTTCTTCCTTTACCCTCATAACATTTTTAACTCCTTCCTCAACTAGGGATTCCCTTTGTACCACTTGTGTCTTTCAGTAAACTTTACCTGCTAGGGCAAAGAACTGTCTTAGGTTGTGAAAGAGATACAATGATTTGAAAAGACACATTTCATAATGTATTGGTGTAATTCTTCATTTATCTTTAACCTTTGATAGAGAGTAAGACTTTTTGTTGCAAACTCTCCCATAAAAGCACAAATACAACCATTTTACTTTCCTTAGTGCAAACGTCAGCCTGTCAGTTGAAGGAAATAATGCACTTCCTATTACTATTCAGCAAGCTGTGTGTATTAACAAAACACCAGGTAGCTCCTCTCATTGCTCCTCTTTGATTAATATAATTATATTTATAAATAAACAAAGCATGTAGGCATGCTAATTATATCATTTGGTCCCTTGTAATCAGGGACTGTCTCCCCACTGGATAACTCTTCATTTTAATTTTAACAATTTTTTCTTCTAATGGAAAAAATGTGAAAAATACCCCGATCTGTAAGTGAAACACAAAGCTTCAGTCCCCCAAGACACCTGACAGCTTTTTAGGTACTAAAATTCTCAGCCAAATAAGCTGGAGGAAGTCTTTCCCCCCACCCCATACAATGAATTGCTGTGCCTTAAGGTTCAGAGACTTCTCTTGCCAATCAACTCCTGGCTTTTGCATCAGCTCTCCAAGGGCACTGTTATTTCTTAGCATCTACACCTGTAGTATCAAGTCAAACATTTACCTTCTGTCATATGCATTGTTTTCAATTAAAAGAAAAATGTCTATATTTACTTTCAAAATGGACTAGAAAAATGAAAGACAATATGTCAGTTCACATATTTCTCATTCTCTAGAAATTCTTGACATTGTATAACTTCAAAAAGACTTCTTTATAACTATTTGATACTAGCAATTAGGTAAATGACTAACAATGAAAGTGATATACTATTATTTATTTATACTATATATTTACTATATATATACTATATATTTATTTATACTATTAGCAGTATAACTGCTAAATATTTTTCTCCCCCAAATTTGTAAAATGCATCACTTTTTCAGTTTATTACATCCTTTATGTTTTGGATTTGTTTTAACCAAAAAACTATATAATTGTTCAAACTGGGAAGTCAAAAAAGAATGAGCTTGATGGCCATCATATCTTTCTCAAAGGTGGAGGTGATCTCTCTTACTTTCCTGAAGGTAGAATGATCTTGATTATGGCCACTACATAGTTTTATTCTCGGATTTTTTAAGTTGATACAAAAGGTTCCAGTGATTCTAACCAGAATGTCATCATGACTCCACTCCCAATCTGACATTTTGACTTTTCTCTGAAAGGTCTTATATGCCTAGAGTTATAGGATCATAGAGATATAGAATGCTGGAAGAAATTAAGAGATCATAGAGGTAAATTTCTCTCAATTTACAAATGATGAAGCAGATGCAGGGAATTAAAAATGACATACAAATTATGAGGGATTATAGTGGCTTTAGAATAAGAAGAAGACAAAAGTTCCAGTCCCCTTTCTCCTGGATACAAGGTATCATTGGACAAGTTCCTTCACTGTTCTGAATATCTATTTCTTTATGTGTCAGATACCCATAATAACATTAACACTGTGTGGTTTGAGGGAGGCTCCCTAGTTATTGTAAAGACTGGGAGGATTTATGTGAAAGAACTTGGAAAATTGTAAATAAAGGATGATACAAACAAAAACTGCCATCATTGTTGTCACTGATGATACTCTCCTTAGGAACTTCCAATCTCCCAGAAAAAGGCAATAATATAAACAAAAAGCAAAAGAGGACAAGTTGACCAATATTAATCCTAATTTTGACCATGAAAAAGTCACCTAACACTTCTCTACCTTCAGTCTCTCTGTGCAAGGATTTTCAAGACTTTGCATTGGTCCAGGTTATTTTCATATCTGTCCCTTCAGGCTGACATGTCACATCACTTTAGAAAGACCTTTCACTTGAGAATGCAGCCACCTACATTTTTATCCCTGTGCCTTTCTGTCCTAGTTAATTATACCCACTTTCACAGTCTAAGAAAAGCCTTCTCTTTGGAAGGGTTGGGATAAGAAACAGACCTGGATTCTAGACAGCCTTCCCCTGTAGTATCCCGCAAGGGTTTACTCTGAGTGCAGGCATGGCAGATGTGGGACTGATCAACTTCACTTAGCAGCCAGCACTGATAATAATGATAAACTGCATGGTGATTTCCTCGGTTTGAATATCAGCCCTGAAGGCCTTGATGCTCCCTTAGGGGGATATTGTGTAATCCTGAGACAGCCTAGCCATCTGAGATAATAAGACCATCTGCCAAGACCACCCAGCAACTGTTTTCCACCTCAAAGACCTGTCTTCATTTTTGAAAATACTCTTCATTCAGTAACCAATGGGCAATTCAGTCTGAAGGAAGTTGTAAGTTTGTGCCCACTTAGTTTTTCCCAATTATAATTTTCTGTAAGTTTTCCTGAAATACCAGCTATATAATGTTTGATAACATTTGGTTAGCTATACCTTTAAGTTTTTCCCTAAAATCTTAGAAATAGTTTGTCACAATGGAAAAAAATATATAGGTAGAAAAAACACTGACCTAGACTTCTACATCTGCATTTTGATGCCATCCTTGCCACTGACTATCTGCATGAAATTGGGCAAATCATTTCATCTATCGGTTTCCTCAGAAGTTCCCTATGGAAAACAATACACACACAGCTTCAGATGCATTTATGCAGATTCCAATCACTCATATTGGCAACTTCAGTGTCATTCTCAACTCTTCACTAATCCAGTACCTAATCAATTTGCAAGTCTTATTTGTTCTATATTCACAATAGATCTTCTACTCATCATCCTCTTTCCATTCAAACACACTTCAGTTCAGACCCACTTTGCCCTACTCCCAATTGCTATGACAGCTTCCTAATCACTCTCCCTGTTTGTAATCTCTTACCTCCCCAGCCCATCTACACTACTAACAAAGCAATATTCCTAAAGCACTAGTTGTTACTTAATAAATGCTTGCTGGTTGGTTCCTCAAATGAGACAATGCATAAGATTTTCTGTAGAATCAAGCTGAGATTTATGTTAGGCAGTCAGTCAATAAACATTTATTAAATATCTATATAGGGCCAGGCACTGTACTAAGCCCTAAGGATACAAAAAATGGTCAGGACTGTCCCTGCCCTTGTGGAGCTCACCATCTAATGAGGAGACAATATGCAAACAACAATATACAAACAGGATATGTACAAGCTAATATAGTGTATCTCTATTCTTATAACTATCTTTCCTATATTTGAACAGAGTTATTATCAAAGTTTCATATATATATATATATATATGAGTTTACATATATATGTGTATATATACACATATATATGTATATGTAAAACTTTCCCCTTGTTTTAAGTCTCTTTCTGGCCTTTTTAATTTCCTCATGCTATTCTTCATATTGGTTATAATCAATGGTGTAGAAAACATTAGAGTGTTGAACATTTTGCAGTAATGTTATTTTCTGATTCTTAAAATTCATATTTCTGTTAACATATGATAGGTTATTATTACTAATTTTAATAATGATATTATGTTGTTCACTTAGTCACCTATGAAACTTCATCATTTCCTTGTCATTTTGAAATATCATATATTTGCCTAATTCAACATCCATCTCATATCTGCATAATTGCTTTCTTATACTGTATTTATCGCTGTAAACACCATAGAGAAGGCAAGGATTTGGTCAAGATCATTATGAGGCTTCTGGGAAGATATTTATTGCCTGCAAAATTTGAAAGGAAAATATAGAGTTCATCCTTTGACAAGGAAAAAGGATTCACTCATGCCCAAGAATGAGTTTACCTTCCAATACTTTAAAGCATTAAGACATTAAAGCATAACTATGGAAAAAAATCAACTTACAAACACAGAGAACAAATTATGGAGGCTTTTAGATGGATTATTATTATTATCTACAGGGGAGAGACACAATAAAAAAGGTAAGAGTTTTCATTTAAATGAAACTTAAATATTCATGAACAGTCTGGAAAAGAATTTTTTAGATCATATTAAATTACCTTCATATAGACATACAATTGCTCAGAGAGTCACTATCAAAAAGAAGTCAAGAAATCATTAATGGTTTATTATCACCCTGACAGACTAGAGGAGATGATGGAATAATCTTACTGTATCTACTAAGGATCCAAATAGCTAAATCTTGTATAAATTAATTTTCAGATACAATTTTTTGATAAAATAGATATTTGTGATGGAATCAATTATATTTATAAACAAGTGACCCAAAGATAATATAGTTCCACTCCCTTCTTTTAAAAATGAGGAAACTGCTCACTAAAGTCTCTAAGGCTGAGGCTGGCCCTCTAGCTTCCCCCAGCTGCTGTCTCTGCACCAACCCTCCACTCTCACCTCCCAGTGAACCCATGGTCCCCTGAGACAGATCTTCTTGTTTTTATCAAAGAGAGAGAGCCGAGAAGTTAGACTCTTTTTGTTTATCGAAAGCAAATTACTGAGGAGCAAAACTATACCTGGTCCCAAATGGGGATCCAACATGAGGTAGGCTAAAAGAGAAGATAATAGTGATGATACTTTTAAGTTTTGCAAAGCACTTTATAAATACCTCATTGATTGATAGTAATAAAAATAACTAGAATTTAATATAGAGCTTAAAATTTTAAATGAAGGGGACAGATTCAAGATGGCAGCAGAAGAAGAGCCTCTCCTAGGTGCTCTCTCCAAAATATTTCAAAAAGATAAAATTATGACTCTAACTAAATTTTTGAGAGATAGAAGCTACAGAAAGATCCAGTGAGACAATTCTCCAGCCCAAGGTAACAATACATGCATAGCTTCAGATTCCAGTCACCCATATTGGCAGAACATAGTGGGAAAACTCTTTTGCACAGGGTAAGAGGGGCAGCTGCCAGAGTGAAGAAACATCAGCCTCCTGGGAACAGCCGAAGAGCACTTGGGAGCCATGGTTCTCAGCAGCAGAAGCAGTTTCCTGCCTACACCCCTGGGAGCACTGGGCACAGCATGAAGGATCAGTGGGAAGACCGCTGCCAGAGCAAGCCCAAATCCCAGGCCCCAGGACGGTTGCTGCAGTCAGCTCAGTCAGTGTGTTCATGGCAGTCAGTGCACCCAGATCCAAGAAACAGAAGCAGGAGCCAGCAAGCAGGAGCCTCCAGGCAATTATACCCTGAGTGCTCAGCCCACCAAAGGTAGGGGAGTAGAGAGAGACTTCCAAGGTCTGTCCACTCTCCCTGGATCAGGACTCTGGGGCCCTGACCACATTCAGATCCTGGTCACAGTCTAGCCCCCCCCCCCATTGAACAGGGACCCCACTGCTCAGCCCTGTGGTCATTCACAGACCAGGAGAGCAGTCAAAGCCTCACAAACTGATGTCCTTGTGGGGGAGGTGTCCCAATAATATTCAAAAGCTCAGGTAGCACCCCAAAACCAGGAAATGAGTAAACAGAGTGGACCATTGAAAAATACTTTGTCTATGATCCCAAGGAGGATCAAAATACTCAATCTGAAGATAAGGAAGCAAAAGCTTCTGCATCTAAAGACACTAAGAAAAATGGATTTTGGGCTCAGGATATGAAAGAACTCAAAAAACATTTTGAAAACCACATAAG
Organism: Macrotis lagotis; assembly: GCF_037893015.1. Taxonomy (NCBI): domain Eukaryota; kingdom Metazoa; phylum Chordata; class Mammalia; order Peramelemorphia; family Peramelidae; genus Macrotis; species Macrotis lagotis. The sequence continues at coordinate 768,473,506 of NC_133658.1, read as the reverse complement.
GGAGATAGAAGGAAAAATTGGGGAAAGAAATGAGAGAGATGCATGCAAAACATTAAAATGAAGTCAGCAACTAAAGTCAAGGAGATCCAAAAAAATGCTGAAGAAAATAACATATTAAAAACCAGTTTAGGTCAAATGGATAAAACAGTTCAAAAAGTTATTGAGAAGAAAAAGCAGAATTGGCCAGATGGAAAAGGAGATAATAAAGCTCTCTGAAGAAAACAAATCCTTCATATGCAGAATGGAGCTAAAGTAAGCTGATGACTTTATGAAAAATCAAGGCACAATACTTCAACACCAAAAGAATGAAAAATTAGCAGAAACTGTGAAACATCTCATTGAAAAAAAAAACAACTGATATGGAAAACAGATTCAGGAAAGATAATTTAAAATTTATTGGGATACCTGAAAGTCATGATCAGGAAAAGTTCCTTGACCTCATTTTAAAAGAATTCCTACAAGAAAATTGCCCAGATATCCTAGAAGCAGAGGGCAAAAATAGAAATTGAGAGAATTCGCACATCTCATGTAGAAAGAGATACAAAAAAAACTCAGGAATATTATAGCCAAGTTCCTAAACTCCCAAGTCAAAGAGAAAATATTACAAGCAGCCAGATGGACACAATTCAAATATTGTGGAACTACAGTCAGGATCACACAGGCTTGGAATATAATATTCCAGAAGGCAAAAGTGTTTGGAATGCAACTGAGAATCAACTCCCTGCAAAACTGAACATCCTCTTCCAGGGAAAAAGATGGACTTTCAGTGAAACAAGAATTTCAAATGTTCCTGTTGAAATGACCAGAACTGAACAGAAAGTTTGACCTTCAAATACAGGGCTCAGTTGGAGCATAGAGAGCAGAGGAGAAGGGTAAATTATGAGAGACTTGATAATGATGAACTGTATGTATTTCTGCATAGAAAAAATGATACTGATAATCCTCATATGAGCCTTCTCATTTGGTAGAGCAGGTAGAATGAGCTTTTATAGATGAAGCACAGGAGAGAGCTGAATTTGAAGATATATAATAAAAATGGAGTCAATGTCTAAGAGGGAAATGTACTGGAAGAGAAAGGACAGGTGGAAAAGGCTAAGATACTTCATATCAAAGACATTTTTTTTGCTAAGAACTTTTGCAATGATATGGAAGGGGGAAAGGTAAGGGGGAATGAAGGAAACTTCACTCTTCTCAGAAATAGGGTATAGACATCTGGAATAAGGAGGAGAGAAAGGGGACGGGGGAAAGGGGGTGATGTGGGTTTTGGAGGAGAGGTTAGATCATGGGATCAAATAGTCAGATATAATGCATTATCCTTCTTACTTTTTTTGCAAGATGCTGAGAGTGGGTGGCCTGTCCAGAACATAGACTGAAATACATTTTTTCACTTTCTTTGACTTTATTTCTCATGAGGTTTTGTATTTTTTGTGAGTGAGAAGTATTATATTTGCTCTTAAACAAGAATATTTTACCAATGTATAAAGAAACATAGAGTTTGAACAGAGACCAAACACTATTAACCTTTAGAATATAATTTCTGTCTCATCACATTCAACTGGGATCAATGTATACTGTGGTAACTATGTAAAGACTAGGACTGCCTTCTGTGGGGGGAGCAAGATTGGGGGAAAGGTTGTGGAATTCAAAATAAACAAATAAACAAATGAAAATATAAAAATTAAAATGATGTAACTGAGGCCCAGAGAAGTCACATAATCTAACTAAAATCAATGAATTCAGGAAGCTGAAACCTCAAACTTGGATTGAAACCAAGCCTATATCTATATTCTGCTTATTACATCATGTTGTCTCAGATACCTCTTTCCTCTCCTTCAACACACAAATAGGTTTGTGCAAGATTATAATTTGACTATGGTCCAAGAATGTCCAAGAATAAGGAATTCATTTCTAGAAAGGAGAAGAAAAGAATACATAAGGCAACTTAAGGCTATATGTATTTTCCTATCATAAGAAAAGTCAACATAGATGTTAAAGGCTCCTGCTGTTGTTGTCCATACTCCATTTTTGAAGAGCACTGATAATATCACAGGGTAGTTGCCTTGACTTACAAATGAATTTAAGTGAGATAGAAATATATAAAGTTATTACTTTAGTATAGTCATCAAAGTCCAGTGACAAAACCTAAGTCAAAATGATTGGCAAGACTGAGTAAGATGGTAGAGAGAAGTCAAGCACTGTGCTAAGGTCTCCTGACTTTCTCTCAGAGCTAATATGAAATGAGCCTCTTAATAGAATTCAAATCTACAAAATCCATAGAAGAACAAAGGAGAAGAACATCTACCAACAAGGTCTGTCTCATGGGACCTTTTTTGAGCTGGGGACAGAAAACAGAGAGCCAGAACAGGGGCAGTGGGATGAAATCCAGACTAACCTCAGAACACCCACGGAAGCTTTTGGCTTTGTAATCAAACAGGAGAGCTCCAGTGAGGTTGGAGGAAGAGTGCCAGCACAGCAGGCAGGAGAGTTCCAGTGCGACTAGACATCAATGTGGTCACCTCTGCCAGCCCGGAAAACCAGGCCCGCTGGCCCAGTATTGTCAGTGAAGTCCCTGTGTTTCCAGTTGAGCCAACACCCCATCCCTGTGTGAGAGAGGGACTCTTCCCAGAACAAAAACAGTAAAAACCTTCCCACCCCCCACCCCCACCCCCAGTTTCAGGTGTGGGCATCAGATCTCTCTCAGTACAGAGTGAATAATAAGCCTACCTAGCCTGAGGGCCCAGCCCACTTTGTTCTTGGATAATACAGTCCTTGCTGTTCTCCCCAATCCTCCCCCAGGTCTAGGGAGTGGGCAACAAATCAAGGCTACAGACACTCCAGAGAAAGCAACTAGCACCCCTTAGTGGCCAGCCCACTTGGAATTACTAAACCCAGTCTGTAAAGCCTCTAGGGTTTTGAAAACCAAATATCTGAAAACCAGCACCTCCCCCCAACACAAGATTCTAAGGAAATAACTAAAGGTTAAGGGAAGGGGGGGGCATGGAAAACTACCTTGAAGACTTGAAGACAAAGACCCTAAGTAAGAGAGAGCAAGGAATTTTGAGCTGGATATGAAGTTGTCTCAAGATCAGAAAAACTTCCTAGAAGCAATCAGGAAGGAGTTTAAAAATCAATTGGAAAAACTGGGAAAAGAAAGCCAAGAGAAAATTAACACCTAACAAGAGAAAATTAACATCTCATAGGAAGTTAATTTTCTCAAAACCACAATAGAATTGACCAATGGGAGAAGTAGTTGCAAAAGGTAAATGAAGAAAATTCTTCTGTAAAAAAAATTGGCATCTGTGGAAACTAATGACTTCATGAGAAGTTAAACAAAATCCAAAAGTTGAAAAAAATGGAAGAAAACATAATATACTTCATTGACAATACTACTGACCTAGAGAATAGATCATTAATCATTAAGAATCATTGAGTTTCCTGAACATATTGAGGATAAAAAATCCTGAATCAATATTTCAAGATCTTTTGAAGGAAAATTACCCTGATAGCATAGAACCAGAGGGTAAAAAATTATTGAAAGAATTCATCAATTCCCTCCTGAAAGGGAATGAAAACACTAAGGAATATTGTGACCAAATTTCAGAACTATCAGATAAAAGAAAATACTGCAAGCAGACAGAAAGAAACAATTAAGATTCCAAGGAACCACAGGAAGGATTACTCAGGAACTGGCTACATCAACATTAAGGGATAGAAGGGTCTGGAATATAATTTTCTGAAGAGCAAGGGAGATTGGAATGCAGCCAAGAATTCAATGACCTGCAAAACTGAGTTTTCTCTTCCAGAGGAAAATTGGACATTTAATGAAATAGAAGACTTCTAACTTTTCCTGATGAAAAGACCAGAGCTAAATAGAAAATTTGGACTTCAAATAGTAGACTCAAGTGTCACATGAAAAGGTAAAAAAGGGGAAAGAAAAAAAATTGCTTTCCAATAAGATGAAGCTGGCCATGTCCCCATCTGGGAGAAAGATTCTCAAAACTCTTGAGAACTGTAACTCTATTAGAGAAAATAAACTTAGCCAGAAGTAATGGACATTCATTACTTGTCTGAGACCCAAAATGATTTTTTAAAACTCTCCTTAAAAAAGTGGAGAAACAGAAGGATGGAGGAGATTGAATGGGATAAATCACATTACATGAAGAGGTACAAAGGACCTATAGCAATAGAGGGGAGAAGAGAGGAGGTGAAAATTGCCTGAATCTTTCTGTAAACAGATTTGGCTCAAAGAAGGATTAGCATACACATTCACTCAGTTAAGAAACTTATTAACCTTTGAAATATTAAAAGGGGAAAGGGGGGAGGGGAGGAAAAGGGGAACTAACAGAAGGAAGGGAAGGAAGAAGGGACAAAGAGAAAGGGGAAAGAGAGGGGAGAGTGGATAAAGGAGGGTGGATATAAGGGGGTAAACACGCTGAAGGTTTAGAACTAAAATACTGGGGAATATGGATAAAGTGAAAAAAAACGGGTGGAAATACAAATAGATGGAAGATAACATGGAAGACAATAAAGAGTTAATAATTATAACTTTGTTTTTTATATTTATTTTATTTTTGCACAAACTTTTTATGCATTATTAAAATATACTTGTTTAAGAGCAAATATAATACTTCCCCCCAAAAAAATATATAGACCCTCATGTGCAATAAAGTACAGGAAAGAGGAAAAAATAATAATAATAATAATAAAAATATGGGCAGCTAAGTGGCACATTGGATGGAGTACCAGCCCTGGAGTCAGGAGCACTTGAGCCCAAATCCGGCCCCAGACAACCAACAATCACACAGCTGTGTGACACTGGGCAAGCCAGCCCAACCCCACTGCCCTGGAAAAGCCAAAAATAAAATAAAATAAAATGATAACAATAGTAATAATAATAGTAGGGGTGGCCAGGTTGCACAGTGGACAGAGCACCAGCTCTGGAGTCAGGATCACTCAGGTCCAAATCCAACATCAGACACCTAACAATATCCCAGGTGAGTGCCCCTGAGCAAGCTGCCCAACCCCATTGGCCCGGCACCACCCCCCAAAAAATAATAATAATAAAAAATATGCTTCAGTCTGTGTTCCAACACCACCAGTTCTGTCATGGGTGGATCACATTGTTTAGGATAAGTCCATGATAAAAGCTACTTCCCTAATTTTGCACTGTTGCCACTGTTGATTGCAACTCCCTCCATTCATACTTTCCCACTACCATACACTATATTTTCTCTCTCCTTTCACTCTGTCCCTCTTAATAAATGTGCTGTAGGCTAGCTGAGTAGCACAGCAGACTAATCCCTAGCCAAGAGGGCCCAAACCCATGTACCACCCCTAAGGCCCAGCAATCACCCAGCCCTGTGGTCCCAGACAGGCCATTCAATCCCAGCCCCTTGCAAGAAGTAAAAAAGAAAATGTGTTATATCTGACCATTCTCTCCCATGGTCCAACCTCTCCTCCAGCACTCACATCCCCCCATTCCATATCCCTCTTCTTTCCTTCTTATTCTAGATGTCTATACCCCATTGAGGATATATTCTGTTTCGTCTCCTAGCCACCTCTGATGAGAGCAAAGGTTCCCTCATTCCCCCTCACCTTCCCCCCTTCCATATCATTGCAATAGCTCATTGTAAAAAACAAAAAAAAATCTTATTATATGAAAGATGTTAGCCTGTTCTACCTCTCCTTTCTCTTACTCCCATTACATTTCCCTTTTAGCCATTGGCTCCATTTTTACAATATATCTTCTAACTCCGCTCTCTCCTGTGCTTCATCCAGAAAAGCTCCTTCTACCTGCTCTATTAAATGAGAAGTTTCCTATGAGTACTATCAGTATCATTTTTCTATGCCAAAATACATGTAGTTCTTCATCATTAAGTCCCTCATATTTTACCCTTCTCCTCTGCTCTCTATGCTTCACCTGAGTCCTGAATGTGAAGTTCAAACTTTCTGTTCACCTCTGGCCATTCCAACAGGAACTTGTGAAATTCCCCTGGTTCATTGAAAGTCCATCTTTTTCCCTGGAAGAGGATATACAGTTTTGCTGGGTAGTTGATTCTCCGTTGCATTCTGAGCTCTTTTGTTTTCTGGAATATTATATTCCAATCTCTACAAGCCTTTAATGTAGTTGCTGCTAAATCCCGAGTGATCCTGATTACAGCTCCGCGATATTTGAATTGTGTCCTTCTGGCTGCTTGTAATATTTTTTCTTTGACTTGTGAGTTCTGGAACTTGGCTATAACACTCCTGGGGGTTGCTTTTTTGGATCTCTTTCCAGGGGATATCAGTGGATTCTCTTAATTTCTATTTTGCCCTCTGCTTCTAGAATATTTGGGCAATTTTCCTGTAGGAATTCTTTAAAAATGATGCCAAGACTCTTTTCCTGATCATGAATTTCAAGCACTGCAATAATTTTAAAATTATCTTTCCTGAACCTGTTTTCCAGATCAGTCTTTTTTCAATGAGATGTTTCACATTTTCTTCTAATTTTTCATTCTTTTAGTGTTGAAGTATTGTGTCCTGACTTCTTGTTATGTCAGCAGCTTCCTTCAGCTCAATTCTAGATCTGAAGGATTTGTTTTCTTCAGAGAGCTTTCTTATCTCTCTTTCCATCTAGCCAATTCTGCTTTTTAAAGCATTCTTCTCCTCAATAACTTTTTCAACTGTTTTATCCATTTGGCCTAAGCTGGTTTTTAACATGCTATTTTTTTCAGCATAAATTCTTAGATGAGAAGTTGAATGAGCTACAGCAAATCATAGATCTGATGGGATATGTAAACCTCCCTCTCTCAGATTAAGATAAATCAAACCATAAAATAAAGAAGAAGGAAGTTAAGGAGGTAAATAGAATGTTTGAAAACATAGACATGATAGACCTTTGAAGGAAAATAAATGGGGATAGAAGGAATATACTTTTTTTCTGAAACTCTTGTCTCTTACACAAAAATTGACCATTACCTTAGTACATAAAACCTTATAGACAAATGCAAAAAAGGCAGAAATAGTGAATACTTCCTTCTCAGATCATAATGCATTAAAAATCACGTGCAATAAAGGCCCATGGAGAGATGAACCTAAAATTAATTTGAAACTAAATAACTTCAATTTAAAGAATGAGTGGATCAAACAACAAATTATAGAATTAATGTTTTCATTGTTGACAAGGACAACAACAAGACAACATATCAAAACTAATGGTATACAACCAAGGCAAAGATTAGGGGATATATGATATCTTTAATTGCTTACATGAATAAAATAGAGAAAGAGGAAATCAATGAACTAAGAATGCAATTAAAAAGAAAATTAGAGAAAGAACAAATCAAAACCCCCCAATTAAATGCCCAATAAAAATTCTAAAAATTAAAAGAGAAATTAATAAAATTGAAAGCAAAAAACTGAACTAATTAATAAAATCAAGATTTGGATTTATTAAAAAACAATAAAATTGATAAAGCTCTGGTTAATTTGATTTAAAAAAAAGAAAGCAGAAAACCAAATTGATAGTATCATAAATGAAAAAGGTGAACTTACCACCAATGAGGAGTAAATTAAAGTAATGATTCAGAATTATTTTGCCCAACTGTATGCCACTAAATTTGATAATCTAAGTGAAATGGATGAATATTTATGAAAATATGTCACACAGGTTAACTACAGAGGAAATTAAATACCTAAATTACCCTAACTCAAAAAAAAAAAGGAAATTTAGCAAGCTATTATTGAACTCCCTAAGAAAAAACCTCCAGAACCAAAAGGATTCACAAGTGAATTCTATCAAACATTTAAGGAACAATTGGTTACAATTCTATATAAACTCTTTGAAAAAAATAAGTGAATACAGAACTCTGCCTAACTACTTCTATAACATGGTTATGGTGCTGATACCTAAAGCCGGAATGGTCAAGACAGATAAAGAAAATTACAGACCAATTTCCCTAATGAATATGGATGGAAAAATCTTAAATTAAATCTTAGCAAAGCAATTACAGCAATTATGATAATACAATATGACTAAGCAGGATTTAACCAAGGAATGCAGGGTTAGTTCAATATTAAGAATAATGTTAGTATAATTCTCTATATCAATAACAAACCTAACAGAAATCATATGATTAACTCAGTAGATGCTGAAAAAGTCTTTGATAAACCTATTCCTATTAAAAAAGGACTAGAGAGCTAGGACTAAATGGATTGTTACTCACAATGATTAGCAGTGTCAATCTGAAACCACCAACAAGCATTATATGCAATGTGGATAAGCTAAAGGCATTCCCAATAAGATCAGGGGTGAAACAAGGGTGCCCATTATCACCACTACTATGCAATATTGTATTAGAAATGTTAGCTTCAGCAATAAGAGAAGAAAAAGAAATTGAAGGAATTAGAATTGGGAAGGAAGAGACAAAACTCTCAATCTTTAAAGATGACTTGATGGTATAACTAAAGAATCCCAAAAAAACATCTAAAAGATTACTGGGAACATTTAGCAACTTTAACCAAGTCACAGGGTATAAAATAAATCCTCAACATTTTTATATATTAACAGCAAGATATAGCAGTAAGAACTAGAAAGAGAAATTCTATTTAAAGAAATTTCAGACAATATAAAATACTTGGGAGTCTACCTGCCAAGGAAGACTCATAAACTGTATGAAAACAACTGCTTAGAGAAAGGACAAATCAAACCCCCCAATTAAATGCCAAGTTAGAAATTCTAAAAATTAAAAGAGAAAGTAATAAAATTGAAAGCAAAAAATTGAGCTAATTAATAAAATCAAGATTTGGATATATTTATTGATTTGTTTGTTTGTTTGGATTTATTTATTTATTTATTTATCTCATGGAGATAAAATCAGATTTAAATAACTGGGAAAATATCAATTGCTCATGGATAGGCTGAGCAAATATAATAAAAATGACAGTTTACCAAAATTAAACTAATTATTTAGTACCTTACTTCCAAAAATCAGCTAGAAGCTAGGGCTACAAAAAAATTGTAAATAAATTCATATTGACAAACAAAAAGTCAAAAATATCCAGGGAGTTAATGAAAAAAGTACAGAAGGATGGGGGTGATGATCAACCTTGATGGACTTGTTCATTCTGTTAGTGCAACAATCAGGGACAATTTGGGGCTATCTGCAATGGAGAATACCATCTAGGGGCAGCTGCATGGCACAATGGATAGGATACCAGCACTGGAGTCAGGAGTACCTGAGTTCAAATCCACCCTCAGATGCTTAATAATTACCTAGCTGTGTAGTTTTGGGTAAGCCACTTTACCTTATTGCCTTGCAAAAAAAAAGAACCTAAAAAAAAGAGAGAATACCATTTGTACCCAGAGAAAGAATTGTGGGATTTGAACAAAGACCAAAGATCTTTAATTTAGAAAAAAAACTGTTATCTTATTATGTAATTTTGCTATCTCTTATACTTTTTTTCTTCCATAAGGATATGATTTCTCTCTCCTCACATTCAACTTAGATCAATGTATACCTTGGAAGCAATGTAAAGACTATAAGACTGCATTCTGGGGTGGAGGAGGGAAGCAAGATTGTAGGGGGGGGGAATGTAAAACCCCAAATAAATAAAATCTTTCTTAAAAAGTGAACAATAAAAGAGTTAAATGCAGGGGTACTTACCTGCACAATGAAATAAGCTTGATCATATCAAGGTTTTGTACTTTATTTGATATTATTAACTTAGTTCCTTAATTTCCAAATAAAGATTTTTTTCCTTAAATAAAAGAAGTAAAAGAAAAGTAAAAAAGTGCAGGAGAAGGTGGCTTAGCCTTGCCAGATCTAAAATTGTACTATAAAACATCAGTCAGCAAAATTATCTGGTATTGCCTAAGAAAGAGAGTGGTGGTTCAGTGGCATCGATTAGGTGCAAAAGAGACAGCAGTAAACTATTATAGTAACTTGCTGTTTGATAAAGAGTCCAGCTTCTGGGATAAGAACTCTCTCTTCAATAAAAACTGTGGGGAAAATTAGAAATTAGCATGGGAGAAATTTGGATTAGACCAACATCTCATACCTTATACCAAGATAAGGTCAAAATGGGTACAGGATTTAAACATAAAAAACAATATTATAAGCAAACTAGGAGATCAAGGAATAGTTTGCTTGTCAGATTATGGAAAGGAAAGTGGTTTATGACCAAGGAAGAGATGGACAATATCATTAAAAATGAATTACATAATTTTTTATCACATTAAATTAAAAAGCATTTGCACAAACAAAACCAAGAGCAAAAAAAAATGTAGTAAATTGTGAAACAATGTTTACAACTAGTATTTCTGACAAAGGACTCATTTATAAATATATAGAGAACTGAGTCAAATTTATAAAAAAAGTCATTTCTAAAATTGACAAATGGTTAAAGAATATGGAAATGCAATTTATAGATGAGGAAATCAAAGTGATCCATAGTCAAATGAAAAATTGCTCTAAATCATTACTGATTAGAGAAATGAAATTCAAGCAGCTCTGAGGTATCATCTAACACCTATCAGATTGGTCATTATAACCAGAAAGGACAAGATTCAATGTTGGAAATGATGTAGGAAATCAAGAACACTAATACATTGTTGGTGGAGTTGTGAACTCATCCATCCTTTCTGGAGAGCAATTTGAAATTATGACCAAAAGGCAATAAAAATGGGCATACCCTTTGATACAGCAATACCACTACTAGACTATACCCTGAAGAAATCATGAAAAGGGGTAAAAAATATCACTTTTACAAAAACATTCATAGCAGCTCTGTTTGTGGTAGCAATGAATTAGAAATCAAGTGAATGCCCATCAATTGGCAATTGGCTGAACAAATTGTAGTATGTGTATGTTTTGGAACACTAATGTTCTATTAGAAACCAAGAGGGATGACAATTTAGAGAAGGCTGGAAAGACTTGCATGAACTGATGATGAAGGAGATGAACAGAACCAGAAGAACATTGTACACCCTAAGGGCAACATGGGAGAGATGATCAATCTTATTGGGTTTGCTCATTCCATCAATGCAATAATCAGGGACAATTTTAGAGCACCTGCAATGGAGAATACCATTTGTTCCCAGAGAAAGAATGTGGAGTTTAAACAAAGACCAAAGTCTATTATTTTCATTTTTTAATAAAAAAGTGTCTTTATGTACTACATAATTTTTCTATCTCTAATATTTCATTTTTGCCTCAAGGATATGCTTTCTCTCCCAACACATTCAATTTTGATCAATGTATAGCATAGAAAAAATGTAAAGATTAACAGACTGCCTTCTTGGGTGGGGGGGGAGAAGGGAGGATGGAGGAAAGATTATAAAATTCAAAACCTTACAAAAATGATGGTAGAAGTTTCTATTGAATATAATTGGAAAACAAATAAAACATTAATTAAAAAGGACAGAAAAAATGAAAAATGATAGGCAATAGCCCAGGATGTGATGGATTACCTCGGGGATTTTTCTCTCTGATCAAGCTATAAGCACTAAGCATCTCCTTCCATCACTTTCATGACCATCGGAACAAATTGTTCTCCTCTGACCATTCTATCAAGGAAAGTCTTCATCTGCTTGGGGTATATATCACTCTAACTCACCAATGGGGTTGAGGCTGGCCAGTTACTCTCAATCTCATTTAACCAGACAACATGGTTTTTCAGGTGTGTAGCCACTGAGCATGCTATATTTTCTTGGAGTCACAGATAAGAATTGGGTGAAGATGGACACCAGAGGAGTCCTCAAAAGAGACTCATTAATTAATTCCTCACACTTTTAGCCCTCTCTGACTCCTTCACATGAAGAATTTGAAAAAAAAGGGGTATTTTATTCCTTTTCCTCTCAAAAGACAAAAATACAAGCTATTTTATTGTCACTTTTCATAAATGGAGTATATAATTTCACTTTCTAAATTTTTTCACTCATCTAGTATTTTTGAAAAGGGTCTGTGCAACCTTCAAATAAACAACAAGTTCTTGACCAAGACTTCAGAGTGTCCTTGCTGAGCTCACCATGTAACTCACAGAGCAATTTTAATATTAATTCTTGTAAATACCAACTTATATGATTGCCACTGAAATTGGTCTTTGTTTAAAGCAAAAGATTTTTGAATTCTCTCTGATGTCTGAGATGACTGGAGACATACATTTTCATGGGTTTCAAACTCCAGGATAATAAACACTGTTTTCACAGACACATAAGGTAGTTGATAAAGAAATTCAGGAAAAAAAACACGTTAGTGCATTCTTGGCAGTTCTTTCCCCTAGCCTTCACCCCAAAGTCAAGAAAAAAATTAAACAGTCCACTGAGAAAAAAGTATAATTTCCAAAAAGTTGAAGACCACTGAACTCTGAGCTGGCCAAGTTACACTCAGGATATTATATTTATTTGTTCAAGACTATTTTTGGAGAGGACACTGGCAAACTGTAGTATTTTGGGTGTGATATGACTAGGTAGTGTGGGAACTTAATAGCATGCCATATGAAAATCTATTTTTGGCTATTTAGCCAGAATAGAAGAAGAAATCGGTATGGATAGCATGATAACTATTTTCAAGTATTTGAAGGGATGTTATATACAAGACAACTTAGATCTACTTTCCTTGGCTTTTGAGGAAAGAACAAGGATCATGAGTTAAGATTATTAGAAAAACATTATGAAAAGAACACCAGATTAATGCCTATTTGAATGGGAGGGTGAGGGAGAGAATAAACAGTTTTAAATGTGATTTGTGGCAAAGATTGTACTAAGTGCTTTGTAAATATTATCTCATTGGATCTTCACAACAACTATGCAGGGTATTTGCTATTTTTTATACTTTAGGAAACTTAGCCAGAGAATCTAAATGGTTTGCCCAAGGTCACATATCATGCAGCTAAATCCAGATTTGAACTCAAGTCTTTCTAACTCTGAGTTCAGCATTCTATCCACTGCTCCACCAGGTGTATGGAAAAATGCAACTTTAAATGGTTATCTTGAATAGGAAATGACCAGATTTTGAAGAAATTTAAATACTGAAGACAGTTTATCCCAGAAGCAATAGGGAACTGGTGTTTATTGAAGAGGGGATTGACATGGTATAACTTATGCTTTAGGGAAACTACTTTGGTAGGTTGTGAAAGATGGACTGAAACAGGAAAAAGAAGATAAAATAGAAAACTATTAGTATTGTCTAGACAAAAGCTAATGAGGACCTGATCTAAAGTGGAGACTGTGAGAACAGAGAGAAATAGACATCTGTGAGAAATATTGCTAAGATAGAGGTAGCAGGATTGAACAAATGATAGAATACATGATGTGAGAGAGAGAGAGAGAGAGAGTAATGAGGAGAAAATGATAGCAAGGTAGTGAAACTGAGTAATTAGAAAAGACAGTGCTATACTTTAGAGTAAAAGGAAGTTGGGAAGAAGGCTGGATTTTGGAGGAAAGCTAGTGAATCTTGTTTTGGACATGTTGTCTCCAGGCAAGTCATTTCAGAGCCTCTATTTACACAAATATAACCTGTAATATAGGATCCAAACAGGATCCTCAAGACTTCTAACTCATAAGTGACAATGTTTCTTCCAATATACTCTGGTAGAGACATAACAAAGATGAGAATTGATTTCATGTTACTTTTGATTCAGAAAAATCCTGATCTCTCTCTCTCTCTCTCTCTCTCTCTCTCTCTCTCTCTCTCTCTCTCTCTCTCTCTCTCTCTCATTACCAAGACTTATAACCAACCAAGTTTGCTTTACCTGCCTAACCCTGTCCCATTTCAACAAAAATTCTACCTCAGTACTAGCATTTTTGACTTTGAATCTCAGTAGTCAATCTAAGCACTAATTTAGGCTACCTCTGGAGAAAGTCAGTATAACCTAGTAGAAAAACATATTTCATCCCAATTTTAGCCTTTAGAAAGCTGATGATGTTCAGCCAGTTATTTTAATATCACCTTCCTTGACAGTAAAAGAGGGATAAAGAAACTCATTTAACTTACCTCATAGACAGTGACTGCCTGCTGATAAATGTTTAACAACTAAAATACATGACATACTGTTAAGTTTAATCTGCATCACTTTTGTAAGTCTAAGCAATCAACAAAACAATGTTTTTTGCTGATGTTTGAAGTGTTTGCCAATTTCAAAGGGGTAAAGATTCTCACTGAAAACTTCACAATCAGGATCATCAAAACTAGTATGACATGACTTCAAGACAATCCTACACAGGATGACTACCTGCAAAAGGTTTCCCAACCTTTAGATAAATTAGTTATTATTGTTGTTGCTGTTGCTATTGTTGTTATTGTCACTCACCCTAGAGAGTCCTTTGTCTATTTGGCATGACTTATCTTGGAAAGAGTGAAATCAAAGGTCATAATTACCTAATTATTACTTTATGATCATATTAGGTAGTGTTTCTTAGGGGAGCCTTCAAAGTCAGAAAATCTCAAGTTCAAGACCTGCCTCTGATTTTGGCTTCATGACTCTAAGTAAGTCACTTGTCTTCTCAGCTTTCCACTTTGGGAATTTTTGAAGAATTTTAGGTAAAGGAGTAGTATACATACATATATATATATATATATATATATAGATAGATAGATAGATAGATAGATAGATAGATAGATAGATATAGATATAGATATAGATATAGATATAGATATAGATATATAGATATAGATATATAGATATAGATATATAGATATAGATATAGATATATACACAAATATATATATGTATATATATATATATATAAAAATTTAGAAATAAACAAGGGAAATCTGGCAATTACATGCAGAATAAGTTGGTTGATTAACTGATTCTTGTTCTGTTTTCAAAGGAGAACAATAAAAAACCAACACCATTAGAGGCAAGTTATAGTGTGTCCGCCTGTTGCTGATCAGACCAATACAAACTTGGATTTGGACAATATACATCCTTATGTTGTATTATCTGGGAGCTTTAGCTTCATAAGCTTTTTTATTCGCTGACATAATTGGAATAATTGAAGTCTCAGTGTTGACATTGACTACTATAAGGAGATCTCTCCTCTACTCCAACTTTAGGAGATCCTCAAGGCAGTTTCCTTCATTTGGTCCTTCCATCCTCAGAACATATAGGATTTGGAGAGGCATTCTTTCTGCCTTTTTCTTTTCTAAAATAACTAATATTCCCACCATTCTCCATGGCCCAAAGTGGCTCCATTTCAAGAGCGTGTAGGAAACGTGGAGATGGGGGGAATAGGATTATAAGGATGGAGGAGACTTCCAGAGTTAACACCTTCATAATTGCTTTTTGTTTTTTTGAGGGAACAGGGTTGAGGAAGAGATAAGAGATCATTCAGAATCTAGAGGCCAGCAGGCAACTTCCCACACTCACAGGCAAGAGCTGTGGCTTCCACGATTCTTCCTCATCCCCGAAGTGGGCGCAAGGTGGCGTCACTTCCGCCCAAGGAAGCCAACCTCTCTTCTGCATGGAGTCGACTTCCGGTCCTGGGTAGTCACTTCCGGGGTCAAGTGGTGACTCCTTGGAGAGGCTAGTGGTCCCCGCAGAGCTGCTGCTGCAGCTCGGATGGAGGATCCCCCCCAGCGGAACCTTTGGATGGGGAGGTTGCTGCTGTGTAATGGGCGATGCTGGTGGTGACTCTGGATGTCAGGAATATGAAGTGAAGGCCGCAGGAGCCCCCAGCTTGCCACCACCACCCGCCATAGGTTTCCCCAGATCTGGTCAAATATTCTGTTCCTTCAGCTTTGATGCACCTGCAGACTCCAGCCGCACTCAACTTTGCTCTCTGCAGTCACAAACCAACTATGGATTGTTTCTTTGTCAGAGCACTTGAAACATGTGCTCAACCAGACCCCCCCATTGTTCAGGACTTTTGAACCTTACTTGGTCAGACTTTTTTACCAAAAGGGACTGATTTCCACTTAGTTCTTTGAGGCTGCATCACAAGGAAGCTAGTATCGAATTAATGAGGACGTTCTTGAGGCTCAGCATGAGAAATACCCTCAAGGAGGTCTTTGAAGTACAAACTTCTCAAAATCTAAATGATTTTGGGGAACTCGCTGTTCTAGGAAAGAGCCAACATGGGATACAAGGTCAAGAACAAATTAAGTAATTTTATTCAATTTTAAAAACCCTGATTTAGAAAGTCACTTAGTAAATAAAGGTACTGTAAGGTGCTGACAGGTCTGCAACATCCTGACATTGTAGGCTTACAGTTTGGATAGAACATGTTCATTCAGCCCAGGCATAAGAGCCTTCTCAAGTTGCCATCACTCCTGTTGGAGAGAATCAGAGAACAGAGATCAATGTCATGTCATTGCTATGAAATTGGTGATTCATTCATTATTTTTTTTACTGATTTGGACTCAGAAAAAGGAAAACCTTTACAAAAACTTGGGTTGACAATCAGAATAACAAGTTAGTGAACTATATTGGTCTTATCACAAGAAATGCCAAGGAATATGCAATATAAAAAATTGCTAAATTAATATATCTACTAGGTCACTTGTTAAGTGTTATCTGCAAGAGAATAATTAGTATCTAGAGGAAAATTTTACACACAGTAAAGAATCTTCAAAAGAAAACTTAGCTTTTCTTGGGCAAACGCAGGTGTAATGTCATATGATTCCCCATTATCCAGATGCAGCTTTGTGAAATCTTTCTTTGGGACTGGGTTACTGATCAAAATAAAAGTAAAAGATCATTGGTAGATGAACCCTTCTGTCCTTATGAGCACAGCTGCAACAATTTTTTTTCAAGAATTATTGAAAAGTATATATATATATATATATATATATACATATATATATATATATATATATATATATATATATAACATGAAAACCCAGCAATCCCAAGACCAGAAATATATTTCTTAAAGGCCCTGACCATCATGTCAGAATGGAGTCATCATTCAGAAAGATGCAAAATGGACCAATAGAAATGAAAAAAGACTGGCACATCTTCAGGAGTCGGTACTATTCTGTATGCTTCACCAGAACAACTGCAAGGATATGAATATGACACCAAGTAGACAAATATAGTTTGGGTGTTATTCTTCAGCTATTTGGAACAGAAATGAAAAGCAGAAGTTTTAGTAGGCTTAAGCAATGGTCAGATCCCAGAATCATTTAGCCAAAGATGCCCAATACAAGTACATACGCTATTAATGAAGAGTAATTCTTCACAACAACCATCTGCTGGACAATTACTGAAAAGTGAACCATTTCCAAATCCTGGAAATGTATATTATCATGTTCAACTTGTTAGGGCTATAATGTAGCGCTTGGGAAAAACTATATTTTATCATTATAGATTACTATTCATAAAACTGCTCATACACAAAGAAGTTCAGATTAAGAAAGTATGCCTCATTTTAAGTATGTCTGTGAAAAGGAAACTGTTATATGGAAATTATTTTTGCAATGAAATATGTTCTGTAGTCTGGGGATAAAGTTATTAGGTAAGGGTATATTCCAAGTTGTTTTGGGAGAATGCAGACAGAATGACTACTTCCTATTTAGGCATATTTTATTATTATCTTTGCCTAAATATTTTATTCTATTTTCTTAGCATTTTATAGATCTACTGAAAAAGCTGTCTTATATTATCCTACTTTTCAAAAAAATCAGCAGTAATTGCAAAAAGCAATACAAAGTAAGTGTGGTAAATCAGCTGGATTTAACATTTGACATTTATCTCAGTGGATTCACAGTCAGAAAAGCAATTTAACTAGTTTTTGAATAGATAGGAAGCAAGAATGTCCAAGATATATAGATGACTCATATTAGGTCATTACATTGAGGTGAAGGAGA
Organism: Macrotis lagotis; assembly: GCF_037893015.1. Classification (NCBI taxonomy): domain Eukaryota; kingdom Metazoa; phylum Chordata; class Mammalia; order Peramelemorphia; family Peramelidae; genus Macrotis; species Macrotis lagotis. The sequence goes on along the minus strand of NC_133658.1, from coordinate 768,455,714 downwards.
TTGTGCTTTGCAATATCTCTAATTGATTAAAAAAAAGTTAAAGGATATGAATAGGTAGTTTTCAGGGGAAGAAGTTCAAGTTATGAAAATTTCTAAATCACTAAGAGTTAGATAACTACAAATTACCAAAATTCTGAGGTTCCACCTCAAACCCATTAGATGGGCAAATTTGACACAAAAGGGAAATGACAGATACAGAAGAGGCCATGGAAAAACAATTTCATCAATACACTATTGGAGCAGTTGTGAATTGATCCAAACAATTTGCAAAGCAAATTGGAACTATACTCTCAAAACTATCAAACTATGCAAACCTATTGGCCTAATGATACCACTACTAGATGTATATGCCAAAGAAATCAGAGAAAGAGGAAAAGGATCCATTTGTAAAAATATTTATAGTAGTCTCTTTTGTGGTATTGGAGATTGAATGCCCATCAGCTGGCATGGTGAAAAACAAGTTGTTCTATGGATGTGATAGAATATCACATACATAGTATGTCCAACCACAACAATGAAAATTATTTAAGGGGATGGTCACAGAAACATGAGGAGAATGATTTAGTATGGAGTGATTTAGATTGATGAGTAGAACCAGAACAATTTATATACTAAGAGCAACAGTATAAAGAAAAAAAAATTGTATCGTGATGACCAACAATTTCTGAGGTCTCATGATATAATCTCCTGTTATAGATGATGAATTCAGGGTACAGATTGAGACTTTTTCTTTTTTGATTGAGCAGGGCCAATGAAAGTAGGCTTGACTGCATACTTGTAAAAAGAATTTTATTTTTCTTGATTTTTCAATAGGAGGTAGAAAGTAGGATAGAGTAGGGGGAATGAGAGGGAAGGAATAATCTGAATAGAAAATAAAAATTTTAATAGAATAAAAAATAAAATAGAATAATATTAGAATAATTAATATTCAATATAATAATTAGTATATATTAAGGAACATGGACAATATTACCAGTACTAGTGGGCAGAGCTAAAGAAACTGTGTTGCACTGAATTTGGAGCCCCAAAGATTTGTAGCCACTAGAGTCTGTGCCAAGGAAAGTTTCCAAGCAATGCCCACTCTCATGGATGCTCTATTAGAAACACTTTCCTATCTTGAACAAAATGCTTTCCAAAGTGTATTATGTTGGAATGACTCTTTAATAAATTCATGAAGGCTCCATTGATTACTGAACATCTGTCTTGGACTCATATCTGCATCATTTTAGCTAATAGAACCAGTAGCCTGACTTTCAGCTGTGTGTTGGACTTTTAGTATTCCATTAATCATTCTCCTGACATCCTGAGAAGTCTCCATGCTTCTCTGAAATTATAGATAAAATAGATTAAAATTTCATTTCTCCTTTGGATACTACTTGTGTCCATTTTTCTTTGTAATGGAGTGCACTATATAAAGCAATGGGGAAATAACATTTTCAGCAATGTGTTTGATTTGTAAAATTAATAAAGGAAAACTAACAAAATTTTCCTATAATCACAGTAAGCTTTTTTCGTAAGGAAGTGTGTTCAGTGAATTGGCAGATTATATACATTGTGGTCCAAGAGACTATTCATTACTAGAACTTTCTGATTCAATCATAGCTACTTCGACAGGTTTGGAATATACTATATACATATATATATATATATATGTATGTATATGTATATACATATATAGGTATATATAATTAGAATGTAAATCAACAAAATACTGAACAAAATGACTGTTATTTTGAACAAATTTTTCTTGCCCTATAGAAGATTATTCAGATTCTAATACTTGCTTCTTACAAGATCTTGAGGAAATTATTTTACCTCTCTATGCCTCAGTTTCTGTGTTTGGAAACAAAGGTTGATAATACTTTTACATGTCACCTCAAAGGATATAAAATATAAGCAAAGAAATTTGTGATATTAAAGCATCATAGAAATGCAAACAGTCTTCATTATCATTGCTAATATTAATATTATTGTAATTTTAATCTATTGATTAAGGCAATGAAACAATGTTTTTAAAGACCATATTACCTGTTCAACACGGGTGGAAATAATGGAGGAACATATTTCAATTCAACATAAAAATTTGCTTAACAACTAAAGTTGTCTAAAAGTAGAGTGGCTTAACTAATAGAGTAGTGCTCTCTACATGACTTAAGGTCTTCTGGCAGAGGATAGTTGACTGCTTGGCAGTTGTCCGGGAGGTGTTAGAAGAGATTCTTGATGAGGGCAGAGCAGATGTCAATTAAGATCAAAGAATTTATAAAAGAAAAGACATTAGATGTTATCAAACTAAAACTCTTCATTTTTAGATGAGGAAACTGAGACCTAGGTAAGTCAGGTGACTCAAATAGGTTAATATGAATAGCAAGTATCATCAGTGGAATCAATATAAGTTCTCAGATTCCTAAGTCAGTGTTTATTTCACTGTGTCATCTTGCCTCCCTTCTAGGATATTATGGCCTGAAGGTAAAGCTTGGCTCAGTCACTAATCATCTGACTTTACACAAGGCTGGGTCTCACAGTCCTGATCTGTCAAATGTGAATAATAATATCTACACTATTGTCTTCAAAGGGCAATTTGGATATTAAATTTGTTAAGGTGTCATTTTTTTCCAATCTTAAAGACCTCTATTAATGCAAATTACTATCATATAAACAAACAAATCACCTAGACTGCTTTAAGCTTATAAGTTAGTCAGTAATGAATGAATGAATGTTAAGAAATAAATAAACTGGCTTAAGTAGAAGAGAAGTTATGGTACGTGGATAAATAACCTTTCTACTAATCTACCAATATTGAGCAAAGGAGAGCTTAGATTTTCAATGCTATTTTCCCTCTTTACTTACTAGGTTATCAGTTGATAGTTTGGCACAAAAACAATATAATTCAAGTTATGACTCATCTCTGGGTATCTTATGAAAAATCTTTAAACACATCATATTATGTACTAGGATAAATACATATTCATGTATTAAATATGTGCTTCTATGTACCTATATAAGTGTGTATATATTTATGTTTATGTCTTTATGTAGAACATATTTTTAGCAGTTTTGAAAGCAACTAGAGATGCTAAGAGGCACAGGTAAGATAGGAATATATTCTACACATAGAGACTGGCCAATGGAAAGGTTCAAGCAAATGGTGGACTATCATGTGTGAAGAACCAGTTTGGCAGGATTATAGAGTAAGAAGAGAAATAATTTATATATAATAAAATTGGGAAAGTTTAGTGAGGTCCAGGTTGGGAAACGATTTAAAAGTTAAAGTGAGAAGCTTCTATTTAATGCTAGGATAATTATGGAGTCACTCTTGATTACTGAGTAACGAAGTGACATGACTTGTACTTTAACAGTCACTTGCAACTGTTATGGATGAATTGCAGAGGGGAGAGTCTTAAATTATAGGAATAGCAAGCAGGAAACTATTCAATATTCAAGTGAGATATAAGAGCCTGAAATAAGGTGGAGGATTTAGGATTAAGAGGAGACAAATTTGAGAGATTATAGAAGTTGAAATCATAAAATATAGAAATAATTGAATCTGTGGGAAGGGTGAGGCAGCCCAGATAACTAGAAAGATCCCAGATAAGTAGAAAGATGATTGTAGCTTTGACAGAAATACTGTGTTTCAGAAGAAAGAAAATTTAATAAGTAAAGATGAATTCAGTTTGGGGCATCTTAAATTTCAGATACCTCTGAACCATTCAGTTTAAAATATCTAATGCGGAATTGGAGATGCAAGATGTGAGTTTAAAAAAGGAGACCAATCTTAGATATATGTTTTTTGGAAGTTATTGGAATACTGATGACAACTGAATCCTTGGAAGCTTATTAGATCTCCAAGTGAATAATATTAGAAAAACAAAGGTCCATAACAGTAAAGTATCAATAGGAAAGCAATATACAGAAATGGATATGGCATAATGGAAGAGATCAGACTTGGGGGGAAGGGTAATGATCTTATTTGGGGACATACAAATTTTGAAGTGCCTGACAGGTGACTCAAGTGGAGCTGACCTATAAGCAGTAAAAGTTTTGGGTTAAGTGCAAAAGAGAAGAAAGAGATAGATATACTGACTTCAGATTGAACAGCACAGTAGTAGTTTAAACCATGAAAATAAGTTAGATTTATAAGGAAAAGTATATAGAACAACAAAGAAAGTTCTGATCCATTTAATGTTTTCAAGAAAATTTTGATTATCACTTGTTAGTATATTGTAGCCAGGAATCTCAGGCTGAGGTAAAAGTTGATGGTGGGGGAAAAGAAGAAAGCACAGAGACTCTGATAACATTCAAAAATTAAAAAAAAAAAATAGAAAAATAAGGATCCAGTAAATGGGTCTCAGTTTTCTCATCTGTAAAACAGGGGATTTTATCTAACAGGCCTTTAAAAATCCCTTCCTAAATAATGTATAAAAATGCCAAGAGATGAGAGAATAACCATTGTGAAAGGATAGTTTGCATTGTCAAAACTCATGATAAGGTCAAAGAGGATGAGAACTTACAAATAATCATTGGGTTTGTAATTGGATAGCCCTTGGTTAACTTTGAGAAAACGTGTCATAAATTAGACACCACTAATAATTGTTCAACACAATGAGCATACATAACAAACAGGAAGCTTGGCACTACAGTTAGCTATGGAGCTACAATGTTACGAGCTACAAATATAAAAGATTGGAGACCTGGCTTCAATCAAGTATACAGAGCAAGCAAAATGATTGGCAACAAGTTTGTGCTGTGTTTTAGTAATGTTTATTTTTGTATGAAGATCTAGTTGTTCTCCATTCGAGAAAAAAAAGGGAAAAATGAGAAGGAACTTATCTTTATCCTTTAAGTTAGCAGGGAGAATGAAGTATTCCTTGAGGGAATGGAAACCAAGCAGAAAAAGAATATGAAGAAACAAAGAGAAGCCTCAACCAAAGAGAAAGTTAGAAGGGGAAAGAATTAAATACAAAGAAGAAAGAAGAAATGCCTGTTACCTGAGAGTAAAAGAAGTGAGCTATCCCACTTCAAGATGAAGATACTTCTTATACTCCAAGCAATAGTTGCATGGAGTCCCAGTTTATTCAATAATGGTTAGAGGAAGAAGGAACAAATAGTGACAGTTGATTGTGATTCTGTGGTGAGGGACAGCAATTTGTCTGCAGATTTAAAGAACAGTCTCCAATCTCTGAGGGTCATATATCTAGGGTACTATTGAGAGCTCCAAGATACCAATCTGAGATCAATTACCTATTCCTGTTGCTTCTTAAAATGATATATTACATCACAAGTTGAAAACTGAAATGCTTTGGTGTGAAGTATTAAATTGTGAGCAAATATCTGAAGGCTTTAGGAAGAAAATTGGTTTTCAGCCCTATTGTGAATGGATATAGGAGATACAGGAAACAAAAGCATATTGGAAAAATGAAGTTATAAACAGGGGTTTCATTATGACATGACCATAGGTTGCCTTTGAGAATACAAAGGTATTAGGGTTGGAAGCCTGATAGCAGGTAGTGGAAAAGAAAGCATTAGTAAAGTGAAATATGTGGATACTGAATTTTTTTAAAAAAGAAATTTATCAATGAATGGGAAGAAAGTCATGTCTTTATAGATAGTAATTTATTGATGTATCATATATTTAGGGGTAGAAGGGACCTTATTGATCATCTCCTCCAGTCCTGTTTTACAGATAAAGAAATTGAGGTACAGAGAAAATGACTTGTCCAAGATCACACTGGATTTTAAGCAATTAAGTTTGAATTTAATTTAATCCCTTTTACTCATATGTCATCTTCTTTTCAATGCATCATACTAGTCTTTTTATTACACATGTATTGAAAGAACAGAATTTGTAGCCTGTCTAAGAAAATGGTTTCTAAGGATGACATTTATAATTCTGAACAGTGTGGAATAATGTATAAAGCACTGAATTTAAAGTTAAAAACATTGAGTTCAAATCCTGCCTTTAGTGCTTTCTTATTTTTTGATCATGGTTAAGTCATTTAATTTCTCTGAACTTAGGTTTACTCATCTATAAAATGGACACAATAGTACATTGAGTATCTAATTCACAAGATTTATGGGAAGATAAAAATGATCAAATGCTTGGAAAATGCTTTGCAGACTTTAGTGCTATATGAATGTCATTTATTGTTTTTAATATTATAGCACACTTGGACTCTTGAATAACAACACAGTGCACCTAGCAAGGGTTAGTAAATTTTACCTAGAAGTAAATTTTGCCAGAAAATATGGTCAAAATTTCTTTATTGGTAAAGGTCTGGGGATGCTTACATATACATACATACATATATATATATATATATATATATGTATGTATGTATGTATGTATGTATGTATCTTCTAGTTTGATACTATAAGCAGTAGCAGGTACAACAGTGGAAGATGAATACTATTAGAGAACACCAGTAACTCATGAGAGATAATTTCCAAGAAAGGAGCTAGTAATAAAATTTGTGGCCACACATTTCTATATGTAAATATAAGAAAAAGCTAAAGACAGAAGAGAAATTCAACCTCATTGCGGAACCATTGACACTTCAGCAGGTGGAACCCATAATGGAAATATGGTTCTGAGCTGGTATAACTAAAACAAATAGAAATAGAGTAGATTAAAAACATGAGAGGCTGTTTTTTTAATATTAAGAGCAAAATTCATGAGGAAATCCAGAAACCTGATGGCAGGAATGGAAACTGGGGATGAGAACATGTAAGTGCAGAACAATAGAAGAAAAGAAAGACAGAAGCAATATTGTCCTTGGCATATGCTGCAGACTACTTGAAGAGTTATTGATCTTGGAAGTCAGGAAACAGAACAATCATAAAAATTCTGACCAAGAGAAGTGGTGTGTGCATGTACCCTGGTGTGTTCTCTCTCTCTCTCTCTCTCTCTCTCTCTCTCTCTCTCTCTCTCTCTCTCTCTCTCTCTCCCTCTCACTTTCTCAGTCTGCATTTTTCTACCTCTGCCTTTTTCTCTATTTATCTATTTTCCCTCTCCCCATATCAAAACAGAACTGTTTAAAATAGATTTTAATATTAATTCTTTTTTAAAAAAATAAAGTAAAAATGAATATTGTAGTTTATCACTTTTGACAAAAGAAAAAAACCAATGACCTAATTACATACAGATGAAGTTGGTCCAAGAGGAATAGAAAACTCTGAAGAATGTCATTCTGAAATTACAAACAGAAATTATTTCAATTACAATCAAAAGAAAGAAATGGGGAAGGGAGGAACAGAAAAGGATCAATAGCTCCCAGGTCAATAGCCGATTAAAGCAAATTTAAAAAAAAAAAAGGTGGTTTTAGATGATGGAAGCAAGGGTGGGTAACTTTGCATGAATACAAAGTAATAAAAGCCAATGTAAAAACATCAAAAGAGCTAAAAGATAGAATGAACTGAATCTGATAAAGAATGATAAAAACAAAAATGAGTAGGGTTTTCTTTATACTGGGATCAAGAAGAGACTCAAGGATGGGATAGAAATAGTGATTAAGGTAGATGAGATGAAAATAATAGATGATGAGAATACAAACTAAATTATTACTATCATTTTTCTTTTTTTCTCTTACAAGGAGTATGATTTTTGACGTGCTTTTCTCTAGGAAGCAAAAATAGTTAACAGGGAATCAAAATCAAAGATAACTGGGTATATTGTAGAAGAGTTGCCCTCTGTGAGTTCAGCAAACTCTGAGGAAATACCAGACTAGAGGACAGTTGTGAAGAGTGAACTGCAGTTAGTTGCCTTTAAAAGATTGTAAAGAAATGTCTTAGTGAATAACAGCTAAAATCTATATAATTATTTATGATTTTTAAAATTTGTTTTATATTTCTTCCATTTTATTCTTAAAAGAACTCTGGAAGTAGGATTGCTATTATTATCCTCATTTTATAAAAGAGAAACAGAGCAAGAATCAAAAGTTAAATGACTGATCTCTGAGACTGTATTTTAAATTAGGATTGCTAATTCCCGATCCAAGGATTTACATACTGTATATCACCTACCTACCTCATACAACCAAAAAGAAACGCCTCCTCAAAAAAAAATCAAGTGTCTTGGTTTTCTTTTAAAGGATATGGCATATCCTGCTAATATAGGAACAATTTTGATTTCACTTCCTACCTATATTCTAGATAGTTAAAGGATAGTTTATGAGTTTTTAGAAATGGAAACAATGATTTTTAAAAGCCAACATGGCATCACCAAGAATAGAGGTAGCCAGATTAATATAATCTCCTTTTTTAGTTTTTAACAAGGAAATTAGATTGGCAGATGAGAGAGGGGGGGAGAAAAAATTTATCTCCATATAATGAAAATTTTCCTAATTCTTAGGGCTACTCAAAAGTGGAATGAGTTCTTTTTTAGGAGGCAATGGTATACATCAGTAGATGTTTTTAAACAAATTCTAGAACAGATGACCACCTACTAGCAATATTGATTTATAAAGGATGAACTCTGAAATATCTTTTGAGTCTTAATTTTTGGAATTCTGCAAAATTTGGTCCCTCAAACTTAGTAGCTAAGACAACTTGAGTAACTATCTCAGAATGTATGGGAGTAAGTACTTTTCCATATTAGAAATGGAAGGAAAAATAAGAAGATAACAAGTTATAATTTCAGGGATTGAAAAATTACATCTGGCTAAGATGGAAAAATATTATTACCTTATTTAGTTGCCAATGATATCATAGTTATAAAGCAGTTAAATTGTGCTTCCCTTATGATTATTAGGATCTTATTGTCCCCTTTTTACAGATGAGAAGAGTAAAGTCCAGAGAGGTAAAGTGATTTGTCCAGTGTCACACAGTTAAGAACTGTTAGTTCTAAAATTCTTAGTCAAATTTGTTGATTCTGTATCCAGTACTCTTGATTCTTCATGCTGCCAATAAATTTCATTTGGTCCTCTCAAATGAGGATGATGCTATAATTAACCTCATTTCATAGATAAGACAACTGAGGATCCTAGAAGTTTAACTTCAAACTCAGATCTTCCTGATTCCTAATCCAGTGTGCTATCCACCACACCTAGACAAGCAATTGGCTAGACAAGTGGTTTCTTTTTTGAAGCATTATTTTTTCCAATTACATGTAAAAACAATTTTAACATTTACCAATGTTGCATTTCAAATTCTCTCCTTCCCTCCTTTCCTTCCCTCATCCCTGATATGGTAATTTGATATAAGATATACATGTGCAGCTGTGCAAAACATATTTCCATATTGGACATGTGAAAGAAAAAAACAAAAATATAAAACAAACAATAAAAAGAAATTGAAAAATAATATGCTTCAATCTGGAGGTGGACAGCATTTTTCATCATTAAGACCTTTGGAATTGTCTTGGATCATTGCATTGCTGAGAATAGCTAAAGCATTTACATTTGGTTTTCATACAATGTTGCTGTTACGATGTACAATGTTCTCCTGGTTCTACTTACTTCATTTTACATCTGTTGGTGTGTATTTTTTCTACGTTTTCTTGAAACCATCTTGTTTGTCATTTCTTTTAGCGCACTAATATTCTATCACAATCATGTACCACAACGTTTTCAGTCATTCCTCGCTTGATGGGCATGTTTTCAATTCCTAATTATTTGCCCCCCCCAAAAAGACACTATAAATATTTTTATCTCATAGTACCTTTTCCTTTTATCTCTTCGGAATATAGCTCTAGTGGAGGTATGCTGGGTCAAACAATATGTGCAATTTTATAAGCCTTTTGTGCATAGTTACAAATTATTCCTCAGAATTATTGGATTAGTTCACAGCACCAACAATAACATTATATCCCAATTTTCCCACATCTTTTTTCAAATTTTTCACTCTTTTTCATTATCATTTTCTATTATAATAGTTCATCTTATGGGTGTGAGATAGTATCTTAGAGTTGTTTTCAATCACATTTTTAATCAGTAGTGATTAAGGCATTTTTCAACACTATAGGTGATATTGATTTCATCTAAAAACTGCCAATTCACAAACCTGATCATTCATCAACCAGGCAATGATTGACTCAGTTCTATATACAAATGAGAAATAAAACTTATCTCAGAAAAAAAAAATTTCTGTATACATTTTCCACCAGTTTCTGTTTTTATTCTACTTTTGGTTTCTTGGTTTTGTTTGTGCAAAAACTTTTTAAATTCTATAATCAAAATTGTCCATTTTATATTCTATTATTCTCTCTGTTTCTTGTTTTGTCATAAATTCTTTCATTATCTACAAATCTGACAGAATACTCCCCTAATTTGCTTAGAGTATTACCCTTTATGTTTAAATCATGTACCTGTTTTCATTTTATCTTGGTATATTTTATAATATAGTACTTTTCAAACTCTAATACAGAGTGAGGACATTAACTTCTACATATGCAAATCTATTCACCATATATTGTCTAAAATTTAAAGTATAATATTACCTGTCTTATTGTATTTTTATTTATTTTAATATTCTCTAAATATATTTTAAACTAATTTAGGCTGCATTATGGAGACACTTGACTGCTTGTGGCAAATGAGTAACATGTTTGACACCTCTGGGTTAGACCACTAAAAATACAATAGAATAATTGTCAGATCCCATAAGCAAGAAAAGACCTTGCCTAGTACAATCTTGAAACACCACTATCTCTAGGTTGTGTCCCCTACCACTATCTATAATTTAGTATATAGAAAAGAGCTCTGGATTATGTGGAAGGTCGGAAAACAATATGTCTATTCTATCTTTGTCATTCACAAATTGGGAGATTTTCAACAAGTCATCTGACTTCTGGGAACCTCATGGTTTTATACTATAGAACAAAGGTATTAAACTAATTGATCTCTAAGGATCTTTCTAGTCCAATTTCCATGACTTGGTATGAACATATTACATTATCTCAATAAACTCTTTGAAGGCAAGGACTGTTGTTTCTTTTCTGTCTTCATATACTAGCTTCTAGCACAGAATCCTTCATTTCACATTTATTGAATTGAATAATTAAATGAATTAAACAATTACTCAACCAACCAAAATTCTATGATTTAAAGAAATGCCATTTATCAATCCCTCTTCACAATGGACCTTCATCCTATGGAGAGTCTGAAGCATTATAGCTGGCAAACTCTGACTGACAAGGAAATCCATAAATTGAAAGTTTTCCCTTATAAACTTCCACCACATCCTTGGAGGACAGCTGCAATTAATCCAATAAAACACATCCAAGGAGTACTCCATGACTGCAAATAGAAAATTCACCAAAGATATTAAGTGATTATAAAATTTTGTCTTTGTCTGATCTGTTCTCTGACTAGAACCCTAAAATAATAGTGATTTGAGTTCATTGTAGTTATCAGGAAGTGCTATGGAAAAAGAAGAGGAATTAACATGTAAATTATTGTTATTTCTTCCAGTACTTCATAGTTTAGCAAAAATCAAAACTAACAGCTATGGCTTAAATCTGTCACAGCTTTATTTCAAGCTTTTTACCAAATTGCATGTTTAAGTCAGTGGCAACTAGAATCACTCAACATTAACATCTTTAGAACCTCCAATAAACAGTAATTTGCATATGAAAGGCCCTTCTTTTGGATTAGAGATTGATTAAAAACAGAATCCACAAATGCAGCACAGTAGAGGGGAAAAGCAATGACTAAAACTGATCACAGTTTATTTGACCAAACAGGGTCCTCTCCCTAGATTTGCCTAAAACTAGACTGGAGCTACTGATCTGGCAAAAAGGGAAGAGCCCTAGAAATATTTAAGAGTGAATCTTCCTCAGTACTGACCACAATAACCCACTGACACCCAAAACACTGAACTTCTCAAGGAACATGAAAAATGATCTACTTGACTCAGTAGTTAATTTTATCTCTTTTTTTAAAATTTCATGCTTTAACATCAATGCAATTATCATGAGGAGGATGGAACTTTACCCCAGAACAATGACTTTCAGGAAAGGATCTTCCTACCCATGGGGATTACTATTACCACATCTTGACTCCCAGTGCCCAGCTATATAGCACTGTCGGAGGCAGCCAGGGTCTATTGTACAAAGCAACTCTCAAAATCCCCTTTACCATAGAACTTCGCTCATGTTTACAACTCTCCTGCCACCTCCTTTAAGGGAGAGAGTTTAATATTTTTCTGTTCCTAGACATCCTATCTCACAATAGGTCCACAGCTCCTCCACTCCTTTTGCCCCAGGTAAAAACTCATTCTTGTTACAGCTCTGCACAAACTCCCCTTGACCAATAAAAAATATTCCTATGTTCCCCATGCAGACATCTTTAGAATCCAGTCTACCTACCTGGCATTCCACCTTTACAGGCAATTATATCTGTTCTAAGATATCATGTTCATGGTTGTTTATAGTTCTCCAGGTGTACAATATGTACAATAAGGCCATCTCTTTTGATTTAGCCTGCATTTTTCATGCAATTCCCTTTGACTTCTTCAATATAGAACATAGTGAGTTTTAAACCATGGGGAATTTTTCCATATTAACTCCCAAATTTATTTGCACCTTCTGGTTATATGTTGCTTTGCCTCTCTATTTCTTCTCTCTTTAGGGGTCTTTACTTCAGAACTTGTTATTCTCTTTTTTTCTGTACCAGACTCTACTTTGCCATGCTAGCAAATACATTTAAATGATTTAGCCCTCTGTGTGTGCTGGCCTTCTTGTTCCACATTACAGCTCGCATCTCCTCATTTACTATCATTTTCAAAATTCAATGCTGTTTTCATACCAGAAAGCAATCTGGGAAGATAATAATGAGACATTTTAGATGTCTCTGTATCTTTTAAACCTAATCAAGCCTCAAGTAACACAGAGAAGTTAGGAGTTGTATAGGAGGGGAACAGAAAGGAACAGGTAAGAGGAGTAGGAGTAACAAGCTTTTAAAAGAACTAGGAGTTTTTTTAATGACAATTTTTTAATTCCTTTTTTTTTACAAATATTGAGTTACGGGGATATTATATTGCTCCCTGCTTTATACAATTCTCTCCTCTTCCACAGTCCTCATTTTCAACCATCCCTCTCTGCTCAGTCAACATTCACAATCCTTCATTCACTTCCTAGGGGATCTATTATTGCCCTACCTCTTCATGTCTATAAATCCAACAAGGGGAAAGAAAATGAAATAAAATGAAGTTTTCTGACTGAGTCTTATCTAGTCAAGGACTATTTCCTTCTTGACCAAGAACTTGATATTATGTACATTGTACCTGCTCTGTGGGAAGGCCAAAGAATTTACTGTAAGGCACTCAGCAAAATAATAAAAAAAGACCTAACAAATCACAGAAACTGGAGGAAAGCTTGAGCCCACACTGTTACTGTCTACTTAGCTGAAGGCAGGTTTTCAAAATGATAATGTATTCTATAGGGTTTTGCAAAAATTAAAAGACTCAAAACACTGAGAAAAGTTAACCTTCAGGATCACTCCATTTTTCATACCCCCAAAAGATTATTTTCTGATCCTTAATAAAATAAAATGCAATTTTTTTAAAATCACACAGAAAATAAATGTGTATAACCTTAATTATCTCCAAAGGAAAGAACAAATAATTTGTTTTATAGAGTACTCTAAAGATCAATAATGATTTTAGAATTATTAAACCAGTAAAAATAAACAACTAAATAAATAGGTTCTCTTTCTCTTCTTTTCTTTTTTTTTTTTAGGTTTTTGCAAGGCAAATGGGGTTAAGTTGCTTGCCCAAGGCCACACAGCTAGGTAATTATTAAGTGTCTGAGACCAGATTTGAACCCAAGTACTCCTGACTCCAGGGCTGGTGTTTTATACACTCTGCCACCTAGCTGCCCCAATAGATATTCTTTCTAAAGAAGCAGCAGTTTGGTGGTGAGAAAAATGCCTGAACTTAAAGTGAAAGGAGTTTTGGGTTTCAGTTGCCTCTATCACAGACAAAACAAGAACTTAGGTCCATGTCTGTTTGTGGTTTACTGACTATTTACTGACTTCCAAATAACCTTAGCCAAATCATTCTCCATGTTTGATTCTCAATTTCTTCATGGTCAACTCCTAACCATTTCTCCTAAAAACTATTTTCTTCCACCTGAACTCAGAGTCCTTCCCCTGGGGCCCTGGACATAATTATATTAGTTAGGTTTTATCTTTCCTAGCTTGGTTCCAGGCCCACTATCTGCTTCCTAGACATCTCCCAGTCAATAAGGATACTCCAGGTACTCTTCTAGACATTCACCCTTTGCTTAACCTCTAGCTCCTATTTCTGAGATTTCTGTGATTTCTATTTTAATGTAGACTCTTTGAGAGTAGGAGCTATTGGGATCATTATTGTGATTGTTTTGATTTGTGTTTTATTTTAATATCCTTAACACTTAGGATAGAAATGATTAAGAAATTCCTTTTCACTTTAATACAAACTACATGTAATAATCCTCATAATAATACTTAGAGGATTACTGTAAGTATCAAAGACATTTTTAAAGTCTTCATTCCTTCAGAGCTTAGTGCAACATTTTGTACACAGTTGGTTGTTCAAATGAAGAAATAGGACATTTGAAGAGATGATCAATTAAAGTTTTCTGTGAATGGGCAGCTAAGTGGTTCACTGGGTAGAGCATTAGGCCTGGAGTCAGGAAGACCATGCTACCTATGTGACTCTGGACATGGCACTTAACCTCTCTTTTCCTTAATCCACTGAAGAAGAAAATAGCAAGTCACTCCAACATCTTTACTAAGAAAAACCCAAGGACAGTATGCCCACATGGTCACAAATAACTGAACAACAACAAAATGATCAAATGAAATATAGATGGATGGCATTATCCTCTATCTCAAGTCTAATTTCGAGACTTCAGGCTCTATTAGCAAAAGCATTAAATATCATTGTAGGTTATACGGGGACTAATAGTCATTAGACCATTATGCATGTATCTATATCCATGAGCTTCTCTTCATATCGCCAATTGGTGTTTAATTAGTGTTTGTGGACTGACTAATTGATTTTGTACTCTATCTATCTAGTCTTTTGCATTATTGCACTTCCCGCCCTCTGTGAATCTTCCATCTTCCATCTCTGGATCTTTGTACTGGTGTTTAAACTGCCTTCTCATATTCACTTCATAGAATCCTACCCTCCAACAAGATGCAACTCACGCCTTGCCTTCTATATGAAACCTTCCATGATGTTACACCCTCTCCTACAATTAGTAGTTCCCTCTCTCCTCAACTCCTTAGTATTTTACTACTTAGTATATATTTGTATTTATTCTTTTCATGTCTATTCAGTATATACTTATATATGTATTTCTTACAGCCTCTGTTAGAATACAATCTCCCTTTTTAGTAAGGATTCACTGTATTTGTCTCTTCTGAGTTGACCAGTGTATAGCACATAGCACTTTAAAATATTTATTGATTCTAATTTTTAATTTATGGAATAAAACAAACATTTCCAAAACATAGTATAATAAAAATGCCTATGAAATTGCAAATCTATTATGTACAACCTGATATACATTTTAAATATATAATAAAATTATCATGTAAGGTTTTTTTTTACTTTTTTCCTCCCCTCCCCCCAGCTCTAGAGATGTCTACCATTAGATGCAAATATGTACTTATACAAAAATCATTCTGTACATGCTTCTATTTATCAGTTATTTCTCTGCAATAGATAGTGTCTTCATATGGCTTTTGAAGTTAGACTGGGGATTTATAATAGTCAAAAGCACTTATTCCCTCAAAGTTGTTTTTAAAGCAATGTTGGTACTGTATACAAAGTACTCATATTTCTCCTCATTTTGCTCTTATTTTGTTTAAGTTTATACATGTTTTTTGAAGATCATCACAGAATTCCTTCACAATTACACAGCACAATTTGTTTGGCTATTGTCTAATTGATAGGCATCCCTGCGATCACAAGTTCTTTTCACCACAAAGAGAATTGCTATAAATATTTTAGAACATATTTCTTCTTTTCCTTTTTCCCTAATCATCATTGGAAATAGATCTAGTAGTAGTATTCTGGATCTAAGAGTGTAGTTTAATAATCCTTTGGGCATAATTCTAGATTGCTCTTCAAAACTATTGTATGAGTTCCCAATTCCACCACAATGAATTAGTGTACCAATTTTTTCCACATCCCCACCAACATCTGTTGCTTTCTCTTCAAGTATTTAAAAATATTGTTGATTGATTGTTGGATATTCAAAAAAGATGATTATTTAGAATCATAGGAAACTTCAGTTCAGTGGCCAAGTTCACGTAAGTATAATCAAGTAGCAGAACTAGAATTCAAATCTTAAACCACTTGAGGGAAGATACTATTTCTTTGCATTTATGTCCCAATCACTTAGTATCTTAAAGCAATATGGGAAAATAAATGTTGTTACCTCCTTGAATATTTGTTCAAAATCTCTCTCTCTCTCTCTCTCTCTCTCTCTCTCTCTCTCTCTCTCTCTCTCTCTCTCTCTCCCCCACTTTCTTTTCTCTCCTTCCCTCCTCCCTCCATTCCATTCTTCACACACACACACACACACACACACACACACACACACACACACAGACACACACACCCTTCCTTCTGACTCAAAATGCAGGATTCTTTTCTAGGAAGAGTTTTACATTCCTACATGATTTTCAAGGGTCTCCTCTAAACCTACACATTTTCAGCTTCTTTTTAAGTTGTAGGATCTATGATAGTAATATGAAGTAGTATTTTTAGGGTAGTTTATCCAGTTCAATACAATTTGACATATTAATTGAGTGGATATGTAAAATCCATTCCAGTGAAATATAGTTCCTTTCATAGACTGGGTGCTCAATAAATATTTGTTGCATGAATGACTTTCCTGGAGTTACAAAGCTAGGTAGCAACAACATCAGACTAACACATTCCCTGAATTAGTATTCTAGTATAACTCCTGATCTCTAACCTAATCTCCCAAATTCTTTGGCTGATATTAAATAATGTAAAAGTTTTTTTGTTTTCAAAAGAGGAGGAGAAGAAGGAGGGGAAGAGGAGGAATAGAATAAACCTCAAAATAATAACAGTAGTAATAGTAGAAGCACTAGAAGTAGCAGGTCACATTTTGGCAACAGTTTGAATTTACAAAGTGTTTTCTTCACAAGAACCTAGTGAGAAAAGCAAACAACATAGAGAAGTACTTTACTTATTCTTTAATGTATAGCTTTCTATACTGCTAGATTTTCTGGCTAAGCTGCATTAAATTATCTACATAAATAGCCTATCTACACTGTAGAAAACAGTTGTTTTACTGTCCAAACAGCATAATATTGTTAGTGTGACATATTGTTATATTTTCTCAGGTTCATAATAGGTAAAATCACATCACTGTGTCTCAGAATAGAATAAATCAATGGAAAGTATAGCCTCCCATGTAATTTATGGGCAATCTTTCAGTCTTCTCTGTACTTCTCTTTCCCCTGGTATTAAAAAAAGCACAGAAAACAATGTTAATCACATTCTTTCTCAAAAGGGCATTGAAAGAATGAACCAACAAATGATTATAAAATCTTATGAAGCACATACTCACCAACAGAACAAAGACATAGTCAAAATTATTCTTAATTATACTACTTGAGTACTTTCATAAATCTGTGATCTCCTTAATATCAGCATTCCTTCAACTGGTACAGATTACAATTCATCAATGTCATCTTGTTCTCGGCAACTCTAGTTCATACCTTTTCATAAATCCTGTTTACAAATCTAATAAATCAATAGAAACTTTCTTATTATATCATGGATAGCAGTGCTGCACTTAAGCATATCCTCCTTTGGTTTCCATGATACTAGACTGTCTTGGTTCTCCTTTGTTGTTTACTGGATCATTCATGTCTTACCTTAATCATGACTGTCTTTTCGTACATCATTGGTTTACCAGTCCCTCACTATTTCTCCTCTCTCCATAAGTTTAATTCTTATTTGTATACAAATGGCTCTCAAATCTATACTTGCTGTTATTTATCTCTGAATTCTAGCCTCAAATTACTGCTGTCTAATGATTTATCAGTATTTCAAACACAAATGTGCTCTAAACTCTCCCCCTCTTCCAACGTTTCTCTTTTCTTTTGAGAATGACACCATCCTTCCAATGGCCAGATTTTACAAAAGAGAAATGATCCTTAGGTTTTTGCTACCTCATTTCTCATATCTAGTCAATTGTCAAATCTTGTCAATTCTACATCTACACTATTCTTATCTCTTTCAATCTCTCTATTCACATCACTCTATTTTAGACCTTCAACCCCTTTAACTTGAGGTTAACACAGTAGACACCCAATTAGTTCCCCTGTTTCCAGATTCTATCTTCTCCAATCAATTAATACTACTCTGAGAAATTCATTTCTCTAATACACCATTATAGCTAAATGGTACTGTTGCTCAAAGTTTGTTCAAAACTTTTTATTGTTTCTTCACAAATAAAGTACCCAAGGAAGAATGTAAAGATCTTTACAATTTGGTAATCATCTAATTGTCTAGCCTATTTCATATAACTTACCCATATTACTCTAGATTCCGTTATAATTTCTGTTCCATAATTGACCTCACAGCTTCAGACTGGACTCAACATTGCATCTTCTATCTCTGCCTTTACATTGATTTTCTCTCTGGTCTCAATAGATTACCCCATCCCGCAATATTTCCCTCTTAAAAAGTCTAATTTACTTTAGGACATAGTTTAGGTATCACTCATTGTCTGCATAAAGCATTTTCTAATCCCCTTTCCCAGTTATTAATACTCTCTTTCTCTTCAAATTGTGTTATCTCTGTGTAAATATCCTTTCCAATGTAATACAAGGCTCTTTATAATATAGTATAATTTTATATTCAGTTTCCTCCTATACCTTTTCTATATATGATCCTTCTAACTGTTTTAATAAATGGGAAGATACAGATGAGTTATCAGTATCTTCAATATCATTAAATCTTTCATAATTGGTCCTTCCCATCTATCCTCTCTATGCTTCACCTGAGTCCTGTACTTGAAGATCAAACTTTTTGTTCAGCTCTGGTCATTTCAATAGGAAACTTTGAAATCCCCCTATTTCACTGAATGTCCAACTTTTACCCTGAAAGAGGATGCTCAATTTTGCTGGGTAGTTGATTCTCAGTTGTAATTCAACTCTTTTGCCTTCCAGAATATCGAATTCTAAGCCCTAGGAGCCCTTAATGTCATTGCTGCTAAATCCTGAGTAAACCTAACTGTAGTGCTATGTAATTAAATTGTTTCTTTCTAGTTTCTTGTAACATTTTCACTTTAACTTGAAATTTCTGGAATTTGGCTATAATATTCCTAGGAGATTTTATTTTGCAATCTCTTTCAGGAGGTAATCGGAGGATTTCTTCAATTTCTATTTTATCCTCTGCTTCTAGGCTATCAGGGCAATTTTGCTCGATTATTTCTTGTAAAAGTGAAGCCTAGGCTCTTTTTCCTGGTCATGACTTTAAGTTGATAATTTCAAAATTATCTCTCCTTGATTTGTTTTTCCTAAAGAGATATATTTCACATTTTCTTCTAGTTTTTCATTCTTTTGGTTTTGTTTTGGTTTTTAATTTCTCAAAAAGAGATCAGCTTCCCTAAGCTCTATTCTATATTTGAAGGAGATATTTTCTGGGAAGGTCAACAGTTCCGAGAACTTTATATCTTCTTTTCCATCTGACCAGTTCTGCTTTTAAAGGCAATCTTCTCCTAATTGAGCTCTTGAACTGATTTTTAACCATTTGACCTAATCTTAGGTATTTTTTGTATCTCCACCAAGTTGCTGAATTGATTTTCATGATTTTCCTGCATCATTCTTATTCCTCTTCACAATTTTTCCTCTACTTCCCTTATCTACTTTTCAAAGTCACTTTTGAGTTTTTCCATAGTCTGAAACCACTTCATATTTGTCTTGGAGGCTTTGGATACAGAAGCTTTGATTTTGTCAACTTATTATTATAAATTTTGATCCTCCATAAAACCAAAGTAATTTTCTATTATCATTTTTTTCTTCTGTTGTTTACTTATTTTCCCAGTCTATGACCTGATTTTTAACATAGTTTCAAAGTTTTTGCGGGGGGAGGGGAGGGTTTGAGACACTCCCCTAGAGACATTAATTCCTTCAAGTTCTTATGAAAGGCTACCAAAGTTCTCCTGTGGATGACCACAAGCACTCCCCTCTGCCCTGGAGCTGTGAGGGGAATCCCTGTTCCTCTATGGTAGTATGGGGACCCAGATTGTAACCTTTATCTGAGTAAGGGCAAATCAACAGAATTCTGCCCCAGGGATAGCAGAGAGACTTCTGCAGTCTCTCCTGAACCCTTTACCCTCTGCAGGCTCTGGAAGCAGCTACTGGGTGGCTTCACAGATTCCCAGGGCAGTGCTGCCCTGAGCCTGGTGCTGGTGGGCTCCAAGCTCATTCTGATTCTGCAAAGTTTTCTTGCTGACCTTTCAAGTTGTCCTTTGCAACCTGTGGGCTGAGAGGTCTGGAAACCTCTCCCACTGCCATGGTGAGTCCACCCCCCACCCCAGGGACCCAGGAATCCCATGGACTATTCCTGGAAGACTGGAGCTAGTTTGCTCTGACTTGGCACAGCTGCAGTCTCTGCTGTGTTGAGGCTCTTTCCAATCCTGGTCTGGGTGGAATAGATTTTTCCTTCATATCTTCCAAGTTGTCTTGGGCCAGAAAATTGTTTTACTCAGTCTTTCTGTGGTTTCTGCCTCTCTCTAGAATTTGGTTAGAGTAATACTTTTACATCATATGGAGTGTTTTGGGGGAGAGTTTCTGGGGATTCCTACTACCATACCACCATCTTGGCTCTGCCCCGAATTTAAGGTACTTAAAGGCAAGGAGGGTTTTATTTTTTATTTCTGGGTCCTAAGCATGTAGCATTGTAAATTGCACACATTAAGTACTTGATTCTTTTTAAATACTAAATCTGCATTTAATGATCTATGGGAGATTGCTGAGAAAAATGGAAAAATATGTTGAAAATAAATTTTAATCCATACTACACTCCATACATTACAGCAAACTAAGTAAATTAATAAGGCAAATCTCTTTTTTTAAAAAAATACAAAGGGCACAATATTTTCCTATATAGGAGAAAGAAGAAATTTTTATATATAAAATAGAAATTATTGGGGACAAATTGATGGATTTGTTTAGAGACAAATGGATTTTGCACAACACAAAGCATTATCTTTAAAATTAAAAGACCCTGAATAGAAAAGTTATTTGTTGTGAATATATCAAATAAAGATCTGACATCTAGAAGTTCTCTAGTTTGCAAACAAGTTAAGAAACTCTGGACTAATAGTTTTTTTTTTAATCACATCTGTAATATCAAGGATATGAGAAAATTTCTACAGGGAAACTCCATCTAACCAACACAAATGATTATCTTGTCTACAAAGTATAATTTTAGAGACTTATCTGAAACTCAGAGTATCCTGGATTAAACATCAAATGTGTATGTATCAAAGTCAGAGCTGAACTACCTATGAAGATAGCTCTCAGAAGAAAAAAGAGAAAGAAGGGGAAAATATTTTTTAAAAAAAACAAGAAAGATTGTTAAAATTATAAAAGCTTGGACATGAATTCAGAATAAAATTTTACATATTTTGTTGTTATTCTTAATTCATTTGATAAGTGTGTTCAGAAACAAATGTCATTATTTATGGCTACTAGCTTGCTTTGTTTATAGAAAGTAAACTTATCAGGGGCGGCTAGGTGGCGCAGTGGATAAAACACCAGCCCTGGGATCAGGAGTACCTGGGTTCAAATCCAGTCTCAGACACTTAATAATTACCTAGATGTGTGGCCTTGGGCAAACCACTTAACCCCATTTGCCTTGAAAAAACCTAAAAAAAAAAAGGAAAGTAAACTTATCATAACATTCTAAAAATATTTATTGAAATGAAGTAATTTTGTCCAAGGCTAATATTTCCTACCTTTCAAAAAATGGTCTAGAAATATAAATTACATTCCTGGATTCCAGTGTTTGTCTTCTAAAATACATTTTTCCTATAAATTTCCTGTTAGATCAATAAAATCAATGAAAACATCACAAGTATAAATTCTACAACCTCTCACTCAAAAATTAATAACCCTAAATTACATATTCTTAGTAGGTTCTTTTTGTCAGGTCATCTTATATTTTCCATGAATCAACAAAAGTGTATTGAGATTTATGATTTTGATTCTATACATTTCCTGTCATATCCCAGACACCAAGCCAAAGAAGCTGGTAAGGTTTTCCATGATTTCTGTAAAGAGAAAGTACTTGTCTTCTTTCATTTTAAGGATCCGTGGATCTTCGTTTAAAATTGATGAAAAACTCCTTCCTCTTCCATAATTACAGTTTTTCCCTGTACAGTCAGACTTAGGTGCTTAGTAAATAGTTGTTGGTTGATTTTTTTTTTTGCATCACTAGAGATTTCTCATGCCTGGGTTATATGCCCTAAAGAATGAACTGTTCATATCCATTTTAATTATTGTAAATATCATGAAAACAGTGTAACAACAGACCAACATGACTGAGTATGGCAGAAGTAAGAACTTCATTCCCAGGCCAGTTTGCCCACTATTAGCTATGCTAGAATAGACTGACCACTAACCTTTTTAGTATTTCAGCCTTCAAAACTATAAAATGGAGATAATAATGTGCAGATTTTGTACCTTCACAAGGTTATTGGAGGAGAGTATTTTGCAAAATTTTTAGAAGCTCAGTTCAATTCAATAAACATTTGTTCCATGACCACTCTGTTTTGACTACCTATCTTTTTATAGATTGACATGTAGTAGAGATATAATAAATATGTTTGTTCAAGAGACCATTGAAAATATTATCTAAGATGATTCTGATCACCACTATTATGCAGAAAATCCTCAGAAGAAGTATAAATAAAACTCTCATTCCCTGATAGTTTCTCATGTCAACATGGACCATGTGCTTTAAATATACACATGCATCTATTAAAAGAGTATGGTTTCCCTGTATTGCTTGGACAGCTTCTATAAAGGCAGAGCAAAACTTTGGATGTGTGACAGTGATGCAGAATGTTTTGCCTAACAGTCTTTTTACAGATTGCTGCCATGTTCCCACATCCCAGAATTTGTAAAATGCTATAATTCCATTCATTCAGCAGCCAAACTTTGTCCCTGAATTCACAGTTTATAAAAATCCTTGAATTCTATTTTGTGATAATAGTAAAAGTCAGTGGAAAATTTAATTAAAGTCAAAAGTTGTATTTTTCCACACTTTTCACAAAACTATTTACTTCCAATATGACATTGAATTGGTAACTATACAAAGCTAGTTAAGAGCAATGGTCACTATAAAGTATGAATTTAGTAATCCATGCCTTGGCATCTATATATGAATTATCTATTCTCAGTTTTTTTCCCATAAGCATATGGAAGTTACAGCATTTGAAAATTGGACCAAATCAAATGCTATTAAAAATGTAATAGTGATAGAACAAAATGGAGGAAATACTAAAAAGTATTTACCTTTAAAAGTATTTGAAAATTTGGGAGGAAAGAAGATTTAAGAAGATTCAAAGGCAACTAAAAAAGCTTATGTGATATAGGCTATAATAAATTAATGTACTGGTTAATGTGATAGTTTCTACTATTCTTCGATCAGAGAACTTCAATATGTTTGTCTTTCATTCTGGATACCACATGTAAAGGAAGACATTGTAAAGCAACCAAAGGGCTGCTAGAATGGTTTTTAGTCTCAAGACTATGCTGTAAGAGAAAGTGTTCAAAAATATTTATCCATATCTATCATGGATAAGAGAAAACAAATTTAGGGGAAATTATTTCTTCCTTCAGGCCTTTGAAGGGCTGTTATGTGAAACAGGGACTAGACTTGTTGAGTTTTGAACATAAGGCAGAGATAGGAGTAATAAGATAAATTTAGATTTGAGATCAGGAAAAAGAACATTTCCAATAATTATAGTTTTCAAGAGTGTACTATCTTAGAAATTAATGGGTACTTCCTGAGTGAATGCTGAATGTTGGTTTCTTGAAAATTTTAGATAGTAATTTATGTTCATGTCTGTACTAGAGAGCACCTGAGATACCTTCCTAATCTAAGATTTACTCAAAACATAATTGTAAAAATATTTCTATACCTAGACCTCTTATGAAATGGCTCTCTTCAAAGTAAACCATGAGCATGGTAACATGTTTTAATACTTGGTCAGTACACTATGGATGGCTGAAATTGAAGCAGAGAAATAACAAAAACAATTTGGGGATATGATAGCTTTTTCTCAGGCTTTATTTTGCTTAACCTTTCTGAAATATATGGTACTATCATCATATGGGATAATTTTTAAGTCCTTGATTCTGTTCTCTTTTGTCTTACCCTTCCTTAATTTATCTTTTTCTTTCATCCTTCTCTTCTTGTCCCCTAAGGTTAACTATCTCACAAGTTTGGGGTTTGGTTCTTTTTTCTATGTTGGTTAAAGTGAACATATTCTAGCATTTTTATAGTTTCATTACCACTTTATTGACATCATGTCTTTTATGACCTCTATAAAGAAACTTCTGTTAGGCATATATAAATATATGTACTCATCTATGAATTCATATATGCATGTGTGTATATGTATTTTATATTGTGTAGATAGATAGATAGATAGATAGATAGATAGATAGATAGAGGATGCTCATGTGTTCACCATCCCCAATTTCATTTGTGATATGTCTTGTTCATATTTTCTCATTTCCTAATGGTTACCAACATTCCCACCTATATGTACTGCTTACACGTGAACCTCAACATGTCGATAATTTAACTTACAATGGCCTCAAAATTCTGTCCCTCTATCATGATTGCAGTAGATGGCATCATAAATTTGATAATCAATTCAGGGGGACTTCCAGGCCAAGATGGCAGAGAGAAGACAGGCACAGTTCTAAAGTCTCCTGATCTTTCCCCATCTATCATATAAAACAAACCTCTTAACAGAAGTCCAACCCACAAAATCCAGAAAGAAAAGCCAGGAGAAAGAACATCTACTTCAGGATTTGTCTTCAGCAACAGCCTTGGGCGAGTCCAGGCAGGTGAGTCAGCCCCAAATCAGCCAGATTAGCAGCTGAATTGGAACCAGAGAGTCTGAAGGCCTGAGAAAAAGACCTGCCGGATCAGCAGTGGGGCTAGACTGCAGGGGCTTGAGTCAACTAGGGAGCAGAGGCACTGGTGTTGGCACTCACCCTCTGGAGCTTGCCAACAGGACTGCGGGAGAATTCAGGTTCAGGAGAGTTGCTGACACCATCCCTGGGCTCCTCTAATCTGAGGAATTCTGAGTCCATGCCTCCATTGCAGCTGAAGCCTCTTCCTAGAACAAACAATAGCAGACTACTTCTGCCTCAGGCACAGGTGTGTGATCAGAAGAACCAGCACAGCTGACAATAGGGAGAGGGAAGACCTCGGCCCAGGTTAAAGCCCACCATTGATTGAAGGCAAAAGGATTCAATAGCTTCAACAGTTCCCTTCAAGCTAAGGGAGAAGGCCTCAATCAAGGTCACAGACACTCCAGAGAAATCAACCAGCACCTCCTACTGGCCAGCCAGAGAAATTGCATTCAGTGAGTAAAGCTTCTAGCAATCCCAACACCAAACCCCTGTGAACCAGACCCACCCCAATTCAAGGTCTTAGCAAAATGAAGCAGGGTCAGCAGAAAGGTGGATCTATCGAAAAATTCTTGGAAGGAAAAGACCCTAACTCAGTGAGACCCAGACCCTCTGAGGAGAATATGATCTGATCTCCAGCACAGAAAGACTTCCTTGAAGAAATAAGGAAGGAGTTTAAAAATCAACTGGAAAATTTGGGAGAGACAGTTAATACCTTGCAACAAGAAAACAAATCCTTAGAAAATACAATTGGACAAGTACAACATGAGAATAAATCTATCAGATCCTCAATTGGACAAATACAAAATGAGAATAATTCTCTCAGATACTCAATTGGTCAAATGCAAAAAGAAAATAATTTTCTCAAAACCTCTATTGGTCAAATTGAAAGCTCTTTCAAAAGTAAAATTGACCAATTGGAAAAAGAGTTGCAAAAGGTTAATGAAGACAACTCCTCCCTAAAAAAAAAAGAATTGAGTCTGAAGAAACTAATGACTTCATGAGAAAGCAAGAGCCTGTTAAACAAAATCAAAAAATAGAAGAAAATGTGAAATACCTCATAAGCAAAACCACTGACCTCGAGAATAGTTCAAGGAGGGGCAACCTGAGAATTACTGGATTTCCTGAAAACATTGAAGAGAAAAAAAAAAACCTGGACTTAATATTACAGGATCTAGTAATGGAAAACTGTCCTGAGAGACAGTTTCTATGGCTCAGATAGAATGATTTTAAAAAACACTATCTCCTTAAAAATGGGGAGAAGATTGAATGTGGTAAATCGCATTACACTAAGGTACAAAATACCTGTGGTAATAGAGAGGAAGAAGGGAGGAGAGGAGAAAAACCTGAATCTTCTTCTCATCATCAGACTTGGCTTAAAGTCAACTTACACATACACAGTTAACTTAAAAAACATCCAAATTTTCAATTATTAAAAGAGGGAAAGGTGGAGGATGGAGAAAGGGAGGGGAAGAAGGGGGAAAGGGGGAACTAATGAAATGAAGGGAAAGGAAAAGGGAAAAAGAGAAAGGTGAAACGGAGGGGGTGATATAGGAGGGCAAACACACTGAAGGGAGTGGTATTCAGAAACAAAATACTGGGGAATATGGACAAATGGGGGAGAAAGGTGGAAAATACAAACAAAGGGAAGATAGCATGGAGGATAATAAAGAATTAGTAATCATAACTTTGAAGGTGAATGGGATGAACTCTCCCTTAAAATGTAAGTGAATAGCAGAGTGTGTTAAAAACCAGAATCCTACAATATGCTGCTTACAAGAAACTCATTTGAAGCAGAGGGATACATATAGAATAATGTTAAAAGGCTGGAGCAAAATATATTTTGCTTCAGCTGAAGTGAAAACAGCAGGGATATTAATCCTTATCTCAGACAAAGCAGCTGCAAAAATAGTGTTGAGAGAGATAAGGAAGGAAACTTTATCCTCCTAAAAGGTACCACAGACAATAAAGTTATTTCAATGCTAAATATATATGCACCCAATGGTATAGTATCGATATTCTTAGAGGAGAAGCTAAAAGTAATACAGGAAGACATAGGCAGCAAAACTCTACTAGTGGGACACCTCAACCTCCCACTCTCAGATCTAGATAAATCAAGCCATAAAATAAACAAGAAAGAAGTTAAGGAGGTAAATAGATTGTTAGAAAAACTAGATATGGTAGACTTATGGAGGAAACTGAATGGGGATAGAAAGGAATATACCTTTTTCTCTGCAGTACATGGAACTTATACAAAATTTTACCATGTATTAGGACATAAATATCTAATGATCAACTGCAGAAAGGCAGAAATAGTGAATACATCTTTCTCAGATCATAATTCAATAAAAGTCATATGTAATATTGGGCCAAGGAGATACAGACCCAGAACCAATTGCAAAATGAACAACCTCATTTTAAAGAATGAGTGTACCAAAAAACAAATTATAGAAAGAATTGACCATTTTATCCTAGATAATGACAATAATGAAACAACATACCAAAACCTATGGGATTCACTCAAAGTGGCTCTCAGGGGATATAGTATATCTTTAAATGCTTACATGAATATATTGGACGAAGAGGAAATCAATGAACTAAATATGCAACTAAAAATATTAGAGGAAAAACAAATTATAAATTCTGAATTGAATACCAAATTAGAAATTCTAAAAATTAAAGGAGAAATTAATAAAAGCAAAAGCAAAAAAAATCACTGAATTAATAAATAAAACCAAAAGTTAGTTTTATGAAAAAACCAAGAAAGTTGATAAACCTCTGGTCAATTTGATTTAAAAAAAAGAAAGAGGAAAACCAAATTGTTAGTATCATGAATGAAAAAGAGGACTCACCACCAATGAGAAGGAAATTAAAGTAATAATTTGAAATTATTTTGCCCAACTCTGTGCCAATAAATTTGATAATCTAAAGGAAATGGATGAATATTTACAAAAATCTAAGTTGCCCAGTTTAAATGAAGAGGAGATTAAATACCTAAACAACCCTATCTCAGAAAAATAAATTCAACAAGCCATCATGGAACTCCCTAAGAGAAAATTTCCAGGGCATGATGGATTCACAAGTGAATTCTACCAAACATTTAAGGAACAATTCATTCAAATTCTATATAAACTCTTTGGAAAAATAGGGAAAGATGGAACTCTGCCTAACTCTTTTTATGAAACCAATATGATGCTGATACCTAAACCAGGAAGAGTTAAAGCAGAGAAAGAAAATTATAGACCTATCTCCCTAATGAATATAGATGCAAAAATCTTAAATAAAATCTTAGCAAAATGACTACAACAAGTTTTGACTGGGATAATACATTATGATCAAGTAGGATTTATTCCAGGAATTCAGGGTTGGTTCAATATTCGGAAAACTGTTAGTATACTCAATTATATCAACAACAAACCTATCAGAAATTATATGATCATATCAATAGATGCTGAAAAAGCTTTTGACAAAATGCAGCATACATTCCTACTAAAAACACTAGAGAGTGTAGGAATAAATGGACTGTTCCTTAGAATAATAATCAGTATCTATCTGAAACCATCAACAAGCATTATATTCAATGGGGAGAGGCTAGAGGCATTCCCAATAAGATCAGGGGTGCCCATTATAACCACTACCATTAATTATCATATTAGAAATTTTAGTTTCAGCAATTAGAGAAGAAAAAGAAATTGAAGGAATTAGAATTGGGAAGAAAGAGACAAAACTCTCACTTTTTGCAGATGACATGGTGTTCTAACTAGAGAATCCCAAGAAATCATCAAAAAAAACTACTGGAAACCATTAGCAGTTTTAGCAAAGTTGCAGGTTATAAAATAACCCCTCATAAATCCTCACCATTTCTATATATGTCTAGGAAGATACAGCAGGAAGAGATAGAAAGAGAAATCCCATTCAAAGTAACCTCAGACAATATAAAATACCTGGGAGTCTATTTGCCAAGACAGACTCACAAACTTTTTGAAAACAATTATAAAACACTTCTCAAACAAATTAAATCAGATTTAAATAACTGGGCAAATATCAACTACTCATGGATAGGCAGATCTCATATAATAAAAATGAAAATTCTACCAAAACTAAACTACTTGTTTAAGTGCCCTACCAATCAAAATTCAAAAAAATTTATTTTAATGAGATAGAAAATTTTTAAGTAAATTCATATAGAGAAATAAACCATCAAGAATTTTCTGGAATTTATTGAAGAAAATTGCAAAAGAAGGGAGCTTAGCCCTACCTTATCTAAAATTGTATTATAAAGCATCAGCCATCAAAACTTCCTGGTATTGGCTAAGAAATAGAGTGGTGGACCAGTGGAATAGACTAGGAGAAATATTTGGAAATAATTATAGTAATCTACTGTTTGATAAACCCAAAGAGTCCAGCTATTGGGATAAAAATTCTCTCTTTGATAAAAACTGCTGGGAAAATTGGAAGTTATTATGGAAGAAACTTAGATTAGACCAACATCTCACACACTTTACCAAGATAAGATCCAAATGGTTACAGGAATTTAGACATAAAAAGAAACACTTTAAGTAAATTAGAAGATCAAGGACTATTTACCTGTCAGATCTATGGAAAGGGAAGCAGTTTATTACTAAGAATGAGATAGAAAGCATCACCAAAAACAAACTAGATGATTTCAATTACCTTCAATTAAAAGGCTTTTGCACAGATAAAACCACTGTAACCAAGATCAAAAGAAATGTAGTAAATTGGGAAACAATCTTTACAACTAATGATTCTGAGAAAGGACTCATTTCTAAAATATACAGAGAACTGAGTCATATTTTTTAAAAAAGCCATTCCCCATGGTCAAAGGATATGGAAAAGCAATTTACAGATGAAGAGATAAAAGCAATCCATAGCCATATTAAAAATTGCTCTAAATCATTAATTATTAGAGGAATGCAAATCAAAGCTTCTCTGAGGTATCACCTCACACCTCTCAGACTGGCCAGTATGACCAGAAAGGATAATGATCATTGTTGAATAGTTGTGGGAAATCTGGGACACTATTACACTGTTGGTGGAGCTGTGAATTCATCCAAGCTTTCTGGAGAGAAACTTGGAACTACACCCAAAGGGCAACAAAAATGAGCATACCCTTTGTTCCAGCAATACCACTACTGGGTCTACACCCTGAAGAGATGATAAAAATGGGTAAAAAATCACTCGTACAAAAATATTCATAGCAGCCTCATTTGTGGTGGCAATGAATTGGAAATCAAGTACATTTCCTTCATTTGGAGAATGGTTTAGCAAACTGTTGTATATGTATGTCATGGAACACTATTGTTCTGTTAGAAACCAGGATGGATGGGAATTCAGGGAAGCCTGGAGGGATTTGTGGAACTGATGCTCAGTGAGATGAGCAGAACTAGAAAAACACTGTACACCCTAACAGCAACATTGGGGTGATGTTCAATCTTGGTGGACTTGCTCATTCCATCAGTGCAACAACCAGGAACAATTTGGGCTGTCTGCAATACAGAATACCACCTGTATCCAGATAAAGGGCCGTGGAGTTTGAACAAAGTTCAAGGACTATTCCCTTTAATTTAGACAAAAAAAAACAGATATCTTATTGTCTGATCTTGTTATCTCTTATACTTTTTGCTTCTTCTTGAGGATGTGATTTCTCTCCTATCACATTCAATTTGGATTAATGTACAACATGGAAGCAAAATAAAGACTGACAGATTGCTTTCCATGGGGGGGGGGATTGTGAGAAAAATTGTAAAACTCAAATAAAATCTTTAAAAATAAAAAAAAGATAATCAATTAAGAGTGACCAAGACTTTGCCATAAGAATCCAATATCCAACCTAATTCAAGTATGTTATGGTGTTTCCTTCCTGGCATACTCAAGATTCATCTTGGAGCTGCATGCCATTTTGCACTATTGCTTCTACAATATTCCTACAAATCATTCATTAAGTGTGTACCATGTGCAATTCACAGTATCAAATACTAACCCTACAAATGGTAGAATAAGATAGTCAAGAAAGATCAGGGACTATTCATTGGAAAGACTATTATAGTATAGATATATATACCATAAAACATATACACACAAACATATTAATATGTATGTGTGCATGTATATTTATATTTCTGTTTATGTGCATGTGCATGTGTAGAGTATATGTATATGTATGAATAGATGCATAGAAGATTTCAACTACAAGTCAGGTGAAAAGGTCCAGTAACTTCTAGTTTACAATGGGAAAGCAATTGATAACACATCTTCTTTAATGTCATTTCTATTGAGAAACCAATATTCATGTCTGAAGTTGTTCCATTTGAAAGTGCTAAGGACTGTGGTGTCAAAAACTTTTTTTATTTTGTAATTAAAGATGCTGAGCAAGCAGGCACTTTCAAGTAATAGGCAGCAGACAAGGGTTGCTACCATGGGTAAAACTATGCAGATTAGTACTATTTTGAAGGTGTTTGCCCTGTCTGCTGGTGATAGTTAGTGAGAGGGGAAATGATGGACTCCTTCTTTAGTAGGACTGCTCTCTTCCAAGAAGGAGGCAAAGCTGAATGAACAATGAAGTAGTGGAAGAAAGGAGGTATTAACTGAAGTTCCTGAGACTCTTGAACTCTTAACTGTCTACTAGACTTGAGAGACTGAGGTAGCAGTGGTTTGACCTGGATATCACATGCCCCTCATAGCTCTTCTTTCAAAAGCCCTGCTGCTTCAACTAAACTGACTGACCCACTGGTGATCAGTAGTTATTTTGGTGACGGAGATACTGGCCTTCTTTTGCATAGGGCTTGCTAATCTAGATAATGGCTAGCTACAAGGTTCATTAATGGAGATTTGGTAGAGAGGAAGAGTGATTTCCTTGACACATCTTTCCTGGGAACTTTCTTTATCAACAAAGAACAAGAACAGATTCATTGGGACATGAGCTATCCCTAAGATGTCAAGGTGCTTCCACTGCAGATCCCCCCCCGCAATGGCTTTGTCCTGAGCACAAGAATTCCCAATTAAAGCTCCAGACACTATTATCCTGCATGTGTCCATAATCACCAGGGTTCTATTTGATTCTTCCCCCTCTATTTCTCATCTCCATCAAATTTTCAAATCAATAAATACCACTTCTACATTTCATATTCCATTTGCTCCTTCACATTTATATTTCTACTTATCCATTTCAAGTTCCTATCAACTCTCAGGTGAACTATTATAATTTCTTAGTTGTGCCTTCTATATTACTCCTTCCATTCTTAATCATTTGAATAGAAATAGGTGAAATTAATGAACATAGACATGATAATTGCATCCACTGGAACTAATAAGTTCACCAAGAAAGAACAAAGGAAAGAGAAGAGGTTTCCAGATAAAGCCTATGTATAAACACAATATTTGTGGTTGAAATATGAGAACCCTACAAGGAAGTTTAAGCAAGAATAATCAGACATGTAGGACAAAGAAAGGTAGGACAAAGCAATATCACAGATACCGAGAGAAGAAAAAGTATCTATGAGAAGAAGGTGGTAAAATTGTCAAATATTCTCAGGCATATTGTGGCAGCAAGTAGAACAGTAGATAGTGTGAAAGGCCTAGATTCAGGGAAACCTTAGTTCAACTATGTCTTAAATCACCTAGCTATGTGCTCCTGGGCAAGTCACTTAACCTTTGATTGCCTCAGATTCCACACAGGATAGCCCAGTGTCTGACTCATAATAGGGACTATAAGTGTTTATTCCTTTCTTCTTTCCTTCTTCTCCCCAGGGATATATATAAGGAAAAAGATCCCTAAGGAATCAATGGATTTGGTAATTAAAATAACATTGATATCTTTAAAGTGAACAGTTTCAGTTGAAAGATGAGGTCAGATTTTAGTTGATTCAAAGAAGTTGTTAAATCACTGCTTCTTGCCTCAATAATAAAATACAACTTCACATTGGATTTAAGGTTCAAAACCATATTTTATCTTCCAGATCTCTTTTATATGACTTTCTTTCCTACAGATTATGTTTAAATTATGCTAACTGACTGACATGTCTAGTTCCATTTCTGTGTATTTGCGGATGATACCCTCTATATTAAATACACTTCTT
This sequence comes from Macrotis lagotis, assembly GCF_037893015.1. Classification (NCBI taxonomy): domain Eukaryota; kingdom Metazoa; phylum Chordata; class Mammalia; order Peramelemorphia; family Peramelidae; genus Macrotis; species Macrotis lagotis. The sequence goes on along the minus strand of NC_133658.1, from coordinate 768,422,491 downwards.
CCTCTCCTCATTTTTCAATGAATTTTTTTTCTTTAGGGTTTTTCTTAGTTCTCACCTCCCCCACAAAACATTTCCTGTTATAATGTCTTGAAAGTGTTCTCATCAAGCTCAGAATTTTCCAAAACACTTTATCGAGATTTTCATTTTGTCAACATCATTGTACAATACTTTCTTGTAAAGGATTTTGCTTTCTATAATTGTGTATATCCCTATACCTAGAACCATTTCTTTCTATACATTTAAAGTCATCAAAGATAGGAATTGTGTGTGTATTTGTCCATATGCATCTGTATATGTGTTTTTATTTATATTCTTTAAATGAATGTTTAACAAAAATTGTGTTCATTTCTCAAGGTAGGCTAGAGAGATTAAGTGAGTGAAATAATTAGCATACATCAATTACCCACTCTATCTTCTCTAGTTTAATGAAATTTGATCAGAAGTGTATCAGAACTGTAACTTATTACCAGCTAAATTCAAGCTCTATCTTTCCCCTCTATATATCTTTCACAGTTTAAAAAATTCAACATCTATTTATGGCTTATTTGGAGAAAATTATCATTCTGAATCAGAAAATGGTATATGACCCCATTCATGACAATACAAGTGGTGCATACCAATGGCAAGGGAAATCAACTAAAAGAAATGATAGTTATAAGAAGTAAAGTAATAATTGAGGACAATATTGAAATAAAAAAGAGCACACTGCCAATCACATAGCTGAAACGATGAGATTATTTTTCCAAAACAAAAAATCAAAAGTTTACAATTCATTGTTGTTTTAAATATTGAATACTGTTATAGTTGACACTACTAAATATAATCCTAAACTGTGGTATTCTAAAACTATCAGAGCATTTTCAAGAATATTGTTAACTCCAAGATGATAAAGACTGAAAATGATCAATGTTAGAGAAGTTGTGGGAGGATTGGGATATTGATGTATTGCTAGTGGAGTTGTGAACAGATCCAACCATTCTGGAGAGCAATATGGAACTGTGCCCTAAGAGCAATAAAAGTGTTCATTCCCTTTGACCCAGAAATTCCAATTCTAGGCCTAAATCCAGAAGAAATAATGAAAAATGGAAAAAGTACTACATGTTCCAAAATATTCTTATCAGCTCTTTTTGTAGTGGCAAAGAATTGAAAATTGAAGGGATGCCCATCAACCAGGGAATGACTAAACAAGTTATGGTACAGTACATGAATACTATGGAATATTTGTGTTATATAAGAAATCATAAATGGTCAGTCTCTAGTGAATCATGGAATGACTAACAGGACCCAATGCTGAGCAAAGGGAGGAGAACCAAGAGAACAAAGTACACATTAACAGTATTGTGAGATGATCAACCTTGATGGACAAAGTTCTTCTCAGCAGTTCAGAGAGCTAGGACAACCATAATAGATCAGCTATGGACAATGCAATCCCCATCCAGAGGAAGAATAACAAAACAAAACAAAACAAACAAAAAATATTCAGAATCTGTTGAATATTTTATAAAAGTTTTCTCTTGTGTATCTCTGCCCCTTAATCCTAATTCCTCATACCAAAAATGACTAAACTGTAAACATGTTTATCAGAAATATATACGTACGGTTCTAACTTGACTGTTCACTACTGAGGTGGGGGTGGGAAGGGAAGGTGGAAGGAAATTTTGCAATTTAAAAACCTACATTCATATGGATGAAAAAAATAAAGATGCTACTCAAAAAATAAAAGAATATTGTTAACTGACATACATTAGCATATGAAAAAAACTATAGCATTACTACATACACACATAGACCAAGAAGACACTAGTTTGAATCTTATGAATTTCAAGCATATACTCTATGTGTCACCCCTGGTTAGTCTTTTTTTTTTTAGGTTTTTGGCAAGGCAAATGGGGTTAAGTGTCTTGCCCAAGGCCACACAGCTAGGTAATTATTAAGTGTCTGAGACCAGATTTGAACCCAGGTACTCCTGACTCCAAGGCCAGTGTTTTATCCACTATGCCACCTAGCCGCACCAACCCCTGGTTAGTCTTATAACTTTTTGGACTCTCATCTTTCTAATAATAAAAGGACACATGCATGTCATATGGTAGTGAGGTTCAAATGAGCTAATATATAAAAGTACTTTGAAAACCTTAAATTATTAAGTAAGCATGAGTTATTATTATGATCTAATGCTGAGGTCAGAAAGATAACAGATTATTAAAGTGAAGAAAAGATAAATAGAATGTTAAAGGAAAATAATTCTTAACAATTGTTCTCATTAGAAGCTACTATCCCTCCTGAGTGAGAAAGAATAGGAATCCCAGATTCATGTAATTTCATGTTACTCTGTAAATGAAATTGCTTTCACCTTTTCTGCATCATTTTTTTTAATTTTAAGGCAATGGGGTTAAGTGATTTGTCCAAGGTCCCAAAGCTAGGTAATTAAGTATCTGAGACTGGATTTGAACTCAAGTCTTCCTGACTCCAATGCTGGTGCTCTTTCTACTGCACCACCTAGCTGCCCCTTTCTGTGTCAAGTTTTATATTTTGTACCTTTATCTTAGTTTGGTTTTCATATTACTGTTAATAGGAATTCTAGTGTGTCAAGTAGCAATGAGAAGGGTAGAAATCAGTGTTTTAACTCAATATTTATTGGGAATTTTTTTTATATTTTATTTTGAATAAGATATCTGCTGTAAGCTCAGCATTAATGTGATGTGCCCTGAGAATAGAAGAGCCAAACTGCACTTATAACTTTGATGAAATATGTAGTTGCAGTCAAGAGGGAGAGAGAGAGAGAGAGAGAGAGAGAGAGAGAGAGAGAGAAAGAGAGAAAACTTTATATTATATCTCTGTTTTAAAGATATTGATTCCAAATATCTATGTAATATGTGTGTTTTATATAAATATACATATATTTATATAAAACACACACACACACGTGTATATATATATATATATATATATATATATATATATATATATATAGCCAAAATTCATTCTCCCATAGTCAAGGGTTATAGAAAAAAATAGTTCTTAAAAGAAGTTCTCAACAAACTCTTAATATACAAATTAAAGATTGTTCCAAATCACTCATAAAAAGACAAATTAAAATTAAAATCTGAAGAATCACCTTACTCCCAGAAGATTGCCAAGGTGAGCAAAAGATAGAAATAATTATGTTGGATCATCTGTAAGAATCTACAGGTAGAACAATATACTGTTGGTTGGATTACATATTGACCCAAACATAGAAAACAATTTAGAATTAAGGGAGGTGGGGTGGGAGGAGGGAGGGAAGTAACTAAAATATTCATACCATGAGATTTAGAAATTCAACTAGTAGACATTTTAAAGAACTCAAAGACAAAGAAAAGAAAGTCCCATATTCATCATAGCAGCATATTTTGTAGTAGGAAAGAAACAAAAGTTATCCTTTAATTAAGGAATTATAAAGGATATGAATATAATGGAATATTTTAATGAAAACGAAACAATACTCTTGAGCAAGTCAGATAAATATGATATAACTTGTATGAACTGATACAGAACAAAGTAAGAAAAACTCAGAAAACTACACAATGACTTAAGCAATATAGTAAAACTAAAACCAGTTAAACAAAATTCTTTATAATTAAAGTGGTCCAACTTTGGGTGCAGAAGAGATGTGAGAGACTATACTTCCCTCTTTGCACTTCAAACCTGGAGATCCATATCAGTGGGAAGTTATATAAACTATTAGAGATAGTTGTTGTGATAGCTGATTTTTCTTCTTTTTATGGGAGACTTTATTTCCTTTTATATATATACCCTTATACATGAAGGGTATATGGAATGTTCAGAAATGACTACTATAAAAGTAAGGCTATAAAAGGGTCTGTAGATGTTAATCAATCAATAGACATTTATTAAATGTCCATTCTTTGGACCGGAACATGCTAAGCCCTGAGGGTACAAAAAGAGGGAAAAGACATCCCTTTACTTAAGGAGCTCACATTATAATGGAGATGATAATAAGTAAATATATACAACATTAATACATAATAAATAGGAAATTATTAAAAGACGGCATGTACTATAAGACAGACTAGGGAAGACTTCTTTTAGAAGATAAGATTTAAGTTTGGTCTTTAAAGAAGCTAGGGAAATGAGGAGGAAGAGATAAGAACAGTAGGGATTCCAGGCATGGAGAAGAGCTAGAGAAAATGCCTGGAACAGAGATGGAGTATTTTTGCTCATGGATCAATTAGGAGACCAGTGCCATTGAATTGAAGAGTGGTGGGGAAGGAGTTATAAGAAGATTAGAAACCAAAGCTATCAATAACCACATTAAAAAAACTTCTAAATTATTGATAATTAGAGAAATACAAATTAAAATGGATCTGAGAGGCAGCTAGGTGATGCAGTGGATAGAGTACCGGCCCTAAAGTCAGAAGGACCTGAGTTCAAATCTGCCTTCAGACACTTAATAATTACCTAGCTGTGTGACAAGTTAAGAGACATGTCAGATTGGCTAATGTGACAGACTTATCAGATTGGCTAATGTGTTAGAAAAGGAAAGTTACAAGTGCTGGAGAAGATGTGGAAAAATAAGTACACTAATGCACTATTGATGGAGTTGTGAATTGGTCTAATCATTTAGTAGAACAATTTGGAACTATGTCCAAAAGGCTCTAAAACTGCATCTGTATTCCAAAGAGATTATTAAAAAATGAGAAAGGTAGTAAAGTATTTATAGCAACTCTTTCCGTGGTGGTAGAGTTAGAAACTGAGGGGATGTCCATCAGTTGGGGAATAATGATACATTATTGTGGTGAAATGCTACTGCAATATAAGAAATAAGGAGAGGGAAAGGATTCAGAAAATTCTAGGAAGATTTATATGTGAGAACCAGGCAACATTGTACATAATAATAGCAATATGTAACAATGATCAACTGTGAAAGACTTAAAGACTGAACAATACAATGACATTGTAAATGATTCATGATGAAAAATGCTATTCATTCCCAGAGAGAAAATTGATGAATTCTTAGGCAAATTGAAGTATACTTTTGCTCTGTTTTCATTATCTTTTGGTTGCAATGTGATGTGACAGACTTGAAATTATATTTTTCATGACTTTATATGTATAATAAGTATAATATTTCTTGCTTTTTCAATTAGTGGGGGGAGGGGTTGGAGGAAAAAAAGAATTGAGAACCAAAAACACTTTTTAAAAGCCAAAGTTAAAAAAAATAGAAAGTTAAGGGTTGAGAGGGTTAAAAAGGGTTTTGAATATTAAGTGAAGGATTTTGTATTTCATCCTAGAGATAAAAAGGAGCCTCTGCAATTTAGACATGGTAAGACCTGTGCTTTAGAATAATCACTTTTCTAGTTGAACAGAAGATGGATTAGAGTGGAGAGTCACTTGAGGCAGGCTGACTCACCCCTAGGCTGTTGCAAGTAGGACAGGAATGAAGTGATGAAGACCTGCACCAGAGCGGTGTCAAAGAAGAGAGGGGCATATTCAAGAGATGTTGCCAAGATGAAGTCAATAGACTTTGGCATTACCTAAATAGACTTTAGCTTACCTAAAAATATAGTTCAAATTTCACATAGCACATGAGGCCTTTCTTGGATATTTGACACAGTTATCAATTCTCTCTTTCTCTTGAAACTAATTCCATAATTTGTATCTCATATACATTCATTATTCTGTACATAATCTTTAATCTCTCAAACTAAATATAAGTTCCTTGAAAGGTGCTATTTTTTTATCATTAGCACGCTGACATAATTAATCACCCATAATAGGTATATTTAATACTGTAAACATGGCACAATGAATTTACATAATAGGTTAAATGAGGTTATCATAGTCAAAAAAATCAAAGGTCCTTATAAAAATCATTCAGGTTAAAAGAAACATTTGGTAGGTAACATAAGTATATCATGTTCCTCATGTCCTATGAAAAGATGCTCTTATATGCTTCAGTATTATATTTTATCATATTAAAATAAGCCTTTCTGATAATTTCATTTTATGAGTTTCAATGTATTTATTCTTATTGGCCAGTATTCTCCTACATGATATCCCACTTAAAGTCACTATTTTGAACAATTAACAAGACTTTTTCTTCTATCACTCCTCAAAGATGAAATTATCAAAAAGTTCCTTATAAAAATCATAGAAAAAACTGAAAATAAGAAAACCTGAATATACTGACTTTGCTGATTATCACCTATAAGATTTTGGTCAAGAAACTTAACTTCCTTGAATTTCAGTCAAGTACTTTCATCTAAAATATTAAAATTTATTATATAAACATTGACTTCATTTATATGATTGACATTTTTTAAATTTTGTTTTAATTTTGTTTTGGGCTAGACTCAACTTTTGATCTACAGGCATCATATGAAATTTTCAATATATCCCTTCATTCTGTGATTTCTCTAGAATGAGGGCAAATTAATATTCCTCTATAACAGAGATATCAAACACTTAGCTCATAACAGCTGCAGCAATCCCATTTGAAGCCCAAACCTGATTGGAATCTGATTAGGAAATATTTAACAAAATAAAAATAAAATAAGACAAAAATAGTATTATATTTTAAAATTATCACTATGTAGCTCAAAGTGATCCTTAAGTACAGCTTAGTGCCCTTGTTTCTATTTGAATTGGAAACCACTGTTCCACACAATAATAGGTAGCTATTGTAAATTGACTGGTAGTCATCTTTGGTAGTAATCTTCTCCTGACTTATCTAGACTGGTCATCAGACCAGATCATTTTGTCATGGGAGTCACATCATAACAATGAGGAAACTTATTGAGACCTTCCAAAATTTCTGTTCTACTAGTATAGCATCTGGGACCCAAGGTCACCTTCATACCATGAGTTATCAAATAAGAACAATCATGGACAAAATTAATATTTAAATTAGCAAAAAATATCTTAAATTCAGAGAATTATTCCATACATCCCATGTCCCCCATGAAGTTTTCTTCAATGATTCTAGGCCATAATGCCTCTCTCATCTCATAATAGCTCTAGCACTTACTGTTTGAGTTGCTTACTTATACCTTAATATGTTTCATTACTTGCTATCTGTTTATGTGTCTGTCTTATTCTTAACTACACTTTATATTTAGTTTTGTTTTTAAATATATATATATATATATATATATATATATATATATATATAACATTTATTTATTAATTTATTTAATGTTAGTTGAGATGGAGAAAGCTGTCATGTTTCCTCAGGCCCTTCACAGAGCTCAAGACCTTGTAGGTATTCAATTAAAATTTTGTGATTGATTGATTGATGCTGCAGGAATTGGAGCAAGTAGTCCTGCCTAATGGTCTGGAACATGAGAAATTTATGGAGCCCTCAAGATCAATGATCTGTAACTCCTCAAAACATTCTCCCAAGAAGCAAAGCATTATGCTTCTTTTAAAGAACAAAGTAATGGCAAAAAGGTGGATATTTGCAAGGATTGGAAAGAGCAAGTTCTATCCACTGAAAACCTGAAGTTTTAAAAATATTTACAATACCCATAAATTTAAATGTTTTTATAGCCTTTCTTGACCACAATTTGGAGGAAGTAACCAAAAACGAGTGGTTATTACTTTGTGTGTGTGAGTTATGTTCACCTTATCACCATTAAATGTAGCAGATTTGTGAATTAAAAGGGAACTTAGAAGTTATTCCTGAAGTATAAGGGCCCTCTGTAATTCAGGTTCTTTAAAAGCAGAATCTGTCTCTCTCTCTCTCTATTGTATTTGTATCCACTTCATCTAATAATTCACAGAGTAGTGATTAATAAATGTTGATAGGTTAATTTACATTTCAAGTAACTATCCATAGGCACATAGATTTGGATCTGTAAGGAATTCTAGATGTCATCTACTCCAACCCTCTCATTTGATAAATGAGGAAACAAAGCCTCAGTATTTTGCCTGAGGTCAGGTAAATAGTAGAGACAGTCTTTGAACTGATGTTCTCTGACCTCCAAATCAATACTTTCAACTGCACATTCATGTAGCTTTAATTTGTTATTTTGTGACAGAGAATGAGAGATGTTCTGGAGTCAGATTGAACCAGATCATAGGAGTCAATTGGTAAATTTTTGGCATGAGTATTTTCACTTTGATAATCTGCAAACACTATAACTGACAGCTTGATTAATTATTTAGAGATTTTTATATTCAAAAGGTGATGAAGGAAATACAAATCATATAGATTAAACTTCAAAAGAGTGTGTGAATTTTTTTTCAGGGAGTTGATTGTTGGAATTTATGAGCACACCACTATAAGGAACTCTCAAGATATCATAACTATACTTTGAACTTTCAGACAAGATTGATTGTTAATATTTTTATTATTTTATGCTAAAATCTGGTTAAGATAGCATGCTTTGAGACCAAGGAACAAAGAAATAGATCCAGCAGTATTATCAGTTACATGAGAGATCTTTAGGTTAGGATCAGAGGGAAGCAGTGAAGTTATGGGTTATCACTCTGCTCAATGAAACTTAGGCAGCTTTTTGTCCACTTGTCAACTATTAAAGTCTTTTGTCTTCCTGCACATGGATCAAGGATGTAACAGAGAAACATCTCAATGCTAGAAAAAATAAAATGACTACTACTATTTCTTTTGATTCATGTGAACCTACATGAATGAACCTTCCAGAAGAAAACCCTAAATTTCCAAAAATCACAAAGTTTGGGGCAAGAGAATGAATTCCATAAGGACAAAGATATTGTTTCATCACTGCTACCCATCTAATACTGGGGACATCTCAAAAAAAAACAGATTTGCAAACTGAATGGTTGGTTACGAAGATAGTGTGTAAAGATGGAATTTGAATTTCTGACCCAACACTAAATATACCTATATACATACACAAAACATGCATTTATATGTGCATATATATATATATATATATGTACATAAATAGGAATAGAGTGAACTAAAAAGTAAAAAGTATCCATTTGCCTAAAGATTTTGAAATGTAATTTAAAAGCAAGGGAAAATAAAAATCTATCTATGGCTATGAAATTAGATACCATAAAGTACTTGTGACAGAGGAAGAATAGCAAGAAACATGCCCCCAAATTCATAGCTCTGAAAAGAAAATCTAAGGAAAAGATTCAAACACAAATGCATGAAGAAGAGGCAAGATAACCTAGAGGAGCTAAGGCAAGGAGACAAATTTGATTTTATATATCTCAATGCAACTTGGTGAGATGAAACTCGTATCTGGAATATGACTCTGTTATACTTTGTTCAAAAGAAACATAAATCAAAATGGAAGATGGATAAAGAGTAGAGATAATGTATAATAAAATATGCTCATATGTAGCAATCTAAGAGTCAATGTTAATTGAGAAAATATTAATAGAGGCATAAACTGAAGCATGTTCAAAATTATTCTGTCTATACTACAGGTCCTAGTACATAAAGAGGAAATCTGTGGGGAGTTCTGGAAACAGTTCACAAGATCAGCACAGAGGTATGATATAATAATGATGTGAAACTTCAGTTATTGAAACATTTCCTAGAGTTTACCCCTTATCAAAAGTAAATCAGCTACTGATTTCTTGATACATATTAATATATTCATTTTTCAAATAGAAATGGAATCAAAAGGAAAATATATCAATCAAGATGGATTTTTTTTACATTAATGTTTTACTTTTCAAAATACATTATGAAAGTTTTTTAACAGTCATCCATATGCCTATGCATTTTTCTAAGTTAAAAAAATTTCCTTCTACTCTCCCTTCCCACCAGCAGACAGGTTAATATTGTACTTATACATTTGTGTTATTCATGTTTTCAAGTTAACTATTTTTCGTATGAGGAATTAGGATTAAGGGAAGAAATATATGACATAATTTTTTTTAAGTGAATGTAGTTTTCCTCAGATTCAGAAGGATTTTTTTTATTTTGTTTTGTTTTGCTTTCCTCCATCTCAATGGGGGGTAGTATTGTCCATAGTTGGTCTAATAGGATTGTCTTAGTTCTCTGTACTTCTGAGAACAACTGCATCCATCAGCGTTGATCATCTCCCAGTGTTGTTGTTAATGTGTAAATTGTTCTCTTAGTTCTGATCCCATCACTCAGCATCAGATCCGATAATTCTTTCCATGCTTCTCTAGAGTCTGACTATTTATGATTTCTTACAGAACAATAGTATTCCATAATATTCTTGTACCACAACTTATTTAACCATTCCCCAAATGATGGGGATCCCCTCAATTTCCAATTCTTTGCCACTATGATAAGAGCTGCTATGAAAATTTTGTAACATGTGGGACTTTTCCCAATTTTTATGATTTCTTCTAGGTATAGGCATAGAATTGGTATTGCTGGATCAAAGGGTATGAACAGCTTTACTGCTCTTTGGGCATAGTTCCATATTACTCTCCAGAATTGTTGGATCATTTCACAACTCCATCAACAATACATTAATGTCCCAATCCTCCCACAGCCTCTCCAACATTGATCATTTCCCTCTTTTCTCATTTTATCCAATCTGATAGGTGTGAGATGATACCTCAGAGTTCTTTTAATTTGCATTTCTCACAATTATTTGGAGCATTTTTTTCATATTTTTATATCTGGCTTCAATTTCTTTGTTTGAAAACTGTCTAGTCCTATCCTTTGAAACAAGATGGATCTTTACCATATATGATCACTTCCTACTTGAGCTTGTGATTAAAGAAAGAGAAAAGACAGAAAAATCTAATATTTACCTTTCATTTGGAAAGAATAGACTGTAGAAGAAAGTCAGAGATCCTTGGACATAAGTCAAGGAGAGAAATGGAATTCTCAAGAAACAAGAAGAAAACTCCATTAAAAATCAAAAAAGTTTTCTAAAGAGATCAATGTAGATAACAAAGTAAGTTCATGAATCAACTTATATTTTTAAAAATTTAGCTCCTTATACAGAAGTTAGAAGAAAAGTAGGTAAAGCATGACTCATTGTATTCTGGCTTGAAACAAATTCAACTCATGATACTCTTTCCAAGATTAACAATGATGTATTAATTATCATATATGATTACCTTCACTCAATCTTTATCCTTTATTTCTCTATAGCATTAAATACTATAGATCACCTGATCCACTTGGACATTCTCTCTCATGTGGGTTTTGTGTGAAAGTGCTAGCTCCTGGTTCTCTACTACCCTGAGTAGTTGTGAAAATCAAGTGAGATTATTTTCAATTCAGTAATTTCTTTTATTGCACCAACTACCTTCTAGGAAATGTGCTAGGTATTGGGGATACAAATTTAAAAAAAAACATAGTCCTTACCCTCAAGGATTTTACAGTTTAAAGGGTGAAGATCATACACAAAAGTAAGTTGGGAAGGAAAGGGTAGGGATTGACCAGAAGGGAATCATGTTCCATAGTGTTGAAAGCTTAGAAAAGGTACAGGTAGAAGGTAATATTTGTAAAGTGATTTGCACTTCTTTGTACATATAGTAGGTGTTTAATAAACTTATTTACTTCCTCTATAAAAAAGTTTACATTTATTATCATCTTTTTCTTCTAGCCTTTACATGGTTATTCCTTTGGTATGTTAATCTTGAAGATTAATTGAAGGAATTGGGAACATTTAGTTTAGCTATGAGAAATTTAAGGGGAAAGCATTACATACCTGTCCTCAAGTATCCAAAAGACAACTATGTAGAAGAATATTCAATTCAAGTATGAGTTGGACCAGTTGATGAATTCAGAATTTTCTCTAATAATCATATCATCAATAAAAAATGCTATTTCACATCTTCATATATTATATTATTTTGAATAAAAAATACCCTTCCAAAACCATATTTCAGTAATAGGCCCCAATCAAACAAAATTGTGAACTTAAATATACCTCCTCTCATTAAGGTATCATTCTTTTAGTTTATATTCTCATTTTTTTAGGTTTTTGAAAGGCAATGGGGTTAAGCGGCTTGCCCAAGGTCACACAGCTAGGCAATTATTAAGTGTCTAAGGTCAGATTCGAACTCAGGTACTCCTGACTCTAGGCCGGTGCTCTATCCACTGTGCCACCTAGTTGCCCCCATTTTGCTTATATTCTAACTTTTGTGTATCTGGACATCTTAACCATTGATTATTTTCTGATATTTTTCTGACAGAATTTCTTTTTTTTTATAAACTTGTTTACAGGTTAATTGTTTCTGGTATGAGGAATTGGGTTTAAGGAAAAGAGATACACAAGAGATAATTTTTATAAAGTGTTCATCAGATTCTGAAGGGTTGTTTTGTTTCTTTTGTTTTGTTTTTTCTTCCTCTGGATGAGGATAACATTGTCCATAGCCCATTTAATATGGTTATCCTAGATCTCTGAACTGTTGGGAAGAGCTGCTTCCATCAAGATCCTCCATCTCACAATGTTGTTGTTGATATGTAAATTATTCTCTTCCTTCTGCTCCCTTTGCTCAACATCAGATCCCCATATGTCGTTTCATGCTTCTCTGTTGTCCAACTATTTATGCTTTCTTATTGAACAATAATCCTCCAAAGTATTCATGTACCATACCTTGTTTAGCCATTACCCAATTGATGGGCATCCCCTCAATTTCCAATTTTGGAACATGAGGGACCTCCCCCCATTTTTATAATTTGCTCTGGCTATAGAACTGGAATTGGAATTGCTGGGTCAAAGGGTATGAGCAGTTTCATTGCTCTTAGGGCATAGGTCCATATTGCTCTCCAGCATGATTGGATCCATTCATACCTCCACCAGGAATGCATCAATGTCCCAGTCCTCTCACAACCCCTCCAACATTGATCATTTTCCCATTTCTTCATCTTGGCCAATCTGATAGATATAAGGTGATACTTCATTGTTGTTTTAGTTTGTATTTCTCTTATCAATCATAATTTGGAGCATTTTTTCTTATGATCATATATAACTTTAATTACTTCATTTGAAAACTGTCTATTCATATCCTTTGACCAGGGAATTTCTCCTGTGAATTTGTGGATATCTCTATTTCTATTCTTTGAATTCTATAGCTATGATATTGTCTGACAAACATAGGCAGTCCTCCTCTCCCACTTCCTCTTTTTCAGTTTAAATTTCTTTTAATTATATTTGTAAGACTTCAGGTAAGGTCTTTCAGAGTAGGAACTGTATTGTGTTACAGATATTTATTCATTCTTTCTTTTTATCCTCAGCAGAATATTTCTTACATAGTATGCACTTAATAAATATTTGTTCGATTGAATTAGATTGAATCTAATCAGTGACTTAAAGCAAGAAAAGAAGTTTAACTAAAGATGGCAAACAAAATAAAGCATTATTCATTTGCTAGAAATTCCCTGTAGCATTTGGCTAGTGTGATATTATCTCACCCAGATTTAGACTTTCTGCTGTAACAGCAAATATTTTGCCATTGACCTTTAGGGAAAAAGCATTACCCATTGATTCAAAACTTGTATTGTACATGAAACAACTGAGCAGAAATATTCTTGTCAAAGTGGACACAGCTGACAGCATCACATTATTTGTCAGAAGCTATTAAATGGATTAAAATTATGAGATCAAGCTTGAGCACACAGTTGAATATTTTGTAAAGCATGAACTCAGTAGAAATTTCAGTTCAATTGAAGGATTCAAGAGGAACTTTGAAAAACATGGAAATTAATAAGAATTCTTTTGGATGGTTGGTTTTTCTTAAATAGCTATGTAAATCAAATGCGTTGAAAAGTACCCAAATTCACTGAATATCTAACAAAGTTGAAACACAAAACTTTCCTTCAAATTGGTGATTTTAAAATTTTTTTAAATTACTTCTCTCTGATATGACTAAAAATTCATCTGTAAGATTTTTTTGTATATACCTCAATACTTTTCTTTGAGAGGATTATTAAGAATATAAATTGAAACCCCTCTTATTTCCTTTTCTTTCCCTTTTCCAGAGTTACGAAGACAACTATAATATACTATTTAAAGAAATACTAGGCCTCCCATGATATATAAAAAAGATATAGAAAGCATGATCCCTGAAATTAAGTAGTTTATCCTCAAGTTGTGGGGATTTGGCATGCATACATGAAAAAAATAATAAAATAAAACATGATTTTTGGCCTAATAAAAAGCTCCAATAATGATCATTTTCAAAATTTAAGAGTGAATACACTATTATAGTTCATTGTATATATATATTGGGTTCTGAAGAAATGATTGATGAATTAGTGAATAAAATAATGATTAAGTATAGATTAAAACTATATGAAAGGGTTACTTGAAAAATATTTAAAGAATTGACTTGCAACTATTCCAGAATCCTACATATGCTATTTTCTAATTAAACTCACTGGAACTTAGTTGTTTTTTTTTTAATCTGGAGCTGTTAGACTAGATAATCTATAAGATCTAGTTCCCATTCAATGCTCTTATTCATTTAGAGGATTTAGGGAACAATAAAAAGGCTGGTCTAGATAGAATATTAAGACACATTGTGGAGGATATTGGAAGATTTTAGAAAAAAACTAGTTGAGGTTAAATTGCATATTGGAGGAAGGGGCACAAATTAATAAATATCTTCTTCATTTCAACATAAAAACAGAGTTTAATATTTTCCAAGTTAGAAAATGAATATGCACAAAATATTTATTTCCTTTTCATTTCAAGGGTACAAAAGACTCAGGTCATCTTGGGAAAAAATGATCTTTTTGATAGTGTTCTGAGTCTTGAGTTGTATTGAACAGTTCACCTTTGCTCCCATAAGCATATTGGTAATGGTTTTCCTTGAGCTCACAGGAGCATAACTTTAAAGCTGGAGAGACATTTCGATACTATCCAATTCAGTCGTCCCCACCCTAGTCTTTTGTACATGTAAGGCAAATAAAGGACAGAGAAGGAACTTTCCCAAGGCCACAACAGTAAATGACATGACCATCTATTGAATTGAAATTCATGTCCTTTGATTAAAAATATCACATCAGGGGAAGCTAGGTGGTGCAGTGGATAGAGCACCGGCCCTGGAGTCAGGAGTACCTGAGTTCAGATCCAGCCTCAGACACTTAATAATTTACCTAGCTGTGTGACTTTGAGCAAGCCACTTAACCCCACTGCCTTGCAAAAAAACAAACAAAAAAAAAACAGAAAAAACATCACATCAAACATCAAACCATATTGAAACCAGATGAAGTTTTATTGTACAAACAAGACAGAACAATAAGAAAACAAGGTTTATAGTGACCCACTAATCCAACAGTATCCTCCTCAGATGAGCACCTCCATACTCATTTTATATATTTGCTTTATCTTATAATCATATTTATTTTATTTTATATATTTAAAAATTGTTATTCTGAGAAATAAGGGGTCAATGAGTGGCTAGGAGACACAGTGAATAGACCACTGGGCCTACAGGTAGGAAGACATATTTTCATGAATTCAATCTAGCTTCAGACATTCACTAGCTCTGTTACCCTGGTCAAGTCACTTAACCTTGTTTCTTCGGTCTCCTCATCAATTAAATTAACTGGAGAAAGAAATGGCAATCCATACAGTGTCGTTGCCAAGGAAACCTAAATGGGATCACAAAAAATTACACATGACTGCAAAATGGCTCAATAATCACAATATGTTTCATTGGATAAAGGTTCTCTTCTCTAGAAGCAGTTAGGTGGTGAAGTAGATAGAGAGCACCCTCTTCCCCCCTTAAATTGTCCATTGTCCACAAAATTGTGAATACATGGCATATACTAAGTCCTTCCATTTATATGAGTAATGAATGAATGAACATGATAGGCTTCAGTTTAAGAAAAGAAAAAAAATGCCATTGCATGTTACTGTAGACATGGTCTTTAACAGTTAAAGTAGGAACTACCAATAATTCAAGGCAAGGGTAAAATTACATTGTTCAGATTAATTATGATCAGGGAAGAAAAGGAAATATATTTGAATATTTGCTCCAATACTTTGATAACCAGCTTAGGGTAATGGAAAAAGTATTATATTTGGAGTGATAAATCCTTAGTTTGAATTGTGGCTCCATTACTACTACTTTTGTGACTTTGGGCAAATCACTTATCCATTCTGTTATCTATACTTCCCACATTTATAAGATGAAGGTTTTTGGATAAGATAAGTTTTATGGTTCCCTCCAGTCTATGAGGCTAAAGTGTAAGATTATCTGTACGTGTTATTTACATTCAATTCTATTGTTCTCCTTAGAGCAGTGATTCTTAATTGTTTGTTTGTGTGTATGTGTGTGTGTGTGTGTGTGTGTGTGTGTGTGTGTATGTAATGGATCCTTTTGGTAGTCTGGTGAAGCCTATGAATGGATTCTCTTCCCTGTAGGGTTATGTGAAAAAAATAAAGTATATAGAGTTATAATAACAAATAATTATACTGACAGACAATTATGAGAGTAAAAATAGTTCACTGACATCAGGTTAAGAATCCATGACAGAGAATCTTTCAAAAGAGTTTGGCACATTTTACACACAATGCTTTGTAATATGGCTTCATTTGGAATGTAAATGGACAGCCTTCAATGAGTTTTGGATTTCTACCATGCTACTTAATTTTTCTTCTTAGAATCTAAGAACTGTATGGAATCTCCAAGGCCTTTTAGCGCTAGGCTCACTAGAATTCCCCCCCCCAAGCAATACCCTTGTAGAGTTGTCATTCAGCTTTATTTCTTGCCCCAGTGAGGAAATCATTCCCTCTCAACACACCCATTCTACTTCTGGACAAGTTTCATTATTATGAAGTTGGTTTTTTTTTTCTTTTGACCTTATGTCAAGCATACATCTATCTAAATCTACCACTTCCCCATTTCATTGTTCATACAGATGAGATTAATGAGAAAAAAATTCAGTCCTTCTTCCTTAGTACATCCAATCAATATTTGAAGATAGCTAGTATATATATATATATATATATATATATATGTATATATATATATATATATATATATACCATCTCTTCAAGTCAAATCCTTCTAAATTCCATCATTATAACCTTGTACAATATATTCTCCAATTCCCTCATTAGCCACAAATATGGGATTATAGGAGAAGGTGTTTAGAACTATTGGAGTTTATTAAAAGTCAAATTATCTTGTGCCTAAAAAAATTCATTTGCTTCTACCATTTATTCACACCTATAAATTATAGCCATAAATGCATCTTCATGCTATCTCAGTAAAGACATTTTTCTGAAAAGTAAAGTTTAAAATGGTCAATTTCCTTGGTTATTGACAAATTCCACTTTACTGGTATACTTTCCAGTGCAATGTTGTCTAGACATCCAAAACCTAATCACATTGAGTTTTCTAGTTTCCAGAGAGAAATAATCAACATGTATACAAGCTAAAGTTAAGAGATAGTATATATCTAACCTGGAAGTACAGAGTTTCATGAGCTATGTACATAGATATTGAAAAAGAGGTGGTAATAATTAAGTCCAAATTCTAGTCATTATATTTGAGAGGAAAACTTTCTTGATTAAGCATAGAAGGGAAGAAGTTTCAAATGGATATCTAAAGAATGTATTCCAGGAGAGCCTATAGGAAGACTTCAGATAGAAATTTAAGACAAATGGTGGAATAGTGATTTAGTGTTTGCTCATGTTGGGCAGTTAGACAAAGTAGATTGTGAAATGCTTTCCCAGACAACGAAGTCCCATAAAAAAGGCAGCCCATTAATCATGAGTGATTTTAATTATCCTGATATTGATTAGTATAGCAACTATGCAAAAATCTAAGGCAGGGATTGTGCTTTCCCAAGCTTGCTTTTTTCCCCCCTTCATTGTTTCTTGAACAGCTGGTTTAGCCTAAATCTATTTTAAGACCTAAAAATCGAGCAAACTTGAATAAAGATTGTAAAGGGTTGTAGAGGATTGCAGTGAATAGCTATTGAGGACAATGAGATTCTAATATCTCAGGATCCTTTGCTACTTAAAACAATGCCCAAATTTAGATTTTGTTCCTAAAGAATGAATTCTTCATTCAATCATCTATTAGAAAAAGGTAGAAAATGTTTGGTTTTGTTTCCTGGTCTGCCTCTTTAGGGCTATTCTTCTGTTATAGTATAACAAAAATGTGTGACTAAAAACAGAGAATAGAGTGAATGTAAAATAAATTTACTGAAGGAAAAAAAAAAAACTTTTTTACTACTTTTTTGCCAGGTCTGTCTAGCAAATTTTTGTCTCAGAGTGTCTATTTCACGAATATCAAATAGAGAAAAATATCATTCCTTCCTTTTGTACTCTATGTCCAAAGAAATACAAAGGAACAAAATAAAATCCATCAGAATAAAAAACAAAATTAGAAGTAATCTTGAAAAAGTGATTCATTTGTATTTGTGACAACTCTGAGTATTTTCACTGTCTATATCCCATATCTGAATTTTCCACTTCCTTTAATTCTGCTTTTGAGTCTCAGATAATCTAGGTCCCGGATTCTTTCTTCCCTCTCATATTATCTCCATTTAATCCTCTGTATGTGTGTGTGTGTGTGTGTGTGTGTGTGTGTGTGTGTGTGTGTTGCTTGTATATAGATATGTCTCTCCCATTAAAATATGAACACCTTGAGAGTAAAGTCTGCCTTTTACCTTTTTCTGAATCCATATCCTTTAAAGTAGTAGCAGATATGCAAAAAGCACTTAAAAAATGTTTGTTTTTTTCTTCCTTATTAATTTATTTATTTCCAATTACATGCAAAGATAGTTTTAACATTTATCCTTTTATAAACTTTTCAGTTCCACATTTTTCTACCATTCTCTTTGCCCATTCATCAGCAACAGTGAACAACTTGATTTAGATAGTAAATATATAATTGTGTTTAACATATTTCCACATTATCCATGTTATGAAAGAACAATTATAACTCAGGAGAAAAAAAGACCATGAGCAATTAAGTAACAATATAACAGAAATTTTAAAACGTGAATATAGTATGCTTTGTTTTGCATTTAGCCTCCAGGTTTTTTTAACTCTGTTATGGATGACATTTCCATAACAAGGCTCTCAGGACTGTCCTTGATCACTGAACTGCTAAGAGGAGTTATGTCCATCAGAGTTGACCTTGATTAATATTTGTTGAGTTGATTTGGTTGACATTTGATTCTTGTGTTATACATAATATGATTAATATTTATAATAAGTAAGAGCCCTTAGAAATGCATGAGATCATAGAACTATTTTTAAGTTTTCTAAAAAAGAAAAATAATTTGTTGACCAGTAAAATCCTGTTAGGAATGCATATATTGGGTTGAAAAAGTAGTGGTGGTAACTCTTTCAATAAATATGAAAACCCAGTGTATTTTTTAGAAATTCAAATATTTTATCATTTAATGATAAAAACTCAGTTCAACTGAAATCAAAAACGAGGGATTTATGTTTTGCTTACTTTTGTTGCTTGCTTTCCTTTCTGAAATTAAAAAAATAAAAACATTTAGATTTATATATAAAATTGAAGATCAAAAGAGGATTAAATATGTAATACTTAGTTTATACAACTTTTTTCATGAAGTATATAACAAATTCAATAATCTATTCTTGATACTAACCCACTTATGTGTTTCTTTCTAAACTTCCTTCTCTTCTGCAAATTTCTAAACTACTTCAGTGACTTTTTTTCCTTTTTTGTTGGAAATACTATTAGTATTCACCCTTCCTGCCAGTCATCATCAAATTTTTTAAAAGATCATTTTAAAAATATACATAATCAAGCAAAATAAAACCATATATTTGCCATGTCCTCTTAGCACATGGTCAGCATTCCCTGGAATCATATTTGTTTCATTGCTCAGTCTACAAAATGCTTGTTTTCTATTTTTTATTTTTGTTTTGTTTCTAATAAAGGCAGATTTTCAACACATAAATCAATCAAGATGAATATATTAAGGATTTCCAAGAGGCCAGGCATTTTATTATACAAATATAACAAATAAGACAATCAAACTTTGACAAAAAGTTCTAATGAGGAAATAGCAACATTCAAATAAAAATAAATATGAAAAGAATAAATATGAATAAATAAAAAGTAGCTAAATAGAAATTAGCCTGAGAGGAAGGGTTTTTACAATTTGGAAGATTTGGAAAGACTTATTATAAAATGTGGTCCTGAACAGTATCTTGAAGGAAGAGACAATCAAAGAGGTAGAGATGACATATGAATACTTTCCAAAGATAGGGCAGCAGGGGAAGAGCTGGGAAGAAGAACAAATATGAAGGCATGGAGACAGAAAAAGGAGTGGTGTGCTTGAGAAAAACAAAGGTCATTTTGACTTGATCTCAAATTGAAGGAGAAAGTTATTGAGTTCAAAATGGATTATACTTGCTCTTTCCATCCCCAAGATATGAAGCAATACATGGATAGGAGCAATACATGGAAATTCTAGAAAGTCAGAAGTAAATTAGAAGTAAAATTAGAGTAAATTAAAATTTTATAAAATTTAGAGTTGTCAAAAGTTAAAATAGACTTCCTCTTGGGAAGTAATAGTTATCCCCTCACCAGAAGTATTCAAACTGGAAGAACTTTAGTTGCAAATATCAGAGAAAATATATCTAACTGTGTATAAATTGAAATGGAAGTTTCAGCACCAATGTGCTAGCTTGCTTTCATGATATAGCTCTCAATTCAATCTTGCCAGTTCATAATGTGCAACTCTTCATGTTCTCCCCAAAATTCACTGTGCTGTTCATACCCTTTACTTTCTACATAGATCACAAAGGTACTAGTGGAAAATTTGCTCTTCATCTGACATCCCTCACTTGACATATTGCCAACCAGTTCATCTTTTCTTCCCATAATTCTTACATGATGTAATTTATTCCCATTTTCCACCAAGGATTAGAAATGTGCTGAATAAACCAGCTTGAACCTTTTGTGTTCCTCTCCATTATCTTCTTCAAATTAATTTAATTGAATAAATATCTATTGAGAACATACAATGTGCCAGACACTGTGCTAGGAACTGGAAAAACAAAAAGACAATCCCTGTCCTTAAAGAGTTTATAATCTAATGGGGGGGGGGGGAATAACAAACAAATGGAAGCTGAAAACGGGAAGGGGGCAGCATCAAGGCTCAGCATCTTGTTCCAGGGAGATGAAACAAGAAGAACTTCAAATGGAAAGTGGAGTTGGCAAGATAGCCAACTATGTAGTCATAATCCTAGGGGTATTGAAAGATGAAAATGGAAAGAATTTGGCAAAGAGAAAAATTCAGAAAATTCAGATGCTGCTTTCTATAAAATAATGTTTTATTAGGAGTTTAGTGTTCCACCCTCTAGTCAGCCATTCATAGGGGAGAGGAGACTAAGGGAAGTGTGAAGGAGTTGAATATCCAAGACTGAGTTAACAGCATGATAGCAAGATTTTAAGTGATCAGTTAATCTTGAGAGGGGAATCTTGTTTCCATGAAGTAGATCTACAGATGGAAAGTGTATGATAGTGTTAGTTCTTCAGGGATAATTTCTTCTATATTTCATTTGCACATAACAAACCATTAAAATATTTGTATTGAAAAGATGAGTTTTGGGTTAACAGGAAACGATAATAGCAAAATATTTTTTTTCAATTTTTCTCAGAGCAATTCATCCAAAGAAAATTGGATGAACTTTCATAATTTTCAACCTAGTCCTCGCTTACTACCTATTTATATTTTCTATTGATGATATACTTACATAAAATTAATAGTGAAATTCTGGGAGTAGACATTTTTTCATGTATTTTCTCTTTCTTGGATGGAAAGAGCAAATCATTTAAGAAAGACCAAACTCCTTTTTGATTAAACCTTCTCCAGAAGTTTCCAAAATTTCCCAGCCTTGATGTAATCAAGATAATGTCATCTATAAACAGACACATCTGGAGAACCTCACCATCCACAAAGAATTCTTATTCCACTTTGACTCTCCTCATTGCTGTGGTAAATGCTTTTGTTAAGCATATACTTTTTATGCCTCTCCTGATCTTTATTAATGATCAAAATGGTCATTGTACAGAACTACTTCTCATACAATATTTTAAAGAAATTCTGAATAATATTAATATAAAATGATACATATTATCATAAAAGAGACAACAAAGTAGTTTTTTTCTTTCTTGAATTGAGGCTTTTCTGCAGCATTGTAGTGATATAAACAGTATACAAAAAAAAAAAATCCTGTATTCTCTATGCCTTACATTCAATTTTGAGAGGGTAAATCTGAGTTGTTTGTTCCCCCACCCCCACTAATAGAGAAGATGCCTCATTTAAAATGCCCTCAATTCATGTAAAGGTGACTCATATTATTTATAGATTGGACAGTAGGCATTTAATTCAGTAACAGCTAATGTTTTCAGTCACTATTCTTGTTGCCAACAAACCCAGAGATTTTTTGCAATGCCTTTGTTGATGTTATCATTCCTATTGTTTTTGTTGTTATTTACAACTCTTTATGAATCCATTTGGGGTTTTTCAAGGCAAAGGTACTGGAGTGGTATTCCATTTACTTCTCCAGCTCATTTTAAAAATGGGAAACTGAGGGAAACAGAATTACGTAAACTGTTTAGGGTCATAGAACTAGCAAGTGTCTGAGGCCAGATTTGAATTTATGAAGGGTCTTTCTGACTCCAAGCTTACCACTGTATACACTAAAACACCTACCTGCCCTTTAATATCTCTAATATCTTCTTTTACTTTAGTGACCTTGAAAATAGGCCCCTTAGTGCCTTCACAATTGTGTTACCTTTAGAACAGATCCCATTTATTTGAACAAATTTAGCTTCTTTTCTCATTTTTCCTCTTTTATGTCATTTATGCATCTGTAAAGTACACACAAGGACTATGATTTTATGATGTCAATGTATGATGATATCCTTGATGAATAAAACATTTTATTGTAATGACTTTTGCAAATATTTTTCCATCTTTCTCCTGTTTGCAGACTTCTTTCCATTTTCATCTTTGAATACCCTTTATATGACTTTGATTAGTTGGTTAGTTTGACAAGGTTTCTGTAGACTGTTTTAAGTTCAAATACTCCCCATTTTTAAGAGGTGATATTATTCATATTTTATCCTACTTCTTTGAGAAAAATATTATGCAAGAGTTTATATCCTAACTATTTGTTGTTTTGTATCCATCATATCTAGCCAGCTGACCTCTCAGACAGCAATAATTCATATTTAAAAAATTATTTAGCATATATACAATAATCTTGAAAATGAAATGTTTCAGATTGCTCACAGTCTCTTACACATAAATTTTTATGAGTCCAATGTGTATATATACATTTATATATGAATATGTACATATAGATAACCATATATCTAGACATACATTCTTGTCTCCCACTGACTTATCCTTTGGTGTTCTAAACAAATTCTCAACCCCCTTTTAAGTCGCCAATGGCATTGTTAGATTTTTAACACCTAAAGTCTGTCTAGTGTTCCTTGTCCCTACTCCTTATCTTTCCACAATTATAATCTTCCATACAAAGGATGCTCCAGACCTTCTGCAGAACTCTTTATAAATACAGCTAATATATCTGTGTTCATATCACATATAATCACAATTCTGCCTAACAAATTATTTACAAATTCTTGCACACAGTACCAGAAGGACCTTGAAAAGAAAACCATAACTAATCTGGATGCCAGAAGAAAGCGGTTGTGATGGTAAAAAGACTCAAAAATGGGGATACTTAGAAGGGGAGATAAGGACATATAATAGATAATTTCAAGTATTTGAAGTATTGTCAATATGCAAGAAAGAATACTTGTTCTGCTTAGTCTCAGAAGACAGAACAAAGAACTATGGAAGAAAACTGCAAAGATACAAGTTTTGCCTTAATGTAGGGGAGAGAGGGGGAACTTTGTATTATTAGAGCATTCTAAAAGCAAAATGGGTTAGCTGAGGAAATGGATGATGATTTGTGAATTATAGGTTAGAGAGGATTCTTTTCTTTTCTGAATTTAGATTAGTCTAGATGTCCTCTGAGATCTCTTTCTGTAATCTTAGTAGGAACTCAAGAAGATGAGACTGTTTGATGCAAGATGCAATTCTGCCTGTGTGTGTTTTTAATTTTTATTGAAAAAGGAAAAAAATCATTACTAAAGCTGAATTAAACTTAGATAAACTGCAAAGTTTTAAGGCAAGATTATAAATAATAGCATGAGTTATGGAACTGCAACATTAAGATTCAATTCATAAATTTAATCAGTGTTTTTTGAACCTGAATGGTAAATTAGAGGGATTGAGGTGATACTGATATAAAATAATTAAGTCACCTAAATAGACACACATTATGGCTAAAGACCTAATTTGCTTTAATGGCTGTAAATAGGTAGCAACCATTAGCAAATTCATCAGGGTCCTGTTTAAAACTCTAAGTGAAAAATAATCATTTGTTATCTTGTCAGATGATGAGTCTTACAATTATAGAATATTAGAACTGGAAAAGACCTTAGAGATTACCTAATCCAACCTCCTCCTTTTGCATAGAAGGGAAATGAGCCCCAGAGAAAGTAAGGTAAATGCCTCGCCCAAGGTGACACTTCAAATGGTGTTACACCTGGGACTAGAGTATGGGGCTCATGATCTTACAACTCCAATACATAATTTTTAGATGGTGCAGTGGACAGAATAGTGGAACTGGAGTCAGAAAGGCCACTTATTAACTCTAATGACCCTGGAAAAGTCACTTAACCTCATTTTCATTTTCTTTATCTTTAAAATTGGATAATAACACAATCTCCCTCTAGGGTTATTATAAAGATAAACATGAGATATTGATAGAGTGCTTTGTAAATCTTAAAGTACTATCTAAATATAAGTATTATAATTGTAATGTTAGGAACTTAGTAAAATTATAACTTCAATTTTATAATGAATCCAAACTATACCATCCATACATAGTTATGTAATTAAAGCAAAATTACATTTATTCATCAATAGCCTAGGAATTCTGATTTGAACCAAATATTAAAAATCATCAACAGAAATCTATATTAATAAATATATTATTAATCTCTCTCAAATGTATAGACATTAGCCTTACTGTTTTAATAATAAAATCCATATATATTATTTAAAAATTATTAAATGGATAAATTATGGACATATCCATTATTATTCATTAAAAACAAACTATATAAATCATTAGCATTTTTAAAAGTTAAAGAATAATACCTAGTATAGTAAATGTCCATTACAATATGTGTCATGTCATATGTCACATTATAAAATTTTCATTTGTATATTTAATCATTTGTTAACAAAAATGCACTCAACTTAACATTAATATATTATAATAAATAATTTCCAATATATTTAACCTTAATTTGGTATTATTCTATGAACATTACTTGAAGAAGGCTTTGAAATTTAAAAACTGACAATGGGATAAATTTGTCAAGGTATATTTATCAATCAAAATGACACAAATATAGACCAAAAATAAAAATCTAATACCAAGAAGTTGATATGAAACAAAAGCCAAGAAAATGCTAATCATTGTAATTACTAATACCAATAAAAGAAAAGAAAAGCAATATAGACCTTGTTCCCAAGAACAAGAAAAAGAGAAAGAGTATACATATAAAATATTTTACAAATATGCATACAGGCATACATATATATATATAATATAATATATATACACTATATATACATACATATACACATATAAGTGCATGTGTATGTTGTGGGGAAACAAAGGTAAATTTTTTTCTGTGAAGTCATAGGGGTTGTCAATAGAGTCTTAAAGCATTTGATCAACATATTTTCTAGGAATACTAGTATTGATTTTATTATTGATTCATAGAGCAAATAGAAGAAAACAAGTAGGGGATAGTGTGAGAAGATAAATTCATGGTTACATATCATAAAGTTTTCATTTATATAAATCATCATTTGTTAACAAAAAATACATTCAACTTAACATTAATATATTGTAATAAACAATGAACATAGGGCAACATGGCAGTTCTATTTTGGCTAATTATAATTAACATTCAGACAGTGTAGGGCCCCAGGCAGGTTCTGGAATATTGTGTTGGGGGTAGAGCATAGTAGTCAAGAAGGAAGAGGTCATAATTTTATGGCAAGAAGCAAAGCAAACTACAGTTGATATTCTATTTACAATTTTATTTTTCCCAGTTACATGTTTTTTGTTTATTCATTTATTTTATATTATTACAATGAGTAAACATAAACTCACCTCCCCCCAAGAAGATGAGAAACCTCAAGCATAGTGAGAGAAAGAAAAAAAATGTGCTTCACTGTATGTTCAGATTCCAATGGCTCTGTCTCTGGGGTAAGTTGCCTTCTTTATCATAAGTCTACCAGAGAAGTTACCTCAATATTTTTCTCACAGTTCCTATTACTACCTATATTTCCCTCCACTCTTTTCCTCCCTCTCTCATTTACTCTATTCTCTCTCTCTTTTAATCCTGTCCATGTCCAAAAGTGTGTTGTATCTGAGTACCCTCTCCCACAATCTTTCCTCTCTTCTATCACTCATCCCCCCCCCCTTCCTCCCTCAATTTTCCTTTATCCCATCCTTTTCTTCTCATTTTTCTCTAGGGTAAGATAGATTTCCATACCCTATTAAGTGTATGTTATTTCCTCTCTGAGTCATTTCTGATGAGAAAGAAACTCACTCATTCCCCCTTGCATTCCCCCATTCCACTCAATTGAAAAAGCTTTTTCTTGATTCTTATGTAAAATATCTAAGCTCCTTCTTCCTCTCCTTTCTCTTCCTCCCAGTACTTCCCTTTATCACCCAATGACTCCATCTTTTTATCATATTATACCATCATATTCCCGCTTTTTCCTGTGTCCTGTCTATATGTGTTCTTTCTAACAGCTCTTATAAATGAGAAAGTTCATATGAATTATCAGTATCTTCTTCCGATGCAGGAATACAAAGAGTTTGATACCATTAAGTTCCTCATAGTTAGTCCTTCTCATCAACCACCTTTATGGTTCACCAGAGTCCTGTACTTGAAGATCAAATTTTCTCTTCAACTTTGGTTGTTTCAATAGGAAACTTTGAAAGTCCCCTGTTTCAGTGAAAGTCCATCTTTTCCACAGAAAGAGGGTGCTCAGTTTTGCTGTGTAGTTGATTCTCAGTTGTAAACCAAGATCTTTTGTCTTCCAGTATATCATATTCTAATTACTATGAGCCCTTAATGTGGATGCTTCCAGATGCAGTGTAATCCTGACTATGGAGCCATGGTAGTTGAATTGTTTGTTTCTGGCAGCTTTTAGTATTTTCTCTTTGACTTGTGAGATTTGCAATTTAGCTATAATATTCCTAGAAGCTTTTCTTTTGGAATCTCTTTCAGGAAGTGACAGGTGAATTCCCTCAATTTCTACTTTACCCTCTGTTTCCAGGATATCAGGGTAATTTTGCTGTAATTTATTATTTTGTTTTTGTTTTTGCAAGGCAATGGGGTTAAGTGGTTTGCCCAAGGCCACACAGCTAGGTAATTATTAAGTGTCTGAGGCCAGATTTGAACTCAGGTACTCCTGACTCCAGGGCAAGTGCTTTACCCATTGCACCACCTAGACACCCCTTTCTTGAAAAATAAAGTCTAAGCTCTTTTCCTGGTCATGACTTTCAGGTAGCCCAATAATTTTTAAATTATTTATTCTGGATCTGTATTCAAGGTTGGTTGTTTTCCAATGATATATTTCACATTTTCTTCTAATTTTTGGATCTTTTGGAAGAGTTTTATGTCTTCCTGATTCCTCACAAAGTCATCAGCTTCCCTTATTTCCATTCTTCATTTGAAGGAGTTAATTTTTTTGGAGTTTTTTTTTTTAATCTCCTTTTACAAGCTGGCCAATTCTGCTTTTTAAGGCATTCTTCTCCTTGTTTGCCTTTTATTTTGCTTTTTCCATTTGACCTAAATGGTTTTTAGCATATTATTTTCTTCAGTATTTTTTTGTATTTCTTTTTTTAAGCTGCTGATTTGATTTTTATGATTTTTCTGCATCACTCTCATTTCTCCTCCCAATTTCTCTTCCACTTCCCTTAAGTGCTTTTCAAAGTCTTTTTTTGAGCTCATCCATAGTCTGAGCCCATTTTCTATTTCTCTTGGAGGCTTTGAATTAAGAAACTTAGATTTTGTCATCATCTGAGTATGTGTTTTGATCTTCATGGGACCAAAGTAATTTTCTATGGTCAGATTCTTCTTTCTTCTGTTGTTTATTCATTTCCTCAGCCCAAGAAAAATTTGCAGCACTTCCAAGGCTTTGGGTTTTCTTCTTGAGTAAACCCACTGGGATCTTTATTCCTCCAATGTCTTATGCTCTCTTGCTTGTGCTTTGATATGTAGATGACCACTGGACCTCCCTTCTGCCCTGGAGCTGTAAGGAGGATCCCTGCTATCTTAATATAGAAGGCCAAACTGCAATCTGGATCTGAGCATGGACAAACAAGCAGAGTACTGCCCCAGGTTGAGCAGATAGATTTCTGCACTCTCCCTGACCCCCTTACCATTTGTGGACTGTGCTCTGGAGCTACAGGCTGGTTTTCCCCCCATTTCCTGCCACAGGTTCTTACTGCAGGACTGCTCTGAGGCTGGTGCTCCTCACTCCATTCTGGTGCAGCAGAGTTCTCTCACCCACCCCACCCCCCACCCCCACCCTTCAAGTTGTTCCCGGTGATCCCTGAGATGGGCTGGGCTTGGCTGGGCCACAGCGTTTTTCCAAAATTGATTATTTTTCCTTTTTCTCTCCTTACCCAATCTGATAGGTGTGAGATGATACCTCAGTGTTCTTTTAATTTGCATTTCTCTAATCAATATGATTTGGAGGATTTTTTTGTTTGTTTTTGGATTTTGCAAGGCAATGGGGTTAAGTGACTTGCCAGAGGTAACACTGCTTGGTATTTATTATGTGTCTGAAGCTGGATTTGAATTCAGGTCCTCCTGAGTCCAGGGCCAGTGCGCTATCTACTGCACCAACTAGCTGCTCCTGGAGCATTTCTTCATATGATATATATATATGAAATTTCTTCATTTGAAAACTGTCTGTTCATATTCTTTGGCCACTTATCAACTGGAGAATGACTTGTGATCTTATAAATTTGATGCAATTCTCTATATATTCTAGAAATTAGACCTTTATCAGAACTCCTAGTTGTGAACATTGTTCTTCTGCTTTCTGCTTTCCTTCTAATTTTGGCAACATTGATTTTGTTAATGTTAAAACCTTTTTTAATTTAATATAGTTAAATCACTCATTTTGCTGTTTATAATGTGCTCTAATTCTTGTTTGTTCATAAATTTATCCCCTTTCCATAGATCTGATAGATGAATATTTCTTGGTCTATTAATTTATCTTTTGCATCACTTTTTATGTCTAAATCCTGTACACATATTGACCTAATTTTGGTATAGGGTGTGAGATGTGGATCTATGCCTAATTTTTGCCATAGTATTTTCCTAATAATTTTTGTCAAATAGTGAATTCTCATCTCAGAAGGCGATGTCTTTGGGTCTGTCAAATTGTTGAATTCTGTAGTCATTTACTGTGACTTCTTTAGAACCTGAACTAATCCATTGATCCATTAATCTATTTCTTAACCAATATCAGGTAGTTTTTATGAGTGCCACTTTATAATATAGTTTTAGAACTAGTAGAGCTAGGTCACCTTCATTTACAATTTTTTTCATCAGTTTTCTTGCTATTATTGCCCATTTGTTGCTCAAGATGAATTGCATTACTCTTTTTTCCTAACTTAGTAGTTATTTAGTAGTTAGATTTGTATGGCACTGAATAAGTAATTTAATTTGGGTATAATTTTCATTTTTATTATATTAGTTCAACCTTACCATGAGCATTTGATGTTTTTCCAATTATTTAGATCTGACTATATTGGAGTGAGAAATGTCTTATAATTGTGTTCATATGGTTTCTGGGTTTGTCTTAGGGGGAATATTACCAAGTATTTAATGTTGTCTATAGCTATTTTAAATGGACTTTCTTTTGTATCTCTTGCTCTTGGGCTTTGTTGTTCATATATAGAAATGATAATGATTTATATCAGTTTATTTTATATCCTGCTACTTTACTGAATTTATTAATTGTATCAAGGAGATTTTTAGATGATTTTCTCAGGTTCTCTAATTATACCATCATATATCATTTGCAAAGACTGAAAGCTTTGCTTCCTCATTCCCAAATCTGATTCCTTCAATTTCTTTTTCTTCTCTCATTTCTACTGCTAGCATTTGTAATACTATATTGAATAATAATGGTGATAATGGGCATCCTTGTTTCACCACTTTATTGGAAATGTTGCAAGTTTATTCCCATTACATATAATATTTGTTGAATGTGTTAGATAGATACTATTTATTATTTTAAGGAAAACTTAATTTATTCCTAAAGTTTCTAGTGTTTTTAATAGGAATGATATTGTAGTTTATCAAAGACTTTTTCAGCATCTATTGAAATAATCACTGGTTTTGCTATTGATATGTTTAATTATATTGAGTGTTTTCCTAATGTTGAACTACCCCTGCCTACCTGGTATAAATCCTACCTGAAAAATGTTATATTATCCTAGTAATAACTTGCTGTACTCCCATTGCCAAAATTTTATTTAAGATTTTTGCATCATATTCATTAGGGAGATTGGTCTATAATTTTCTTTGTTTTGGTTCTTCCTGGTTTAGGCATCAGCAGCACGTTGGTATCATAAAAAGAATTTGGCCGAACTCCTTCCTCTCATATTTTTTTAAAAATAGTTTATGTAGAATTGGAATTACTTGTTCCTTAAATTGTCCCTTTCTTAGGGAGTTTATTAATGGTTTCTTCAATTTCTTTTTTTCTGAAATGGGGTTATTTAAGTAATTTATTTCTACTTCTGTTAATCAGAGCAGTTTGTGTTCTTGTAAATATTCATCCATTTCATTTAGGTTATCCAATAAATTGGCATACAATTCAGCAAAGTAGCTCTGAATTATCTCTTTAATTTTTTTCTAATTGGTGGTTAGTTCACCCCTTTCATTTTTGATACTGGTAATTTGACTACCTTCTTTCTTTTTTGTTAATCTGATTAACCATAGGTTTGTCTATTTTATTGGCTTTTTCATAAAAATTAACTCTTAGTTTTATTTATGAGAACAATAGTTTTCTTGCTTTCAATTTTATAAATTTCTCACTTGATTTTCAGAATTTCTAATTTGGTATTTAATTAGGTATCTTAATTTGTTCTTTTTCTAGTATTTTAGTTGCACACTCAATTCATTGATCTCCTCTTTATTTTATTCATACATGCATTTAGAGATATAAAGTCCCCCCTTAAAATTGCATTGACTGCATCCCATAAATATCATTTTCTTGGATATAGTTATTGATTATTTCTATTATTTGCTGTTTGATCCATCTATTATTTAAGATAAAGTTATTTAATTTCCATTTAGTTCTTGGTTTATCTTTCCATAACTCTTTCTTATATGTAATTTTTTTTTTGCATCATTGTCTGAGAAGTATGTATTATTTCTTCCTTTCTGCATTTGATTATAAGGTTTTTGTGCCTCACTACATGGTCAGTTTTGGTGTAGGTGCCACACACTGCCATAAAAATGATATATTCTTTTCTATTCCCATTAAGTTTTCTCCAGAGACTGATCATATCTAAGTTTCCTAAGATTTTATTCATGTTCTTAACGCCCTTCTTACTTATTTTGCTGTTAGATTTATCTAGTTCTGAGAGAGGGAGATTGAGTTCTACCATTATTAAAGTCTTACTGTCTATGTCTCCTTGTAATTCACTCAACATTTCCCTTAGGAATTTGGATACTATACCACTAGGTGCATGCATGTTTAGTACTGATATAATTTAGTAGATTTAGTAATGACATAATAGCTTCATTACCAATGGTACTTTTTAAGAAAATGTAGTTTCCTTCCATATCCTTTTAATTAGATTGATTTTTGCTTTCACTTTATCTGAGATTAGGATCATCACCCCAGATTTTTTACATCAGCTGAGGAATAATATATTTTGCTCCAGCCTTTTACCTTGCGTATATCTCTCTGCTTCAAATGTGTTTCTTGTAAACAACATATTGTAGGCCTCTGGTTGTTAATCTATTATGCTATTTGATTCCATTTTTATGGGACAAATCATCCCATTCACATTCACAGTTAAGATTACCAATTCTGCATTTGCCTTCATGTTCTCTTTCTTCATTTACATTTTCTCTCTCCTTTTCTCTGAATCCTCCTCACCAAATTTTACTACCTTTCTTCTTTAACTTTTCTTTTAGAACTTTAACTTTCAGTTTATTTTCACTTATAACTTCACCTTTCCTTTTATCAGTCCCTTCTTCCCTTATTTTACCCTTTCCCAGTACTCCCCCCCACCTTCTCTATAGATTAGGTTAGATTTTTAAACCCAAATGGTAATGTATCTTATTTCCTCTCTGGGCTAAATCTTTTGAATAGAATTTACTCAGCATTCACATTCTCCCTTCTTTCCCTCTCACATTATAAATCTTTCTCCTTCTTCCCTTAGTGTTATTTATTGTTCTAATATATAATTTGATTATTTGATCATTTGATAAACTCATATTGTTATCAAGGTATCAATACAGAGTGACTGCTTGATTGCTCAGTAAGCAGCATTGACTCAAATTGCCTCAAGTACATGCAGTCCTCCTCAGGAACCAAAGTATTATCCAAACCTATATGATTTCTTGAACTATTTGTGCTCTGCCCCCCCAAGGCCTATTTTCTCTTTACATAAACCCCCCTCTCCTCCCCCATCCAGGGTCAGGGTACTTTACCCCTTGTTAAGTGAAGCAAAGCCTATTTTCTTTCATAACTTACACCCCACCCCCCAACCAGGATAGTTAACCTTTTGTTAAGTGAAGCAAGGTCTATACTCTCTCCCAATTTACACCCCCCTCTTCACACATGGTGCCTAACTCTTGCTAAATGAAGCAGCATTTAAGTCAAATCTTGATCTAATTAACTTCTAGAAGCTTAAAGATCTCTAAGTACCAGAAGGCTCTGAAGGTCTCACCTGAGAATTTTACACATGAATATAAATATAAAGGTACTGACTCAGAACCATCCAATTTTTGATCCTTAAAGGGCTCTAGGTGCTGGGAGGTTCAGGAGGTCTCACCTGAGAACTTTACAAATGATTGTAAATCATGGGAGACACTGACTCAAGTCTTTATTATGCCCTCATTAAACAAGGTGCTAAGGACAGTAGAATTAAAGTGGATCATAGGATAATGAGACATTTAAGTTTAAATTTACATTTAACACTCCTACTTTTCTTCAGGGCTTTTTGACTCAAACAAAGTGATGTCATCTTAGACCTCTTCAATGGAGAGATAGGACCCATATCATTTAGGTTCATTCTCTTCAATTATATTCTACCCTTTAATTATCCTAAGAGAAGTAGAGTTCTAAAGAATTAGAAGTATTATATTTTCCCTTTTTCAGTTGTACACAATTTGATGATCTTGACCAACATTTCTTTTGTTTAGTTACATTTTTTTCCTTCCCCTTTCCATTTACCTTTTTGATCAAACTCTTGAGTTGTGTATTTGGCAATTGAATTCTCTGTTCATTTCTGATCTTTGTGTCAGGGAATTCTGGAAGTTCTCTATTTTGTTGAATATCCTCTTTTTCCCCTGACAATATATGCAGAATTTTTTATTCTAGGTTGTAATCTCAGCTCTTTTGCTCCCCAAATTTGCTATTCCAGGTCATCTGATCCTTCAGTATTGAGGCTGATAGGTCCTGTGTGAGTCTGATTGTGTTTCCTTTGCATTTGGATTGTTTTCTTTTTGCTTCTTGCAGTATTTCATCCTTTATTTGAGAGTTCAAAAATTTGGCTATTACAGTCCTTGGAGTTTTTATCCTGGGGTCTCTTTCTGGAGTGGTTCTGTAGATTCTTTCAATGGTTTGGTTTCTATCTTATTCTAGTAGATTTGGATAGCTTTCCCTTATAATTTCCTGTATGATGCTTTCCAGGAGCTTTTTTTTTTGGTCCAGGCTTTCTAGTAGCTTGATGATTTGTAGATATTCTCTCCTGGATCTATTTTTCAGGTCATTCATTTTCCCCAAAAAGTACTTTAGGGGGTAGCTAGGTGGTGCAGTGGTTAGAGCACTAGCCCTGGAGTCAGGAGTACCTGAGTTCAAATCCGGCCTCAGACACTTGATAATTACCTAGCTGTGTGGCCTTGGGCAAGTCATTTAACCCCATTGCCTTGTAAGAAAAAAAAAGGAAAAGAAAAAAATTTTTCTTCTTCCTCTCCTTTGACTTTGAAATTCTTTATTAACTTCCTCAATGAGCTTTTGTATTTGAATCCAATTTAGAGATTGTTTTGATATTTCCTCTGAGAGTGATTTTTCACTCTTTTCTTCTTCAAACATGGCATTATCATCATCTTTGTCTTTATAGTAGCTTTCAATAGTTGAAAGTTATACCATCAATTTCCAATTATTTACCACTAAAAAAGAGCTGCTATAAATACTTTTGTGTATATATATATATATATATATATATATATATATATATATATAGTCTTTTCCTTTTTGGTTTTTAATCTCATTTGGGATAAAGACAGAAGTTGTATTGCTAGGTCAAAGAGCATGCATGGCTTTATAAGCTTTTAGGCATAGTTCCAAGTTGCCCTAAAGAATAGTTGAATCAGTTCACAAATACACCAACAGAGCATTGTCTCATTTTCCCACATCCCCTCCAATATATGTGATTTCTCTTCTCTGTCCTATTGGTCAGTCTAATAGGTCATACTTCAGAATTGTTTTAATTTGTATTTTCCTCTCAGCAAAATAGAGTACATTTTTTCATATAGCCATATTTATTTCATCTTAAAACTATTATTTTTGATCACTTATCAATTGAAGAATGGATCTTCTTTTTTACACATTTGACTCAGTCATCTATTTTTTGAGAAATGAGATCTTTCTCTAAGAAACAAACTTCAAAATGTTTTTAAATGATTAATTCCTCAGTCCTTCCCCTTTTCTTCCATTTTCTTTATTTCACCTTATCCCTTCACAGAATTGGTTTCCTTCTGACTACTCTTTCCCCAATCTGTCCTTAGATCATCCCCTTTTTCTCTTATCCCCATCCCCTCCTACTTTCCTATAGAGTAAGATGACTTTCTATATCCAATTTAGTGCAGATTTTATGCCCTCTTTGAGTCAAATCTGAGAAAAATAAGGTTTAATCACTCCCCACTCACTTCCCCCACCTCCACTTTACCATAAAAGCTTTTTTTGCCTCTTTTATGTGAGAAAATTTACCCCATTCTTCCTTTCCATTTCAGCACATTCATCTCTCCTTAATTTTATTTTTTGATATCCCTTCATGTTCAACTCTGTGCCCTTTGTCTATGTATATTTTCAAATTTTCCTAATTAATGAGAAAGTTCTTGTAAGTTACAAGTATTATCTTCCCATGTAAAAATGTAAAAAGCTGGACCTTATTAAGTCTTTTATGATCTCCCATTACTGTTTAGCTTTTTATGCTTCCCTTGAGTCTTATATTTGAAAGCCAAATTTTCTATTCAGTTCTGGTATTTTTCATCAAGAGTACTTGAATGTCCTCTGTTTCATTGAATGTCCATTTTTACCCCTGAAAGATTATATTCAAGTTTAGCTGGGTAGGTGATTGTTGGTTATGATCCTAATTCTTTTGCCTTATGGAATATCATATTTCAGTCCTCTTGGTTGGTTCTTGTCCTTCATGATCGAAGAAGACCAAAATGACATCACTATATTTGAGACAAATTTCAGTGTCCAATAAGGTTTGAATGCCAGAAGTACATTTGCCAAAGACTATTATGGAGAACTCACAGGACAAGCACTCACAAGGGGGTCAGAAGAGGCACTACTGAGCCACCTTGAAGGTCTCTCTTAGGAACTTTAGAACTGGGGTGGCTAGGTGGCTCAGTGGATGGAGCACCGGCCCTGGAGTCAGGAGTACCTGACTTCAAATCTGGCCTCAGACACTGAATAATTACCTAGCTGTGTGGCCTTGGGCAAGCCACTTAATCCCATTGCCTTGCAAAAAAAATCTAAAAAAAAAACTTTAGAACTGATTGTACAGCATGGGAGACACTAGCACAAGACTCACCAGCATGTTGTGACACCCTTATGAGTGAGGATGCTGTGCTTTATAAGGAGGGCAGAATTGAAGTAGTTCATAGGAAATGTGACAAATGTAAGTTTAGAGTAAGCACTCCAGATGTTCACATGGACTAACAGCATGCCCAGACCACCATAGTTTCACTCTGTAGTAATGTTAAAGTACTAGACAGTTTAATTCAAGAAAGGAACTCAGTGTCTGGTATCTTCACCTGACAGGTTATCTTCAGAATCTTCTTAAGACAATTTAAATGAAACCAATTCAATTTCCTGGCATGGCACTGGTAGATTGTCCAGGTTTCATAGGCATATAGTAATGAGGTCAGTGCAGTGGCTCTAAAGACCTTGAATTTGCTAGTTAGTCTAATCTCTCTGCTCTCCCCAACGTTATTTGGGAGTCTCCCAAATACTGAGCTAGCTCTGGCAATGTCTGTATCAACCTCATTGTCAGTGTGTACATGCCTAGAAAGAACACTTCCAAGGTAAGTGAACTTAACAGTACTCAAAATTTCTCCATTTGCTGTAATTGATGGTTTCACTTATGAATGTGAAGTATCTGTGTTTACTTGATATTAATTTTTAGACCAAAGTTAGCACCAGCAGTAGAGAATTGATCCATACTTTGTTGTATCTCATCTTCAGAGAATGCAATGAGTGCACAATCATCTGCAATCAGAAGAACAGGGACCAACACTCCCTCCACTTTTGTCTTGGCTTGTAGCCTTTACAAGTTGAAAAACTTGTAGCGTGGTAGCTGACCTTGAGATCATGTTCATGCTCAATGATGACATTCATAACATGGCTGAAATCATCATGCTAAAAATCATGGGAGTTAAGAGTTATTTCACTTCATTGATGACTAGGAAATCTCAAGAACATGGCCCCTTATCCAAAACCCAGGCATGCATGTTGTCATGGAACTGACTTAAAATACAGATAACTTACAATACGGGCAACCAAATTTAGACATAATTTTCTATAAACCCTCACAACTGATGGCATCAAAGGCCTTGGTCAGATATACAAATATTGTATACTGATCTCTGTTCTGTTCCTGGCATTTTTTCCTAGAATTGTCAGGCAATAAACACTATATCAACTATTCCTCAACTCTTTCTGAAACCACACTGGCTCTCAGGGAGTTCATCGTCTTCCAGGTGAAGAATCAGTTTATTGAGAAGTATTCTGGCAAAATTCTTCAAATTCTCTATTCCTTTAAGGCAGAAGCTACTAGATCTTTTGTGACCCTGACTGTGAATCCATACTTGAATTGTTTCCTTCTGACTGCCTGTAATATTTCCTCCTTCATCTAGGAGCTCTGCAATTTGGCTATAATATTCCTGGAAGTTTTTGTTTTGAGATCTCTTTCAGGAGGTGATTGATAGATTCTCTCAATGAATATTTTAACATTCTGATTCTAAAATATCAGGGTAGTTCCCTTGATGATTTCTTGAAAGATGACTTGTAGGCTTTTTATTTTCATCATGGTTTTAAAGTAGTCCAATAATTTTTAAATTTTGTCTCCAGAATCTATTTTCCAGAGCAGTTATTTTTCCAATGAGATATTTCACAATGTCATCTATTTTTTTCATTCTTTTTAGCTTTGTTTGTTTCTTGATTTCTTATAAACTCATTACCTTCCATTTGCTCAATTCTGATTTTTTTAGTTTTTTGTTTCAGTGAATTTTTTGCCTCTTTTGTTCATTTGGCCAAGACTACTTTTTAAGGCATTCTTCTTCTCATTGGCTTTATATACCACCCTTACCATTAGGTTAAGTCTATTTTAAGGTGTTATTTTCTTCAGCATTTTTTGTGTCTCCTTTTGCCAAGTGTTGACTCAATTTTCCTGATTTTATTCCATCACTCTCATTTCACTTTCCAATTTTTCCTCTACATGTCTTACTTGATTTTCAAAAATCTTTTTGATCTCTTCCATGGCCTGAGTTCAATTCATATTCTTCTGGAGTTTGTTTTAATATTTCCTGTCATCATAGTAACTTCAGATGGTCAGAAAATTGCCTGTGTTTGTTTATTTTGTTCATTTCTCCACTCTATTTCTTTATTTTAACTCATTGTTAAAGGAGAAATCTACTTCCAGGATGAAGAGTGCACTGTCCCAAGTTTTACAGGTTTTGTGCAAATTGTTTTCAAAGATATAAACAGAACTTACAAGTTTTCATTTCTTCTAAGGAGATATGATTTAAGGTTAAATTTGTTTTTTACTCTTCTGAACTCTCTTCCAAACTCCAAGTTGAGTGCTCAATTCACTTCATCATTAAGCTAGACAGTAAACACTTGGCTGGGGCAAAAACTCAAAAACATGAAAATAATGGCAACATGTCTCCTACTTCCCATGCTGGTTGATATTCTCATTCCCATGCTCTGGAACACTCTTTACACAAGATGTCAAAGTACCTTATTAAGAACTATACAACCCTTTGTCATATTTTTCAACTTCAAAGCTTTAAACAATTCTTTTTATTTTTTTCAGCAACTAAAGCTCAACCCTACTTTCTTTTCTCTCACTAATCTATTAAATTTGTTTATACACATATTTATTTTACTTGTTTTTTCTTTGTCCACTATCTACTTTTTCTAGTGTCTTTTCCTGCAGTTCCTTACTTATCAATTAATTTCTTTCTTCATATTTTTTCATCCTTCATATTTTTTCTTCCCTTTGTGTAAGTCATGCTCTCTACTTCCCCTCAAGTTCACTAGTATTGATTCTTCCTTAAATTCAAACTTTCACATTATTCAGAAACCTAAACCACTAAAAGTCATTTTCATTTTTTTTCTTTTATGCAGATCAAGCTCATTTTCCTTTATCTGCAATGTTTTACACATGGAACCTGGAAATACAGGAGTTTGTAAGGTTGATGGTTGTTTTCCTTCATTCCCAAAATTTCTCCTGCCTAAATTCAAACTATGTATTGCATTGCACTGAAGTCCAAATCTCCCCTGGATTTCTTCATTATTTCTTCTCCATCTTATTCAGTTTAAGTCCTTCATTCATAAGTTAGAAGTTGAAAATGCTTCCCCCATACTTAAGAAGTTAAACTTTAACTACCTAGAAATTCATTTATATATGACAAACCATCTCCTTGTGGTACCTTAAAATGAAGTATTTCACTGTAGTGCATTATAGTGCTAGTATTATACTTAAGTTAGACTTGAGAGCTTAAAAATAATTTCAGGAAATCATAAATAATAGCACCTCCAGTTTTCTTGAAAGCAATTATATTTTCATGTATAAAGTTCTAATGTGGATTTCCTTGAGCTAGAGTTTAGGAGCATTAATGTTTATGCTAAACCTTTGTTCACACAGAAGTTGCGTGTGACCTGTATATAGGCTAATCCATTGTACATTGAAATTTTTGTTGCACTCTTATAAATTTTGACAGAAATTTATCACAATGCTTCTTTGACTTGGTAAGTAAATATCATAGTCCAAATGCAATTTAAATTTTTCTTGGGGATGTAGAGTCACTGTTAATATATCTTTTCTTAACTTCTGGCCAAGATGGCTGAGAGAAGTTATGCACTATTTTTAAACTCTCCTGGATTTCCCTAAGAACCAACATAAATCAAGCCTCTTAATAGATTTTGCAGTTAAAGATTACTCAAAAGAGCAGAGGGGAACATCTTCCAGCAAAGTCTATCACAAGGGGAACATGGGAGAGCCCAGGACAGAGAATAGAGACCCAGCACCAAAAGCAGGGTGAGGTGGAAGATCAATCTGAGAATCTTGGCTGTGGGAGCAGAAGCTTTTGTGATGGTGTGGGTGGCACTAGTCGGAGAACTGGGAAAGCTACAGTTCAGCTGTCCAAGGACAACCATTTGGTCAGTGAGAGAGACCTGGCTGGATTGCCAGACACATGAACCCTGGTGATTCCCAGAAGAACCCCTGGACTTCCTACAGGACAACCTGACATTCCTCAGTACAAATAGCACAGAAAAGTCACAGTTGTTCACACCTTTCCCAAAGTCTGGGTATGGGCTGCTGACCTACCCCAGTACTCATTGTCCAAAGAGAATCTCTGGTATTTCCAGTCCTCCAGTTCAGCTATAGGGATGCCTGTGTGGACAGTACAGACATGATCTTAGGCATTCCCAGCATTCCCAATGTTCCAGGAAATGGAGAATTGACATCCCCAGTGCAGACTGTGCAGATAAAACCTCTGGCATTTCCAGTCTTGGCAGCCTAGCTCAGCAACTGGGTTGCCCCAAATATGATCATAGGCATAGAGACCCAGCAGGTGATATCCCCAAAGCTTACAACACAGAGAGAGTCTGGTGTTCCTTACTGGTCAGTAAATCCCTGGAATTCCTACATCTATGGCCTCAGGTCACTAAGCATTCTGTGAGCAAGCCCCTCCCCCAACAAAAGACCCATGGGATAAATACCAAATCTCAAAATGATTAAGAAATGTCAGAGAAAAGAAGGGTCTATGGAATATCACCTCGGAGAAAAGGATATTAGCTCAGAAAAAGAGGACAGAGAGGTGGCTATATGTTAAGCTTCAGAGGAGAATGTGAATTGGTCTTTAGCCCAGAGACTTCTTAGAAGAGCTCATAAAGTAGTTTAAAAATTAAATGGAAAAAGTGAAGCCAGGCACTGTTTTAAGCAGTCCTGGCTTTCCCTCAGGACCAACATGAATCAAGCCTCTTAACAGATTTCGGATTAGGGTGCAAAAACCTCATAAACAAATACAGAAATGCAGAAATATTGAATGCATCCTTTTCATAATATGATACAATAAAAAAATCACATGCCATAAAGGACCTTGGAGAAATGGATCTAAAACTAATTGGAAACTAAATAACTTAATTTTAAAGAATGAGTGGGTCAAACAACAAATCATAGAAAGAATTAATGATTTCATCCAAAACAATTATCATAATGAGACAATATACCAAAACTTATGGGATAGAGCCACAGCAAATATTAGTAGATATTTAATAACCACAAAAGCTTACATGAATAAATTAGAAAAATAGGAAATCAATCAACTAAGCATGCAACTAAAAAAGTTAGAAGAAGAAATTAAAACCCCAAATTAAATAACAAATTAGAAATCCTGAAAATTAAAGGTGAAATTAATAAAATTGAAAGCAAGAAAACTATTGAACTAATAAATAATACCAAGAGTTGGTTTTATGAAAAAAAACCCAATAAAATAAATAAACCTTTGAATAATTTGATTTAAAAAAAAGAAAGCATACTAAAATGAAAAAAGGTGAATTCACCAACATAGAGAAGGAAATTAAATTATATTTTGGAACTTTGTTGCCCAATGCCAATAAATTTGATAATCTAAGTAAAATGAATGAATATTTACAAAAATATAAATTTTCCAGGTCAAAAGAAGAGGAAATTAAATCCTTACATAACCCCAGCTTAGAAAAAAAAATCAACAAACCATTAATGAACTCTCTAAGAAAAAATCTCCAGAGCCAGATGGATTTACAAGTGAATTCCATCAAACTTTAAGTAACAATTTATTTCAACAGTAATTGAACTATTTGAAAAAATAGATGAAGGAACTCTGCCAAATTATTTTTATGACACCAATAGGGTGCCAATACTTAAACCAGGAAGAGTCAAAATAAAGAAAGAAAATTATAGCCTAATTAACCTAATGAATATGGTGCAAAAATTTTAAATATAATATTAGCAAAGTGATTACAGCAAGTTATCACTAGGATAATACACTGTGATCAAAGAGCATTTATAGCAGGAATGCAGGGTTGATTCAATATTATGAAAACTATCAGTATAAGTGGCCAATTCAATAACAAACAGAAATCATATGATTATCTCAATAGATGCTGAAAAATCTTTTGACAAAAGCAGACATTCCTACACATGAGAACATAGAAATAAATGGATTGTTCCTTAAAATGATAAACTGGTTATCTATCTGAAACCATCAACAATTATATGTAATGGCGATAAGCTAGAAGCATTGCTAATAATATTAAGGGTGAAACAAGGATGGACTCAATTTTGTATTAGAAATGTTACTTTTAGCAATAAGAAAAGAAAAAGAAATTGAATAAATAAAATCAGTAATAAAGAAACAAAACTCTCACTTCTTGCCAATGATATGATGGTATCCCTAGAGAATGGTAGAAAATCATCCAAAAAACTACTAGAAACAATTAGCACCTTCAGCAAAGTCACAAGATATGAAATAAGCCCACAAAAATTCTCAGAATTTCTATATACTACTAACAAGATATAGTAGTAAGAGATAGAAAGAGAAATCTCATTTATAAACAACTTCAGACAATATAAAACACTTGGGAGTCTTTGTGCCAAGGCAGAAACTCTTTGAAAACAACTAGAAAATACCTTTCACACAAATAAAATCAGATCTTAATAACTGGGCAAATATCAATTGCTTATGGGTAGACTGAGCTTATATAATAAAAATGACAATTCTACCTAAAATAAATTACTTATTTAAAGCTATGCCAGTCAATCTTTCAAAAAATTACTTAAACATTTGAAAAAATAGTAACTAAATTCATAAGGAGGAACAAAAGGTCAAGAATATCAAGGGAATTAATTAAAAGAAATGCATAGGAAGGTAGCCTAGCCATACCAGATGTAAAATTAAACTATCATCAGTCATCAAAACTGTCTGGTACTGGCTAAGAAAATAAATGGTGGATCAGTAGAAAAGAGTGCAAAGAGACAGCAGAAATGACTATAGTAATTTACTGCTTGATAAAATTAAAGATTCCAGCTTCTGGGATAAGAACTCATTCTGATAAAAAAAAAACTCCTAGGAAAACTTAAAGAAAGTATGGCAGAAACTGGGATTAGACCAACATCTCACACCCTATACTAAAATAAGA
This sequence comes from Macrotis lagotis, assembly GCF_037893015.1. NCBI lineage: Eukaryota > Metazoa > Chordata > Mammalia > Peramelemorphia > Peramelidae > Macrotis > Macrotis lagotis. Next base: position 768,379,533 of record NC_133658.1, on the reverse strand, counting down.
TTAAAATGGGTCAGCATTTAGATATAAAAGATAATATTTTAAGTCAATTAGGAGAACAACAAATAATTAAGGGAGCAGTTTATGACTAAAGAAGCCATAGAGAACAGTATAAAAAACAAACTGAATAATTTTGATTATATCAAATTAAAAAGCTTTTGCACAAAACACTGCAACCAAGATTGGGAAGCAATGTTTACAACTATTGTTTCTGTCAAATGACTCATTTCTAAAATATAGAGAACTGAGTCAAATTTATAAAAAAAAAGAAATCAAAACTATAATCACATGAAAAAAATTGCTCTAAAACATTATTGATTGCAGAAATGGCCAATACAACTAGACAGGATAATTTTCAATGATGGAGAGTATGTGGAAAACCTTGGATACTAATACATTATTATTTTTTAGTGTATTTTTTTTGCAAGGCAAAGGGTTAAGTGGCTTGCCCAAGGCCACACAGCTAGGTAATTATTAAGTGTCTGAAACCAGATTTGAAATCAGGTACTCCTGACTCCAGGTCTGGTGCTCTATCCACTGTACAACCCCATACTAATGTATTATTGGTGGAATTGTGAATTGATCCAAACTTTCTGAAGAGCACTTTGCAATTATGTCCAAAAGGAAGTAAAAATATCAATATTCTTTCATCCAGAAATATCACTCTTGGGTCTGTATCCTGAAGGGATCAAGACAAGGGGTAAAAATTCCCTATGTACAAAAATATTCATAGCAGCTCTTTCTGTAGTGGCAAAGAATTGTAAATTGAGGGGATGTCCATCGATTGGGGAATAGCTGAACAAATTATTTACATGACAAATATATGATAAAACACTATTATGCTATAAGAAATAATGAGGGACAGAATTTCAGAAAACCTGGAAAGATTTGCATGAATTGATCCTGAGTAAAATGAGCAGAACCAGAAGAACATTATACATATTAACAATAGCATGGGGTGATGATCAACTATGATGGCCTTGACCTTTTCAGCAGTAAAAAGACAGTTTTGAAAGACTTCTGATGGAAAAGTACCCTTCATATCAAGAGAATGAACTGTGGATTTTAAAATAAGACTGGAGCTAATTACCTTCAATTTTTCAAAAATTGTCTTATGCATTATGTGTTAAATAATTTGGTTGTCTCTAATCCTTTCTTCCATTTATATCTGATTCTTCTCTCACACCAAATTCAATTTTGATCCAAGTTTAACATGGTTACAGATGTAAAGCCCATATCAGATTGTTTTCTATTGGGGGAAGAGGGGAGAGAAGGGAGGAAGGAAGAAAAATTGTAAAACTCATAGACTTGCAAAAAAAATGAGTCCTAAAACCTTCCTTGTATATATATATACTTGAAATATGAATAAAATATTTATTAAATTTCTTTTCAAAAAATGAAACAGAAAAATTAGCATCTTGCAAAAAAAAATAGAAGAAAACAATTCCTTTAAAAAGGGGCGGCTAGGTTGCATATTGGATAGAGCAATGGCCCTGGAGTCAGGAGTATTTGAGTTCAAATCCAGCCTCAGACAATTAATAATTGCCTAGCTATGTGGCCTTAGGCAAGCCACTTAAACCCATTGCCTAAAAAAAATTAAAATTACAAGACACTTCCAGGGCAAAGTGAAGATGGCAGTGTGAAGCTAGCATGCTCCCAGAGCTATTCCCTACACAATGCTAAAATGAACCCTCTACACAGACATTAAAGCTACAGATCCCATCAGGAAAAAAAATAAAAATAAGTTTTCAACTGTAGACATCATAAATCTTCAAAGAAGGTCTGTCTCTTTGGGGGGGGGTATAGGAAAGTGGGAAAGCTAGCAGGAGCTTTAGCCCAGTTCCCAGCAGCTAGATATCAAGCCAACAGGGAGGTTCCCAATCCTAAACAAATTGAACCCTAGGAACACTGGGGCAAAAGACAGGAATAAGTTGGGAACAAACCACTGTATAGGCAAAGCCTGGACATAAAGGAGGAAACAAATCTCTGCATAGGCAACACCTTGGCCAGTAATAACTTGGGTATCAGACCCCAGTCCCAGTACAAAATCCTTGGGTCTACATTCCTTATTCCCCAGGAGTGAAGCTCAACCAATTGAAATGAGCAAAAAAACTAAGAGTGCCGACCATAGAAAGCTACTATGCAGGTAAAGATCATAAAAATGCCACCTCAGAAGAACAAAGCAATGACAAATTACTTACATGGGAAGTCTCACAGTTGTCTATGAAGTGAATTCAAATCCAAAACCTCATAGAAGAGTTTTAGAAAGAATTTAAAAGTCAAAATAGAGAAAGAAGAAAAATGGAAAACAGAAATGAAGGACATGTAAGAAAATTATGAAAAATTTAACAAAGAAATCAACTCCTTTAAAAGTAAAAATAAGCAATTGTAAAAAGTAACTCTTCAAAAAAAATAAAATTGACCAAGTGGAAAAGGAATGTAACTTATCCAAAATTCAAATTGAACAAAAGGAAAGGGAATACAACTCAACAAAATGTAAAATTAACCACAAAAAACACAAAAACTAACTCAAGAAAATGCAACCCAAAAAATTAGAATTGGAGAAATAGAAACTAGTGAATGCATGAGTCACTAAGATTCCATCAAATGAATTAAAAAGGCTGAAAAAATAGAAGAAAATGAAAAGTAACTTTTAGGAAAAACAAAAGACCTGTAAAACAGATCCAGGAGAGAGAATTTTTGAATTATAGGTCTAAAAGAAAGCCTAGGTCAAAAAAAAGATCCTGGAAAATATCTTTCAGGATATTTTCCTTGAAAAGTGTCCCAATAAACTAGATCAAAAAGATAAAATAGCCCTGGAAAGAATATACTGAACACTGAGACCTCAGGATTAAAACTCCAAGGACTATCATAGCAAAATTCCAGAATTCATAAATAAAGAACATTTGCAAGTAGCCAAAAGAAAGCTTTAACAGTAAAAATGTAAAAAGAAGGACTATGTGAGGAGAAGGCTAGGCATTAATGGATAAATAATGCCAGGTGAAGAAAAAACTATTATGGTAGAGGGAAAGAAGGGCAGGTATGAACAATGACTAAATTCTGCTCAATAGATTTGACCTAGAGAAGAAATAACATGCATCCCCACTTAGAGTTTAAAATCTCTCCTACCCTGCAGGGAAGTAGGGGTGGGGTAAAGGGAAAGAAAAGATAAGAAGATATACATATACATATATATATATATATATATATATATATATATATATATATATATATGAAGGTACAAGTGAAAGTAAATTGAAAACTTAAAATTTTAAAGAAAAAATTAAAGGAGAAAGGGAGTAAAATATTGGTGAGGGGAAATAAGAGAAAAAGAAAAAGTACAAATGGTAAAAGAAAACATGGAGGAAATAAAGAATTAGTCATCTTAACTATAAATGTGAATGGGATGAACTCTTGAAAAAAAGGGGAGTGGATAGCAGAATGGATTAAAAATCATAATCCTAAAATATTTTTTTATTTTTGTTTTGTTTTTGTTTCATTGTGCAAGGCAATGGGTTAAGTGACTTGCCCAAGGTCATACAGTTAGGTAATTATTAAGTGCCTGAGTCCAAATTTAAATTCATGTCCTCCTGACTCCAGAACCAGTGCTCTATCAGCTGTACCACCTGAGTTGTTAACGAGAAACATATTTGAAACAGAGAGAATTACACCAGGTAAAGGTAAAAGATTGGAGCAAAATCTATTATGCTTCAGCATAAATTAAAAAAAAAATCAGAGGTAGTGATCCTGATCTCAGACAAAGCAAAAGAAAAAAGTATATCTCAAATGGGATAAGGAAGAAAACTATATCTTCTGAAAAGGTACCATAGGCAATAAAGCTTTATCATTATGAAATATATACACCTAATGTTATAGCATCCAAATTCTTAGAGATGAAACTGAATGAATTACAAGAAGACATAGTCAGCAAAACTATTATAATGGAGGAATTCAATCTCCCTCAGAGCTAAATAAATTTAATCACAAAATAAGAAAGGAGGAAGTTAAGAATATGCACAAAATCTTAGAACACTCAGATATTATAAACCACTAGATAAAACTGATGGGGATTAAAATATATATATATTTTTATGCAGTACATGGCACTTAAATCAAAATTGACCATAAACTAGGATATAAAAACTTTACAATTAAGTGTAGAAAGGCAGAAATAATAAATTCATAGTTTTCAGATCATGATGCAATAAAAAATATATCTAATAAAGGGCCATGGAAAGATAAAGCAAAAACTATTTAGAAACTAAACAATTTAATTTTAAAGAACTAGAACACAGAAATAATCATTTCATTCAAGAAAATGATAACAATGAGACATCATACCAAAATTTATGGAATGCAGCCAAAGCAGTTTTTAGGGGAAATTTTATATTTCTAAATACTCATATAAATAAAATAGAGAAAGAGGAAATCAATGAATTGGGTATGCAACCAAAAAAGCTAAGTGAAAAAATAAATTAAAGCCCTCCAATTAAATATCAAATTTGATGTTCTAAAAATCAAAGGAGAGATTACTAAAACTGAAAACCAGAAAACCAATGATTTAATAAATAAAACTGAGTTGGTTTTATGAAAAAATAGGTGATTCTTTGATTAATCTGATTTTAAAAAAGAAAGAAGAAAACCAAATTACCAGTATCAGAAATAAAAACAATAAATTCACTAATGAGATGAGGAGGAAATAGAAGAGAAAATAAGAAGTTATTTTGACAAATTGGATACCAAAAAATTCCAAATTGCTCTCCAAGAAGGTTGGATCCCAAAGAGATCACAAATAAGGGTAAATAACCCACATGTACAAGAAAATTTATAGAGGTTCTTCTTGTAGTGGCAGAGAATTAGAAATTGAAGGGATATCAATTGAGGAATGACTGAACAAAATGTAGTATGTGAATATGATGGAGCACTATTCTTCTATAAGAAATTATGAGACAAGACTTCAGAAGAACATGGAAAGACTTGCTCAATCTGATGTTGAATGAAGTGAGCAGAACCAAAACATTATACACACCAACACCAAGATGAGGTGATGATCAATTATGATGGACATGACCATTTCTTCAATAAGATAATAAATACAATACTAAAAATTTGTTGTGGAGAATGTCATCCATACTCAGAGAAGCAACTATGGAGGTTAAATGAAAAACTATGTTTACTATCTTCAATTTTTTTTAAAAGTTGTCTTATCAATTATGCATTTTTCCCTCTAATTTTTTCTCTTCTATTTGGATGTGATTCTTCTTTCACAACAGGGAAAATATGGATCTAGGTTTAGTATAGTTATAGGTGTAGAGCCTATATTCCATTGTTTTCTGTTGGAGTAATAAGGGAAGGGAGGGAGGGAGAAAAATATTTTAAAAAATGGTTGTTGAAAGCTCCTGCTACATGTATTTGGAAAAATAAAGACATGAAAAAAATCTCTCCTTTCTCTATGTCTTATGTGAAGAGAGACATTGATCTGGAGCTGTCTCAAGATATATTCCTCAGATGAATCCTTTGTATTATGCTATATTTTCTATTGCCTTTCCTCCATAAAAGTAAGCTGGAAAAACTGCAGGAGTAAGTATTCTTGAAGAATGTAATGAGGTTCCTTTTTGCAGATAATTATTAACCAAAGGTCAAAAAAGTCTATTTTTCTTCTGCTAATCATCTTTTTTTTTTGCTAATCATCTTTATTAAACATTTTAAAATCACTGGACTATCACATTCCAACAAAAAATCATGCCATTTTGCTATTAAATCCATGACTTTGAGCTTTTGAAAAAAATAAGTATAAAACCATCTCAACCACATCCTTATAATATCCTCTTTCATGGAAAAATCATACTACTTCTGTTACGTTTTGTTATATTGCTCATAATAACCCTTTAAAAACACTTGTCTAACTACAGACATGAACTTTACCATTTTCAACATTTTTAGGTTAATTTGCTTACAGGTTCATTATGACACTAGATGACAATATTGGATTAAAAAGTTACACTGTCATATAATATGAATATTTGAATTTCTTTAATGAATATAAAGTTTATAAAATTCTTCACATTCATTAATAAAATTCAAGTATTTTCCTTTAAATATTATCATTTTAGCTCTTGATATATCCATTACCAGATTTTTTCATATCTGCTGCTATCATTTTACATATAGTCTCCCTTTTATGGCTAAATTCTGGAGAAGGCTGCCTAAAATTTATCCACTTTTTTTCATCATCCTTTCTTTTGTTTTATAAGTTTATTTACTTCCACTCAAATATACTCACATCATTCTCACATTACTAAAATAATCTTGTTGTAAAAGTACACATAACACCCCTCCTCCACAAAAATAAAAAACTCACAAGAAATAAAGTGAAAGAAAGAAAAAAAATGTACTTCAGTCTGTGTTCTGATACCATCAGCTCTGTCTCTGGGGTGGATAAAATTCTTTATCATAAGTCTATCAGAGAAGCTATTTCCATATTTTCTACAGTTGCTGTTGCTGCTTATAATCCATCCATTTGTCCCCACTAACAATTATGATATTTTCTCTCTCCTTTCATTCTGTCCCTCTTAAAAAGTGTGCTGTGGGACAGCCAAGTGGCATAGTGGACAGAGCACTGGTCCTGGGGCCATGAGGCCTCAAGGCTACATCCCAACCCAGAGATCCAGCAACCACCCAGCCCTGTGGTCCCAGACAGGCTATTCAATTTCACCACTTTGTAAAAAGCAAAAGGGAAAATGTCTTATGTCTGACTATCCTCTCCCATGATCTACCCTATCCTCTGTCATCTGCATCCCCCATCCCCTTTCTTTTATCCCTTCTCTACTTTTTCTTCTAGATTTCTATGCCCTATTGAGTGTATATGTCGTTTCCTTTCTGAGCCATGTATGATGAGAATGAAGACTCACTCAATCCCCTTCAACTTTCACCCCTTTGAAAGAAATTTAAAAATCTATTTCTTGACTCTTTTATATGAAATATCTTATTCTATTCTACCTCTCCTTTCTTTTCTCCCAGTACATTTACTTTTCACCCATTGACTCCATTTTTAAAATATATTATACCTTCAAATTTGACTCTCTCCTGTGCTTTATCTATATATGCTCCTTCTACCAGCTCTAATAAATCAGAAGGTTCATATAAGTAGTTTTCCAAATCATTTTCCCATGGAGGAATACATGCAGTTCATCATCATTAAGTTCCTCATAATTTACCGTTCTCATCCACCCTCCCTATGCTTCATCTGACTCCTGAACAAGAAGATCAAACTTTCTGTTCAGCTCTGGCTATTTCAACAGGAACATTTGAAATTCTGTTTCATTGTAAGTCTTTCTTTTCCCCTGGGAGAGGATGTTCAGTTTTGCTAGGTAGTTATTCTCGGTTGCACTCCAAGCTATTTTGCCTTCTGGAATATTATATTCCAAGTTCTATGAGCACTTAAGGAGGATGCTACTAAGTCCTGTGTAATCTGTAGCTTCATGACATTTTCATTGTTTTATTCGGGCTGCTTGTAATATTTTCTTTTTGACTTGGGAGTTCTGTAACTTAGCTATAATATTCCTGGGGGATCTCTTTCAAGAGATTAATGGATTCTATCAATTTCTATTTTTCCCTTTGTTTCTAGGATATCTTTAAAAATGGAGTCAAGAATCTTTGCCTAATCATGACTTTCAGGTAGTCCAATAATTTTTAAATTGTCTCTTCTGAGAGCTAGAAAGAGAAATCCCACTCAAAGTAACCTCAGACAATATAAAATAATTGGGAGTCTACCTGCCAAGGCAGACTCAAGGCAAATAAAATCAGATTTAAATACCTGGGTAAACATCAACTGTTCATGGATAGGTCAAGCTAATATAATAAAAATGACGATTCTACCAAAACTAAACTACTTGTTTAGCACCCTACCAATCAAAATTCCAAAAAAATACTTTAATGGGTTAGAAAAAGTTGTAAGTAAATTTATGTGGAGAAATAAAAAGTCAAGAATTTACAGAGATTCAATGAAAAAAAGTGCAAAAGAAGGTGACTTAGCCTTACTGGTTCTAAAATTATATTACAAAGCATAGGTCCTCAAAACTGTCTGGTATTGGCTAAGAAATAGAGTCATTGATCAGTGGAATAGACTAGGTGCAATAGCAGGAAATGATTATAGTAATCTGCTGTTTTACAAACCCAAAGAGTTCAGCTATTGGGATAAAAACTCTTTCTTTGATAAAAACTGTTGGGAAAATTGGAAGAAACTTACATTAGACCAACACTTCACACACTATAAAAATATAAGATCAAAATGGATACAGGATTTAGACATAAAAAACAATATTATAAGCAAACTTGAAGATCAAGGAGGAATTTACCTGTCAGATATATGGAAAGGGAAACAGTTTATGTCGAAGGAAGAAATAGAGAATGTCATTCAAAACAAACTAGATAATTTTTACTACATTAAATTAAAAAGCTTTTGCACAGACAAAACCACTGCAATCAAAATCAAAAGAAATGTAGTAAATTGGGAAACAATTTTTGCAACTAGTATTTCTTGACAAAGGCCTCATTTCTAAAATATACAGAGAACTGAGTCAACTTTTCAAAAAAGCAAGCCATTCCCCAATTGACAAATGGTCAAAAGATGTGTAAAGGCAATTTACAGCTGAGGAAATCAAAGTAATCCATAGTCATAAGAAAAATTGCTCCAAATCATTACTTATTAGAGAAATGCAAATTAAAGCATCTCTGAGATACCACCTCACAACTCTTAGACTGGCAGATATGAACAGAAGGACAATGATAAATGTTGTAAGGGATGCGGGAAATCTGGAAAACTAATACATTGCTGGTGGAGTTATGAACTCATCCAATCTTTCTGGAGAGCAATTTCAGATTATACCCAATGGGCAACAAAAATGTACATACCCTTCGACCCAGCAATACCAATACTGAGTTTATACCCTGTACAAAAATATTTATAGCAGCCCTGCTTTTGTTGGGAAAAAATTGGAAATTATGTGAATGTCCTTCAATTGGGGAATGGCTTAACAAATTGTGGTATATGTATGTCATGGAACACTATTGTTCTATTAAAAACAAGAAGGGATGGGAATTCAGGGAAGGCTGGAGAGATTTGCATGAACTGATGCTGATCGAGATGAGCAGAACCAGAAAAACACTGTACACCCTAACAGCAACATGGGAGTGATGTTCAACCTTGAAGGACTTGCTCATTCCATCAGTGCAACAACTGGGAACAAGTTTGGGCTGTCTGCAAAGGAGAATACCATTTGTATCCAGATAAGGAGCTGTGGAGTTTGAATAAAGTACAAGGACTATTCCCTTTAATTTGGAAAAAAACAAAAACAAAAACAGATATCTTGTTGTCTGATCTGGTTACCTCTTCTCTCTAGAGCTTCTCTCTAGTAGAGTTTTGCTGTCTATGTCTTCCTGTAATTCTTTCAGCTTCTCCTCTAAGAATTTGGGTGTTGTCCCACTGGGTGCATATACATTCAATATTGAAATGGCTTTATTGTCTATGGTACCTTTTAGGAGGATAAAGTTTCCTTCCTTATCTCTTTTAATGCTATCTATTTTTGCTACTGCTTTGTCTGAGATAAGGATTGCTACCCCTGCCTTTTTTACTTCAGCTGAAGCAAAATATATTTTGCTCCAACCTTTTACCTTTACTCTATATGTATCTCTCTACTTCAAGTGAGTTTCTTGTAAGCAGCATCTTGTAGGATTCTGGTTTTTAATCCACTCTGCTATTTGCTTATGTTTTATGGGAGAGTTCATCCCATTCACATCCCATTCACATTACTAATTCTTTATTGCCCTCTGTGCTATCTTCCCTCTGTTTGTATTTTTCCCCCTTTCCCCCACTTTTATCCATATTCCCCAGTATTTTGTTTTTGAATACCACCCCCTTCAGTATGTTTGTCCTCCTATATCACACCCTCCCCTTTCTTTCCCTTTTCTCTTTTTCCCTTTTCCCTTCCCTTCCTTTTGTTATTTCCCCTTATTTTCCCCACTCCCCTTCCCTTTCTCCATCCCCCCTCCCCTTTTCCCCTTTTAATACTTGAAAGGTTAGATGTTTTATAAGTTAACTGAGTATGTGTAGGTTGACTTTAAGCCAAGTCTGATGAGAAGAAGATTCAGGTGTTTCTCCTCTGCTCCCTTGTTCCCCTCTATTACCATAGATTTTTTTGTACGTCTTAGTGTAAAAAGATTTGTCCCATTCAATCCCCTCCCTCCTCCCATCTCTTTCCTGGCCCCCTTTTTAGGGAGGTAGTGTATTTTTTTTAGATCATTCTATCTAGGTCATAGAAAATTCTGAGTGTCTGTCCCTTCTAGTTCAGTATATTCTACTGGATAGAGTCAAAATTCCTGAGAGTTATTAGAGTCTTTCTCCCAAGTGGGGTTAAAGCCAGTTACATCCCATTAGATAGCAGTCTCATGGATAGGTCATGGATGTCCATCATTTCTGCCTAGGTGTATTCTCTCTGTTAGAGTTACATTTCTCAGGATTTATGAGAGTCTCTCCCCCACCCATGCTGGAATATAGCCTGTTTCAACTTACTGTATTGCATTTTTTTCCTTTTACCGCCCCCCCTTTTTTTTTTACCTTTTCATGTGTCTCTTGAACCTCCTGTTTGATATCCAAATTTTCTTTGTAGCTCTGATGTTTTCATCAGAAATTTTTGGAACTCTTCCATTTCGTTAAATGTCCGTCTTTTTCCCTGGAAGAGAAGGCTCAGCTTTGCAGGAAAGTAGATTCTTGGCTGCATTCAAAGCTCCCGTGCTCTTCAAAATATCTCGTTCCAGGCCCTTTGATCCCTTAAAGTTGATGCAGCCAGGTCCTGCATGATCCTTACTGTGGCTCCTTGATATTTAAATTGCCTATTTCTGGCTGTTTGCAGGATTTTCTCTTTTATCTGATAGTTCTGCAGTTTGGCCACAACATTCCTTGGTGTTTTCATTTTAGGATCTTTTTCTGGTGGGGAAACGATGTATTCTTTCAATAACTACTTTGCCCTCCAATTCCATGATATCAGGGCAGTTTTCCATCACTAGATCCTGTAATACTAAGTCCAGGCTTTTTTTGTCTTCAATGTTTTCGGGAAGTCCTATAATTTTCAGGTTGCCCCTCCTCGATCTATTCTCAAGGTCAGTAGTTTTGTTGATGAGGTATTTTACATTTGCTTCTATTTTTTTCTATTTTTTGATTTTGTTTAACTGACTCTTGCTTTCTCATGGAGTCATTAGTTTCTGTAGACTCCATTCTTTTTTTGGGGGGAGGAGTTTTCTTCATTAACCTTTTGCAACTCCTTTTCCAATTGGTCAATTCTATTTTTGAAAGAGCTTTCCATTTGACCAATTGAGGTTTTGAGAGATTTAATTTCTTTTTGCATTTGCCCATTTGAGGATCTGAGAGATTTATTCTCCTTTTGTGTTTGTCCAATTGTACCTTCTAAGGTTTTTTTTTTCTTGTTGCAAGGTATTAATTGTCTCTCCCAAATTTTTAAGCTCCTTCCTTATTTCTTCAAGGAAGTGTTTCTGTGCTGGAGACCAGATTGTATTCTCCTCAGAGGTTCCAAGTCTCTCTGAGTTGGGGTCTTTCCCTTCCAGGAATTTTTCTATGGATCCACCCTTCCGCTGACCCTTCTTCATTATGCTAAGACCTGAGTTGAGGGGGAGGCTGGTTCTCCTGGGCTTGGGATCGCTAAAGGCTTTACTGAGTGCAGTTTCCTCTGGCTGGCCAGTAGGAGGTGCTGGTTGCCCTCTATGGGGTGTCTGTGACCTTGGTTAGGAGGCCTTCTCCCTTTGCCCAAAGGGAGGAGTTGGAACTATTGAATTCTTTTGCCTTCAATCAATGGTGGGCTTTACCCTGGCCTGAGGTCATTCCTCAGCTGGGCTGGTTCTTCTGCTCACACACCTGGGCCTGAGGCAGAATTAGTTTGCATTTGTTTGGGAGGAGGCCTCTGTGCAATGGGGGTGTGGACTATTCCTTAAAGATATGATTTCTCTGTCATCACATTCAACTGAGATCAATGTATAACATGGAACCAATATAAACACTAACAGAATGCCTTCTGTGGGGTTGGGGGAGGAAATTGTAAAACTCAAAATAAATAAAATCTTTCTTTTAAAAAAAATTTGTTTCTTCTAGTTTTGTTTTCCAGATCCATTGCTTTTTCAATAAGAAATTTCATGTTTTCTTCTGATTTTTTTATTCTTTTGATATTGTTTTATTGTGTCTTGATTCCTTGCAAAGTCATCAGCTTCCTTTAGCTCCAGTCTACATTTGAAGGGTTTGTTTTCTTCAGAGAGCTTTCTTATCTGCTTTTCCATCTGGCCAGTTCTGCTTTTTAAGGCATTTTTCATTAACTTTTTGAAATGTTTTTTTTTTAGTTGACCTAAACTAGTTTTTAGCATGTTATTTTCTTCAGCATTTTTTTGGATCTCCTTGACTAAGCTGCTGACTTGGTTTTCATGTTTTTCCTTCATCTTCCTCATTTCTCTTCCCAATTTTTCTTCTACCTCCCTTACTTCATTTTCAAAATCTTTTTTGAGCTCTGAAATAGCCTGAGACCAACTCCTATATTTCTTGGAGGATTTCTTCTGATTGTATGTTTTGATCCTCCAAGGGACCAAAGTAATTGTCTATGGTTGGGTTCCTTTTTTTCTGTTTACTCTTTTCCCCAGTCTCTACCTGGTTTTGGCATGCTTCCCAAGCTTTTGATTATTATTGGGACACCCACAAGGACTTCAGTTCCTTCAAGCTATTATGGGAGGCTCTTACTGCTCTCAAGCCTGTGCTCTGGTCTGTGGATGATCACAAGTACACTCCTCTGCCCTGGAACTGTGAGGAGGGCCCCTGCTCTATGACAGTATGGGGGCCCAGACTACAACTAGGGTCTGAATATGGACAAAGCCCAAGAATCCTGTCTCAGGGACAGAGGAGAGAACTTAGTCTCTCCCCATGACCTTACCTTCTGAGTGCTTTGCAAACACCTTCCAGGGCACTTTGCAGGCCTGCTTCTGTTTCCTAGGATATGGGCTGTGCTGAGAGCCACACCTATGCTGAGAGCCACACCTATGCTGATGGCTGCAGTTGCATGGAAGGCCATGCTGGCTCCTACTCACTTTGGCAGATGTTTCCTTGCTGACCTTCCAAGTTATGCTTGGTGTTCCTTGGTTTTGCAGGTCAGGAAACTTCTGCTGCTGCCAGGAGCTGGTGCTCCCCAGGACCCATGTGTCCAGGCACCAAGCAGACTGTTACTGGAAAAATGGAGCTCCTTTGCTCCAGCATAATATTCCTGCCTGTGCTGTTGCCCCCTCCACCCCCATGAAACAGAGTTTTCCCACAATCTTCCAGGTTACCTTGGTCTGAAGAATTACCTCACTGGATCATTCTGTGGGTTCTATCTCTCAGAAATTTAGTTAGAGCCATAATTTTAAGGTTTTTGAAATATTTTGGAGAGAGCTTCTAGGAAAGGCTGTTGTCATGCTGCCATCTTGGCTCTACACCTTCATTCTCCTTTTGTAACATAATTTTTCAGCTGAAACTTCTGTCCAAAATTAGCATTTCTCAATTACTAGATCTAATAGCCTTTTCTCATCCCTTATCCTTCTTGACCTCTCTATTGACACTATTGATCATCCACTTCTCTTTATATTTTATTCTACCTAGATTTTCATTACACTGCTCTCTTCTGCCTCTCCAACTTGTCTATTATTTTCCTCAATCTCTTTGGTTGGATTTTTTCCTAAGGTTTATCTATTAACCATAGTTGTCCCCAAAGCTCTGTGCTGGATGTGTTTTTCTTCTTTTCTTCTTCATATAATACCACTGATTTAACTGTCATCTCTATGCAGATAATTCTCAGATATGTCAGGCTTTATCTATTTCCTGATCTCTATGCTTTCCTCTCAAAATCCTTATTAGATATCTCAGTCTAGATATTGCACAAACATCTTAAACTCAAAATGTTCAAAAATGACATCCTTTTTTTTCTATCTCCCTCAAAATCTTCTTCTTTTACTAACCTCCCTATTATTGTAGAAACTAACTACCATCATCTCAATCACAAGAATTCACAATCTGGGTGTCATCTCCACCTCTCCACTCTCCCCTTCCTTTTTTTTGGAAAGGCAATTGGAATTAAATGATTTATCTAAGGTCACTCAGCTATTTAGTATCAAGTGTCTGAAGTCATATTTGAATTCAGATCCTCCTGACTTCAGGACCAGTGCTCCATCCACTGCACTACCTAGCCATGCCTTTTGCACTTTCATTTACAATCATTTTATTGATTCTATCTTCTCAATATTTCCCTTAAAAACTTCCCATTTATACTCTGACCCTTTATGAAGAAGGGTGGTACATCATCACTTCATGCTTGGACTATTGAAGTAGCCTATTGTTTGGTCTCCATCTTCTTACCTCAAATCTTGTTCCATTCCAGTGTCCCAGCTGTGAAATTGAGCTTCCTAATGTACAGTTCTGACCATATCACTGCCCTATTTAATTGATACCTGTGGCTAACTATCCTTCCAGAATCACATCTGAAATCCTCAATTTGACTCTTATAGTCTTTCTTAATTCCCCATCCTCCCACCCTCAACACAAACATAATTGCACATTCTGGCATTTTTCTCTTCCTTGCACAAGATACTATACATCATGACCCTGAGTATTTTCACTGGTTATCATTCATAACTTGTAATCTCTCACTTGTCTTTTCCAACTCCTAGTTTCCCAAGCTAAAGTCACTCCTGCAAGAAACTAGTACCACTCCATGTTAGTGTCTTTCTTCTATTGCTTATTTCTAATTTATTCTGACTTTATCCTTACCAGTTGTTTGCATTTTTCCTCCTCTATTAGAATGAGTACCTTGAGAGCACGAGCTGTCTTTTACCTTTCATTTTATTCCTAGCATTCAGCACAGTCTCTGGCATATAACAGAATTTAATAAATGATTAGCAACTAGTTGACTAATCGTTTAATTGAGATTTCATTAAAGGCAAGAAGGAAAAACAAGTGATTTTGTCACTGGACAGACTACCAAGAATAGAATATTTTTCTATAGAAAAATAACTGAGTAATTCTCAAATCTAGCACAATCTTGCAATTAATTTTTGTGTGTTTGTATGCTTGATCACATATGTATGCATGCTGAAAAGAGTGGGATATTCTTTTTTTCTAGCTAAATAGAAAAAAGTAATCCCTTTTAACCTAGAGTATTATCACTTTCATGTTATTTCACAATAATATACAGACATTAACTCAAACTTTTTAAGATTTTGATAGTCATAAATCACTAGCTAACCTTTTGATAATTTCCGATAGAGTCCATGTGACATTGTCAAATTTTTAGCTCACAGTCTGAAGAATAAGTTGCATCCAATTGAAATCAATTAGCTTCAGTAATGTATTAAGAATCCATATCAAATACAATGTCTTTACTTCCTCTTTAAGTCATTTTGAAGGTACTTTTCTGTTCTTTGCCTTCAAGGCAATCCTTTGGACAAAATAAATAGGATCATATCTGGATAAATCATGGGAGTTTCTATTTGTGGTAGAGGGAGTGGAGAAGTTTCTATTTATTAGCTTTATTTTCAGTCTCTACATTTGAAGAACCCATTATGCCAGGTGCCATTAGATGGCGCAAAAGGAGGCAGGTAGCACAATGAATAGAGCCATAGGTCTGTTTCCCACTTCTTTTACCAAAATATCACTATAAATTGAGGGTGGGACTTTAAATGCTACTTATCAAAAGCTAAATGTCCACTTAAATGTAAATATTCAATTCTAAAATTCTAGTTAAACATTTACCTAGCAAACTAATTCAAATAAATCATATTAGACTTTATTCTTTGTAAAAGGGGCTGATTTTCCTGTCAATGATAGATACTCTGTGCTGGAAATAGTTTGATGGGAAAAACAAAAGCACTGGATTGGAGAGTAACTCTGAATCCCATCATACCACTGTGCCTGACAATACCATGTTGATTTTTATTATACTCGGTATTTTATTTTCATAAGCTTCTCTACCATTAAGTAAAAGGTCCAGACTAATATATTTGGGCGTATAGTGTCATGTAAAATGATACAGGTAATTTTGACTCTTGTGGAGTTAGGAAATTGTGATGATATATTTTTTTGGCCCCAGTCAGAAAAGGAAATGATTTTCATCAAATCAAAGAAAAGGTAGAGCACTGTACAGATGCCCATCAAATCATATTTTCTAAGGGAGTCTTAAAAAGAATTTAGTTCACTTTTAAGGTATATAATAGATATCAAAAGAATATATTTTCTTACTTGTATTTCTAATAACAAATAAGAATGTTTCCTTTTGAAAGTAAATCTGATAGTCTCTGAATGCTAATATTATGTCATGTTGTTGTTCATCCTTTGTTTTTGAAAAGGATCAAAGACTTCATGATGATGGGGTTAGAATATATATGTGTTCAGCTATGGGCAATCAGTCCTATATGAGTATATAATACTCTACCACGGGTTGGGTAAAAGTAGTCCATTATAACATTTGGGATGGAGACATTTCTGAATTTGTGCAACTCACATTTCCTTTTTGCTACTGTGATTCTACTTTGCTCATGTAGTACAGCACCTGATTTGATGTGAGGCATGCTATATTGGGCAGTCCTAAGCCACCATCTCAAATGTCTCACAATCTCCACTAAAATTCTTAAGATAGATTTTCAGAGTGTCCTTGTACTACTTTTTCTGATAATTGTGTGAGCACTTGACTTGTGCAAGTTCTCTGTAATGTAGAGTATTTGGCATTCAGGTTATGTGGTCAACCCATCAGAGTTGCACTCTAAATGCTTGACAACTCAACTTGAGAGAACATCATTGTCTACTCCTTATTTTACCAGGTAATCTTGAGAATCTTCCTAAGGCAATTCAAGTGTAAGTACTTTAGTTTTCTGGTAGTGTTGGTAGATTACTAGTTTTCTCCGTCATACAACAAAGAAATCAGCACAGTGACTCTGTAGACCTTCAGTCTGAAAGACAGTCCCTATCAAACACCTTTCCTCCTCCATTTTTAGAGGATCCTAAATGCTTAGCTAACTCTATCAATGCATGAATCAAATATATCATCTATATTGATATCCCTGCAAAGTGCATGTATATGTCATGGCATCATCTCCCTGATGTCATTGTCTTCTTTGAGAATGAAGGACAAACATCATCATCATCATGACCTCATTAGACAAATCTTTTAATCTTTCTGGATTTCAGTTTTCTAAATTGTAGGATAAAAATAATAATTCTCACATTTAATATTATTGCAACATATGAGAAAAGAAATTTGCAAAACCTATAATACCTTTATGACTGATGATGATGATGATGGTGATGATAGAAACTAGCATTTAGCATCTCAAAGGGCTCAAATTGCCTTACCAAGACTATCTAATTTGATCCACACAATAACCTTGGGCAGTAGTTGCTATTATTAGCCTCATTTTATAGATAAGGAGCCTGAGGAGTACAAATGTTAAATAATTTACTCAGGATTTGAACATAATAAATTGTCTGAGGCAAGTCTTCCCAACTTCAAGTCAACCTCTCTATTTACCATACCACCTATAACCTGTTACTTTCTTTATCATTGTCATTATTATGCTTCAATATTTGAAAAAGGTCTAAGTTCATCAGGGTGGGTATTTCCTTTGTGTAGATTTCAGCCTATCTATAACTTTCATAAATGGTGTTTGAGAGTGACTGACATTAAAAAAAAATCATCAATGTCACCAACATGGTGTTGATCTTCTCTATAGCTAATCTGGTCTTCAGATAATAGATAATGCACGTCATCACAGGACTTAGAACTACTACAGTTTGTATCCCAGTAACATAGACTGTGACAACTCTGGGTCCCCTCCAAAACAAGATTTATAATAATTGGACTATTATTACATTTTAAATGAAGGTTTATTAATCCACAAATCACATTTATGTAACATTTAACAATTTACAAAAAGTTTTTCTTTTGGAGGTCCAACTGACAACTCAACACTGAAGACCCACTGATGTGTTCTGGTGATGACAGCACACTTTTTATATTTGGACTACTGGTCTCAGTATCTGCTTTATGATATTTTACTAGATTCATAGTCTTGGCCAAGAGGTCTTCTTTTGATTTTGGACACTATATCCCTAGAGTCATAGTCTTGACTGAATTCTGTTCTGACATTGTCTCAAGCACTTTTGTCTTCTGGGTCGTCTGAAAACCTGGAATATCTCTATCTCTGGAAAGAGTATATGTCTTATTCTCTTAGCTCAAAGCCTATAATATAATTTGTTTCTAGTCAATCAATAAGGCAACAAGAATTTACTAAACATCTCCTATGTGCCAGGTATACAAAGAAAAATAAAAGGTTGTAATTTCTCTCAAGGAACTTGCAGGCTAACATCCTAGCAATTATAAATATAGTATCCTAGAAAATTATAAATATAACATCCTAGCAAATATAACACACACACACACACACACACACACACACACACACACACACATATATATATACTTGTATGTATGTGTGTACATAAATATATAATATATGTATATATATTATAAATTGAAGAAAATTCATAGAGGGAAGATGCTATCATTAAGGATTCAGGATCATAAAAGACTTCTTATAGAAGATGGGAATTTAGCTGAAAGTTGAAAGAAGCAGAAGAGTATAAACCTTGCAGGTGAACAGGCAATGAAAATGTTTAGTCATGAGTTTCTTGATTGACAAGCAACAAGGAAGTGAGTATCACTGGATCACAAAATAATTGGGGAATCTGGAGGGACAATATAAGAACACTTAAAAGATGACAATTGGCCATATTAGGAAGGATTTTAAAAGTCAAACAGATAACATATTTGATATTGGGCGTTATAAGGAACCATTGGAGTTAACTGAATCAGAAGGATGATATGGTAAAACATGTTCTTTAGAAAAATGATTGATAGCTGAATAAATGGACTGGAGTGAGGAGAGACTAGCGGTAGACAGATCCATTCAGCAGGCTATCACAGAAATCCCAGAACTGAAGTGATGAAAGGTTCCCAAGGGTGTGACAGTGTCAGAGGGGAAAAGAGGGTTTGTATGAAATAAGACTTATTTGCAAATAATTGCATATGAAATAGGGGGTAAGGGAGAATGGAAGAGTGAGGAATAAAGATGAGACCTTGTAATAGCTAAGAGACTAAGTGACTTGGAGGATGGTGATTCCTTGAGAGTAATTGGGATGTATGAGTGTCTGGAGAGAACTAGCACTTTTGATATGAGAACTTCCAAACTCTTTTCAAAACTACTCATCCATTTTGGTGTCCACATTCGCCCATCTCTCACATGTAGCACCAAGAAGCTGTAGTATTTTCAGCCCTGGGCAGAAGGGTTAAACCAGGTTGAGGGTAACTGATAGACCTCAAACTAATTAGTGAATTAGGGGGAATGTCTTCCCCAAGCAAATAAAGACTTCCTCTGGTGGAAAAGGTGAATAAGAACAATTGCTTCATTGGTCATGAAGAAAGCTGAAAAGTCTGCTGTGTAATACTTAAAAGTTTGGTCAGATGTCAAAGACACTAAGATTATCCACTGCATCCTGGGCAATTGCCAATCATCTTGACTTTTGTTTGCCAATGGACATTGATGATTCTAGAAGAGACAATAAGTCTTATGACCTTGTTCAACTCTGCCTCACTGAAATGCAATTCATTAACAAGTCAAGAAATCATCCTGTGATATAATTGTTCCTCTTTAAAGTGAAGGACAAATACCAATAAGAAAATCAGGCAGTGCAAGCAAGAGACATTTTGGTGGCAGAAATATAATCTCCAGTTTTGAATATATTGAAATTAAGATAACTATTTGATGTTTCTTTTTGGTGGCTTCTACTATTGCTAATGATGGATGATGATGATGATGATGATGATGATGATGATGATGATGATGATGATGATGATGATCAGATCTTTATCAGGAAAGACAGGGATAAAAAAAGGAAAGCATCTTGTCCTTGAAAATAAATCTCATTTTTTCCATTTTGTTCCCTTAGACTTTCATCTATTTGGAAGGAAATTCTCAAAGTCATGTTCCAAGGTAGATCTGATTATTATGTTCCTTTACATATTAAACTGTAATAACTCCCTATTACCTTCAGGATCAAATAGAAAATATTTTGTTTGGTTTTTAATATCATTTACAACCTGATGTCTTCTCAGCTTTATGATCCCATTACTCTAGATTTGAGATATTCCTCACACACTACACTCCATATGCCAGCTTTGTGCATTTTTCCCTGCTGCCCCTCATGAGCAAGGAATACTCTCCCTTCTCTATTTTATCTCCTAGCTTTACTAGCTTTATTAAAGGCACAGCTCAAAATTTACCTTATATATGAAGCTTCCCTAGGTTCCTTCTAAGATAAACTCAGTTTTTCCTGTATGTACTGTGACTATGTACATAGCTATTCTCATATTGCCTCTCTCCAATGAATTGAGCTCCATGAAGGCAGGGACTTATTTGACTTTTCTTTGAATCTCTATTACTTAGCACACTGTATTACATGGACTAAACATTTAAAAATGTTTATTGACATGATTGAACATATTGACTTCACAAAGACACAGAAAGAATAAAAGAGCTCGCAGAAAATGTATATACTCTACAAAATAAGTAAATAAAATTTAGAATGGACAGGAAAGAAAGGGAAATTATGAGGAGCATGGAACAAAGGAAAATTTATGAGAAAGGGATGTCCATGAGATGCTTTAATAACTTAGTGCTACTCTTCATAAAAGACAACGTTTCACAGTGTTTCCTCAACAAATTAACACAGTTATAACTCCTTTTAATCAACAGTCACACCTTGCTAGATAACAGGGATGCAAAGACAAAGAGAGGAGCCTGCTCTACAGGAGCTTGCTTTAGAAAGTGGCTTATGCAAGATGCCAAAGTCAGGGATATTAATTCATAGACGTTATCTGAAGAAACCATTTGGAAGAATTTATTTTTCCATTCATACTTGGGCACTCCAGTGCTCTTTCTGATTTCTTTAGTGCTTTGATTTGAATCAGCTCCTCTGGACTCTGACTTTTTTGATGTACTTCGATGATGATTAAGCATTATTAATAGGAGGAGCCATTAACTGTCCAAAGTTCTAGGGTCAGGCATTAAAAATAACAGTGTTTGAGGGGAAAAATAAATGGAATGACCTAAGAGTATTGCCCAGGATTTTTGTTTAAGGTGACTTCAGAGAAAATATCCTGCTGGGACTAACTTGTTTTTTAACTTGCATATTTTTGTCTGTTTTTTCTTTCAGATCATTAAGATTCAATGGCAATCACAAGAAGAAATCACTATATATATATATATATATATATATATATATATATATTCATATTTGTCTACTTAAAATTTTTGTTAAAGTCTCCAAATAAAATTTAGCAATGGAATGGCCTACAGCAGTAACTGAAGCAAGTTAGATCAAGATGTTATTTGTTACCATCAAATCTTCCCAAACCTGGAACTGATTGCCTCCACCACATTAGCTAGCCCATAGAAGCAGTAGAAACTGAAGAGGATGTGGAAAACCTTTTCTTTTTTAAATAGTATTATATTTTTCCAATCATGTATAAAGACATTTTATAAAATTTTGAGTTTCAAGTTTTCTCCCTCTCTTCCACCTTCACTAAGATGATAAGCAATCTGAGATAGATGATATAAATTCAATCATGTAAGCAGAGACAAAGTTTATAATTCCAACCTAGTCTATTCTTCCTTATGATTCAAGAAATTTTTCTTCTAAAATTATACAAAGATTCTCATATTTTGAAGAGACATCAGAGATCATATAATCTAAACAGCCTTTCCTCTATACATTCTGGAAAGTTATGTGTTCATCCAATCTTTGCTTGAAAACCAGCAATGAGATCATAGTAGAAAAAAATTGGAAGATAAACAACATATACCTCTCACAGCTGAGGGCAGATGTATACTTAACTAAACAAGAGATAAAAGAAAATTACAAAATGATAGATTAAACAACAAAATAATAGCTAAAAGATAAAACTTTGATTACTCGAAACTGAAAAGTTTTTACACAAACTTAATTCATTGAAAATAAGAAGCAAAATACTCAAATGAGAAAAAATCTTCAAATAAAATATTTCTGATAATTACAGGGTATCCAAAATATATGAGAGATGTGTGTGTATTCATAGTAAGTGTATATATGTTATGTATGGGTGTACAAGCAATGATTATTCCACAGTAAAGACTGTGAAAACAATTCTCAAAATATTTTCAAAGTATTTATAACCACATAAAATATTCCATATCACTAATGATAAGAGAAATATAAATCAAAACAGTACCAAGATTTCCCTTTGGTTAAAATATCCAAAAATCACAACAGTCAATCTTTGAAGAGCTTGGAATGATGGGTACACTAATGCAGTTGGTGGAATTATGAAATGGCACAAACATTTTAGAAAGCAATTTTAGAATGTTGCAAATAGAATTACTAAAAAGTCCATATGCTTTGTACCAGATTTCATTACCAGGATTACACCCCAAGGAAATCATTAATAAGAAAAAAAGTCCCATATATTTCAAAAAATTATAGAAATACTTTTGGTGACAGCTCAGAATTAGAAATAAAGTAGATGTTACTCAATTTTCAGTGGTAAATAAATTAAAGTACATGAGTGTAATGGAATATTAATTACTGTACTATAAAAAATTAAGTATATGATGGATATGAAGAAGAATGGAAAGATCCATATGAACTGATTCAAAATGAAGTAAATGGGACCAAGAAAATATATATACATATTATATATAGTAACTCCAAAAGCATAAGTGGAAAGAATTGATACACCAAAAAATCAAAAGTAAATATAGTAAAATTATAAAGATGAAGTGGATTTTAAGTAAAGATATATGATAGGATACTCCCAAACTATATCTTTGTGAAAGGGGATGTTCATAGGTGTTATAATTGCACGTTTGTTTCTTTGTTTCAATATATTGAGCAGTATTGCTGATTAATTTTTTTCTTTTTGCAAGGCAATGTGGTTAAGTGATTTATCCAAGGTCACACAGCTAAGGAATCATTTAAGTGTCTGAGGTTGGATTTGAACTCAGGTCCTCCTGACTCCAGGGCTATTTTTTCCATTCTAAAAAAATTCTTATTTGTCATATGGGATGGCTCTCTGGGGGGTGAAGAGGAAGAGGGAGGGATATTTGGGGTTACTATAATGCTAGATGATGTAGAAGGAGTGTGAGCAGGAAGAGTCAGGGACTATATCCCAACCTCTTTTACTTCTTAAGACTTCTAAATGATAAGAAATTTCTTTCTGTACTAAAATGAAATTCTATCCAATTCATCTAGTTTTATTCCTTGGGGAAAAATGAGTGAGTCATATACCTGCTATATATGACAGATCTTAAAATATCTATATACTGAGATCTGATCAGCTGGAAATCTCTTCTCCAGGTAAATTGGCCTAAGTTTCCTCAACTAATCCCTACATGACATGATATATCATCTTATTATTTCTCCAGTTTATGAATATCCTTCTTAAAATGTGACTCTTCTACCTTCTTTACAGTTTTTTCACATATCTCTGAGACCAGAACTAAGTGATTAATCCCTTTTATCATATATGTATTAGAAGTCCCTATGTTTTTGATGGCAAATTCATTTCTGTCCTACTGGACCTCAGTGTGACAGCATGAGAAAGTGAATGAAGACTTGATCTTAGGGTCAGTAAAACCTTGGTTCCAATGTCTCCTTGACATCTAATGGGGATACAAGCAAACCACAATCTCTCAGTGGTCCAGGAAAATTGCTCAAGCTCATAAATTGCAGAATATATCCTTATCCATATAGATAAGAAGAATTTTCTCACTGGCAATTCCTGATAATAAAGAAACCATAAGTTCAATTAAAAAAAATTAAAAGCTATAAACTTATTGCCATTGTTTTTGACCTCATCAACTGCAAAATTTAGGAAGTCCTTATCTGTACAACTTTATTATGTAAGGTATATAGAGGATTAACATATAATACTAAAGGTCAATTTATATGTGGTGAAAAAACATGAACAAGCAGCTTTGAAAATAAGAACTGAATTACTAACAAAACCATAAACCAAAACAAATATGAGATTTCACCTTACCTCCAGAAAATTTTTTATTAATGACAAAATATTTTAACAGTCGATATTATATAGGTTCTGGAAATACAGTTCACATAACCGAATTGCTGGTAGGGGATATGAATAAGCACAACCATTATGAAAAGCAATTTGGAATTATACTAAGCAAATGATTAAATACCCAGACTTGCTCATCCATATGTTTCATTTTTAAGGTACTTATCATAAGTCATTCAATTGCTAAAGGGAAAAGTAAATATATATTAAAATATTTAAAGTAACACATCTTGAAGTAGCAAAAATTGTAAATGAGGTAGCTTTCCCTCAATGGAAGAACATCTAAGGAAATTTTGGTACATGAATGTAAGAGACTATTATAATGTGGTGGAGAAAGCTAAATATGATAAATTGAAAAGAGTACAGGAAGACTGAGATAAACTCATACACAAAGAAGAAAATCAGGAAAATAATTTACAAAATGAAGCATCCTTTCTCTATTCAATTAAAGGTATTACACATAACAATAATTAAAAGAACTCCGTTTTAGTAGGAAAAGAAATAAAACCAATGTCCTTTGAATATAAAATTACTAAATAAATTGTTCAACATGAATATAATGAAATATTATTGGAATGTAATAAGCTATGTACATGATATGATGCTTTACTAAAAGATGAGAATGGGAAATATTTCCCTCATTCTTGCTTTGCAGAATATCATGAGTGTGAAACATTACATGTGGAACATCATAGGTGTGAAACTTTGGATATCTCATCAGAATTTATTGGTTTATTAATTATTTATGCTGAAAACAGAGCTCAAATTTTAAAAAAATTAGCAGAGAGAGAGAGAGAGAGAGAGAGAGAGAGAGAGAGAGAGAGCCCTGACCTTAGAAAAGCGAATGTCATGACAGAGAAGATCACAACACAAGCTCAGAAAAGGATAATGTGAAAATTCATGCCTATAAAGTCACAAAGGGAAATATGAGCTAATCTCAAGCCAAAAAGTCCTCTTAGAAGAGCTCAGAAAGGATTCTAAAAGTCAAGAAATGGAGGAAGAAGAAAACTGGGAAAAGAAATGAGTTGTACAGGAGAATTATTTTTAAAAATAGTCAACAGTTTGGGAAAGGAAGTACAAAAATTGACTGAAGAAAACAACTACTTAAATAGAATTTACCCAAGTATAAAACAATATCTACTAAGGAAAACAACTAATTCTTTTAAAAGTATAATTGGTAAAAGAAAAAAGAGATACAAAAGCTCAATGAAGAAAATAATTCCTTGAAATTAGAATTTGGTAAGTGGAAGCTAATGAATCTATGAGATATCAAGAATAAGTCAAACAAATTCAAAACTATGAAAAACAGCATAAAATAGAAAATACTTCATTGGAAAACAACTGACATAGAAAACAGATGCAGGAGAGATAATTTAAGAATTAATGGACTATCTGAAAGTCATAATCAAAAAAAAGTACCTAGATAGAATTTTTCAAGAAATTATCTAGGAAAGCTACTCTGATATCCTAGAAAATGACAGTAAAATAGTCATTGAAAGAATTCATGGATCAAAAATCTGAAAAAGACCCAAAATTGAAAATTCCAAGGATATTTAAGTCAAGTTACAGGAGAAAATACTGCAGGCAGTTGAAACATACAAAATCAAGCAGCCATACACAGAACTTAGCAGCTTCTATATTAAAATATCAGAGACCTTGTAATATGATTCTGGAAGGCAAAAAGTTTGTATAACAACCAAGAATGAACTACCCACAAAACTGAGCATAATAGTTCAGGGGAAAAGATGGATATTCAATGAAATGGGGAACTCAAAAAGTTTCCTGATAAAAAGACCAGAACTAGATAGAAAATTTGATCTTCACATATAACACTCAACAAAAGAGCAAAAAGGTAAACAAGGAAAAAGGTGATATTCTATAAGGTTAAGCTTTCCATATCCTACTTAGGAAGATGATACTTGTAACTTTTAAGAACTGTAACTATTTTGAAGTAGTTAGAAAGAATATTCTTAGACAGAAGTTGTGTGTAAAAATTGACTTTGATGTGGTGATAAAAATAAGGTGAAAATAAAAGGTTTGAGCTGGAATAAGAGGAAAAGAAGATGCAGAATTGGGTAAAATATATCAGATGAAAGGTATGAAAAGACCTATTACACAGAGGTAATGAAGGGAGAGGGGGTGAACATTCTTTGAACATTACTTTCATCAGATTGGCTCAAAGAGGAAATAACGTACACAACTGGTTGAGCAAAGAAATCTATCTTAACCTATAAAGATGTAGGAGTGGAAAGAGAAAAGGGAAGGGGGTGGGAATTATAAAAGGGAAGGCAGAAATAGGAGAGAATAGGGAAAGAAAAGGGAAAGAGGATGACAGAAGGAAAGGCAGATTGGGGAAAGTAGTGGCCTGAAGGACAACACGTGGGAGGAGAAACAGGATTAGAGGAGAGAGAAAAATATGAAAAAGGGAGAAAATAGGATGGAGGAAAATACATAGCAGTAATCAGAATTGTGAATGTGAATGGATGAACTCTCCCATAAAATAAAAGCAGTTATCAGGATAGATTAAAATCCAGAATGCTACAAAGTACCGTTAACAAGAAACACATTTGAAGCAGAGAGATACCTATAGAGTATCCTTTAGCTGAAGTAAAAAAGAAGTTGGCATACCAATCCTGATCTCGGACAAAGTAAAAAAAAATTAAATACAGAAATAGATCTAATTAAAATAAAGAAATTACATCCTGTTAAAAGGTACCATAGAAACTGAAATAATATCTATATGAAACATATATGCACCAAGTGGTATAGCATACAAATTCTTAGGGAGGTTAAATGCATTATAGGAAAAAATAGAGAGCAAATCTATACTAGTGGGGGACCTCAGTTTCCCTTTCTCAGAATTAGATAAATCTAAGCACAAAAACAACCAAGAAAGAAGTTGAGATGAATGGAATTCTATAAAATTTGGTTATGATAGAATAACTGAAGAAAAATAAATGGTGATGGAAAGCAAGATACTTTTTTGGTGGTACTTGGCACAAAAATTGACCATGTATTATGCCTTAAAATTCTCATAATCAAATGTAAAACAGTATAAACATTAAGTGCATCTTTTTAAGAACATGCTGCACTAAAGTTGCATATAATAAATGGCCTTGGAAAGACAAACTAAAAGTTCATTGGAAACTAAGCAATTTAATCCTAAAGATTGAGAGGATCAAAAAGCAAATCATAGAAACAGTCAATAATTCCATTAAAGACAATGACAATAATGAGACAAAATACTGAAACTTATAAGACACAGGCAAGAAGTTTTTAGGGGAAATTTCATATCTCTAAATGCTCACATGAATTAAATAAAGAACAGATCAATTAATTGGTCAGACAATTAAAAAAACTAGAAAAAGAACAAATAAAATTTCCAATTAAATACCAAATTAGAAACTCTGAAAATCAAGAAGGAAATTAATAAAATTGAAATACAAAAACTAAAGGACTGATCAATAAAACTGAGTTGCTTTTTATAAAAAAAAACAATAAAATAGATGAACCAACTTCTGGGCCAAGAACACAGTATTTAACAAAACTGCTGGGAAACTTGGAAAAACAATGGCACAAACTAGGTATATACTAACATCTCATACTCTATTGAAGTCAAAATAGTTTCTTAATTTAAACATAAAGGGTGATATGATAAGCCAATTAGGAGAGCAAGGAATAGTTTACCTTTCAGATCTATGGAGGCGAGAAAGATTTATAATAAAATAAGAGCCAGAGAAAATTATAAAATTCAGAAATGGAAAATTTTAATTACATTAATTTTGTTTTTAAAATTATACAACTAATGCAACCAATGTTAGAAGAAAAGTAGAAAGGTAGGAAACATTTTTGCCAACCAGTGTTTCTGATAAAGGATTAATTTCTAAAATGGAGAACTGACCCAAATGTATAAGAATATGTCATCATGCAATTGATTAGTGGTCAAAGGATATGAACAGGTAGTTTTCAGAGAGAAAAAAATTAAAGCCTATAGTCTATAGTCATAATGAAAAACTTATCTAAATCACTATTAATTCAAGAAATATAAATTAAAACAAATCCATTACAATTTCATACTTATCATATTGGCTAATATGACAGAAAAGGAAAATGATAAATGCTAGAGAGGATGTAGGAAAAGTGGGATACCAATACAGTGTTGGTGGAGTTGAGAACTGAATTCTGGATAGTAATTTGGAACCATGCAGAAAGGGCTATAAAACTGTGCATACCCTTTCATCCAGTAATACCAAGTCTTTATCCCAAAGAGATCATAAAAAAGGAAAAAGGACCCACATGTATAATAATATTTATAACAGCTCTTTTTGTGGTAGAAAAGAATGGGAAATTGAGGGAATGGCTGAACAAGTTATGATCTATGAATGTAATAGAATATTATTGTATTATAAGAAATGATGTGCAGGCAGATTTCAGAAAATCTTGGAAAATTTATGTGAATTGATGATGCATGAATTGAACAGAACTAGGATACACAGTAAGAGCAAATGGGAAGCTAGTTGGAGCAGTGGATAGAGCACTGGTCTTGGATTCTGCCAGACTGGAGTTCTAATCCAACGTCAGACACTTGACACTTACTAGCTGTGTGAACTTGGGCAATTCACTTAACCCTGATTGTCCCACAACCATGGTCATCTCCAGTCATACTGATTCATATCTGTCCACTAGACCTAGATGGTTCTGGAGGAGAAAGTGAGGCTCATGATACAGCACCCCCTCACTCAAATCCAATTCATATGTTTGTCTGGCATCACCTCCCTGATGTCATGGTCTTCAGAAATGAAGGAGATAAAACTATGATTGACTTAACTCTTCTCAGCAATACAGTGATGAAAATCAATTCTAAAAGACTTTTGATGGAAAATCCCATCCACATCCATAAAATGACCTGTGGACTCTGACTGCAGATCAAAACATATTATTTTCCCTTTTTTAATTTTTAATTTTATTTTTTGTGTTTTTTCCCCTTTTGTTCTGATTCTTCTTTCACAATATGAATAATATGAAAATATGTCTAACATGATTGTGCACATATAACATATCAGATTACTTGCTATCTTGGGGAAAGGGCAGGAAAAGGAGGGAGGGAGAAAATTTTACAAAAATTTATGTTCAGAACTATCTCTACTTGTAATTGGAAAAAATAAGTAAATACTATTAAGATAAAAAGAAAAGAACAGTGAGGAAATTTGTTCCATTTGGTCCCAGAGAATGGACAATAAATGGAGGCAAATTAAATCTGGTTTGAAAGAAAAGTTGCTAACAATTAGAGCTCTTCAAAAATGAAATAGGCTTCCTCTGGAGGCAATTATTTCCCTTCACTTCAAGTCTTCAAGAAAAGACTGAATGACTGCTTGTCATGGATGTTGAAGCAGGAGTTCTTTGGGGACTATGGGCTAGACTACATGATTCCTGAGGTCTTGTGCAACATTTTCTGAGTCTATTTGACATTGTTATAATGAGAGGAATAAAAAGAAGCCCTGCCAGAGACAGTTACAAACCAACAAATTCATTGAGTCTTTTATGCAAAAGCCTGTCTCTGCCAGTGACATGTACCACTGTATACTGCGAGCTCAGATGAGACCCTTAAACTCTGTGGTCTAAGCTTCTTCCTAAGCATCTCATTACTAACCCAAAGAGCTCAGCTAATGGAGTTTAAAGTGACAGAGTCTTTTATAGTATAATAAAACCTTTTAAGATGTACTTCAGGGGCTTCTAATTCTCTTGGCAACATAGTAAATATAATGAACATAAAAATTATCCTTGCAGCTGTTGTATGTGTCAGGAACAATAACACAATCTCAGCACGGCAGAAGACCAAAATAGCATCTGGTATTTTGATTCACCCAATTTAATCACATGGAGTTTGAACATTTACCATTTTACACGTTTTGTTTATTGATTTACAATATTTTTATAAGATTACAGGGAAAACATATCTGGGAACACAAACGTTTCAACTGGCCCATCCTCCTCATTTCACACATTGCCTCCAGTACTAGAAGAGCACTAATTTGCAACCTTTCAAAGTTCAAGGAGAGACTATAGTCTGTAACTCAGCATGAGTCAAAGAAGTTCAAAAAAGAGTACTCTGAGTCTGCAAGGGAATTACAAAGTTTCAGGGACTTGAATCCAGAAGGAGGAAGGAAAATCTTTTGAAAAATTTGAATGTTTATCCACAATCTTAGAATAAAAAAATAACTGTAGAAAATGATAAGCAGAGAGAATATGATTTCTCTACTACTTCACTTCTTCAACCTCAGGAGCCATCTTTTTTTATACTACATAATTTAATGAGATTCCTGGCATGACCTCTTCTACCCAAATTAAATCTTAATTTTTTTTTAAATAATCAGAATTGAAATTAATGAAAATTTCTGTAAGAAGCATCATAGTTATTCCCCAAAAGAGAAAAAAATCACATTGATTTCAGGTACTAGTGGCCAGAAAACACACCCCACCACCACCCCTAGGATGAAAGGGAAAATATCTTCTGCAGAATATGACATTTGTCTATGAATTTATGAGACTTATTCTATAGAAAGAATCTTATAACACAGAACTTTGTTGATAATGATATGGTGGGATGGGGAGGAATAGGTTAATTACTATGTACAGACTTTGACTTTTGATGTTCTGCTAAGGTATATATGTTTCTTTTAGATCTTTTATTTTAGGTGTTTTTTGCAAGGCAAAAGGGGTTAAGTGGCTTGCCCAAGGCCGCACAGCTAGATAATTAAGTGTGTGAGGCTGGCTTTGAACTCAGGTACTCCTGACTCCAGGGCCAGTGCTCTATCCACTGCACCATCTAGCCACCCTCTTTTAGATCTTAAAAAATAGGATGGATGAATATAAAAATAACTCCAGTCATTAATTGTTCAAATTTTGATTCATAGTTTGAAAATCAATTATGTTTAATAACAGCATTAAATTAATATTAAATCATTAAACATTGAATAATAGTATCAAATCTTTACTGACCACAGTAAAAGTCTCAGTCATGGGGATGGTTCAGTTCATTCAGGTGTATTATTATCCACTTTTCAGCCTTGAACCAAAGTTGCTTCTCTAGTGAAATCTGGCAGTGAGATGGTACAATAGATCACATATTGGACTTGGAGTCAGGTAGACGTGGGTCCAAATCCTTCTTCAGACACTTACTTAGCTATATTATTCTGGGCAAGTCACTTAACTTTCTCAACCTAAGTTTCATTATCTATGAAATGGGAATAATAATAATGCCTATTTCAGAAGGTTATTGTGATGATCAAATGAATTAGCTTAGGGTAAAGTTGTTTGCAAACCTTTAAGCATGATGCAAATGCTAGCTATTATTTATACCAGGGCTGTTCAAAATGTGGGCCATGGGTCGCATGCAGCCCACAGAGTGACTTTAGCAGCCACTGGTGGACTTACAAAAAGCTTTAGCAAACTTAATGCAGTTACCACAGAGAACATTTTGAGAAGAAAAATAAATGACATCACCTTATGATTACGAGAGGAAGCTTTAGCAGCTGAAACAATCTGGTAGCATTCATATGAACTACAGCATCTTTTGGGACTGATGACAGTAGCATCAGAGCACCAGTGGGGAAAAATAATTGGTATGTAATGAAACTAGAGAAATAGAACAAGGGAGCAGTGATGAAAGAAAAAGCTATCAAAGCACAGAGACATCATATGAAGGAGAGAAATATAGACATTTCCCCTCACAGGAATCCATCATAAGCAGCATAAGTATGTCACATGGATTATAATGGCCTCTGGGAAGGTATGACTAGGAGAAGGGTGAAGACTCTAGGGAATCATAGGTTTTTTTTTTACCTATTTATTACCTAGTTAATGTGGCTTTATAAATCAAGAAAAATGTGTAGATTCTTGGGAGGAAAGTAAAGACACACTGTAATGGGAGTATGACTGTGGGATAGGTAGGATGAAAGCATTGCTTCCTTAGTAAACCCTGAATTACTTTCCCTTATTGAAGGGAAAGGTATTTTGAGTCTGGATAAAACTAGTTTAAATGAGTCTAAATTTCATATCATGTAGGATGGTAGAGTTATAATGATAAAGGGGTCAAAAGATGAATCTTTATGTTTTAGTAAACTTTAAGTTTCTCCCTCACCCAGAATGCTTCTATAAGACAAGAACCATAAAGGTCCCAGGAAGGAAGTGTTGATCATTCTTTAAGGTCTGCCAGATACTGGCAAGTTTCACTTGTATGGGGGCAGATAGGGTAGAGAGAGTTATAAGATTCTCCCTAAAATATAATAAACTCTGTGTATCTTAGGAAGAAGGTTCAACTAAAAGAAATTCATAATCATATTCCTAAGTAGTTCATCTCCTCTATACATTTCTGGTAATCAAGAGTGATGATCTGTTTTATCTTTACATCCCTAACATATCAGCAATGTCTTCTATATAACAGGTAATTAATATATTTGTTGTAAAGGATTGAATTAAAAATCAAATGAATCATGAAAAAATGTTCCAAATCATTATCGATTAGAGAAATGCAAATTAAAACAACTATGAAGTATCATCTCACACCTATCAGACTGATTAAGATGACAAAAAGGGAATAAAATCAATATTGGAGAGTTTGTGGGATGATTAGGACATTAATGACTTGTGGGTGGAGTTATGAAATGATCCTACCATTCTGGAGAGCTATATGGAACTATGTCCAAAGAACAATAAAACCGTTCATACCCCTTGATCAAACGATTCCAATTCTAGGTATATCCAGGAAAAAAATCACAAAAAGTGAGAAAGTCCCACATGTTTCAAAATATTCATCACAGCTCTTTTTCAAAGAATTGGACATCGAGGGGATGCCCAACAATTGGAGAATGATTTAGCAAGTTTTGGTATATGGATATTATGGAATATTATTGTTCTATAAGAAACCATAAATGATTGGACTTAAAGAAGCATGGAATGAATTACAGGATATGATGTTAAGTGAAGGGAGCAGAACCAAGAAAACAATGCACACATTAACAACAGCATTGTAAGATGATCAGCTGTGATGGAAATAGCTCCTCTCAGCAGTTCAGAGAGCTAGGACAACCTTTTTAAACTGGCTATGGATAATGCTATCCTCATCCAGAGGAAGAAAAAACAAAACAAAACAATACAAAAAGTCCTTCAGAATCTGATGAACCCTACATTTACTTTTTTTTTAAAAATCTCATGTATTCCTTTCCCTTAATCCTAATTTTTCATACAGAAAATGACAAATCTTCAAACATGTTTAACACAAATATCTATGTTCAATATTAACCTGTTCACTGCTGAAGAGAGGGGAGTGTGAAGAGAGGGTGGAACTAAATTTTGTAACCTAAAAATACACATATGCTTATGGATGAATGCTGAAATATTTTCATAACATATATTTGGCAAAATAAAATAAAATATATTTTTTAAAAAATCATGAGTATAGTTTCTGTATTGAGAGGCCCTAGCAGTTCAGCTCTTTTTCATTCAAAGCAACACTAAAAAGAAATAGGAAGAAAATCAAAGGAAAAAATCAAAAGAAGAAGACATTAATAGCTATGGAAAGACTGGAGTCCATTTCTTCTAAAAAAAATCTTCCAAATTAACTTTATCACTATAGTAATTCAATTGTGGTGAGGAGAGAAAAGGGTATGAACAAATATACAAAGGACTCAGATTATTTCAAAAGCTCTCTTCTTTTTGTTAATTGATTTTTCAAGATGGAATACAGTTCTATTAAGGGAAATGAGTTTACTAGAGCCTGAGACTTTTTTGAACTGTTATAGTAAACATTGCTTCCTAATATAGATTTTAAGACTTTTTAGATATGTTTTAATTTGAAAAAATGTACCTACTTAACTATAGAAAAATCATAAAAGGAAATATTGTCATTAGTAATAAAGAGTTGGCATTGACTATGACCTCAACAACCTTATTGCCTTAGGGAATATGGTTACAATAGTTTCCACTAAATTATGCTATTATATTGTTAGGGAAGAATCACAGACTATATAGCACTATAAGTTTGAGATGATAGAGTTGTATTAAAATCAGAAGCAGATGTTTTATTGAAATGTTTCCATATTTCAATGATTGTATGATCTCATATCTGCACATATTTCACTTAACAATGCAGTCTATAACTAACCTATAGCTTCTTGTCCTGGGTTTATGAAATAATTTTATATTAAAGAGTAGCAAAAAATGATCAATTTTATCCATAGGAAAGTTAGTAGAAATGGTATAGCAATTGAAAGTAGGATTATTTTTTAGCACGTTTGAGCTCAATTAGAAACTTTCTGTCTGTCTAATATTGCATGTTAGTTAAGATTCCACTTCATAATAAACTTCTCTTATTGTCCAAAGTCATCCTGGGGCACCT
Source organism: Macrotis lagotis (assembly GCF_037893015.1). Classification (NCBI taxonomy): domain Eukaryota; kingdom Metazoa; phylum Chordata; class Mammalia; order Peramelemorphia; family Peramelidae; genus Macrotis; species Macrotis lagotis. The sequence continues at coordinate 768,344,898 of NC_133658.1, read as the reverse complement.
GTGCTGAACCCCAGAGACACTAACATTACTTCAGCCTGGGTACAACAGAATTATCTTATTAGGTGGCAGAGAGCTATAGATCTTAAAACTAGAAGGGAACCTCAAGAGATCATCCAGTTGAGCCCCTTAGGCAGGCACAGTATTATTATTCACATTTTACAGATGAGAAAAATGAAGCCCAACAAGGTTGCCCAAGGCAACAGCTAGTATATAGTGGAAAAGGAACTGGAAAACATGTCTCTGATGAAGTTTGTCAATTAGCACAACTGCTACATTTAACCTTTTGTAGGTATTACCCTGTTCAAGTGGAAGCAAGAACTAATGAAGGGATATCTTTCCCTGTGTTTGCTTCTTACTTGATTCAAACTGAAATAGAAAACTCTAAGGCATTAAAAAGAACTATCAAAACCCCAGTTTGTAACTTTCTTCCCATTCAAAATGAACTAGTATGTGTTTATTGCTATCCATAGTAAGTGGCATAACATTCCCATGAATTCATTCTTATCTGTTCCTCCTCCTAAAGATAAGTTCAAGGGTACCTTACAGGTTGTTTGTTTCTTGTGTAATAGTTGTCTTTTATGTTAATTTATAGTTTGGATATTTTAGTTTTCTCTTTTCAGAAACTGCTAAGTTCAAATATCCCTATAAATATGTATATAGATATATATATATAGATATATATATATACAAATAAACATATATGTGTATATACATATATACATATATCAGACATTCAATTAATTAAGAAGCATTTGTTAAGGAATTCTGCTGAGAGATTGAGAGATTGAGGATAAAAATATGAAAGGGAAATAGAATACTTGCCTCATAGTAATACATAATTGGGGAGGCAGGGAGGGAAGGAGCAGGGAATATCATATTTAAAAATAAGTAAATCTAGGGATCAACAATTGATTAGATAAGGAGGATGAAAATTGGGAAACAGGAAAGCTCCTATGTTAAGAATCTTCATGACTGGAAGAAGAGTCATTCCTTCAAAAAAAAAAGAAGTTATGCAAAGGCATGTCTAAAGTAGAAAAGATAATGAGTTTGGTTTTTGAACAGGTTGAATTTGAGACACTCATAATGATGTAGAAAATTAAGAATGTACCAGAAAAAATTATGAAATTTTAAATGCTGTTAAATCTTGTTAAATAGGTGGAGGGTCTTTGCTCTTGAGATATAAATTGACTCAGGGGTCAGCTAGGTGGCAAAGTGGATAAAGCACTGGCCCTGGAATCAGGAGTACCTGGGTTCAAATCTGGACTCAGACACTTAGTAATTACCTAGCTGTGTAGCCTTGGGCATGCCACTTAACCCCGTTTGCCTTACAAAAACCTAAAAAAAAGAGAGAGATATAAATTGACTCATTATTTCATTGTTTAATCTAAATTTTGTATCCCATCTCTTCATTCTCAACCCAAGTTTTCAACCTTGCTCCTGGTTTCAGTCACATAAGAGGGGAGGTCTTTCCCCTTTTTCCCTCAGTGCCCAGAGAAGGGACAAGGCTATAAAACCTGGACTGGACCTCTGCTTGGGGGTCAGTCAACTCTCTCTATCTTTCCTCATCTCCTCCTCTCTGTCTCTGTCTCAGTCTCTGTCTATTTCATGATAAACTCCTAAGCAGTTTTAAATTCCCAGAGAGCATGTGAATTCATTTGTGTTTCAGTGGTCCCCAAATTCCTATGCTTATCTGGTTACATCAAATTCCATTGACAAGAATAAGGTAACCAAGTGGAGATGGAAAAGTAGAAAAGAAGATCAGCATTGAGATGAGGATGAGATTTGTAGATGTTAGGATTCTCACGTAGAGCTGATAATTGAATCATGAATTTCTGGAAATCATTGGAAATATATGATAGAAGAGGAGAAGACTAAAGACAATCTTGATATATATCATTGTGGAATAAGTAAGTCATGAGTGTTGATGTAGCAAAGGAAAATAGAATATTTTAGTAAAAGAATTGACATCACAAAATTTTCATGAGGGAAGACTAATCGAAAGAAAATCAGTCAGTAAGCCAAAGATTTTTAAATGCTTACTATATGTCAGACACTGTTCTAAATACTATGATCATAACAAAAACAAAATTGCTAAGGAGTTCACATTCCTATGTTGGAAATAAGTTATTAAAAACAATGTAAATACAAGATATACAAGTAGATGAAAGGTAAGAAGAAGGCACTAGAAGCTGGGGAGACCAGGAATACTGTTAGATGATTCAGAAAGATCAAAAAGGATGGAGAAAATGTCATTGAACTGAATAAAACTAGTCATTAGTGACCTTAGAGTAGTTTTAGTTAAATGATGAAACCACAGAACTGACTACAAGGGGTGAAGAAATAAGAGGTGAGGCAACACAGATGTAGAGACAATTTTTTAAAACATTGGCTTTGAGAGAGAGGAGAGATTATAACAATATCTTAAGAGGTTACCAGTGCTATTTTTAAGGGTAGAGAAGAGTTGGGAATGTTTATAGTTAGAAGAGGGTTAAAAAAAACTTTAAGAAAAATTATAAATCAGAGAAAGGAGGGAACAATCTGCAAGAGATGTAGACACATGGTATCTGATTAAGACATGTAGAGGAGGAGACCTTGAGAAGCAAAGGAGCACAACCAATCATTCCTTAGATAATAAAGTAGGGGAGGGATATCCAAGTTGTGACAAAATTCAGGGTTGTGAACAGTGATGCAGACATTGGTTTCACTTAAAATTGTCCACAACCTACTCTTGATTCAATTTTACCTAAGTATTTCCCTTTTAAACTCATGAATATCTGAAGAAATTCAAGATCCAAAACTCTTGATGGGAAGGGAAGTGAGATTATATGTACTGGGAATATGAAAAGTAATCATTTTCTATCACTTTGTTATTTATTTTTGTCCTAAAATAATATTATTTAACATGTTTGTTAACATAGCAGTGATTGTAGTTTTCTAGCAGGTATTGAATTACATATCCTCAAAATGAGAATATTTTAAAAGTTCCCATATTTATGTTTTTGGGAGAAATGAAGAAGAATATTGATTAATAGCTTTTCTAGTAAAAATGAACTCTGATTCTATTCATCTAAAATGCTTGCTAAATCAAGGAATTATTAGAATTAATGAGTATTTGTCAACAATTGCCTTCGATCTTGAATGGCTAGTGAACATGACCCCCCACCTGTCCAATTAATTTCTTATTACTTAATATTGTATTCTAGATATCAGATGCTTAAAAAGGCCTCTCAAAATTAGTCAAACTATTTCATTTTTACCTTTTTGTTTTTGACTCTCTAACTATTACTTCCATACCTCCACTGCTTTCCTAACCTGGAAGTTTCCTCCACCACCCTGAATCTGCTTTCCCAGGTGAAACCTCAATTTTGAGCTAATAGTAAATTCAGCAGTCTGTTATTCCTCTCCTGGCTCTGCTTCTTATTTTTAGATTTCACTACTATACTGAGTTAGTACCTTCTACACAATATCGTCTTACTCTTCTTTGCCTCCCTTTTTATGTTGTTCCCACATTCAAATATAAGTCCTTGGGGCAGCTGGGTGGCCCAGTGGATAATGAAACTGCCCAGAAATCAAGAGGGCCTGATCCAGTCTTAACACAGTTACTAACTATATGTCTCTGGGCAATCACTGAACCCCCTTTGCTTAAAAAAATTAAGTTCCTTAAGACCAATGACTCTTTTTTCATATATATATATGTGTGTGTGTGTGTGTGTGTGTGTGTGTGTGTGTGTGTGTGTGTGTGTGTGTGTGTATATATATATATATATCCAACTTAGTAATACTCTATCTAGTGCAAATTAAATTTTTAATAAATACTCATTATTTGTACTGGGAGGAGGAGAAAGCTACTACCCTGAGACTGTGGAAGGAAACAACCTAATTTGCAATCTGTTGTATATGAATGGAAATATGAGGAACAATTGGAGTCACCTTCCTTTTTCGACCTTCTCAAACCAAGTGTAGCTCTCTGACTTCATAAACTTATCTCTACAATTAAAATAGTTTTGGTGGTAGCTTTATAAATCCTTTGCTTTTATATTTATGTGGGAGATCAAAAATTAGAGAGGGTTTATCTAGTGGAAAAAGATAAGGTCTAATATGTAAATTGGGTATGAATTTCAAATATATATTCTTAAGAAAGATTTTTAAAAGGTGCTTCCCACCAGAGATAGACTAAGCATTTAACAAATACCATTTGGGATCCTTAGACCATGAATGCACTTATGTTAGGCAAGTCAATTCCATCTCCATATTGCCCATACAGATTTTGTTATTATTGTTGGTTTGCTTGCTTGCTAGTTTGTTCTATAGAGTAGGGAGGTAATATATTTTGGGCAGCAGAAAAAGGCTCAAAGAGTCACTATTTGTATTAGTGTCTTTGTTATTTTTTAAGTTTGTGCATCAAATTGAACTGAAAACAAGATAGCTCAGCAAAAAATATCCTTCATCCATTATCCAGATTTAGGCTACATACAAAAAATACCGGTAGGTGTTCATTCATTGGAAAGATCAAATCAATCATCATTGACCAAGAAAATGTTTTGCCTAACTTCCATCAAACTATCAAATCAGTCATAAATCTTGCTGTCATGGTTAAGCTAGAGCAAAAGTCACCTCCTGCTCCCGAGTGGAAAGATCTTAACCATTCAGATATAAACCTTAATTTTTTCAGGAGAGAAGCATAAAAGATAATTTTAACACTTGCATTGTTGTCTCTCCTTTTTCTCTATCCCCCTTTAATTTCACTCTCAAACCATATATGGTTCTTGAGTTACCTCTTACTAATTCAAATTAGATCTCAATTATTCCTCTCTATGGTATTCACTCTTCTTTCCTACTCTTCCTTTTAATCAATAAGTCATTTACATTGAAAAAAGATTTCTTTCCAGAAGCAGATAGCTCCTTCAGGTTTTTAAACCTCTGCTGTAAACTTCATCAATCCATTTTTCTTTCTCTATCTCTCCTTTTAAAAAAAATCTTTGAAAGATAAGTTCTTAAAGATTATATGCTCATTTTCAATTAAACAAATATTTATTAAGTCCTACTATATATAAAGCATAATGAGATATGATTAAGAATCAATGATAATTTAATGATAATAAGAGATAAATAAGGAGGGAGCCAGCGAGAATAGAGGAATGAAAAAGCTCTAATACTTTAAAAAATACTTTATTCATAAGAACAGCTTATATGGTATAAGAATTATCTTCTCTAGTTTACCACTGAGAAAACTGACATTCACTAAAAGTGAAATAAATCATTCCTATGGCTACTGAGGTATAGAGACAGAATTTAAAGCCAGGTTTCCTGATTTCAAGTTCAAACATTTTGTGTTACTAGAAAATACATGTCACTCCTCTTTTGTAATATTGTCCACCATTCTAAAAATATAACTGAAACATAAAGAAGAAATGATGTGGGAGAAAATAAATTTGCACCAATATTATCAGAATTCCAACAAACCTCTAACCAGAAAATTCTGCCCTTCTATCCTAGAATCAGAACAAAAAACAAATGTGTTTTATTCCTAACTGAAAGCAGAACAATGTGAGAAGTAGTATGGTTTAGTAGAGGAAGAAGAAAAAAACATTTCAGGTCACATGAACAGCAAGATAAACATTTGTTAAGCATTTATCATGTGAAAAGCACTGCACTAAGTAGTAGGGAATACAAAGAGTAAGGAAACAGTGCTTCGGAAAAAGATTTTCACCTTCTAATTTAGAAGAGTTCATGGAGAAGAGTGGTTAGCAGCCTCCATAGGAGGCTGTGGGAAGGGGGAAAAGGGTTTAAGAGTTCAAGGAAATTCTGATTTCTATCCTGCAACAGTGTGGATTTCAGTCACTCTATAGCCAAGAGAGAAATAGAGGAATAGGATCATTGGCAGGAAGGATGGTAGGGAGTTACAAAGCATGGAATATAGAAGGTGGTCCTCCTTAGTCTAACTCTGGTCATGTTTCTCCATGAACCTTCATGGGATCCAGGAGGTCTTCCTGAAAGAGGGAGGAGTCATGCTTGTCTGATGGAAGGACATTACGCAAACCAGCATAGAGAGAAAGCTAGAATTTTATTCTAAATGGCTTCAAAAATTTTAGACAAAATCCCCACAAATTATTACTTGAGAATGTAGCTTTCCTTTTTTTCCGATTAAGGATATGAGTGTATAGAGAGATCTGATGTTTGAAACAAAAAAAAAGCTTTGGTTCTAATCCATGATTTATCATTTTAGGATGTGATACTTTTACAAACATTATTATCTGTCTAAATGGTAGATGCTATTATCATTTTTCCCTATGCCCTATTGAGGGCACCACCATTTTCCCATTGATACATGTTTGAAATCTAATTATCAACTTCAACTCCCCCTTCTCTCACTTATCCCATATTTCCAACTTATTACTATATATTGACAGTTTTGCTTTTGCATCTCTGAAGAATTCTTTGATTTTGACCCTCAGCATCTTTTACATGGACTTTTGAAACAGTCTTTTAAATGTTCTCTCGGTCTCAAGTCTCTCCCCACTCCATCCCATCGTCCATTCAGCTGCCAAGGTAATTTTTCTAACTGTCACCCATGAATTTCAGTGGATCCTTGTTTCTTCTCTTTGATAATCTCTCAGATGGTACAGCGGGTAGAGAATCAACCCTGAAATCAGCAATTCGAATCTGACCTCAGGCCCTTACTGACTATGTGACCTGAATGTTTCACATCCAGGACTATCACCAGTTTCATTGATTCTTATCTGGCCACCAGGCTCAAATGGCTCCAGAAATGTCATGATCTTCTTCAAGAATGAAGGAAAAAACATGTTTTTTTATCTCCCCCCATACTTGGCACAGTTTCTGGTACATTATCAGCTCTTATGAATGTTTGATAACTGGACAATTTATATTCTTCTAATCAGCACTCCAGTTATATTGCAACTAAGTTAAAAAATACTCCATTTTCTCTCTCTCTCTCTCTCTCTCTCTCTCTCTCTCTCTCACACACACACACACACACACACACACACACACACACACACACACACACATCGAAGGTAGCAAGGAATGACACTAGCATCTTTACACCTGGAAGTTCTGGATTTTTGAACTTCAAGATTTTTATGACCTTTGAGGGACTGTTTCTGGATCTCAACTACATAACAAAATGGAGGAGATTTGAAATTCTCAGTTTATTGAAGACAATTTTTATTGGGCAGTATTTTTAAATTATCCTAATGTATAATTTATTAACTTTATTCTATGAGTACATATTGTCTAATCTATTTAATAATTAACTCTACTAATATATTTGTCTAATTGATGTCTGGACTTTTTAGTCCTTGAGAACAACAACAACAAAGATATAGTACTTACCTCAGGGTCTTGTTACTATTAGTGGAAGAACTCCTTTATAGTGCCTATCCAAATTCTGCTGTTGTCATTTCAGCCATTTCTTTCCTCTCCTTTTCATAGAGCAAAGAACAGCTGCTGTCACTCATACTAAATCCCTTTATAGATCGGGAAATTGTAATTAACTCTCCCTAAGCTTTCTTTCCTCAAGTCTATATAAACCCAATTATTTTAGCCTTTCCTCAGAGGTTCCATTCCCAAACTTTTAATCATTTTTTATTGTACTCCTCTGGACTTTCTCCAAGTTACCCATATCAACTACAAGACCCTCAACTGAAAGCAGTGTTTGGTCAATGTCTTGGCTAATACAACTGGGAGCATTCCTTCACTGTCCACCACGGGCGTAACTCCAGGATCATGTTGCCTTTTTTCAGCTGAATCATAGGCCTGTAGCAAAGGGATGTAAACAAGAAAAGGATTCATGAACTCCTACATCAGTCAGTGAGATTCATGGAAACCCTCTCAGAAAGTGTTTTAAGTAGTTAAAATAAAATATATTGAATTATAAAGAAAATAATTTATATGAAGCATATTTTATAAAACAAGCTCAGGTTGAGAACGTCTACTTTAGATATTCACATTCACAGCCAGAAATTTGAATCCACATTTTCCTAAAAGTGCTCTGTATCAAATCATTCAATTATGAATTCTTAGGGCCAGAAGACAACTTAAGTGTATCTACTTCAGTTCTTCATAACTTGCCTTTCTCACCCTCTCCCATTCACATACATAAACACACACACACACACACACACACATACACACACACACACATACACACACACACACACACACAACACATAGCTCCCTTCCCATTATCTTTCATGGGTCTAAATTCTATTTAGTGACAGAGGACTCACTGCCTAATAAAGCAGTCTATTCCATAGTTGAACAGCTCTACTTCTTAGAAAATTCTTTATGCTAAGTCAACTATTACCATTAACTTCTACCTATTGCACAGCATTCTCCCTGGGAGCAAACAGAATAGGATGAATTACTCTCCAAAAGCTAATTCTTCAACTATCTAAAGACAATGATTAGCACTTGCCCTATCCCCCATATCTTTTCTTTCCAAGGCCAAAAAAACAAAGGAGCAACAATGTTTCAGTTCATTTCCACTTCCATTTTATAGCATGGGATAGAGGACATCCATCCTATCTCCAGGTATAGGGGAATGTACTGTGAAAAAATTGAGATAGAAGGGAATACTTTCAAGATGATTTTCCAAAGGATTATAGCTGACAAGGAAGAAGATGATTCATTTTGCCTCATAGAGAAGGAAGAAGGGGAGTTTCTTAGACTCTTTGAGCAAACATTTCATCACTTGATGGCGATGGGAAACTGAGTCCATTTCCTATGACTTTATAGAAGTTGCTTTTTCTTTGCACCTCTCTCTCCTTTTCTAGCACAGTTGTTTGACTCCTTGGGATGATTCCAATCTGGAACCAGACCCCTGAAGATAATGATGTCCTCTTACCTGAACTAATTCTTTGATGATTAATATGCCCCTACCTCCATCTCTAGCTCCCATTGTTCAGACCCTGTCCTTAGTCTTAGGGGGCTTGATGACTCTTGCTCCATGGGGTAGAAGAAGGAGACTGGGGTGTCACATTAGCAAAAATACCAGATCCAACTTAATCTTACAGTTACAGCTAAGAATTCCTAAACTCAAACAATACACTAGTCTCACTACAGAATTATCTCAGTAAGGGCTAAATTGAAAACTGGAAAAGAGGTGGAATTCTACCAGGGATGATTCCCTCACTTTAAGGTACAAAGAGGTTAAATGATTGGTTTTGTATCACAAAGTTAGCAAGTTAGCAAGTTTCTATGAAAGGATTTGAATCCAGGTCTTTCTAATCCCTAGTCCAGAACTCTATATAGAATCTAGAACTTGGATCTAGAACTTGAATCTCCTAATTTTCAGCTCAATAATCATTACATTCTCTTTCACAGTTAAAGGTGTGTGCATACAAAGCACCTTGACAATATTAAAGAATTATATAAATATGGAATAGGATGAAAAAGATGGTGATGATAATGATGATGATTATGATGTGATTATACACTAAGGCTTTTAGTGAAAGAGAAATACAGTTTTCATTGTATTCAAGTCAGAAAAGCAAGACAAAATCCAGATTTTTCTTAACACTAGCTTTATAACACTAGAAGAATCACTGAACCTCAAATTTCTCATCAACAAAATGCTGAATACAGTTGTAATTCTTATATCATAGATTTATGGTGAAGAAAACATTTTGTAAATGTTAGAGTGATACGTACAGGTATATTTGAGCTATTATTATTGTTATTCCTTGTGTGAACTCAAGCATGTTACTCTTTTTTTAACCCTGGGCTACATTTTCCTCATTTGTAAAATTAGGAGGTTAGACTAGCTAATCTCTTGTATCTCTTCTGTCTCTGGAGACTAAGATTCCCATAGTGGGGGGGGTCCCCACCCTCCCTGTCACATATGCATAAAGTCATTCAAATGAAGCTTTTCTTTTTCTTTTTAGAATTAGTTGTTCCATCCCAGATGAATGACAAGGCACTTGTGTCTGCTGAGCTGCATCCTTTACATGTACCCACTCTTCCCTCTTGTCATATTGAATTAGAAGCTAGTTCCCCAGGTGTTAGAAATACATTTCTAATTTGGCATATCAGGCATATATAATGAGCATACTTTTCATTCTAATTCACAAGTCACTGAGATTTTGTGAAAGAAAAGACCTTATTGTAAATAATCACTGCATTTCACCATAGAATAGCACAGATCTTTCTCTCTAAATACTTGTATTCAAAGCATTGGTACTATATGAGTAACTTGAGTTCCTAACAAAATATATGACTGTAGAAGTCCCTGGGGAATAGAGCAACATACCTGGAAGTATAAGGCAGCATCACAGCTACATTATGATGGTGCTATAACTGATAGAGAGGACTTTCTCAGGGCAAACAGGAACATCTATGTTCGAAATTCCAAAAATCACTTCTCCCAAGTCATATTCTGCAAAGAATCTTCAAATATAACATGTTAGCTCCTTTGACAATGTTTGAATTTGTGTGTCCCAAGACTAAATTATAATTGCCTTCCTTATAGCTTGTCCTTTATTGTCAAACACAACATGAAAAGGGGGAGAGGGAGGGGGAGGGAGAGTAAAAGCCCTATCATAAAATACTGTATAGTGGCAAGAGACATGAACAATGTCTAAGGATATGGGGTCAGATTCTGCATCTTTTCCTTAATACCTGGGTATCCAAAATGGAAAAGGGGATGTAGAGAAATTGGGTACTAATGTGCTGCTGGGGGAATTTTGAACTCATCCAACTATTCTGGACAGCAATTTAGAACTATGCCTATGACCTATAAAATTGTGCATGCCTTTTTGATCCAAAAATACCACTCTGTGGTCTGTATGCCAAAAAGATTATAACAAGTAAGAAAAGACGTACATGTCAAAAATATTTATAGTATTTTTGTGGTGGCAAATAATTGAAAATAGGGGGATACCCATTAACTGGGGAATGGCTAAACAAGTTGTAGTATATTATCATGATGGAATACAATTGTGCTCTAAGAAATGATGTGCAGGATGCTTTCAGAAAAAAATAACTGTAAGCATATATGTGAACTGATACAAAATAATGTATGTAGAACCAAGAGCACATTATACACAATAAAAGCAATATTGTACAGTGATCAACTATGAATGCCTTACCTATTCTCAGCACTACAAAGATGGAATGTAATTCTTAAGGACTTATGATAAAAACTGCTTTCCAATGCCAAGGAAAGAATAGATGGAATCTGAATGCAGAGCAAAGCATAGGTTTTTTTTTTTATTTTTTTCTTTTGTCATTTTCTTACACAGCATTACTAATATGGAAATATGTTTCACATGACTACATATGTATAACCCATATCAAATTGTTTGCAATTCTAAGGAGAGAAGGGAAGAGTTTGGAGCAGAAACTTTTTTTCCCTTTATTTATTTATTCTTATTTTGTACAAATAATGTTTTTATACATTACTAAAATATTCTTGTATAAAATTAAACATATTACCCCCTTCCCCAAAAAAATATAGACCCACATGAGCGATAAAGTAAAGAGGAGAGAAAAAATTAAAATTAAAATTAAAAAATAATACTAATAATAATTGTAGGTATGGCCAGCACCAGCCCTGGAACCAGGAGCACCGAGCCCAAATCCATCCCCATACACACAAAATTCACCCATCTGTGTGACCCCAGGCAAGCCACCCCAACACCATTGCCCTGCAAAGCCCCCCCAAAAGACCCAAAATAAAATAAAATAGTAATAATAATAGTAGGGGTGGCTGGGTGGTAGACAGAACACTCGCCCTTGAGCCAGGATCACCCAGGTCCAAATCTGGCCTCAGACACCCAACAATCACCCAGCTGTGTGGCCCCAGGCAGGCCACCCAGCCCCATTTGCCCTGCACTCCCCCCAAAAAATAATAATAAAATGTGCTTCAGTCTGTGTTCCAACCCCACCAACTCTGTTGCAGGTGGATCACATTCTTTATGATAAGTCCATCACAAAAGTTACTTCCATATTTTTCCACCATTGCCAATGCTGATTGCAACTCCCTCCATTCGTACTTCTCCACTACCATGTACTATATTTTCTCTCTCCTTTCACTCTATCTCTGCTTTAGGGTATTTGAGTGGTGCAGCAGACAGATCCCTGGCACTGGGGCCAAGAGGCTCCGAGCCCACATACCACCCCTCAGGCCCAGCATCCACCCACCCTATGGTCCTGGACAGGCCATCCAATCCCAGCCCCTTGCAAGTAGTAAAAAAGAAAATGTGTTATATCTGACCACTCTCCCCCCATGGTCCATCCTCTCCTCCATCACTCACAGCCCTCCTTCCCCCTGTCCCCCTTCTCTTCTTCTTAGTCCAGATGTCTATACCCCATTGAGTATATATGCTATTTCCTGTCCTAGCCACCTCTGATGAGAGCAAAGATTCCCTCATTCCCCCTTGCCTCCCCCCTTCCATATCATTGCAATAGCTCATTGTAATAAAGAAAAATCTTATTATATGAAATATCTTAGCCTATTCCTCCTTTCCTTTTTTCTTTCTCCCATTACATTTCTCTTTTATCTACTAACTCCATTTTTACACCAAATTATATCTTCAAGTTCAGCTTTCTCCTGTGCTTCATCTAAAAAAGCTCTTTCTACCTGCTCTATTAAATGAGAAGGTTCATATGAGTATTATCAGTATCATTTTCTATATAGGAATACATGTAGTTCATCATCATTAAGTCCCTCATATTTTCCCCTTCTCCAATCTCTATGCTTCACCTGAGTCCTGTATTTGAAGATCAGACCTTCTGTTCAGCTCTGGCCATTCCAACAAGAACATTTGAAATTCCCCTGGCTCATCTTTTTCCCTGGAAGAGGACATTCAGTTTTCCTGGGTAGTTGATTCTCGGTTGCATTCTAAGCTCTTTTGCCTTCTGGAAGATTATATTCCAAGCCCTACAAGCTTTTAAGGTAGTTGCTACTAAGTCCTGTGCGATCCTGACTGCAGCTCCCTGATATTTGAAACATATCCTTCTGGGTGCTTGTAATATTTTCTCTTTGACTTTAGAGCTCTGGACCTTGGCTATAATATTCCTGGGAGTTGTTTGGTTTTTTTTTTTGGATCTCTTTCTCAGTGAGATCAGTGGAATCTCTCAATTTCTATTTTGCCCTCTGCTTCTAGGATATCAGGGCAATTTTCCTGTAGTAATTCTTTGAAAATGATGTCAAGCCTCTTTTCCTGATCATGACTTTCAGGTATTCCAATAATTTTTAAATTATCTTTCCTCTGTTTTCCATATCAGTTGTTTTTTTCAAAGAGATGTTTCACATTTTCTTCTAATTTTTCATTTTTTTTGGTTTTGAAGTATTGTGTCCTGATTTTTCATGAAATCAGCAATCTCCCTGAGTTCCATTCTTTTGTCTGAAGGATTTGTTTTCCTCAGAGAACTTTCTTATCTCTTTTTCCATCTGGCCAATTCTGCTTTTTAAAGCATTCTTCAGTAACTTTTTGAACTGTTTTATTCATTTGACCTATGCTGGTTTTTAACATGTTATTTTCTTCAGCATTTTTTTTCGATCTCCTAGACTAAGCTGCTGACTTCTTTTTCATGTTTTTCCACATCTCTCTCATTTATTTTCCCAATTTTTCTTCTATCTCCCTCATTTGATTTTCAAAGTCCTTTTTGAGTTCTATCATAGCCTGAGGCCAATTTCTGTTTTTTCTTGGAGTCTTTAGATGCCTGGAGCTTGTAGTTCTTCATCTTCAGATTGAGTGTTTTGATCCTTCTTGGGATCACAGGCAAAGTATTTCTCAATGGTGTTCCTCTTTATTCTCTGCTTACTCATATCCCCAGCCTGTGCCTGGGTGCTTCCTGAGCTTTTGAGTATTTACACCCCCCCCACAAGGATCCCCGTGTGTGAGGCTCTGTCTTCCCTCCTGATCTGTGAATGGCCACAAGCGCACCCCTCTGCCATGGGGCTGAGGTGGGGGGGAAGGCCTGATGTTCTGGGGGGGGGGCTAGACTGCAATCAGGATCTGAATGTGGTCAGAACCCCAGAGTCCTGTTCCAGGGATGAAGGCCAGACCTCATCAGTCTCTCTTCACTCCCCTCCCTAGGCTCAGCACTCATACCCTGGGGACTCCTGCTTACTGTCTTGTGCTTCCAGTTTCTGGATCTGAGCTGCAGTAACCAGGCTGCTTGATGTGTGCCCTGAGGGCTGGGCTTCATGTGCTCACTCTGATAGAGGTCCCCCTGATGATCCCTCTAGTTGTGCCTGGTGCTCCCTGGGGTGTAGATCAGGAAACTCCCCCACTGCACTCTGGGGCTGCCTCAGGGAGGCTAACATTCCTTCACTATGGCAGGCCACTCCTCCAACCCCATGGAGCGGAGCCTTTCCGCTCTTTTCTAGGTTACCTTGGGTTGGAGAACTACCTCACTGGGTCCCTCTGTGGATTCTTTCTCTCGAAAACTTAGTTAGAGTCCTTAGTTTATAAGTTTTTATCTAGAGCACCTAAGAGATGGTCCTCTCTTGTCACCATCTTGGTTCTGCCCCCCACCAGCTCAAATATTTTTAAAAAATAAATGTTAAAAATGTTTTATATTTATTAGGAAAAACAAAATATTGTTTCAAATAGTTGTCTATTGAGTAAAGTTGCTTCATTTCTTTGAGTCATTCTGGAAAATGGAGATGAAAATAAGTCCCCTTTCTACCTCTCTTATATATGGTAAAATAAGAAGTAAATATTGCCAAAATATGTTTAACATACTTTCAAATGTGTTTTAAATTGAATTTAAAAATATTCAAAATACTTGAAAGGCAATATGACAGACCCAAGAGAGCTCTCAAATTCTCAAGGAGATATTCTCCTGGGGTCATTGAGCATATACACAGAAAAGTAATTACAAAGAAAATTGAACTATAAGCCCAGGGTGTCCCAAAGACTTTTGGATTACATGGATATAGTTTGCTCATGGAGTTCTAACTCAAGGGAAGTTATGTTTGATTTTGATTTTTGTCTCCATTTGGATTTCTTCAACCATATCATTAAAACAAAGTCAAGGTATGATTCAAATCAATTTCAGGAAAATACTCAATACACAATGTGGTGATAACATTAATGCAGTCTTTTTATTTTTACTACCCCAAAGCAAAAATGGATATGTCATAAATGATTCACTATAATCAGTGAACACATATAGAAAAAGAAAATATTCAAATATTCCATTATATTACTTTGACTATTCTCCAAGACAATATAGATCTCTTGTAGTACATTTTTCTCTCACCAGAGCTCCTTACCCATTGTGACATGGAGTTAAACCTTTACCTGTAAAACAAACTTTTGGAGGTTTCTTTTCTGGGAGAATAGTGATCTATTCACACTGCTAAAGTTTATAAAATTAGGAACTCTGAAATTCATAATCCTTTAGGATAAAGTACCCACATAAATATTAAGCCTGCAAAAAGTCATTCTCAGGACTGCTAATATTTGAATTTCAACCATAAAAGAAAATTAAATATCAGAAGAAGACATCCAGAAAATGAAGTAAGAAATTTTCCTCCTCAGTTTCACCTTGGAAAGCATAGGTTTTACTTTCTATTCTTATTATGTAAGATATCATTTTCCATTCCTGAGGTTTGGGGTGAGGGTGGACAGAACTCCTTCATTTGACACTTTCTACTCCCATAGACCACAGAGAAGGTGGTTGCTCCAGCCACTCAACACCCTCTCCTATCTCTGCTTTTCTGTCCCTAATCTTCTTGGAAGGAGCCCCAGAGATTAATGATCATTTGGAGTACTTTTTGTGTTCTTTCTTATCTACCTTCAAGTAAGTTACAACTTCCAAAACTATTCATTCTCTGTGATCTTCAGAAAGAGTTATCAAATTTAACATTTTATAGTACTGTTAAATTACTACCAAATTTAGTAAAGGATCTTCTTATCAACTCATCACAAAAGTAATTTGGGGATTGATAACACTAGCAACTTGAGGCATCAAGAAAAGTCTCATATAGGAGAAGATACCTTTGATGAGCCTTAAATGGGACTAAAAATTTCAAGAGATGGTAGTAAGGAGAGAGAATATTACAGTCAGAGTAAGTGGATAGTTATCTAAGCAAAAAAAAAGAAAGAACTTCTATCCCTCAAGGACCTTACATTCCAACAGAGGAAATCAAAACAAAATGGAGCTCTAAAGTGAAGTAATGGGGAAAAAAGCACTGATATAGGATAGTGCTACCAATTAATAGAATCCAAAGCAGGGAAATGAATCACAGCTAGCCTAGGCTCATCCCCCCCAAAATGGAGGCATCCAGGAGGAATTCACAACTGGAAGGTAGAGAAAATACCACAAATGTTCTCACTAAGTCTAATACCTATTTATGTTACATAACCATAATTGGGCTTTCACTGCTGCTAGACAATCCTACAACATCCCTCCCTTATGAACTCATTATCCCACTTTACAAAGCCGCTCTTTTAAACATCTTTCATTTTACCTTGAATTTCTCATATCTCCCTCTCCCCCAATTCTACCAGCTGTGAATCTTACCTCATATTTTATCCAAAAAAAGGGTTCACTTGCATTGAACTCCCTTTCTCCCCTCTTTCTCATATCCCATGAAATGCTTTGTCACATTCTCTTGCTTCACCCCTGTTCCACTTGTTGAATTAGGCTTTCTCCTTACCAAGACTAATTCTTCTTCTTTCTCTTCTTCCTCTTTCTTCCCTTCTCCTCTCTCTCCTCCTCCTGAACTTCTACCCCTTCTTCTTCTTCTGTGACTCCTCCTCCTTTTTTCCCTAAGTTATTTATTCATTGTTGAATTTTACAATTTTTCCCCTAATCTCAATTCCCCACTCCCTGGAAAAGGCAGTCTGATAGTCTTTACATTGTTTCCTTGCTATACATTGATCCAAATTGAATGTGTTGAGAGAGATATCATAGCCAAAAGGAAAAAACAAAATATAAGAGATAGCAAGATTACATAATAAGATAATTTTTTTAAATTAAAGGTAATTTTCTTAGGTCTTCATACATGTACAATATACCACTCACCAATTGATGGACATTCACTCAATTTCCAATACTTTGCCACCACAAACAGGACTGCTATTAATATTTTTGTACAATTGATGCATTTACCCTTTTTCATGATCTCTTCAAGGTATAGATTCAGTAGTGGTATTGCTGGATAAAAGGGTATGAACATTTTTGTTGCCCTTTGGGCATAATTCCAAATTGCTCTCCAGAAAACTGGATCAATTCACAGCTCCATCAACAATGCATTAGTGTCCCAGATTTCCCACATCCCTTCCAACATTGTCCTTTCTGGTCATATTGGCCAGTCTGAGAGAGGTGAGGTGGTACCTCATTTCATTTGCATTTAAGTAAATAGCAATTTGTATTTTAAGTAAAAATTTTCAAGCAGTAAAGATTTAGAGCAATATTTCATATGACTATGGATCACTTTGATTTCTTCATCTGTAAATTGCTTCTGCATATCCTTTGACCATTTGTCAATTGGGGAATGGTTTGGGTTTTATTTTAATAAATTTGACTCCATTGTCTATATGGTTTAGAAATGAGTCCTTTGTCAGAAATACTAGTTGTAAAAATTGTTTCCCAATTTACCACATTTCTTTTGATCTTGGTTACAGTGGTTTTGTCTGTGCAAAATCTTCTTAATTTAATGTAATCAAAATTGTCTAGTTTGTTTTTAATGATTTTCTTCATCTTTTCCTTGGTCATAAACTGCTTCCATTTCCATAGATCTCGTAAACTATTCCTTGATCTTCTAGTTTGCATATAATATTGTCCTTTATGGCTAGATCCTGTAGCCATTTTTATCTTATCTTGGTTTAGGGTGTGAGATGTTGATCTAATCCATGTTTCTGCCATACTAACCTCCAATGTTGGCAACAGTTTTTAACAAAGAGAAAGTTTTTATCCCAGAAGCTGAACTCTTTGTGTTTATCAAACAGCAGAATACTATAATCATTTCCTGCTATTTCTTTTGTACCTAGTTCATTCCATTGATCCACTACTCTATTTCTTAATCAATACCAGACAGTTTTGATCTAATTTTAGATGTAGTAGGACTAAGTCACCTTCCTTTGCACTTTTTTTCATTAAATACCTGGAAATTCTTGACTTTTTATTTCTTTATATGAATTTACTTACAATTTTTTCTAGCTAATTAAAGTAATTTTTTGGAATTTTGTTTTGGTTTGGCACTAAATAAGTAGTTTAATTTAGGTAGAATTAACATTTTTATTATATTAGCTCAGCCTATCCCTGCCCAGTTATTTAAATTTGTTTTTACTTGTGTGAGAAGTGTATTATAGTTGGTTTCATAGACTTTCTTAGCCTGCCTTTGCAGGTCTACTGACAAGTATTCTATATTGTTGGAAGTTAATTGGAATGGTATTTCTGTTTCTAGCTCTCACTGTTGTATCTTACCAGTAATTTATAGAAAAGCCAAGGATTTATTAGGTTTATTTCATATCCTGTGACTTTCCTAAAGTTGCTAATTGTTATAGATGATTTTTTAGGATTCCCTTGGTATGCCATCAGCAAAAAGTGAGAGTTCTACTTCTTCATTCCCAATTCTAATTCCTTCAATTTCTTTTCCTTCTCTTTTTGCTGAAGCTAACATTTCTAACACAATATTGAATAGTAGTGGTGATAATGGGCATCCTTGTTTCATCCTGGATTTTACTGGGAATACCTCTAGCTTAACCCCATTGTATATAATGTTTATGCATGGTTTCAGATAGATAGTGC
This sequence comes from Macrotis lagotis, assembly GCF_037893015.1. Classification (NCBI taxonomy): domain Eukaryota; kingdom Metazoa; phylum Chordata; class Mammalia; order Peramelemorphia; family Peramelidae; genus Macrotis; species Macrotis lagotis. The sequence goes on along the minus strand of NC_133658.1, from coordinate 768,326,163 downwards.
TAATCATTCTAAGTAACAATCCATTTATTAGTCCTACATTCCCTTGGGTTTTTATTAGGAATGGGGGTTGTATTTTGTCAAAGGCTTTTTCAGAATCTATTAAGATAATCATATGATTTCTGATAGGTTTGCTATTGATATAATTATACTAACAGTTTTCCTATTACTGAACCAACCCTGTATTGCTAGGATAAATCCTGCTTGGTCATAGTGTATTATCCTAGTGATATCTTGCTGTAATCACTTTGCTAAGATTTTATTTAAGATTTTTGTATCTATATTCATTAGGGAGATAGGTCTATAATTTTCTCTCTGTTTTTACTCTTCCTAATTTAGGTATCAGTACCATATTGGTGTCACAGAAAGAGTTTTGCAGAGTTCCACCTTCACCTATTTTTCCAAAGTGTTTATATAGAACTGGAATCAATTGTTCCTTAAATGTTTGATAGAATTTACTTATGAAATCATCTGGCCCTGGAGATTTTTTCTTTGGGAGATCAATGATGGATTGTTCAATTTCTTTTTATGAGATCAGGTTATTTATATATTTAATTTCCTCTTCATTTAACCTGGAAAACTTATATTTTTTTAAATATTCATCCATTTCACTTAGATTATTAAATCTGTTGTTCTACAGTTGGGCAAAATAATTGTGAATTACTTTAATTTCTTCCTCATTCACCTTTTTTTCAGTTATGATACTAGTATTTTGGTTTCCTTTTTTTTAATCAAATTAACCAGAGGTTTATAAATTTTATTTTTTTATAAAACCAACTGTTGGTTTTATTTATTTGTTCAATAGTTTTCTTACTTTTGATTTTACTAATTTCTCCTTTAATTTTTAAAATTGCAAATTTGGTATTTAATAGGGGGTTAATTTTTGCTTTATCAAACTTTTTTAGTTGCATGTTTAATTCATTAATTTCCTCTTTCCCCAATTTATTCATGTAAGCATTTAAGGATATAATATGTCCCCTAACAATTGCCTTGACTGTATCCCATAAGGTTTGGTATGTTGTCTCATTATTTTCATTATCTAGGATGAAATCACTAATTCTTTCTATAATTTGTTGCTTGATCCACTCATTCTTTAAAATGAGATTGTTTCATTTCCAATTTTAGGTCTGTCTCTCCAAGGCCCATTTTAGGTCTATCTCTCATGGTCCATTATTGCATGTGATTTTTAATGGATTATGATCTGAGAAGGATATCTTCACTATTTCCATCTTTCTGCATTTGATTATAAGGTTGTTATGCCCTGGTACATCATCAATTTTGTGTAATTGCCATGTACTACAGAAAAAAATTATATTCCTTTCTATCTCCATTCAGTTTACTCCCAAGATCTATCATGTCTAGATTTTCTAGCATTCTATTCACCTCCTTAACTTCCTTCTTATTTTATGGTTAGATTTATGTAAATCTGAGAGCTGGAGGTTGAAGTCTGCCACCAGTAGTGTTTTGCTGTCTGTCTTCCTGTAAGTCATTCAACTTCTCCTCTAATAATTTGGTTGCTATAGGACTTGATATATACATACATATTTAGTACTGAAATGACTTCATTGTCTATGTTTCCTTTAGGAGGATATAGTTTCCTTCCTTATCTCTTTTTTTTAGGTTTTTGCAAAGCAAATGGGGTTACATGGCTTGCCCAAGGCCACACAGCTAGGTAATTATTAAGTGTCTGAGACTAGATTTGAACCCAAGTACTCCTGACTCCAGGGCTGGTGCTTTATCCACTGTGCCACCTAGCCACCCCTTCCTTATCTCTTTTAATGAGATCTATTTTTACAGTTTCCTTTTTCTGAAATAAGGATTTGCTACCCTTGCTTTTTTTTCACTTCTTTTGAAGCAAAATATATTTTATTCCATCATTTTATCTTTCTCTATATGTATCTCTCTGCTTCAAATGAGTTTCTTGTAAGCCACATAAATGTAGGATTCTGGTTTTAAATCCACTTGGCTATTTGTTTAGATTTTATGGGAGAGTTCATCCCATTCACATTCAGTTATAATTACTAACTCTTTATTGCCCTCCATGTGATCTTCTCTCTGCTTGTATCCATATTTTCTAGTATTTTGTTTCTGAATACCACCAGCTTCACTATGTTGCCCCCTTATATCCAACTCCCCTCCCCTGTCTTTTCCCTTTCCCTTTGGCCCTTCTTCCTTCCCTTCCTTCTGGTAGTTCCTCTTTTCCTCCCCCCCACCCCATTCCCCTTTTAATATTTGAAAGGTAAAATAAGTTTCTTAACTGAGTGTGTATATGTTAGCTTTAAACCAAGTATGAAAAGAGTAAGATTCAGATGGTTCTCACCTCCTCCCTTCTTCCCCTCTACTGCAATAGGTCCTTTGTACCTCTTTATGTAATGTGAATTACCCCATTCAATTTCCTCCATCCTCCTGGCTCTTTAACATCCCTCATTTTTAAGGAGATATTTTTTAAAAATCATTCTATCAGTCATGGTTAAGACATGAGTGTCCATCATTTATGGCCAAATATATTCTCTCTAATAGTGTTACAATTCTCAAGAATTATGAGACTTTGGGGGTGGCTAGGTGGTACAGTGGATAGAGCACCAGCCCTGTAGTCAGGAGTCCCTGAGTTCAAATCCAGCCTCAGACACTTAATAATTACCCAGTTGTCTGACCTTGGGCAAGCCTCTTAACCCCATTGCCTTGCAAATACTAAAAAAAAATAGAATTATGAGACTTTGTCTCCCAGGTGGGGACACAGCCTGTTTTATCTTTTTGGATAACAATTTGTTTTTCTTTTCCCTTTTTTTACCTTCTCATGTGTCTTTTGAGTCACCTGTTTGAAGTCCAAATTTTCTATTTAGTTCAGGTCTTTTCATGATGAAAAGTTGGAAGTCCCCTATTTCATTAAATGTCCATCTTTTCCACCTGGAGGTAAAGGCTCAGTTTTGCCAGATAGGGGATTCTTGGCTGCATTCCAAGCTCCTTTGCTCTACACAATATTGCATTCCATGCCCTTTGGTCCCTTAATGTTGATGCAGCCTGGTCCTGTGTAATCTTTATTGTGACTCCTTAATATCCAAATTGTTTCTTTCTAGCTTCTTGCAGGACTTTCTCTTTTATTGGATTGTTCTGGAATTTGGCCACAATATTCCCTGGAATTTTCAATTGGGGACCATTTTCAGGAAGGGTTATATGTATTCTTTCAATAACTATTTTGCCCTCTGGTTCCAAAATGTCAGGGCAATTTTCCATCACTAAATCCTGTAAAATTGAGTCTAGGCTTTTTTTCTCATCAATATTTTCCAGAAACCCAATGATTCTAAAATTGTCTCTCCTAGATCAATTCTCAAAGTCAATGGCTTTGTCAGTGATGTATCTTACATTTTCTGCTATTTTTTTGATTTTTGGTTTTGCTTAATAGATTCTTGTTGTCTCGTGAAGTCATTGGTTTCCACATATTCCATTCTGTTTTTAAGAGAAGAATTTTCTTCATTTACCTTTTTGCAAATCCTTTTCCAATTGGTCATTATATTTTTGAAGGAGCTTTCCATTTGCCCAATTGAAGCTTTGAAAGAATTATTTTCTTTTTTGCATTTGTCCAATTGTATTTTCTAAGGATTTGTTTTCTAGTTGCAAGGTATTAATTTTCTCTTGAGTTTCTTTTCCCAATTTTTCCAATTGGTTTTTAAACTCCTTCCTGATCTCTTCTAGGAAGTCTTCTGGACTGGAGACCAATTCATTTTCTCCTCAGGGGTTCCAGCTTTCTCTGAGCTAGGGTCTTTGTTTCAAGGTAGCTTTCAACCACTTTTAGTTGGCCTTTCTTCATTTTCCTAGGATCTTGTGTTGGGGGAGGGGCTGGTTCACAAACCTTTGGTTTTGAAAACCCTAGAGGGTTTGCTCACTAGGCTTAGTAACTTCAAGTGGTTTGGCCACTAGGGGGTGCTGGAGGCTTTCTCTGTAGTGTCTGTGAGCTTTATTTGTGGTCCACTCCCTAGGTCTGGGGGGTTGAGGGGTTGGGTCTTTGGGCTATTTAATTAATCTCAGTATTGAGAGAGATCAGCTCCCTGCACCTGAGCCTGGGGGAAGGGTGGGGAGGTTGTTACTGTATTAGTCTGGGAAGAGTCCCTTTCTCTCACAAGGATGGGGGGGGCTCAACTGGAAACATGGGGTTCTGCTAAAAATACAGGGCTTATGGCCCTGGTGTTGCAGGCCAATGGAGCTGACTGGATTGATAGCTAGCTGCCCTGCTGGAGCTGTCCCACCCACTGTGCTGCTCTCCTGTTTGCTCACAAAGCCAAAGATTCCAAGACTGCTCTGAGGTTAGTACAGGGTCTCATCCCACCATCCCTATGTTGCCTCTTTGCCCCCAGCTCACCCATGAACCTGTAAGACAGACCTTGTTGGTAGATGTCCTTCTCCTTTGCTATTTCTGGATTTTTTTGATTTGAATTCTGTTAAGAGGCTTGATTTATGTTAATTCTGAGGAAAAGAACGAAGACCTTAGCAGAGTGCTTAGCTTCTCTCCACCATTTTGATTGAATGTCCTCCTCCTTCTTAATGATCTCTTCATTACCAGATAAACTGTCCCTTTCTCAATCCTCATTCTTCTTGACCCCTTAAATCTTTGATCACTCTTCCTTGATACTGTCTTGTTTTCAGGAAATCATTTTCTCCTGATTCTCTTCCTATCTAGTCAATTGCTGCTCCTCCTCTATCTTCTTTGCTAAATTCTCTTCCTTCTCATACCTTCAAATCATGAGTATCCCTCAGGTTTCTGTCATAGGTCTTATTCTTCTCTCCTTCTATATTTGGTTGATTTCATCAGCTTTCAGGGACATAATTGTCATTTTTATAATTATAATTTTCATATATGGGGCAGCAAGGTAATGTCATAGATAGAATACTGACTCTGGAGTCAGGAGGACCTGACTTCAAATCTAGCCTCAGGCACTTAATAATTACCTAGCTGTGTGACCTTGGGCAAGTCACTTAACCCATTATCTTGCAAAAATACCAAAACTATAATTCTCAAATGTATTTCTTGTTGACCATTCATTTTAGTCATGTCTAACCCTTCATGAGCCAATTTGGAATTTTCTTGACAAAATATTGGGGGAGTTTACCATTTAGCTTCTCCAACTTATTTTACAGATGAGGAAACTGAGGCAAACAGGGTTAAGTGACTTGTCCAGAGTCACACAGCTACTAAATATCTGAGACCAAATTTGAACTTCAGAGAATAAGTATTCCAGACTTCAGGCCTACTGCACCACCTTGCTATCCTTTCAAATATACTTATCCTGCCCAAACTCTGCTATCTCCAATCTCACACTTACAACAACTTTTCAGAAATCTTAAACTAGATATCCAAAAATAATTTTAATATCAATGCTCTACCCTCTACTTCCTACCTTCCCTATTACTATAGGGGACAATACCATCCTTCCAGTCCTTCTGACTCATAACATAGAAGTTATCCTTGACTCCTCACTATCTCTCATTCCCTATATCTAGTCAATTACAAAAAAAATCTATCAATTTTACCTTTGCAGCATCTCTCAAATACACCCCCTTCTCTCCTCTGACTCCTCTAACAATCGAAGTCACTTCCATTTATTCCCCATTCATCCACTGAAGTTTTCTTAATGCATAAATCCAATTGCCCTCCCTTAATTAGTAAACTCCAGGGGCTTCTTATCACCCACATGATTAAATACAAAAAGTTTTGTTTGGCATTCAAAGTCTTTCTAAGTTAATCCCTTCCTACTTATCCAATCTTACACCTCAGTGCTCAATACACACTCTGATCTAGTGACTTTGTCCTCCTGTTTCATGAAAAAGACTTCTATCAGCCTGGGGCGTTTTTTTTCTGATTGTCCCCCTCTGCTTCCATTCTCCACTCTTTACTACTAACCTTCCTTGTTAATTTAAGTCTCAACTAAAATCTGCCCTTCTACAGGAAAGCTTTTCTAATACCTCTTTATTACAGCACCTTCCATCCTTCTATTAACTATTTCTTAAATATTCTTATATAACTCACTTTGTATATATTTGTTTGAACCTTGACTCCTCCATTAGATTGTAAGCTCTTTGAGAGAATCGACTATCTTTTGCCTTTTTTCTATATTCAAGACATAGCTCAGAATTATATTTATTAATTAATTTTATTATATTAATCATTATAATATAGTATTAATTAAGTAATATTAATATTTAATAAATGCTGATTTCTTGATTATAGATTATAGATTATAGGGCAAAAAAAAGAATAATGTGATAGAGAGTTGTTCCTTTGTAATAAGGGCCCAGGAAAGGGTCCAGAGAGAAAAGGCATTTAGATAGTGATAGTAAATCTGAAGTGGAATTGGATAGTTGGTAGTCTGAAGTTATAAATTATCAAAGAGAGCTACAAATTCCAAAATTGCAAAATATTTTCTCTCTTGCTAGATATGAGATCCTGGGAATTATCTACATAGGAGTGATTATTATAAGCTGATGAAATTATTGTACAAATAGAAAGATGAGGATATCTAGACCAAAATTCATACATAGGGAATAGAACACTGATGATGAGGCAGTAAAAGAATGGTCAGATGACTTCCTGCCAAGATGAGAGAGAGCCAGCCAGGCACTGCTTTAGGCTCTCCTGGCTTTCCCTCAGAACTGTTATCAATTGCTCATAAATACTCAGTCAAGAGTGATTAAAAATGGCTTTTAAGACATCTTAACAAAGGACCACATCTCTCAAGAAAAGAGGGGGCCTAAATCATGTCAAGGTTGGGTCTTATATATAGTTTGAAAGGCTTGTTCTTCCCCCTTCATGTCAATCATTGGCCAAGGTCACAATCTAATTGATACAATCACTCATTATGTTTTTCCCTGTCTTGCTCCTTATACTAATAAGCATGTGGGAGTGAACAGCAACCTCCTTGATCAGGTCCAAAGGACGATAACACAGACCCTCATTCAACTTCAGCAAAGTTATTCTTGAATCTCCTTTCCTTTTGTCTAACTCTCCCCTTCCTGTAAATAGGCTGGCATCTTTCAGTTTTCCACAAAGACCAGACATCCTGGCTTTTGTAATGTATTATCCTCACAGACATCTGTGAAATTCTAGCAATACCCTCTCTCATCCTTGTGGAAACAAAATATTTGATTCTTTATCACAGAACCAATACAAAATCTTAACAGATTTTGGGTTGACAGAACCCACAGAAGAAGAGATGGGAACATCTCCCCGCAAGGTCTGTCATGGAGGAACATGGGTGTGCCCAGGACAGAGAACAGAGACCTAGTGCAAGGGCATGGAGTAAAGGGAGAAACTGAGAGCCCCAGTGGAAACCTTTGCTGTGTGTGCAACAGGAAAACTGAGAGAACTTCAGCACGGTTGCCCCAAGACACCCATCTACCAACCTGACTAGTGGGGAAGGTCTGGCTGTGAGCCCCTAAGCTTGTAACAGAGCCCCTCCCCCAGCCCTTTCCAAGGTGGGGGGGGTTCCCATGGGAGAGTCTGGTTTCCTCCAGGAAAAACACATAAACAATAGCAAATGTTTGCACCTTGTCCCAAGACCCAGGAATGGATAGCAGATCTTCTCAGTTCTGATTACACCAGAGAGAGCCTCTGGTATTTCTAGTCATGAACTCCTAGCCCAGATTGTGTGAGGCCATAAATGAATTCCCTAGGGAAAAAATCTCCAGGGTCAGATGGATTCACAAATGAATTCTATTAAACATTCAAGGAATAATTGGTTCCAATTCCATATAAACTATTTGGAAAAATAGGTGAAGAAGAAAGTCTCCTAAATTCCTTCTATGGCAGCAATATGGTGCTGATGCCTAAACCAGGAAGAGTCAAAAACAAAGAAAGAAAATTGTAGACCCATTTCCATAATAAATCAGGCTGCAAAAATTTTAAATAAAATATTAGCAAAGTGATTACAGCAAGTATCACCAGGATAATATACTATGATCAAGCAAGATTTATACAGGAATGCAGGATTGGTTCAATATTAGGAAAATATCAGTATAATTGACCATATCAATAACAAACCTAATACAAATCATATGATTATTTCAAAAGATGCTGAAAAACTTTAAAGAAAATACAGCACTCATTCCTTCTAAAAATATTAGATAGCTTAAGAATAAATGGATTGTTCTTTAAATGATAAGCAGCATCTATCTGAAACCATCAACAAGCTTTATATGTGATGGGAAAAGCTAAAAGCATTCCCAATAGGATGATGAAGGGATGAACCAAGGATGCCTGTTAACACCACTATTAGTTAATATTGTATGAGAAATGTTAGTTTTAACAATAAGAGAAGAATAAAAATTTGAAGGAAATGGAATTGGTAATTAAGAAACAAATCCTAAAAAACAAAAATCTAAAAAAACACCTAAAAATAAAAAAGAAACAAATCTCTCTCTCTCTTTGCAAACTCTAGAAAATCATCTTAAAATCTACTGGAAACAATTAGCAACATCAGCGAAGTTTCAGGATATATAATAAACCCACATAAATCCTCAACATTTCCATATATTATTAACATGATACAGCAGCAAAGGACAGAAAGAGAAATCCCATCTAAAATAATTTCAGATAGCATAAAATCCTTGGAAGTCTACCTGCCAAGGCTGAATCAGAAACTTTATGCAAACAACTAAAAACAGTTTTCACTTGAACAAAATCAGATCTAAATAACTGGACAAATATCAATTGCTAATGGGCAGGCCAAGCTAATATAATAAAGAGGACAATTCTACCTAAAGTAAATTATTTATTTATTATTTATTTAGTGCCATACCAGTGAAACTTCTAAAAAATAACTTTAGTGAGCTAGGAAATAATTATTGAATTCATATGGAGGAACAAAAGGTCAAGAATATCAAGGGAATTGTTGAAAAAATGCAAAGGGAGATGGCCTGGTCTTACCGGATCCATAATTATATTAAAAAGCATCAGTCATCAAAATGTCTAGAATTGGCTAAGAAATACAGTAGTGGATCATTGGATTAGATAAAGTGCAAAAGAGAAAGCAGTAAAAGGATGTGGGAAATCTGGGACTAATGCATTGTTGAAATTGTGAACTGATCCAACCTTTCTGAAGAGTAATTTGTAATTATGCTCAAAGGGAAATAAAAAATGTGCATACCTTTTGATCCATCAATACCACTACTGGGTCTGTATCCTGAAAAGATCATGAAAATGGGTAAAAATCCCACACGTACAAAAATATTCTGATCAGTTCTTTTTTGTAGTGACAAAGAATTAGAAATTATGGGAATGCCCATCAATTGGGAAATGACTGAACAAATTCTGGTAAAATGTACATCATGGAGCACTATTTTTCTATCAGTAATCATGAAGAATGAGATTTCAAAAAAGTCTATAAAGACTTGCATGAATTAATACTGAGATGACCAGAACGAGAAGAATATTATATACACTAACAACAATGATCAACCAACAGTCATCATTACAGCAATGAAATAATAAAAGACAATTTTAAGGGACTTGTGATGGAAAACACCATCCATAGCCAGAATAGGATTTGTGGAGTTCAAATGAAGACAAAAGTTTATTATCTTCAGTTTTTAAAAGTTATCTTGTGGGGCAGCTAGGTGGTGCAGTGGGTAAAGCCCCAGCCCTAGAGTCAAGAGTACTTGATCTCAAATCTGACCTCAGACACTTACTAATTATCTAGCTATGTGGCCTTGGACAAACCACTTAACCTCATTTCCTTGTTAAAAAAAAAAAAGATTTTCTTGTGTATTATTGAATTTTGTTATCTCAACAGTTTTCTTTCTTCCTTTTGGATCTGATTCTGTTTCTCAACATGTTCTGTTTCAATCTATGGTTAGCATGGTTAAAAAAAGTAATGTCTATAATTGGATTGTTTTCTGTCTGGGGAAGAGGGGAGGGGAGGGAGGGAGAAAGAAAAATAATAGAACTCAAAACCTTGCCAAAAAAAGATTGGCAAAAACCACTATTGAATATAGTTGGGAAAACAAATAAAATATAAGACTATATAATGCAATATATAAATATAAGAAACAAAATTTTAAAAAAAGAATGGTCAGAAGGCAGAAAGAGAAGCAATCAGATTTTTCAGATGATAATGGAAAAGTCACAGAAAAAGAGAATTCTTGATGGTTTCAAAATCCACAGAAGGTTAAATAGTAAGCATACTAAGAATTGGCTATTGGATCTAATGGTTATGAGAAAATTGGCTCTCTGAGATGAATACATTGGCAAATGTGACTGTCACAAAAACTCTAAATATCAATAAACTATTTTAAAAAAGAAATCATTGAAATGTTGGAGAGAACAATTTCAAGAGAGTATCAGAGTCACAAGTTGAGGGGGAGAGCAGTTAAACAATGGTCTGACAAAGATAATGAGGAAAATGATACATGCCTAATTTTCATGCTGGCCTTGTATGTAAGGTTTTATGCAAAAAAGTGCATATAGTAATAGAGGGGAGTCAAGGCTTCTGATGAGAGTTTGGCTTTCAAAAATGAGAAAAAGGCAAGGAACTTGAAATAAAGGACTCCAGTAAAAAGAAAAGTTTGTTAATCATAGAACAGATCTCCAGAGAACACAATGTAAGGGAAGGAGACTGAGCCATCAAGCCACATTTCAAAGCATGAACTAAAAGTAGAACAAAACCCTATAATCTGTCAAGAAGGCAGCATTTAAAGTTTAAGGACAATTATCTATGCAAATAAATAATATTGATGAACATTCATATGAGATTAATCAAATCACCACTTTGTTAATTCTGTACTTACAAATTATAATTATTGAGATTTAAATAACAACAAAGAAACACTGTAGAAGACAACTGTGAACATCAAAAAGCAAACAAACTTTATTATTCAATTAAACTGGATAATTACATATTTAGGACCCACTACAGTTCTAGCAAATTGCCTTGTTGTGAGCATTTAAATTGGTTCAGTCTCCAATCCACAGGACAGTGGATTGGACTAAATAGAAAAGAAAAATAAAATAAGGAATGAAAGAATGAAAAAAAAGCATTTAATTTAGAAAACTTATAAAACATCTCCAAGGAAAGGAGTTCCAATCCTTAGTTTTGAGACTTAGAGAAGTTTCATGGGCAGAATATGAAAACAAATGTAATTTTAATTATCATATATTTTGAATCACTAAAAATATACCAGAATTAAAAAGGGGTAAAAAAATAATAGAGGAGAAGATATGAGCAATATGATACATATGACCAAAGGTAGTCTTTAGATCTTAGATAGAAATAAAGGTTTTCAAAGAGATCAGTGGATTCCACAAATGCAGTTCCACCAAGTTCCATATCTCAACTCCTAGTTAGTTCAGGATATCTAGTTCATAATTGCTTTCTCATTGTGTCATTTAACTAAAATAACTAAAAGTCATAGGCTTTGGGAATTCCATGATTTGTCACTCAATACAATGTTTGATTTCCTAACATTGACATACTTACTACCTGTATCACTGTGTACAATTTACTACCTCTCTATGGTCTTACCTTCATTCTGAGAAGTGCTAAATTGGACTAAATGATCTCTAAAATCTCTTCCACTTTTAAATTAATGTTGAGGAAATACTTTATGGCTCTTTTGCTATTCAGTCATTTCAATTGAGTCCAACTCTTCATGAAGAATTCTTGGCAGAGTAACTGCTATGGCTTGCCATTTCCTTCTCCAGTTCACTTTATAGATAAAGAAATAGAGGCAAAAAAAGCATAACCTGATTTACCCAGAGTCAAAACACTAGTGTCTGTGGGCAGCTAGGTGTCCCAGTGGATAAAGCACTGGCCCTGGAGTCAGGAGAACCTGCATTCAAATTTGACCTTAATAATTACCTAGCTTTGTGACCTTGGACAAGTCAGTTAACCCCATTGCATTGCAAAATAAAAACAAAAAGATAAAACAAAAACAAAAGCAAAAAGCTAGTATCTGAGGTCAAGTTTGAAAAGAAAGATGAGTCTTCTTGATTCCAGGCCCAGCATTCTATCCACTTATCCACCTAGCTGTACAAAAGGAGATAGTAGTAGCTGTGAACTCATCCAAACTTTCTGGAGAGCAATTTGGAATTATGCCCAAAGGGCAATAAAATGAGCATATTCTTTAATCCAGCAATATCACTACTGGAAAAACATCACTTGTACAAAAATATTTATAGCAGCTCTGTTTGGGGTAGCAAAGAATTGGAAATCAAAGGGATATACATCAATTGGGAAATGGCTGAACAAATTGTGGTAGATGTATGTTATGGAATGCTATTGTTCTATTAGAAATAAGGAGAAATGGGATTTCAGAGAAGCCTAGAAAACTTCCATGAATTGAAGCTGAGCAAGATGAGCAGAACTAGAAGAACATTTTACACCCAAACAGCAACATGAGGGTGATTCTCAACCTTAATAGACTTGCTCATTCCACCAGTGCAAAAATGAAGAACAATTTTGGGGTATCTGTGATAGAGAATACCATCTGTATCCAGAGAAGGAACTATGGAGTTTAAACAAAGACCAAAGATTATTACCTTCAATTTAAAAATAAAAGGAGATAGCAGGCATCAGTTAAGAAAATATATCTCAGTTGAATTTTTTTAATAAATTATGAAAATTTCCAGAAAAGATCAGGGAAAGTGATTTCTTCAGTAAGAGGGAGAATGCCCAGTCTATTAGAAGACTACTTTAAGCAAATCTCACAAATCTCATAGAAGTCTAGAGGATCCAAATTTTAGGGGGGATTATCATAAAATAAAATGGCAACAGTATGCTTATTCTTGGTGTTGAAGTGACCCTACATTCTTACAGGAGGTAGCAAAAGAATACACAAACTCTGGCAAGTTCTCCTTATTAAACTCTATGGAGACCTCATCCACTCTTACCACTAATATTCCCAACTCCTTGAGTTTTGGAGCAGAATAATAGAACTCTTTAGAGATGCAGTCTTAATGGTCTAAATTAGAGTTAAGGGGGAAGAGAGAAATATTAGCATTGGAAGTCAAAAAGAATTCTAGAGTACATATATCACCAGAATCCTGAAAGTGACTGATAAATGAAATGAGAAGGACTCTTGGAACCTGAGCTTGGTTCCTGGAATTTTAGGGTAGTGACTTATTTCTTCTATCATCTTTCCCTGTCTACTTGCCACTTTCCTTCTTTTCTCAAACAAAGCCATGTCTCTTTCCCCTATCCTGAAAATAACAAAAAAAAAAAATTTAAAAACCCACAATATATAGATAGCATCCTATCCTCCCTTTAATATCTAAAATACTTAAGAAGGTCATCTAATAAAATAGAAGGAATTGACACGTTGCTCCAAACTGTATCCCCACTTTCAGAGTGGGCAAGCAGCTTCTTGAAAGATGTGGTCTAGGGGCAGAATGAAACCAGAGGGACTCTCAAAAGCAGCATGGATGCCCCATGTTTTGGAGGTATGGGCATCAGGAAGCTGAGAGGAAGGAGTGAGTAGTCTTAGAAAGTGAACATTGGAAGGTGCTGGTACCCTTCTGGGCTGTCTGATCTTTGCAGACAATGTTGTTGCCACAAAGACAAGTGAAGCTGCTTCCAGAGCTGAGCTCTGCAGAATGGGATAATCTGTCCTGTACCATGAAGAAGCTCCTGACCAAATAAGACAATCTATTTGAGACATCCTTCCTGCATTCCATGGGTTAGCAAGGTACCCCTTCTGGGCCTGAAGCTGAGGCTGATTGTGACCATTGGCAGCTCTATACCTACTACTACTACTATCTACCACTGCTTTGATCAGGCACCATCAGAAATTTCATGGTTGGTTATGAGATGCTAGCCCAGTCTCAGAGGGATCTGATCCTGGAGCAAGCAGCGGTGATTGAGGAAACTACTAGATAATTATAGGCTTTCATAAAAGGATTCACTGTGACCATGACCCCTCAGGAGGAGGTCATAGTCAGGACCCAGTCTAAGCTGTCTTTTACCCCCCCACCCCAATTTGCTTCAGTCTCCTTATCTCACAGGGTGGGGGAGGGGTCTTTAATTGGCAAATAAATCAAATATGCCTGAAAAAAAAATTAAGGAATCAGAATTGGCAATGAGGAAATAATGCTTTCACTCTCTGCAGATGACATGATGTTATAATTAGAGGACCCAAGAAAATCATCAAAAAAAACTGCTTGAAACAATTAACAAACTCAGCAAAGTAGCAGGATACAAAAATAAACCCACATAAATCATCAACATATAGATATATAGACAGATAGATATAGATAGATAGATATACAACAAATTCCAAGAGCAAGAAATAGAAAGAGAAATTCCATTTAAAGCAACTGCAGCCAATATTAAATATTTGGGAATATACCTCCCAAAGCAAATCCAGAAACTGTAAAAACACAATTACAAAACACTTCTCACATAAAGAAAATCAGATCTTAACAATTAGAAAAATGTCAATTGTTCATAGTTAGGAAAAGCTAATATAATAATAATGACAGTTCTACCCAGTGTCATACCAATGAAACTACCTAATAACTATTTTGCTAGCTAGAAAAAATAATACAAAATTCATCTAGAGCAAAAATCGGTCAAGAATATCAAGGAAACTGATGAAAAAAATGTAAAGGAAAGTCAACCAGATCTAAAACTATACTATAAAGCATCAGTCATTAAAACTGCCTAGTACTGGTTAAGGAAAAGGGTAATGGATAAATGGATTAGGATAGGTTCAAAAGAAACAGTAGTTTAAAAATAATAATCTACTGTTTGACAAATTCAAAGACATTAGCTTTTGAGATAAGAACTCACTATTTGACAAAATATTGTTGGAAAAACTGAAAAAAAATAGTATGATTAGGCATAGACCTACATCTCACACTATACCTAAAAAAGGTCAAAATAGGCATAGAATTTAGTCCAAAAGGGCAACAGCATAGTTCAATTAATACCAAGAAATACTCTGTCAGATATATGGAAAGGAAAGAAATTTATAACCAAACAGGAAATAGAATACATTATAAATTGCAAAATGAATGATTTTGACTATATTAAATTTTTAAATTTTGCACTATTAAAATCAATGCTGTAAAAATTAGAAGGAAAACTGAAAGCTGGAAAACAATTTTCATAGCTAGAGCATCTGATAAAGGTCTCATTTCTAAAATATACTGAGAATTGCATCAAATTTATAAGGTTACAAGTCAATCCCCAATTGATAAATGGTCAATGGATATTAACAGACAGTTTTCAAATGAAGTTGTTGAAATCATTATTGATTAAAGTAATGCAAATTAAAACATATGAGGTTCCACCTCACACCTATCAGATTGGCCAAGATGACAATAAGGAAAAATGATCAGTGTTGGAGAGATTGTGGGAGGACTGGGATGTTAATGCATTGTTGGTCAAGCTGTGAACTTAATCAACCATTCCAGAGAGTAATATCGAACTATGCCTAAAGAACAATAAAACTGATCATACCCTTTGGCCCAGCAATTTCAATACTAGATCTACATCTAGAAGAAATAATAAATGGAAATGGTCTCACATGTTCCAAAATATTCATAACAGCTCTTTATGTAGTGGTAAAGAATTGAAAATTGTGGGGATGCCCAATAATTAGGGAATGGCTGAACTAATACAATGGTCAGACTCAAGAGAAGCATGGAATGAATTACAGGAGCTGATGTTGAGCAAAGGGAGCAGAATTATTAACAACAACTTTTTGAACTGAAAAACCTTGATAGATGCAGCTCCTCTCAGCAGTTCAAACAACCAAGACAACTCTAGGAGACCAATTATGGACAATGCTATACCTATCCAGGGGAAGAATAACAAAAAAAAAACAACAAAAAATTGAAAAACCCCTACAGAATCTGAATGAATATCACACTTACTTCTTAATACATTTCTTTCCTGTCTCATGGATTTCTTTCATTGCCTTTTGTCCTAATTTCTCATATCGAAAATGACTAATCTGAAAACATAAGTGTGTTTGTACAATATTCACCCGACTGCCACTGGGAGTGGGGTGTGAGGGGAAAGGAGGAAAAATATGCATATGCATATGGATGAATGTTGCAAAAGCTTCATGACATGTAATTGCAAAATAAAATAAAATATCAATTGAAAAGAAAAAAAGACATTTGTCTACTAGAGCTAACTCCACCCTCTTTCCTTTCACTCACTTATTATTCTAATAGTTTGGTTTCTAACCTAATTCAAGCAGAACTATTCTTTCCAAAGTTACCAGTGAATTGTCTGAGAACCAGCCTCAATTAATTTATAAATAAATAATCAATAGATTCAAAGTATTCAGGTTCAAGGCTGATGGGGACTCAGGATAAATTATGAAGCCTCTTTTATGTCTTGCAAGAAGAAAAACAGGAAAAATAATGACATTGCACGTGTACAATACATGTGTATATGTGGGCATATAAACATGCATGTGTATAAGTGTATAATGTTTGAATGTTTTTTTCTCCTTCTAGAAAAAGAGTTCTTAAACTTTTTTGGGTCATCCATAACATTGGCAATATGGGGAAGTTAAGAAGCTCCTTCTCAGAATAATGGTTTCCTTTAATGTTAGACAAAATAAGAATATATATTGTCCCTCAATCTAAATTCTCAGGACCTTTAATTATTCCCCCTAGCAGCTATAGTATGAACAGGAATAATTAGTTGTGTAATTACTGCTACAGTAGAAAGGTCTCATGGAAAAGGAAGGTTGTTGTTCATATCATTTATAACAATCTGTCTCCTTCTTAACTTCTTTTTTGTTTATTTTAAGATTAAAATCTGATAGTAGGAAGTTGAGGTCTCCCACTAGTAGAGTTTTGCTGTCTATATCTTCCTGTAATTCTTTCAACTTATCCTCTGAGAATTTCAGTGCTATCCCATAGGGTGCATACATATTAAGTATTGAAATCACTTTATTGTCTATTATACCTTTTAGAAGGATATAGTTCCTTCCTTATCTCTTTTAATGTTATCTATTTTTGCAGCTGCTATGTTTGAGATAAGGATTGCTACTCCTGCTTTTTTTCACTTCAGCTGAAGCTAAATATATTTTGCTCCAACCTTTTACATTTACTCCATATGTATAACTCTGCTTCAAATGATTTTTTTGTAAGCAGCATATTGTAGGATTCTGGATTCTAATCCACTCTACTATTCGCTTATGTTTTAAGGGAGAGGTCATCCCATTCACATTGAAAGTTATAAATAGTAACTCTTTATTGCCCTCTATGCTATCTTCCCTTTGATTGTATTCTCCCCCTTTTTCACATTATCCATATTCCTCAGTACTTTGTTTCTGAATACTGCCACCTTCAGTGTGTTTCCCTTCCTATATCCACCCCCTTTCCTTTCTATCCCCTTTCCTTTTTCCCTTTTCCCTTCCCTTCCTTCAAATAGTTCCCCTTTTTATCACCCTCCCTATCTCTGTCCCCCCTCCCCTTTTCCCCTTTTAATACTTGAAAGGTAAAATATTTCTTAAGTTAACTGAATTTCTGTGTAAGTTAACTTTAAGCCAAGTCTGATGAGAAGAAGATTCAGGTGTTTCTTATCTCCTCCCTCCTTCCCCTCTATTACAATAGGTCTTTTATACCTCTTTATGTAATGAGATTTACTCCATCCTCCTGTCTCCTTCCTGTACCCCTTTGAAGGGAAGTAGTGTTTTTAAATCATTTTATCTGAGTTACAGAAAATCATGAGTATCCATCAGTTCTGGTTAAGTATATTCTCTCTAATACATGTTACAATTCTCAAGAGTTATTAGAGTCCCTCTCCGAAACAGTGATATAGCCAGTGTCTTCCCATTGGATAGCAGTCTCATGACTAAGTCATGAGTATCCATCACTTCTGGCTAAGTATATTCTCTCTGATAGAGTTACAATTCTCAAGAGTTATGAGAATCTTTTTCCCATACTGGGATATAGACAGTTTCATGTTATTGGATAGCAGGTTTTTTTTCTCTTTACCCATTTTTTTTCCTTTCCATGTGTCTCTTGAACCTTCTGTTTGATGTCTAAATTTTCTATTTAGCTCTGGTCTTTTCATCAGGAATTGTTGGAAGTCACCCATTTCGTTAAATGACCATCTCTACCCCTGGAAGAGAAGACTCAGTTTTGCTGGATAATGGATTCTTGGCTGCATTCCAAGCTCCCTTACTATTCAGAATATCTCATTCCAGACCCTTTGATCCTTTAATTTTGATGCAGCCAGGTCCAGCATAATCCTTTCTGTGGCTCCTTCGTATTTAAATTGTTTCTTTCTGGCTGCT
Source organism: Macrotis lagotis (assembly GCF_037893015.1). Taxonomy (NCBI): domain Eukaryota; kingdom Metazoa; phylum Chordata; class Mammalia; order Peramelemorphia; family Peramelidae; genus Macrotis; species Macrotis lagotis. The sequence goes on along the minus strand of NC_133658.1, from coordinate 768,307,917 downwards.
TGCAGGATTATCTCTTTTATCTGATAGTTCTGAAATTTGGTCACAACATTCCTTGGTGTTTCCATTTTAGGATCTCTTTCCAGAAGAGATTGATGTATTCTTTCAATAACTATTTTTCCCTCTGGTTCCATGATATCAGGGTAATTTTCCATCACTAAATCCTGTAATATTAAGGACAGGCTTTTTTCTCTTCAATGTTTTCAAGAAGTCCTAAAATTCTCAGGTTGTCCCTCCTCAATCTATTCTCGAGGTCAGTGGTTTTGCTGATGAGGTATTTTATATTTTCTTCTACTATTTTGATTTTTTGGTTTTGTTTAATAGATTCTTACTGTCTCATAAAGTCGTTAGTTTCCATAGACTCCATTCTTTTTTTAACAGAAGAATTTTCTTCATTTGCCTTTTGCAACTCCTTTTCCAATTGCTCAATTCTATTTTTTTAAGAGTTTTCCATTTGACCAATTGAGATTTTGAGAGAATTGTTTTCTTGTTGCAAGGTGTTAATTTTCTCTTCCAAATTTTCCAATTGATTTTTAAACTCCTTTCTTATTTCTTCAAGGAAGTCTTTCCATGCTGGAGAGCAGGTCATATTCTCCTTATATTTTCTAGGTCTCTCTAAGTTAGTGTCTTCTCTTTCCAAGAATTTTTCTATGGACCCTCTTTTGTGCGGGACTTTCTTCATTATCCTAAGACCTTGTATTGGGGAGGGGCTGGTTCACAGAGGTCTGATGTTGTGATCCCTAGAGGCTTTGCTCACTGAGTGTAATATCTCCAGATGACCAGTAGGGAGTGCTGCTTCTTTCCCTGGAGTGTCTGTGACTTTGATTGAGGCCGTCTCCCTTGGCCTAGAGGAGTGGTTGAAGTTGTTGAATACTTTTATCTTTGATCAATGGTGGACTATACCCTGGAGTGAGGTCATCACCTTCCCTATTCCCAGTTGAGCTGGTTCTGCTGTTCAGCCTTAGCCTGGGACAGAAGATGGACTGTTTTTCTTCTGGGGAGAGGTTTCAACTGAAATGAAGGTAGGGACTCTGAATTCCTACTGACCAGAGGAGCCCAGGGATCCATGTCTGCAGTTCTCCTGCCCCAGCCCCAGAATTCTCTCTCCAGCCCTGCCTGCAAGCTCTAGATAGTTAGCGCCACAACCAATGCCTCTGCTTCCTAGTTGACGCAAGCCCCTATGGCTGACCAGGCTCTAGTCATGCCTCTAATGGAGCCAGTCTGGTTCCCAGGCCCTCAGGCTCCCGGGGTCCAACCCTACCACTAATCGGGCTAATCTGAGGCTGATCCAGGCTCCCAGGCTCTCTTGATCAGTGCTCCCAGCAGAGTACACCCCTGTGCCCAGACTCACCCATGATCTTGGAAGACAGATCCTGAGGTGGATGCTCTTCTCCTAGTTTTTCTTTCTGGATGTTGTAGATCATATATCTGTTAAGAAGTTTGTTTCATATCATATATGAGGGAAGATCAGGAGACCTTTAGCACTATGCCTATCTTCTCTCTGCCATCTTGACTGGAAGTCTAGAAAATTGTTATTTCAAACCTGGTCATCTCTACCTGAACACCAATGAAATGATAAAACACTGAAGTATAGGCTTGATTTGGAAATTCCAAGTCAATATGAAAAGGTTACATTTAGAGTAGTGATGACTTTCTTTTCATTTCTGTATCCCTAGTAGCTTACATAAATTCTTCCTGTTAGTCTGTTGTACTTACTAAACCCATTCCACATATCTATGCACATGAGGCACCAAAAAATGCACAAGACCTAATTCCTATACTTCAAACATCATCCACTCTAGTAAGAAAGACAAACTACACTTAAGAGAAGATATGTAGCAACAGATACTTAAGTTACACATGTCAAAGGATCAATCAGAAAGAAAAGTGTCCTTTTGATATATTAAAACAAAATTAGATTTGTAGGTTGATTGTGGGTGAGATAGAGAGAAGGAACACAAGCACTCAAACATTATATGTCAGGAAGTATATTATTTTGCAATCATGCAAAGGCTATTCAACCCTACAGACCCTTGGGACAGTATAGATAGAGGTTTGAGAATATCAATCAAATGTAACAATTGTTAAGCACCTACCACATGCCAGACTTTCTATGAAAAGGTCTGGAGATAAAAAAAAAGAAGTTCAAGACCATCCCCCACCCTAAGGATATTGAACTGTCATAGATTAGAAATTGTAGCAAGTATTTGAGCACTTGAACATTTCTTAATCTGGAGTTATATAACATGCTTCTGTAGGAATGCTACAAGGAAGGAGAAAAGGATTTTTTAAATTCATTGAAAACCAGAGAAATCTGAATTTGAAGAAACACTGTCACAATAGATGTTTAATAAACACTTGTTGATAGAGTGATTGAGAAGGGATCTGAGAAACTGGGGTATCTGTAGTCTTGTGATAGTTTGTAATCAAGCCTTAAGTCATGGGGGGGCAGGGTTAAAGAGCGACAGACATAGAAACAGAGAGAGAGAGAGAGAGAGAGAGAGAGAGTAGGTAGGAATAGCGATAACCTGGATTCTTTCTGCACACACCCACATATCCAGACACACACACACACACACACACACACACACACACACACACACACACACACACGACCAGACCTGAAACAAAAAATATTAATAATAATCTGCTTACTAACTTTTTGCAAATTGTTGAGGAGACTATTTTAAGCAATACTTGACTTCTTAATTATTGGAAAGCAAACACTTTGTGCTACCTTTCCATATGGACTTCTGGCTATTACTCATTTTTCTTTGAAAAGGCATTATTGATAGAAGAGATGCATAAAGCAACTCAATTGTTGTAACAATATATCATTCTAATTTTGAAATTATCACTGTTGAGATGATTTTTGTAGGCTAATTTTGATTTAACACATAAGTGCTAAAGGGTAGTAGTCTTATTTCCAGTATTCTACCCTATTAAGAAGCCACATTCTTTGACCACACTCCAGTCAAGGAATGCTTTTGTCAGTGATAAATGGCTGAAAGCACACTGAGACAAATAAAATGCAAATCCAGCTTGGAAGAAAAAGATATGTGTTTGCGTGTGTGTGTGTGTGTGTGCATGTGTGTGTGTGTGTGTGTGTGTGTGTGTGTATGTATATTATGTATATTTAAATAAGTATAGAAAAAAACAAATGTACCTTTCAAGAAAAGAGACTAGAAGCAATTGGAATAAGCAACTAAGTTGGCTTATTCCTATTGATGTTTCCTATTTATCTTGAGGAATGTTCCACACCAGTAAAATTTCATTCTTTGTACTTTGTCATCACATTTCTATATGAATTTAATTCTCCCTCCCCTCCTTTTTAGCTATTTTTAATGTATGTTTCTTGAGGGCAACAGTACCTGGGACATAGAATGCAGTTAATAAATGTTTATTCACTTCATTTTACTTCATTTCCCCACAAAGACTCTAAAGTGGCTTCTAAATAATGTAGGTTGAATAGTGGTTTAGTGGATAGAGCACCAACCCTGAGTCAGGAGGATCTGAGCTCAAATCTGACCTCAGACCATGAGACTTATTAGGTGTGTGACTTTGGGCAAGCCATTTCAACTCACTGCCTTGCAAAATCCAAAAAAAAAAAAAAAAGATTGTATTGGTCTGTATAAATTAATAGCTATCATATCCTGATATTGGTGATCAGAATCTTTGGTGGGACACGTTACAAATGAGTAGTTCATAAGTGGCATGCCCTTCATGAAGGAAGGATTCAAAAGGACTTCATGAAACACAAGGTAGGAATAGCATTTTTTGTTGAGTTAGTTGGACTATTTGTCACATTAAAGCCTGTTGGACAGAGCAACATGTATTGACTATGTTCCCAAAGGAATGAGGACTCCTATGAAAAAAATTCACTGAAAAATTTCTCTCTGTGGGCAGAAGGGATTAATGGCTTCACCCTTATAATTAACTTATTAGACTGGTAACTTTGCACAGCTCTTCCTCATCTAAATTCGATTCATTTGGAAGTCGTAACATTACCTTTCTGATGTCACTGGTCTTCTATAAGAAGGAGAATGCAAGGTAAACAAAAATAACAACAACAACAACACAATGATAACTAGAAGTGTTCTTTACTCCAACTATGCATAAGACTGGCCCTAATTGTTATCTTTGGTACACCTAACATCGAATTTGTCCCATTAACCATGTCAAAAAGTCTCTTGCCACTTGCTTGAATCAGGTAAGCAGTGTAAGTATTTACTAAAGCAGACCAAAAATAGCATCGTCAACACAAAAGGAATACTTTCTCTCACCTCAGCAATTTTTCTTTTCAATGAGTAAATAGTTTCTGCAAATTCACCCTTGTGTTCTATAGGTTTCTCCTTTAATTTTGATCTATTGGGGCTGAAAAATTTCATTTGCTGGTATGTATCTTGACTGAGAAGTTTATGGATAACAATATTCATGTCAAAATCAGTGCTTTGCTCCTTTGTGATACAAAGGATATTTCCAGACAGTCTAAAGTGAAGATTTATAATGTAGTTGCAGAATATCATTCAAATGTCTTGGCCCATTAAGTTACTATTGATGCTTAACTAATGTGCTCTTCCCTTGAAATGACTATCTTTTCAAAACATTGGATTGGGACATGCCAAGGAGATGGAGATATTCTATTCCAAAGAGAGGAATTCAGAATTCATCTAGGCTCAGATCTGAAGTACTAGACTAGAAAAAAATCAGAATATAAACACATTTTTCTCATTTATCTACAGCAAATAAAACATTTGCTCATATATTGCTACATAAAATACCAGGAACAGAATGCCCCAGGATTTTATCCTTAACCCTGTTCTGATCAACAGTTTTATCTATCCATTGAAAAGATAAATAGCCTATTTAGCAAATATGAAGCTGAGAGAAAACTGGGAGGGTAAATCTATTAAAATGACATGGTCAGGGTGGCAGCTATTCCCAGTGGTTAGAGCACCTGCCCTGGAGTCAGAAGACCCTGAGTTCAAATCTGCCCTCAGACACTTAATAATTACCTATCTGTATGACCTTGAGCAAGTCACTTAACCCTACTGCCTTGTAATAAACAAAAAAAGAAAGAAAAAGAAAAAGATATGATCAGGATCTAAAAAGGTCCTGAGAGGTTTTAATGGTAGTTCTGTATTTTCTTAAACTATTCAGACCTAAACTTTTAAAATGTCTTTAATTTTATCAATGTGGGCATATTTTCTAGCAACACAGATCTCAATCCTTATATGATTTTGTAGGGAGTTTTTGATAATTATTTTTGACAATTATTTTGGATAACAGGTATAAAAATCCTTCACTCACCCAATCTCAGAGTCTTTCTAACATGGTAGAACTTGTCAGAATTTTCATTACAGTGATATATCTTTCATGAACCTAGATAGCTTCCCTATCATGATGAGGCATAAGAATACAGTTTTAGTTGAGATAAAACTTGTACAGCAGGTGCCTCCATCTTTCTATTCATAAAAACTATTGACAGACCATTATATCAAAAGCAAAAATAATTAATTCAGAAAAAAATCAGTAAGTATAATATCCTGCATGTGTATTCAAAAGCTTAATGGGAGGAGGGGAAGATACATGACGAGAGAATAATACATGCAAAAGATACTTGAAATTTTCATTGTATTTCAAGATCAATATCTATTAGCTCTATATATGTCCCAAAACTCTATGTATTCTGAATTTACTCTGGAATAGACATGACTTGGAAATAAGTTATAACTACTTCAAAGTATTTGAGGGACTATCAAATAAGAGGGGAATTATACCAAAAGGAAAGGAGAGTGGATTGCAAGCTCCTTGATGACAGAACTTCATTTATTGCTCCAAACACATATTCAATAATCACTCATTAAATTAAAAAGAATTGAATTCACACCATATCAACCTAGGTTCTTTTCCTTTTTTTTTGAAAGCATAGGTAAAGAAATTAACCAAGGTCAGCTGGAAAGACAAATCTTGACTTAATTTGGTGATGGAATTGAGAAAGTTGAATGTTGTCACTATTAGAGGGTATTCAAAACTAAAATTTACTGCTACGGGAAGTAGTAAGTTCCTAACCACAAGAAAATTTCATACAGAGGCTGAATGATCACATTTTAGGGTTACCATATATATGATTCTTGCTTGAAGATAGTTGGTCAGGATGTTTTTTGAGGTTCTTTCATTTTAAAAATTGTTTAATTCTAGGATCCTAAATATTGTGCAGGATTATGAAATATGAAACATTCATTGAAGCATTCTCTTCATATTTTACTGTATTCTCTTAATATTTTCATGTGGAACTATTTGGTAAATAAGTCCTAATTCTTGTTGTATGCTTCATGCCTTTGTCCTCTTCATACAAAGCTTCTAGTTTTACAATCAAAGATGCTGTAGTTAAGATATATTCCCTTATAAATGGATGTGGTTGAAAAAATAGGTGACAACTAAGTAAAGGCAGATCATCAACAACAACACCATTACCAAGTATTATGTGCCATTGTTGGGAAAACTCTATATAGGAATTCAGTCGATGTAACTATAGTGATTATATTTTATGAGTCAATAGAGACACATAATCAGGATCTAAAGATATTCCATTTTGCAAAGATTTATTATTTTCTAAAACAGGAATACATATAGGTATTCTCTTCTTGACATTGATTGCCTTGGAAAATAAGGACAATAAAAACTTAAGCCTTGGATTCTTGATTTACTCTCAGAAAATCACTTCTTTCCCCTACAAGGATGAGAATAAGCAAAACCTCAAACACTCCAAAATGAGCCTAAAACTGCTGTGCATGCTACAATTTCCCCACAAGTTTCACTGTCTTGTTCAGTTTTGCCACTTATTCACACTATGGTATTATGACAGTTTAAAAAACCTCTTCCAGCTTCACACTAGAACAAAAAGCTGGTCTAAAATGATCACCAGCATCAAAGAATCCTTTCCTACTCTCTAATAATTTATTTTTCCCAATTGCTTTAATAGAGTTAATAATTGGTTGTATCCATCCCCAATTGTTTTGTCTAAACTATTATCAAGCTTGCATACCTGTTCCCTGGGTTGTTGTATTTGTACACTGGATATAATTTTCACTGATTCCATATGCTTTTATTTATTCAAGTCTCTGACCCATGGATCTCTACATGGAAAGCAAAAAAATCATTGATACTAAAGAACAGCTAAATAGTCTTACTTTTGATTTTATATATTTAATATGCAAGACAAAATAGATAAACCTGAGAAGTCCATTTTTATTTGGGTAATCTAAAAGCCCCTTGGAAGTCTGTTGATCCATCCTGAAGTTGTCTTGAGGCAGATTTTCAAGAGGAGCTGAATGCTATATAAAGTAGTGAGCTCAAATCACCCCCTTCCCTTCCCCTGAAATTGCTTTATTCAAAAACCAGAGAGAGAGAACTCATTTAAGGTCTCCCTGAATATTTCAAATTCCTAGCATGAACTTCTTTTCAAGTAGAATGAGGACTATATATTATATAATATATAACATATTATACATCAATAGTATAAGTAATACATTAACATGTTATCTCTTCATCTAGATAATTAGCTCCCTGAGGGTAGAGTCCTTGTTTTGAATTTCTTTGTGTCCCCATTATTAACTAATGCCATACACAGAGCAAGTATTCAAGAAATACTCATTGAATGAATTTCATATTACAAGCAGGTCAATCTACTGGAAAAGAAACTTCTCAAACAAAGATAGCAGTAAATCATACATAGAAAGACATTCACAAAATCATGAAATTCTGGATTCAGGTCTCACTTCTACACCTACTGGCTCTGTGATACTTGACATGTCATTTGTGCTCTCATTTCTCCCAAGACTACTTGCAAATACTGTAATTTTCAAAGCAGATGCCCAGATGAACTGACAAAGGAAGTAAATTTCTGCAACTTTCCCATATCAATAAAGACACATCATTTCATTTCCAAACCATGAAGACTACACTCTAGTCATCTATCTCACCCCTTTCCCCTGGTGATGGCGTCATATCCTGGGAATCTAGGCTAAGATAAGTGAACTTTTGCTTTATCTAACTTTCAGGTTTACTAACTATCTCTACTTACATTGCTTAATGTTGTATTACTATATTTATTACCCAGGCTACTTTGCCACTGTCCAATCATTTCCAACCATGCCTCTTGGCAAATTCCCTTCTCATTTATTGCTCTTTTTATTTGATGGTTTCCTTCATTGGAATGTCTGTATCTTGAAGAAAGTTGTTATTTTGCTTCTTTGTATTTTTTCCCAAAGATTTTGTGCAGATCTAAGAATGTTGTAAATATTTAATCAATGTTGGGGGGTTTTATTCATTCCTTAAACAAAGAGAGGAAGGAAAAAGGCACAAGTTCTCAGAACTTTATCTTTGATACCCATGACATTAATGGTAATCAATAAACATACTCTTCAATATGTCTTGCAAAATCAACAAAAATATATCCTTCTTATTTGCCAAGAGTATTTCACACATCATTGCTTTCTTCCACTTACATAGTTCAGCTACCATACTGTCCTTGATTTGACATATTAAAATAATCTTCTATTTGGTCTCCTTGCCTCATCTCTGCTCACTCTGCTTCATCCTCCAAACAGCTTCCAAAATACTCTCCCTAAAGTACAAGTCTCATCATACCATCCTTCTTCTCAATAAAATCCAGTAATTCCCTATTACAAATGCTAAGATTTTAAAAAGAAAACTCCCATTTGTCTATGCATGAACTGGCTCTTTCTTACCTTTGCTGCCTTTATAAATATGACACCCTTCTCCATTGTACTTTAGAGTCCAGTCATACTGTCATACTTCTGCCTGTTTCCTTCCTCTCTTTGTTTAAGGAATGAATAAAAACCCCCAACATTGATTAAACATTTACAACATTCTTAGATCTGTACAGTCTGCTTGCTGTCCCTCACCCATTATTCTCACACGTGACACTCTATCTCCCATGTTTTGTCTCATGCCTAGAATATTCTGTTTCTTCACCTCTGCTTCTTAGAATCCCTGATTATCTTCAAGACTTAGTTCAAAAAAAACAAAAATAAGAGAGAAAGATGTATACTTCTATCATTGTCTCTATCTCTCCCCTGCCACCTTCTAAAGCTATACTTTATCAAGGCCAAAATTCACACCTTCATGTTCTATAACAATTCTTCAGCCCAAACTAAAACATTAAAAGTAACAGTAAAAGTAAGACTCTAATTTCTATCAGATTCTATAATGTTTATTTCATATTCCAGTTGCAAACAAAGATGTTGGCCTATTTCATAAAGGAAACTATCTCTTTTGACCCAATTCCTGTGTTATTCTGAGACCTTTAATACTAATGGACTACAGTAAATACCTGGAAAACATTCAACAAATCTGAACTACCCAGCTAAAGATATTCTTGGAATCATAGTTAGATTTCCCTCAAGTCAGGTAGTTTCGTTCAACTAATTGCACTGCAGTATCTAATAGAAATAAGTGAATGGCAATATAGCCTATATTCAATCAACTATTTAAATTGTCTATAAAATCACTAAATTCACAAAATGTATTAAGGTCTATTCATGTTTAAGGATATCAAACCATTTCCCTCCTTTTCCAAACTAATATTTTGTTCCCTAAGACACCAAGATAATATACTCTTCTCTACATAACAAATAAGTAAATTCTATTTTTAGAAAAAAAAGTAGACATGAAACTTTAAAAATAGTACAATAAATAAGGAAGTGATTTTTTTAAAATAGAGTTATATTTACAAAAGAATATTATCAAAGAGTTTTTTGAAAGAGAAAGTTCTGATAGAACTCTACAACTTTCTTTTTTTTGTAGATTTTTCAAGGCAATGGGGCTAAGTGGCTTGCCCAAGGCCACACAGCTAGGTAATTAATGTCTGAGGTTGGATTTGAACCCAGGTACTACTGACTCCAAGGCTGGTGCTCTATTCATTGCACCACCTAGCTGCCCCTGAACTCTACAACTTTCAAATTTGATCAGCTTCAATTTATAGAGAGCTTTTTGAAAAATGCATCCATTCTGCAAAGTAAAGTCCACCTATACAAAGACATTTCCCACACTTTTGAATATATTCCTGGGAAAATAAAGTGAGAAGAAAGATAGAAATAAAGTTAAAGGGTACCCTGTGTGTTTTAGGATGGCCTCAGTTTCTTTGATCCTTGAGAATGTCATCAAAGTCTGATTTCCATGGCCCATTATTCTAGACACTTATATGTTCAGTCTTCATCACCTCAATATGGGAGAGAATGATATTGGATTTTGCTCAGAACAAGTCATCATATGAGTACCACTTAGTGACACAGGGAAAGTTATCCTCAGGACCTCACCTGAGTCATCTCAGTGTTTCCTCTTATTTCTATGGCAGGGATGAACTAGCCATCATACTTTATGTCATTAGCCTCTCCTATTCAATGGTCAGCATTTTCGGTTCAGTAATTCTGCAAGCTGTAAAAAGAACCATCAGTCAGAACTCACATAATCTCATCCTCCTCAGGTATATGGAAAGCCTAGGTTGAAATATTCTGTTCGGGTTGGAATGTGCACTCAGGCAATGACATGGAAATCAGTAAAGCAGACACTAATGATCTAGTTCCATTAACAACTGCTCATTTGGGTGGTAAGTGACCTGAGACGAAGAGGAAATGCAATTTAGGCTGCCAATACAGTAAAAAATGACTGCCATTACCATTCTATAGAGGTTATAATCAATGATACTTTTTATTGGCTCAATTGAACTACATTGTAGCTGATTAAATCCCTGCTTTGATGACAAGAAGTAAAATAAAAGAGTTTAGGAACTTTCATAGCTTTTACGAAATCCCCTCATGTACAATTGCTGCTTCCTAATGCCTTATTAATGTTGGAGAGTCACCTCATTCATATGACAAATATGCCTTCTCCCTAATGGGACATGTTTGAGCTCTTCACTGTGGTGATGGCAATGGTCAGAGAAGAAACCAGTTAGTTCTCTCTGGTGATTTACATTTCCATATATGTCTAATGAATTTACATTTTCAACTCAAGTCAACATTCAATTGACAATAGAATACCCTAACAATAAGCAAATCATTTTCCATGTGGCTATGATAGTACTTTCTCATGCACCACATTCTGATTATTAGCATTGTATTTCTTCTCTCTGAGAATGTGAAATGTAAGTCAAACTTCAATATGTATAGATTAAAGTTTATCTTCTTTTCTTAGTAGCAAGATATATCTGCACTAAAAATTATTTCACTGACCAGAAATTTATTATAACTCTTGGTTTTTCTAAGTATCTCTTCACCTTTGACAGCAGTTGAGGAAAGTGTCCTCAGGGATTGATTTCCTTTAAAAAAAATTTGGAGCAAAAGAAACTATAACGTAGAAGCTTCCATTAAGGCTCTCCCATATTCACCATGTTTCTTTGTTCTGTGCAAATTGCAAGGGCTTCTTTGTTTGGAAAAGACTGAAAATGCTGGAGAGTTTTAGCTACTTCTCTCTACAATAAGTTATAGTTGTATCCTGGGGGGGTCATGTCTCTCTACAACTGCCTGGTACATAATAAGCTCAATATTAATGCTGTGATAGGTTGACAGGCTGGTTTTAAAATATAAAATGTGTGATTATGTATGCATTCATGCATGTACACATGCAGATGTATGTGGGAAAATAATTCCAAGACATGAGCATTATCAACAATATCTATATTTACAATACTCTTTTATCTCTCTAGGGATTTGGTAGGCTATAAACAAAAGTCAATGTAATTATTTCACAAACATTTATTAAGCACTACATTCCAGATATTGTGATACAAGCTAAAGACACCTATCACATTTTCGCAACAAATCAATGTTGTCCTTCTGAAATACATCTAACTATTATAAATTACATAATTGATAATAATGACAACTCTAACCTCCAGTGTTATCAATATCACATAAATACGTGTGTGTGTGTGTGTGTGTGTGTGTGTGTGTGTGTAAAAATTTTTTCCTCTTGAACTTCTGTGAGGTGGGAGAAGTGGTGAGAGAACTAGAGAGTGATCAGCTCCCTTCTGCCTTACAAACTTCAAGATGGAGTATATGTATATATATATATATATATATATATATATATATATATATATATAATGGATTTGATACAGCCAGGGTAAGCAGCTTTTGGTGTGGGTGGAGAAAGGAACTACTGAACAGTTCTGCCAATTCCATTACTTACAATCCCTATCAGAAATTGGATTATGTCTTGTTTGAAGGGATGCAATTACATCTTTATTAACAGCCATAGTAGGGATGCTAACAGTCAATATTTCCCTCACTACTTAGAGCCAGGAGTACGACCAGATCAAGGGAAAATTCTGGGAGTTGAACAGAGCTATGGCAAATTTGATAGTCTGCTGAGAACATAGCAGATGTGTCCAGGTCCTGGTTTCTCTTCAAGGGTATAAAAAGTACATCATGAGATAGGTTTCAAAGAACTTTTCAAGAATTCCTATACTATTTCTCTCACTCATTGAGCCCCAAATGACTTTAATTCAATTCAATTAAACAAATATTTATTAAATACCATCTAAATGCTTTAGACATTCTTGCTAAATGCTGGAATACAGAGACAAAAATGAAATAGCTGTTGTCCTCAAGGAGTATGTAAAAAGGTAAATGATAAAATGAATAAATAATACAAAATATCTACACAGTAATTCTATTTATTTATTTAATAAATATTACATGAGTACCTATGGTGTACAAGGCACCATTTGTGCTAGATATCACAGATGTATAATAGTTCTGGGTTTGTTTGTTTTTTACTTTAAGGAGATTAAGTTCATATAGATTTAGAGAGGACTGATGCAAAGTAATACAACACAGTTGTGATTATAAGTTTATTATTATTATAAGGCCTCCAACAAGAGGAAATTCCTTATCTTCATCCTCAGTTGTTAGTACTTTCACTTTCTGTTGGAGTTACTCATTGTTTTTTTATTTATTTATATCTCTGTATGTATTTTATTCCTTTAATAGAATGCAAGCTGCTTGAGGGCAGGGATTTTTTTTTTTTTTGCTTTGTATCTCCAATGCTTTGTTAACATAGCTGGCACTTAATAAATGTATTGAAAGGAATTCAAATGAATTGAATTGAGTGCCCATTTACAGATGAAGAAACTGAGGCTCACAAAGAAGATTATATTTGTTCATAATTATATAGTCCCTTTGTGATAGAAGTGTGATTCAGATTCAGTCCACTTTCCTTTCTACTTCAACACAGTATTCTCTCCTTACTCTTAGAGATAGCCCTGAGGAGTACAACTTAAGCTTTAAATTGAAAGATTCTTGACTCAGAGAGTTTTTTTTTTAACTAAGAATAGATACTTGGTTTAATCGCTATTTGCCAACATTAATCATGCCAAAAGTTGCTCTGTCCTTCAGTGACTTTTAAAGTGTTGTATAGGAAGAGTCCAAGAACTATTGAGGATTTCCTACTGGGCACTGACCTGTTTCTCTTTTTTAAGAACAAGAAAGTCAAAGATTCATCTCCCACTCTTCCAATTTGAATAGATTAGGGTTGGGAATTTTCCCTTCTTCCAAAAATGTTACTTAAAATAATTTGTCATTATATCTTTATGTAAAGATGAACAAAATGAACCCAAATTAACCGTGCCATTAATCTTAGGACAAAATCCTGACACAACAAATGTTATTTTCTATTTGGACAACTGTTCTGAATATTCTATTTAGTTAGATAGTCAAGAAAGAGAAACAGGCCAAGTGTGCTTGTCAGCCTATACTCAACAAAGCATTTTTTTTTCTCCAAAGGGAGCCAAGTCTGCATTTTATTGTTTTGTCAGTTTCTCTGGATTTAAAATAAAAAAGAGTGCTGTTCTACTCGGGGCTATCTTTAGCTCACTCAAATGATTTATTCTCTTCCTCCTTAGGAAATAGTACACATCAGGCAGTTCCCAGTGGGACCTTAAAGAAATGTGGAAATGTTTATTTAATTTCATTTTTCATCTCTTCACCTTGAAAGTTCAAAATCTTTTGCATCTCAGCCTCTAGGCTAATTGGGTTGTGAATGACATTCCGCTCCTATTTATTTCATTGGAATATGAAATAAATGTCATAAAGCAGGGTTTATTTTAAAATCAAGGGCATCCATTTCTTGATGGTTGGAAATACTGTGTTGATATAATTTATATTAGATGTACTTTCCATTTTTCATAAAATGGAGTTTTATGTACTGAAGACTTTTGTTTATTTAATGAATACTTTTAGTTCTTTATCATTTAATCATTTAGGCAATTATTGTTACTGTGTATAGAATAACACCTGTGACAACAATACTTTCTTTTAAAATGGTAGAATCACCAAACTCTCATTCTTCCTCCCCCTCATAAATATATCATTTATATTCATATTTATAGATATATTTATATGCACATATATACAAATACATAAGTGTATGTATAGTTATGATTTAGCTTTAGATGATCTGTGAATTTTATCAGTGTAAGTATTCAGTATACAATGATCACAGCCCTTTACTCCTTAGTAGTTTGGGTTCCTGATTTGTTGGGTCCAGTAAAAGACTAAGTCATGATCACCTCTCTTTAGAGGTGAGTATCACCTTCTTGAGGTGGGCTGATTCACAAACATTGAGCATTAAGCCCATCATCAGACTGGTAACCAAAACCTTTACAACGATGAGGGGAACCAGAACTTTGGACCTGCCACTGGCATCTAAGAAATCACATTTGCCTCCATCTGGTGATGAAGCATCAAAATAGAGCTTTACTGAATGAATATACATCCCATCATTTCTTTTTTAAATAGATTTTATTGATATATGATGTTTTCACATAACCTATATTTCCCTTATAATCCTCCCATCTCTCCTTCCCTGCCAAGAGTCATTCCTAACACCAATATTTTTTTAAAGAAAAGGGGGAAAAAAATCAGCAAACCCAACCAATTCATAAAAAATATGAAATTATAGCAATGACTCATAACCTTGGACATTCCAAATTTGAAAGAGTTGGGGAAGTTGCCTTCTAAAATATCTTCTTGGGGTCAAGCTTTTTTTTTTAATTATTTTGTCTTTGTGAATCCTTCCATTTACATTGTTGTAGTTATTGTACATATTGTGTTTCAATCTCTGATCCTTCACTTTTCATGAGAGCTTTTAAGTCTTTATGTTTTCCTGTATTCATTATATTCATCATTTCTTACAGTGCATTCCATTTATTTTCCTACCATTCCCAAACTAATGAGCATTTTCTTTGTTTCTAATCTTTGCTAGCACACATTCATGCATGTACACACCCACATGCATATGCACACACAAGTTGTTATAAATTTTTTGGAGAGTGTAGGGCCTTTATTTATGTCAGTGACCTCCCTAAAATGACTCTTTTCATCAAGGAGTATGAATATTTTGGTCATTTCATTTGCAAAATTTGAAATTGTTTTCCAGAAATTAATGTAATTTTCAACTCCACTTAGAATGCATTAAGATTTATCCTTTGCAAGATTTTGAGTTCCACATTTTTCTGCCATCCTCTCTTCCTTCACCCCTTCCCATGGCAGCAAACAATTTGATATGTGGCACATATAGAATCATATTTTTTTGTATAATCATTTTTAACACATTTCCATGTTAGTCATTTTGTGAAAGGAGAATTAGAACTAAGGGGGAAAAACACAAAAAAGAAAGAAAAACATAAAAGAAGTTTAAAAAAACTCAGTATGCTTTGCTCTGTATTCAGAATAAATAATTTCCTCTCTGGGTGTGAATGACACTCTTCCTTAACAGGTTCCTCAGGAATGTCTTTGATCACTAAACGGCTGTTAGAAGTCTTCCATCATAGTTAAACATCACATAAGGTTGCTGATAATGGGTATAATGTTCTCCTAGTTCTGCTCATTTCACTCAGCATCAATTCATACAAGTCTTTCCAGGCTTTTCTGAAGTCAGGATGCTCATGATTTCTTACAGAATGATGCTTCATAATATTCATATGATATAACTTGTTCAGCCATTCCCTAGTTGATGAGCACTACAAGGAGTATTTCAAAAAACTTCACAAATACTTCTATTAGTTAACCTTAGTTTTATGATGTCTTTCTCTTCCCTTATCCATTTTAATTAGATCTACATTTACTTTTGCTTTATCTGAGATCAGGATTTCTGTCCCTGCTTTTTTTTCTTTACTTCAGCTGCAGCATAATATATTCTACTCCAATCTTTTACCTTCAACCTGTATCTCTCCGCTTCAAATGTGTTTCTTGTGCACAGTATATTATAAGAACAATATATTTTATTCTGGTTTTTAATCCACTCTACTCTCTACTTGTTTTATGGGAGAATTCATAGTTAAAGTCAGTTAAGACTACTAAACTCTCCACTCTTGCATATTTCTGTCTTGTTCCCATATTCCACCTCACTAATGTTTGCTTCCAATTCCTGCATCTCAATTTACTCTCCCTTCTGCCAGCCTTCTTCCCTTTTCTTCTCCCTTTTCCCTTTTAGTGTACTTTTTTTACTTTGACTTTTCCCTTTCTTTTTTATCAACCTCACCTACTTTCTTTCTATTTCCCCTTACTTTACTGTAGTTTGGATAAATTTCTAAACCCATTTGGGATGTATGTTATTCCCTCTTTGAGCAAAATTCATTGAGAATAAGATTTACTCATTCCTCACACTGCCCTTTCTTTCCCTCTTCTGTAATAGGTCCTTTGGGCTTCATCCAGTGGTGACATTCATCCTATCTAATGCCTTCTTCTCCTGGTATAATTCTCTTTTTCATGTCTTGCTTTGTATCCATACCCTCTGTCAAAGTATATTTCTTTTATCTGTCCTGCTAGAAATACAATTCTCAAAAATTGATTGGTTGATTGATTCATATTGATCACATCCTAACTACTTTTTCATTGCCTATGTCCTAATTATTTTTATAACTATCTTGTATCAACTTGCTCTATCAAACTATACTCCTTTCAACTGTTCTAATCAATTTGTAAACTCACACCCTCTTTTCAGGAACAATCTTTCCAATTGTCCTAATATAAATAGAACCCTCAAGAGCTAAGAGTTTGATCACATCAGTCAATTTACACTACACCTTCTGTCCTATTATGCTCCTTTCACTTACCTGAAGAGAAATATAGTTCTCAAGAGTTACAAGTATTTTCCTCCCATGTAGGGATACAGACAGTTTAGTCCTATTAACGAACATGCCCCTCCCCTACCATTTACCTATTTGTGCATTTCTTGAATCTTGTATTTGAAGATCAAATTTTTTTGTTCATTTCTGGTCTTTTTATCTGATAAATTTGATAATCCTTGATTTCTTTGGAAAAATCCATCTTTTCCCCCCAGAAAGAATATGCTGAATTTTGCAGGACAGTAGATTCTTAGCTATAAAGACGCTCCTTTACCTTCTGAAATGTCAAATTCTAAACTCTCCAATCTTTTAGTGTTGAAGCTGATATAAATCCTGCATAATACTGATTATCTCCCTGGTATTTAAATTGGTTCTCTTTGACTGCTTGCAGTATTTTCTCCCGTAGAATTCTAAAATTTGACTACAATCCTTAAGAGTTTTTATTTTGGGATCTCTTTCTGGGGATGATCAATGGATTCTTTCAAGGACTATTTTATCCTCTTGTTCTAGGATATTAATGTAGTTTTCCATGATTAATTTCCTGAACGATATTGTCCAGGCTCTTTTTCTGATAATGACTTCCAGGTAGACAAATAATTCATAAATTATCTCTCCTGGAATTATTTTCCAGGTCTGTCATTTTCTTCTACTTTTTCATTCTTTTGGTTTTGTTTGATGGAAACTTGTCTCATTCATTTCCATTTTCCAATTCTAGTTCTTGAGGTTTTATTTCCTTCAGTCTTTTTGTTTTCTTTTCCAGTTGGTTAATTTTATTTTCTAGTTGGTCAATTTTACTTTCAAAATTATTGTTTTCTTCAGGTAATTTTTCATAATTCTTCTGTACGATCCTCATTTCTTTTCTCAATTTTTCTTTTTCCTCTCTTTAGTTTTAAAAATAGTTTTGAGCTTTTGCAAGAGATCTTCTTGGAATTGTGACCAATTCAACTGTTTTAAGTTTCCTATATGGGCATCTTGTCACTGCTTTCCACTTCTGAGATGTTGTTTTATTGTCACCCCTATCAAAATAGTAGCTTTTTGCAAGGCAATGGGGTCAAGTGACTTGCCCAAGGCCACACAGCTAGGTAATTATTAAGTGTCTGAGACAAGATTTGAAGTCAGGTACTCCTGACCCTGGGGCCAGTGCTCTATTCACTGTGCCACCTAGGTTCCCTTAGAATAGTAGCTTTTTCTTTCTTTTCTTTCTTTTTTTTTCAAGGCAAACGGGGTTAAGTGGCTTGCTCAAGGCCACACAGCTAGGTAATTATTAAGTGTCTGAGACCGGATTTGAACCCAGGTACTCCTGACTCCAGGGCCGGTGCTTTATCCACTACGCCACCTAGCAGCCCCAATAGTAGCTTTTAATAGCATTTTTTCTTTTTGCTTTTGCTTATTTTGTCAGGTGAGCTCTTTTCCTGTAATATAGGGTATATAGTCCCAAGATTTTTCTATTGGGGGCTGGAATTTTGGTTCCTGGCTTCCTGCTCTGGTGTTTCTGATTTTCTCGGTTTGCTTGCTCCCTGTAACAGTGTAGCCCCAATGCTACATTTCCAATGCTACAGTGCTCCAGCTTCCAAGAGTTCTAAATCTTGCTCTCTAAATTAGGGTTGAAACCCTCATGTCTGGCAGAGCTGTGCTGGCACCTTAGCTGCTCTATGGTTAAATGCCTCTCACTGGCTTCCTGTCTATAATCTCCTTTAAACCATAAAACATATTCCTGAAGTTCCTCCATGATGATCTCACTGAAAAGTTGTTTCACTGGGGGTTTTTTTTGGCGGTTTCTGTTATTTTATAATCTGTTTAGAGTGTTTATTCTAGGTTGTTTCAGGAAAAGCTCCAGGATCTTCTTAGCTTTGGCTCTTCCAGAAAGATCTTCATTCACTTCTCTGGATTTCTCTTAAGGAAGATTCCTAAATCCTAGTTAAAATTTCAAAAAAGTAATCAGCTTAACTAAACCCTCCAGGAACAAACCTGGATATTAAAACCTTCAAGTAAGCCTTCCTACCCCAATTAAATCCCCTTTATGCTCCAGAGATATGCTAGAGGAAAAGGAAATGTCCAAATAAAGACTTAAGAGAAAGAAAAGTCCAACAGGACTAATCTAAATGCACTCCTCCAGAATGACAGAATAGTTTTTTTTAAATAATTAATAGAGTGAATTAACCACCCTCAAATCATGATTTTAGTCAATTGTAGAAACATCTAGTATATATAAACACATCAGGGCATAAAATGAAAAGATTGTAAATAAGGAGTTAAGTTTAGATTTGCTTACTAGAGCTGGGAGATGAGGACTATGCATAGCTACTAATGAGTAGGAAATCAGAAATGAGAAATAAACTGAGGAAAAACAAGTAAAAAACTTTCAAGTCAAAATAATAGAGCCTATAATTATGCTTCTATTAAGTCAAATAAGAAATCAACTTGATCAATTCATTGAAAAATTCAGTACATTTAAAGTGTGTAGGAAGAAAAGAAAAGATTTTTGATGACACTTTTCTCTGAACAAACTAGTCAGTTCCTTCATGATGTTTAATTTGGCAATTCCATGGAATCTGATTTGAAGGGTGATAATGGAAAATTTTGAAAATAGAATTGTAATGAAAAATGCCTGTGGTGGTAGATGTCAATATTTCCCTCCTGACTGCCTTTAGACACATTTGCATGTTGTTCTTTATAAATCAGTTCTACAAAATATAGTTCAACAAAATCTGATTGCTGACTGAGTACATACAATGTGTGAAACACAGAAGTTGTAATGAGTCAAAAATGATATCTATAAGGTGTGACCATTGAGACTATCCTCTAATTATATTCATGTAGTTTATAATTCAATAACTGGGAAAGAACTAAGACAGAAAGATCATTTGGCATATGGTGATCAAAAAAATCTGTTTCTACTAAAACATACCAAGAAACGTAAGATACTAAGATTCAGTATAGATAGTGACTGAAGCCATATGTTAGGAGATAGTCTATATGAGTTGTGGGAAGGGTGTGATCCTTGTTGATCACATATTTGATATTCTGCAGCATCTATATGTTGCAGTTACACATTTGTCTTAATATTTAGACAGGCTAGATGATATCTACCACAGATATTTAATATTAAAATTCAAGATTGTCTTTTATATATCATAGAGTACAATGTAGTGGATGCTAGACAATACATTGAAAAACTAGTTTTAGGACCAAAACTGTAGTTACTTGGAATTTTATCTTGGAAAATAAAATATTAATTCTTTTGCCACTTAAATTTCTACCTAATTTGGCCTCATTCTCTAAACCTATTTTCACTGTCCTGCTTGATACTTATCACCTATAACACCTCATCCCCCATCTCAATGCCTTTGCTTTGACTGACTAACTTGTCTGACATGCTGTCCTTCCTTACATCTGCCCCTTAGTCTCATTGACTTCATTGAAAGTGCAGTTCAAAATACAGCTTTTGCTGGAGGCCTTACCCAATCATCTTTCCCTCTCCCCAAATGTTAGTTCCTTCCCTTCAGAAATTATCCTCCTGCTATGCTGTATATATCATGTATGTAACTAATGATTTCTATATTGCATTCATACATTGTGAGCTCTTTAAGGACAATTAATGTTTCTGTCATCTTTATATTCTCTAAGATATTAGCATAGTATTACACATAAATGATTAAAAATGCTTTTTTGACTGAATGACTTGACCTTTCTTTGATTCCCAATTTTCCTCCACTGCAAAGTGGGAATTTTAACTTTCTTTCACTATTACATATAGAGAAAATGAATATGAAGCACATGAGTCAATTCTAAAGCAAATTGATATATATTCAAATTTGTGAGACTATTGTATCATAACTATAGATTTGAGTTTCTATTGAGACCACACAGTTATCAGGGATCAAAGGCAAACAGAAGGAAATCATAAAATCATATTGCAGGGAGAAAGAACACATATGCCTATGAAACCCATATACCATCATCAGATGAACGTATCTTTAAATAAATGTCACAGAGGAAAATAATAAAAATCAGTCTCCTGTAGCATAGCAACAGGTAAGAGAATTTTGATGAGACCAATTCTGAATCTATCGAAAAAATGAAAAGATCAGAAAAGCAAAGCATAGAGAAAAGTACTTGAACTAAAGGAACTTATGCCTGGGATTTTAAAAATTCTCCTAGCCAATAAAACCTGAATTGAGTAACTAAATAATAATTTGATTCAAAGGCATTTTCATTTAACTACTAGTAATTTAAGGCATTGACAGTGCTATGGAATATGGAAAGATGAAAAAATACAATTGTTGCCCTAAAGTGACTTGTAATTGTAGTCATACTATGGACTCTTACATTGCTCTCCAGGGCTCAAGGCATAAACATTAAAGGTTGGGATGATTCTCCTTTAGTGCTATTGGCTCAAGTATGACATTTGATTTCATTCTCCCCATCATTGCACATAAGTAATTAGCACCCAGTTTATTTAGCTAATTCATTGCAATGAGAATTTTTGAAGGGTTATTGATTGCTAAAATATAGCAACATCAAAAATTACACATATTCCCCCCTTAACACCTAAGGGTATACTTTTCCCTATATCACCTTGGTTCCTGAGGAGAACGAACTCAGACTTTTGTCCCATCAAGTATACTTCTAAATATGGCATAGTTGATCGACAGACGAGTCTGAATCTTTGCTAGTGCTGGAGTTAAGTGCTTATAGACTTTATTCATTATATTTATCTGGCTTCTACCAAATCTTCACATGTCTTCCTGCTTCCAAAATTCTAGTGGCTCACCCTTCTGACCTTTAGAGTCATTGACAATCTCCTTCATCTAAAAAACAGTAAAGAACAAACAAGGTCATATACTCTTAGACCATACAGGTAGAGAGATAATGACCTGAGTTCTTGTAACCTCCCTTGAACAGTCAGAGCAAAAGGAAGATTCTCTCTTGATTTGTCCAATTGGTTCTTTCTGAATATACTCTAGTTTTGCATAAACACAGTGAATTAACAGTCAGTTTATTCATCATATGGTAATCATACAGGAACCAGTAGCAGAATGGCAGCAGGTTCTCCAAATTGGGGAGTAGAGAAATGTCCACCATACATCATTATGTATTTTCAGAAGCAGGTTGCCCTCTTCCACATATGATTGCATAAGCAGAGCAAGCAGTGATGCTTGTCACCACCCTTACATGGTATATCTCAGAAGACAGAGAGAATATCTAAGCAGCAATATTACAAAGTAGTGTAAGAAAGTCATAGACAAGGGGATAAGACAATCATTAATTTTAGTTGAGAAAGTAAATAGATGAAAAGTAAGATATTATTTGCATTGAGATTGGGTGAATAGGAAAAGTTGGCATTACAATAGGTCTTGAAACACCTATGAAAGTTTGACAGGTAAAAATGAAAGCAAGGTAGCAAAGGAATTTCAAGCATAGCAAAATGGGGAAAGCAAAAGGGATGTTCCTTCTGGTCTTACAATCGAATTTTGGCAAATGTCTTTTCTTTTATCTAACTGTGTCCACTGGATGATGATCATAAAATAGGCTCACCAGTGGAAACTTGTCAGTTAAAACTTTAAGAGTTCCAATAGGGTGACTTGTAACCTGGGAATAGTCAGACACTAAGGGATCTGATCTGTAAACCTTGGCAGTTTTGAGTGGGGAAGTAACCCATAAAGGGTTACTACAGTTATATTTCCAATAATTTGTAAACTACATGAGGACCCATCCAAGGAAATTTCTTCAATCTTAAGTCACATTATATGAAATGAAATAGAATACTGACAAAATGGATATTATCAAACTTTTAATACCATTATTAGTATTGGTAGTAAGTTTATAAAATAGGAAATCTATCTTAAAAGAAACAAAGGTCAGTAGAATAAAAAGTTCTGGTTTTTTTTCCCCAATAGTAATGTATAGTTGTGAGAGCTGGAGTACAAGAAAAATCACAGTATTCATGCTTTTAAAGTGTTATCCATTTATGTTTAAGTTGTCCAAGACACCTCAAGAAGATAAAAAATCAGTCAATACATAAAGAAATTAATTTAGACTACTCAATTGGAAGGACAAGTACTGAAGTTGAAACTTAATTACTTTGACCACATATTGAGAAAAAAGGATTTATTTGAAAAGGCACTGATTTGGGGAAAGATTAAAGGTAAATGGAGAAGAGGATGGTAAAGGATAAACATGAGCTTGGAAATACTTTGGGAAATAGTGGAGGATAGAAGGGTCAAATAAGTTATGGTCCAGGGAATCAGATACAACTGAATGAATGAAAACCAAACATCAACTCCTTCATTTTTGAGTTGATAGAAATGAGTTTAAGAGAGATTTTAATGACTTATCAAATGGCAGAATTTTGAACTATTATCTCAAACTTTTTCCACTGTATCATTCTTAATATTTCCATATCTAATAGCTGGTATTAAATAATAAAACCATATTTCAGATACCATATTTAAAATATTAGGAACAATTAACCATAATAATGTTTTTAAAGTACTTAGATATAGGAAATTCATAGGAAGTACAAATTATTTAAAATTCATTATGTGGGCAGCTATATAGAGCACAGGCCCTGGACTCAGGAGGAAGTGAGTTTAAATCTGGCCTCAGACACTTAATAATTACCTAGCTGTGTGACCTTGGACAAGTCACTTAACCCCATTGCCTTGCAAAAAACTAAAAACAAAAAGAATTCCTCACACATCACAGTTTTATAACTTGATTAGATTGTCCATTAGCTTACAATAGCTCCCTCAAGATCATGGATTTGAGATTTATTATCTCTAGGAAGGTGGTAGGGGCCTAAACTCTTCTGTTAGAAAATTCTTCCTCATATAAGGCAGGGTTCCCTCATTTGGGGATTTCATCCTTACTTATTGAGTATGAGCAAGTCATATTCCCAGATTTCTACTGTAGTCATATGGAAATGAATTAATAAGGACAAAGGTTTGAAGGCAGCTTGTGTCTTGTAACAATTTTTTTCTCTGTTCTGTCTTTTTTCAGATCCAGTTGAGTTATTCAAGCCTCAGATCCTATGAAAAGTATGAAATCCTTTTTTTTTATATACCTAAAAGGGTTTCACCTGCAATTTCAGTGTTTCTGTATTTGCCCTTTCTAATGTTGAACTTCTCTGAAGTCTAAACAGGGCATACCCTCTCATCAGGATTCTAGGAATATAATATAAAGAATATATTTTTTAAATTATGAATGAGTTTTTAATAATGCCAAATACCTCTCTGTTCTTTGGATGCAAATTCAGAGTTTTGGAAAGTGATATAAATCTTTTAGGATATTAGAGAAGAATCTTTTAATATTTTCTTTTGATTAGCTTCTCTTTATTAATTCCTACTTTTTTTATTATTGTCTAGTCCCTTTTTCAACTATCTGATAGTCGAACCAACTACTACTTTAGGAGGAAAAACAAAGTTTATAAAGAGTCTTTGGATGTAAAATACCCTGTCATAATGATGTTGACTTTATTTAGCATTCAATAGGCCCTATTAAAATAGATAAGAATAATAACCTATTCCATAGTTATACATACAGCAATTAACCAAGTCATTTAAGTCAACTGGACATTTGCTTTAAACAACTAGAATATGTTGGTTAATTGAATTGATTAGTTATTTGTCTCAATTATCAATTAATAATTTCAAGAACAAAAAATTAGTGATTACATAGATGATTGCTTTAATAATGAGAGGAATGATATTAAGATACATTTAATATTATTAAACCAAAAGTTGTATGTATTTTCGAGTCAGCTTTTTTCATTCAAGCTGACTGCTGCTCTATGTTGCTGAAAACTTAGTTAAAAATTTTGAAATCCAAAGAGATTATGCATCACCTAAATTTCAAATTAAATAAGCATTTATTTATCCTCTATGCATGAAGTGATGAATAAGATAATAAGGACAGAAGGACAAAAAGTAAATAGTCCCTGAACTCAAAGAACTTCTGTTCTATTTCAGAGGGCTTGATGTATGCAGATTAGTAAATAAAAAATGCAAAGTATATCAAAAGTAATCTTGGTTTGGGCACTAATAACTGTAGATAATCAGAACCAGTCTCTTGTAGAAGGTAACCAAGAATATATATAAAATTATAGAAGAAGAGGGAAATGAGCATTTGAGGCATGAGAATAGCATATGTCAAGGCTCAGAGATGTGCAATAAAATGGTATTTACATGAAGGGGTCAATAGGCCTCCTTCCCTAGAAGTAAGAAGGTGCAATGAGTAATGAGCAATATTTAAATAGCCCAGAAAGATAGATTGGGGTTATATTGCAAATCTGATATGGTCCTGGGTCTAGATCAGGAACCTATGTTGAAATTCAACCTTAGTATGTGACCTTGAACAAGTCACTTAACCTTTATCTGACTCTGTTTTGTCTACCATTAAAAGGTAATAATTATAATACCAACCTTTCAAGGTTGTTGTGAGGGTCAAATGAGGTAATATTTGTATAATACAGCAAGTGAATAGCACATAGTAGTCACTAATTGCCTATTCACTTCCCTTTCCTAAATATATAGATGTCAGAGATATGTACATGAAAATTATAATTGAACCAACTAAAGCTTCTGATGTATAGCAAGTGAGGAAAGGAGGGTCCTAAACACATTCCAAGATTATACTCATACATAACAAGTCAGGCATTGATCATGAACCAGAAAAAGAATAATGATTTGTATTATTACTTAAATATTTCATGTTATTGATTTGTCAGACAGGTAGGATAATAACTAGCAAAGAGCAATATCATAAAAACTTAGGGAAGACAGTCTATCTAGGACAAAGAGGAGGTCAATGTTGTCAAAAGATGAAGAGGTGATAAAGAACTTAGAAAAAATATTTATATTATGAAATCAAGATATTTTTGTTAACCTTGGAAACAGCAGTTTTAATCAAGGGTCTCTATCTGAAGTCATCTTGTAAGGAATGAAGAATAGAGAAGAGTAAGTAACAGCAATGAATGCCAGTTGTCTTTTTAAAAATAAGTCAGGCTGTGGAAGGAGTCAAGTAAATATTTCTTTAAATATAGATGAGATCTAGGTATGGAAAGGAAAGGACACAAGAGGGCTGGAATCAAAGACAAAAGTGGAGAGGTTGATCTTGTCAAGAGTTAATAGTCAAAATAATACCTGCCCCACTGGTTTACTGGGAGGACTCAGATATTGTTGTTTGCACCATTTGCATACATTAAAGTACAACACAAATTAATTAATATTTTTCCGTCATTCTTAAAGAAAACAGGACATCAGGGAAGTGAAGCCATGACAAGCACATGAATTGGATTTGAGTGAGGGGGGAGCTGTGCTGAGTCACTAGCCTCACTTTCCCCTCCTGAGTCATTTGAGTCCAGTGGCCAGATACATATCAGGACTACTGGAGATGACTCTGGGTGAGAGGTAATCAAGGTTAAGTGACTTTCCCAAGTTCACACAGCTAGTAAGGGTCAAATGCCTGAGGCTGGATTTGAACTCTTGTCCTTCTGACTACAAGGCCAGTGCTCAATACACTGTGCCACAGAAGGAGGAAGAGAAAATGTTGGTGAGGATGATGATGTATCCCTTAGGGTATTCTTTGGAGAGTGGATGTTCTGAGGATCTAAAATATTTTCTAGTGAAAATAGGTATTACTAAATCAATTGTTCACATACTTATAATGTACCTGTTCCAAATCTTTAATCTTCTAACTGTTCTAATATTTCCAGTTGTCTCATTGAATCACTGGGTTCTGATTGAGACATTCTATTTTAGGGAGAAGTAACTTACTTGAGCAATATACTACCTTTTGTTCTGGGTTTAATTCTTTAAAATTAATTCTTTATTATTTTAGAAGGTAAATTTGTTTTCTATTGATTCATGTCTGTTTTTTGATCCTATACTGTATTTTTGTGCCAAGATCAGATTCTGCTCCTTTTTGCACTCTTTTATCCAGTGGCAAGGTCAAGGTATTGAAATTTAAAATTGTAAAACTTCTGGGTGGGATGTGTGGTTCCTGTTCCGCCCCCCCCCCCACCCCAGACTTTTATGGAGCTCTGCCCTTAGAAATGGGAATGGGAGCTGGCTCGACTCCACCCTCTGCCTCAAGGCTTGTGTCTGTCTCTAATTCCTCAAGTAAGTACTAATTGCAAGTATGTTGTGACCTATTCAGTGACCTTGTCAAACCCTGATGGGATTTCACTGATACTACAAGGCATAGTTGTAGACAATTTGAAAGAAATGAGGGCTGCCCAGGTGCATTGGCCCTGGCCCTATCTTGGTTTCCTTAGACACAGAGTTATCAAAGACCTACCTGACTTTGTCCTCCACTATGGATCAGAGAGGATAATAATCATCATATCTGATTTCAGGCCCCTTTGATGATAGGATGACCTGCACACAGCTTCCAGACCCTCTATAGTTAGTCAGTGAATTACAAGGAAATGACTTTGTCCCCTAATGTGACTCTGATAGTTCAGGATCAATATTTCACTGCCTTTAAATTCCATTTACCAGAGATAGGCTGCTTTTAGAATTTCTGTAATCTCCAATTCCAGAAGATTTCCCATCTCCTTCTGCATTTCTGACTACATAGGGGATCTTACTGGTATTTGGGTAATATTACTGATTTTTTTTTTCCCCTCTTCTGGTGTCCTTTTTAAATGGAAGCTGGGCTTAGCTTTAAAAACAGCTGTCCAAAGTAAATCAATAATTAAACTGAAAAAATTCTCAGTTTTCTCAATTGGTACTTGCATTGTAAAAGAAACTTTATACATACATACATATATATATATATATATTATATATATATATATATTATATATATATTTAAGGTCTTTCTATATTCTTTCATTTTATCCTCATAACAATGTTGAGAGGTAAACACTATTATTATTATTCCCATTTTACAGATGAAGAAGTTTGAGAAACAAAGGATAAGTAACTTGTCCAGGGTCATACAACTAATAAATTTCTGAGGACAGATATAAATTCAGGTCATCCCAACTTCAAGTCCACAACACTACTTTTACCTGAAATTCAGGGTGACTGCCTATAGGAATTGATTGTAGAAGCTTTGCCAGTGCCATTTGGTCATGTTCCCTGAGCTAAAATACAAAACCAAAGAAAAAAATGCCCCCCAAAAACTAAAGCAAAGTTATTGTAATTCCATCATCCCACACATATAGTGATACAGAGAAACCTGGGCATGGAAGTGATAAGATCAGTTGGAGACAAACTGTAAATCTTTTGTTTGCATTGTTAAGGGAATCTTTCTTCTTTCTTTATCATCTAATCTAGAGCCTGACCTTCAACTTGATTGAAATTGCATAGTCTTCTGCTGGAGCAGCCAGTGGGGGTAGCCAGGGAGCACAGGCACTGGAAACACCCAAGACCACTCAAAAAAGACCCCTCCCAAAAGGCAAAATCTCCAATGTAGGACTTGGGTCACTCCCAGGTCAACATGCCCTCCTATGGACTCTGGGAGAGAATTTAAGGAGATTGAGGAAGGGGCTTGCTCTCTTTTACCTTCCAGCCTCCTGCTGAACCCTGGTCAGCTGGCCTGGCCAATTCAATCAGCAATCCACATGGTCTTTACTTTAAACTCTTTTTAACTTTTCTATTACCTTCTTAATATCCTGTCACTTCCTTTAATAAATCTATATATTTTTTTCCAAAACCTGCATTCCCCAGTCTGAGTTACGATTCATCACAGGGTAGAACTGAACCCAAGAAACAAATCACCAACAACAATAGTACTACATACTCTAAAAATACAAAAAAAGACCATGTGATTTACCTCGAGATATGAAAGCTGGTCATTATTTCTTCCCAATCTATTTCCACTTGCTTTTCCTCTATGACAAAGAAAGAAATCAGCTCAATCTATCACTGACTAAAATGTTTCATCAAAAGATGACTTTACATAAAAATTAGAGACCTAGAGTAAAACTTATTTACTAAAAATAGAACAATTAAACAACATTGTTGAAATTATCTAAAACACTAGAGTGTAATTTAGACTACATTTAAACTGGCTTTTATAAACAAGGTGGGCCAAAGGGGAGAAATGATGCTTTTTTGAAGTACCCTCTGATGAATGGTTCCTTTCTCTAGTACAGGTGCAAAAATCTATCAAGTATTGTTACATCATCCCTTTCTTTCTCTCTGATTTCAATAACAAAGAGGCTAGGTGCCATGTTTTTCTCTTTCATGCCACAGGTTTACAAATAATGAACCATGTAACCAGCATGATGTCACATACCTCTAATCCCAGCTATAAGGGAAGCAGACCTCTTGATTTTAAGAGTTCTGAGTTGCCATGATCTATGAATATCAAGAACACACACTAAGTTCAGATTTAATATGAAGAGCCCTGGAGGAAAGAAATGGAGTGGAATCAAATTGACTTGAAGAGCAATGAACTTAACATTACGGTAAGAGCTCCTATGTTCCCTTCATAATAGTCTTATTAGAACCCTGAGTCCCTACTCTTGCATCCTGGATAAGACTGAAAGACACAATTGTTAAAATTAATAATAGTACCTGCAATTATGAACCAGATTATCCTGATATAGAAAGTTGATCATTTTAAAATCTTTTCTTAAACAGTCTTGAATCTAAAGAAAACATTTTCAAAATCAAGTTTGTTTTTTTAACCCCTTATTGCTGGGAGAGGATGAAAATATCAACTCAATATTTTAAAGACTGAAAAAAATATAGAATTGTAGATAACTCTGAAGTTTCATCTAATAATAAATGTATTGCTTAGGAAAGACTAAAAGAATAATAATTATATAATGCTGTATATATGGACAAATTCAAGATGAATTTTCCTTTTACTACTGGCATGTCTGTTAAAATCTTTGTAATATTTTGTTTGGAATTAAAAGAGAGCATATTGTTGTATGGGTGAGCTTTTGGAAATATTTATTTCATATGGTCCTCAATCACTATTTGATACTTTCCCAGTTTCTGGACCAGTGGAGCTATGTACAAATAAGAAACAATCTAGCATAACTTTAAATAGACTAAAATATTAAATTTTAAAATATTAAAATATTAAAAATATTTTTAAAATATCCAAATTTTTAAAAAATAAAGTAAATTAATAAGAATTACCCAGACTACTATGAGATTAAATAATTTTTTCAGGATCTAACCAGTAGATATTAGAGACAGGATTCAAACTCAGGCTTTTACTCATACTGTGATCAACTGTACCATACTACTTCTTCAAAGGAAAAACCTTTTATTGAGCACCAGCTAGGGTATTAGACACTAAGCTAAGACCTTTACAATATTCCATTTGATTTTTACAACAACCCAAAAGGCGAATGCTGAGCATGTACTTTTCAATCCAGTGACAATGGCATCCTGACAGTTCCATGAATGATACATTCCAATTTTAGGACCCAGGCATTGGTTTTTGTTTGTTTATTTGTTTCTTTTGGGTTTTTTTTTTTTAATGTTACCCCAGACCTGGAATGTTCTTCCTCCTCAATTATTTCAAAAGTTATCTAGAACCTAGAACTCCTACACTGCTTAATGAAGTTAATGAATGCTTTGTTGAATTGTTTCAAAATGAACTGAACTGATTAATTTAACAAGTGGACAAATGCTTATGTTACTTGAATGTGACAGAATTTCTGGTCTATTGCAGGTACAAGTAAGTAGATAAATGAAATCACAAAGATTCTGCAAAAATTAGTAGGGTATGAGTGATACAACTTCCTAATAATGATATTTATTACATTTGCTTCAATGTCTAAGAGATAAAAAAAATCATGGGAAGAATTTCAAATCAAAGTCAGATTTTCCATGGCAAATTATCTACACAAGAAAGAAATGACCTTGCCATCTTCAACAGAATATTTAATCCAGAAAGAAAGTGGGGTTTCTAATCTTCATTGTTGTGATAGAGAAAAACGGACTGCCACCTCTTGAAACTAAATTTTAAACAGATCTTCTGTCCTGTTGCCTCACTAGTATGTGCTATTTTCAGTTTTTCCTCATTAGATCTTCCCTCGTCAGACAGGCACGCACAGGTTTTGTATGTCATGTATGCCAGGCTAAAAAGACTCTTGTCCTCCAGGCTGGAAGATTTTTAAGACAGAGAGAAAAGTGTTCCAACCTTTTTCCAGGGCAAAAATCTACTTATTCTCCCTCTCAGATACAATTAATGCTAGGAAGGCAAAGAGATAGATAGGCTTTTAGTCATTGTATCATCTTTCCTTCAAATCAATAGTGCATTAACCACATAGAATCAAAGAATGCAATTTGACATTTATTAAATTGGATGCTAATTCACATGTAGCTGCTTGCACATGCTTCTCTGCCCTTTTTTTTTCTTCTGGAAGGATAGCATTTTCTTAAGTTGAATTTTACCTTTATGACATGCTTTTTTAAAAAATACAAGATTAATCTAATTCTTTTTTTCCCTCTAAGATACAAGATGAATTTGAGTTTTTATATACTAAATTTTTAGCATCTGTGTTTCAAAGCTTTTGCTCTCATAGAAGAAAGACATATAATTTCATGCATATAATAAAATTTACTAAATTATGTTCATCTTTGAAAATTATTTCAAAAATAATCTAGAAATTACATTTTTGAATATACTACACTAAAAAATAATATAATCCTAGAATGACCACATCTGAATTATTGAGGGACAGATAGAAGAAGCTATACTTCCACTCTCAAAATTTTTTTCATAATAACATGTAATTGATAAATTAATATATAATAACAATAAATGACATTTATAGTGTGCTTTAAGATTTAGAAACAACTTTCCAACTCTTCCACTTAACCCTCACATACAATCCTACAAGTGTTATTATTGTGCCCATTTTTACAAATGAGAAATTCTTATCTGTAAAATGAGAGCACTAGACTGACCTCCAAAGCACTTTCTTTATGATTCAATGATATGCTAGTGAAATTCATTCACATTTTAGCCTTTCTCAATTAGACCATATAGTCTTCACTCTAAAAGACCTTTTTTTAAAAAAAAATGCCCACTTTCTGTTCTGACAGCTTCAATGAGTTGAAATGGATTTATTCAATCTAGTCTCTTCTATACTAGTCTTGGGAAAAATCAATGAGATTCTCCCTACTTCTGTGTTCATATTTGGCATGTTATAGTTATTTGTGAATGGTGTAATGCTACATCCTCCCCTCCAAAACTGAAAACCCCATAGGCAGAGATGGTGTGTTTAGTTTTTTGTATCTCATTCATTTTTCTGTTCAAAATTAGACTTTAATAAATGTTTTAGAATTTAAATGAACTGTAGTCAACTTGACCTATAGACTCAAGGAAGTAAGATGTTTTCAACAATTTGAACATGTGTCATATGGAAGAGATATATTTTTAACTACAAAGGGAAGAACCAGGAATACCAAGTGTATATAACAGAGGCAAATTTAAGGTTTATGTAAGAATAAAATTGAGACATCTAGGTGATACAGTAGATTGAGCATAGAGCCTGTAGTCAGGAAAACCTGAATTGAAACCTAGCCTCAGGCACTTTCTACTTGTGTGGCCCTGGTCAATTCACTTAACCTTGTTTTGCCTCAGTTTTCTCATCTATAAAATGAACCAGAGAAGGAAAAGGCAAACCATTCCAGTATCTTTGTCCAAAAAAATGGGGCCACAACTGAACTGAACAGATAACATCAGTAAGGATTAGAACTGAATAAAATTAGAATGAGTTATCATGAGAAGTATAGGTCTTCACCCTGATTAATAATAATTTTTAGGTTTTTTTTTTGCAAGGCAAATGGGGTTAAGTGGCTTGCCCAAGGCCACACAGCTAGGTAATTATTAAGTGTCTGAGACCGGATTTGAACCCAGGTACTCCTGACTCCAAGGCCGGTGTTTTATCCACTGTGCCACCTAACTGCCCCTGTCCTTCATTCTTGATGAAGATCATGGCAACAGGGAGGTAATACAGAACAAGCAACTGAATTATATCTGGAAGGGGAGCTATGCTGAATCATCAACCTCACTTTCTCCTCCAGATCATCTAGGTCCAGTGGCTGGATATGAACCAGTACAATGGAAGATAGCAAAACTGAACTAGATCCCTGAATTAATTCAATCTATGTATTTATGTATCTATGTTCATATTCTATACTTCTCTCTTTTGCTACCTTTAAACAATCTTCTGGAGTGAGATTGTAATGAATGATATGCTTTTCTCTATTCCAATCATGGTTAACTGAATTGCCCAGGGTTAAAAGTCTTGTAGTAGAAGCCAGATTGCTATGTATATTTTAGTCCAGGTAGGAATGCAATTAGTCACTGTATTCCTTCCCAATTCTGAAATGATGCTATTTTGTGAACTAAATTGAATTGACTTATTTAAATCATAGTTTAGAAATGAGGGATTCGTTTATTTTCCTTTCAAGGATGTTTAAAAGTTGAAAAAAGAGTTCACTGTGAATAGATTATAGAGTTCATGCTACAATGTGGAGTGCGACACATTTACAATGATGAAAAGAGGCCATGAGATTATCCTTAACAACCATAACTAGGACTCTGTATTATGGTTATGGCTGGGAGGAGGGGTTCTTGTGGGGACTGGGATGGGTAGGCAACCTGGACTATGTCCATGAATGAATTTAATCTATGGATTGTTCTTTAGCTACGAATACCTAACCCTTTAAACAATATTCTGGAGTGGGATTGCAATGAATGATATGCTTTTCTTAAGGATTCTAAATATGTGGTAAGTTCAACAGTTAGCAACTCTATTTCTTCTTAGATAAACTCTTACTTCAAAGAAGAGGTGTTGTCACAATTTTTATTTTCTGCAATTCTTTTTTCTGTCTTCCAAATAGCCACAATTCTTAGGAAAATTGTTAATTGGAAAAACTAACTACAAGTCTATGGTTCTTTATTCTAACAAATATATATACACACACACATATGAACTCCATATATACATTGATGTATCTACATGTGTATAGCTATGCATATACAAATGTAAATCTATACAGTTATATACATGTATTAGTCCAAACTAGACAGCTGGATGGTGTTGTGACGTGCTTGATTTATTTTAAAGTAAGATTGGAGTTAGAGAAGTCAAGATGGTGGTTTAGGGGCAACCAGCCAGCTAAACTTTCCCAATACTCCCTTACAAACAACTTTAAATCAAATAAAATTAAATCAAATAAAATTTTGGAACAGCAAATGCAACAAAAGGTCAGAAGTAGTGGAAGTCTATGAGAGCAGGGTGAAGACATGTGCAGGGTCCACACAAATGGTGGTGGCAGTAGCAGCCACAACTTTGGGAGCTCTCAGCTCAGACTCAGTAAGGAAGTTTGAGGACAGGCTAAATAGGGATTATCAGTGATCTTTTATTGGCGCTATGTACAGCTGGTATTGGTTAGCAACTCTGTTACCTATAGGCAGTTCTGAGTCACAGTTCCAGGGCTTAAAGGGTCCCAAAGGGTCAGGGGCCCTGTTCACAGTTCCAAAGCAAAAAGCAGCACAAGCACTTCCAATGGAAGGGACCAGGGGCCCTTTCTGGGTAAAGTAAGAGCACAGACCAGGAAAGCAGTGATAATAGTCCTCCCAGGATCCTTGTAAACACCAAAAACTTGCAAACAAGGACAAACTGAAATAAAAATAATTACTTCAAAGCCATCCAGTTGGTTAATGACTAAGTTACAAGACAAGTCAGTTTTCTGGCTCCTACCATAGCACTTTCCCCACCTTCCTCACCCTCCCATCCCCTCATACCATGTGTTCAGAGAATTTCCTCTGGAAACCCAGTGACCTGAGTTAAAACAAATGCAAATTATCGATGTTCTGCATATGGATTATTGACTTTGTGGGTTAATTGCACGAAGTTTAAACCCCCAGCTTGGCTTCTTCTCTCTCCCACCTAGTACATTTCCAGGTCATCTCTGTCCTCATTTCCTTTCTCTTTTTTCCAATTGCTGTGTATGTGTGCTCAGGGAAAGCAAATTAATTTCAGTGGTAGCCTAAAACAATCAGGAAAATGTTCAGTGTTCTTATCCCAATTTGTAAAATTCAATACAGAATTTTAAAATCTTATATTATCTTTTGACATGGATTATTTATGCTTCTGGTTCCTTTCCTTTGTTATATATAAACTGAATTTGATGATGCATAGTACTTCAAAGAAAGGAATAAGTAAATACCATATGGACATATATGTCAGATCTGAGAAAGATCAAAACTCTGTCACCCAAAAGGTATTGATAATTTGCCCTGAATAATGCCATAGATGTAGATCGGAAGTCACTGCTTCTTGAATGATGTTTAGTATACTCAAAAGTAGAACTTTAAGGACAGAATCCAACTAAGGAGTCCGTTAATTTAATGCCATTAATGTCTCCTTCAGGAGTCAATAATGGTTATGCAAAACAAAGAACAAATTTCACATATCTGGGTTATGTAAAGATCAGGTTTCAAAATCCTAATGAATTAGGTTCAAGTCTTTCTTCTGAAACATATTGGTATCAAGATGCTAGATAAATCATATAACATCTCAATGTCCCAGGTAATCCTCTAAAACTAAACTACATTGATTAAATTCCCAAGATAAGAATTCATTATACTAATGTAATTATAGGACAAATTTCAATGGAAAACACATATTTTTAGCTTTTAAAGGCATGTAAAGTGTTTTCTATTTGTTATTTTATTTGATTCTCATAGCCTCAGCATTATTATCCCATTTCATGTGTATATATATATATATATATATATATATATATATCAGAAAATCATAGTTAATGGAAGCTAAAGGTTGTACCTAGAGTCATACACCCTTATGATGTCCATGGCAGGATTTGAGCCTATGACTCAGTGACAACAGCTCTCTAGATCGTGCTACCTATCACACAGCTTCTCCTTCCACATATTCCCCTGGGGACAATTCTATGTAACTTCATTCTCTGACATATTGGGGTCTAGGTTCATTTATGAAACAAAGTTGATGTGGTGAAGAGGACTTTCTTGAATTCATTAATCACCTGCCTAAGCCTCTCTACATTACTAGTTACAATTAACAATCAAGAAAGAAAGAAAGACTATAAGATAGGTCATCTTAAGTGAGGATTGTCAGGTGAAATTTTCTACATAGGCTAAAATAATGGATATGACTGATAGCTGTTAACAGTTATCAGTTATTCCACCCCCAACCCAAAATATTCCATATAACTCATTTCAATGGTCCTCCAACCTTCTATCTCATCATTGTGTCACACAATAATGAGAAATCTTTTAACACAACTTCTGTTGATTCTTTTCTAGCCCTTCATTTTAATGTCAGTATTATTTCATGGTTCCCTCCTTTCCTAATGAATACAACTCAGAATGAGCGAAAAGGCACAGAACAAGATCATTTTATTACTTTACTCAACTTGAGCATTTAGTGAGTTATGTGGTCCTTTGAGGTGGGGGTGTTTAGATATTCCTTTGCTTGTTAACACACCAACACTGTTTTAGACTGCTTCCCATAATGAATGTTGCTTTTTTTTTTTGGAAAAATGTGCTAATGCTTAATGACATTAAACTCAGCCAGCCTGTCCTTTAAGATTTCATTCTTTTTTCTCTCATAAAATGCATCACACTAAAGCTGATTGTCTGGCCATTTCCATTATTAGGTAACCCCAAAATGTCAAATGGCACTCTTTTTAAATTGGAGGAATATTGCTACTCAACAAAGTCTAATTCCTGGGCCAGTGTAGGAGAATTTTGAGCCATTATAAAGGCAATGACAGGGGCGGCTAGGTGGTGCAGCGGATAAAGTATGGGCCCTAGAGTCAGGAGTACCTGGGTTCAAATCTGGTTTCAGACACTTAAGAATTACCTAGCTGTGTGGCCTTGGGCAAGCCACTTAACCCCATTTGCCTTGCAAAAAAAAAAAAGAAAGAAAAACCTAAAGGCAGTGACAGAAAGAGAGGCTTACATAGGAATTTAACTGGTTGAAATTAATAATCTAGGATAGTGCATGCATTTGTTATTTCCTAGCTCTCTTCCATGTCGGCCTCTTCAGGCCAATATATTGAGATGCTGCAATTAAAGTCCCTTGACATTGTGAACTTGCTTGTAGTTGGACTCAGGCTCTGCTAGCAATTAGACCCTTAGGATAGACCCTTGGAACATAATCAGCTTTTTCTAGCTCTCTCCAAAGATAGTGCCTTCTCAAAACTATTCACCCAGGATGCTTGATTTGGGTTTTTGTTTGTTTTCAAGGTGTTGTTTTTAATTCTCTTATGGCTCATTTTCATTCTTATGCAATTCCACTCAGATAAGGAAAGGTGGATATGTTCTGATTATTCATTTGAGAATTAGGTCAACCTTAAGACCATACACAATTCTTGTAAACAGGAGCTAACTTTCATAGGCATCTATTAGCAGTCACCTTATATTAAGGTTGCTTCTTTTAAAACAAAAGAGGAGAGGAAAATGCCCTCATGTCCACATGATATTCATTCCAAAGAGTAATGTTTAATCAGACTTCTCCTATTTCAAGTTATTCTAAAAATACCTGCAGCATAATTGCCCAGCTACTCAAGCAAAGTTAATTAGGAAGCACTTTCCAGTTAGTCACCAATAGTTTAGCAGTGACACAGCCTTGTGTAAGACCCATTGTGCACAAAAATAGCTTTCTAAACAATAGAACTTATTAAGGCAAGGTGAGAAGGGGGTTAGGGGATGGGGGAATGGCAAGAGTGTTGTTGGCCAGGAGAACAGTACTATACTGTATTTAATAGTTTATATTCAAAAAACTCCATGGAGGTTCTGTCACAGTAACTCCTTTATAATCAAGTGACTTTGGGAAACCTAACAGATAGGGAAAGGCTGTACAGAATGTTTATATCAAGCCAGGAAAATTTATTGAGCATTTACCTTGGCTGAGTGGTCCTACATCTTCCGTTCTATTGGGCATGAAATAACCAATTTGTCAAGTAAATTCACCCTGTGGGAAAAAAATCAACCAAAGAATTATGCTATTTTTGATCATCAAAAAATAACCTGCTAAATTATATGACACCTGAATATATGAATTGTGATGGTTATTTCCTCAAAGCAATAAGCTTTATAATGAAGGGTCCTTTAAATATGAGTGCTGGGCCACAGAAGACCTCCAAGAGAATGGTCAAAGAGCTGAACAACTTATCCTGCCCCATTTAAAATATTCACCAAATTAATTAACATAATAAGTGTTCAATTGGTCATCTTTGTTATCTTTGTTGAGATCAAATCAAATATTTATTTTCATTCTCAATAGAGATGACAATTTTTTCCTATCCCTTCCAACAAAAATATATACACTTTTCTTTCTTATACACATAGTATGAAAAATTGCATGAAATGGAAAATCCAAAATGGACTTGGACAATTCAATAATGCTGAGCAAGAATTTTAAAAATTTTAAAGATCAAAGACTAGGAAACAACCAATTTTATGAATGATTGATATATAACTTCCAATTCATTTTACATTTGTCACTATAGACATCTTACTGAAAATCTGTTTACTTTAGTCATAGGTTCCCATATTCCAATATTAATATGACTTACAGTTGCAGAGGTTATCCTGGCATATTGTGAAAAATCATATACGATCTTTTTCAGTACAGAAAAATAAATGAAGAATAGATAGTGTTATTAGCACACTAGATTGAGTGATTAGTAAGATCATAATTTATTCAGGAACTGTTGTATTGTTTGGTTGCAAAAAAAAATTAAAAGAGGTCATTAAGAATCTTGTCAATCATTAGAAGGTGAATTTTCCCCTGTTCAAATGAAACAATTCATAGAAAAGGAAATGAGCTGATTTTTATTCATTTGAAGGAACTGCAGGATTGGTGTTTATAAAATAATTATAGAAAATGAGTCTTAGGAATGAAACAGAAATTTATTTCCTCCTAAGAATGAGAATTAATTAAATTAAATAATAATTAAGAATTCATTCAAAAATTTTAAAGCGTGAAAAAAAATCCAAAATCTCCCAAACAGTTCAATGGATAAGTTTTGTTCATTACTGACTTGAGGTTTGTTTGTTTTTTATTTTTTTCTTCAGTTCATTACTTCTATGTAATTTCAATATCATCAATTGTAACATTTCTCACTGTTGTAGATAATAATTCAATCATGCCTTCCCTTCTAACATCTGATTTTTTTAACTTTGCTTAAAGAATATAAAATGAAGAAAATCATAAAATGAGAAAAGCACCTTGTATAACCCTATCTATGATAGAGTTTTTCTTACTTGGTTAATTTATTTTCTCGACATCAGAATCACCATCATTATTGTTATGATGGTCATTTTATCTCCAGAGGGCAGTATTCCTTAATTCATACTCCAGTGTCTTATTGGGGGGTGGGGGTAGAAATGACCTTGGGTCCTTAGAGTCTATGTCATCAAAGTATACCCTTTAGCAGGATCTACCTGGAAAACTGAAAAAAGCTTCAGCTAAATCTATTTTTTGATTTATAATGAGATCATTTTAGAAAGAATAATTAAATAAGAATTAATCACTTAAACAGAGAAAAATTTTACAATGATAATTTATGAAATATATAAAAGTACACAAAGCCTGTATCCTGTTGCAGCTTATTCTATTTCTACAGAGAGAGTTATGTTTAAGATTAAACAATACAGGAGATGATGATATGCTAAGGATAACAAAAAGATGCCTGTAGCTGTATGGCAGACAAGAAATCTATGTTAGCCAGTCAAGCAGTATACAATAAAATAGAAAAGGTGTCTTTCTTGTCTTTCCTTCCATATGACTATACACAAAGTGAGGAACTGGAACACTGATCAAGATAATGAGTGATGGGAAGATGGGTTTATTTCATATACATATATATGTATATACATATATATAAGTACATATGTATGTATGTATGTATGTGTGTGATTCCTGTTTTACTTCTGTTTTGTCAAAAAAAGGGATTAGGTTTGGAATAGGAGAGAATAAAACAAAAGTATTTATTTTTTAAGAAAGATTTTATTTATTTTTTTATTACATATTACTCAGATATTCTTGGTTAAGATAAACATAATACCCCCACCCCCACAAAAATATAAAACCTCATGAGAAATAAAATAAAAGAAAGAGAAAAAAATGTGTTTCAGTCTGTGCTTTGATACCATCAGTTCTGTCTTGAGTGGATCAATTTCTTCTTCATAAGTCCATCATAGAAGTTACTTCCATATTTTTAAATAGTTGTTGTTCCTAGTGGATAAAGCACCGGCCTTGGAGTCAGGAGTACCTGGGTTCACTGGGTTCAAATTTGGTCTCAGACACTTAAGAATTGCCTAGCTGTGTGGCCTTGGGCAAGCCACTTAACCCCATTTGCCTTGCAAAAAAAAAAAATAGTTGTTGCTGATTGTAATTCCCTCCATTCATTCCTCCTAACTACCATCTATTATATTTTCTCTCTCCTTTCAATCTTTCCCTCTTCAAAAATGTGCTATGGGGCAGCTGAGTGGCGCAGTGGACAGAGCACTGGCCCTGGGACCAGGAGGCCGCAAGCCCACATACTACCCCAGAGATCCAGCAACCACACAACCCTGTGGTCCCAGAAGGCCACCTAATCCCAACAGCTTGCAAAAAGTAAAAAAGAAAATGTGTTATATCTTACTATCCTCTCCTATCCTATGATCTACCCTCTCCTCTGTCACACATATTCACCCCCTTCCACCTGTCCCCCATCTCTCCTTTTAATTCTAGATTTCTATACCCTATGGAGTGTATATGATATTTCCTCTCTGAGACATTTCCGATGAGAATGAAGTCTCCCTCATTCCCTTTCACCTTCCCCCTTCCATACAATTGCAAAAGCTATGTGAAATATATTTTATTTTATTTTTATTTTCTTAAGAAAGATTTTATTTATTTTGTTTTACAATTTTTCCCCCATTCTTGTTTCCCTCCCCCTACCCCTCACAGAAGATATTCTGTTAGTCTTTACATTGGTTCATGTTATACATTGATCTCAGTTGAATGTGATGAGAGAGAAATCATATCATTAAAGAAGAAAAATAAAGTATGAGATAATAAAGTTACATAAAAATATAATGGCTTTTTTCCTAATTTGACGATAATAATCTTTGGTCTTTGTTCAAAGTTCATAGTTCTTTCTCTGGGTACAGATAGCATTCTCTGTTGCAGATAGCCCAAAATCATCCCTGGTTGTTGCACTGAAGGAATGAACAAGTCTATCAAGGCTGATCATCACGTCCATGTTGTTGTTAGGGTGTACAATATTTTTCTGGTTCTGCTCATGTCTCTCATCATCAGTTCATGCAAATCTTTCCAGGCTTCCCTGAATTCCTATACCTCCTGGTTTCTAATAGAACAATAGTCTTCCAAGACATACATATACCACAGTTTGTTAAGTCAATCCCCAATTGAAGGAAATTCACTTAATTTCCAATTTTTTTTTGCCACCACAAACAGGGCTGCTATAAATATTTTTGTACAAGTGATGTATTTACCTTTTTTCATGATTTCTTCAGGGCATAGACCCAGTAGTGGTATTTCTGGGACAAAGGGTATGCACATTTTTATTGCCCTTTAGGCACAGTCCCAAATTGCTCTCCAGAAAGGTTGGATGAGTTCACAGCTCCACCAATAATGTATTAGTGTCACAGATTTCTCACATCCCTTCCTACATTGATCATTATTCATTCTGGTCATATTGGACAGTCTGAGAGGTGTGAAGTGGTATCTCAGAGATGCTTTGATTTGCATTTCTCTAATCAGTAAGGATTTGGAGCAATTTTTCATATAACTATGGATTGCTTTGATTTTCTCAGCTGTAAATTGACTTTGCATATCCTTTGACCATTTGCATGAAATATATTTTATATGAAATATCTTAGTTCATTCTATCTCTCCTTTCTCTTACTCTCAGTACATTTCCATTTCAATCATTGAATCCATTTTTTACGATATATTATATCTTCAAATTCAGTTCTCTCCTGTGCTTCATTTATATAAGCTCCTCCTACCTGCTCTATTAAATCAGCATTATCAACATCATCTTTCCCTGCAGGAATACACACAGTTCATTATCATTAAGTCACTCATAATTTACCCTTCTCCTCCACTATCTCTCTGCTTCACCAGAATCCTCTACTTGAAGTCAAACTTTCTGTTCAGCTCTGGTTGTTTCAATAGGAACATTTGAAATTCCCCTGTTTCATTATAAGTCCATCTTTTCCCCTTGGAAGAGGATGTTCATTTTTGCTGGGTAGTTGATTTTCAGTTGCATTCCAAGCTCTTTTACCTTCTAGAATATTATATTTCAAGCCGTATGAGCCATTAATGTAATTGCTGCTAAGTCCTGTGTGATCCTGACTGCAGCTCCATTATATTAGAATTATGTCCTTCTGGCTGCTTGTAATATTTTCTCTTTGACTTGGGAGTTATGGAACTTGGCTATAATATTCCTGGGGGGTTGTTTTTTTTTTAATCTCTTTCCAGGGGAGACCAGTGGATTCTCTCAATTTCTATTTTACCCTCTGCTTCTAGGATATCAGGGCAATTTTCCTATAGGAATTCTTTAAAAATGAGATCAAGGCTCTTTTCCTGATCATGACTTTCAGGTATCCCAATAATTTTTAAATTATCTTTCCTGAATCTTTTTTCCAGATCAGTTGCTTTTTCTTTTTTTAAAAAAGATTTTATTTATTTTGAGTTTTATAATTTGCCCCCTAATTTTACTTCCCTTCCCCCAACCCACAGAAGGCAATTTTTCAGTCTTTACATTGTTTCCATGGTATACATTGAACCAAATTGAATGTGATGAGAGAGAAATCATATCATTAAGGAAGAAACATGAAGTATAAGAGATAGCAAGATCAGACAATATCAGGGTTTTTTTTTCCTAAGTTAAAGATAATAGTCCCTGGTCTTTGTTCAAACTCCACAGTTCTTTCTCTGGATACAGACGGTATTCTCCATTTTAGAGAGCCCCAAATTGTCCCTGATTGTTGCACTGATGGAATGAGTAAGTCCATCAAAGTTGATTATCGCCCCCATGTTGCTCTTAGGGTTTACAGTGTTTTTCTGGTTCTGCTCATCTCCTTCAGCATCAGTTCATGCAAATCCCTCCAGGCTTCCCTGAATTACCATCCCTCTTGGTTTCTAATAGAACAATAGTGTTCCATGACATACATATCAGTTGTTTTTTCAATGAGATATTTCACATTTTCCTCTAATTTTTCATTCTTTGGTGTTGAACTATTGATCTTGATTTCTCACAAAGTCATCAACTTCCCTTAGTTCCATTTGACATCTGAAGCATTTGTTTTCCTCAGAGAGCTTTCTTATCTCCTTTTCCATCTGGCTAATTTTGCTTTTAAGAGCATTCTTCTCCTCAATAACTTTTTGAACTGTTTTATGTATTTGACCTAAGCTGGGTTTTAAGATTTATTTTCTTCAGAATTTTTTTGGATCTTCTTGACTATGATGCTGACTTCATTTTCATGTTTTTCCTGCATCTCTCTCATTTCTTTTCCCAATTTTTCTTCTATCTCCCTTACTTGATTTTCAAAATCTTTTTTGAACTTGCTGCAGTCTGAGTCCAACTTCTATATTTCCAACTTCTATATTTCTTGGAGTTTTGAGAGGCAAAAGCTTGAACTGTCTCATCTTCAGATTGAGTATTTTGGTCTTCCATGAGACCAAAATAATTGTCTATGGTCAAGTTCCTTTTTTTCTGTTTACTCATTTCCCCAGTCTGTGCCTGGTTTTGGGGTGCTTCCTGAACTTT
Source organism: Macrotis lagotis (assembly GCF_037893015.1). NCBI lineage: Eukaryota > Metazoa > Chordata > Mammalia > Peramelemorphia > Peramelidae > Macrotis > Macrotis lagotis. The sequence goes on along the minus strand of NC_133658.1, from coordinate 768,263,997 downwards.
TGTGTATTATTGGAACACCTCATACAAGCACCTCAATGTGTGAAGCTCTAACTGCTCTCCTGTTCTGTAAATGACCACAAGTGCACCTCTCTGCCATGGGGCTGAGGGAATGGGGTGTCCCTGATCTATGGTGGGGCCTAGACTATGATAAGGATCTGAATGTGATCAGAGCCCCAGAGTTCTGTTCCAGGGACAGAGGACAGACCTCAGAAATCTCCCTCCACCTCCTTACCTTTTGTAGACTGAGTGGTCAGGGAAAAGCTTCCTGGAGGCTCTTTGCTGGCTGGCTCCACGGGCCAGCTTCCCTTTCCTGGATCTGAGCTGTACTGAGTGCTGATTACATTAAGAGCCTAGGCTGTACAAAGTGTTGCAACCACGCTGAGGGCCTGGGCTTTGTGCTCACTCTAGCAGAAGTCTCCCTGCTGATCTTCCAAGTTGTGCTTGGTGCTCCCTGGGGTACAGTTCAGGAAACTGTTTCTGCTGCTGGGAACCAGCACTCACAGGTGCCCTGGGGCTTTTGCCAGGATGCTGAAGTTCCTTCCTTTTGGCACAGCCACCCCTCCAACCTCATGGAACAAAGTTTTCTCACTATTTCCATGTTATTTTGGATGGGAGAATTGCCTTACTGGATCTTTCTGTGGGTTCTGTCTCTCAAAAATTTAGTTAGAGTCGTAATTTTAAGGTTTTTGAAATATTTTGGAGAGAACACCTAAGAGAAGCTCTTCTCCTGCCACCACCTTGGCTCCGCCCCCCAAAAATGTTTATTAGGAAATTGAACCCTAAAATAAGTGAAGAAATACTAAGAAGATTCAACTTTATTGTTTTCTACCTGGTCATAATAAAATATACACAAAAGTACTATAGGAACTGACAAGTAATTACTGAACAAAGGTAATTAATACTAAAACAATCATAGTGCAAGAGAATGGTATAATCAGACTGAAGATATCTACTCCCAAAAAGAAATATTCCTATTGTAAACTAATTAAGTAGTTTGACTCTGACTCCTGTAAAAATTCAAAAAAATTATTATTTAAAAGATAGTTCATAGGAACTTTAAAAAGAAGGGATGTAAGAGGTCATCTAAATGTCCTTGATGAATGTAAATCACCTTCCCCAGACAAACTAAGAACTGGTAACTTACAACAAAGATAGTGCAGAGAAGCCAGGATTTTCCTCATAACTGACATGAATCAAGCATCTCATCAGATTTTTGGATTCACAGAAGAACAGAAGGCAACATATTCCCGCAAGGTGTGTAATGGGGTGCATGGGCAAGCTTAGGGCAGAGAACAGAGCCCAGCACAAGGGTGGTAGGGTATGACCAGGAGACTTTCCCAGTTCTGATTATGCAGAGAGAGTCTCTGGGTTTTCTAGCCCTGAAGACCTAACCCAGTGACTGGGTTTTGAGAAGCCAACCCAGATCCAGCCTTAGGCCTAAGGAGAGGACTGCTCATACCTCCTGTTCACACAATCCAGAAAAAGCTTCTGGAATGCCTTATTGGTTGGTCCACTGAGTAATCGCCTGGATTTCCTAACCCTAGTTAACAAGGCCTCTAGGGTTCTTAACACTAAAGGACAGAAAACCAGCCCCTCCTCCAACACAAGATTTAGGGAAAGTTAGCATTCCAAAATGAAGAAAGGCCAGCTCAAAGTAGGATTTATTAAATGTTACCTTAGAGATAAGGATACTAGCTCACAAAAGGAGGATGGAAGGGAGCTGCAATATGTGAAGCTTCAGAGGAGAATATGAATTGGTCTCCTGCCCAGAATGATTCTTGAGAGAGATTAGAAAGAAGTTTAAACATCAAATGGAAAAATTGGGAAAAGAAATAGAAGAGAAAATTAACACTGTGGAGAGAAAATTAGCATCTTAAAAGAAAACAAATCCTTTAAAAATTTAATTGGTCAAAGCAAAAAGAAAATAATTCTTTTCAAAAACACAATTGAGCAAATAGAAAACAACTTCTTCAAAAATAAAAATGATCAAATGGAAGAGGAGATTCAAAAGGTAAAAGAGGAAAATTCTTCTCTAAAAAAGAGATTACAATCTCCAGAAACTAATGATTTCATGAGACACCAAGAATCTGTTAAACAAAATCAAATAAGCTAAAAAAAATAGAAGAAAATATAAAATACCTCATTGGTAAAACACCTGACATGAAAATTAGATCCAGGAGAGACTATTTAGTAATCACAGGACTATTTTAAAACCTTGATTAAAAAAAAAGGAGGAACTTCAAGATATATATATATATATACATATATATATATATATATATGTATATATATATATGTATATATGGAGAACTGCCCCAATACCTTGGAACCAGGTGGTAAAAATAGTCATTGCAAGAATACATCAATGCCCTCCTAAAAAAGATCCCAAAATAAAAACACCAAGGAATATTGTGGCCAAACCCCAGAATTATCAGATCAAGGGGGAAATCCTACAAGTGTCAGAGAGAAGCAATTCCAATACCAAGGAATCACAGTCAGGATTACACAGGACCTGGCTGCATCAATATTAAGGAATTGAGGGGCCTGGAATATGACATTCCAGAGACCAAGGAGGCACTATCCAACCAAACTGAGCCTTCTCTTTCAGGGGAAAAGATGGACATTTAACAAAATGTTGACTTTCTATCTCTCCTGATGAAAAGAGCAGAGTTAAACAGAAAATTTTCTGTTTAAGCAGGAGACTCAAGATATACATGAAAAGATAAACAACAAAAAAGAAAAAAAAACTGTTTTTCAATAAGATTAAACTGGCTACATCTCATAGGAGGAAGTTTCTCATAACTCTGGAGAATTGTAGTTTTATTAAAGGGAATATACTTAGGCCTAAACTAAAAAGAGTCAAAATTGAGAAAGAAAATTAAAGACCATTTACCTTAATGAATATGGATGCAAAGATTTTAAATAAAATATTAGCAAATCAATGATATCAAATTATAGATAATATCCTATGATCAAACAGGATTTATATGAGGAATATGGGGTTGGTTCAATATTTAAAAATATATTTCAGGGGGGGCTAGGTGGCGTAGTGGATAAAGCACCGGCCTTGGAGTCAGGAGTACCTGGGTTCAAATCCGGCCTCAGACACTTAGTAATTACCTAGCTGTGTGGCCTTGGGCAAGCCACTTAACCCCATTTTCCTTGCAAAAAAAAAACTTAAAAAAATATATTTCAGCATAATTGACCATATCAATAAAAAAACAACAGAAATTCTATGATTATTTCAATAGATGTTGAAAAAAATTTTCATAAAATAAAGCACCCATTCCTACTAAAAACACTAGAGAGCAAAGGAATAAATGGATTGTATCTTTAAATGATAAATAGAATCTATCTGAAGTCATCAACAAGTATTATATGTAATGGGGCTAATATAGAAGCATTCCCAATAAGATCAGATGTGAAACAAGGATGCCCATTATCACCACTATTACACAATATTGTATTAGAAATGTTAGCTTTAGCAAAAAGAGGGGGAAAAATGAAGGAATTAGAATCAGTAATGAAGAAACAAAACTCTCACTCTTTATAGATGATATGATGGTATCCATTGAGAATCCTAGAAAATCACCCAAAAAATTATTGGAAACAAATAGCAACTTTAGCAAAGTTGCAGAATATAAAATAAACCCACACAAATCTTCAGCATTTCTATATGTTACTAACAAGATACAGCAGCAAGAGATAGAAAGAGAAATCCCATTTTAAATAGCATCAGACAACATAAAATACTTGGGATTCTACCCGCTAAGGTAGATTCAGAAACTCTATGAAAACAACTATAAAACACTTTTCACACAGGTAAAATGAAATCTAAATAACTGGACAAATGTCAATTTGCTCATTGGTAGGACAAGCTAATATAATTTAAAAAATGACAATTCTATCCAAATTAAAATAATTCTTTAGTGACACACCAATCAAATTTCCAAACAATTACTTTAGTGAGCTTGAAAAAAAATAGTAACTAAATTCCTATGGAGGAACAAAAGATCAAGAATATCACGGGAACTATTGAAAAAAATGCAAAGAAAAATGGCCTAGTTTTACCAGATCTAAAATTGTATTATAAAGCATCAAAGCTGTTTGGTACTACCTAGGAAATAGAGTGGTGGATTAGTGGAGTCTATTAGGTGCAAAAGAGACAGCAGTTAATGACTATACTAATCTACTTTTTGATTACAACTTCTGGGAAAGAAGCTCACTCTTTGATAAAAACTGCTGGGGAAAACTGGAAGATATTATGGCAGAAACAAAGCATAGACTAACATCTCACACACTATACCAAGATAAGGTTGAAATGGATGAAGGATTTAGACATAAAAGGTAATATTATGAACCAATTAGGGGAACAAGTAATAGTATATTTTACCTGACAGATCTATCAAAAGGGGAGCAGTTTATGGTCAAAGAAGAGATAAAGAACATTATAAAAAACAAACTGGATCATTTTGATTACATTAAATTAAAAAGTTTCTGCACAGATATAACCACAGTAACCAAGATTAAAAGGTATGTAGCAAATTGGGAAGCAATTTTACCAGTTACTGCTTCTGACAAAGGATGAATTTCTAAAATATATAGAGAACTGAGTAAAATTTATTAAATAATAAATCATTCCTTAATTGATAAATGGTCAAAGGATATGCAAAGGTAATTCTCAGATGAAGAAATCAAACTTATCTATAGTCACATGAAAAATTGCTCTATATCATTATTGATTAGAGAAATGCAAATTAAAGCATCTCTGAGGTACCAACTCACACCCCTCAGATTGGTCAATTTGACCAGAAAGGATAATGATCAATGTTGGAAGGGATGTGGGAAATCTGGGACACTAATACATTGTTGGTGGAGCTGTGAACTGATCCAATCTCTCTGGGGGGCAATTTGAAATTGTACACAAAGGGCAATAAAAGTTTGTATACCATTTGACCCAGCAATACCACTTATCCTGAAGAGATCATGAAAAAGGTGAAAAATTCTACATACACAAATAATATTCATTGAAATTCTTTTGTATTGACAAATAATTGGAAATTGAGGAAATGTCTATCAATTGAGGACTGACTGAACAAAGTATGGTACACTCTTGATCTATAAGAAATCATGAGGGGCAGGATTTCAGAAAACCCTGGAAAAACTTCTTGAACTGATGCTGAGTGAAATGAACAGAACCAGGAGCACTTTATACACACTAACGACATGGGCAGATGATTTACCATGATGGATTTGTTCATTTCAGCAGGATAATAATCAAAGACAATTTTAAAGGATTTGTAATAGAAAATACCATGCACGTCCAGAGAAGGAACTGTGGAAGTTAAATGAAGACCAATGCTTATTATCTTTAACTTTTAAAATTTGTCTTATGTATTATTATGCCATTTTGTTATCTCTAATGTTTTCTCTTCATTTTGGATCTGATTCTTCTCTTACAATACATTCAATTTTGATCTGTGTTTAACAAGGGTACAAATGTAAAACATATTGTATTGCTATCATGGGAGGGAAGAGGGAAGGGAGGAAGGGAGAAAAAATGTAAAACTCAAAATCTTGTAAAAATGATTGGTATGTATGTAGTTTCAAAAACAAAAATATATTTATATAAGGGAAAAAAGAAAGAATTGCAGTTGTAGCTATTGAGCCACTATCAGTGATACTTGAAAAATCAAGGAAAATAGGAGAGATGGCTTAAAATAGAAAAGAGCAAATATTGCCCTGATTTTCAAAAGTTGAAACTATAAACCAAGTAGTTAATAAGCATTCATTAAGCACCTACTAAGTGATAAGTACTATGCTAAGTAAATGCTAGGAAACCAACAAGAACAAGCAATAGTCCTGACACCCAAGAAGTTCATAATAGGGAAGACAAATGCAAATGAGTATATACAAATAAGCTCTGTAATTATAAATGGAAAATAATCCTCAAAGTCACTATGGGGAAGGGTTTTATTAGAATTTGAGTGGGACTTGAAGAAAGCCAGGAGGAAGAGATAAGGAGGAAAAGCACTGAAGTCATAAGGGACAGAGGAAATATACAGTCATGAAGAGGGTCTTCTTTGAGGAACAGTAAGGAGGCCACTGTCACTGGTTAAAAGAGTATAAGGAAGGAGGAATATTGCAGGGATGGAGGATCTAGATTTTGAAGACTTTTGAATACCAAATAGAGAATTTTGTACATGATCCTAAAGGTTATAGTCACTATACTATAGTGAGAGGGGAGGAGATGAAGCTGGACTTGAGATGAAGGGAAATCACTGGCAACTGAAATGAGGATGAACTGGAGTGAGAACAGATTTGGTAGGCAGGTCAATCAGCAGAATATTTCAATAATTCTGGCATGAAGGGAAATGAGGATCTATGCCAGGGTGATGGCTCTATTAGAGGATAGGAGGGGGCATATTTGAGACATGCTTCAGAGATTAAATCTACAGGTTTTAGCAAAAGATTGGTTATAAGAGATAAGAGATAGGAAAGAATTGAAGATAACATCTATGTTGTGGGTCTGGGTTACTGGGAGAATTATGGTATGTTTGTAATAAAGAACTTTGGAAATGGGGAATAACTTGGGGAGAAAGATAATCAGTTGAGTTTTAATCATATTAAATTTAAGAAATATCTTGGACATCCAGTTTGAGGTATCAAGGTTGGAAGTCAACAGAGAGATTAGGGCTGAATTAATTGATTTGAGAATCATCAGTATAAAAATGATAGTTAAAGATATTGGAGCTGATGAGATTATCAAGTGAATAAATATAGATAAAAGTCATGAAGCAAAATCCTATGAAACATCAACCACTAATGAGTGATCTAGATGAAGATCAAATGAAAGAGACAGAGTAGTCAAATAGAAGGAGAACCAGGTGAGAGTGGTATCCCGAAAAGCTAGGGAGAAGAGAGAAGGTGAAAAATTTCATTGCAGTGTAAGACAGAGAGTTTTGAAGGTCATGATAAAAATACATGAGATTTGGAGATTAAGAGATCTTTGTCAACTTTGGAAAAAGCAGTTTTGGTTGAATGATGAGATCAGAAGCTTGATCATAGAGAGTTAAGAAGAGCATAAAAGAATAAGTGAAAGCATCTATTGTCAGAATTCCTGACCCCTAATTTAACATGCTAACCACAATGCCGTTGGTATATGGTCAAAATGCTCTTCCCATGAGCTTTGTGGTATGAAAGAATCCTCTCTTATAAAGAGTCATATTTGTCAAGGTGACCGGGTCCTCAGAGGTCATCCTCTAGTACATACCCATAATTTTATAGGGGGAAAAAAGTGAGGCCTAGTGAGCTCAGTGATTTTCCCAAGGTTGAGTGGGTAGTAGATAGAACTGAGAATGTAAGACAGTTCCTATGGTTCCAAATTCATCACTTTTTTCCCACTCCATCACAGGTGACTATTTTTTTTTTAATCATTAGAAGAGACACAGAGATACCCAAGCACTTTTTAAAACCTATTTCCATGCTCTCAGAGGTAAAATTCTGCAGGGACAGAGTGAAAAATTTCTCCAGTATAACCTGAAGTTCAAGATGAATGACATCAACTGAAATAAAATGTGGAGAGTCTCCCAGTGAAAGTCAAGGAAGCTTAGAGGGAAGAAAAATGATTAGCACTGAAGACACTTAAATGATCTTTTTTAATTTTTTTTCATGGCAATGGGGTTAAGTAACTTGCCCAAGGTCACACAGCTAGGTAATTATTAAGAGTCTAAGGCTAGATTTGAATTCAGGTCCTTCTGACTCTAGGGCCTGTCCTCTATCCACTTAAGCCACCTAGATGCCCCTACTTAAATGTTCTTACAAAAGATTCTAGAGTCAACCCCAAAAGGTCAAATCTTCCTAGGACAAGGAATACCTAAATGATTCTCTTTCTTCAAGTGTCAACAGTCATGTAAACTAGATATCTTACTCAGAGAATACTCTAGTCAGTAGAGGCTCAAACTGAATGCAATCTGATGAACTGCTATATTATGAGAAAAGGGCTCCCTTTATCCTGGACTGTGGCTTTAATGGGAACAGTTCTTCCATGAGAAGAATGACAGGGGAAACAAGGAGATAGAGTAAGAATTCAGAACTTGGTGAGAATTGAGAACTTGGCAGAGATCTTTAAATTAATTCAATTGAATGAATGAAATATATAAGTAATAAATGTATCCAGATTCAGAGAATTTTTCTTTTTTTTTAAATTCCCTGGCACAAATTAAATGCAGCTTCTAAGTTAGAGTGACTGATTGTGTCCAGGAGTGCCAAAACCAAATAGAAACAAGGACTACCAACCCATACAGAAGTACTTAGTTTGAAAATGTTATCTATGTTCTATTGTATTTTTTATTTTGTCAAATATTTACTAATTATATTTTAATCTAGTTCTATTTGTCATTGACCAGTATGTTTGACAATTCTGATCTAGTCCAGTTCTATCAATTTCTGGACATGGAAAATGAGATATTGAGAGAAAAGATGATTTGTCAAAGTGACACTTAGTAAATTGACTTGAAACTCCAACTCCAAAACTTCCTTCATTATAGAACTGTCTCCCACTGAGAGCACTACTATAGAATTTGAATATATTTGGATTTCTTGTTTATTTATTTTTAATACATACTTTCAAGATAACATGAGGAAAGAAAACATAATTTGTCCATTCTCCTGATTATTGTATAATGCTAATCCCTCATTGCCAAGACTGATTAAGGGCATGGCCCCATTAAATATCTACACCAATTCTTCACCATGATTTGAAAGTGATACTGGGCTCTTTAAGGCTATGTTAGGAGAAGACATTCCCAGGGCAATTTGATCATAATTGAAAATGTTTTTAAGTAGCAGCAAAGATCATATTAGCTAAGTTTAATAGATATTCACTGTTAAAAGGTTGGTCATCTAAAGAAAATATAATAATGGAGTATAGAGAGGCAGAAAAGCTATCATCTGCATAGGTTGAAAGAATCCTTACCCTAATGGAACAGGGAGGCTGGGAGCTGGGAGAGAGAGATCCTATCTGTCTCTTGGGATCATATTGCTGCTCACTTGAAGTGTTTCAGAAGATTTCGATTTTAAAACTGAATATGCTTGAACTCATGACTATTTTCCTCTTTACTTTACATAGTTCATTAAAATTTTTCCTTTCTTTAATTTGAGGAAATGGCTCTTTCTGACACCTGTCAGAAAATGCTGATCCATGGGTTACAAAGTAATGTTTAATTTCATTTGTAACACTAGATGTCACAACAAGCATGAAAGTGAGGTTCATTAGTGCTTTAGGGAATGACAAGTCCTGACTCCTTTTAAGATTTTTGTTTTCAGTTAACTCAGAGTTAATGAAAGGATGAAATAAATGGCCAAGGCTACAGACATAGGTTCCCCCAAAATAAATTGGGGCTTCCAGCCCAGGCACAATAAGAAAAACCTCCCAGTTAGTGTGCTTTCATTTGGTTAAAATTCCAGGATTGTCCCATTACACCTTAATATCATAATCAAAGGCACATAAGGTCTAGGTCAATCATAGAAAATTCTGAGAAGTAAAACAAGATTTTATATATACCAGAACAGAGTAAATAAATGTGCTCAGAAATGGGTGCCAGTCATGCCTAGGAGAATTAGGGAAAGAAGACAGGAATGAAAGTTATTCAATATTCCACAAAACACATTTGCCTGTGCCAGTGCTCTAGCCATAAGGCCAAATAACCATTTCTAAGGACAAATGGCCTTTCTTCCTCCCTTGGTTTTCAAGTCTTTTCACTCTAAACCTTAAAAAAAAACTATATCTTGGTTACCAATCTTCAAGAGGCTAATGTTATAAAATTTCTCTCTGCTACTTTTCATCAACATTACCACAAAAAGGAACCCAACCTCTCTCTGTCTCTCATTGACTTTCACACTCTTTTTTTTCAGACCTTTCAAAGCCCAGTAGAGGAGGGAGAGAGTGAAGAGGGAAATCTGAAAGGAAATTGCATTATTTCATTGATTTGAAAAATGAATGAAAATTCAAAATTTGACAGGCTGTATTGTCATATATCAATCCCCTCTCCATATAAGGGAGGCAGAACTATCCTGTGAAAGGGTTTTCAAGTATTTATTTAAGAACTTTTGACTTTTCTCTTTCAGTCTAGCTTCAGTTTCATTGAATGATAGAGAGCTAGAAAAAATGTGGCAAACATTGTCTATGTCAAAAATATAAGCCAAAAGATCTAAGTCTTTATTGCTATTTCCATTTTCAGGTTACTTCTATTTAATAATTGGGATGTATGAGTGTTCAGGAAGGGCTATCACCTTTGGTGTGAAGGCTTGCTGAGCCCTTTTCAGGGCTGCTCATACACTGTTGGTATCCACTCAGCTGTGATTCAAGAAATTGCAGTATGAGCAGTGGACACACCCCAAAACTGTCTCCACAGACAGGTAGATCAGGCTGAGGTCAACTGACAGGACTCAAACCCATTGATGATTTAAGGGGGGGGGTGCTTAGACCTTGATCAAACATGGGAGACATCAAGGTACTGCAATCCAGGTGACTCAAAGACATTGGTTTTTGCCTCTGGACTTTGATGACTCTGTAAGAGAGATTGAGGCTGACAACTTCTTCCTTAGTTAAATCCAATTCAAGCAGAAGTCATACCCTAAGTTGCCCTTCATCCTCTTCAAAATGAAAGACAAACAGCATTTGCTAATTATTCCTGTTTCTAGGTTATATAGGACTTAGTCTGTCTGAGAATATGTCCTGGATGAGAATACCTATAGATGATAGGCCTTCATATCAGGAGAAAATTTTTGTAGTATATATTATAGTTTATAATAGTAATATATAGTAATTGAACTCTAAGGCAATGGTTAGGGTTGAGGTTGGGGGAAGGGGAGAGTTAAAAGATGAAAAAATTATATCAGTCCTCAAGTGGTTTTATAATTTGCCAGGGGGGGGCAGTATCAAAAGTGAAATAGCACTTGTCCTGGTCAGAAAACCCAGGTTCAAATCCTACTTCTGACACTTTCTAAATGAGCTCATGTGGGTAATTTAATTTTACTAGACTTTAGTATCTACATATATAAAATTAGGGGAGTTGGACAATTTGACCTCTGAATCCAACTAAACAAGCTGACCCCTTTCAATTCCAGAGCTATAACCATTTAATAAACTAATATTTAAAAAAGAGATTTCTAAGTCAACATTTATTTTTAAAAACTGACTTTCCAGTATTCTCTGCTAAATACATTGGTAATAGACAGAAACAATCCTTCTTAGGCCTTACTAAATATACCTTAATACAGATTCCTGACTCACAGAGTAAGAAAGAGAAATGACATAGCTTTGCTTGGGCACTAGAGCAGCAAAAAGGCTCTTTCCATCAAGGTAGCACACAGAGAAGAAAAGGAAAGACCCTTCCTCAAACATGACTTCTTGAGAAGAAAGTAGTAGAAAGAGGAGCAAAAAAAATCCTTTGTTCTGCCATTTAACAGAAAAGAGAGGAAATGGAAGAATGAATCAGTAGAAGTGAATGCATTTAATCCTTTATTAAATCCTTCATTGAATTCCTCTAATGTATAGTTACGGGCTTCATGTAATAGCATTCTCTGACTACAAAGGCATGTAGTTATGATCTCTTGGTCCACAAAGCTACAATAATGCAGAGTCCCTGTCATTTTCTTTGTTATATCATGTTTTATTTTTTCCAATTAGATATTAAGGCAATTTTTAGCTAGCATTCATTTTTACAATATTTGCATTCCAATTCTTCCTCTCTCCTCTCCTCTCTTCTGAGAATAGTAGGAACTTGATATTTGTTATTCATGTACTATCATGTAGAATATATTTCCATATTAGTTACATTTGTAAAAAAAGAAACAACTCAAAAGTTTATAAGAAGAAAAATTGAGAAAAGAAATGGTAATCATGGAGGAGAATTATGAAAAACTGGCTGAAGAAATCAATACCCTTAAAAGTAAAATTGAGGGGTGGCTAGGTGGCGCAGTGGATAGAGCGCCAGCCTTGGAGTCAGGAATGCCTGGGTTCAAATCCAACCTCAGACAATAATTATCTAGCCACGTGGCCTTGGGCAAGCTACTTAAACCCATTGCCTTGAAAAAAAAATCTTAAAAAAAAGTAAAGAACAAATGGAAAAAGAAAATAGCTCCCTTAAAAGTAAAATTTACTAATTGGGAATGGAAACAACCATGCTAAAAGTAAAAATAATCACCTGGCAAGGGAAGCACAATAGCTAACTGAAGAAAATAATATCCTAAAAAATTCAAATTAGAGAAATGGAAATAAGTGACACTGTGAGACACCAAGATTCTATCAAGCAAAACCAAAAGGCTGAAAAGGTAGAAGAAAATGTAAAGTACCTCTTGGCGAAAAGGATCAACCTAGAAAATAGATCCAGGAAAGATAATTTACCTAAAAGTCACAATTAGAAAAAAGAGTCTAAACAATATCATGCAGGAAATTACCATGGAAAACTGATTTAAATCCTATCTTCTCCAGAAAGATATACTAAAATAAAAACTCCAAAACAAATTGTAGCCAAATTTCAGAATTATCAGCTAAAGAAAAAAATACTCCAAGCAACCAAAAAAATATTTAAATACCAGGAAGGCAGAGTAAGTATTACACAAGATTCATCAGCTTCAACATGAAAAGTTCAAGAGTCTGGAATATTATATTCCAGAGGTCAAAGAAACTTGGATTATAACCAAGAATAAATTACCTTACAAAATTCAGCATATTATCTCTGGGTAAAAGTTGGACTTTCAACAAAACAAAGGAATTTAAATTTAGGTGATAAAAAACAGAAATAAACAAATACTTTGGTGTTCATATGCAAGTCTTAAGAGATGCATAAAAAGGTAAACAGAAAAAAATGTTAATAAGACTAAACTGTCTACATCCCAACATGGAAAGACAATACTTGTAACTATTGAGAATTATATTTCTCTTAGGACAATTTAGGAGAATATTTAGACAGAGGGTGTGAGTATAAATGGATTATAATTATAATAAGCTATACTTTAGCTCATGAGAGTTGTTTTTCAATTGGCACAGATGGAGGGAGTGTGCTTAGACAGAGGGGGTTGGCATGAAGTGATTCATGATGTTTATAATCCTTCAGAATTATACTCCATCAGGACAAATGAAAGGAGTTTACTTTAACAGAGGGTGGGGGTAAAATACAATTAAGACATAAAAAAGGATTATTCTAGGATAAGAAAGCAGAGGAATTAGAGGATAAATAACACATGAAGAGGCCCAAAGGGACAATTACAGTAGAGGGAAAGATGAAAGAATGTGAGTACTGATTAATTCTCATGCTCAACAGATTTAACCCAGAAGAAATAATATGCATCTCAAATTAGGTTTAGAAATTTATCCAACCATACAGAGAAGTAGAAGGGGAAAGGGGAAAGAAAGTGGAAGGAAGAGTTAATAAAGGGGAGGGGGAAATAAAAGTAAAGGAAAGTGAGAAGAAATGGAAGGAGGCTGAAAGAAGAGAGGGCAGATTGAAGGAGATAACAATCAGAAACAAAACACTGGTGGGGGGGGTAAAAAGGGAAAGGAGAGAGAAAATGACAAATATGGGGAAGATAGAATAGAAGGGAAATTTATCGTTACTAATCAAAAACGTAAATGTGAATAAGATGAACTCTCCCATAAAATGGAAGCAAATAAGAGGGTGTATTAAAAACCAGATTGCTACAATATGTTGTTTACAAGAAACACATTTGAAGCAGAGAGGTAAACACAAGGTAAAGGTAAAATACTGGAGCAGAATATATTATGCTTCAGTTAAAGTAAAAAATAGCAGTGGTAGCAATCCTGATCTCAGATAAAGCAAAAGCAAAAATAGACCTACTTAAAAGTGTAAGGAAAGAAGCTACCACATCACAAAAGTAATCATAGGTCATAAAGTAGAGTAAGTATTAAACATATTTGCACTGAGTGGTATAACATCCTAATTCTTAGAAGAGAAGCTAAAGAAGTTGCAGGAAGACATAAACAACAAAACTAAGTTAAAGGAAGACTTCAATCTCCCACTCTCAAAATTAGATAAATCTAATTACAGTATAAACAAGAAGGAAGCTAAAAGGTGAATAGAATTTTAGAAAAGTTAGATATGATAGATCTCTAAAGAAAATTGAATAGAGATCTCTATAGTATATGGCATTAAGACAAAAACTGATCATGTTCTAGGGCATAAAAATCTCACAATCAGATGAAGAAAAGCAGAAATTTCTTGCTTCTGAGGTAGAACCAAGATGATGAATTGAAAATAGAATGTTCCTGGAGTTTTGCCCTATGTGATATTAAATTAAGCCTCAGCACAGTCATTAAAGCCTCAGATTCCAACACAAAGAAGAGTAAAACAAGTCTTAAACTGGGAACATTATAGAGAATGTTCAGTGAAGGTCTGTCTCTTCTACCCAACTAGGTGGAAGAGAAAGCTGGGGGCGGGGGGGGAAGAGGGGTTTCTAACCACAGTGAAATGCAAGTCCCAGAAGCTAGAAAGCAACAGAGGTCCCTTGAGCTAGAAAGCATCCCAGGTCATAGAAGCTAAATATCAGCCCAAATTCCAGCAGCTAGATCAACCCAAGTCCCAGTAGCTAGATAGCAAGTCAGCAGAGAGGACTCTAACTTCAGACAAAGTCTGAACCCTGGGAACACTGGGGCAACAGATAGGACTGCATTGAAAACAAACCACTGCATAGACAACAGGCAAGCAATAAATCAGGGATCAGACTATACTCCCTATAGCCCAGAAGCAGAAATCTACAATCCTGAGCAAAAAAAGAGTGCTAACCATAGAAAGCTACTATGCAGCTAGAAATGATAAAAATGTCATCTCAGAAGAAGACAATGACAAAGCAATGACAAACTGCCTACATGGAAAATCTCAAAGGAGTTTATGAAATGAACTTAACTAATTCATGGAAGACCTTTAAAAAAATTTTAAAAACCAATGAAGAGAAGAAGAAAAATAGAAAAAAGAACATAGAATCATGCATGAAAATTATGAAAAAATTGACCAAAGAAATCAACTCCTTTATAAGTAAAAATAATCAAATGGAAAACAGAATGTAATTCATCAAAAAATAAAACTGACCAATTGGAAAAGAAATTCAATTTATCTAAAAGTCAAATCAATCAACTGGAAAGGGAATGAAACTCATCAAAAAGTAAATTAACCAACTAGAAAAGGTAGCATAAAAGCTAACAGAAGAAAATATAGCTCTAAAAATTAGAAATAAACAAATAGAAACTAAGAAATCTATGAGACTACATAAGATTCCATCAAACAAAATCAAAAGGCTGAAAAAAATTGAAGAAAATATAAAGCAACTTTTAGGAAAAACAAAAGACCTGGAAAATAGATCCAGGAGAGATAATTTACAAGGTTTTGGTCTATCTGAAAGCCTAAATAAAAAAGATATTGAAAAATTTCTTTCAGGAAATTATCATGGAAAATTGTCCTTATTTACTAGATCAAGAAGACAAAATAGTCCTTGAAGGATAACTCCAAGGACTATCATAGCCAAATTTCAGAATTATCAAATAAAGGAGAAAAAATTGTAAGCAGCCAAAAAGAAGCAATTTAAGTATATGCACAATCAGAATTATACAGGATATCAATTTTGACATTAAAAATCAGAGGCTCTGGAATATGATATTTAAGAGGGCAAAGGACATTTGATTACAACCAAGAATTTATTGCTTGCCAAAACTGAGCATATTCTGACATATGAAACATAGGATTTCCCAAATTTTCTGGTACAGAGACTAGAAGTAAAGAGAAAATTTGATCTTCCATTATAAGATTCAAGAGATGCATTAAAAAAAAGCAAATGAAAAGGGGAAGTGAAATTCTGGTCAAGAATATTAAACTATATACATCCTTACCAAAGGAAGATAATGGCTAAATTGTATTTTTCTTAGTATAGCTAAATGGTTAAATATACGTACAAGAAATGTACTTAAAGGATATGGATACAAATGAAACATGAATGCAATGTTGATTTATGAGGTGGTATTTCTTATAAAGACATAGAAAAGGGAAATACTTAGAGGATCTATGCACAATTAAATCACAAAATGACTTTACCAGATACTTTAGCTAAAGAGGGTTGTAGTACAATTGGAACTGATGATAGGAATGCACTTACAAGGACTGGACATAAACAGATTAGGAAATAACCTTGTATTAATACATTCTTCAGTTAAAAAGAGTTATAGTACTATGCTTGAAGAACTAAAAGGACAGAGGGAGAGAATTTACCCCATACTTTGGTAGAGGAGGACTGTAGGTATATGGTTGGTATACTATTCAAATGAAGGGACAGAGTATACTTAGAGATACTTAACATGAAAACATCATGAAAAGATTTTGCTTTGTTGATGCTTTGGTTATAATTAGAGGAATTGTCTTGAGGGAGGAAGTATATTCATGAAATGATTGGGCTTGGCATAATGCTTTGACTCATGAGGAAAATATGATCCTTGAAAAGGGGAAGTAATAAAATCAATTATACTTTGATGTGATTTCTGACTCTTCAGAAGTGTATTTCTAATGAAACAAAAGAGCAGAGTATATTTAGTGAATATGAGGCAATGACATCAATCAATCAAACAAAAAAACCAATCAATCTTTCAGAATAGTATTTCTATCACGACAGATGAAAGGAACATATTTTGATAAATAGTTATAGATACAAGAAAAGGTTAAAACAATAAAGACATAAAAAGCATTTTACTAGAAGAAGTCTAGGAATTAGTGGCTAAATAACACCAGGTCAAGATGCACAAAGACCCATTAAAGTATTTTGTTTGTTGTTGTTTTTTTTGAGAGAAAACAAAAGCGTACACATTGGATTCTGTGTTCAGATTTCAATGGCTCTGTCTCTGGGATAAGTGGCCTTCCCCATCATAGCCTCCAAAGAAGTTGCTTCAATATTTTTCCCACAGTTGCTATCACTAGTTGTATTTCTCTCTATTGTATTCCTCCCCACCTTTCATCTATTCCATTCTCTCTCTCTCTCCTTTCTTTGTGACCCTGTTAAGAACTGTGTTGTATCTGAGTACGCTCTCCCGCAATCTTCTCTCTCCTATCACCTACTCACCCCTTCCCTCCCCGCCATTCCCCCTCATCCCATCCATTTCCTCTCATTTTTCTCTAGGGTAAGATGGATTTCTATACCCTATTAAGTATTCATGTTATTTTTTCTCTTCTGATGAGAATGAAGGCTCATTCTCCCCTCACCTTCTCCCAGTCCACTCCATTGAAAAAGCTTTTTCTTGACTCTTATGTGAAATATCTTAGCCCCTTTTTCTCCTTTCTCTTCCTCCCAGTACTTTCCTTTATCATCCACTGACTCCATCTTTTTTTACTATATTATACCATTATATTCAGCTCCTTCCTGTGCCATATATATATATATATATATTCCTTCCAACTGCTCTTATAAGTGAGAAAGGTCACATGAGTTATCAAAATCTTCTTCCCATGCAGGAATAAAGGCAGTTCAATATCATTAAGTTCCTCATAATTAGTCCTTCTCATCCACCCCCATCAATGGTTCTCCCAAGGCCTGTACTTGGAGATCAAACTTTCTGTTCAGATCTGGTTGTTTCAATAGGAAAGTTTGAAAGTCCCGTTTCATTGAAAGTTCATCTTTTCCCCCGAAAGAGGACATTCAGTTTTTCTGGAGTTGATTCTCCGATGTAAACCAGGATCTTTTGCCTTACAGAATATTATACGACAATCCATATGAGCCCTTAATGTAGATGCTGCCAGATCCCGTGTAATCTTGACTATAGAGCCATAATAGTTGAATTGTTTGTTTCTGGCAGTTTTTAGCATTTTTCTCTTTGACTTGGGAGTTTTGGAATTTGACTATAATGTTCCTGGAAGTTTTTCTTTGGGATCTCTTTCAGGAGGTGTTGGCTGAATTTCCTTAATTTCTATTTTACCCTCTGCTTTTAGGATATCAGGGCAATTTTGTTGTATTATTTCTTTAAAGATGAAGTCTAGTCTCTTTTCCTGATTTTCCAGACTTCTTGACTTCCATTACTTTCAGGAAGTATAATTTTTAAATAATAACTTTTTAAATTATTTTAAATTATTTAAATATTTTTTTAAATTATCTCTCCTGGATCTGTTTTCAAGGTCAGTTGTTTTTTCAATAAGATGTTTCATATTTTCTTCTAATTTGGAGGAGGTGGTATAGTTTTATTTCTTCCTGAGTTCTCACAAAGTCATAAGCTTCTCTTAGTTCCATTCTGCATTTTCTTCAGAGAGCTTTTGTTCCCTCCTTTTCCAGCAGATCAATTCTGCTTTTTAAGGCATTCTTCTCATTGGCCTTTTGTGTTGCTTTTTCCATTAGGCCTAAATTGGCTTTTAATGTTATTTTCTTCAGTATTTTTTAGTATTTCTTTCACGAAGTTGCTGACTTGGTTTTCATAATTTATCTGCCTCACTCTCATTTCTTCTCCCAATTTTCCTCTACCTCCCTTAATTACTCTTCAAAATATTTTTGGAGCTCATCTATAGCCTGATACCATTTTCTATTTCTCTTGGAGGTTTTGGGTACAGAAGCTTTGATTTTTTTATCTTCTGAGTATATATATTTTGATCTTTCACAGGACCAAAGTAATTTTCTATGGTCAGATTCTTCTTTTCTTCTGGTTGTGCATTTCCTCAGACTATGATTGAGTTACCACACTTCCAAGGCTTTTGGGTGGAGTTTGACAGAACACACAGGGGCCTTAATTTTTCCAAGGTCTTATGAGAGGCTCTGACTGCTCTCTTGCCTGTGTTCAGGCCCTCCCCTCTGCCCTGGAGCTGTGAGGATGGTCCTTGCTTCGCTATGGCAGTGTTGTGGGGGCCCAGACTGTAACCTGGATCTCAATGGTGAGTTCTGACCAAGCGAGAACATAGAGACTTCTGCAGTCTCTCCTGACCCCCATACCATCTATGGGCTGATAGCTCTGGACATGCTGGGTGGCTCTGCTGACTCCTGCTGAAGGTTCTCACTGCAGGGCTGATGCCAGAGGTAGACTCCACACTCACTGTGGTGTAGCAGAGTTCTCCACCCCTTCCACCTATCCCTGATGATCCCTGGGCAAAGAAGTCTGCAAACTGCCCCCTCTGCTATCGACCCAGGTGCGTGACCAGTTGTGCTGCAATGTAGCTGCAGCTGCAGCTTTTTCCAAACCCCAGTCCTGGTGGAACAGACCTTTCCAGTGGAACTTCTAAGTTTGGAAATTGCATCACTCAGTCTTTCTGTGGGTTCTACCTGTTTTAAATTTTGAGTGAGTCATAATTTGACAGCTTTTGGAGATTTGGAAGGAACAAGTTTCTGGGAATTCCTACCTTCACACCACCATCTTGTCTCTTCTCTCAAGACCTATTAAAGTTGAGGGAAACTGGGAAGGTGGGAACTGTGAAGATGAGTAAATCCTGCTCTCAATAGATTTGGCCCAGTGAAGGAATGACATACATTACAAATTGGTTTAAAAATTTATCCTACTCTACAGAGAAATTGGTAGAAAATGGGAAGGAAAGGGAAAGAAAGGACTGATAAAAAGAAAGGTCAAAGTAAATGTGAAAGGAAAGTTAAAGGAAAAAATGGAAAAGAAAATTTAAAAGGGAAAGAAGGCAAAATATTTGTGAGGAGAAATATAAGGAAAAGAAAGAGAACAATATAAATGGGGAACTGGAGCGAAATACAGAATTACTAATCTTAATTATAAATGTGAATGGGATGAATTCTCCCATAAAACAGAAATGGATAGAAGAATGGATTAAAAATCAGAATAGTACAATGTGTTGCTTACAAGAAACCCTGTTGAAGCAGAGAGATTCACACAGGGTAAAGTAGAAGATTGGAGCAAAATATTTCATGCTTCAGTAGAAGAAAAAAAAGCAGGGATTGCAATCCTGATCTCAGACAAAGCAAAAGCAAAAATAGATCTCATTAAAAGGGACAAGGAAGGAAACTAAATCCTCTTAAAAGGGTCTTTAGACAATGAAGTTATATCATTATTAAACATATTTGCACTAAATGGTATAGCATCCAATATTTTAGACAAATTAAATGAATTACAAGGAGACATATATAGCAAAACTATAATAGTGGGGTAACTCAATTTCCCTCTCTCAAAATTAGATAAATTCTACCTAGATAAATTAGATAAAGAGAAGTTGAATAAGGAAGGTGAATAAAATCTTAGAAAATTTATATATGATAGAACTCTAGAGAAAATTAAATAGGCATAGAAAAGAAATAACTTTTTCTTTGAAATACATGGCACCTATATAACAATTGACCATGAACTATGGTATAAAAATCTTACAGCCAAATGTAGAAAAGCAGAAATAATAAATGCATGTATTTCAGGTCATGGTACAATAGAAATTACATGTAATAAAGGGCCATGGAAAAATAAACCAAAAATTAATTGGAAACCAAATAACCTAATTTGAAATAATTAAACAATATGTCATAGAAATAACCATTTCATTCATGAAAATGATAATATTGTGACATAATACCAAAATTTTGGTATACAGCCAAAGGCCAAAGCCAAAGTTTTAGGAGAAATTATATATTTTCAAATGCTTAAATGAATAAAATAGAGAAAGAATAGTTCAATGAATTGGGTATGCAATTAAAAAAGCTAGGAAAAAGGAACAAATTAAAGATCTCCTATTAACAAATTAGAAATTCTGAAAATCAAAGGAGAAGTCAAGAAAAGTGAAGGCAAGAAAGCCATTTATCTAATGAATAAAACTAATAATTGACTTTATGAAAATAAAATAAAATAAATCTTTAGTTAATCTGATTTTAAAAAGAAAGAATACCAAATTACCAAAATCAAAAACGAAAAGGGTGAACTCACCACCAAAAAGGAGGAAATTGAAGAAATAATTCAGAGCTATTTTGCCAAACTGTATGCCAATAAATTTGACAACCTGAATGAAATGGTTGAATATTTACAAATTACAAAATACAAAATACAAATTACCCAGATGAACAGAAGAGGAAATAAAAGACTTAAATGATCCCATTACAGAAAAATAAATTGGAGAAGCCTTTAATAAACTCCCTAAGAAAATGTCTTCAGGGCCAGATGGATTTACAAGAGGATTATACAAACATTTAAAGAATGATTAATTCCATTTTCACATTGAACTATTTAATAAATAGTTCTGCCAAATTCCTTTTATGACATCAATATAGTTCTGATACCTCAACCACAAAGAGCCAAAACAAAGAAAAATATAGATCAATCTCCCTAATGAACTTTGATACAAAAATATTAAATGCAATACATAAATGTGGAAAATAAATCCTCATAAATTATCAACATTTATATATGTGAACAACAAATCCACAGGTGAAGAGATAGAAAGAGAAATTTCATTTAGAGTAACTGAAGATTATATAAAATAATTGGAATTGTATCTTCCAAGACAAGCCTGGAAACTGTATGAACACAATTACTGAATACTTTTCACACAAATGATATAAGATCTAAACAATTGAAAAAACATTAAATTACTTATTCAATGGCATACCAAGCAAACTACTAAAGAACTAATTTACAGAACTAGAAAAAATATTACCAAAATTCATTTAGAGCAACAAAAATTCAATAGTATCAAGGGAACTGATGGGAAAAATGTAAAGCAAAGTGGCCTAGCTCTACCAGATCTAAAACTACGAAGTGACAGTAATCAAAACTGTTTGGTACTTGTTAAGGAATAGAGTAATGAACCAGTGGATTAGAATAAGTGCAAAAGATAGAGCAGTAAATGACTATAGTAATCTACTATTTGAAAAGCCCAAAGATATCAATTTCTGGGATAAGAACTCACTATCTGACAAAAACCTGCTTAGAAAACGAAAACACTTTGGCAAAAAACTAGGCATAGACACAAGTATCTCACCCTATATCAAAATAATTTCATAATGGGTACTTTATTTAAACATAAAAGGCAATACCACAGACCAATTAACAAATCAAAAAATTATTGGGAGCTAGGTGGCTTAGTGGATAGAGCACCAGTCCTAGAGTCAGGAAGACCTGGCTTCAAATCCAGTCTCGGACACTTAATAATTGCCTAGCTTTGTGACCTTGGGCAAGTCACCTAGCCCCCATTGCCTTAAATACATAATAATTTTTTTGAAAAAATAAATAATCTATCAAATTTATGGAAAGGGGAGAAATTCATGACCAATCAAGGAATAGAGTTCATTATAAAATGCAAAATGGATGATTTTGACTATATAACATTTGAAAGTTTTACACTAATTAAACCAATGTAAACAAGATTAGAAGGAAAATAGAAAGCTGGGAAACAGTTGTAAAAGTTAGGGGCTCTAATAAAGGTCTCATTTCTAAAATATATAGAGAAATAAATCAAATTTATAAGGTTACAA
The DNA here is from genome assembly GCF_037893015.1 of Macrotis lagotis. Lineage (NCBI taxonomy): Eukaryota > Metazoa > Chordata > Mammalia > Peramelemorphia > Peramelidae > Macrotis > Macrotis lagotis. The sequence continues at coordinate 768,241,551 of NC_133658.1, read as the reverse complement.
GTCATTCCCCAATTGATAAATGTTCAAAAGTTATGAATGGCAATTGTAGAAATTAAAATTATATGTAATCATTTGAAAAAAATGCTCCAAATCATTGCTGATTAGAGAAATGCAAATTTAAACAACTGTGAGGTACCACCTCACCCCTATCAGATTGGCTGAGATGACATAAAGGGAAAACAATCGATGTTGGAGAAGTCATGGGAGGATTGAGATATTAATGCACTCTTGGTGGAGTTATGAACCAATCGAACCATTCTGGAGAACAACATGGAACTAGGCCCAAAGAGAAATAAATTTGATCATACCTTTTGACCCAGCAATACCAATACTAGGGATGGATCTTGAAGAAATCATAAAAAATGGGAAATGTCCCACATGTTCAAAAATATTTGTAGCAGCTCTTTTTGTAGTACCAAACAATTACAACTTGAGGGGATGACCATCATTGGGGAATGGTTTAACAAGTTATGGCATATGAATATTATTGATCATTATTATTCCATAAGAAACCATGAATGGTCAGACTCTAGAAAAGCATAGAAAGAATCGCACAAACTCATGCTGAGCATAGGGAGAAAAACCACAAGAACATTGTACAAATTAACAACAGCATTGTGAGTTGATCAGTTATGATGGATGCATCTTCTCTCAGCTATTCAGAGATCTTGGAAAACACTGGCAGTTGTGTTTTATATATAATGCCATCCACAGAAATTGAAAGAATTGAATTAGGCAATGAGGAAACAAAACTTACACTCTTTGCAGATGGCATGATGGTATAACTTAGAAAATCCTAGAAAATCAACTAAAAACTTCTTGAAACAATTCACAATTCTAGCAAAGTTTCAGGATATGAAATAAATCCACATAAGTGATCAAAATTTAAATCTATGATCAACAAAACCCAATAGTAAGAGATAGAATGAAACATTTTATTTAATGTAACTCTGGACAACATACAATATTTGGAAATCTACCTCCCAAGACAAACCCAGAAACTATATTAACACAACTAGAAAATGCTTTTCATACAAATCAGGTCAAACCTAAACAATAAGAAAAATATCAATTGCTCTTGGGTTGACCAAGTTAATATAATAAAAATGAAAATTCTATTCAAATTAAATTACTTATTCAGCACCAAAACAGTCAAACTAGCAAAAAAGTTATTTTATGAAACTAGAAAAATGGTAATGAAATTCATCTGGAAGAACAAAAAGTCAAGAATATCAAAGGAATTAATGGGGAAAAATCAGAAAGGACGATGGCACAACCATATGAGATCTAACCCGATATTATAAAGTGACAGTCATTATATCTGTATGGTACTGGTTAAAATATAGAGTGAAATATATTAGGGAAAAATGGTAGTAATTGACTATAACAATCTATTACTGATAAACCCAAAATCTCTAACGTTTATGATAAGAACTCAATATTTGAGGAAAAACTGCTTGGAAAATTGGAAAATAGCATGGCAAATACTATATATAGGCCAGCATCTCACACTTTATACCAAGATAAGGTCAAAATGGGTATGTGATTTAGACATAAAAAGATGATAATATAAACCAATGAAGAAAACAAGAAATAGTCTATCAGATCTATGGAATGGGGAGTTTATATTGTGTAACTTTAATAATAATTTAATTAAAAAGTTGAAAAGTTTTTGCACAAACAAAACCAATGTAACCAAGATTAGAAGAAATGCAGAAAACTGGGAAACAGTTTTCACAACTAAAATGTTACAGAACTCATTTCTGAAATATATAAGGAAAGATTCAAATTTATAAAAAAAAACAAGTCTTTCTCCAACTCAAAAAAGGTCAATCAGGTAATTTTCAAATAAAGAAATTAAAGCTATCTATATTTATATGAAAAATTATCCAAATCATTATTAATTAGAGGAATGCAAATAAAAACAACTCTCACCAATCATATTGTTTAAAATGAGAAAAATGAAAAATGATCTATGTTGGAGAGGATGTGAGAAAACTGGGACACTAATGCACTACTGTTGGAGTTGTTAACTGAGCCAACCTTTCTGGAGAGCAATTTGGAACTATATACAAAGGACAATAAAATTGTGTCTGTTCTTTGATCGAGCAATACCACTAACAAGTCTATTTCCCAAAGAGATCATAAAAAAGAGTGGAAAGACTCACATGTACAAAAGTATTTATAAGCAGTCCTTTTTTTGTGGCAAAGAATTGAAAATTGAGGAGATGCCCATAAGTTGAAGAATGGCTTAAAATTTTGTGGTATATGAATGAAATGGATTACTATTGTTCTGCAAAATATCAGAGCAGCCAGATTTAGGAAAACTTGGAAGATTTGCATAATCTGATGTTGAATGAAGCGAACAGAACCAGGAGAACATTGTACACATTGACATTAACATGGCAAAATGATCAACTATTATGGACTTAATTCCTCTGTGCAGTTCAATGATCATGGACAGACCTGTTTTAGAAAACGTCAATCATATCCAAAAAAAAAAAAATCCAAAACTATGTAATCCGAATGCAGAGGAAAAGTATACTATATTAGCTTTCTTTCTCATGTAATTTCCTCAGTTCTTAATTCTTCTGTCACAATAAGACTAGTAAGGAAATATGTGAAAGCACAATTGTACATGTACAAGCTATATACATCACATAGTTCACTGCCATGGAGAAGAAGGATGGCAAGGAGGATGGCAGGAAAAACATGGAACTCAAATGTTCTCAGAAAGATGAATATTGTAAATCACTTTTGCAAGTGATTAAAAAAATTTAAAAATAAAAAAAATCGCATGCACAGGCTATGCGCTTGATAAGGGAAAAATGATTTGGAGTACTTCTGCATATAACTATCAGTAGCTTTGATTTCTTTATATGAATACTGCCTCTTCATATCCTTTGACCTTTTGTTAATTGGGGAATGACTTGTATTCTTATATATTTAGTTGTGTATATGTCTGAGAATTGAGAACAATATTAGAGAAGCTTGCTGTAAAGATTTTTTTCTCATCTTTCTCCTTTCTTTATAACTGTGCTTGGATTTTCTTTTACAAAACCTTTTTAAATTTAATCCTCTAAAATTATATATATATATATATATATATATATATATACATATATATATGTTACACATCATAATGATCTCTGTCTCTTATTTGATCATAAACCTATATCTAATCTAATTTCTCCTTTAAGATTGTGGATGTTAGCTCTTTTTGTAGTGTGAAAAAATTGGAAATTGAGGGGATGTCCATTGGGGAATGGCTAAAAGAATTGTAGTATATGTATGTGATGAAACAGTATTATTCTATAAGAAATCGTGAGGAATAGGATTTCATAAAAACCTAGGAAACTTGCATGAATTGATTCTGAGTGACATGAGCAGAGCCAGAGGAACATTATACACACTAACAGCAAAATGAAGTGCTGATCAACCATGATGGACTTGTTCCATCAGTGCAATAATCACAGACAATTTTAGAGGATTTGTAATGGAGAATACCATCTGTATCCAGAGAAGTAACTGTGGAGTATAAATGAAAACAAAAGTTTATAATCTTCAGTTTTTAAAAGTTGCATTATGTATTATGTAATTTTGTTATCTTTAATGTTTTCTTTCTTCCTTTTGGATCTCATGACACATTCAATTTCAACCTATCCTTATCGTGCTTGCAAATTTAAAATCTATATCAAATTGCCTTCTGTTGGAGGGGGAGGGGAGGGGGAAGGGAGGGAGAGAAAATATCGTAAAACTCAAAACCTTACCAAAAGAAAAGGTATCATTGTATGTATTTGGAAAACCAAATAATACATATATATATATATATATATGTATATATACATATATATATATATATATATATATATAATTAAAACAAAGAATTTGGATGCTATACCACTCATTGCATATATGTTTAGTAATGACATCGCTTCACTGTCTATGAGTACCTTTTAGCACACTATGGTTTCCTTCCTTACCTCTTTAATTTGTTTTTTTTTTGCTTTTATGTTGCTCAATATCAAGATTGCTACCCTTGGTTTTTTTTACCCCTACTTCAGCTAACCATAATAGATTCTACTTCAGTCTCTACCTTTATGTCTGTATTTCTCTGTTTCAAGTATGTTTTTTTGTAAACAACATATTGTAAGATTCCATTTCCATTTTATGGGATAGCTCATCTCATTCACATAAAAAATTATTATTACCATCTCTGTATTTCCCTCCATTCTATTTTTCCCCTTGTTTGTTCTTTCTCTCATTTCAACTTTTTTTTTCTCACCAGTGTTTGGCTTCTGTCTGCCCTCTCTGCTAATTTGCTCTCTCTTTTATCAGTCACCACCTTTACTTAATATGCTCCCCTCTTGGTTCCCTGTCAGGTAAAATAGATTTCTATATTCAACAATATTTTATTTCCTCTTTGAACCAATACTGATGAGAGTGAAGTTCAAGGGATGCTTATAAGCCACCCTCCCATTTTCCTCTCCCCTAAAATGGTTTTTTTGTGCCTCTTTATGCAAAATAATTTACCCCCATTTCACCTCTTGCTTCCTTCTGCACCCAGTTTATTCCTCTTTTTCATATCTTAGTGATTTTAAATGTCATTCCCTCAAATTCACCTTATGCCCATTCCCTCTGTTTATGGATATTCCATCTACCTCTACTATTAGTGGTATAATTTTTAAGAATCATAAATATTTTCTTCCCATCTAGGGATTTAAATAGCTCAATAATATTGAATTTCCTATATTTTCTTCTTCCTTTTTCACTTTTTTAGACTTCGTTCGGATTTTGATATTGAACATCAATTTTTTTATTCAACTCTAGTCTTCTTGAAGAGATTAAAATAATTCTATTTCATTGAATGATCAATTTTTCTTTTGAAATATTATACTCAATTTTCTATAATTCTTGGTTATTATCCTACCTCCTTTGCCTTCCAGAATATCATGTTCCATGACCTTTTATCCTTTAATGTTAAGGCTGCTAAGTCCTTTGTAATCCTTATTCTCCCCAATATTTGAATTGTTTTTCTCAGTCTGTCATTTTCTAAGATGTTTAGTTTCAATAGGACAAACAACTTTTTGCTCTACATCTATGGACTCTCTGAAGTGTACTAATAATTGAATTCCAATTCTCCTCCCTTAATGACTACCTGAAAGAAGTACTGCAAGTCCTTACATTCCATAATTTTTGCCAATAAGTTATCAACTGTGAAGACTAATACATGTAAATAATTATAAGTAAATATAGTTCATGGAAAAGTATTTGAGAAGATAAATAAACTTATATAAACATAATTCCATAGTGAATGCTAGGGTAACAATTATCCTGAAAATAAGTATGGCATTCAAAAGAATGTTCAGATGTCAGGTTTATGCTCAATGTGCCTTTTCATTTGACCACAAGTGATGTAGTATGGAGACAAAACTTTTCTTGGAGAATTATAATAGTATAATCTATAAATAAAAAATAAATTGGATGCACCATAAATAACAACATGAAAGGAAGATAATATCCAAAAAAGCAGCTACCATAATAGAAGTACCTTCTTGTAGAAGTACTGAACTGAAAAATCTAACTTCCATCAAGAATGGAAGGAAAGAATTTTTTCTGGATCTTCAAAGAATGTGTTAAATTTGTCTTTCTTCCTTGACCAAATAACCATAATATTCAAAGTTCAGCTTTTCCCCATTCCAAAAGGGAACATAAAGAGGATTGAGGAATATTTCTACCAACTTCCCATAGTCTTCCCACTGACATTATCTTGAATTTGTCTTGTATTTATCTTCTATGTACATTGTTTGCATTTTGTCTCTCCCTCTAGAATGTGAGCTCCCTAATGGTAATGACTCTTTTTTTTTTTTGCTTTCCTTTTTATTCCCTGTTTTAGCACAATGTGTGGTACATGGTAACTACTTTTGTAACTTCCTACAGGTTTGATTGTAAGTAGTTATGTTGTGCAATGGATAAAGTACTGGGTCTGAAATCCGGAAGACGTGCACAAAAATTTAGGCTAAGAAACTTTTTAATTGCATAATTCTAAGAAAGTTCCTTAAGCACAATTTCTTCATAGTTAAAAATAAGGATAATAATAGCTGCTACTTATGAAGATCAAATGAAATAATACTTATAAAGTACTTAGCACAGTGTCTGCCTCATTGTAAGCACTATATAAATGTTAGTTATTATTATTATTACTTGACATGAGTCAGTCAGTGCAGGTTGAAGTGAATGGAAAATATTTCTTCAGCAAATGATCCCATGAAATTTCTCATTTTCAATCATTCAAATATTTCACCTCCAGGATTTCAGGAATATTTAAATACTTCATGTATCTGCATTTATTCTCCAGGGTCTGGAGGACTTTTGTATCTTATGCATTTCCTGAGTTGGGTGAAATGAAGTTTGTAGCAAATCTGATACTCATATCATGAACTTAGACCCTTTTTCCTGGGGAGTCTGTTACCCACATTTGGAGTAACCTAGACAGAAGTCATTCAAGTTTTTCTTCACAATTCCATGCAGTTTAACTCTGGAATGAGAACATTAACCAGAGAGAATCTGATCCCACTGAAATCAATCCCTTGGATTCAACCCAACTTGTGAGTCAAAAATCCTTGGGTCATAGGATACAATGAAATACAGGTCATAATGGATCAATATTGTCCATCAGAAAAAAAAAATGTACTTTCTAATGAGTGAACAATCTTCTAATGATGAACTTCTCTGTACCTAATGAGCTTGGTCCTTTGATAGCAGGTAGTTCACTTAAAGCCTCTCCTTAGTGATAGAATCAGGAAGAGATGGTACTCTTATAAGCAGAACCTTTGACAACCCCAGCTATGCACAATAGAGGTATATTTCCTAAAATTATCTCTTCTCCTTACTATATTTTCCCAATTCTCATTTCTGTTTCCTGTACTATTGTTCGCATCTTTGGAGTACAATATAAGGTCTCTACTTTTGATCCTGCTGCCCGTTTTCTTGAAGGCCATTTTGTTGCTCCATTCTAATTGAGTTCTAAGTGCTATCTTTCTGCTGAGCAGGCCTATGTGACACAGGCCAAGGTAATAAACCTTTATAAGATAAATCAAGTATTTAAAACAAGTTTTGATAGAGAATCTATGGATGGAATGTTGCTATAATTGAAGATTGAAACAGTTCAGACTCTCAAAGCTGGTAATATTGAAAAATGAGCTTTACATCCAAGAAAATCTAAGGGGGAAAAAAGTTATGAACTGTTCAGAACAAATTGTTTGACAAATATCAAATTGAGAGTTACTTTGATCTGCTTGTTCTTATAAGGATTTCTTTTTTCCACATTAGAAAAACATATTCAAAGTACATTTTGTCCCTCCAGTTTCTTTTTAAGGAAAGATTTTATTTATTTTGAGTTTTACAAATATACCTCTATTCTGGCTTCCCTCCCCCACCCCACCCCCCCATAGAAGGCAGTCTGTTAGTCTTTACTTTATTTCCATGGTATGCATTGATCTAAGTTGAATGTGATGAGAGAGAAATCATATCCTTAACAAAGAAAAATAAAGTATAAGAGATAGCAAAATTGCATAATAAGATAACTTTTTTTTCCTAAATTGAAGGTAATAGACTTTGGGCTTTGTTCAAACTTCACAATTCTTTCTCTAGCTACAGATGGTATTCTCCATCACAGATAGCCCAAAATTGTCCCTGATTGTTGCACTGATGGAATGAGTAAGTCCATCAAGGATGATGATCACCCCTATGTTGCTGTTAGAGTGTACAATGTTTTCTGGTTCTGCTCATCTCGCTAAGCATCAGTTAATGCAAATCCTTCCATGCTTCCCTGAATTCCCATCTCTCCTGGTTTCTTTCTTTCTTTCTTTTTTGGTTAATATGATTTTATTATATATTACTAAAATATTCTGTTTAAGAGTAAACATAATACCCCTCCCCCCACAAAAATAGAGAATCTCATGAGAAATAAAGTAAAAGAAAGAGAAAAAAATGTGTTTCAGTCTGTGGTCTGATACCATCAGTTCTATCTCAGGCAGATCACATTCTTTATCATAAGTCTATCACAGAAGTTGCTTCCATATTTTCCCACAGTTGCTATTGCTGATTGTAATTCCCTCCATCCATTCCTCCCCACTGCTGTCTGTTATGTTTTCTCTCTCCTTTAACTCTAACCCTCTTCTAAAAATATGCTGTAGGGTAGCTGAATGGTGTAGCAGAAAGAGCACTGGCCCTGGGGCCAAGAGGTCACAAGCCCACATACCATCCCAGAGACCTAGCAACCACCCAGCCCCATAGTCCTGGACAGACCGCCCAATTCCAGCACCTTGCAAAAAGTAAAAAAGAACATGTGTTATATCTGACTATTCTATCCTATGATCTACAATCTCATCTATCAACCAAATCTGCCCCTTCCCCATCCCCTTCTCTTCTTTTTACTCTAGATGTCTATACCATATTGAGTGTGTATGCTGTTTCCTCACTGAGCCATTTCTGATGAGAGTGAAGGATCCCTCATTCCCCCTTGTCTTACCCACCTCAATATCATTGCAAAAGGTCATTGCAAAAAAAAATATTTTATATGAAATATCTTAGCCTATTCCACCTCTCCTTTCTCTTACTCCCAGTACATTTACCTTTTAGCCATTGATTCCATTTTTTACAATATATTATATCTTCAAATTCAGTTCTCTCCTATGCTTCATCTATAAAAGCTCCTTCTATCTATTCTATTAAATGAGAAGGTTCATGTGTGTATTATCAGTATCATTTTTCTATGCAGGAATACATGCAGCTCATCATAATTAAGTCTCTCATAATTTACCCTTCTCCTCCACTCTCTGTGCTTCATCTGAATCCTGTACTTGAAGGTCAAACTTTCTGTTCAGCTCTGGTCATTTCAACAGGAACATTTGAAATTCCTCTGTTAAACTGAAAGTCCATCTTTTCCCCTGGAAGAGGATATTCAGTTTTGCTGGGTAGTTGATTCTAGGTTGAATTCTGAGCTCTTTTGACTTCCAGAATATTATATTCCAAGCCCTACAAGCCCTTAATGTAGTTGCTGCAAAGTCCTGTGTGATCCTGACCAGAGTTCCACAATATTTGAATTGTGTTCTTCTAGATGTTTGTAATATGTTCTCTTTAACTTAGGAGTTATGAAACTTGGCTATAATATTCTTGGGGGTTGTTTTTTTTTTTGGATTTCTTTCTGAGGGAGATCAATGGAATTTCTCATTTTCTATTTTGCCCTCTGCTTCTATGATATTTGGGCAATTTTCCTGTAGGAATTCTTTAAAAATTAGGTCAAGGCTCTTTTCCTGATCATGACTTTCAGGTATTCCAATAATTATTAAATTATCTCTCCTGAATCTGTTTGCAAGATCAGTTGCTTTTTCAATGTGATGTTTCACAGTTTCTTTTAATTTTCCATTCTTCAGTGTTGAAGTTTTGTGCCTTCATTTCTCATAAAGTCATCAGCTACCTTTAGCTCCATTCTACATCTGAAAGATTTGTTTTCCTCAGAGGGCTTTCTTATCTCCTTTTCCATCTGGCCAATTCTGCTTTTTAAAGCATTCTTCTCAAATAACTTTTTGAACTGTTTTATCCATTTGACCTAAGCTGTTTTTTAACATGTTATTTTCTTTAGCATTTTTTGGATCTCCTTGACTAAGCTGCTGACTTCTTTTTCATGTTTTTTCCTACATCTCTCTCATTTCTTTTCCCAATTTTTCTTCTATCTCCCTTACTTGATTTTCAAAATCTTTTTTTAGTTCTGTCATAGCATGAGCCCAACTTCTATTTTTCTTGGAGTCTTTAGATGCAGAAGCTTGTACTTCCTCATCTTCAGATTGAGTATTTTGATCCTCCTTGGGACCATAAACAAATTATTTCAATGATCAGGTTCTTTTTTTTCCTGTTTACTCATTTCCCCTGCCTGTGCCTAATTTTGGGGTTCTTCCTGAGCTTTTGAGCTTTATTGGGACACACTCACAAGGACCTTAGTGTGTGAGGCTCTGACTGCTATCCTGGTCTGTAAATGACCACAAGCTCACCCCTCTGCCATGGAGCTGTGAGGGGTATCCCTGTTCTATGGGGGGCCTAGACTATGATCAGGATCTTAATGTGTTCAGAGCCCCAGAGTCCTGTTCCAGGGACAGAGGACAGACCTCAGAAGTCTACTTCCACTCCCTTACCTTTGGTGGGCTGAGCACTTGGGGCACAGCTGCCTAGAGGCTCTTGCTTGTCGGCTCTGTGGACCTGCTTCCATTTCCTTGATCTGGGTTGCCAACCACACTGAATGCCATGGCTAGCTGAGTGCTACAACCTTGCTGAGTGCCAGACCATGCTAGAGGTCTGGATTTCGTGGTAGAGGTCTTCCTGCTGTTCTTCCAAGTTGTGCTTGGTGCTCCCTGGGGTACAGGTCAGGAAACTGATTCTGTTGCTGGGAGCCATGGCTCCCAGGCACCCTGGGGCTATTCCCAGGAGGATGAAGATTCTTCACTCTGGTGAGCCCACCCCTCTAACCCCATGGAACAGAGTTTTCCCACTATTTTCCAGGATACCTTGGGATGGAGAATTGCCTCACTGGATCTTTCTGCAGGTTCTATCTCTTGAAAATTTAGTTAAGAGTCATCATTTTAAGATTTTTGAAATATTTTGGAGAAAGCAACTAGGAGAGGCTCTTCCACTGCAGCCATCTTGTCTCTGCCCCCCCCCAATACATTTTTAACAATTAAAGTAGGGAAAATTAAGAGATTGCTTTACATCACTTTATAGCCTCTGGTTCGTCATGCTTAGGACCCAAATGACATACATACTATCCATATGATTAGCTGCTTCTGGGTGATGAGATATATCAAAAAAGATGAATCTCTAGCAGATAAGTCAGCAAAGGATATAAATAAGTAGTTTTCAAATGAATAACTCTGATCAACTAAAAATATCATGGGAGGAAAATGCTCTAATACTAAGAGAAATAAAAATTAAAAATACTTCTGATATTTCACCTCATTATGGGATGAGAGTTGTAAAGGGACTCAGTCCTCTCATTTCACAAATGAGTAAAGTGGGTTAATAACTTCCTCAAGTTCACAAAATTTACCAATTATCATTAAGATGATGGACTATAGATGAAGAATAGTATATCTTTCCAGTAATGACAATGTTTTCCATTTCTCTGCTTTATTATACTTATTTTAAGAAAAGAACTAAGGTGGGAGTTATTAAGTAGTCGTAGATATTAACAAGAAAAAGAAAAATGTTAATAAATATTTAAGATACACAAAAGAAAGCAAATAAATTTCAAAAGAGCTTATAGAGAAATTGCCTTATGGTTGTGTTGATTGAATATGCATTTTAGACTAATAGAAATTAATAAATTTCATGTAACATCCTCTTTTCTTTCTTATTTGCTTATTGAAAAATTCATATTTATTGATGCTTTATCTTTTGAAATTTGAAGTTCATATTTATTGATATTTTAAGTCCATAATATAAAGGGATTGTAAAAAAAAGAAGTTTAAAATTCTAAAGAAGTTCAGCCATGTGCTAATTTGAATAAAGGGAGAAGTGAGAATTTGGACACACCAAAGGAAGCAGTGACTAGTGTCACTTTGTGGTGTTTAATGAGTAGGAATGCATTACCAAAGCTCTGTTCCTGGCAGTTGCTTCCTTTTAAACAGGAATCTTTCCAATCTGGTTTGCAAAACAATTCCATACCTCTTTTCCTATTGTGCAGATTCCAAGTTTCTGTGATATTGGAAGTCAGTCTAGAGTTGATAATAGGTTTGACTCCATCCCAGTAAAGACAGTATTGCATTGATTACAGTGTCAAAAGTAATTTCTTATAAACAGGGGCTTTGCATACTCCACATCAGATACTCAGCTAGCTTCTGATGAGCACCATGGCAACTACTGAGAAACAGCTAGGGAGGGTTAAAGAGCAACTGAGATCCTATTTTGGAAGACTCTAATGATTAATGATCAGTTAAAGAATCATAGAGGTCTCCCCTTTATTTGATATTACTTAAGTACTCTCTGGGCATGGATCAGAAAGATGAGAAGATAACCTCCACAACTCCATTTCTGCCTGGACAAAATAATTAGCTGCCTTTTGGAAGTCACTGGTCTTGAGCAATGATCAGATTAATCACTACTCTATTTCCTGACAAATGTGCACACTTTATGCTTCATTTTGGGACCCCACACAAACAGCCAGCAGTAATTATGCATGTTATTCAGAGCATACTGCATACACTCTTGTCCTCTCTTTCCTTGGTCAAGTTCTATTCAGATTCCTTACACCTATGACTATGAACATTTACAGTTTTCAAATGCAGTGCTGCAACTCATGTGCCTTATGAAGAAAATCAACTTCTCACTCTCTAATATATCTGTGTATTAGTCATGTCAAAATATTTGCTATTCTTACCCTGTTTTTAAAAAGTCAGTCTTTGTTAATCAAATCACAGAATATCAAAATTGGAAGCACAACTTTTGGTCATGAGTCTTTTCTTTGGCTAAAAAAAGTAATCTATACTATAACATATCCAACAAACAGAATTTTCCTAGAGCTCTCTCCTAGAGCTGGCGAACTAAAGTCTATGACTTCACAAAACAGTGAATTCTATTTTGGAATAGATGAAAGGCTAAGAAATTGTTCCTTACAATAATCTTAAATCTTTATTTCATCTTTCCATTATTCCTAGTTTTGAACTCTGATGCTAAAACAAAACAGATTTCTCTTTCAAATAAGAGCCTTTCAAGTATTGGAAGATACCAATTATATTCTCTCTAAACCAAATAATCTCTAATTCCTTCAATGGAGCAACAAATGTGATAGGGTCCATTTTTCTTCAAAATAATGGATATCCATTCATGGATACTGAAATCTTTTTGAATGCCCTTTCTAAAATATGGCATTTTGAACTCCAGATAAAGACTAGAAGAGTTGGGAGAGAGAGAGTACATAATGTTACTCACTCTGAATGTTATGACTCCCTTAATGAAGCCTAAAATAGCATGTGACTACCAAACAATATTTTTTTATTTATGTTAAATTAGATGAGCATTACACTATCCTCTTTTTCATACTAAATGCTGCCTAATCATATTTCTCCCATTTTGTATTTGTATTTTAAGCTGATATGTAAGAATTTACATCTTTTTTAATGATATTTTACCTTATTAGATGTGGTCTAGCTTTCTATTTTATCAAGATCAAATCAGTTCCAAACCCTATCATCCAACTTCTGAATTATCTCTTCTAGCTTTCTATCATGCAAACTTAAAAAATCTTCAATATTATGCCTTTTTTTCAAGTCTTTGATAAAAATGTTAAAAAGCACAAGGTAAATCACATGTCCCTTGAATGTTTTATTGCAGACCTCCACCTCCCTAACTCATAAGAGATTATCATTGACTTCTCTTTGGAGTTAGTAATTTAATCACATCATAATCTTCTTATAATAGCAAAATAATAACTATCATTTATATAGCACCTTTAGATGTGTAAAATATTTCATAAATATCTCAATTTCTCCTCATAATAATCTTGGGAAGTAGATGCTATTATTACCCAATTTTATAAATGAGAAAACTGAACATCATACAGCTAGTAAGTATCTAAGACCAGATTTAAGCTCTGACTTCCTAATTCTAGATACAGTGAACTTTCTTGTAGCTTATGGAATGAATAAAAATTAATTTTGCAGATATTTTCTAGAAAAATTAGACTCATCCTAAAATTGAAGTCTCATCTAATATAAAACCTAATGAAAATATTTTTCTTGAAATATTTTTGTTTTTATTACATATGGAAAAGAAAACATATCATGATAAACTTGATGAGGTTACAGATTGATGAGTCTCTCTTTGGGAATTTGACTGCTTTTGTTTATGGAGGGTATGGGCATGTCTTCTCACACATGAAGGGTAAGCCCATTGACATTTGTAGACACTTTCATAAGTTATTAAGAACAGTTGATGAATGCAATATCTCTCTGGGAATGAAAATAATATCAGGCTCTTTATGGATATGGATAAATTGGCTGACTTACAATATATGGGATTAATAACTATGCCTTTGTAATATGCATATATAAAAGGGGCATTTATTCACTTGGGTTGGATATCTTTATAAATCTCAGTAGTGAACATGGTGCCTAACAAAATATCAGAGTTTTTCCTTCTAAGATTACCAATTTCTTTTCTCTTTACAAGGAAGGGAATTTAAACCACTCTTTTGTGCTATGAATCATCATTACCCTAGAGCAAAAAGGTGTACCCAGCAAAGAAAGAGGAAAAATTATATTGGTTATCTATGGGTTAATAAATAATTGATTTGTTCTAAAATTTTCTATAGGAGGGGTAAAAGTTGCCTTATACCTAAGATTTCGTGTTCTTTACATAGTTTTATAAACTCTGAGGACACTTTACCCACAGCTTTGAAGATCTCACCATGACTTGTATTCAGAAAATTCTTAGAGAAAACTCTGAGTAGGGCGTCAAAACCAGTCAAAAATTTAGGAATTTTGGAGCAGCTTCTAATTTTGGACCCACCTTGTAGAAGCTCAGGATTTAGGGTGATTGGTGTTAATAAAAGAAGTAAATATAATGTGGTCTCACCTATTTCTCTACCGATAGTACTATTAGAAAAAAAATTCAGTGTTTTGCTAAAATTTAGACATATTTTGCATAAATCATTCACCCAAATTACTGATCTAAAAAAACCATCAAAAAAAAGAATACAAGTCCATTTTCTCTAGTTATGTCAATTCTGGAAAGGGGGCATCACTAATGACTATATAAACAGAAATTAAAGCTAGAAGGAACTCAAGAGATAATTCAGTTTATATGCATTAACTATCTGGGCCCAAATGAGGCAGATAAGTTATTCAAGATCTGGGTTGTCCAAAATATGGCATGCTGAATGATTTTATGTGGCCCACCTGTGGACTTTAATTTTTACAAGCAAAAAATTAAAATAATTTACTTGAAATACATATTAGATGTTTTAATTCCTTCACTAATAAATAATTTCATTGATGTTAATTTTCTTTGAATTTTTTAAGCAGGATTATTGGCAGAACATATCACAGGGAATTTTCAATTGATTTGTGGGATGTGCTCCATCTGTACAATGAGACTAGTCAGTACACACCTACCTTTACACTGCTGTATTGTTCACTTTGTTGAATTGTGTTTGCCTTCATGCTTTGGGCCTTCACCTGTCATGCTGATGACATACATTACCCCACTTTCTAAGAAGTTAAAAGTACCATGACTTTTCATAGTGCTTGCTAAACCTAACTAAGGTAAGACTACAAGTTAACTATTATATTAGTGTACTGTATTTTTGATTCTGGGTGTGACCCTCAAATAAATATTTTATTTTAATGTGGCCCTAGATAACCTAAGGTTGAACAGCCCTGTACAGGAAAATGGGAGAGTCATGTTAGAATTCATGGATCTTTCCTCAGTTCATAGAAAATTTTCCCCTATATGATTACAAGTCCCTTCTTTAGTCCAGCTTTAAAGTTAGCTGCTTAATTTGAGTCTTTATGCAGAGATCATGTTGCCTTCTTTTTCTTTTCATAGAATCTTAGTTTGGGATGAAAAGTCGTCTAATCTATATTTATCTGCAACATGAATCCTTTTTATAGCTTTCCAAAGAAGTGATCACCCCTGCTCAAATACCATAAGTGATAAGGAACTCACTACAATGATAAGAAACTAACTCAGTAAAACAGCCCATTTCATTTGGGGTCAATTATAATTTCTGACTGCGTAGTTTTGTGCAATCCATTCCATTTTTTGAAAAGTCTTATTAGAGAATTTTAGAAAGTCATCTGGAAAAGAAAATTATCATTCCCTTTTTGTCCCCTCTCAGAACTCCATCAAAGATGGAGTTTATTACTTCTCCATTTCCAGAGGAAACAGCTATAAAGTTACTTAAAAGCAGGAATTGCATTGGTATTTTACCTAAATTGAAATTGTTTCATTTCAGATCTCAGATTCAGATTATCTCATATTCAGATTTCACCCTAAATTGAAATTTGCTACCTCAATGACAGTTGAAACAGATTAAACAACAGCATTAAGGATTTCAACTTAAAAAGAATTTCCCATTGGAAAGTATTGTTCCACCTCAGAATATGTTCCTAGTTATAGCTGTGTAATCTTTAAACAAGAGGTTGATAGTTATCTTCCTGAGACAATCATTACAAGGGGCTTTTACTAATTGACTTTACAAAGTAACTTCAAGCTCAGTCTATGTGAGTTTGAAGAACTTTTGGGTGGTACACCATAAACCAAAGCCAAAAATCCATTAGAATTGCCCCTGGGCTTCACCCAGGTCTGAGTACATCAAGATTAAGTGCCATGTCGCTGTGGTATGGCAAATATCCCTGGTGCTCTTGCCAGTATTTATAGCTTCAGAAGGTTTCTAATGTGATTGTCCGTGACAAATGTGTCAATTTTAATGCTTTGTGCATGCAGGCTCCTAGCAGAAGTGAGTGTGCTGCATGGAATATTAGTGGGTATGAACTCCCTTAGGGACACATTTTGAATGGGGAATTCTGTCATCTTTGTAACACCTCCACCACCTCAGCTATGCATGAGATGCAGGTAGCCTTCTACATTTTATTTTAAAGCAGCATTTGGACTGTAATCATATTACTCATTCAGCTATTCCTCTGACTAAGAAAAATGAATACTGATATTTTCTCTTTTAAAAAACTCAATTGCTTGGCTTATCTCATTGCTCATAACTTAAATTATGATGATAAGATTACATACATGAAACACAGAGAAGTTCTCCTTGCTACAAAGATCTAACTGCTCTTGAGTAATGTTCAATCTTTTAAGTTAAATTCAGATGCATTTATCCTATGTATCCTTCTTGGTTTTTGCAACCTAGAATCAATCCATCATTTGCAAGGTGCTGTAGTGAATAGAGATTAGACTAGGGGGTCAGGAAGCCTTGAATTCAAGTCTACATCAAAATTACATTACCTGGACAAGTCACTCAATCTCTCTCTCTCTCTCTCTCTCTCTCTCTCTCTCTCTCTCTCTCTCTCTCTCTCTGCCTCAGATTTTTCATCTATAAAATGATGGCAGTATCACCTCTCTCCATGAGTTGCTATGAAATAACATTTGCAAAGCATTTGCAAATATTTGCTTTAAAATGCTATATAAATGCTTTCTAGGTATTAGCTTTCCTTCAAGTTTCTCAAAGTATTTTATGTATATTTCTATACATTGATCACACACTCATTTGTGTGCAAGTTGTTTGTGTAATTATTTTTCCTCTCTTACTACAAGTTGCTGCCACGATCATTTTCATTGTCCTCTCTTTCTCCTCTTTTTGTTTCTCCTCCTCTTCACTAGTGACTTCCCTGTTGTGGGAAATATAGTTACAAGTTCTGAGTACTATCTGTGACTTAGTAGAATGAGTTTAAGTTGTTGATGAGGCTCTAAAAATTAAATGACTTGTCCAGTGCAAGTAACTGTCCGATTAGCCTAAGTCCAAGTATACAACTCTAACTTCATCACTCTACCCCACACTTCTTCTCTGCATTATACACACTGGGTGAGCTAATAAATACTTGTTTGAATTAGTTTCTATCTAATTAAATTTCCGTACCACTTCTTGGTGGAAAAGTCCATTCAGAGATGAAAGATTAGAAATGATTCAATATAAAAGAAGCCACAGACAATTGCCATCAATTGCAGAGAGAACTGATGATCCATTAACTCTTGTCTGACATTGCAACTAAGACTCTGAATGTAAGGGTCACAAATGAGCATTTTTCCTTTGAAAATTTACTCATACTCTTTCTTGAGTCTACAGTTGCAGTGGTGGCAGCATCATCAAGATTTTGTTCAATTCCTTTTGATACAAACCTTAATAGATGTACTCTTGTACCTCTGGATTGCCATGTCTAAAACTAAGATTTGCATAGATTTGGGAAACAACCCAGACTCTCAAGCAATATATTTTTAAAAATAATTATAGATTCCTCTCCCCCAAAAAAGTAACACGTAGCTCCAAAACAAATACAATCAGTGATTCAAAGAAGAAAAAATATTTCCCAGATGTGATATTTACTACATCATTATCTTGTAGAAATGAAAGAAATTTTCTTGAGGATACTAAATAACTTAGAAGAGAAAAATAACTCTATTTACTCAAAGAGGCCGAACTAGAATAGAACAAAACAAGAATAGAATAAATAAATAAATGACCATATGAGACATCAAGAAAAATTGAAGTTAAAAGAATGAAAAAATCAGAAGAAAATATTATATTTCTGATTTACAATAGCTAATCTAGAAAATAGGTCAAAGGTAGGTACTTTAAGAATCATTGGATTCCCTGTAAAAGTAAGAAACTATATTTCAGGATATCATAAATGGAATGCCTAGATTTATTAGACAAAGTGAAGATATAAAGAATCCACTAACTACTTCTTGAAAGAAACAAATAATCACAGGAATGTAAAAGTCAAAATCTGGAGCTCCCATGTCAAGAAAAAAATCAATCACAATCATACTCAGTAATTAGTTCAGCTATTCCAAAATTAATGAACTCTAATACTTAATAAACACTAAAAGAACTACTATGAGTATTTTTGTACTGATAGTTCCTTTTCCTTTTTACAGACTTATTATTGTTATTGCTAGGTCATAGCATATGTTTCTCTGTTTTAAGTGAATTTCTTGTAAACAGCTAATTGTTGAATTGTATTGTCATCCAATTTGCTACCTGTATCCCTTTTATATGTGAATTCATACTATTTACATTTATAATTATGATTCCTATGTATTTCCCTCCATCCCATTTTCTTCTGTTTTCCCTTACCTTTCTCCTTTTATCCTGTCCCTTTTCAAAAGTCTATTTTGCTTTTGACTGCTTTTTTCCTTGATCTACACTCTGTTTTATCACTCCCCCTTTTCTCATCCCCTTCTACCTCTACTTTCCTGTTGAGTAAAATAGATTCTTCTATTGTGTGTGTGTGTGTGTGTGTGTGTGTGTGTTTAATATATGTACTTCCAGAAGTAAAGTTCACCAGATGCCCATAATCTTCCTCTTTCCCCTCCACTATAAAATCTCTACCTATGTCCCTCTTTTATATAATATTCCCATTCTTCCTCTCCTCTCACCATTCCCTCAGCATATCTTTCTTTCTCATCTCTTTAAATCATCATAACACAATGACTCACACCAGGGCCCTCAATCTAATTGCCCTAATAATGATTAAGGTCTTCAAAGTTATATGTATCATCTTTCCACATAGAAATGTAAACAGTTTAACTTTATTGAGTATTTTTATTTCTCTTTTATATTTACATTCTTATGATTCTTTGGAGACTTCTGTTTAAATTTCAAGTTTTCTATTCATTTTTCCTTCTGAACAATAATGCTCAGTTTTACTGGTTAGTTTCTTGGTCATAATTCTAACTCCCTTGCTTTCCAGAGTGGGATATTACAAAATATTCCTCTTCTTCTGAATGGAAATTGCTAAATCATGTGTGATCCTGATTATAATACATGATATTTGAATTTTTTATTCTGAATACTTGCAATATTTTCTCCATCACCCAGGAGTTATGAAATTTAGTTGTAATATTCCTGGGAGTCTCCATTTTGTAAAATCTTTCAGAAAACTATCAGTAGATTCTTTCAATTTCTATTTTGCCCTCTTATTCTAAGGCATCAGAGCAGTTTTCCTTTAAAATTTCTCAAAGCATGATGCTTAGGAACATTTATCATTGCTTAATAATTCTTAAATTTTCTCTTCTCAAACTATTTTCCAGATAAGCTGCTTCTTAAAAATTTCATATTTTCTTCTATTTTTTACCCTTAATATTTTATATTATTGTTTATTGAGGTCTCATGGAATCATTAACTTTCACTTTCCTAATTCTAAGTTTATTTTCTTCAGTGAAATTTTCCTTTTATTTCTGATTGTTTAATTTTTCTTATGGGGTGATTATCTTCACTATTTTGGTGCTTGTTTTTACCAAATTTTTCAGTTTCTTTTCATAGTTTTCTTGTGTCTTTCTTGTTTCTTTTCTCAATTTTTTTCTACTACTCATCTCATTCTTAAGTTCTAGGAATTATTATTGAACTTGGGTCTAATATGCATTTTTTCTTCCTTTGTATCTTTGATATAATTGTTTTAGATTATATTCTTCTGAATTTGTGTCATGATCTTCCCTGTCACCATAGAAGTTTTTTGTGGCCTGGTTCCATTTTATTTTTGTTTATTCATTTTGCCAACCTATTTCTTGATTATGAAATTTATAATAAATTTGAGTTCTGCTCACCTGGCAGTAGAGAGACTCTGTTTCCAGCCACAAGCATCTGTTGTTGTTGTTGTTGTTGCTGCTGCTGCTGCTGCTGCTGCTACTGTTGCTGCTGCTATTTCAGAGCTAGTCTGGGTGTCTTTGGGGGGGGTTTGGTTTGATATGAGGAAAAATGTAATTTTGTTCTAAATTCTGATCTTTATCCAAGAAGGGCCTCTGGTCCCTTGCATTTCTTGTCTTCCCCTTTTACTCTGACCTGGAACTGAGTATCTTCAATGGAGCCAGCTCCCTCTACTATCTTTCTGATCAGTTTCCCAATCCCAATTGGCTGAGAGGTAGAAAAACTGCTACTTTAACAGTCACCTTCAAGGTCTAGTGCTGTTGCACTGTATGTACTTTGGACTGGTCCCTGACTTAGGGTCACAGCCTCACATTCTGAATTGCAAATTTATCTTGGACTGGAAAGGTACTATTTTCTCTATTTCTTTGTATTCCCCTAATACTCTGTTACAGTGTTACAATATGGTAAGTGAATGCTTGTTAGTTGATTATCAGCAGTTAGATAACTTTTACATCTAATGTATATTACTCAGTTCCTACATTTCTTTACTTCTTCCTAGGTTTTATCACTTGCGGCCAGTCCTTCTAAATATACCCTTCTCATATAGCCTTCTCTAGATATACCCTTCTCAAATTACTTTGTAAAATATTATCATTTCACCTATTTACCAGCACAATATAAAATAACTAAAATAGGGATTATTTCATTTTTTTTTATCTTTTTATCCCTAGAACATTAGATATATCTAGGAGGTGCTTAACAACTATTTCCTGACTAGAATTGAAAAAGCATGAAAGTCATTATTTACTACTTTTTTAATAATCCAATGCAGCAAATAGTTTACTGAATGTATTCTGAATCACAGGGTTTAGAACCTCTCTTAGAAGACAGTGGGTGGTATAGTGGAAAAATCAATGGGCCTGGAATCAGGAAGGTCTGATTCAAATCTACCCTCAGAAACATACTCAGATTCTCATCAAGTCATTTAATTTCTGTTTGCCTCAGTTTCTTGATCTGTAATTTTGGAATAATAAGAGCATCTACCTCCTGTTACTATTCTGAGACTCAAATGTGGTAATATTTATAAAGTACCTAAGACAGAGGTGGGCATATAATAGGTGTGTGTATATATGTATATATATATATATATATATATATATATACATATATATATATATTAGCTATAATCATTATTATCATAATTTTAAAGGACTTTAAAGCTCATATAATTCAAACTCCCACCAGGGCAACAATTCTGACCCTAATCCATACTTATTTGGTTTTTGCTGGAACACATCTCAAAAAGGCAAGTTATCTCCTGAGGAAATCCAGTCCATTTTATGGCAATTATATTTAATAAGTTTATTTTGGCTTAGTTGCCATTGTTTTAGGTTACTGAAATGAAATATACATCCCAGAAACTTCCATTTATTGATCTTAGTTCTTGCTAGTATCTGCTGTCTATATTTTCTTCAGGGTAATTGTTCAGAAGGAAAAAAATAAATAAATAGAATTAACATAGCTCACTTTTCAGATGGTTAATTATTATCTTATGGAAAACCATATTATTAGCTTATTCAAAATAATATAAAGAATTGAAATACAAAATTAGCAACCAAAGGTATTGCTGAGCTTGCCCATTACCCACCATATCTCACTTACCTCATGGGGATTTTTCAATCAAAGTTGTTGGCAGGGGGAACAAAAACTCCTGCTTTAGCACGATATGAAACCTAATATTTTAAGTTTCAGCTAAATTTTAAAAAGTAAAAAAAAGAAAATGAAACCTGTTAAACTATACATAACTACAGAGGCTTTAACAGTAAAATTTCACATATTCTATTTAGTTCTTCTCTAGTTAATAAAGCTAATTTTATATATATATATATATATATATATATATATATATATGTTGACTTGAGTAGTTATTGATAGTCCAAGTGCTTTCAAGTCTTTTTAAATTTGTTTTTTATTTATTTACGGCAATGGGGATAAGAGTGATTTGCCCAAGGTCATAGAGCTAGGCAATTATTAAGTGTCTGAGGCCAGAATTGAACTCAGGTCCTCCTGATTGCAGGGCTGGTGCTCCATCCAAGGTGCCATCTAGCTGCCCCCCCCCCCAATTATTTATTTCATTTTCTTTTTGTTATTTGTGAGGCAATGGGGTTAAGCAATTTGCCCAAGGTCACACAGCTGGGTAATTATTAAGTGTCTGAGGCTGGATTTGAACTCAGTGACTCCAGGGCCAGTGCTCCATCCACTGCACCACCTAGCTGCCCCTACTTTCAAGTCTTAATCTTGTACCAAACCATTTATATACGATGAACATTTTATGTTCTCATTCTGATTTTTCCATAGCATATCTATAAAATCTGTGACTTTTAAACATGTATTTTATATTACAAAAGGCTGTAGAGGACGAACTATAGGAAAGTCTATGCAAAATTTATTATCATTCATTTAACAAATATTTATTGAAGAAGTAATCAAGGTAAAATATTAACCAACCAATCAATATATTTAATTCAATAAATCCACTCTTCAGTTTGATGAAAAGAATAAGTGATATAAAAGAACTTTTTTGAATTATTCAATACATTAACTGAATATGACTATGATGGGCTAAGTTGGTTAGTCACAATGAGGTACAATCATGGGATTTAATTAATCTTACTCTGTCCCATGACTATTGGAATGATTTTCCCCTCCTCTAGATTATAACTTCCTATTAATAGATACAAAAGTATCAGGGAACACTTACTCTTCAAAATTTGTGATATCTATGTCATTTTTTGTGATTTTACAAAAATCACTAACAGTAAATGGTTCAGAATTCACATGATGTACTAGTTATTTCAGCACCAAAGGATATAGTTCATCTGAGTAAGGAACTTAAATTCATCAAGTACAACTAGTTGCATATTTCCTTAATTGTCTTGTGAATCACTGCCCTGTCATTTTTGGCCAATCAATTCAAATTTTAAAATTCATAACCTTTTCCAAGAAAAAATGAAAACAGAATTAGAATTGATCATTTCAGTCTTTCAGACAAATTAACATTTTTCATCCTTATTGTGTGTGTGTGTGTGTGTGTGTGTATATGTATATATATATATATATATATATATATATATATATCCTTTTATGATTTCAGAATTTTATTCTTGCATATCTCCCCTGAGCTACTTCCCTTAAAGCTTTCTACTTTATAATATCCTATTTTCCCAGAATCTAGGATACATGTCACACATTAACTAAATTGTCTTCCTATTTAACATAAATGAGGATAGAGTTTTCAGCTCCCTACCACCATGATTACCAACTTTTCTATTACAGTAACAAGTTTCTCTCTATGAGTGAGAGTCAAATCAAGACTGGGATACTGCTTTGTGCCTTCAACTTTGGAAATATGTAACTTTTACCTTGCTAATAATGCATTAGTTGCTCGATTTTTGGCAAGAAAGTCATCTAGTAATTCATCTGAATAAGCCCCCTATCACTATCATATCTATCATGCCTTCACTGCCATCCATTCTCTTTCTTTTTAAATGAATTTTAGTACACTCCAGTGAAAAAAATCACTTCTCATTCTTCATTTTTACCTTTGCTCAAAGGCTCTCCATCATGATTTCTCCCTCTAGTTCTTGAATTTTTTTCACATTTACTGTCTTAATGTAAAATCCTCCTCCTCTTTATGTTTTTCCTTTTGTAAAAACCAAATCATAAGTTTCATTCCAAGTCTAATGAAGTCAAATTTGCCTCATTGTCTTAAGAAATTCGAGATGATATTATTTGTGACCAAAACTTTGTGTTTTTGCATATAAAATTGAGGTTAAGGGTTTTATTTTAGTTTTGTTTTATCTTGTTTTTGTCTACTATGAGGTCTGACCTTATTTAAGTGCAAAGTGTTCTGTAATTCTGTTCACTTGGGGGGAGTTGACTTGACAGGTAGACTCTCAATTATTTTATAATATCTATAATATTGTTGAAATTTCTCCTTTCAGCTTCTGCTGCTGGACTTTGTTGATCATATAAAAATGCTGATGATTCATGCAAGTATATTATATATCCTGAAACTTGGCCAAAGTTGTTATTATTTCAAATAATTTTTAGGTTATTCTCTAAGGTTCTCTAAGTGGACCATCACACCATTTGAGAAAAATGGATAAATTTGTTTCCTCATTGCCTATTCTAATTCTTTTTATTTCTTTTTCTCCTCTTATTGCTAAAGGTAACATTTCTAGTACTATATTAAATAATAGGGATGGTAATAGGCACACTTGATTCACCATTGATCTTACTGGGAAGGCATCTAGCTTATCCCCATTACAGATAATGCTTGGTAATGGTTTTAGCTAAATATTATTTATAATTTTAAGGAATGTTCCTTTATTCCTATGTTCTCTGGTGTTATTAATAGGAATGGGTTCTGTATTTTGTCAAAAGCTTTTTCAGTCTCTATTGAGCTAATCCCATCTTTTCTGTTGGATTTGTTATTGATATGATCAAACTGGTTGATAATTTTTCTAATATTGAACCAATTTCAAATAAATCCCACTTGGTAATAGTATATAATCCTTTTGATATTTTGCCATAATCATCTTGCTAGTATTTTGTTCAAACATTATATCAATATTCATTCAGGAAATTGATCTTTAATTTTTTTTTCTGTTTTAGCTCTTCCTGGTTTAGCTAACAGCAACATATTTGTGTCATAAAAGGAGTTTGTTAGGAGTCCTTTGCCTATTTTTCTAAATAGCTGATAAAGTATTGGAAGAAATTGTTCTTTACATGGTTTATAGAATTCATTCATAAACTCATGGGGATTTCTTTTTCCTAGGGAGCTGGCTAAAGTTGATCTAATGATTTGCTCAATTTCATTTTCTAAGATGGGTTGTTTAAGCATTCTATTTCTAGGTAACTTATATTTTCATATAAAAATGGAGTTTATGAGATGAACAACATTAATGTAAGCAGCTTCTCTCAGTAGCCCAGAGAGATTGGGGAACTGTATTAGACTGGCCATGGACTATATTATCCCCATCCAGAGAAAGAAAAACAAAACAAAACAAAACATGCACAAAAAAACAACTCTTCAAAATCTGATGAACACTTTATAAAAATTATCTCTTATGTAGCTCTTTCCCTTAATCCTAATTCGTCATGCTCATAATTACTTATCTGTAAACATGTTTATCAAAATATGATTGTACACTCTTCTGGCCAAGATGGCAGAGAGGAGATAGACATTGTGTTAAGTGCTCCTGGTTGTCCTCAAAAATAACATGAAAGAAACATCTTAATAATTTTTATCAACAAAACCCAGAAAGAGAAGCTAGGAGAACACCTACCAACAAGGTCTGTCTCAGGGAACTGTGTGTGAACTGGAAGTGGAGACCAGAGGGCCAGTACAGGGACAGCAGCTGGGGGAAGACAGAGACCAACCTTAGCCATAGAGGCTTTGGTGAGTGGTGGGCTCGAGAACCAACTTTAGCTATGGAATCTTTGGCAGGGGCGAGAGGAACAACAGAGGATGAGTTCCAGCACAACGAGTTTTAGAGCACACCTGGAAAACAACCAACAGGGCAAGGGACCTAAGCTCCATATTTTCAGCAGAACCCTCTTCCCAGAACAAATAGTAACAGCCCCCATCCCCCATCCCTCAGGCTCAGGTGTGGGGCAACAGACTACACTCCACTGAAAGGGAGATTAACTCCCTCCCCCACAGCCAAACTCATTTTTCAAGGTCAATTCAGACCCTGCTGATGAGGGCTTCAAACACTCCATAGAAAGCAACCAGTGCCCCCTACTTGCCAGCCCTTGAAATTACAAAGCAAAGTGAACAAAGCCTCTAAAGTTTTCAAAAGTAAATCGCTGAGATGCAGACTGCATCCCCCAAAACAAGATCCTAGGAAGAAGAAGAAAGGTCAGTGAAACGGGCAGCCCATGGAGAAATACTTAGAAGAACTTAATTCTAAACCAGAGAGATCTAGCACTTCTGAGGAAAATATGAATTGGACTCTACCACAGAAAGACTTCCTTGAAGAAATAAGGAAGGAGTTTCAAAATCAATTGGAAACATTAGGAAAAGATACTCGAGAAAATTAACATGTAGCAAGAGAAAATTAACACCTTGCAACAAGAAAACAAATCTGTGGAAAATACAATTTGACAAATAAAAAAAGAGAATAATTCTCTCAGATACTCAATTGGGAAAATGCAAAAAGAAAATGATTATCTCCAAACTATGCTTGGGCAAATGAAAACTCCTTCAAACGTAAAATGTTCAAATGGAAAAGGAGTTACAAAAGGTAAATGAAGAAAATTCTTCTCTAAAAAAAAGAAATGGAATAGCTGGAAACTAATGACTTCATGAGAAAACAAGATTCTGTTAAACAAAACCAAAAGATTGAAAAAATAGAAGAAAATGTAAAATACCTCATGAGACAATCCACTGACCTCAAGAACAGATCAAGAAGGGACAACCTAAGAATTATAGGCCTCCCTGACAACATTGAAGAGAAAAATATCCTGGAATTAATATTACAGGATTTAGTGATGGAAAATTTCCCTGATATCATGGACCCAGGGGGCAAAATAGTTATTGAAAGAATACATCAAACCCCTCCAGAAAGAGATCCTAAAATGAAAACACGGAATGTTGTGACCAAATTCCAGAATTATCAGATAAAAGGGAAAATCCTGCAAGCAGCAAGAAAGAAACAATTTAAACACCAAAGAGCCACAGTAAGGAATATGCAGGACATGGCTGCATCAACATGAAGGGATCAAAAGGTCTGGGATAAGATATTCTGAAGAAAAAGGGAGCTTGTAATAGAGCTAAGAATCTACTATCTGGCAACGTTATATCTTCTCTTCCAGGGGAAAAGATAGACATTTAACAAAATGGGAAACTTCCAATATTTCCTGTTAGAAAGACCAGAGCTAAATAGAAAAATCTGGACATCAAGCAGGAGGGTCAAGAGATACATGAAAAGGTAAGAAAAAAATGAACAAAAAAAAGTTGCTATCCAATAAGATGAAACAAGCTATATCCCTACCTGGAAGAAAGACTCCAATAACTCTGGAGAATTGTAACTCTATTAGAGAGAATGTACTTAGCCAGAAGTGATGGCCTGTGTTCATTTTGCTAAGACCTTGAGTTGGGGAGGGGATGGTTCATAGAGGTTTGGTGTTGGAATCCCTTGTGGTTTTAGTCATTGAGTGTAATATCTCCAGCTGTACAGCAGGGGGTGCTAGAGCATTTGCTCACTGAGTGTGATATCTCCAGTTGGTCATTTAGGGTGTGCTTGTGGTTTCAGTCACTGAGTGTGATTTCTCCAATGGCCAGTAGGGGGTACTGCTTGCTTTCTCTGGGGCGTCTGTGTCACTTGAGCATGGTAAGGTCGAGCTAATATAATAATAATGACAATTCTATTCAAATTAAATTACTTATTCAGTGCCACACTAATCAGACTACCAAATGATTATTTTACCAAGCTAGAAAAAATTAATAATAAAATTCATCTGGATCAACAAAAGATCAAGAATAGCAATGGAATTGATAATAAAATATGTAAAGGAAGGTGACCTAGCTCTACCAGATCTAATAATATACTATAAGTAGCAGTCATCAAAACTGCCTGGTACTGGTTAATAAATAGAGTAATGGATCAGTGGATTAGGATAAGTTTAAAATAAATGAATGAGTATTTGATAAGCCCCAAAACATTAGCTTCTGGGACAAGAACTCACTATTCAACAAAAATTTCAACAAAATTCAAAAGTTTTGAGAAAACTGGAAAATAGTATGGCATAAACTAAGCATAGACCCACATCTCACACCCTATACCAAAATTAGGTCAAATTGCATATGGGAGGCAGATATAAAGGGTGACACCATAGATACATTAATAGTCTATCAGATTTATGGAAAAGAGACAAATTTATGACCAAACAAGTATTAGAGTACATTATAAACTCCAAAATGATTGATTTTGATTATATTGATTAAAAAGTTTTGTACTCATAAAATCAATGCTGCCAAAATTAGGAAAGCACAAAGCTGGGAAACAATCTTCACAACTAACAGTTCTGATAAAGGTCTTATTTCTAAAATATAAAGAGAATTGCATCAAATTTATAAGATTTTAAGTCATTCCCAACTGATAATTAGACAAAGGATATGAATAGACAGTTTTCAAATAAAGAAATTAGAGCTATATATAATCATTTGAAAAATATCTCCAAATCATTACTGATAAAAGAAATGTAAATTAAAACAACTCTGAGTTATCATCTCACACCTATCAGATTGGCTAAGAGGACAAAAAGGGAAAATGATCAATGTTGGAAAGGTTGTGGGAGGACTGTGATTGTTGATCAAGTAGTGAACTGATTCAACTATTCCAGAGAGCAATATGGAATTGTCCAAAGAACAATAAAACTGATCATGCCCCTTGACTGAGCAATTCTAATTCTAGGCCTATATTCTGAATAAAAATTTTAAAATGCAAGCATCCCACATGTTCCAAAATATTCATAGGAGCTCCTTTTGTAGTAGCAAAGAATTGGAAATTCTGGGGATGCCCCATCAATTGGGGAATAATTAAACAAGTTATGGTATATCAATACTATGGAATCTATTGTTCTGTAAGATATCATGGGTGTTCAGACTCTAGAGAAGCATGGAATGAATTATTGGATCTGATGCCGAGAGAAGAGAGCAGAACCAAGAAAACAATGTAT
The DNA here is from genome assembly GCF_037893015.1 of Macrotis lagotis. Lineage (NCBI taxonomy): Eukaryota > Metazoa > Chordata > Mammalia > Peramelemorphia > Peramelidae > Macrotis > Macrotis lagotis. The sequence goes on along the minus strand of NC_133658.1, from coordinate 768,212,432 downwards.
ATATTAACAGCAACATTGTGGGATGATCAGCCCTTAAGTATACAGCTGCTCTCAGCAGTTCAGAGAGCTAGGACAATCCTATTAAACCAGATATGGAAAATGTGATGCAGAGGAAGAAAAACAAAACAAAAACCAAAAAGAACAACTTAACCTTCCCCCAACAGAATCTTATGAACACTACATTCATTTTTTAAAAAAAAAATATCTCATATATTTCTTTACCACAATCCTGTTTCCTCATACTGAAAATGGCTAATCTTTTAACATGTTTAATACAAATATGTATGTACAATATTAACCTGACTGCTTGCCTCTGTGGGAAGGGGAGTGGGAAGGGAGGATGGAAGGAAATTTTATAACTAAAAAATATACATATGGATGAATGTTGAAAACTTTCAAACCAAGTATTTAGAAAAATAAAATGTCAATTAAAAATTATTCTACAATAATCCTACAACAATCCTATGATTCTGTTTTTTCATCCATTCTGCTATCCACTTCCATTTTATGGAAAAAGCTTATCCCATTCACATTCACAATTATGATTACTGTAATTTACTTCACCCTATTATTCCTCCTATTTGTCTTCTCTCTCACCCTTTCCTTCCTCATTAGTGTTTTGCTTTTGTATGCCATCTCTCCAAATCTTCCCTTGCATCTGTAAGTTGCCACTCTCCCGTTATTCAACCTCTTCCTCTTCCATTTCCTTATTGGGTAATATATAGATTCAACTGATAGTGTATATTATTTCCTCTTTGAGTCAATACTGATAAGAGTAAGGTTCAGTGATACGCATCACCCACGCTCCTCTCTTTCTCTACTCTGCAATAGATCTTTTGTGCCTCTTCATTCGTAATAATTGCCCCATTCTATCTCTCCCTTCCTTCTGCAGCCATTATACTTATTTTTCTCATCTCAATTTTTTTGCAATTCCATCAAAATCCCTTATTCTCTTCCCATATTTCTAGGTATGTTCCCTCTCATTGTACTATTAGTGTTACAATTTTTAAGAATTACAAATATCATCTTCAATTGTAGAGATGCAAACACTGTAATTCTTTTATAATCCCATATGGTTTCTATTCACTTTTTATCTTGGGTCTTGGTATTGACAATCAAATTTTTGGTTTAGTTATTTTCTCCTTATGAAAGCTTAAAATGTTTCAGTTTTAATAAATGACCATTTTGGGGGCAGCAAGATGACTCAGTGTAGGGGCAGCTAGGTGGTGCAGTGAATAGAGCACAGACCCTAGAATCAGGAGGACCTAAGTTCAAATCTGACCTCAGACACTTAATAAATTATGTAGCTATATGACCATGGGCAAGTCACTTAACCCCATTGCCTAGCAAAAACCTAATAAAATGGACATTTCCCTGATATATTATGCTTAATTTTGCCAAGTAAGTGATTTTTGCTTTTAGTCCTATCTCCTTTACCTTCTAGAATATGCTTTTCAATGTTTAATGTTGAAGATGACAAGTCTTATATTATCCTGATTGTGACTGCTTGATATTTAAACTGTTTCTTTCTTGCCAATTGTAGCATTTTTTCCTTGACCTGAGAAATCTAAAATTGGACTATAATATTCCTTGAAGTTTTTATTTTGAGATCTATTTCCCAAGTTGTTCAGTGAATTTTCTCAATTCTGATTTTACTCTCTGGGTCCAGGACATCAGGGAAGTTTTCTTTGATAATTTCTTGAAAGATGGTGTCTAGATCCTCCCTTTGATTGTGACTTTCAGGTAATCAAATGATTCTGATGTTGTTTCTCCTCTTTCTCCATTTTCCAGTCTAGGTTTTTTTTTTCCATGAGACATTTTACATTTTATTCATTCTTTTAAATGTTTGGCTGATTCTTTATTTCAATTTTTTTTACAGTTGTTTGGGTTTTTTTGCAAAGCAAAGGAGGTTAAGTGGCTTGCCCAAGGCCACACAGCTAGGTAATTATTAAGTGTCTGAGGCTGTATTTGAAATCAGGTACCGTGACCCCAGGGCTAGTGCTCTATCCATTGCGCCACCTAGGCACCCCAAAGGGTGAATGGTGTTTGACTGATCCTTGAGGTTTCATAGAGTCATTAGCTTCTACTTGCTTAATTTTAACTTTTAATGTGGTGTCTTCCTCAGTTAACATTTTACTTTCTTTTCCATTTGGTCAATTGTACTCTTTATGGAATTGTTTTCCTCATTGGATTTTTGCATCTCTTTTTCCATTTGGCCAGCTCTATTTTTAAGCATATTTCCTAGCTGTTGAATCATATTTCATAATTCTCTTCATGACTCTCAGTTATTTTTTCCAATTTTTCTACTACCTCTCATAATTTTTTTGTTTATTTTTGCAAAGCAATGGAGTTAAGACACCTCCTAGCTGCCCTTCTTACATTATTTTTCTTTCTTTCTTTCTTACTTTCTTTCTTTCTTTTTTTAATTTAAGGCATTGGGGTTAAATGATTTGCCCAAGGTCACACAACCAGGCAATTATTATTAAGTGTCTGAAGCCGGATTTGAACTCAGCTACTCCTGACTCCAGGCCTGGTGCTCTAACCACTACGTCACCTAGCTTCCCCCTCTTACATTATTTTAAGTCCCTTTTTGAACTCTTGCTTGAGTTAATTCTGGACTTGAAACTACTTCCTATTTTTCTTTGGGGTTTTGCACCTAGGTGTTTTGACATTGTTGTCCTCTTCTGAGTTTGTGTCTTGGTCTTCCCTGTCATCAGAATCACTGTAAGGCCGTATTCTTTTTGGTTGTTTTTTTAATCATCCTTTATTAGGGCTTTTGCTTTCTTTTAAATTTGTGCTATGTTCCCAAGGTTGAAGGAGTAATATCTAAGGGTTTTTGTGTCAGTGGTTGCAGGATCTAGTTGTTAACTTGGTGCTGAACTGACGTTGCCCTGAGGCTCAGAGAAGACTCTCATGTCTGGTACTTTGCTGAAGGGATTGAGTGAGACTGGCTAGGACTGCCAGAACTGAAGTCCTAGTGCTCTTGCTGACACATGCTGAAATTGGTGAGAAGTTTCTGTATTTTCCCTGGGACTACACTGAAACACATGGGGTCTGATGACTGGAGGATGCCTGTTTGTCTGGTGCTGTCCCAAAACTCATGGGATCTGATCTCTGGAGAATGTCTGTTTGTCTGGAACTATACAGAAGCATGTGCTTGTTGTTGGAATTAGAGACTACTGACTTCCCTGGCTATGCTATATATTTCAAGAACAGGGTTTTAGTGTTGGCATTTGCCTGCTCTAATACCACCAAGCTCTCCTGATTTGCTGAGATGGGAATTCCGGTTGTCTTGCTGGGACATTTCCTTACCTGTACTATGCTCCCCTTCTCCCCTTTTATTGAAGTGAAATGGACCTTTCTTGACATTCTTTTTTTTTTGCAAGGCAATGGGGTTAAGTGACTTGACCAAGGTCATACATATTATTTATTAAGTGTCTGAAGTCACATTTGAACTCAGGTCCTCCTGATTCCAAGGCTGGTGCTCTATCCACTACACCATCTAATTGCCCTTCTTCCTTGTCATTCTTCCAAATTTCTTGAGCTAAAAGATTTTTTCACCAATTTCTTTTGCAAGTTCTGATGTTCCTAGATTTGTTTAGGGCTGAATTTAGGAAAGTTGTAGTGATTTACTGCTTACCTTATGATCTTGGCTCCTGGAAGTTAGTTTTTCCTCTTATTTTGTCTACTGTGAATTTCTGATTATCTTGTCTGTTATTTTTCTTCTCTGCTCTCTTTTTGTCTCTCTATAGTAGCTAATTTGGGGTTATAAATAGGTAGTTTTCTATACTTCTGTGCAGTCTTGGTGATCAGACAGGGTCAATACTTGTTATTGGTAAATATCTGTTAACAGGTAAAGCATGAATGAATCATGTGTTAATGACCTTGAAAATGTAATTTATGTGGGTTGTTTTTCCTATATAGATCTTGAAAGGGTTCCCAAATGGCTATAGAGATAAATAACAGCCTCCTGTATAAAACTGAGGAATCCTGGGTCAGTGAAGATGAAGCTGTGATGTCAGATGATGCAAGACTTTTAAAGATTAACAGAGATTTCCCCCAGAACAGAGATGACTAAAAACTTTGAGTTGTCTCATTGAGAGTTTACAGATGATGACAATCCTCTGTTGTTGTGACTTTCCCAGCAGCAAAATATCCTGGCTATCACCTCAAGTCTTATTCTGGGCCTTTACTATTGAATATTTATCACTTTGAAGATACAGCTCTGGATATTCATCTTTACTTGCATCTGCTGGTCTGCCTTCCAGCTAAATGAAACTTTGCTTAACACTATCTTCCTCAACCTCTTCTTCCCTCTTATTGGAGGGTTAGAGTGTATAGTACCAAAGTCCTCTTAATGCTTTCCTTTTTAGAGGGCAGAAATGATCCTCAGCTCACTCCACTTTCTGATGATCTCCCAGGTTTCAACTCCATAGAACAAGATACTCCTATGTCAAGTACCTTTTTTACCCATCCACCACTTTCCAATCTTTTAGTCTATCATCTCTTCCTTAGATTGTAAGCTAGTGGGGGACAGATTCCATTTTTCTTTTTAAAATTGTATCCTCAGAACTTATTATTTAGTGTGTGGCATATAATGGATATTTAATAAATGCTTATTGGATTCGATTATATCTCAAAAACATGTTCTGTCCTTTATAAAAGGACCTAGCAAGAAGAGTACATACGGAATAATGAAAATTTATATTTGTGGATAGTAAAGAAACAAACAACTAATTCTAATGGTATTTAAATATTATCTTTTTAAGCATACAAATTTCAACATATTTATATTTACGGTCTGGATGAACCATTCAATCATTTTACATATATATTCATGCAGACCAAAAATGGGTTTGATGTGATTAGCTTTATAAAATAATATAGGATATTCAAATAATATATGAGCAATTTATATATTGTGCTGGTAACCATTAGATATTAAAAAGACCCATAGGAAATCTATTTGTATGTTGAATAAATTCTATATGGAAGATTTATAAAAAGGTATGGTCAAATGAGGACTGGATAGGTTGCAATCTGAATCAATAGAGGATATACACAAGTCAATTAAATCAGATTTATGAATATAGTGAAATAATTAACTAAAGCTAGCAAAACTACCAGTGAAAATGTTCTAGGTCTAGTGTATCTTAATAATTATGTAGTGTGTCAAATAGAAAGATCATATTTTTGGCTAATATATTTTCATTTTGTGATAATTTCAGAAAACAAAATTAGGGAAGGGGAAGATCTGGGCAGGAGGGGCAATAGATGAGACTGCACATTCCTTTAACTCATTTCTCTATTTTTTTCCTAATCAATGGATTCACTGATGCATGCAGTATGCCATCTGCATACCTTAAATGACAGTAGAAATTTTCATGAGTGTAGTGATATTCAAACTAAATACTAGGGTCAGGATTATATAATTTCAGCTTCTAGTACTTTCTCTCCTCCAACTATTTCTGTGATTAACATCTTATTAAATCTAGATTCTCTAATTTAATTCAACACAATAGGTCACTGGAGTTCCTAGGAAAGGGGAGCCTCTGATATGTGCTACCCATGTAACCCTGGGCAAGTCATTTAATTTCTCAGTCTGAGTAACTTCTTAAAACTATGAGTTAAATAGAAATTATTAGCTTACATTGATCAAGAGAGTTTGTTTATATGGGAATTACCTCTACCAGAACAATCACAAGTCTGTTCTCAATCCTTACCAGCAAAGTGGTCTGAATTAATGGGTTTCAGGTAATGACCACTTTTCCATAAGACCTCCTAAACTCATGGACAGAAATGCCTAGAATTTTAAGAGAGATATATAACTTTAGCTTCTTTCTCAGATAAATACCCTAAGAAATGAATACCTCAAGGAAAAGCAATAGCATTCCTTATTATATTCCTATTATTTCAGGATGTGGACAACACTGATGGAGAAAAGGCAGGGAGTTGCCTGATCTTATCCCAGTTTAAAAAAACAACTGTAAATAAAACCTAAAAAAGGAATTCAAGAGTGACAGAATAGACAAAAGGACATGGTGAAATGATTTTTATAATGCAAGATAACTTAGATGGACTGCAGGAAAGGTTTGTATCTGTTGAGTTAAAAGGGAGCTTAACAGGTAGTGTCCAGGCAAGCCAGTGGGAGGCTCTTACTTCCAATAGAGATAAGCAATTAGGCCCTGAATATCTGGTTCCCCAGGTCAGCAACACAGAAATCTATCTGTAGGCCTTCAGACTTAGCTTATTTGGCCAGGCAACATTAACTCAGTGAGTGAACTGGCAGCTCCAGAACCCATGGCGTAACAGGTGAGCCACCAGTAGCAGAGGCATCAGGGCAGAAAAACAATAACCAGCCCTCTAGACTTAAATCAAGAAGCTTAGGACTTTTGCTCCCTCTACCTACTGAGCGCAATTCAACTTGAAAATTAAAGAACAAGTCTTGAAAATGAGCAAAAAATAAAAACAACTTTGACCATAGAAAACTGCTATGGCAACATGGAAGATCAAAACAAACTTAGAAAAGGAGTCAAAACACCTACATGCAAAGCCTCAAAGAGAAATCTGGCTTTCTCTAAAGGCCAAAAAATCCCCCCAGCAAGAGTTCAAAAGGAATTTTTTAAAATCAAAGAGATAATTGGAAAATTAGGAAAAGAAATGAGAGTATGCAAAAGAATCATGAAAAAAAGTCAGCAGCTTGGGGGAAAAAAACAGATTCTTTAAAAACAGAATTGGCCAGATGAAAAAGGAAATACACATGCTAATTGAAAAAAAAATTCTTAAAAATTAGAATTTGGAAAGTGAAAAATAATAACTCTATGAGATATCAAGAATTAAACAAAATAGGGGAGGCTAGGTGGTGCAGTGGATAGAGCACCAGCCCTTGAGTCAGGAGTACCTGAGTTCAAATCTGGCCTCAGACACTTAATAATAATTACCTAGCTATGTGGCCTTGGGCAAGTCACTTAACCGCATTGCCTTTCAAAAACTAATAAAGAAAGAAAAAAAAAGAAAAATTAAACAAAATTAAAAATGAAATGTATCTCTTTGTATAACAAATGATCTAGGAAAAATAATTTAAGAAATATTGCACTATCTTAAAGCTATAATCAAAAAATGATCCTGGAGTGCATCTTTCAAGAAATTATTACAGAAAAAAAACCTGATATCTTAGAACCAAGGATAAAATAGTAATTGAAAAAATCCACCTATCATCTCCTGAAAGAGATTCTAAAATAAATATTCCCAAGAATATTGTAGCCAAATTTTAGAATTCTTATATCAAGTAGTGAATGCTAGAAGCAAACAGAAAGATATAATTCAAATATGAAGAAATAGCAATAAAATTTGCATAGGATTTAGCAACTCCTAAATTAAAGTTTCAGAAGACTTGGGAGTTTGAATTATAACCAAGAATCAATTATCCAGGAAAAAAAACTGAGCATAATCTTTCAGGGGTGAAATGAACATTTAATGAAATAGTGGACTTTCACATTTTACTGATTAAAAGAACAGAACTGATGAGAAAATTTAATTTTTAAAATGCAAGACTCAAGAGAAGCAAAAAAGAGGTAAAGAAGAAAGTGAACTCATAAGGGACCCAATAAGATCCAACTGTTCACATCCCTACATGAGAAACTGATACTTGTAGCTACATCAAGTAAAGGTAAGTTAATTAAAAGAAGTAAAGGAAGTGAATAGAATTTTAGAAATGTTAAAAGTAATAGACCTTTAGAGAAAATTGAATAGATATAAAAAGGAATATATCATTTCCTCAGAGATAAATGGCACCTACATAAAAATTGATCATGTATTAACTCATAAAACCTCAAAATCAAATGCAAAGGCAAAGAAATGCTAAGTGCAACCTTTTCAGATCATGATGCAATAAAAATTATTTTTAATAAGGGGTTATTGGAAAATAGATTAAAATTAATTGGAAATTAAATAACCTAATCCTAAAGAATGAGAGAAGAAAGATGAAGTCATAGAAACAATCTAATTTTATCAAAACGAATGACACTGAGGCAATCTATCAAGATTCATGAGATGCAGTCAAAGCAATGTTTAGGGGAAATTTTATATTACTAAATGCTTACATGAATAAATTAGATTAGATCAATAAATTAGGCATGACATTTAAAAAGGGAGAAAAAGAACAACTGAAAAATCTCCAATCAAGCATCAAATCGGAAATCCTAAAACTCAAAGAAAATATTAATGATAAAAATCATTGACCAAACTAAATAAATAAATAAATAAAATAAAGAGCTGGTTTTATATGCAAAACAAATTTAAGAGATATATTTATTAAAGTAAATAACCATTTGGGTAATTTGATTTTTAAAAAAAGAAAGAAGAAAAGCAATTATTGGTATCAAAAGTTCAAAAGATGAATTCACTACCAATGAAGAGGAAATTAATCCAATAATTAGGAACTATTTTGCTCTGAATAAATCACATTCCTATTATTCCTCATCAGATCCACTTCTGCTATAATTCCATATCTTAAGTGAGAGTGAAAAGCAGCAGTAACTACCCCAATCTTGCTAAATGCACTAAAGAAGTTTGAGGTTAAACAACAGGCCCCAAACCCATTGGTGAGTTGGTGGATGTCTGTCCTAAGTATGTGAAAACTTCCCCTGGTAGAATGTACGTATTAAAAACAATTTATTCCAGTGTACATGAAGAGAGATAAAGTCAGTACTATGGAATGTTTAGAGTTTGGTCAGACATGGAAGACACCAAGGTCATCCACTGCAACTCAGACCATCCCTAAGCATACTGACTCCTTCCTTAGTATTGGACTTTTACGACTTAAAGAGAGAACATAATGACAATTTTGTGCAACTCTGGCTCACTTAAATCCAATTCACTCATGTCAAGATAATACCCTGTGATGTCATTGGCTTTCTTTAAAAATGAAAGATGAACAACAGTGACCCCATATCATGGGATAGAGAAGAGGAGATCAAGGTCATTAAAGGTAAATTATGCCTACCTGCCTCACCATCTTACACAAGACTGACCCTGGGTAAACTATGCTTAATGTTTCAAAATCTTATAAAAAAAGATACAATGGTGATACAATCTTGGCATCCTAAGATTTAGATCTGGAAGAGATTATTCTCCCACTTTATTTTAGAGATGAAGAAATTCTCAAAGACAAAGAAATAAAATGACTTGTTCAAGGTCACACAAGTTAATGGTACTAAGGGTACTAGATAAGGCTAGTAATTTAGTATAATTGCAAAATATACATAAGCTAAGACTCATTTTCATTAAGGAAATGCCAATTTTGACATTGTTTTCTTTCTTTTAAAAGAAACCACACATTTTAAAATATTGTTAATATGACAGTTTTAATTAATGTGCCTTTAATTAAAACAGTTATTAAAAAATTCCCTCTTTACTCACTTCCCCACCCCCATGCTCTGAGCAGAAAAGCAGCATGAAATGTTTCAGTTCATTAGCTTCTGAAAGTTTTAGTCCATTGAAAGCTGGGGTCCAGAATCTACAGCATTGCTCAACCACAACTCTAAGTTAATAGCTCATGAATATGAGACTTATGTTAAGACCTAAATCATCTGAAGAAATTTGCTGAGAGAAGCATTTTTAAAAGAGAGCATATTTCAATTCCCATTTTTCCCAAGGCTAGTACCACCTACAGATCAACATGGCCAGTTACTGGAGATGATAATAATTTATGAGAATAATACAATGATATGAGTAAGAGATAGAAGTAGCCTTCAAGTATCTAGTCCAATCCGCTCATAGTAGAAATGAAGACACTAAGTTCACCAGATAGTGAGCTATTTAGGAATTGAACTAAGACTCACTAACTAAATCTAAAAATCTTTCAACTGTAACATTTATAAAGATGAAAAAGACATGATTTCTAGATAATTTAATCAATTTAATAATTAGACCACCAGACTTATTAACAAAAGATGGTCATTTGGTTGGTCCTCTTAGGCCAAAGTCAATCATGGTGGTAGGCTCATAGCTTATATATCCTTTGAAGAATAGGTGTTCCCCAGAGTGGTAATCAACCTTGATTCATTAACAAGTAATGAGAGAATAAATATTGCCATAAGGAACTAGACCTGAACTTTGATTATGTCATCCATTTCTAAGTTCTTCCCGTCTTTGAGCCATCTATTCAAAGAATTTATGTCTCACCCAAGCCTGAGGAGAACACAATGGCTACTCCACTCAGGTGCAGAAGTATGAACAAGAAAGTTGGTCTAATCTCATTATTAACAATATCCTTCTAACAACTGAACATTTTGAAATCAGAACTTTAGAAAAAGGACTCTGAATATTTCCAAATCATTTCTTTCATAACTAAACCAGAATTTATATTTGCTTTAAACTTAATTGTTACAATTTAATTTCACATTCTTTAAATGAATGAAATAAAATATATATTTGCTCACAATTTCCTTCAGAAAACTTTAAAAGTATACTTGGGAGAAATAAATATTCCCACTTTATAAATGAAGCAATAACAGCCAAAGGATCCTGTATCTATGGTGCTAGTACTTGAACTCAAATCATTCTGACTTAAAGTCCAACCCTCCAACAATATATCATGTTGCAAATATAAAAAACATTTTAAATTTTTTCACAATTCAAGCTAAAAAATGGGCCATTCATTGGAATTACATTTTCCAAGAAAGGTTGTGATTGTAAAGAGGCATAAGTAAGATCTGGAATGAGTGAATAAAGAAACAGGAATAACATGATTATTATCTATTAAGCTCTGTGCTAAGTACTGGGAATTAAAACAGAAAAGGGACCCAGTATTGTTATCTCACACTCTAATTGAGAGAAAACAGATTTAGCTTCTGGATAGCTAAAAAGACCCAGAATTCCTTAAAATACAAACACAAAGAAGATTTCAGTTCGCTAAGGTCTGGAGGGTTTGTCAATAGGGAAATAACCCATGGTAGTTCTCCATCTTCCTAGCATAAGCAAGCATATCTTCTCTGCTGGGAGGCAGACCTGGGGGCAAGGGAAGCAATCACTATTAGAAGGGTGGAAAGGAGACTGAGGGACTTGCTCTGAGTTTCCACTTGAAGATGCAGAAACGGGGAGGGGGATCACTGTAAGATAGAAGAGGGGTAATATGAAGTGGGGATTAAGTGAGAAAGTAGAAGAAAAACATCCATGGCACTTGGGTCTCCAAGTTTAGTTTAGTTGGTGGAGTAAACGGAAAGGAGTTTCCCACTGGCAGATGCTCTTCTCAACACTCAGATAAGTTTTGGAAGGCATGGATTGAAAGAAGGGGAAAACAATACCCTCATCCAGTCCTAGTGGCAGAATAGTTCCACAATAGGAAGGAATGTTGAGAAGATCCTAGACCTCAGTTACTGTGAAAATTGGACAGCTGATTGGGATAGATGACTTTTGAGGTTTCATCTAATTTTAAGTCTAAGATCTTTTGACCTACAAAATGAATGACAATTACAAACATGACACCTTAGTAAAATGTTTGTAGGCACGGCTAGGTGGCGCAGTGGATAGAGCACTAGCCCTGGATTCAGAAGGACCTGAATTCAAATCCGACCTCAGAAATTTAATAATTACCTAGCTGTGTGACTTTGGGCAAGTCACTTAACCCCATATGCCTTGCAAGAAAAAAAAGGAAAATAATTTCAAATGAATAAAGCGAACTGTACACAAATCACAAATTATAAAATCTATCTTCACCTTTATCTTCCTCACCAATCCTTAAATCTCTCTGAACTATTTTGGGATTCCCAGCAAAGAGGGAAGTTCAATCAATCACAGTATCCCTTTTCAGAACATTTTGGATAATTACTCTTGATTCTCACTCAGAGAACATTCCACCATCCAACCAAGCACCTCCTTTATCTTAAGACTTCAAGGAGAAGATATATAGTATTCTATCTTCAAGTCTGGTGTTTTTTTTCACTGCATTACCTGCTGTCATGTCATCTTGCCTCTCCACTGGGTATGTGAATAGAAACATAGCTGGCATGAAGGAGGTTTGCAAAGAAATGAGCAGTCAAAAAGTGATGATCGCTCCCAAACTATTCTGTGATAAAGTAGACAAGTCTTTATTTAATAAAAACCAATTTATAGGAGTTAAGGTCAATATATAGTTCCATTGATGTGTTCATTAGAACTGGAGAGCAGACTGCCCCAAAATCAATAAACAAGTTTTCAATGCAGGATTCCAAAGAGAATTTTATTGGAATAGCTCAACAGTGCAAATCAATAGCCCCACTGCCTCTCTAAATCTTTCACGGTGTGCAGGACTTTATTTCCTCTCAAATTAGCCTACCCTTCCTCAATGTTTCATACCAGTCTTAATCAAAAATCCTTAAATTGTTTATCTATGACCTGTTTATTGACCCTAATTTTATAGGCATTCCTCAGGAAAGATTGAAATTGAAAACAGTGGGAGGTTGCAAAGTTCGGTCATTTTTATTGAGGTTCTTCTAGTAGGAATCACAAGACCAAGTGATTTATATCAGAAGTTACAAGGCAAAGAGAATCATACAATCTGATAGATTTTATAAACACTCCACAAGTCTAGACTTACAAAGGGATGCCTTTCTCAACCAATCATTTTTAGTGGGGCTGTTATCATTATTAGGCAAATAAAAATTCACATTTGGATTAGCATGCCAGATTTCAGCTCTAAAATATTTTATGATTCTGGGAATGAAATTAGAAGCAAAAAAAAAAAAAAAAAAGGTTTCAATCCCCCCCAATGCGATCAGGGAACTCAAATGATGAATAAACAGAGTAATTTTCCAAAGAAGACTTTTGTATAAGCATAAAATGTAAAGTGACTTTGACATTAGAAAAACATTCCCCAAGAACAGGATGCAATTTGCCAGGGACAAAAACAAGGTGACAAATTGGAAGGTCAGAAACAATAAAACATAAATACAAGTTGTAGGGGGATATTACAAAAGGAACTTCTCACTTACAGATAAACTTACTTATGCAATCAGTTTGTTAGTCAGTTGTTTGGACAGAGTGATGAATTTTTCCATAGAAATAGTTTAAATGGTTGAAGACCACAAAGGCTGTTTTAATCCCGAATTAAAAAACAGATTCACATTTTTATCTATATATTTATAAATATATTCTTTATATGTGTATAATACGTACACGACCCAGATCTGCAAGTTATCAGTGTGGCAAACTCCTGGTGTTAAAACTCCTTGCATCACTCCAGTCATCAATACTGTATAACTTAAATTATAGAGAATTGTGTGAGATACATTGAGGTGCCACAACCATAGTCAGTGCTGAGATCAGTGCTTTGCACAGATGGCCCTTCACTGACATCTGAATAAATGAATTAAATTAGAATCTGGATTGCATCTGATGACCACACCATAGAAACAGAAATCTAACCACTCACACAGGATTCACTGGTACTAAAGAGTCTTAGTATTTATTCTACTGACCTTGTGGCAGCTCACATTAATAGGTTGATAAATCAGTCTAATTTTCTTGCTTTAAAAATGGGAAACTGAAGCCCAAAGAGACTAAGTAACTTTACTGGTTTCCTACAGATAGTAAGTGGCAGAAATTGATTTAATTTCAGGTTGTACGATTCCTAGTTCAGATTTCTCCACTGTACTGGAAATATTACGTTCTTGAAAAAAAAAGGTAGCTCAAATCTTCCTTAAATAGTTAGACTTAGTTTAGAAATAATTAAAATATATTACATACATGTTAACTAAAGCAAGGAAATGTGCAGTCATTCAAATTGATAATTTTTGAAATAAAATTAAAATATGTGTCCCAACCAGAGCAACAGGGGATCCTGTCCTTGGGACTCAGATACCTGACTATGAGTTCTGATTCTAAAATATAATCCTGCTTAATCATGCAAATCATTTAACTTTTTTGAAATTCAATAGTATTAACTGTACAGTAATGATAATTTTATGTATACTATCTCCCATTTTGTGGTAGCAAGGTAGCTCAGGGACTTGAGTATTAAGCCATTAGTCATAAAGACTCATCTTCTTGAGTTCAGATCTGTACTCAGGCAATTACAGTAGCTGTATGATCCTGGGCAAGTCACTTAACTCTCTTTGGTTCAGTTTCCTCATCTTTAAAATGATCTGGAGAAAAAAATGACAAATGACTCTTGTATCTTTGCCAAGAAAACCCCAAATGGGGGTTACAAAGAGTAGGACACAACTGACTAAAGTTCCCTTCTAGGAATGAATTTTGTGTTGTTCAAATGAAATAATGTATCTACAACCTTTTGAAAATCGTTATGCAAAGAGTTATTATTTTTATTATTAATATTGCCTTGCACACCAACTTTTTTTTCAAATGCACTAGAGCCAACAAAACCCAGCTGACAGCCTGTCTGAAAAGATACAACTACTGCATGGAAAGATATATAAAAGAATTGGATAACAAACTTCTGGATTTTATAAGCTGCTGAATTCATAGTACTGGATTTAAAATGTGATTTTTTTTTAGCAAAATGGCACTATGTATCATTGTCTAAAAATTCTGCTATGTTCAGAATATATTTGAAATTGTCTAAAAGGAGTTCAGTCCCTTTAAAAATCAATTGCTATCAGCAGCAGCCAGGTTAACTGACAGTCAGAGCTTCCTGGTGAAACCCAGGGGAGCAAACAGTTGCCATTGTGTACTAAATTGACTTGCAAGAGAAAAGTAAGAAGATTCTCCTGTCATGGATTAACAGTATATCTGGAGCTAGAGGACACATAGGAAACAGAGGGCAGAATCAAGAGGGACCTCATCTACCTTTCTTGTGTTAAGTCTCTTCTAGTTAGGTCCAAGGACAGTTATAAAGAGAGAAAGAAAGAAAGGTGTGTGGCGGGGGGCGGCGGCAAAGAAAGATAGAGACAGAGACAAAGAAAGACAGAAGGTCAGAGAGACACAGAGAGAGATACAAAGAAAGAGAAAATGGGCACTGTCAAGTTCACTTTGCGTTGAAATCAATAGAAATGAAGTGTTAAAAAATGACCTTCTCCAACTACTCCAGAAAGGAGAATAGCAATAATTGATCTAGTGGAAAGAACTGGGGGATTTGAAGACCCAAAACTTTTGATAATGACCAGTTGTGTGAACTTGAGCAAATCCCAGAGAAACCAGGTGTTAGAATTACTATATAAAGGCTCATAGGGCTATTCTAACCTAACTTCCTCACTTCACATAGAATAAAACAGCATTCGATGAACCCCAGTGACCTGATTCCCACTTAATTTCTTCAATTCCTTCCATTTGAAATATGAATATAATGACATGTAGCCTGCCTCCTCTATAGTGTTGTTACAAAGATAATGTCTTTTTAACTAACAAGCACTATATAAATATTCATAGTTATTATTTCTGGAATTCTAAAAACAGTGTCAGAATTGTGAAAATGGAGTCTCCAGGAAGCAATATTCATCAAGAATAGTCCCAGACAACTATTTCCTTCCTAAGGGAAGAATGAGTGTTGGACTGTGTCCCAAATTGGATGGTGTCAGAGAAAAATATTACCAAATTATCTATTTTTCAACATGACAATTATTATTCGATAATAAGCTTCCATGAACATGAAAATAGTGATGTCTAATTCCTACAATTGCCTCTGTTTATTCCAGGTCCTATGCAGAGACCAAAAAAAAAAAAAAGATAAAAAGAATTCAATGACCTGACTCCTCCTCTCCCCTCCCCACCCCCACAGTGACAAAGTAGCAGATTAGGAAGTCAGTCTCTTCTCTTGAAACACAACAATACCTCTTAAAGCCAGTGACTTAATTCTGAATCCAGCATAACTATTTGTTTTCAATATTCTTCTAGGTATCTCTGAGAAAGACTCATATTCAGTATCATGTTTGACTCATAGAAACTTCTTTATGTATCATTCTGTCTTTCTCCCTGTCTTGTCTTGTAACTATAGTTTAAATAAGACTTCTTTTTAACTGGCCTTTACCTTAAAGACAGTGAGTTATCTTTTCATCATATTAGGCAGGGAAGAGGGAAAGGAGTAGGGGGAAAGAGAAAGAAATCAGATTATTATTAAGATAAATAGATCATAGAGGCAGTTTAGGAGGTAGAAAGTATAGTGTTGAGCTATTTTGTTCATTTGAAATTTAGTCATAAATTTTTCTAACTCCTAAAAATTAATGAAAATTAAATTCCTTTCTTTTAATAAAAACATTGTTCCCAAATGTCTAAATGAATGGGTAACAATGACAATTCTCTCACATATATCGGAATATAAACAACAAATCTTGATGGAGCCACCAGTTCCACTCAGGCCTGAATAACTCTCAAAGAAGCTTTTATCCAGTTTAATCAATATAATCAATTCAACCAGTCGACCAGATATTAAGGATATTTATCATTCCTTGAATACCAAGTAATACTTTTGTGATCTTATTCATGTAAATTAAAATACAATCTGTCAGGATATCCCAGGCAGTTCAGAATGATGGAAACTTCATAAATGACGTGAACAAAATATAATGAAAATGGAAAGTATCATTAACATTATCTCAACCATGTTTATAATTGAGGAGGTCCTTTGATCAATTTCTTCAACTGTTAATGAGTAGAACTATATCTATTCTGTGTATCTAGAATCAGTGTCCCAGTGTGAAGAACTCATAGGTAATTTAATGCAACACCCAAAGAATTTCCCATTAATAACTCTAAAACATAATTATCCAGCTATCCTTGAAGACTGTCAATGACAGAAAAAAATCATTAACTCTTAAGGTATCAGATTTCATTGTTTCAAGAAAATTTATTCTTATATCAAGCTAAAGACAAATGTACCTCTTTGAAATTCTCACTCATTGTTAAAAATTATGGAAGTAAAGAAACTTAGATATCCAGAAATTCTATCATCATCCAATCCATTGCCTCCCAAAGCAATCTTTTTATGCTGAACAACTCTAAATGTTGGGAAGTTTTTACTTACACCAAGTCTAAATTTACCTCTCTGCAATTTCCCATTGCTCCATATTGTGTGCTTTGAGACAAAGCTAAAAAATTCTAATCCTTCTTTCTTTTGACAGCCCTTCCAAAATTTGAATATGGTTATCAGACTTATCTTGCATGACACACATACACTCATACTTACTCATACATGATAGGCTTAAGATTTTTTATTTTCAGGCTAAAAAATTACACTTACTTAAATTGATGCTTCTATAGTGTACATTCATTTCATTCAACATTGAAGGTGGCACAGTGAATAGAAGATTAGACCTGGATTTAGGAATATTTGAGTTTAAATCCAGTCTGAGACACTTACTAGCTATGTGACCTTGGGAATTTAGCTTTTATTTTCCTCTATTTCTTCAACTGTAAAATGAAAATGATAATAGTGCTTTCCTTGTAGAGTTGCTGTGAAGATTAAATGAGGTAATATTTTGGAAGCACTTTAGCACAATACTTACCATATAATAGGTGCTAAAAATTTCTTAATCCTTTTCCCTTCCCCTCCTCCTCTGGCCACATAACTATTCATCAACAGTTTTCTTGATAGGGGATACTGGATATCATATTCTAGAAGTGATATGATCAGCATCAAGTTAGTATACCAGGATTGTCAACTACTCATCTTGATAGCACCTATAAAATAGATTTGTGTTCAAATAGTGATTAGCTAGATGATCACTGAAATCCCTTTAAATTCTACAATAATTTAATTCTGTGATGTATTACCTTAATGTAGCATAAAAATCTCATTAGCTTTTTTGTGTCTGACATAACAGTTTTGTTATATATCAGATTTGGTATCCACTGAAACTCCCACAAACTTCTAGTGTGTATTGCTTCCCTCCTATTATACTAGTGAAGTCTAAGGGTTTTTCCCCAAGTAGAAGATATTTATCCTTAATAAGTGATATATAATGTTCAGTTCTATATTTTCATCTAGTATGATGTTTTGAGGAATAGATTATCATCCAATATGTTAAACATTCCTCTTAAATTTCTCTCATGGACAACTTTGATAAATTCACCATCTATACTATTAACCAGATCATTGATAAATTCAACTTCAGAAGACAAGGAAAATCCCTGAGGGCCTGACTATACTTTTTTTCTTTTTTACTGAATTTTATTTATTTATTCTTACTTTTGTACAAATGATGCTTTTTCTATACATTACCAAAATATTCTTGTTTAAGAGTAAACATAATACCTCTCCCCCAAAAAATATAGACCCACATGAGCAACAAAGCAAAGAGAAAAAAATAAAATTAAAATTAATAATGATAATAACAATAATAGGGGCAGCCAGGTGGCACAGTGGGTGGAGCACCAGCCCTGGAGCCAGGAGCACCCAAGTTCAAATCCGGCCCCAGAAACCCAGCAATCACCCAGCTGTGTGACCCCAGACAAGCCACCCAACCTATCTGCCCAGCAAACCACCTCCTCCAATGATAATAATAATAATAATAATAATAATAATAATAATAATAATAATAATAATAATGAATTTGCTTCAGTCTGTGTTCCAAAATCTCCAGCTCTGTCATGGGTGGATCACATTCTTTATGATAAGTCCATCACAAAAGCTACTTCCATATTTTCCCACCATTGCCATTACTGATCACAACTCCCTCCATTCGTACTTCCCCACTACCGTATACTATATTTTCTCTCTCCTTTCACTCTGTCCCTCTTCTTAAATGTGCTGTATGGTAGCTGAGTGGCACGGCAGACAGATCCCTGGCCTTGGGGCCAAGAGGCCCCGAGCCCCACATACCACTCATTAGGCCCAGCATCTACCCGGCCCGGTGGTCCTGGACAGGCCATCCAATCCCAGCCCCTTGCAAAAAAGTAAAAAAGAAAATGTGTTATATCTGACCACTCTCCCCCCACTGTCCACCCTCTCCTCCATGACTCACATCCCCCCTTCCCACTGTTTTGCTTCTCTCCTTCTTACTCTAGATGTCTATACCCCATTGAGTATATTATTTATATATATATAATATATATATATATATATATATATATATGCTTTTTCATTTCCTAGCCACCTCTGATGAGAATGAGGGTTCCCACATTCCCCCTTGTCTTCCCCTTGTCTTCCCCCCTTCCGTATAATTACAATAGCTCACTGTAATAAAATAATCTTTTATATGAAATATCTTAGCCTATTCCACCTCTTCTTTCTCTTACTCCCATTACATTTCCCTTTTATCCATTGACTCCATTTTTATACTCTATTATATCTTCAAATTCAGCTCTTTCCTGTGCTTCATCTATAAAATCTCCTTCTACCTGCTCTATTAAATGAAAAGGTTCATAAGAGTATTATCAGTTTCATTTTTCAATGCAGCAATATTGTAGTTCTTCATCATTAAGTCCCTCATATTTTACCCTTCTCCTCCACTCTCTATGCTTCACCTGAATCCTGCATTTGACGATGAAACTTTCTGTTCAGCTCTGGCCATTTCAACAGGAACTTTTGAAATTCCCCTGGTTCATTGAAAGTCCATCTTTTTCCCTGGAATAGGATGTTCAGTTTTTCTGGGTAGTTGATTCTTGGTTGCATTCTGAGCTCTTTTGTCTCCCAGAATAATATATTCCAAGTATTATGAGCTTTTAATGCAGTTGCTGCTTAGTCCTATGTGATCCTGACTGGAGTTTCAAAATATTTGAATTTTGTCCTTCTGGTTACTTGTAATATTTTCTCTTTGACCTGGGAGTTCTGGAACTTGGCTATAATATTCTTGGGGGTTGTTTTTTTTGTATCTCTTTCTGGGGGAGATCGATGAATTCTCTCAATTTCTATTTTGTCCTCTGCTTCTAGGATATCTGGGCAATTTTCCTGAAGGAATTCTTTTAAAATGATGTCAAGGTTCTTTTCCTGATCGTAATTTTCATGTATCCCAATAATTTTTAAATTATCTTTCCTGAATCTGTTTGCCAGATCACATATTTTTTCAATGAGATGGTTCACATTTTCTTCTAATTTTTCATTCTTTTGGTCTTGAAGTATTGTGTCTTGATTTCTCATAAAGTCAGCAGCTTCCATCAGTTCCATTATGCATTTGAAGGATTTGTTTTCTTCAGAGAGCTTTCTTATTCCAACTGTCCAATTCTGCTTTTTAAAGCATTCTTCTCCTCAATAACTTTTTGAACTGTTTTATCCATTTGATCTATGCTGGTTTTTAACATGTTATTTTCTTCAGCATATTTTTGGATCTCCTTGACTAAGCTGCTGATGTCATTTTCATGTTTTTCCTGCATCTCTCTCATTTCTTTTCCCAATTTTTCTTCTATGTTCCTCAGTTGATTTTCAAAATCCTTTTTGAACTCTGTCATAGCCTGAGCCCAATTTCTGTTTTTCTTGGGACTCTTTATTGTTCTTCTTCATCTTCAGATCGAGTATTTTGATCCTTCTTGGGATCACAGACAATGTATTTCTCAATGGTGTTCCTCTTTTTTCTCTGTTTACTCATTTCCCCAGCCTTCACCTGGTTTTGGTGTGCTTCCTGAACTTTTCAGTATTACTGGCACACTCCCCCAAGGCATCTCATGTATGAAGCTCTGTCTTCCCTCCTGGTCTGTGAATGACCACAAGCACACTCCTCTGCCATGGAGCTGAGGTGGGGGGGAGACCCTGATATTCTATGGGGGTCCTAGATTGTTTTCAGTATCTGAATGTGGTCAGAGCCCCCAGCCCTGTTCAAGAGACAGAGGACAGACCTTGAAGTCTCTCTCCTCTCCCCTCCCTTATGAGTGCCCTGAGGGCTGGGCTTCAGGCACTGGCTCTGGCAGAGCCCCCCCCCATCTTCCAAGTTCTGCCTGGTGCTCCCCAGGGTGTAGGTCAGGAAACTGCCCCTGCTGCCATGAGCCAGAGTTTCTAGGCATCCTGGGGCTGCCTCTGGGAGGCTGAAGTTCCTTCACTCTTGTGGACCAACCCTCCAACTCTATGGAGAGGCTCTGTAGACTGGAGAATTGCCTCACTAGATCCCTCTGTGGGTTCTGTCTCTCAAAAATTTAGTTAGGGTCCTTATTTTATAGGTTTTTCAATATTAGGAAGAGAGAGCACCTAAGAGAGGATCTTCTCCTGTTGCCATCCTGGTTCTGCCCCCCCCCCCCACTTCTTTCCAAAGTTCCACCTGTCAAACTGACTTGATTCATGACTGATCTTTGAGAATAACAATTCAATTAGCTCTGAAGCTACAAAACTGTATTATTATCAGTCCATATATCTACATTTTATCTACAAAATTTACATAAAACATTTTATCAAATGCTTTGAATAAACATGCTAGATTGACAACATGAGTCTGATATGTCAATGTAGTAATCTTATTTTTAAAAGGGAAATGAGGTCTGTGTAATAAACTCTTCTTGATCAAGTCCTGCTGTCTCTTTTGGAATGATTACTATTTCCCTTTCTGAGGTTCACTAACCACTCTTAACCATGGAGAATTTTTCCAAGAGTCAAAGTAAAACACAATGGCCAATGGATTACCAATGTCAAACCATGATAAGTATGCTAGGTGGTGCAATGGATAGAGCATCTACTCTGGAGTCAGAATGACCTGATTTCAAAATTGGGCTCAGATACTTAATATTTATTTAACCATATGACCTTGGGCAAATCATTTAATACCATTGCCTTATAAAAATCACAAAAAAAAATTAAAATCAAAAAATTAAAAACAGGATATTTGTTCTCCCATGGTTCTATGGAATATTTTCCATGCTTATACTTCAAATATCACTAACAACAGCTGTCTACTCATATTTGCCACTTGTAAGGATTAGCAAGGGCAGTCTCTAAAAGTCTTTCCAATTCAGAGATTCTGTGATTTCACCACCAGTCACCCTATGCCCATTGTTTGAAACTTTGAAGTTGTCTTTTTTTTCCTCTCTTACTTCTCTTATCAAATTCATCATGAAGACATGTGGATTCCGTGTTAACAACACTCTTATCCATTTATTCCCCTACTTTGCCATTTTTCTTGTTGTTCGATTATTTCAGTCATAGCCAATTCTTCATGGTCCCATTTGGGGTTTCTTTGCCATAAGGAAACTGAGATAAATCAGACAAAGTGACTTACCCAGAATCATACATCTGAGGCTAGATTTGAACTCAGAAAGATGAGTCTTCCTGACTTCAGGCCACCACTCTACTCAGTATACCTCCTAGCTGCCCATTGACATTGCTACTACCTTAGTATGTGCTCACATCTTCATGTAAAGCTTGATTTAAAAAAAAAAAAGATTTCCCTGATGCTGTGCTCTGATCTGTGTCTAAAAATATAAGCAAAATTAAAAGGACATAAAGGTAATGGCTTTATAGAATATGGCTCAAAGGAATGGAGCATCCCACAAAAATATGTACAAATATACATTTTATAGCATTTTAAAGTACTAAAAATGTTTTATATACATCATCTCACTGATCTTCACACTCATTCTATGATGTCTGTGCTCTTATTATTTCCAGTTTACAGAAGAGGAAAATGAAACTGAGAAAACGTACATGATTTGCCTAGGATCATAAGGTTAGTTAATATCTCCAATGAATATTTAAATTCAGGTCTTCCTAACTCTGAGCCAAGACTATCCATTGTGCCACCTAAGTGTCAAACTGGCCAGTCATTTCCAATTTATATTAAGAATAATTCATCTCTAGTCACTGAAACCTATTCTTAATGTGGTCTCAAAGTGCATTTCCACACTTTTAGGTAAAATCAATCTGCAAGTACATCAAATTTACTAAGAGACTCCACTGGTCAATCCCTTACACTCAAACTGGTCTTATAGACTAAATATAATGCACCAGTTTTGTATTAAATCCTGATAGATTAAAACAGGTGGTATTCCATTATTGTTCTAGTCTTCTCTTAGCAGCATCCAATTGTAATACTTTTGTTTTTGATCACATCTCACATTCTTGACTCATACTTAGCATGCAATCCATAAGAACAACCAGGCATTTTTGACAAGAACCCTTTTCCAGTTTATACTTAAGTAGTTGATTTCTTTACCAATAAGTGTAGAATTTTATATTTATTACCACTGATTTTCATGTTTCTTAGCTATAGTGGAATATTTTCCATTCTCTTTTTCTATTCCATTAATACCTTTCAAATCTAAATGAAATGCCCTAAATCCACAAAACCTTCCCTGACATCTGAGGTCAGATTTGTCTTTGACCTATATTAACTAATTTATCATATACTATTGTGCATCTTAGCTGTCTGTCTGAACGACAACTCCTAGAAGTCACTTATTACCTATATCTAATCAGACTCTGTATCTCTCTTTTTAGCTTGAGCAGTAGTTTGCTTGTAGTGTAAATTAAAAAAAAACATTTATTACCACTAAAATAGAAAGCTAAATCTGGGGTGGGGAAAATGATAATTAATTCATAATCTTTGTACCTTACCAATCAACCAGATCTGAGTCCCCTTATTTTTAAAACCAGTAAAATTTCTCTATATTGTGAAGCAATAATACATATGCATTAATTGTCTACTATATGCAAAAATATCATCAAGTTCATCATATTAACTGGCTGATAGTTTGAAAAATTTGCCTTATCACTTTGAAAATTGTAGTAATGTTTTCCTTCGTCTAATTCTGCAACACCACATTATATTCATATATTTTAAATATCATTAAAGTAATTTCAACTTATATACACAATTTTTTACATTACCTTGGTTTTAATAAATCTAGGCAAAGTGATTTCATTTATTGAAAGAACCATAGAGTTCACTGAGAATCTAGATTTTTCTTTCATCTTTAATTTTATCTTTTCTGTGTTTGCTACAATTCAAGTTCCTTGAGGTTTCCTTCCAGTCTTCAAATTCCTGATACTCAGAACAATATCTGGTATACAGTAAGCACTTGATAAATGCTTGTTGATTGCTTGTGTTTGTATGAAGAAAGGCACAAAATAAAAGTTGGGGGATTCTGCTTTCTCTCTCTTAACTTCATTCTTCTTATTCCATTCCTAGCAGTAGTTCTATTCTTTCCATTTTTTGCAACTTTATTTGAAAGTTTTTTGCGTTCTTAGAATTTTTCATAAGTCTCCACCAAGGCTGTACTATGCTAACATAATGCAGTTATTTAAAAATAAAATTAAATGGCACTTACAGCTACTATCTTAACATGGCCTTTTAAAATCCAACCCAATCAAGGCACTGTCCACATTGGTGTCTTTGGACCATTCTCCTTTTCTTCCTCATTAGAATAATTTGTGAATGAGATGTCATGGCTAAACCATAGGATCCCGACAAGACTTTCTCTAAACTTAACCTTTTGTAAAAAGGTTCTTGTGAGCTTATCCAGGTTTCCATTCCTTACTCATCATGAGCTCTAAAAAGACATTGTTAACAATACTACTTCATAGAAGAGTTTCAAGATTTGGCTGATTCTTAGTTCCTCTTTTAAGCAAGTGACAGATTGAATGCTGGGTGAAAAAAATGTTACACAGTAAAAAAGGTACACCATTATTCTATCTTTTTTTTACCAGATTACATTGAGGAAAAGTGAAAATGGTATTAAATAAGATATGACATCTATGACTTTGAAGGAATTTTCTCCTTGGAAACATTTAATGAATTCAAAATAAACTTTCCACAATAAGAATATGATTCCAACAATAATCATAAAGATACAAGAAAAGGCAAACATTCTTGCAAATGGAAAATAATAAGCTTACATATCAATATCCACTATAGGTCCCATTAAGCACACTGTGAGGTAAAGCCACCAATCTTCCCAAAAGAACAGATAAGAGAAAAATTATGAGGAAGACAGAAAGAGTGAGTGGGAGAGTAAGAGTGAAAGGAGAAAGAAAGAGGCAGAGAAAAGAGAGAAAGAGAGAAGGAAGGAAGGAAGGAAGGAAGGAAGGAAGGAAGGAAGGAAGGAAGGGAGGGAGGAAGGGAAGGAGGGAGGAAAGAAGGAAGGGAGGGAGGGAGGGAGGAAAGAAGGAAGGGAGGGGGGGAAGAAGGGAAAGAAGAAAACTCTACTCACCCGAGATTAGAAACAAAACTCTTTACTCTAATAGAGCCACCACAAAAGAGAGGGGAAAAGTTACATTTGGAATTTCCTCTTCTTTCCAAAGAAGAGAGAATAAAGGAAAAATTTCTTCAGTCTTTCAGTCAACTCAAGCAATTATCTCCATTCTTGCTAAAATTTATATACACCACTTTACAATTCTGCTTCAGTGTTGGAGACAAAATTATGCCTTCCCCATTCTAAACTTTTTACCCAATTTGAAAGACCTTAGCATATATTTCACCTTTTAATGGATAGGTCAGCATTGAAAAAAAAAGACCACAAAATAAGAAGCAACACCTTAGTTCAGTCTCAGATTTCACGATTGCCACCTTTTCTTAAACTTACTGTTCTGACTTATCAGAACAGTCAAGAGTGAAGGGAGGAAGACATGTACTATTTCATTACAAATTATTAGAAGGCAACCAGGTATTATTGAATAAAATTGAATTGTCTAGCATACGTTATGTTGGTAAACTTAACTAATTGCTTCCTGAGTCCCAGTTTTCCCTGCTTTTCCAACTATTTCTGCCTTATTTATAAAAAAAAATTGCATTGTTCCTCATTACTTTCTTTAGGAAATTATCAGCTGCTCTGCTCCTAGAAATGTTACACCACAAGATGCTACAAAGTTAGAAACATTCTACTTAATAATAGTATATTATACTTTCTGTGGAATGGAAAAAAGACTTTACTAAATCTTGGTATATGGAAATATTTCTATCACATCTATAGAGAGTTAGACATGCTATGTTCTGAGATTTCCTAGAGACAATATTGTATGGGGACAAAATTAGTTAAGCATTATGATTTAGGGCAGCACTCTTCAAGATTGGACTCTTCCTATGAAAAACTCAAAGTACAGGAATGTTGGAGCATGGGTTACACACCTAACTACATGGTACCTTGATAATCAACATTAATTCATTCTAGAGCTCCTGACAAATGATGAAACAGATGAGTAAGGATCACAATATTTCAACAAGAAATAATGTAATTAGAAATAATTTTTCAAAATTCCTCAGAACTTTCACATTTTAATAGGCTAATATTAAGGATAAAGGCTACTTTATAATACAGAACCTTAAAACAATAGAAATGAGAAAAAATTACATAAAATTATATGAAATTCAACTTCTTTCTGTTATATTGAGAAGAGTTTCTAGCATAATGGGTCAGTGTTTATCCTCACTCTTGAGGAGGACTATAACATAAGAGAAGTGATGCCATTACATGCGATGGAATTGGATTTATGTGATGGGTTGCCATGCTTAGTTACCAGACTTATTTTCTCTTCCTGAGCATTCTTGATCCAGTGGTCAGATCTGAATCAGGAAGATTGAAGATGGCCTTGGATGGAGTGGGAGATCTTGGCCTTTTAAAATCTAATCTTTCCCAGGTCACAGTTTGACATGGGCAAAACCCATTCAGTGATTAAGACTAAGGAAGAAAGAGAAGAAGCAAAGAGACCAAGACCACCCAGTTTTGCTTAGGTCAAAAAAACCACCCATAATTTAACTGGAAGAACAAGATTCTCAGGGCTTCTCAGTGATTAAGGCAGGTAAATAAGAAATGAAGAAAGAAATAGTCTCTTTTCCATAGTCAAAAAAAAAATCAATTTTGGAGGGAAGAGTCTCAGTATTTCTGTTCAAAACCTAAAGAATTGATATTTACATTCACGCTGAACCAATCAAGATCCAAAAAAATGAGCAAGTGGACTTAGTTTGAGGTTCTGCACTATATATATTAACTTCTGTGAGACTGAAGGTTGACCTCTGTTTTAATCATAAGAGAGAGAGGCTCCAAGTTGAGATCAAGTGACAAGAGAGAGGTGGCAAAGTATTTTCTTGACTGAGTGGAGGGGTGGTGGGGAGGGAGGCAGACTTCATGACATACAAATCTTAGCAAGTGTTATGAGTCTTGCCAAGCACAGAGACCGAAAGCATTTTTTTTTACTTATCAAAATTAAACGAGTAACAGGTTTGACCAATTATGAAGTTAATGTGCATCAACGTTCAACTGTATATGCTAGTCTAACCTAGTGGTCTCTAAAGTGAAGTACATTCACCCAGGGGTTAGGGAATCTCTTTTTGTTGTATCCCAGACCATCAAGATGACATATGGTTGTTTCAGAAAAGAACAGAATAAACTTAAGGTCTTCATAAAGACAAAAGGAATGACATGGTGAAATTATACTGAAAATGAAAAAATACAAATATTATAAAAACAGTAGGAGTAAGAGAAGTAATCAAACATTTATTCCATCGTAATCCTTATGCATGTGGTCTAGATCAGGGATTTCTGAAAATGATAAAAATCACAGACAATAAAGGAGCACTGAAGAATTTACCAAGGCAATGTGATATATTGGAAAGAACACTGGGATTGGTGTTGAAATACTTGAATATGGAATTGGAAAATGTGGATATGAGGTTCGATTCTGTCCATCAGAAGCTGTATGATTTTGGAAACCCATATAACCTCCGAGGGACTCAGTTTCCTCAAATATAAAATATGATGGGGGATAGGAACCAAAAAATGTCTCTGAGGCCCCTTCTATCTCTGAATGATCCTATTTTCTCTGATCTCACATGGCTATTTCAATGAAATTTCTAAGTAGTAAAGCTCTGTATAGATTTGACCTATTATTTCAGTCTTCTGGGATTAAATCACTGTAATTAGAAAGGTAGCATGATTTAGTGAAGACCTGGAATTGAATCTCACTCTAGTCACTTCCCAGGTATGTGACCCTATTATTTATTACCTTCTATGAGTCATCCTTCCATAGATAAAATGGTCATAACAGCCTCTACCTTTGTAAATTGAAGAGAAGATTAAATGAAATAATGTATGTAAATAACTTTGCAAATTGTAAAGTGCTGTCAAGAAAAACCATAAGTTATTCATTCATTTGATTCTTCCCATTCTTTTGTCTAGTATGACTCAGATAGAAAAAGTCTTGATACGAATTACTTTTCTACTTCTACTATGTTTATGTTTAGCAAACTACTGATAAAAATGATTGATTTTTTATAATTTAATGAAAGTATTCAGACAATGCAGATTCATCCTCCCTGTATTCACCAAAATTATTTTTGGGATAATTTTAGTAGCAGATAGAATGACAGAGGTGATATGCACTTCTTCCTACACATACATGGCTTTGATATTTTCTCATTAGATTTCTATATTTTAGAGGATTTTCATCACACAGATTGGGAGTTACTGGTATCAAGTATTATGAGATCTAAAAATATTTTTCTTAAAATTTTATGGGTCAAAGTTACATTCAGACAATTTTGGTTTTATCTATGACAATGCTTTTGCTATTGTACAGTTTATTAAATTCTCAAGGAAACTTTGGTGACTGTATTTGGAGTATGTGAATTTGTAATCTTCCAGTCCACCAAAGATAGTCACCTTCTGCCATGTAGTTCTAGCCACTTAATAGGCACTCAGTAGATGTGATATTTTTGCTACTCCCAGATAACAATGGCATATTTTCTGTTTTTCCTTGAAAAATATTCATAAGTCCAAAATCCTTATAGAAGACCTTTTGGTATTTGCTGGTAGTTAGTAATCTGGTCTTCCATAAAAACCCCTGCATTTCTGTGATCAAATCTTTGTTCAACACTGTCAACATTCAACTAGATGTCCTTATAATTATTGTTGTTCTCCCCTCATATTTGATGGAGTTTTTGAAATAGAAACACTGTAACAGATCAGTATCCTCCATTGATTGCATACTTAAAGGAAAACTTAAAGGGGGAATAAAATGGTTTTTTTAATTGGGTAGAAGATTGGAATTCATGCATATTATCACCATTATTCTTATGATTATTCTCTTTTTTGTAGATTTTGTTCTTTTTCAGATTGTAACAGTACTGGGATGAATCACTATGTTCTGAAGACAGTTACAGGGGTGATAAAATAGCTGCTCTTTTTAACTGAATAAAAATGTTAGATTGTAAATATGCTTTTTTAATGCTCACTAATAGTCTTTTGAGGACAGTTAGAAGTAAAGAGAAAATGAATATGTTTCTCTTCAACCCACATAATTTAGATTTATTCCAGTTGTTCCTATCTTTTGAAAATGATTTATTCCATGTATCTTGGGGATTGTATATCATAGTGGTGACATTTAATAAAATACAATACTTAATTTATTATAGATCTTTAATATATAGGTTTAATTGTGATCAAAACTCTGTGATGATGGTGCAGTTCTACTATATTATATTGATTGAATTTTGAAGTCTTATTCATAGTATGGAAATTTGTAATCAGCCAGTACATGAAAGATCATGAAATTCTGATATAGAAGTCTAGGAAGGTCTAGAGATCTAGGCAGTTTTTACCATTTCCTTACATAATTAGCTTTTTTAGTGGGTTTTGGGCTGTTTAAGGAACTCCCATCTCTGATTTCTGGTGGTGATGATGTGGACTTGTATATTACTAAATTATTATAATGTTACTTATTACTACAAGTTTTCTACTTCATTCCTCTACCTCATTGACAAGAATTTTACAGGAAACACATCTTTATAAGAATTAGCATTTAAAGGATGGGGGGTGCTGTTTGTGCTGTTTTAGATTTATAGTAAATTTCACATTCTTCCTTTATATGTTCCCAAGAGGCATGATTACCTTTGAGTTGCTCAGACTGTGTAGGACCTTTGGCAAACATCAACATTATATTCAGAACACTATTTGACTTATGAAAATGTCATTTTAGGGTAGTTCCTTGCCACATTCCTGAATAGTATGCAGTTTACAAAAACTAGGAACACTCCGACAGCAATCAGTCAATGAGTACTCAGGGAAAAACTGCAGTTCCACCAATGTTTCTTGGAGAAGTTTCATAAATGATAGCTTTCCAATGTCACAAAAGAAATTTTCACATAACAAAGTATTAGCTCTCAGGAGAGTGCTGATGATATTTTTTCTTTAATTCAAAGAAGACAATGACATCAAGGAAGTGATGCCATGACAAACTTGTGAATTGGATTTGAGTGAAGGGATGCTGTGCTAAGCCGCCAGCATCACTTCCTCTTCCATAGCCTCTGGGTCCAGTGGCCCGATAGGGACAACTAGAGATCCCTGGAGGAGAGACAACTGGAGTTGTGACTTACTCGAAGTTCCAAAACCAGTAAGTGTCAGTTATCTGTGGCTGGATTTGACCTCCTCTCCTCCTGACTCCAAGGCCAGTACTCCATCCACAGTCCCATTCAGTTGCCCATTTAGAAGAGTAACCTACCTATGGCCTCCTTCTGATACTAACAGGACCTATGAAAGTCAATCCTATTTTGCCACTTTGTACTTATACCCCACCTCTTCTTTATTCCAGCAATAACTATTTCTATTTACAAGTTAGCTTTCAAAGATAGATCCTTTCTCCATTAGCATCAGACATCAAACACTCCATTGTCATTGTTTTCAAAAATATCAGCTTTACAGAGCTCTTTACCTGTAGGATATCTGTTGAAAGTGAACTTTTGGGGCAGCTAGGTGGCACAGTGGATAGAACACTGGCCCTGGAGTCAGTAGTACCTGAGTTCAAATCCGACCTCAGACACTTAATAATTACCTAGCTATGTGGTCTTGGGCAAGCCACTTAATCCCATTGCTTTGCCAAAAAAACAAAAGTGAACTTTGAAATAGAGGCAGTGAAATCAATTGACTAACAGCTCCATGCAAATGATTATAAAATTTTTCATGGAAATAGTATTGTGCATACCAGAACTATAGAACTCATGGAATGAAAACAATTTTTTTCAGGAAAAAAAAGATGCTTATTTTTCCCTGAAGTACAAATCCTGGAAATATACAAACTAGAAGAAAGTAATTAAGTCCCCATAATTTTTTAGTAGTAAATATAAGACTTGGATGATCTTTTAGTCTCTCTGACAGATATTGGAATGTCTGGGAACTACTCAATTAATTGTCTTTTTTGCACAGTTTGCCTATTTGTAGATATCAAAAGTTACCATAAATATCTTAGCCCAATTCCTTCATCTTGTAGATAAGGTATCTGGACCCAGAGAGGCTAGGTGACCTTCCTATTTGTCCAATAATAACAGAGATGAGACTTTGTGTTGGTTTTCTTATAGTTTCTTTTTAAAATGCTTTTGAAAACCTAAGAAAGTTTTTTTACACTATACTTCTTACAAATTTGTTTTTTTTGATCACTCCTTATTACAGCACATTGCAATATTGATCATACTATCCCATTATTTATTTTAATAAGTATGCAAAATAACATATGCAAAATGAGTCCCCAGTCAAAATCCATATTTCTTTTAACAGCCATGTCTCTGCCCAAATTTTTACTGGTTTTTGGGTTCTTTTAGTATGCCATCAGAATCAATTGTTCTACATAGTTAAATTTTCATTAGAAATGATGATAGTCCAACTTAATGTCTTTTCTTTGATTCCATTTTTTTCAGCATTAATAGTTTATATGAATAGGTATAGTTGTTGCCATGATAGTTTCACATAATATCTTCTCATTTTTGTGCATCCTAATTTAGTGCTGATGGTCTGACTGCCTGACTGCATGCAAACAGCTTATTGATTTATTCACATCACTAGTTTTTTCCTGTCTCTTAAATATAGTTAATTAAACATTTATGTATAATATTGTTTGTAATCTGGTCATCAAGGCATACAATAAACATTTATTAAGTGCCTATTATATGCCAGACACTATGCTAGACAATAGAGATATAAAAATAGGCAAAAGCCTTATTTCTGTACTTCAGGAGCTGAAAATCTAATTGGTAATAAACCAAGTCAACCTATGTACAAACAAGCCATATACAGAATAAATAGTTAAAGATTAATGAGGAAAGGCATTATTCTATAAAAGAGTTTCAGGAAGATGGGATTTTATATGGAATTTGAAAGAAGTTAGACAATCCAAGAGATGAAGGAGAATTTCCAGACATGAGAAGCAGCTACAGGAAATGTTTGGATCTCTTCATATGCAGGTCGTTCAAGCTCTCCCCCCCAAGAAACTAATTATGCCATAGAGGCACATAACTCAAAAGCTTTTGATCTTTTTTGATTCTTATTTCTGAATCATATATTCTAATGTTTTCTCCATCCACCATATTTCCACTGAAGTTTATTTATCCAACCCACTGACAAATATTGGTACATATATGACAATTGTCTTTGTGATAGATTTTTATTTATGGTCATCATGAATTCTCCAAAATAAAGTCACCAAGTATTCCATGAAAAAAATACAGTTTTTGGTGTGAAAAACTGCTTCTACCATCTCTTTTATTTGTTTACTCAAGAATTCTCAGTCATCCTTCCATTTAGAGAAACCTCTTTACATCTCCCACTTTTATCAATAAAGGAAAGGAAACTGAATCATTTCCATTTAAATTGTCTTAGGAAGATTCTGAACATCACCTGGCAGGAGAAGATACCAGACACTGAGGTCCTTTCTCAAGCTAAACTGCATTGCATTCCAGCATCGCTACAGAGAGTGCAACTGTGATGTGCTTGGCATGTTGTTGGAATGCCAGTCATACACTTGCCAAAAAGACTAGAAAACTCATACAGCGCAAGCACTCCATGGGGATCAGAAGAAGTGATACCTAGACACCCTGAAGGTCTCATTGAAGAACTTTAGAATTGATTGTACAGCATGGAAGACATTGGCACAGGACAGCCCAGCATGGTGTGCCCTCATCAGTGAGGTGCTGCACTCTATGAGAAAGAATGAAAGCAGCTCAAAGGAAATGTGATGTAAGTTTAGAGTACTCACCCTAGTTGTTCACATGGACAATTTGTGCCAGACCTGGGTTAGAGCATTCGTAGTTCATATTGGTCTGATCAATCACAGTTGGCTACATTGTAAATTGTCTCAAACATAGTGATGCTGTTTTGGTCTTCTTCGATAGCAAAGGACATGTCACATATTAATAAAGTTCACATTTCCAATTGGGATAAGCACTCATTGCACTAGGAGAGCATACAAAGTACCAGTAGAAAATAATGACTATGGATTATCTAATAGCAACAAATTTTAGGAATCTCTATCTTCTTTTCTAGCATTTTGGCACAAAAAAGCAAAAGTAAACCACATAGGAATTTTTTTGGTTTTCTTTGTTTCATAAACTACCAAAGACACTTGTGGCCATTTTTTCTGATGCTGAACTTCTCTGTAATTAATTAATTAGACTGGCCCTTGGAAAGTAGACATAGTCTGTTATGAGAAACTTCCTCAAAATCTTTGTAGTATTTTATGATGCCTCAATGACCTATAAGAACTTTTGATTATTATCTTTCAAAAGATACTATTACTTTCTTTTCAAAACTCCTAACTTGCTTCTCTATTGCAATGGATTTCCACACACATGACTGTTTTGAACATCCTGAGTAAACTGATCAGTCTATCACATCAGCAAAATAGCCATTACCATCAGTAAGTGACCAACTTAGTAAATATATCAATCCAGTTGCATTCTTCTCCTAGTCCCAGGCAACTAGCTACAGTGAACTATATAGATAAAAGATGTCCATATTATTCAATCTCTCTTCTCATAATTTTATTCATTTTTTTCCATTCTGAACAGTGTAAGAAGGCTTCACCTCCAGTAACACTGTCCCTGCTGTCCCTGCCTCTAACTCTGGGTAAGTATCTGTAATTCTCTAGTTCAAAGACCTAGATCCAAAAGGGACTTCAAATGAGGTCTATTTCAAGTTCATCACTGTACACATTATGCTTCCTTAGGTACAGTCCAGAAAGTAAACAAGTGAATGAGATAATTACAACCCAAAAATAAATGGAGTTCACAGAAGAAGGATGGTCATGGGGGGTGGCTAGGTGGCATAGTGGATAAAGCACCGGCCTTAGAGTCAGGAGTACCTGGGTTCAAATCTGGTCTCAGACACTTAATAATTACCTAGCTGTGTAGCCTTGGGCAAGCCACTTAACTCCATTTGCCTTACAAAAAAAAAAACTTAAAAAATAAAAGAAGGATGGTCATAGGGAAAGAGTATTCATAAGAATATACATCTCCTTCTAATAGAGTTTCTCTATTTTAACCCTCATGAATATATATCCCTGGTGAATAATGAAAACTTACTGCAACAAAGGCCCATTTACAGACTCCCTAAATATCCTTGATTATATATTCTCTCAGGAGAAAGGGGTCCAAATGCATGATTAATTTTAGTTTTAATTCCTTGAATATCTTTCTCTTGATATCTTATGAACTTGCCTATCAGTTGTACTATGTAATACATTCTAATATGTCCAATCAAGCCTTAATTACTGGCCTTTGTTAAAATAATCTGATGACAACCCAAATAGCACTACTGTAAAAGGTACATTTTTTAATCATGAAAGAAGAGAAAAGCTAATTTATAGCGAGACCATTTTCATTGCAAATCAAACATCCATAAAAATGGTATAAAAGGGATATCACAAAGATTCTCCTACAGATAAATTAATTCCTTGTCTCCTCATGTCTAAAGTATGTTTCAACATCCTTTATAAAAGCTTAGTTTCAGAAATGCAAGAGACCTTAGCAGTGATCTAGTCTAAGCTTCTCACTTTGCAAAGGAGGACACTAACAACAAGAAAGGGCATTTAGCTTATTGTTCTTTAGTAAACACATTATTTTTTTCAGTGAGATATGCTACTCCATTCTCCTTTTGATCAAACCTGAGCACTAACCCCCCCCCCAGAGCTTTGACATATTGTACTGATTCACTAGAGTATCAACTACCCTTCAAAAGGTATTGATCAACTTTTGATAGATAAATTGGATTGACGTCAAGAACTGTGATTCCATTGAAAGTGAACTTTCAGACAAGGAAGTGCCCTCTACTATCTTCCAAGGTCAACTCTCTATCCCTGTCCATGACACTATAAAACCACTTCATAGATTTGGAGCTAGAAGGTAACTTCAAATGTCAATTAATCCAACCCCCTCATTTTGTAGGTGAGGAAATTGAGTCTTAGAGAGATAAAATGGCTTGTCTAAAAATACCCAGGTAATAAGTATTAGAGATAGGATTTGAATCAACATTGTCTTCTTCCAAAGTTAACATACTTTCATAAGCTGAATTTCTGACCTTCATCATATATGTTACAAAATAATGAAAATGTTATTTACCTGACTAGGAAAATTAATTAAATGATGATAGAAAATTTCAGTGAAAGTAGTACTTCTCTCTTTGCTGAATGATTCTGGGAATTCAAAATGATACTCTATTAAAAGAAAAGAAAATAGTGAAGCATTACACAATTTGAGAGTTTGTATTATCCATAAATATTAATAATTCTTACTTCCAGTTGGAATAATGAATCATTCATATATACATATATATCTACATATATATGTATAGCTCTCCATTGTCTGACCACATATTAAATATGTAATAAATGCAGGCTAACCTGCATGGGTTCAACCGATTGAAACTTTATCAATAACACATAATAGTTTGCAAATCAAAAGATAGTAAGACTAGACATAGTGATCCAGTAATCAGTAAGAAACCCAAAATGATTGATTAGAACTCAGACAAAATCTGTACCTTCTGTCTGATAAATAAGGACATAAAATTTGTTCACGTCAAGCAGGTGATGTACTGACTTCTGGACTCCAAATAAAATGCCCTTGTTTCAGCCTTGCCCAAGTGCTTCACCTCTAAAATTATGCCTCTGTGTGTTATAAAGAAGAGGCAGATGGGGCAGCTAGTTGGCACAATGGATAGAGCACTGGCCCTGGGGTCAGGAGTACCTGAGTTCAAATCCAGCCTTAGACACTTAATAATTGCCTAGCTGTGTGACCTTGGGCAAGTCACTTAACCCTACTGCCTTAAATTTAAAAAAATAAAAAAGAAGAAGAGGCAGAGATACTGAAGACCTTTCAGATCTGTTTTTCAAGTCTTGTCTCTTTTTCTGGATTATGAGCTGTTCATAGTAGCTTTAGTGAAATGGTGCTGAGGATTAATGTTTTTATTTTTAATATAGCAGAAATCTGTCTAATCTCCCCTCACTTCAACCCCTAGACACACACACACACACACACACACACACACACACACACACACACACAAACACACACAAACATGCACACACAAAATTTTTTTCTTGGAAAGAATATTAAAATTTGAATCAATGAGACTCTAAACAATATAAGCCTAATGCAGCTAAATTTGAAGACCAGATAAGGGTTCAATTTCTAGTTCCTGCAAGTCTTCAAGTCTATAGAAATCAATTCCCTCCTACCTTAAAATTCAAGAATTCACTCCATCAGTTCCTGATGAAGGTGATCCAGTCATATTTGGAGCACCAGTTCTAGAGTCCAACCCAATTCAGTTGATAGGTAACAGAGAGCAAATTAGACATCTTATTACACTATATCTATTGATTAGCACTAGAAACAAAACTGCAATTCACCTTCATATGCCATTCAACCAAACAATCTGGACATCTTACCCCTTCTTTGTTTACTTACTGAGTTTACCTCTTTTCACTGGTCATTGTATTCCTATATGTGATGTCTTCTCCTAATAGAATTTAAAGGCAGGAACCATTTCTCTTTTATATTTTCATCCCAATAGCTGTGTTTTTTGTCCTTTCTTCTCAGAAGACTATTATATTGGGGTTGTGATAGCATGACATGCAAATGAATTGTATTTAAGTGAAGGAATACAACATAAAAATCACCAGTCTCACTTCCTTCTCCAGAATCATTTGCATCCAGTTGCAAGATATGGACCAGGGTGACCAGAGATAGCCCTGGATGGTAGTGGGAAACCTTGGTTTTTGTGAAGGTAAACTAAGACATCTCTTGCCTCAAATTCTTACCTAACTTTTAAATACTAAATAGGCATTGTCTCAAGCAAATTAAGATTTGGAAAAGCTTAAAAAACCCCAAATTTCCTTATTGTATCCTGAGCCATCTCAAAACATCTTGACCTATGTCTTACCACATGACACTGATGACTTTGAAGGAGAGAGTGAGGTTGATCAATCCTCTTAGCTCTACCTCACTTAAATCCAATTCACTTGCTTGTCAACGCCATACTGAGGTCATTGATCTTCTTAAAGAACAGCAACTCTAACAGCATTATTGTATAAAAAATAAAAAATACTTTGTTATATACACAAACCTCTAAAGGGGAATATAAATACTTTCCTCTTGGTTTGAACAAGAGAAAATTGTATCTGAGAATTTCATTTTGTCCATTCAAATCTTAAAAACTGTCATGGCAACTTCCTTTTCTAGGAACAGAATATCAACACTTTAAACATCTGGTAAAATATAAGCACCTTGAGGATATTGAGTTTCATCTTTTTCTTTGTATTCTTTGCATCTATCATAATGACAGGCAGTTCCTTGCTCAAAAATGTTCTAGCTAAATAGCCAAAGCTTTCATTCCACTGGCACAGCAATTGAGAACCCAATCATTTCTACTTCACAAGGAAGCATGAAAATAAAAAGTTCAGTTAAGTTGAGGATACTACAGTACCTGATCCTTTTTTTATATTGATAATCTCATGAAAAGGATTCATTTTTTTCAGTGGATTTATATTTTTTTAAGAAAGATTTTGTTTATTTTTTATTTATACATCACTAAAATATTCTTGTTTAATAGTAAACAAGTAAACATACTCCCCTCCCCCACAAAAACATAAAACCTCATGAGAAATAAAGTAAAAGAAAGAGAAAAAAATGTTTTTCAGTCTGTGTTCTGATACCATCAGCTCTGTCTCTGGTGGATCACATTCTTTATCATAAGTCCATCATAGAAGTTACTTCCATATTTTTCCATAGTTGCTGTTGCTAATAGTAATTCCTTCCATCCATTCCTCCCCACTACTATCCATTATATTTTCTCTCTCTTTTCACTCTGTCCCTCTTCAAAAATGTGCCATGGGGCAGACCAAGTGTTGCAGCAGACAGAGGACTGGCTCTGGGGCCAACGTCCTAAGCCCACATTCCACCCCAGAGACCCAACAACCACCTCGCCCTGTGGTCCCAGACAGACCACCCAAACCCAGGACATCACAAAAAAGTAAAAAAAAATCTGTTATATCTATCTTCTCCTATGATCTACCTTCTCCTCTCTCACCCACATCACCTCTCTTCCCCCTGTCTCCTTTCTCTCCTTTTTCCTCTGTTTCCTCTCTGAGAAATTTCTGATGAGAATGAAGGTTCCTTCATTGCCCCTCACCTCCCCCCTTCCATACTATTGCAAAAGCTACATGAAATAACTTTTATATGAAACACCTTAGCCTATTCTACCTCTCCTTTCTCTTACTTCCAGTATATTTCCCTTTCATCCCTTGACTCCACTTTTACAATATATTATATCTTCAAATTCAGCTCTCTACTGTGTTCATCTATAAAAGCTCCTTCTACCTGCTCTATTAAATGAGAAGGTTTGTATGAGTATTATCAATATCATCTTTCCATGAAGGAATACATGCAGTTCATTATCACTAAATACCTCATAATTTACCCTTCTCCTCCAGTCTCTCTATGCTTCACCTGAATACTGTACTTGAAGGTCAAACTTTCTGTTCAACATTTATACAACAATTGAAATTCCTCTGTTTCATTGAAAGTCCATCTTTTCCATTGGAAGAGGTTGTTCAGTTTTGCCAGGTAGTTGATTCTCAGTTGCATTCCAAGCTTTTTTGCCCTCCAGAATATTATATTCCAAGCCCTATGAGCCCTTAATGTAGTTACTGCTAAGTCTTGTGTGGTCCTGACTGCAGCCCCACAATATTTGAATTGGCTGCTTGCAATATTTTCTCTTTGACTTGGGAGTTACAGAACTTGACAATAATATTCCTGGGGGTTGATTTTTTTTTTTGGAACTCTTTCTGGGGGAGATTGGTGGATTCTCTCAATTTCTATTTTACCCTCTGCTTCTAGGATATCAGGGCAATTTTCCTGTAGGAATTCTTTACAAATGAGGTCAAGGCTCTTTTCCTGATCATGACTTTCAGGTATCACAAAAATTTTTAAATTATCTTTCCTGAATCTGTTTTCTAGATCAGTTGTTTTTTTCGATGAGATATATCACATTTTCTTCTAATTTTTCATTCTTTTGATGTTGAATTATTGTGTCTTGATTTCTTGTAAAGTATCAGTATCCTTTAGCTCCATTCTACATCTGAAGGATTTGTTTTTCTCAGAGAACTTTCTTATCTCCTTTTCCATCTGGCCAATTCTGCTTTTTAAAGCTCTCTTCTTCTCAATAACTTTTTTAACTGTTTTATCCATTTGACCTAAGCTGGTTTTTAATATTTTATTTTCTTCAGCATTTTTTTGGATCTTCTCAACTAAGCTGCTGACTTCATTTTCAGGTTTTTCTGCATCTCTCTCTTTTCTTTTCCCAATTTTTCTTTTGTCTGCCTTACTTGATTTTCAAAATCTTTTTTGAGCTCTGTCATAGTCTGAGCCAAATTTCTATATTTCTTGGAGTCTTTAGAGGCAGAAGCTTGGATGTTCTCATCTTCAGATTGAGCATTTTGGTCCTCCATGGGCCCAAAGTAATTGTCTATGGTCAAGTTCCTTTTTTATGTTTACTCATTTCCCCAGTCTGTGCCTGAATTTGGGGCACTTCCTGAGCTTTGTAGTATTATTGGAATACCCCCACAAGGACCACAGTGTTTGTCTCTGACTGCTCTCCTGGTCTGTGAATGACCACAAGTGCACCCCTTTGCCACAGGGCTGTGAGGGGTGTCCTGTTCATGGGGGGGGGGCCTTGACTGTGACCAGTGTCTGAATATGATCAGAGCCCCAGAGTCCTGTTCCAGGAACAGAGCACACACCTGGCACTCTCCCTCCACTCCCTTATGTTTGGTGGGCTGAGCACTCAGGGCATAACTGCTTGGAGGGTCCTGCTGGGTGATTCCATGGGCCTGCATCTGTTTCCTGGTTCTGGGTTACCGTGACTACAGTGAGGGACACGACTGTGCTAAGGGCCTAGGTTTTGTGCTCACTCTGGCAGAGGTCTCCCTAGTCATCTTCTAAGTTGTGCTTGGTGCTCCCTGGGTTAGGTCAGGAAACTGCTTCTGCTCCCAGAAGCCATGGCTTTCAGGTGTCCTGGGGCTATTTCCAGGAGGCTGAAGTTCCTTTCCTCTG
This sequence comes from Macrotis lagotis, assembly GCF_037893015.1. NCBI lineage: Eukaryota > Metazoa > Chordata > Mammalia > Peramelemorphia > Peramelidae > Macrotis > Macrotis lagotis. The sequence continues at coordinate 768,172,281 of NC_133658.1, read as the reverse complement.
GCACAGTCACCCCTCCGACCCCATGGAACAGAGTTTTTCCCCACTATTTTTCAGGTTACCTGGGGCTGGAGAATTGCCTCACTGGAGCTTTCTGTGGGTTCTGCCTCTCAAAAATTTAGAGTCATAATTTTAAGGTTTTTGAAATATTTGGGGGAAAGCACAAAAGAGAGGCTCTTCTCCTGCTGCCATCTTGGCTCCACCCCCAGTGGCATTATATTTTAAGAGTCAATTTATCAGGCACTTAAGCAAAAGAGATAATTTTCAATAGGGAAGAATATTTCAGCCTTGCTAGCTCTGGCACTGAAAGGATTACAAAAAATAAATGAAAAGCCTGAACTAAGAATACCCATACTAATTTCAAAAAAAATTAAATTTCAAATGTTTAAATTAATCTAGGTTGGGGGGTGATAGCATCAGAAAGAAAACATTTACCTTGTAAACACAGAAGACAGTGCCATTTATTAATTTGAACTTGAAAGTTATCATAAAGATCTTCTAGTTTTATAAAAACTCTTTCTAGCAATGCAGTTCACAATTTAGTAAGTTTGTCTTATGGAGTTGACTGGTAAAGTTTCTTGTAGAGGGATATCTGTTAATGTGTCAGAATCTGAACCCAAGTCTACCTTATTCCAAGCTAGGGGCTCTGCCCACTATATAATGCTTCTGCCACAATTATTCAAGATCCTTTAAATGAAAGCTTTGTTGAAACAATATAGCTAAGAAAATGAACCAAAGGGCTCAGTGATATTTAATAGAATGGTGATGCTTCCAAATAGAATGCCGAACTTCCATTGTGAGTGCTATGATAAGCATTAAACCAAGTTTACTAAAATCCTCTTAAAATAATACCTAATAAGAGAGTATTGGAGTAATTAGTCAGTATCAGACTAGTTTCTCATGAAGGTCACATTCCTCTCTTTGTCTTTGTAACTTCAAAGAAGAACAGAGTATGTGTCAGAGAATCAACAATAAATGTTTCCAGTATATCTTTAAAAGAACTGTTCTATTTTTCTTTTAAAAAACACTATTTTAAAAGGTTATTATGGAGAAGTAAATCATTTTCATAAAGAAAACAAATCATCTCATTTTCCTTTGGGAATAACTCCCAAACATAACTCAAGCTTTGAGGTGGAGAAAAAAAGACACTGGAGAGTTTGACAACACTGTTGACATATAACAAAATATCCTCAAGGATATCATTAGCCAGAGATGCAGAGTGAGAATGTTTTTGGATTGACTAGTTCAGATACTTAAGTATTCCCTTACTTCATCTGTTGGAGGAAAAGAAAGTCTTTTGTATAAAGTGTCAGTTTTCTAGGAATTACCATAAAAGAGAACTTTCTGCCATATGTTCTTGACAATGCAATGGGTTTCCTTTGCAGGCAGGGAGCTTTCTGCCATCAGAAGTGTTCAAGTGAAAGTTTAGCAGGATGGTGGAAAGAGAACCGGTTTAGTGTCAGAAAATCTGGATTGAAATTCAACTTATGATATCCACTAGCTCTGGAATCTCAGACAAGGCACTGGTATCCTTTTAAATAATCAGTTTCTTCTTCTGAAAAAGCAGACACTAATAAACACTAATGACAACACAGGATTGTTGTACACAAAGTTTATAATTCGGTTTAAAATTTAACATAATATATCTACACAAATGTACACATCTTAAATTTACAAATTAATATATATATATATACATATATATATACAGGTAAAATATGGAGAGAGAGAGAGAGACAGAGACAGAGACAGAGAGAGACAGAGAGACAGAGAGAGAAGGGACTTCTATGCTTAACAAAAGCAAGTAACTAAGTCTAGGACCTCCTTAAGAGCAGCCTCTTTGTTGCAAAATGAAAGATTTCCTGGACAATTTTAACCATAAGATTAATAATCCAACAACTCCAAGTTAAAATTTTCTAAAATCTAGCTTTCTTACAAGAGAAGGGAAATTCTTGAGTAGAGACAGCCTTTTGGAGAGAAGATTACAGATATGGACCCTGAAATTAGTGGAACAGTAAAGGAAATCAAATCATGATATAGCAGAACTTAATGTCTAGACTTTTTTCTATTATTTCTTTCTATTATTTAGACAGTACAGGCAAAGGGAAACAGATTTTACCTTTTTAGAAATCTTAAGGTCATTTTGCTTCCAGTAGGAATTCACATTCTCAGGAATAGCTATAGGCCTGAATGGGTTCTTGAGATGATAAAAGGATTTCCTGGAATATTCCTTAAGAAGTTTCATATGTTTCTAGGAAATGTAAGTCTGTTCCCCTTCCAAGGGAAGTCCAAATTAAAGGATTATACTATGAATCTGGAAGGAAAGTGAGAGGAGGAAAATAATTGCATTCATTGTTTGAAGTTGATGTGTTTCCTTTATGTTATCCTTTATTTTTTAGTAAAAAAAACATTTTGACATATTCCATACATACACACACACACACATCACATATATATATATACATATATATACATATATATATATATATATATATATATATATATAGAGAGAGAGAGAGAGAGAGAGAGAGAGAGAGATTCCATAGGACACATAAATATTTGAATGGGATCTGAACATGCATTTATCCTCATCAGTGTAGGTTCAGGAATAAACTGTATTCTGGGTTTTGCTAAAAGAAAACTCTAGACAAAGTAGGTATAAATTGGACCCACACCAGGTAGAATTAAAACAAAGGTTATACCTTGCATATTAGTAGTACTTCTATCTCATCAGTTCCATTCACTATCAGAACTATTGGATATTATCTATTCCAAACCTTATCACAAGTTCTATAAAAGTAGAAAGCATTGTTTATACACCTTTAATTTTTCTCATGCCTAATACTGCAAATTCTTTATAGATATGTACTAATGGACTGCTAAACTTAATTAAAGAATTTCAGGTTTGGCAGGGATTTCATTGGACATTCCATCCCACATCTGCAAAAAATTCCCACTAAAATATAAGTTACAAGTGACCTCTGATGAGAGAAAACCTGACAATGATCTAAGAAAGTCCATTCTACTTTGAGGTAATTATAATTCTTTGAAAGTTTTTCTTTATCCCTAGGCTAAATTGACTTCTTTACATTTCTGCCAGTCGTGAGGAGGCTACTTAGAGCTAACCCACTTGCAATCATGAAACAAGTATTAATCCAATACTTGCAAGTGCATTTACCTAACAACTAGTATAGAATCAAAACCAGATTCATAGACTCATCTGTATAGTCTGAGCTAACTTTAGGAGTGAAATATCAACAGATGGTCTATCTCATCACAACTACAATCCCAAGTAGGAGTGTAATTTTGTTGTTCCAGGCAAGGACAACTGGGGTAAATTATTTTTCAATAACTGCCAAGTCATTATTCACCATGACATGTCATATTTTCTTAGCATAGTTTTCAAAGGACCTCCAAAACCTTCCCACAATCTCACTTGATTGAGCCTTGACACACCCCTTTCAAAAGTTATTACTTGCCCTCATTTCACAAATAAGAATGCTGAGAAACATATAGACTAAGTGTTTGCTTCTGGCCCTTCAGCAAAAGTAGAAGTAAATTGTGAATCCCTTGATTTCAGTCCTCTGTCTAATCAATGAAATAGCACTGCCTCCAGGAGGCAGTTGATGGTATATTGGGGAAGGCAATTGCAAACCATCAAGGTTTTAAGGGAAGTGAAATTCTATCAATGTTATGAAATCAGCAACTGCTGAGTCAGTTGTTGCCATTCCAAGTCCAGAAAACTGCATATAAACACCTTGTAGCAGGCTTGGGAAAACCTTGTTTTGAAAAGTGGTAGGAGAGATCAATAACCATCTTTAGATAAGGTTACATTTCATTCCCTGACAAAAATCCCAAGCAATTGTACAAATAAGAAATGCCTGCAAAAGGGAAAAAAGAGATAGTATGGGAAAGAATGCAAGTTCTATTTAGGATGGAAAAAAGAGAGGAAGAGGAATGAAGCATTATCATAACTGAAAGAAATTGAAATTCAAATCTCTATTTTAAGTACTATTTTCCTAACCAGTTCTTTATTTCTCAAACCCATATTCTCTTGTGAAGCACCTAACTTCAATTAGCAAAATGATGAAAATAACATCTATATCTTTACTCTCCACCTTTGTCTCTGTTTGGTCTCAACTCCACTGAACAAGATTTCTCATCCCAGGATAAGCTGATCATATGAAATCTCATTTCCAAGTTGCTATTTCCGCTTTGGATATTCTACACCTTCCCACTTCCCTCAGCTTCCTCTTCCCTCTTTTGGGAGTGCTGGGGCAGGGCAGAGTTGAGAACTAAATTCCTCCAATACCTTTCCTTTATAAGAGGGAAGGATTTGCCCCAGCAGCTCACTCCAAACTCATCTGTAGCTCTTCTTGTTTTCAATTCCATGGAAAAAGATGACCTCTGGAGTCCTCCTCCCATTCCTGCTTCTTTTTATGTATTGTCTTCCCTGGTCAAGATTCTACCTTAAAGGCAAGAACATTTTTTTGTACCCCAGCAGTTAGCACAGAGCCTAGAAAATAGCAGATCTACAATAAATGTTTGAATTAAATTGAAGTAGTGAACTCCCATAATGGCTTTTCTTTTTTGCCCAGGATGTCATAACCCCTAGAACATTTCCCAAATTCCTTTTGACAGTATCATTAGTCCTCATGTGAATCACCAGGATGCACAGAAGTCATGAGATTTAACAGGTCTCTTGAGAGGCAATTTCTTCTGTCTTCTTTCATAGCCCATTCCTGTGTGAATTCTGTCCTTGGGGAACCTATATAACCACATTTATGGTATTCATTGTAGTGAAATAATATTTTTCCTTTTCAGAGTATCCAGTCTTTCCCTTCTCTAATCCATCCCTTCACATAACTGCCAAGATAAACTTCCTAAAGAAGAGACATGATCATGCTACTCCCATTGCTCAAAATTATTTGAGACCCTCCAGAATCTGGCACCAGGCTACCATCCTGAATTGTATTTTATTCCCTTTCATACCTATAATAGTCTATTTAACTCTGAATTTGAATACTACATTGTATAATCATAAATTTGCATAGGTTAGAATTCACTTTTTTGTCATTTTAATCTTTTTTTCCTGTTAAAATTATATATAACCTTCAAAGTTCAACTCTGATGGTACCTGATTCATAAAATCTTCCCTAATATGTATAGCTGAAAGTGATTTGTCCCTCTTCAAATTTTCCTAAAACCCTTTTTTGGACTTCTCCTTGGCCTTACTTTGGGTCATACATAGATAAACTGAATTCTCTCAATAGTGATAAGCTCCTCTAGCTTGTGTGATTATTTTTCTTTGTATTTCTACTTCCTACCATAGTACTTTCACATAATAGGCATATAGCAAACATTCAATGAATTGAATTATTGAATTGATTTATACTTAATAATTTCGTCTCCAACTAGCCTTGCTTTATAGTCAGTTTTTTTTTATTTTTTATGCATCTTGTATCCCCTGCTACCTAGTTCAGAGTCATGTACTTCCTAAAAATTTAGTACATGATTATTAAATAAAATCAAATTGCTTACTAAACTCTTACCTCTACAGGTAGCATAATACCATGAGCTAGTTTAAATGGATAAAGATCATTTTAAGAAGAACCTTGGGGAACAATAATAGAATGGATTTTAGGTGATAAAAGGTACAAGGGAGATAATTCTGTTTATAGGAAACCTTTGGGAGTCCTTCACATTTACTTTTTAGGAAACTGTAAACCATGCCTATATATTTGGTTCTTCTGGGGAAAAATATTGAATTCTTAATTGATCCCAAATGCACCAGTTCATTTGAGATTTAATAATGAAAATTCCAGGCACATTCTAGTCTCTCACTCCACTAAATGGTTTCAAACACAAAAGAATTTCCTAATATATACATATATATATATATATATATATATATATATATATATATATATATATATATATATACATATATCCATTGGGTACTTCCCAACACTTAATTTACTAGATCATGGAAAATAGTGGAGCAAGCTCATAAGTAATGATTCCCTGGAGATAAAAACAAACACCTGTTGAAATCCTGTCCTGAAGGCCCACAGTTAATGAGGCAAATTGGACATAGATCTTATGCTATTGCTGAGCCAATATGGCAAGCACATGAGAACAGTAATTTGCAGTTCTTGGCAGGATTATAGAATACAGACTACTAGTGCACAGTTGCCAACATGGCACATATGCTATAACCAGCATAACTAGGGCAGGACCAGGAGTACAGCTGCATTGGGGTACAATCCAGAAGGTATATAGGAAACAGACATGATTGGATACATCCAGACTAACTTTGAGAATGTATGGTAATGGGGGGAATCTGTGGTAGTAGCAACAGGTGGATGAACCAAAACCAATGACTGGTTTTTCACTGGACACCAAAATGGTTTTTCATGTCTCTGACTCTTAGGAGAGAGCATTTGGCAGGAATCTCCTATTATGTGACTTCCCAAATAATCATGTGGAGGAAACACAGCATGTTCAAGGATGATCCAGAAAGGTCCAGTTACCAATCATTTGGCCAGTGATGTTAATTCCTCCTCTCCACCAATCACCCAAACAGATCAGATTTGTCTGAATACAAATGATAATAAGTTAAAGTCTGAAACTTACCCACTGAGAAACAATCCTGTGATTTTAGCCAAGAAAGTTGTGACCACTGTTTTACAGATTCACAGATTCATTGACATTCGGCATTCAAAGATCATCTAATCCAATCGGTACCTCAATAAGAATCTCTTGACAATATATTCCAAAAGTAGTCCTTCAGTTACTTTTTTGCTTAAAGTCCTCCATTAAGGAGAGATAAACACCTCTAGAAGAAGCCCTTGCCAGTTTAAAGTAGCTTTAGTCGTTAATGTTTCGTTTTTTTCCCCCTACAAAAATCAAGAGTAAATCTTTCTTGAGGATTCCAACTATTATTACTTGTATTGATCACTAAGGTCAAGCAAAATTTAACAGTTTTTCTGCTTTGGAATATACACTTTAAATATTAGAAGACAACTATGATATCCCCTTAATTGTTTCTTCTCCAGGCTAGTTCCTACAAACAATTAATCTGTAATATAAATTTGAAGATTTACCCCATCTTTGCAGTCCTCCTCTGAAGAATTTCCAGTTTTCCAATGCCCTTCCTAAGATGTGTTACTCAGTGCTCAATATAAAAATCTAGAAACCAGGACAAAATACAGGAAGATAATCACATTCCTTGATTTAGAATTTCAGTTCCTGGAAAAATTCAAGGATGCACTATTTAAAACGTGTTTGATGAACATCTAAGAAAAGAAGTCATAACTAAACAAATTATGCTACACTGTTGCAATAGAATGCTATTTCTTATGACTATAAGAAATGATGAATGTGATCACCACTGAGAAGCATGGAATTATCTCCATGAATTGATTCAGAATAAAGTAAGCATTATCAAGAAAATAATGTTGAGACAATGACTACAACAATGGAATCTTTACAAAGTTTACAAGACTGAATCAAAAGTTTTACAAAAAAATCAAAAAATGAATACTACAAAAAAAAGATACGAGAAGACTATTTCTCCCTCTTCTTTATGGAAGTCCACAAATATAATAGCACCTATTTTCAGATATTGTTCAGTGTACTGATCAAGAATATGGTTTGTTTTTCCTCTTCTTTTATTTCTTTTAGTGGTTTAAAGTATACTATTTTATATAGATAGGGTGGATCTCTTGAGAACAGGGCAGGATACTTGAGGAAATTGTGTTGATCTAAAAAAGGACAAAATTTATCAAGAAAATATTCCCAAGTATCAAAATCAAAGAAACTCTTCTTTGATCTCAAATTCACTTCTCTTTTTTTTAAATTAGAACAATGCTTACCCTCCTCAATTCTGAAACATTGCCATTACTCATGATCTCTTTTATCTGTCATTATAAGAAGATCACTGACTTGGACTCAGAACTGACATATGTCAATTCTTTTTGTATTAAGGACATAATTAAGTTGGATGAGATAACTAGAACTGATTTGGGGCAAACAATTGTACATTTTACTAACACACCTTACTTTTATGGGGTATCTGCTTCCTATTATTCATTTTTATTCTGTGTTTTCAAGTCCAGAGTCCTTCACAAAGAAAACAGATTTAAAATAAAAATGCAAAAGTGGTGTTTTCTCACTATTGTCAATTATCATTTCCCCAGTCATTCACAAACCCCTGATTTTATCCCTACTTGAATGCACTTCTTTGTTAAAAAAACAAAAAAAGTTTTAGTTTTTTCCATAATATGAACTGATGGGGAAGCTAGGTGGAGCATCTGGCTAGAGCACAGACCCTGGAGTCAGGAGGAACTGAGTTCAAATCCACCTTCAGACACTTAATAATTACCTAGTTGTGTGACCTTGAGCAAGTCACAACCCCATTGCCTTGCAAAAAAGAATAACAAAATTTCAACTGATTATGAGACTGCACATTCACATGACTTTAAGACTGTTTTGCTCTGTTTTTATCAACATTCATTTTTGTTAATTTTTAAAATTTCCCATCAGTTACATATAAAATCAGGTTTCAGCATTTACCACCAAAATTTTGAGTTCCAAATTTTCTCCCTTCTTCCCACCCTACCTCCCCCAATGAGAAAATACATTACTTGGTGAAAGTTAAGATGTGTAGCTATGAAAAATATTACTACAGTAGTCATGCTATAAAAATAAAAGTAACTCCCTCACACACACAAAGAAAGAGAAATCTCAAGAAAAATAAAGTGAGAAAAAAGTATGCTTCAATCTGTATTCAGACACATCAGTTCTGTTTTTGATATGGATAACATTCTTTATCATAAGCTCATTAGAGAAATTGCTTCAACATTTTTCCCACAATTGCTATTGCTAGCTATATTTCCTTCATCCTATTCACCCTCATCCCCATTTATTCTGTTCTCTCTCTCCTTTCATGCTGTCCCTCTTCAAAAGTGCATTGCAACTGACTCCCCTTTCCCATGATCTTCCCTCTCTTCTATCACCTATATCCCCCTACCCATGTCCCCTTTCTCCAATCCCTTTCCTCTCCTATTTTTGTCTAGGTAAAATAGATTCCTATACTAAATTGAGTTTGTATTTTATTCTCTCTCTGAGACACTTTCAATAAGAGTAAGGCTGATTCACTCCCTTCCCCCCTCACCTGCCCCCTCTTCCTTTCCACAGCAAAAGTTTGCTCTTGCCTCTTTTAAGTGAAATAATTTACCCCATTCTACCTCTCCTTTCACTTTCTCCAAGTGTATTCTCTCTCTTCCCCATTAACTCTATCTTTTTAATATCTTTTATCTTCAAATTCAGCTTCCTCCTGTGCCTTGTGTACAAATGCTACTTCTAACTACCCTAATAAATAAGAAGATTCATATGAGTTATCATTATCATTTTCCCATGCAGGAATACAAGTAGTTCAATATCATAAAGTCCCTTTTAATTTACCTTTTTTGCCCATCCTCTCTTTGCTTCACCTGAGTTCTGTACTTGAAGATCAAAATTTCTGTTCAGCTCTGGTCATTTCATCAAGAAAGTCTGAAAATCTCCTATTTTCATTGAATATCCATTATTTCCCCCCTGAAAGAGGACGTTCAGTTTTGCTGGGTAGTTGATTCTTGGTCATAATGTGGGCTCTTTTGCCTTCTGAAATATCATATTCTAAGCCCTAGAAGTATAGAAGTACAGAAAATGCTAAATCCTATGTTATCCTGACTGTAACTCCACAATGTTTGAATTGATTCTTCTGGTTGCTTGTAATATTTTCTCCTTGACTTGAGAATTTTGAAATTTGACTATATTTCTTTTTCATTTTCATTTAGAATTTCTTTCAGGAGATTCCTTCAAGTTCTATTTTATCCTCATAAGATATCAGGGCAGTTTTCCTGGAGAATGTCTTTAAAAATGAAATCTAGTCTTTTTTTTGGTCAGAACATTCAGATAGTTCAATAATTTTTAAATTATTTCTCCTGGATCTATTTTCCAGATCAGTTGTTTTTCCAATTAGATATTGCACATTTTCTTCTAGGTTTTTCATTCTTTTGGATTTGTTCTATTGTTTCTTGATTTCTCACAGAGTCATCAGCTTCCCTTAGCTTTAGTCTACATTTTAAAGAATTATTTTCTTCAGAGAACTTGCATCTCCTTTTCCTTCTGGTCAGGTCTGTTTTTTAAGATATTCTTCTCTCATTGGCCTCTTGAACTGTTTGACCCAAACTGGTTTTTAAGATGTTATTTTTTTCAAATTTTTTTGTTTTTCCTTCACTAAGCTGATGACTTCGTTTTCATGATTTTCCCAGATCACTCTCATTTTTCTTCCCATTTTTTCCTCTATCTCCTTTACTCAATTTTCAAAAAATCTTTTTGAAGGGGTGGCTAGGTGGTGCAGAAGAAAAGGCACTGGCCCTGGAGTCACAAGGATGAAGTTCGAACCTGGCCTTAAACAATTAAAAATGACAAATCTGTGTGACCTTGGACAAATCACTTAACACCATTGCCTGCAAAACAAAAACAAAAAAAAAATTGAGCTCTTCCATAGCCTGAGAGGAATTCATATTTTTTCTTGGAGATGTTTGGATTCACAAGTTTTGACTTCGTTATGTTTTGTTATGTCTTGAGTGTGCATTTTGTTCCTCCATAGGACCAAAGTAATTGTCAATGATGGGATTTTTTTCTTCTATTCTTTACTCATTTCCCCAGCCTATGAGTTGATTTTAATTCTTTGTTAAGGTGGGACTCTGCTTCCAGATTGATGTGTACAAAAGCTTTTGAGGATTTTTGCAGCTCTTTTCAGGGACACCCCCCCCCACCAGGGATCTGCAAGTTCTCAATTCCTGCAAGGTCTTATGAGAGGCTCTGACTGCTCTCCTGGCCTGTGCAATGGTCTGTAGATGACTATAAGCCTTCCCCTCTGCCCTGGAGCTGTTAAAAGGGTCCCTGCTATGCTGCAGCAGTAAATTCTATTGTGTTTCTGCTCCTTCTCCTGGGACTGAGGCCCCAGAACACAACCTGGATCTAAGAAATGTCAAAGCAACAGATTCCTGCCTCAAGGATAACAAATATCCTCTGCAATCTCCCCCAACCCCTTTACTGGACATGGTCTGAGCACCCTGAAAGCAGCTGCTGGGAGGTTCCCTACTGAGAGGCTCTCCAGGCCTGTTCCTGGCCCCCAAGGGGCCAGTTTGTGCTAAAGTCTGTGCTGACCTGGGCTCCTGTTTCACTTTAGTGTAGCATTTTTCCAGCTGATTTTCCAAGTTGTCCTTGGCAATCCTTGGGCTGAGAGGTCTGGAAATCATCACCACTGCCATGGACCCACATGCCCTGGGGTTTATTTCTGAGTGGTTGGAGTCAGCTTGCTCTGGTGCCACCCAGGCTCTGCTATGAGGCCTTTCTAACAACAGTGCAACAGACCATTCCCACAGATCTTCCAAGTTGTCTTCAATGGGAAAATTGTTTCACTCAGTCTTTTGCTGTTCTGCCACACTAGAATTTGGTTAGAGTCATTATCTAAAGGTACCATATTCTCCCATGTATGAGATATACCCTTTTTCAAAAAATTTGTTGACTAAAAACTGGGAGCATCTTATATGATGGTTATAGCTTTTTATTTGCATTTTCCACTTTTTCACACTTATCTTTTTTGTTACCAGAATATTAGGTTACATTTTGCCATGTTCTGCCCGGAAATGGCTCAGAAAAGATTTTCCTACTCAATTTAAGGTCAAAGTGATCCAGTTTGCAAAAGTGAATGGAAATCGTGCTGCTGAACCTCAGTTTGGTCCTTCTCCAATTGTGAAAACAATCCAAGTCTGGCTACAGGAAGAAGAAACCCTACTGAAAGTGCCCCAGCAGAAGAAGGCCATGATAGGTGTCAGTCAGCCCTGAGTTAGAGAGGAAGTTGAAGAGATGCACTGAAGAGCAAAGCGCAATTGGAATTCCTCTGTCTGAAAAGATGGTTTAGCAGGAGGCCAGAATTGCTAATGAAAAAGAAGTGACAGATTTCCAAGGAGGACAGAACTGGTTCTTCAGGTTCATGAAATGTAATGGAGTAAGCATGTGTCCCCACATCAGACTTGCCAAGGGAGTGCATGTGGTAAAACCCAGACTGGAGCACAGGCAGGAGAGAGGTTCTCCTAAGACAGTGATTCATCATCAAACACAGATGAGGATGAGCTCATGGATGGGAGTTTTGACAGTGGTGAGGAGCTGTATGAATTTTATGATGAATAAAATTTTAGTTCAATGCATTTTTTTTATATTTCAGGCCCCCAAATTAGGGTGCATCTTATACATGGGGAAATACAGTATTGGGAGTGGTTTGAGGGAGAGCTCAAGCAAATCCCTGCCCTTTCTCCACCACCTTGGTTCCACCTCTCCTGTTGTACTATATTTTTAATGCATTTTTTTGCCCTCCCTTTCTCTTATCATCTGTTTATGTCTGTTTTTTCTTCTAATTTTATTGGTAATATTTCATTTATATATGTGACATTGGTCTCTTTTAAATATCTTCCCAAGTTCTTCTTCATTGGAACCATTCCTCTTCACCATTTCATTCTTGAGAACTTCCATTATCCCTCATCCAGTTTTCCCTGTAGGTCCTTAGTCTTTGGAGTCCTACCCATCTTTTCTCTGAACCCCTTAAAATTGACTGGTCTATTGCTTAGAATTTAACACATGTTAAATCCAAGTCTTTTCAGGGTTTTCCATTCTTCTCTCTCATGACTTCTGTGGACACTTCCCTCCAAGTTTCCTGTCATTTCCAACCCACCTCTTAATGATGAAAAGTAGGGCCAAAATAGGGTTTTCCTCTGTTGGTCAGAAGTAGGTCCAAAACAATTTCCTTTTGCTGATAAGAAGACAATACAAAAGAGTTCTCCCTTGTCTGTTTTTCTACTTTTTGAATATAGAGTTGGTTAAGAAATTTTTAGCTACTGTAAAGAATGTGGCAAAGGTAAAATCACATGATGTGATAGGAAAAGTTACTGAATTGTTTTCAGAAAATCCAGGTCCTCATCTTAGCTCAATACCTATTAGTTGTGGAATTTGAAAAGTATACTACATCACCTGTCTAAACTTCAGTTTGCATATCTGAAAAAATGAATATAGAATTCTATTTCAAAGAGCTGTTGAAAAGAAAATAGTAGTAAAACAAAATATTCATAGAAATATGAGCTTATTGCAAGCATAAGAATAGGGGGAAAATTTGTATCTTTCTTTTTCTTGTGGAGTCTCACTGGAATGCCAGATTTTCCTCAAAGAGAATATAAATAAGAATTATTTGCTAGAGAAAAAAAGTTTATGAGACCTTATATTCCAAAAACTTTTCCTAGACTTAGTCACAAAAAATCCTTCTTTCATATTGTTTCTCCTATCCTGTCCTTACTTTGTATTTCTACCTCTACCATTCCAATTTACCTACCTTGTCACCTACCATCTAGTGACTTCATAACAAGATTTTATCAATAGTATTCACAAAACCATGGTTTCTCTGAGTGAAATGCCCTCAGATCATCTAGCCAAAATTATATCAGGCCAGGATATTCCTCCTTCACTACTGCCAAATTATTATTCCAAACTCCAATTTTGCTTTTCTTACTGAACATTCTAATATCTTCAATGGTCCTTCATTGCCAATAAGCTAGTTGTCTTGACATTTGAGCTTCTCAAAATTTTTCATTCTTTCTTTCAAGACTTAAGCAAGTAAAAATAGAAATTGCTTGAGGGACGAAACTGAAGCACTTTACAAATATTATCTCATTTAATCTTCACAACAGCCCTAGGAGGGAGATGCAATGATTATCCTCATTTTACAGTTGAGAAAAATGTGACAGTCAGTTATTAAATGGCTTGCCCAACTTGAGTCACATAGTAGGTATCTGAGAGCAGATTTGCACTGAGATCTTCCTGATTCCTATCTGCATAAGGACAATACTTTGCATGTAGTAGAGAATTAATAAGTGCATTGAGTTTAATTCTATTCAATTCATCACACATATTTAGTGCTTACTATGTACAAAATACACTGTTTAAATTTAAATTACATGGAACAAATCATACCCGCTAGTGGTCCCCTGTCCTCTAGGAACTTAAATTCAACTGGGGAGAGAGAATATTCTAGCAAATAATTAAATGCAAAGTTTAAGCAAAGTAATTTAAAGTGATGAAGAACACTACAACAGTGTGGATCAATAAAGTTCAGATTTAGAGAGCCACCTATCAAAATAAATATTTTGTACTGTATCCTAGAGGTAATAGGGAGCTACTACAGATCTGTCTTAAGACCATCAATCAGCACTTATGTGGAGGATATATTTTCTGTTGTTGTTTGTAAGGCAATCAGAGTTGTTACTTATCCAGGGTCACCCAGTCAGAAAATGTCAAATATCTAAGGCTAGGTATGAACTCAGGTCCTCCTGACTACAGGACTAGCACTCTTATCTACTGTTCTATCTAGCTGACATTACAGATGATGAATTGAAAAGGGAAGAGACTAAAGATAATAAACCAATAAGGATTTTATTGCAATAGTCTGACAATGATGATAAAAGCCTGAATTATGTGTAGAGACTGTGTTAGTGAAAAAAAGTAGATAAGTGTGAGAAATGTGAAGATATAATGAACAAGACTTGACAACTGATTAGATATAGGGAATGAAGGAGAGAGAAAAATCAAAGACAACTCTGAGGTTGTGAAACTGGCAGCCTGAAGAATATTGTTGACTTCAATAGAAATGGGGAAGTTTATAGGTAATTCAAATCTCATGATTTCTAATCTCCTTAAGGTTAGGGATCATAGTTTAGAATCTTCTGTAACTCTCTCCCTACTAGAAAATGAAGAAAGTGAATGTTGAAGTTGAAGAATCCAGAGATTTAAAAAAAATAAGGGAAATAACCCATAAAGTACAAAAATGTGTATAACAGCTCTTTTAATTAAAGAATTGGAAATTGAGGGGATATCCATCAACTGGGGAATGACTGAACAAGGTATTGTATATGATTGGATGGAATACTATTGTGTTATAAGAAATGATGGGCAAGATGTCCTCAGAAAAAGTTTGTAAAGACTTATATGAACTGAGGCAAAGTAAAATGACCAGAACCACGAGAACATTGTACACAGTAACAGCAATTTATAAGGTGATCTGCTGTGAATAACTTAGTCATTCTCATCAATTCAATAATATAACAAAATTCTGAAGGAAAGTATTGTCCATCTCTAGAGAAAACACTGATAGAGCCTGAATACAGATCAAAAATACTTTTTCTTTATTTTTCTTGGGGTTTTTAATCTGTGTTTTCTTTCACAGCATGGCTTAGATGGAAATGTTTTGTATGATTATGCATGTATAAGCCATATCAAATTTCTAGCCTTCTCTATTAGGGAGAGTGGGATGTGAAGGAGAGAATTTTCAAAATTTGAAAAAAATGTTAAATATTTTTAAAATGTTAAATTCTTTTTCTTGAAATTCGGAACAAAATATTAAGTCCCAAAATACTAAGTCCCGAAAAACTAAAAATATGGGGGCGGCTAGGTGGCACAGTGGATACAGCACTGACCCTGGAGTCAGGAGTACCTGAGTTCAAATCCAGCCTCAAACACTTAATAATTACCTAGCTGTGTGGCCTTGAGCAAGCCACTTAACCCCACTGCCTTGCCAAAAAAAAACCCAAAAACTAAAACTAAAAAGAACTCAAAAAAACTAGGTGAAGGATTTAAGAGATTATCTAATCCAACTCAAACCGAGGGGTTTTTTTGGTTGGGGTTTTTTTTGTTTTTAAATTGCCTATCCATGTCAAGCTCTAGCCTAAAAGCTGCAAAGACAAGCATGAAACAGCCTTGCAGGAGTAGTTTATATTCAGCTTGAGGGAGATGAGAGCAATGTCCATGGAGAGAAGGAAGGACACATTTATTTGTTAAGTTCCTCCTATAGATGCCATTATTATCTCCCATTTTACAGTGGGAAACTGAGCAGACAGTGGTTAAGTGATTTTTATCAAGGTCACACAATTCATAAATGTCTGAACTCAGGTCTTCTTAACTTCAGGCCCATTACTCTATTCACTGTACTGCCTAGCTGCCTCTAAATATGAAATTAAACATGGCTAAATAAATTCAAAATATACAAAGTAATTTTCAGGAAAGAATGAGAATGAAGAAGTTTGAATTTTAATGACTTTTGAAAGGAGCTAAGAATTACAAAGGGTCATTTCACAGATGAACAAACTGAGACTTAATGAGGCCAAGAGATTTTTTTTCCAAAGCCACACAGAATATTAGCCATGCATATAGTGGGCATTAAGTGGATATTTGCTTGGGAGCAAAAGGATAAAATTCCCTTTTAACACATCAGGAGCAGGATACTAAAATAAACAAAACACATATAGGGACTTGGAAAGGGAAGAAAGGATTGATACTAAGGATACTAAGGATCATACTATAAGAAGTTAAAAGAGCATTCAAAAGCAGAATAAAATCTCCTTTCCACTTGTGCTTGGAAGAGCGAATAAGTACTTGGGACCCCAGGAGTCTATTAGAAGTTAATCAACTAGTAAGAGCCCAAGAGTCTAAGAAAATTTTCACAAAAGAAGATTGCCTCCTTTCCTGCCCTCCCCATCCCCAAACCACTCCCTGGCTGCACCAGCCACCTTCACTCTGGCCCCTGGGGCATCCATTTGGTTCTCAATTTCCCATTTCTTAATCCCCCAGGCCTTTTTTCCAGTGGGGGAAATGGATTACTTTTTAGTGGTATAATGGGATAGTTTTACGAAGTCAAAAGCAAGGAATGGATTAACAAGTATGCAGTTACCTATTCTCTGGCTGATGTATATCATTAGAATTGAAGGAGGACAAGGTAACAGGAAGGCTTCCTGAGCAGACTGCATGCAGCATTTAAATGACTACCACACAGGGACAACCAATAAATTATAGGGAGAAGCAAAGTAGTGTGGGAACAAGGACCCAGCTCTCCTTTCCTGCTCTCCAGCTCACAATCTTCCCCAATCACTCATGGCCAAGCAAAGCCAAGGCCATGACCCTTGCACTCCTGCCATATGCCCTATGTAACATCAATTCTCAGTTTTAGTGCTCCCTCAGCAGATTCCTCCAGCCCACCCACATTATTGATACCAATCAGGAACAAAGTTCTCTAGGAAAAAAAGGCACGATTGATCCCTGAATAGTTTATGAAATATCCTTTGTGCAGGGCTTTAAATTATTATTAGGCTGAACTCCTTTTCACTTCTGACCTTTTGGAGATACAGTTTTACATTGATTTTCACCAACATTGATGGGAGCTGAACTCCAACTGGTCTTAAAGAAGGACTTGGAAAGTACATGGGATAGAAAAGCATTTTCTTTTTTTTTTTAAAGATTAATTTAATGCTCACTTGAGCAAAACAAGGGTGGGGGTCTAATTAAGGTCAGAGAAATATTTTCCCTTCTTACAGTTTTCCTCAAAGCACTTCAAAAAGCCCTCTGGGAAAACCTCTTAGGAGGCCTTTCCTGTTCCCACCAATTTTGATTCCTATTGATCAGATTCAAGTCTGTCCTAATATTGTACTCCTGTAGACCTCCCTTTATCAATCATCCCTAGCATAAAAACATGTATTAAAGTAAGTACCTGAGTTGAGCCCTAAGGCCCTATTAAATATTCTCTTTCCTAGGTAAATGATTTTCTGTCATCTGGCATGTTGAGCACTCCTGGGAAAAGCAGGGATTCATTTATAAAGAATTATGCTGTGCAGTGATAAATTTAATCCACTCAAATCAATAGCATTTAGATTTTTTTTTAAAAAAAGATAACCAAGGTTCTATCAATAAGAAAAATCTCTATTCCTTCTGGTCAGATGGTTTTCACAAACTATTTGGCCATTGGCAAAGCCATAGGACTATAATGCATACATAGGGTAAGCCTTCCCAACTGGATGTGTTAATGCAGTAGTGAGTGAGAGCTCTGGAAAACGTCAATCAGAAAATTTTCAGTAATTCTTCATCACCACATGTAGCCTATGGAGTAAAAGATAGTTTATCTCTATTCACCAGACATGAAGGAAACAGATAAGTGACTCTAAACTTGCTGCAAAGATGATCAGATAGTACAGTATATTCACTCCTCTCAGCTGTGAATCACAGGGTTTTATACCACATACTTAATGTCCTCCTGTGTTTTACAACCGGGTGTGAGAATGTCAAACATTTTAATTCACAGAAGGACAAATGAATCATAAATGTTACAACCCCAACACCATTCTCCCTGTTTATAGACATGCTGAGGCAGCAGGAACATGTTACCACCATTTTAATTGTCCATTGGATTCTAGAGATATGCCATTTGTATTAGGAAACTCCAGTTTCTGGACAAGAAAGGAAAAATTATTTTCCCAATGCCTGCTGGGAAAGACTGCCTGCACAGTCCTATGTTATAAGAGTGCTTCTGAGTCCCAAAATTTTGGTCAGGTCATTTGAGCTCTCAGCACTATGATCACTGACTCAGAGTCTTTACTTAGTTCATGGATACAGGACCCTGATGAAGAGGGAGAATAACTGCTTTGCAGATAAGCTCTTCACTAAGTGACTAGTCCTTCTTCCAACTTCCCACAAAACACTGCAACTTTGCAGCTGCTGGTGGTGCTCAGGTGAGGGATGTCGGCTGGACCATATGAAGCTTTGGGATGAAACATAAATTGCCAATCATAAAAGAGTATTTTTGTATACCCAGCTCTGTAGGAAAAGGGTGGTGGAGGAAATAGAAGTGGTTATTTCTGCTCCCAAATGCTTCATTCAATATCTTGTTTCCACCACATCAGCTGATTTGCTTTTGAAATGTTTATAAGAGGACAAGTTCCAGCAGAAAATAGATATCAGTTAGCTGTGAATTGTAGTTACATGCATAGATTTAGAAATTGAAGAGCCATCAAGGATATCTAGTCCAACTTTCTCATATTACAATTGAGCAAACTAAGACCCAGAGATGTTAGGAGACTCGTCCAAGGTCATACAGATATTAAGTGACTCTATTTGTACAATTCCTATTTGGTAATTCCTTTACCAAGCTACTCAATCTTGTCATGTTACCTTCCCTAGATATTTGAGTCACCTATAACTTAAGTTCTTCAGGAATTTATTTTAAGACACAGCAATATCAGAAAACCATCATAAATACACACACACACACACATATATATATATGTTTCCTTATATATATTTTAGACAGATGTCTGTTTCATAGAGAAGTTTAAGGTCATCGAAAGACCTACAAAATTTCAAATGACGATTTTTTAAACTAACATTAAAAATGTAAAAGTTAGAATGGTTTTCCAAAAAAAGAAAGAAAGAATCAGTACCAAAAGCACGTGTAATGGATAGAGTGTGTAATAGATAGAATAGTGGAATTTGAATCAGGAAGACAAGTTCAAATCCTGTTTCAGACACAATAACTGTGTTACCCTGGATAAGTCATTTAATCTCCCTGTATCTGATTTCTCATTTTGTAAAATAAGGGAGATAGATTTAAGGATCTGTGATCTTTTCCAATTCTAAATCTAAGATTTTATTATGTGTTTCAATGTAAAAATATTTTTAATTGTCTCCTAAAAATCATTCAACCTTAGAAAGACAGCAGTAAAAAGGTGGCTAGGAAGTTATTTCTAGATCAGTTAGCTAGCAGGATAAACCTCAAGTTAATATACCCATTTTTTTAAATTTTGAACAGAACTATGCTCTGTTATCAACTTAAAACTAGACAAACCTGAATAGAATTTATCTTATGACGTCACTAGGGGCTTTGGTCTTCAGATCCCATTGGAATTCATTCAATCTAATAAGAATTTATAAGGTACCTGTTTTGTGCAAGGCCTTATGCTCTATCCTCTTCACAGAATGAGTAATTAATAAACCTTTATTCAAATTAATTTAACTGAGAGCTAATGAATGCTTTAGAGAAGGGAAATGCCACAACCATACTCAGGAAGATTATTTTAGCTATAACATAAAGGATATTTTGGAGAAGAGAAAACTTGGAGGCAGGAAGGTCAACTAAGGACCATTAGAGAGCATTAGCATTTTTATAATCAAGACACCAGGGTCACAACATGAGTTAGCATCAATACTTTAGTCTTGATAACCTTTCCCTATCACACTCATAACTGTTCAGTCTCCAAGTCTTCTCACTTACAGGTTTTCAGTATTTCCTGCAGCATTTTTCCTTGCAGCATTCCTCATACTATAGCAATCCTAGACTTTGTCCAGGATGATTACATACTATTCCACTTTATGCAGTCCACGTTCCAAACTGGTATAAGATATTCTATTTCTCACACCCATGCCTTCCTTTTCCAAGGCTGCCCCACATGCCTATAACACTCTCCTTCCTCACCTCCTCTGTAGCTCTGTCCAGTCATCAAAGGCTTTCCTTTTCAAAACCTTTCCTGATTCCCCTACTTGTTTTGTGCTCCACTTCCTTTTCAGCTATCCAATCTCTGAATATTTCTTCACATATTAAGTTTACCTATCTGTGTATAGCAAAGATAGAAACTCTGAAGCTAAATATCCCAACTTCTATTAGTACCAGTAAATTAAATCCCACCTGAAAAGATGTGGAATTCTAATGCTATTGCTCCAAAACCCCATTGTAGAATTTTATTCACATCTAATCTATATCCCTTATAATGAATTAACTAACAATTAGTTTTTATGAAGGGATATTGTTGAAAAGTCACAAAAAGTACCAAAATATCACCTCCTTCAAAAACAGAACATCCTCCTCTTTCTCCTCACCACTTAACTCTTGGGGAGAATAGAGTCAGTAACAGATACTAAGCTTTCAATCCACAAGTTTACTTTCAGGTGTGGCTTAACTGATGGAAAATTAGTTCCCTTCATTGAAGAGCTAAGTGCAGATATACTTCCAGGAAGGCAATTCTGATACTTTGAGATCTCACAAAGCTTTACAAAAAAAGAATAGAAGGTGGCTCCAAATTAATCAAAGGTTTGTCAAAGAGCCCATGTACCCACTAGTAAGCCTGCTAGAGGCAAGGGTACTCTTGTGGCCTTTGGAGCTCAAGGAATCATGATTTGTAGGAAGGAAAGAGCAATTTTCTTCACTGGAGTCTTTTGTAGCAACTCTCAGTTTCCAAGTCAACAGCTAATCAAAAGTCCCCTTTTCACTTTGCAGAAAGCAGTTTGGAAACAGTTGCTCAATGCCTGTTCTTGTTCTTAATTCTTCCATTCCAAATCATAACTCTACTTATAAAATCAGGTTCACCAAACTCTCTAAGTGGGTTGGAGGAGTCTTCTGTAGATGTCCCCAAGTCTGGGGCCTGATAACCTAGTCTTCTCCTTCATCATGATTACATGTAAACATGTAGAGTGCAGATTCCTTAAGGGTAAGTAAGAGTTGTCTTGCTTTTGGAATTGACTCTCTGGGCTGAGCACAGAATCTGATACCAAAAAAAAAGCTGCTTAATAAATGTTTACTATTTGATTGATTGATTGTCTAAAGAGGTGAAGAGTTCCTGAACTAAGGTGAGGGTAGTGAAAGTGAAGAGATGTTTAATTAACAAGATTTTTCAGCTGCCTACATGGGGGAGGCAAGGGACAAGAAAGCTTTAGAGAGAACTGCAAAATTTCAAGTCCAAGTGACTGGGAGGAATGGCGATCCCATCAATAGAAGTAATGAAGAAGTAGTTGGGAAAGTTGTCTTAGAGAGGAAGATAATGACTCCATTCTGCAACATCTTAAATTGAAAGGGTCTAGGAGGCAGTTGCAGACATACAAAGAATTCAAAGGAGAAGAGAGAATCAAATAAGGGATTTAGATTTTTGTCAAAATATTTTGGAGATACCTTGTTTTCCAGATATAATGCTCAGGAAACAGGCTGTGACTTGAGCTTGAATAACAATAATCCTTTGCAATGTGGATGACCTGCCTTCTGGGAAAATGTTTTACTTTGACCAACATCAGGTGTTCATTGAGGGATTTGTTCCCCATTTCCCTGGGACCTGAGAGACAACATTCATCACATCTCTGACACGTTCACAAACCCCATTCTTTGCACAAAGATTCCTGTGCATTCCTGTTCCCATCACAAAACTCTGTTTTTTTTTATCCCATAGAGTAATCACAACCCCCAAGACTCAAGACTGTCAATTTAAGAACTGTTCTCATCAGGGAGATAAAACACACAGAGAACATATAGACCCAGTTCTCTGCAAACAATTACTTTTATAATAATTCCCCGTGTATATAATGCTTTATGGTTTGCAAGAAGGTTTCCTTTTAAATTTGTTATGTAGGGGCAGCTAGGTGGCATAGTGGATAAAGCACCAGCCTAGGAGTACCTCAGTTCAAATCTGGTCTTAGACACTTAATAAATACTTAGCTGTGTGGCCTTGGGCAAGCCACTTAACCCCATTTGCCTTGCAAAAAAAAACCTTAAAAAAATTTGTTATGTAGCACCCTTAAACAGCAATCCTTTCAGAGTGTGCCTTGCTCTGGTGTATCATAGTAACATCACTTTTTATAATTTCTGAGGCTTCACACTACACATTGACCAAGAGACTTCCAATCATTGACCAAGTGGCCTCCACAGCTTGGAACAATATAGGCTGATCTAAGTGATCTGCTCAATTGATAATGAAGGAAGAAAAATGTGTTCACCTTTGGCAGGCATCCCTAGAAATGACTTTTGCAATCTGACACCATTTGGAATAATTCTCAGTTATTGTGTAGGTGCAAGGTGTTGTATATTCACCTTTGTATCTGATTCTTTATCAGTGTTCATACCAGCTTAAGCACCTCAACTGAAGAGTAGGCTTAAAGAATGACAGAGAAGTTGACTTCCTTGTGGACCCTCAGCTGACACTGGTCTCTAAAACACGTCCAGAACCCAGGACCCCTTCTCATAGTCATTTCAGAGGCAGCCAACTAATTCAATGAATAGTGTGTTGGAGCTGGCATCATGAAAACCTGAATATAAATCTAGCCTCAAACACTTATTAGGTGGTCCCAATTAGGAGGCCCCAATCAAGTCACTTAATTTCTACTTGCCTAAGGTCCCTCAACTATAAAATGGGGGTAATAATAAAAACCTATCTTAAAGTGTTGTAAAGATCAAAGATTTATAAAATGCTTAGTATATTTTCTAGTACACAGTAGACAATAAATGCTTGTTTCTTCCCTTCCACAAACATAAGGGTGATGAAAGGAAAGCTGACATCGTACCAAGTTAAAGAAGACGGGTTTTGAAAAATTTGAATGAAGCTGAAGTCATCAAATTCTTTTTTTCTGCCCCCCCCCCCCCAAAAAGAGAGGAAGGATTATCCAAGTTCATAGATAAAGAAACTGAGGTCTGACAGAGTAAGAGATTTCTCTATTCTATTTGCTCTGTCAGGATATCTCACCATATTCAAACATATGATTTCATTATATGGCCACTCCCTTTCCTATGCCCAGAGTAATACATTGTGTCTTGAGGAGATAGGCTTTAAGAGTTACTGTCTGGCACCAGATTCAGAATCAATATCTTTTCATCTTGATAAGTCCTGCCAGAGTTTGGGTTCCTAAGAGTCTTCAAGAACCCAGGGTCACCTCTATAATCTAATGAAGCATCAGAGGATATTAGTCAAAGCTCCATTTTAAAATCATCTTAAAGTGACAAATAGACAAGTTCAAAATAATATGCTACTGAGTGAATACATAAATCCTGGAGGAATGAGGAAGAGTGATTGGAGTGGGATGGGAATTACTTGAGAAGGAAGGTTTACTAAATGAAGCCATTGGGCTGTTTAGTCAAATTTCAATGAGTGACTGACTGATTGATTGATTGAAGAGATGATGAGTTCCTGAACCAGGATGGTGGCAGTGTAAATGAAGAGATGTATAATTGATAAGATTTTTTAGCTGACTAGACATGAGGAAGCAAGTGATAGGATAAGAAAAAAAAGGGAAGACCTTTTAGGAATTTAATAGATTTGTGCAGAAGGAATGAATCAAAAACAAAGACAAAACTAAGAAGAGGCTGCTGAAAAATCCTTGGCATGAGTCACAGATATGTTTCTCTTCAAACTTGTTGTGATTATAACCAACCATAACATCAGAACTCATTTCATTTTTTTTTAAAAAATCCAAATTTTCTTTTCAGCATAGTAAATTTCTTGAGGGGAAGGGTGAGAGACTCCCTTAACTGAAGCAGATCTGCAATTCTTATATGTTCCAAACTGAGTCTTCTTTTCTAGAGCTTCTTTCCAGATATCTTGAGTATATCTCATATTAGCCTAATTATTCACATCGAGTCTCACCTACCGGAACAGAAGAGTCTTTTGCCAGGATTATTTCTTGCCCTTTTTTGTATCCTTACCACTCAGCACAATGCCTGATAAAAAAAAAAAAGTGAATATTCAATAAGAAATGAATGAGCTTTCCAGGGTCACAGGACTTGTATCTAGGGCTTTGTGACTCTAAGGCTAGCTTTCTGGCTAATTCCATGCTGCCTCTCTTTCTATTTTTATAGAATATTGTTTGTTTAGAAAATGGAATCCTAGGTGCTTTTACAGACTATCTGAACTTCAAGTAACCTTTATTAAAAGAGTGATAGTAATATTTCTATTGCTTCTATCCCTAGGAAATATTGGTTATTTTCTTCACTAGGAAATATTAACTTAAGTACCCCTGAAATCTCTATTATTTTGGAATAGCCTGAAACTCCCTGTCATCTCCATCTTTGACATCTACCTCCAGGCTACAAGTTGCCTTTCTTCAAAACAAGAGTACAAAAGCAATCATAGATGCCTATTTCTGTCATCAAACTATACTGCACTTATAAAGCATTTCTGTTTAATGGCTCCCAATGAATTTATTCCCCCCTTTATAATTCAACCCCCCCAAAAAAAGAATTAAGCTAACAGGGTTTGAAGACATGAAGAATTACAGTCCATAATGACCAATTTTAGCATGTTTTATAATCCATCAAAATGAAAATATTACCTTGGGGTACAATTTATTTTTCCTTATCATAAAATTCCACAGTAGTTAGAACAGTCATATAAATAAAACCCCAAGTCCCTAGCAGAGGTGATGAAAGAAAACTCATTCAATCTTCTGTCTGATGTTTCATTCTGCTTTTTGACAGCTGAAGATAACCAAGTACAATAAAATGCCTTCAGTGTTGTAATGAAAAATTTACACATTAAGCAAATTTGTCCAGACAAAATAATTGACAGTGGTATAAAGAGATTCAGCTCAGTGGTTTATAAAATATAAGGATCTGAACTAAATTAATTTTGAATTTTAAAGCATGGGAAGCATATGTTATTTGGCAAACTGAGGAAATGGGCCCGGGTGTCTCACATTTGTATTGTGTGTATTTATTGCCACTTAAAAGAAGAGCATGGAAGCTTCCACACTTTTGAACGGGGAGTCTCATTGCTGCATCCTATGTACATGTGTAAACAGCCTTATTCTCTTGGCAGAGGCAATAGCCTTGTGAGAAGCAGAAGGAAGGAAAGGCAGTCCCATGAAAAGTGACAGAATATTGATTATCTTAATGTCTAGGGTGAAACCACCCTCTCCCATAAGTTCCCTCAGTTAAATTTCAATACAACTGTGTATTTGTAAAAAAAAAAAAAAAAAAAAAAAAAAAAAAAAAGATAGACTTGCATTTGTGATTTTGTTGGCATAAGACATTCACTGATAAGTAAACTACTTCCACCAGGGTAGATTGGCACCCTCTCCACAAATTATCATATTAGAAAATTGCCTACAACCCTGAGAGATTAAATGATTTGCCTCAGTTCACACAGCCCTTATAGGTCAGAGTCTTCTGGACCACAAGTCTAGCTAGCTCTCTTATCTATGTCATAGTGAGGTAGGAAGTGACCTATTCAAAAACCTTTTTCCTTTTTTTCAAATACCCAAATACAAACACAAAATTTTAACTCGTCTTAACAGGTTTTCCCCGGTTTGAAGTATAGGGACCACTCAGAGGATTAGTCCTTTTGCTGATCAGTACATTCATTTGAATCTGCTTCCATTTCCAACTTGTGTTGGTTCCTCCATCCTTAAACAGCCTTCTGGGCCACAGCTCCCAGGCTTTCATCATATTCCATGTCAAATAGTGTAAATTCTGTCTGAAAAACTGCTGCCTTGCCCGTTCTCAGCTCCATAAGCAAGATTTCCTTCCCAGTTAAAGCTCATCTCTCCTAAACTCACCACCATGATGCTAACTCATGTCTTGACTGACTCCAAGTCCCTCAGCCTCCTCTCTCCCTGTTTAGAGGATTGGAAGGCAGAGTACCAAACTCTTCTCAAACCTGTTTCAAAAAGGGAAGAAGCCAGTCATTCAGATCACTATACCAGGGGGTAGCTATAGGTAGCACAGTGATAAAGCACTGACCCTGAAGTCAGGAGGACCTGAGTCCAAAGCTGGCTTCAGACACTTAATAATTTCCTAGCTGTGTGACCTTGGCCAAGTCACTCTTAATCCAATTGCCATAAATGAATAAAAACTTTAAAAAAAGACCACTGCACCTTGCATCTGCTGCCCTGTCTGGTTTAAACTCCACAGAATAATATATTTCCCCCATGCCAGAGGATGTATCCCATCCCACCCCTGTCGTACCCCGTTTCTTGCCTCCTTTTGTGTATTGTGACCCCTTAAAATTAAGCTTTTTGAGAGCAGAGTGACTTTTTATCAGTTGTATCCTCATCATTTAGCACAGGATCTGGTACATCAAAGGTGCTAAATAAATGTTTTTTTGAAAGCATTAGATATTCAATCAGCATTAACTCTTCCGAAACTCAGAACTCCTTAAATCAAAAGGTATGCTAGTCTCAATCTCCTCAAAAGTAGGGATTACAGGCAAGCATGGACCACTTTGATAGGTACTCATCTGATTAACATACTAATTTTACAGGGCAGTTTAGCAAAGCCCTTTGACAAAAAAAAGGAAATGGAGTTCCGAAGAGGCTAAATATCTTGCTAATTAGAGGGCTAATATGGCTATTGTCTCTTGTTCCAGGTGTCTGATTCCTAATCTGCTGTTTTCCCTTTGAAGTCCAGAATTCAAAACAAAGACTTTCAATACCAAATAATAACTAATGATTCAATTGGCTCTATGTGGAACTTCAGACGGAACTCATAAAAATAATCTGCTGGGTTTCGGATTTTGCAAAGTGACCAAATTCATGCCAGAAGATATCTTGGCCAAACATCAGTTAT
The DNA here is from genome assembly GCF_037893015.1 of Macrotis lagotis. Taxonomy (NCBI): domain Eukaryota; kingdom Metazoa; phylum Chordata; class Mammalia; order Peramelemorphia; family Peramelidae; genus Macrotis; species Macrotis lagotis. The sequence goes on along the minus strand of NC_133658.1, from coordinate 768,145,052 downwards.
GTCAAATTCAAATAAAAAGGGAACTACTAAACCTTTGCATTGTATATTGACTTAGAAAGCCACATATTAACATTATCTATGTTCTACCATATTTTTATTCATTTTGTTAAATATTTCCCAACTATATTTTAATCTTCTCTGAGTAGTTGTGCAATGTCATAAATTTAGCAATTCTCCAGCCTAACTACCTTATTAGAAATAGTCATAGAGAGGTGATGGAATTTGCTCAAATTCATATGGTAAATGGCAGAGAGGAGATTTGAACTCAGATCCCCTGACTCCAAATAACTTATCTTTTTACTGTATCAGCATAGGAAGACAGCATGATTTTCTGGGAAAAGAATTAGAATTAGAGTTCAAATATCTAGATTTGAACCATGAATCTGTCACTAACTTTGTCACTTAAACTGTCTTACCCAGGTTTCTGTTCAGGAAGATGCTGGAATTCGAGATGGCCTCTAAATTCTCCTCCAAATATAAATCAGTGATAGAAACAAAATCATTTAAACACCTCCCTTTGTATGGGGATAATATACATACAATAGATGTACACAGAAAAGATTATGCATGGTGAATGAAACTGACAAATTCCTCTATCCATCTAAAGTTTTATTCATTGTAAAACCAGTAAAAATTATTAATCCCAGATGAATAATGGTTGTATGACCAGCTCCAACTCAATATAAAAATCTCTAAACTCTATATAAATATTAAGAGTACTGCCTGCAAACTTGTCTCTCAAACAATATATCAAAACTAAAAATCATTCGATTCGCAATGGAGAAAGAGACACCTGGTGACTTTTATTGTACACTGTTCAGAAAGTAGCAGGTGGCTAATAGAAAACTCCAATGAGTTCTTTTCCTCTTTAACCATCCATCTGTAGTGTAACTGAGTTTTTAATTCATTGGCATCCAATGCCAATGTTAGACATATTTGAGGTATTATTTAAGTTTTCATTAGACTAAAATTTTATGGATTTATTTTACCTTAAATCTTTTGTGGTTAATAGCATTTGTGTGATTCGTTGATTTGCCTGCAGGATTATAAGCAACTTTATTATATATCCTAGAGGTGGGACAGATGTCACACTTCAAAAAAAATGTTTATTCCTTTGGAACTTAGCTAACGAAATAGAAAATTACAAAGACTGCCTCATCACCGCACATGTTAATGTTTTTCTCCTTCAAGAGTTTAATATATGAACATAAAAAGGAAGAAAACACACAATTTACTTGTATTATATAAAATCCTCTGTTGGAGTTTTGAGTTTTATAAATACAAGTGGAGAGTCAGAGTTGTTTAGTGATGAGTGAGAGGATGCTGAGTTTCAAATCCTACCTCTTCTTACTCTATAATGATGTGACCTTGAATAAAACCCTTAACCTCCCTGGGTTTCTGTTTCTTCATCTGTAAAATGAGGGTCTCTGAGGACTAGAAGACCTCTGAACACCATTTCAGCTCTAGATCTGTGATTTTTTATGATTTATTTATATTTAAGAGTAGAAATACATGGTAGATAGGTGGCCAGTCCCAGCTCAAAAAGAATTGAGTTTGGGTCCTACATCTGACAGCATATTGGCTATGTCACTAGGGCCAAATCATTTTCACAAATGACTTAAGCCTTCAGTGCCCCCAGGCAACTCCATAAGACTATAAATTACAGAACAATTGTCTAAGGGTGTCAATATAGGGTGTCCCTGCTGGGAGTTACCAATATAGATGAAATCACAGACAAAGAGGGAGGAAAGAAGGAAGGGAAAGGGGAAAAAAAAAGAAAGAGAGAGAGTAGAAGAGAGATTTACTGAAACTAATTTGCAAACTAGACTTTTAAATGATGTCAGTATATAGTTGATGTTCAATAAATATTTCTTGATACATCAAGTTATTATCAGGTCATTGTTAAACCAAGATAATAATTTATATTACAAGAGCTCTTTTAAGACAAATTAATCCTGAATAAATCCCATTCCCTCTTACATTTAAACTTCAAAACCCTTCTTCCCCCAAGTCACTAATTATCATGATTTTCATTTGTTCTATTTCTCCTGCACCCACATAATTCATAACAATAACTTGAAAAATAAGAAATTAATACTAAATCTAATCAAAGCCAGAAACGCGGCTAAGTAACTGAAACACTCCATCTTACAACCAACCCATACAAAAAAAGAAAATAATAGCCAGAGATTCTCTCTTGAATTTGAACAATGAACACTATTCCTTACCCTCCAAAATGTGATTTATTCTGTCAGCCTAGACCACTTCAAATATAGCTTTAAGAAATAAATACTAGTTTTCACAGAATTTACTTGAGTCAGTGTTCCCCCCTCCCCATTTTTCAAGGGGAAAAAGTAAACAGAAATTTTGCCCTTCTCACATTTTTGTATATTTAATGCAGGAGTTAATTGTTTATTTATGGATAAACTGTCCCAGGACTTCAAGATTGATAATCCGGCCTTGCCTCCTCATGTGAAATTTGGTTATCAGTCAACACTGAGGAGGTAATAGTTTAAGAATAGCCAGAGAGGGAATTCCAAGGCAGGTAGGAACTCAGAGTCCTCTAGACTTAATAGTATTATATATTTAGAGCTTAAAAGACCTTAGTTTTACAAATGAGGAAACTACATACACAGACACTCATATATATACATATGTATATATTTTATTAATATATATAGTATATATGTATGTACATATATACATATATATGTAAATCACAGGATACAAAGAGGAAAGAATTAGATGGTGTAGTCCAGTGGACATCATTTAGACTTGAAATCAGGAAACTAGCTTTTTTACTCTCTACTGTGCTACTGAGTAACATTAGGCAGGAAAAATCCAGTTTATAATTTAAGTCCCTCATTTAACAACAACAAAAAAAAATGTATGTCTGTCACCTACTGCAGAGAATTTCACTGTAGATTAATTGAGCTAATAGATGTCTCAATGCTTTGTCAACATTGATAGAACCATGTCTATAAAATATTGTGACTATTCTGTAATGGAATAGCCCAAGCATTGGGCTCTAGTTGCACCATTGTAGAGGCTTGGTTCTACCATTCATGATGTCTCAAGATATTATAAGAGGGTACAGAAATTTCTATTAACCTGTAATGTACATGATTACATCTATTCAACAGAATATAAATATCCATTTGCCAAAATTTGCTTTGTTTTTGGCCTTGTTCTGTAATTTTCATCTGTTAATTGTTCAATAGAACCATCTGTGTGGAAACTTCCTTCAACAATGCAGGTCTATCAATTATTCTGAAGAAAAGTAGTAAACATGCATTTCTTAGGCACCTATGATGTGCCTGCCACCTTGCTAAGCACTGATGATACAACTATAAGAATAAAGAAAGTCAGTCCTTGTCCATAGGAAGTTTACATTAAAGTGGGGGGGAGAACAATATACAAAAAAAAGAGCTTGTAATGACAAGGGAGTTAGACAAGAAAGTATTAGTCTTTAGAGCAAAGTTTTAAAGATTATATATCAGGAACAGGGTCAAAGAGGAATGAAGGCCTAAATGCCCCTTCACAAAATAGATTACATAGAAGGAAATCACCATGGAGTTAGCTTGAAGCAAGTTCTTGAAGTATTGAAGCAAATATTGAACTGTCAAACTCCAGACCAGAAGAGATGCAAGTACCTAGAAAAATTGTATGGTCTCAACCAAATTAAAGTGCAATTGGGAGATGTTTAACAAAATAAATAAAAATACAATACAGCATAGAGGATGTTAATTTGTGGTTTTCTAAGTCAACAGGCCACCTTCAAGGATTCATTTCTATTTGAGTTTGACAATACTACCTTAAAGTATTTAGGGAATCCTAGGACAATGAAAGGTTAAATGACATCATCATCATCATCATCATCATCCTTCTCCTCCTGCTCCTCCTGCTCCTCCTCAACCTCCTCCTCATCATCATCATTTCTAACTTTATATATCATTTTTAGGCCTCTCCTATATAAATTGTTTAACCTATATTAAATCCTTTGATCCATATATTATATAATTTGACAGTTAATATATGTTAGAGACAAAATTTGAACCCATTTCATGCTTCCTTTTGGATGAAGTTAGCAGATGAATAAAGGTTGAAGTTACTGTCTTTTCTAAGCAATTGTTACCCTACTGAGATCACATTGAAGATATCCAATTAATAGTTCAGATTTATGAATTACATCATTAAGATTTGGCCTTTAAAAATAAAATGGAGATTGAGGAAGAAAGGCAACCAGAGTTGGTAAATTGGATACATATAAGCTCAATTCCTTAGGAAGGATATGTGCAGCCATGTGGTCCCTCCAAAGAAAAGTATGCAAAAGGGAAGTAAGTTCTTTAGCTAGAATTCCTGGATCAACCATACCTAATAAGTCAATGGACAAATTATATGAAGTAATTGATCAGTTCAACCATATTGAAAACTGATTTTCCCATGAGATCATAAAACTAGCCAATTTGTTTAATATCATATCAAATACTACTGCAAATTCCTAGAGACAAAAAGAACAAAAGAAAGTGCTTAAAGCCGCCACTCCAATTTGCTGTCTAATTTCTCTTTTGTCTTAAGTAAGAATTTGTATCTAAGTGAAATAAAAAGTGAAAAGGTTCATTTTGATCCTAAATTCCCAGAATAGCAGTGATTGATAATTCCATCTGAATTTAGAAACACACTGAGAAAAAAATAGACCTACCAAGGAAAGAAGCTTCAAGATACAAGGGCACTAATTCTCTGCAGTTTTTCAGAGATTCTTACTAAAGCGCAATATTTAAGGATTCCAGAAAAAGAGAGGACTTCAAGTATGCTAGAATTGTAAATTTGACATTTAGCTAAATATAATCTCTAAATTTAAGCCCACACCACTTCAAGGTCTACAAAGGCAGAATGTGCTCTAGAATTAAAGGAATTATTTCCAAAGCCATTGCCTTTGTTTTACCCTCAATAAATACTCTTTCTGAAAGGGAATGAATTCTGGCTGATTACAAATTGGAAACATCCTAGTGGGGGATCAGGACTATGTAAGAATAGAAGAAAAAACTCCCTTGTTTCCTAGATTTACTCAAAACTGTTGTGGGGGAAAGCAGTCAGTCATTCTTTGGGGTCCCAGTCCACCAAAGAAAGAATGAGTTAGGGAATTAGGTGTGAAGGTAGTACTACACATGAATAAATGCAAGCTTTTATTTTATCATGTGTTATATTTGCAGAAAGGTATGGAAATATATATAATTTTAAGAGAACTTAAAATGATAAATATTTAGTTCTACTACGAATATAGATAGATAGATAGATAGATAGATGTAACTTAGGCCCACCAGAATGCCCTAAATTTCTCCTTACCATATCCATGGACATAATTCAAACTTCTACCCAAAGATCACAGGACTCTTAACATCAAGAACTATTCCCTGGCTTTTTCATGATTCATACAGAAAATGAGCTGGAGAGAATGCCTTTAACACTTTTCAGGATCAGTGAAAAATTCTCTGCACTTTGGTGGACCCATACAGTTATTCCACTTTGCCAGTAGTTTTTAAATGAGAAAGGGAGGGGGGAAAATGGTGATACAAGGAAGAAATCAAACTTTGGCAAAGGTTAAATTCTAGAAGTTAGCAAGCAGAGTTTCTCAGAGACTTACCTAATCTGGGATGTTTTCCTCTGACTAATGGAAACACAAAAGGGACACAGTTCTCTGATACAACACTGAAATAAGATGCATTTTTATAGCTGTACAGGAGACTAAGGTCCAAATGGAGTTAAAATTTAAAACATGATAAATTCCAAATTCCTTAATAGTAATTTCCTGCCACACTTACAATATACTTAAACAAAACCCTTTCCCCTTCCTTCAGGTGTAATATTTAACAAGGCACAGTATGGGAGAGAAGGTAGCAGATGAAATAGTTAATCAGGGTACCATTCTGGGTTGTGCACTCAGTTGTCAGTTCAATACAAGAAAAGGATTTAGCAGTTCCCAGACATGAGCCCTTATTTCCATTACTCTGAAGGAGAGTGGAGGATAGTTATTCTTATCAGCTTTTATAAACCTTCCTTGTTGTCAACATTTTGCATTACATTGCCATAGAATCATAGCTCATGGAATGTAAGATAACTCAGAGACAATCTATTCTAAATCTTATGTTATAGAGATGGAGAAACTAAGGCCCAGGGAATTTAAATACCCTATATAAAGTCATACAGTTAGTATCTGCATGTGATAAGATAGATGGTAGTTGATGTCAGGAAGATTACAATTGAAATGACTCCTCAGACATTTAGTAGCACTCTTAACTTCTGTTTGCCTCAGTTTCTTAATCTGTAAAATAAGAACAATAATAGCACCTACCTCTAGGAGTTGTTATGAGTTGAATGGGGATAATACTTATAAAATGCTTAGCACAGTGCTTAGTTTATAGTAGACATTAAGTAATAATAACAACAATAATGGCTAAATGTTAACTGTTACTTTGCTATTGTTGGTGTTAGTGTTAATTTCGTTGTTGTGCTGTGTCAGCGGCAGAATTTGAGCCCAGTAATGTCAATTCATGTATTCTTTTCATCATTTCTTTTGTTTTTTAGCGAAATAAAGTGAAAAGAAGACTGAATTTTGAATCAGAGAACTTGGATCAAATACAGTCTCTTATAACTTATATGATCATGGGCAAATCACTCTATGATCAGAATCATTAAAACTATGATTTTTATTTTATTCATGTTTAAAATAAGGGAATTGTATTGAAAAATATCTAACATCCCTTAACTGACATAGAAAATTAACCAAATAAATTATATTCAGCAGTTAAAAACTTATGTACACAAGAGGAGTTGATCAGAACTTAGTGATATAAGGTATCATTCTTATAAGGTATATACATTATCAGAATTCAAATTCACCTATTACATACATGGCATAGAACCCTACCTTCAAGGAGCTTATGTTCTATTGTGAGATGTAAAACCAGTTTGGGATTTTCTTAGTAAAGATGCTGGAGTGGTTTGCCATTTACCTTCCCTAGCCCATTTTATAAATGAGGAAACTGAGACAGACAGGGTTAAGTGCTTGCCCAGGGTCACATAACTAGTAAATGTCCGAGACTGGATTTGAATTGAGTTCTTCCTGACTCCAGATTCAGTACTCTATCCACTTTGCCACCTAAGTACCTGTAACATTTTTACAATTAAATCAAGAAAAGTGAGGCAGCTAGGTGGCGTAGTGGATAAAGCACTGGCCCTGGAGTCAGGAGTACCTGGGTTCAAATCCGGTCTCAGACACTTAATAATTACCTAGCTGTGTGGCCTTGGGCAAGCCACTTAACTCCTTTTGCCTTGCAAAAAAAAAAACCTAAAAAAATAAAGAAAAGCAATCTCAGAGAGGATGAACATGGACAACAAAAACAATCTCAGAGAGAATGAGCATGGGCAACAAAAGGGATCAGGGAGGGCATCACAGAAGACTTAGTGCCTAAGTCTAGCCTTAAAGAAAGAATAGGGGTTCATTCTAGAAAGTAGGAAAGGATCTGACTTATAATTATTTAGAAAGGAGAAATGGATTGTCAAGTTTACAGTTTACAAGCTATTTGTCCAATTTTACTTCAGAGTATGTGAAATGAAGAATGTTCAATAAAACAGTAACAGCAATTTGAAAACTTCTGCAAATGATGTTTAGGTCACAGGTTACTGATATCTAAAATTTTGCAGCATGAGAAACTGTTATTTCACTTGGGATGTAATGTAGAAGAGGATAAGCATCACAGACATTTGGAAGTAAGAGCAAATGTTGTGACAAGTTTCACAAAAATGGAAAGCTTGGAGTCAGAATACTATAAGCCAACTAAGACTGACTCCTGGTAAAGTTTAAGAATGTGATATAAAAGATGCTGGCTTCATTAAGACTAATCCTTTACAGGGCAGCCAGGTGGTGCAGTGGATAGAGCACCAGCCCTGAAGTCAGGTGTTCCTGAGTTCAAATCCAGCCTCTGACACTTAATAATTTCATAGCTGTGTGGCCTTGGGCAAGCCACTTCACACCATATGCCTTGGAAAAAAACCTTAAAAAAGAGAGAATGATCCTTTACTAATCAGGATTTCAGAGGACAGCTACAAAACCAACTTCTTTCTTCTTCAATAATGTACTATGTGGATATGTGTGGAATTTTGCCTATGATGGTGAATGTGGTTACAATGTCTATTTTATGTCACATCTTTCATTTTTTACAGGTTAAGTTTTGAAGGGGAAAGGTAGTAATACTGAGAAGTTGCCATGGGAGAAAAAGAAACCAATAACCTTTTTATCATTATTATTATTATTATTAATAATAATCACATCCCTGCCAGGCCACAATATATTCATTTACCATGAGGGGAAACATTATGGCTATAGTTTAATCTAGATTTTAACAAAAAATTTTATAAAGTCTCTCCCACAATTCTTATGGCAAATTGAGAAATGTTGACCAGACAATAGTAAGATTACTTACATTATTGGCTTATTGAATGGCTAGAGTAAAAAATTATCACAAGTTGTTCAGTTTCAATTTGGAAAAATGTCTTTCTAGAGTTCCTCAAAAATCTATGCCTGACCCTATGTGATGCTCCATAGTTTATCCATGATTTGTATAAGGTAACATTTATCACATAAATGGCATGCTTATGAGTTTCAAATTATCTGGGGGTAATGCCCAATGCACTGAATGATAATATAAAAATCCTGAAAGATGTCAACATCTTTTCATCTACTTCATGAGAAAGCTTGTGGAGCCCAAAATTAATAAAATGAAATTGAATAAGGTATAAATGAGACAGATAGCTGGGATAGTGGAAAGAGCACTGAGTAAGGAAGACAAGTTCAAATCTGGCCTCAGTTACTAGCCATGTGATCCTGGGAAAATTTGTAACTTAACCTCTATTTGTATCAGTTTCCTCAACTGTAAAATGATAATAATGACACCCACATCACAGGATTGTTGTGAGACTTAAATGAAATATTATTGTAAAGTACTTAGCGTATAACTGGCACCTAGTAGACACTCTATAAATGCTTATTCCCTCAGCCTTTCAAAAATTGCTAAAAGTCTAATACTTGGGTTCAAAATATCAACCTTGCAAATATGAACTAGGAAGGAATATATCTACACTAAAGTAATTCAGCTGAAAACTATATGGATATTTTAGTGGACTTCAAGTTTAATATGTGTCAACAGTATAGAATGGTAACAAAAATACTGTAACTTAGGCTATATTAAAAGAGTTTGAGGGTCTAGCAATAGGGAGGTTAATTTCCTACTAAACCGTGTCCTCAAATGTGTCCTTGTCAAATGACAAAAGGACACATCAAATGTTCTTTCTTAGAGAATGTCTGGAATTTTGTTCTCTATTCTGAGCACCATATTTTAGAAAACATATTGACAAAGTAGAGAACATCCAGGTGAGGGGAAAGCTGAATGCTAAGATATACAAAATGATGCTATATGTGTTTATTTAACCTGGAGAAGAGATGACTTAGGGGATATAAGTGAGCTAAAATATTTGATAGCCTGAAACAGAAGAAATAAGACTTCTTTTGCTTAACTCAAGAGTACAAATTTAGGAGAAATTATTGCATATAAATTGAGGGGAAAATTTCCAAACAATTAGAGTAATTCAAAAGTAAAATGGAATTCCTCATGAAGTAGTAGGTTTCCTCTTCATCAAAGGTCTTTTATCAAAGACTGAATGCTTACTTGCATGTTGTGGTGGGTATTCTTATTCAGGTGTGTACTGGACTGTATGGCCTCTAGGATGCTATGAGTCTATGGGTCCTTTCCTCAGGGCAATAATTCTTTCACCAGCTAAATACATAGCTTTTGCTTCTGTCCTTAATGGCATCAATATTTTACTGGAAGTTATTGCCAACCAATTGGCTTCTCCTCAGTAACTCACATACCACTGAGCTCAAAAGAGTGTCCCACTAAATTTCAGCCAATCCTATCCTCTTTCTCAGCCTGGCTTCAACTCACATTTGCTTTATTTTAAAGCAGCTGTGTTGAATCAGCTGAAACACAAGTCATTCAGTGAAAGCTTTAATCATGGGACTAGAGCCTCACATAAATATATCTGGCTTAAAGCGTAAATGTAAAAACTGCACACAATTTTAATCAGTTAACATTTTAGAAAAAAGCTACTCTATTACATGGCATGAATAAAGACAGTATATTGGTATGAGCACATGTATTTCTGCCTCTGAAAATTATCATATTTATACATTTGCTTAGAGGGCTCAAAGCATTTTATAACAAATTTTCTTTTTGTAGATATCTGTTTGGAGGGTCATTATAACAATATATTTATAATATACAAGCAGAAGAACCTTTCTTTTGATTCCTTCTCTTTGGTACTCTTAAAATTACAAACTAGTTTGTGAGTTGTCCAGTCAAAAAAAATCTTCAGAACCCTGGACAGAGTTTCAGTGACTTCATTCTAACTTGAAAAGTAATCAAGGTGTCATAGAATGGGATCTAGAATTCTAGTTCAAGCATCCATATTTTGGCAATTAATAACTATTTGACCCTGACCAAGGTTCTTATCTCTTGACCTAAATTCTCTTTATGTGTGAAAAGAAAACCTGTGGACTACATGAACTCTGAGATCCTTTATTTCTCTAAATCTTTTAACTACAGCATGGTTTAGCCAGATAACGTTAGTTGTCATGTTTCCAAAACCATTAAGCAGAATAATTGAAATCTGCTTTTCTTGCTAAAAGTCCCTCCTGTATCAACATAATCACTGAGTCAAGAGATCTGTTCTGGAACAGCAGGAAGGGGATGGAGCAATGAAGATATATACCCTGACTTTTCTGGCATTAGGGGTCAGAGCAATCAGCACTTCTAATATTATCCTATGGTGTCAGCATTACCTGCTCAAATGGCAATGTAGCTGAAAAGCAAAACTTAACAGAATGGAAGGTGGGTCCAGTCCACAAGATTAAGTGAAGACTCATTAAGAAGAGAAAAAGAGGAATAACAATATTCACTATCAATTTGATATATGTCTACAATATAGAAATGAACAGTGACTTTGTGTCCTCTGCACTCTGTTAGTGATTTATTCTCTAGACTATTTCATGTATTTAATAATAATAGTGATTTCAATAATAGTGATTATATATATGTAAATGTGTATATATGTATCTATGTGTGTATATAAACATATATACATTTATATGTACATACACTTTTACCTATAGATCTGTAAATTAGAGTATGGATTGATTATAATTTAATAAGTAAAAATAAGTTTGTCTCTGCATTTCCTGCCCATTTTCACAAGACTCTATTTGTCATGGTAACATTATGGGATTATCAATTTTCAGCCACCTGATGTAGATTGTAAGGATAAAGAATTCAAAGAAGACTTCCTTCCTGCTTCTCTAATCTCTAAATTGCTAGGTCTAAGTCTCTAAGACTCTGGACTTCTCTACCATGTCACAGGAGCCTTCTCACTATGAAAGATGGCTCTGCCCTTGCAATCTTCCGACCCTGGAAGATCCCTTTACCCCTTTTGCACCCTTGTCCACAGGCAGCCATGCTCTATTCTTTCATTCTATACTGACTCCAGGCCTAACTTTCAGACTTCTCCATCATGCCTCACCCTTCTATTGTACTTCTCCTCCACCACCTCTCTTTTCAGCTCCCTGTTATATATTGTCTTCCCCTTTAGAACTAAGTTCCCTGAGGGCAGGAACTATCTTTCTTGTTGCTTGTATTTATCCTAGTCTTTAGTACAGTCTGCCAAGCATAATAAATGCTTATTGACTTAACTTGAACATAGTGGTCTGAGAAACCACTGACAGGATACAAACATACTACACAAATGCCTTCTGGCATCAGGGTTCTTTTTGTCTAATTTGAAATGCAGATCATTAAACACAAGGAGATTGAGGCTATTGCCAACTCCAAAAGAAATATGCCAGGATATTAGAAGGCAGGAAGGTTAAAGCTACATCTGCATCCTAATAGTCCAAACAGTTATAACAGTGCCCAAGAAATGATTTGATGCTTTTGTTTTCTAAAGAAAATATTAATTCACTTAAATGAACAAAGAAGAGGCAGTCTATGATAAAAATGAGGAAAGAACAATAGATATGGAGAAAGAAAACAGTTTCAAATACAAGTTTTGATGTTTACCAATACAAATTTACCAATGTTATGCATCTGAGTAAATCACTTCTTTGAACTGTGAAATTAAGATGATAGCTTGGATCTATTATAAATCTAAAACATACGATTTTAAATAAATAAGTGTTTTGGTTTCAAAGAATAAGTGTATATTAATTAGATCATAAGAAAAATAAAACAAATTGTATAATTGACATTGTCAATGGTATCTATGAATCTTTCAAGATATTAAGAGAAAGATTAAACTTAAATAGGTGTGTAGAGTCTATATTTCCAGTCACTTTGAGTCTATATCACTGAAGATTACAATATAGATTCTCCCAGGTTTCCTAGTCAGGAGCCGGACAGAAATAGCAGGATGGAATTTGAGAAAAGAAAAATGAAAAAAATCCTGAAACTGTACCTGGTCTTCCTAATCATGAGTCTGTGACACAAAGCTTACAAATATACATTGTATTCATGCATTGCCATTTAAAGAAATATCTAAAATAAGTTTATTATTATAATTCATCTTTCTATTACTTTTAACCTTTCTCTACCAATACTTGATTATTTTTAATGAAAAATCCCCCCAAAGTTCCCTTGAATCTAAATAAATGTTGTTAGTCATATGCATTGTCCAACAGTCCTGTAGTGCTTCTGTAAGGATTCTATATCCAAGCCAAGTCTCAAATTGGCCAATTTTGGAATTAATAGTAATAGCAAAAATAATTAGCATTTATATAGCATTTTAAGGTTTGCAAAGCACTATACAAATATTCCATGTTCACAATTTACCCTGAAACATAAATGCTATTATAATTCCCACTTTACAAACATTGAAACTGAGGCAGGCAGATGTTAAGTGACTTCTCAGGGTCACACATAGCCACAGTAAAATTTGAGCCCTGGTCATCTTTATTCTGGGTCCAGCATTCTACAAAACTGTCCCACCTAGCTACCAAATGACTTGATTTATTTTTGCTCATGTCATGGGAGCTTAACTCCTGTCTTTCCAGGACTTGCTTAACACTAAGGGCAATGAGAGGCAGAGACTGGCATGGAATTCCTTACTACTTTTAATCACTGAAACTTTTATACTTAAATTTTCCTGATTTAAGTCTTTTGCTCTTCCCAAATGTGCTGGAATAGAAATTTCTCTCTGTGTTCATTGTTCTAAAAACTGTACTGAAGAATCTTTCCACACTACAACACATGTTGCATTAGCACACATTCTTAAAACTTAACCATCTCATATAAATCACTTGGGTGCTAATTAAAATGTCACTGAAAGATTCCTGGCTTGCAGCAGAAGATTTTATGGTATGGTAGAATAAGTACTGGATTTAGAAGCAGAGTGAGAACTATAACTAGCAAATTTTGCACCCAGAGTAGACAATCCAGTGCAAACCTGAGATTATAATTGGAGAGGCCATCAAGAATTGCAGGGCTTGGATCAAGGAGAGTGCACCTGTACTATTACTGCAAAAGAGAAAAGCATCTTCTAGCAGCTTCTCATTTTGACTAATATTTTTGCTAGCTAAAAACTAAATTTTATTATTTTCCCCCCCTGCTGAATTAACTGCAATTGCTGCCAGAATTATGAATATGCTGCCCTTGGGAAAAGGGCTCTATTCTCTAGTCTCTAGTTGCTAATCTCAGGACCTGAGTTCAAAATTTGTATAAATTTAGCTAAATCACTTCATTTATCTGTTCCTCAATTTTGTTAACAAATCTTAGCAACTTTACACGATTGTAGAGGGTAAAAGATGGAAATTTTTTTTTTTAAAATGTGGACTACTGTGATAGGAATGAGCTCCTATCCTTACCATTATTTGGGTTAGTTAAATGCTATTTAGTGTCCAAAGATAATGAAAATAAGTCATAATTATATAATTAAGTTCATAAAATGATTACAATTTTAAATGATTAAAATAATTAATTTAACATGTTATCTCACCATCACAACAACCTTGTGATGAAGGTATTTATATAATCTCCATTTTATAATTAAGAGAAACTGAGTGACTTTCTTAGTCACACAGCTGGTATGAATCTGAGGTGGGATTTGAACCCACCACAAGTTCCATGATCACTACAAGATTTTTCCTCAGTAATAAATGGTGTTGGTCCTAGAGAACAGAACAATAAATGCTTTCCCCTAATCATGTGAGAAGAGGGGCAATGGAATTGAAAATGTAAATAACTTCCCATGGTGTTGGAGAAAATGTTAACTTCCTATCAACACATGCCAGAAGTAGCCATGTGGTGGTCAATTTTAGTTAATTGTTTTTCTTTGTTACAAAAAAAATCCTATGGGAAAACAGTTCTAATGGGAAATTACTATAATATTAAATACAAAAGTAATCAATAAAATGTTTAAAATGTAAATTAGTGGTTGAACAAAACCACACAAACCATGATTTATTTTTAATCAAATATTTGCACTCTTTTATTCTGATAAAATGAAAAATGCTACCTTTCCTATCTCATACTGATGCAAATACTTTAAAAAATTCAATGATTCTAATATCTACATCATTGAAAATGGTGTTGCCTATTCATTTAACCTGTCTCAGGCATTAGGTACAAAGGAAAAAATAAAAAAGGAAAGAAAGTGAATGGAACTAGGAGGATATAAAATCATATCTCTGGAGCTAGAAGGAACAATTATTCTAAAAACTGTACTGAAGAATCTTTGTACCATCTAGTCCAATGTCCTCAAAGAAAAGAAATGGAGGGTGAGAATAATAAGAGGGATGCTCCAAAGTCACAGGAACTCCTGGGAATGGGGAAGAAGAGGATTAAAGGTACCTAGATACCATTTAGGCAATTCTCTCCAAATGTTTCTAATTATAGGACTGCCTACTCAAAATAATAAAAAATTATTTCATATATATGTATATATATATGTATATATATATATATATACATATATATATATATATATATATATATATATATATATATATGCAGATGGGAAGGCAAACAAAGCAAGCATGCCTGTGAATGACCAAGAAAGGAATTCTTCTTGCTCCCCCTTGCCCCATACCTGCCAGACTGCACAGACTTCTCTTTGACTGAGTGCAGCTGATGCCTTCAGGGTACTTTTCCATTTGAGGCCCCCTGTCTTTACCCTCCAAATGGCACAATGATTTTCCACCACAGTGGGGACTTCCTGCTGCTGTTCTTGGTCAGCTTCTAGCATTGTTGGATACAAGCATTACTTTCTCCTACTTCCTATAGGTTGGCATCCACACTGACATAGCTATGCAGCTGGAAATTTTCTCTTCACTATGCACTTTGAATATGCCTTTGCTTCCACCAGAATGGCCCAACTCTAACATTTCCTGCTTGCAAACCACATTCCACTCAATGATATGAAGTACAGTATGTGGGTGTTATATTGGTAACTCTCTCTGGGCAAATCAGATTAAATTTGAATGACATTATAAACACTTTAGTGCCCCTGTGTGGGAGAGAGGAGTTATAATAAAACAGAGAGCGGGGAGAGATATCTCAATCTACCGATAAGGCCTAGAGTCCAAAGGAGACTGGGATATACCAGTATAGGACTCGTATTCTTGCCTGATACCAATATATATATTCTCCAATGTCTAAAAAGATATCTCTCGTATTATGCAATGAGTCCATTGTGGTGTCATAATAATATCATAACTATGTCATACTAGAAAGAGAAAATGTTGCAAAATTAATATTGTACTAGATTTATAGTCAGAAAGACCTGAGTTACATCTCACTCTGAAACATAAAACTGTGTGATTATGGGCAAATTACTTAACATTTATGTGCCCTAATTCCCTTGGATTTCTTTACTAAGATCCAAATGAGTGGCAATTTCCACTAGTGAGGGCATACTCCCCCACAGTAAGAATTTCTTAGGTAGAGGAAATCATATATCTGTTGCATATTTGTGCAGACTAGAAAGAATGTGGACTTAGAAATCAAAAGAGTTGGAGTCAAGTCCCTGCCCTGTTGATAATTTTGCAATCTCGGACAAGTCACTTATCCCTTTAAGCTTCAATTTCTTTAGATATAAAATGAGGATAGTTCTTATACTCTCTATCTCATAGTCTAGTTGTGAGGAATGTACTTAGTGAATTGTATGATGTGATGTGAATGTGATCTATTTATTATTATTAAGATGAAAAACAAATAATTGTCAGATTGAATGGATCAGCTAACATTTTTCCATAAAGCAATGTTTTTCTCAACATCAATGGCAATCGAACTGTCATATCCATACTCCATCACTTCAGTAATCAATGTTACATAAGAAGACATTGATAAAAACACAAAAAGAAAAATCATGGAAAATATATTCAGAAAAACAATGGTGAATTCCTATTCTAAACCTTCATTTGAGGAAATTCCCAGTTCATCCACATCTCACTTTTCTTCTGTACTTGATTCTACAAAAAAGTCAGCAAATAAGACATTAATAACTCCCTATCTAGATGCTTATTTTCTTACCTCTAAAAAATATTTAGTCAATAGGCAGTATGGCTCTTGGGGGAAAAAATTGGATATGGAGTGAAGTTATCTTCCATTTGAATCATACCTTTGACAAACTTCCAACTCTAGAACCATCTCTCTAGCATTATTTCTAACTCAATTCAATTGAATATGCAAATTATGTTATGCTAGATAATGAGTTATGGGCTGGAAACAACCATAAAAAATGATGAGGATATTCATACCTACATTATAGGGATACTGTAAGTATCAAGAAAGGAAATCTATCTAGAGTGCTATGAGAACCTCAAAGACTTCAATAAATGTCAGTTATGGTGCTATGGGGCTGAAGGTACTGTGCATAAATTCAGAATATTATTGATGGAAATATAAGAAGCAAAAGATCCTTAAGTAAAAAAGCGCTTTAATTGACTGAGAAGTGAAAAGATAACAGCACCTCCCTTCCCAAGTATTTTTGTTATTTACATTTTTAAAATTATATGAATAAATCAAAAATTATGGTTTAAATATTCCCAAGCAAGGCATATCTCATGCACATACAATAGCTATGCAGAATCTGTAATAAATATAAGGGGCAACATTGTTCAATTATTCACTAAGGACCAACATTTATTAATTCATTCAATAAACATTCATTAAGTATATTTATTTATCAGACGCTTTGCTAGAAACTAGGTAGTCAAAGGCAAAATCAATGATCTGTACTGTCACAAAATCTACATTCCATAGTAGCAATATAAAATGGAGAGGACAAAAGAGGCTCCCATAGGAAAAAGCACTTGAATTGAGATTTAAAGGAGTTTTAAAAGGGTTTTTTAGAGTTTTTAAAAGGGATAGAGGAGGGGATGCAATCCTGGCATGGGAGAGCCTTGGAAAGATGTGGAAGTTGAAGATCACATGTGATCTTCTTCCATGATGTTGAGAGATATTGAAGAATACCTTTGTTAAAAGTTGGATTGTACCCAAAAGTGCTTTTAGTTTAACTAGAATGAGGAGAAAGCAGAGAAAATAAAATTATACTCATTTAAGCACAGCTTATTTAGCATACAAAATTACTTAAATCAGGACTGCTTAACAAAAAAAAATTAAAGATTTTATGATAAAAATAGATGGTCTGGAAATCAACAGCCATTTGTTGAGGCCTTACTATATTTTTAGATTATTGTTAAACCTTAGAGATATAAATTCAAGTAAAAATAAGGTCATCCCTTGCCCTCAAGGAATTTTTATTCTCTTTTTTTGGTTTTTGCAAGTGGCTTGCCCAGTGTCACACAGCTAAGTAATTAATTATTAAGGGTCTGAACTCAAATTTGAACTCAGGTCCTCCTGATACCAGGGGAAGTGCTCTATCCACTGTGCTACTAGCCACCCCAAGGAATTTTTAGCCCGAGAGAACAAAACAGATTGAATCTACTCCATTTAGTCTCCAGAAATATCGTATTGTGCCTCTCTCAGGAGCTGCTCATCATTGCTATTTCATCATCATATAGACTGACTGAATTTTTGATGCTCAACAACTCAGTACCCTCAGTTGACATTTTTCTCTGATTAAAGAACTGGAGAGATGAAAAATAAACACCTCCCAAAAGTTTCCTTTATAGAGAGCTCAAGAAATTTCCAGGTAAATCATATTCTATCAGCACCTCTGTTCGGTTTTAACTCGTATTTGGTTTTCAGTATCATAACTGGGGACTGAGTATCCCTAGTAACCCATCCCTTTTCTGCTTCTTTTTGTGTTTTGTCTTCCTCAATTAAATTGCAAACTCCCTATAGACAAAGACTGCCTTTCTTTTGTTTATCTATATCCCCAGAACCTGGAAAAAAGTCTGACGTGCTATCTTTATTGACTATTTAATAAATTTGTAAAGAAAAACCATTATAAGGACTGAATTTTGAGATATATATATATATATATATATATATATATATAAAAAGAAAAACAGGTCATCAGGAGAGATATCTCTGTTTCTGTAGAGTTTGGCTGAAAATGGTGTGGATGAAGGAAAGCAAAATGAAAGAAATATGTAAAGAATTCTGGAGTTAGATTGAGAAGAACGTTAAAACCAAAGAGAAGAGTTGGCATTTTGTCTCTGTGGGAATAGCTTCTTGATCAAGGAAATGATATCATCAGGTTTATGCCTTAGAAATATTAGTTTGGCATCTGATGTAGTAAGCTTGACAGATTGCCAGGCTTGGAGTGAGGAAGATTCATCCTGAATTCATGTCTGGTCTTTGGAAACTTACTAGTGTGTGACCCTGAACAAGTCACCTGTTTACTCCCAATTTATTATCTGAAAAAGTGTTAGAGAAAGAAATGACCAACTGCTCCAATATCTTTGCCAAGAAAATCCAGAGTCAGATGCAACTGAACAGCAAGAACAAGAAGAGAGAAAGCAAAAGTTGAGGATCAATTAGGTGGTTATTGAATTAGTCCAAGTTAGAGATAATGAGACCCTGACCTAGTAGGGTGTGGTCATATATGTGGGGAGAAGGGGTGAAATATAAGAAATATTGAAGAGATAGAATGACAAGTGATTAGAGATGTGGAGTTATAATGAGGCCCTGACCTAGGGTGTGGTCATATATGTGGGGAGAAGGGGTGAAACATAAGAAATATTGAGGAGATAGAATAATAAGTGATTAGATATGTGGAGTTGAAGAGTCAAGAAACAAGGTTGACTGAAGTTGCTTAGAGTCATGAAATGAAATGGAAAAGGAAATCTATCTAGAGTGCTATGAGAACCTCAAAGAATTCAACAAATGTAATTTATGGTTCTATGGGGCTGAAGGTACTGTGAATTTATTCAGAATATTATTGATGGAAATATGAAAAGCAAAAGATCCTTAAGTAAAAAAGCGCTTTAATTGACTAAGAAATGAAAAAATTACAGCACCTCACCAAATATATTTGGCAGAATCATGGAAAATGTCCTGAGAAAATGAGAAGAAGGATTATCTTCTTTATTTTGTCCCCAGGTAATTCAATTTAGTTATGATATTTTCTGTATTGGATCAAGTCCTACAACACTACAAAATCTCCTACATGAAGCACTGGTCATTGAAAAAAGTTAACCTAATAATCCATATTGAAAAATCAAATTGAATGAATATGTGGAATGACCAAATAATGACATGAATTTGATATGACAATTCTCATCCAAAAGTGAAATTCATCAATTCATATCTAGATGGACAAATAGTTCTTGTTATAAATACCTTTTGAGTAGAAACTTATATTAATTGGTTAGTTTGTATCTCACAAGCTTAATGCAGTGCTTGGAACATAGTAAGTACTTGATTAATGTCAGATTGAATGGATCAGCTAATATTAATATTAATGCTCTGTCTATCATTTTTCATACCCTACTTGCTACAACAGGAAAGAAAAATCTCTCTTTTGATAGCTGTTTCAGATGGACAATGTCCTAGGTCCAGAAAAAAGTGGATAGAAATTAGACTGAATTATTTTTAAGAAAATATTAATGCTCTGAGGTTTATTCTGACAGCAAAACATCTTTGAGAGAAAAATTTCATATGACCCAATAGTAATTTAAAATTTAATAGTCCATATGATATATTGGAAATAATATTTTATATATAATAAGTGCCATAAAACATCCTCAAAAACACATATGAGTGAAAATTCAGATGAGTCACAGGTGAAGAGCAGTATAACAACTTAAGTGATGTATTGGTATTCACAAAACATTTTGAACCAAACTGCCAAGCATTCAAACTCTACTGCAAGAAGTAGCATTCTGATGGGCTAACCACATTGTTCAAATGCTAAATATAAGCTTGCCAAAAATATTTTATGGAGGAATCATATAGGGCAAGTGTTCACAAGGTGGTCAGAAAAATGTAAGGAAACTCTCAACATTTCCCTAAAGAACTTTTGGATTGGTTGTGTGACACGAGAGACACTAGCACAGGACTGCTCAGGCATGTCCTCAACATCTCTGTGAGTGAAGTAAATTTGAAGTAGCTCAAAAGAAACTACAGATGCCCATATTTAGAGAATCCACCCTAAATGTTTACATAGACTATTTCTGCCTGATTGTGATAGAGCATTCTGAGCTCATATTGGTCTGATAAGTCACTGTTTGACCCACTGATATTTGACTCTAACTTAGTGATACTATTTGGGTCCTCTTTAAAATAAAAGGACAACAACCAACCAACCAACCAATGTTTCCCTAAGAATTGTAATACCGTTGTAGTCATAATTCAAGCAGTCTAGTGTTCTATCAGTGTTCAGACTGGGAGTTCCTTGTAGCAAGGTATTATCTTTTGCCTCCTTTTGTATCCCCAGAACTTACATAATGTCTCATAGATAAACAAATTAATAAATACTTAATGACTGAAAATGGTGCTAAAGAATATTTCTAAAAAACATGCTTTGTCAAAACAGAACATCCAATAAGATCTGATTCATTATTTACAGGATGCCTACCATATACAAGGTACCACTCTCAATGTTGACCAAAAAGGCAATAGCAATAAAATTTCCCTTCTATAGCATATTCTCCCTTAGTCAGAATTTAGCACAGGAATACAAAAGGGAACTACACCATCCAGATGCTACAAAAACATGAGCAGAACCTTCTAATGCAGAGCTTCTCCAAATATTAGACTGATCCTTAAAAAGTTACATATTCAATAATTTACTTTGTATTTAAAGATATTTCTGGGGCACCTAGGTGACACAGGAGATAGAGCACCAGTCCTGGAGTCAGGAGGACCTGAGTTCAAATCTCAACTCAGACACTTAATAATTACCTAGCTGTGTGACCTTGGGCAAGTCAACTTAACCTCATTGCCTTGCCAAAACGAAAAAAAATCAAAAAGACATTTCTGATTGGTATAACCTAAAAGAAGAGTAGAAGAAAAACTATCAAAATGAAGGTCATTGCCAAAAATATTAATTCTCCCCACTACCAGCCCTCATATCACTTGAGGATGTATTTCCCTTTGCCCTAAAGATAAAGCCAGGTAGAGGAAAGACCAAAAAAGTAGCATTCATTTAACACTGTCTATCTGGATTCAAATAAAGGAAGACTACTAAATAACTAGAAAACAATTTTGCATGCAAAACACCAAATATATCATGGACATTTATTTTATAAAATTTGTTCTTCATGCTATTCATTTATCACCATATATAGTGCAATTATCACCATATTTAGTGCAATCTTTTTCTATAGGATAATCTATAGGAGATTTTTACTAGGTAATCAAGAAAATCATTTCAAATTTGCAGATGAGAAAATTGAAAGAAAAAATGTAGGAAATGAAATAAAGCATAATGATAAAGTTTGAAATAGTTCAGAAGGTATTACATGCATTTTTATAAATGCAGCTGTTGCCCCCATCCTTATGAAAATTACTTTATATTTATTTTATAATGAATTGTTTTTGAGGGAGTTTTATTCTACAATGGAATATAAAATACAGGAGGGAAGGGATTATCTCACTTTGGAATTTGTAATTCCATCAATTAAGCCAGTTTCATAATAGGCACTTATCAAACTTCAAGTTGTGGTACATTAATATAATGAAATATTAAGAGGCTGTGAAGATGGAAAATATTCAAATAGAAAATCTTGGGGAAAGAAGAAAGCTAATAAGCATTTATTATCTCCTATGTAACAGACATTGTCTTAAACACTTAAAATGACCCTGTGAGGATTGATGCAAAAGGATATAAACTAAACCAGGGAAAGTTAAATAGATAGATTGAAATTGAATTCTGAAAATTATAATGAGCAATCTCGACCTTAAAGAAGAGATGAGAATGTACACTTTTGCCTTCTTTGTAGAATGTAGAAACTTTGGGTGTTTATTCATTCCAATCTTTTTTCTCCTTTTTATTCTTTATTAAAAGGGATAACCCTCTGGGAAGGAATGGGGAGGTATATATTAGGAAACCTTGGTATGTAAGAATAAAATATATCAATATTAAACAATATTTTTATCCATTTATAGAATCAACAGGGATATCAGAGAAAACCTCATGGAGAGGATGGAATTTTGATATGAGAATTAGATGATAGGATAAAAGTTAATATTTAAAAAGTGTCTGTTACTGTGTTCCACTGCAAGCTATGTCCTTGATGACTTGTGCCTTACCTATGTTTAGTACTAACTCAAATTCTAATTATAGAACCCTTTTATTAGACTATAAATAAAAGATGTTAACTCTATCCCCCAGCACCAGTGATGTAAAGTCTTCAAAATAAACTAATTAAAAGATTAAAAAAAAAAGATGTAGATACCAGTAACTAGCATCTGAAAGTGTGGTCAGGATAGGCTATCAGTATTTTGTATAACAAATCATGGCAGTACTTAACCATTAGTATTATCTGACTTGCTTTTATTTATAATCCCTGGAATTGGCAGGGTGAGAGAGAACAGATGTTAGATTACTGACTCACAGGTCTACTGAAAACAATGGTGATATGTTTCTATGTTTCCACACCTGTGAGCAAGGAGAGAGGGGCCACTCTTCAACCAGCTCTCTACACTCAATTTATCTTCATTACAAAATTGAAATGAAAATACTTTCCAGTATTTCTATGTGAGTAGTTTTGAGATCAGATAGAAGCAATGAAAGATATGGAAGTGTCTCTTTGTGGCCCTGAGTCTCCCTGAAAGGAATCTAGATTTTACTCTTTTTAATATAAGAAAATGAAATACTAAAACCATTCTTTCTGTATCATGTCTCATCTAGTCATTAGTCACCCAGAACCTTAGTCATAGCAATTTTAGTCAGAGCCATAAGGAGGAATTCTTATGCCTGGGACAAATTCAGTTGTGGGAATCAAAAGAGTGGAAGAAGGGAAGGGTGTATCAGAAGGAAGTCTGAAGGCTAAGCATTGAAGATCTTTTATCACTCTTTATATGGAATATTTTGGGGTTCTTCATTATCTTTGTCTTTCTGAAAGGCCTTAGTGTCTTTCAGAGTATCTATCTATCTATCTATCTATCTATCTATATATATATATATATATATATATGTATTAAACAGGATTTGAATAGAATAAGTGAAGCTATCATCTTCCTCTTCCTCATTCTATATATTCTGCTTCTCTTAATGGAACTAAGAAACTACTTCTTTATAATCTTTCTATAAGAGATATATACCAGAAATTTAAGAAGTAAGAATATAAACTCATAGGGTGTTCAATCTTGAGGGAAATATAAAGAGACAAGTTTAAAATTCTCATTTAATAGATTTTCTGAACCCTAGAATGATTGGCAATATATTCAAGTTCACACAGCTAGTCAGTGGGAAGAGACAGGATTGGAATTCAAGTCTCTTGAATTCTAAACATATCTTTTTTCCATTATACTAGAGGAATTTTTTGACAAATTATACAAATATATATGTTACTGCTTAGTGTGATGGCAATGCCGCTCTGGAAAACAAGAAGATGCAGTCTTTGCAAAACTGATTTAGCAAAACCAATTAGTCTTCTAGTAGCTCTATTTTTCTTCTATGAAATAGAAATATGAACCTACCTATTGTCACCTATTTTTTATAGTTTTCCAAATGTATTCTTTCTCCTTTTAACTCACACTTTAAAATTTATAAAACATTTCTTTGTAGTTGTTCTATGAAGTAGGCTAGTAAGAGTATTATTGTCCCCATTTTACAGAGAACAGGGAAACTAAGTTTCTGAGAAATGAATTGTTCAGTGCCACTCAACTAGCAAGTGTCCCAGTCAGTATTCATATCTAGGACTCTTAAGTCTAAGTCCAGAGGACATTCCATTGCATCCAAAAGAAGGAAACACTGAGCAGATTGAAAATTGTAATTTTTTCCATTTCCATATTAGTAACAAATGTAATAAAGACATAATCTAGATTTTATAATCCTTTTCTTTCTATATTGTTAAAGTATTTTCCCTTTTGTTTTGGTCTTGCAGACCCCAATTAGCAGTGCACTGGTGGGGGAGGTCAAACTGTACATCTTTGTTGATTCCAGGCTGTTCTGGTATATGCCACTAGCCAGGAGCAGCCCATATGCCTGACCCCAGTCATGTATATCCTATTAACAGACAGACACCCCCTGGAATGTACTCCATGACTCTTGATCATTTCAGGATAAGGGATTTTTAACAGAAAATTATCTGGACTGGTGCTTTGAAGCCCAGGACATGCACAGTAAAAATACTGCCTTGTTCCAGGCACTACCCTTGTTCCTCCTAACACAGAGAGCAGGTTTAAAGGATTCTCCCCTTCTCAGCTCTCTCACTCTAAGCGGATTTGGCTGAACTGTCTTTGCAGTTTCTGATGCTGCCCTGCTGCAGCTTCTATTACCCTGTTGCTATAAGAACTGTGAAGCCTCCTCTATTTGGACACATTTTTTTAGGGTTTTTTTGCAAGTCAATGGGTTTAAGTGTCTTGCCCAAGGCCACACAGCTAGATAATTATTAAGTGTTTGAGACCAGATTTGAACCCAGGTACTCCTGACTCCAGGGCCAGTGCTTTATCCACTGTGCCACCTAGCTGCCCCTTGAACTCATTTTTAAAAAGATTTCTTAACCCTCCATAAGAAGTTTAGTTGACCAGCTTTCTATATTTTTTGCTTAATCTTTTTCAGTGATTTGAAGAGATAGAGACAGAGACAGTGAGACAGTGACAGAGACAGAGAGATAGAAAGACAGGGAGAGACAGAGAGAGAGGGAGAGGGAGAAGGGGAGAGAGAGAGAGAGAGAGAGAGAGAGAGAGAGAGAGAGAGAGAGAGAGAGAGAGAGAGAGAGAGAGAGAGAGAGATTCTCCATTAGGACTCACCAGGTGATGCTAGAGCACTGAGTCTGAGATAGAATGATTTGAATTCAGATCCAACCTTAAGAGACTTACAAGTTGCATGATCCTCGTAAAGTCATAAAATCTTCAACTCATTTCACTTAATACAGTGTCTGGAACATCATAGACATTATACAAATGTTAGCTATTATTATTACTTAAACTTATATACTTTTAAACAATTTCTCCATGCTTGATATGAATCATGATGCTAGAGCAATTAAGCACATTTCAAATGTTTGCTATCACAGAAATGAATTTTAATTGTATTTATCCAAAAATTTGAAAAAAATACTGTTACTTAAAAATAAGATTCCTTACTGGGTGTGATGGTATTTGCTTGTAATCCCTTCTATGAGGGACAATGATAATCACAGATTTCTTAAATTCAGGAGGCCTGGTTTGCAATGTTCTAGGCCAGTCTAGTGACCACAACGATTTTGATATTATTGGGTAAGCTCCTGGGAATGAGCATCTATATTCTTCTCTACTCTAGGGAGAAGAATGTAGAGATAGATTCTATAGAAGGAAAAACTAAAGAGAAATTTGAAGGATTTGAATGGCATAGAAGAACAAACAGGAAGTAAAGAAGATGAAGGAGAATTGCAAGGAAGGTTTGGTAAGTAAGGACAAAAGCTTTATGTTTTCTTCTAGGTACATGAATTTATGCAAAGAATTCTGTGAATTTAATATTTACTTTAAGGAGAATACGAAGGCATTATGTCATTATATAAATTATAATAAGAAAGGTAAAATTTTATTTTAAGAGGCAGAACTGAAACAAAATTGGTCAAAAACCTTAGGTCCTAAAAAGGGATAGGTCCTTGTAAGTAACCCCATCATTTGAGAGGAAGCATAAAGAAAAGGAAAGGGGGAGGCTAGGTGGCACAGTGGATACAGCACTGGCCCTGGAGTCAGGAGTACCTGAATTCAAATCAAGCCTCAGACACTTAATACTTACTTAGCTGTGTAGCTTTGGGCAAGCCACTTAACCCTATTTGCCTTGCAAAAACCTTTTTAAAAAAAAGGAAAGGAAAGGCAAGAAAATAGAAAACAATGAATAAGGAAAAAGGAAGGATAGGGGAAAGGGAAAGAAGATAAACTTCCTCTACTTTAACTTGTTTTCCCAAATTTAATGGTAAAAGACAATATTTTGGATAGTCACAACCTTTTTTTTTATTTAGAATGTAGTGAAAACAACTAGAGTATGGCAATGTGACTTACTAAAGAAAATATGAAACCAGAGGGGATCAGTCTGAACCAGACCCTGTCTCTAATTAATTTTGTTTGCTTTTAGCTCAAAAATGTAAAATCATAATGGATGCTTTTAAATGAGTTAGAATAAATAATGAATAAAGTTCCAAATCTACTTACCATATCCCTGACTCTGTCTACATTCTTATTATTTGCTAAGTTAACTTTTAAATATACTAAATAACAGAGTAACACTTAAAATAAAATTTTGCATTGTATATCATGATTTTTTAATGAAATGAATGCCTTCATTTTCTCCTTTTAGTAAATATTGTATTCACTGAATTCTTTACATAAATCTATGCCATATTTTCACTTACTTAGAAGAAAACATAAAGCTTTTGTCCTTACTTGCCCAACCTCCTATGCTATTCTCCTTGGATAATGCTCTCATCTTCTTTACTTTCTACTATGCCATTCAGATCTTTCAAACTTACCTTTTGCTTTCCTTATATATTCTATATTCTTCTCTATCCTTTAAACCTGCTAATTATCCTTTCCTCTTATAAATTAGAAAAAGACAAACAATGATGAAAAAATGGCTAATAAATCCAAAACACATGATCTTAGAGCTAGAAAGGACCCCGTGATCTTCTATTTGGGTTTCCTGCCCAATGATGATGATTTCCATTTTCAACAGGTGTATGTGATTACTCAAGCACTCTCAGTGATCTTTGAGAGTTCATAATGTCTTATGAGTATAAATGTTTTAATCAATTAACAAATATTTATTAAGCATCACCTATGTGCATTTTGTTAGGTGATGGGATACAAATAGAAAGAAATACTGCTTACTAGTAGGGGATTAAATTCTAATCAAGGATACAAGTACATATAAATATTTATAGGATAATTAAAAAGTTAATAAAACAAATATATACAAAGAAATTAAATGAAATATATTCTGAAGCAACTTATTAAAGGGATGGTAATAAAAATTTAGAAAAGGAAATGACAATCACACAGAGATAGAATGTTCAATCATTTCAGTCACATATAACTCTTCATGAGCCCATGTTGGGTTTTCATGAATAAGATGCTAAATGAGCTGTCATTTCCTTCTCTAACTCATTTCTACAGATAAGAAACTTGCCCAGCTGGTAAAAATCTGACATCAGATTTGAATTCACAAAATGAGATTTTCTGACTCCAGGTTTGGTATTCTATCTACTCTATGACCCATCTAGATACAATATGACATCATCAAAATACTGAGCATGCCCATCTAACCTCATTTCCTTCTTTCACAAAATTCTTAAATTCCTTGATGAATTACAGTTAGTCTAGAATCTAATAGAATAAACACAAACACATAATCCTTTAATGTAATCACAGGATATATTTATATCATACAAGTCACTGGTGGTAAAAACACACAAAAGGATAGTTGAAAACATCTGTTCCTACTTCTTTTTTAGTTACTCTTTTCATTTAAGAGTTACTGAAAAATAAAGGCAAACATGTAAGCACAGCCCAGACTGCCCAGATTTGTAAGTCATTTCTGAGTAGTCTGAAATAGTCAGAACTAGTCTGTTATGTAACTCAGGAAGACTTAAAGAGCTGGCATTTTTTACAAATCTCCAATATAATGTTAGCTGACTCTAGTATTTTCAAATATATCAATCATGAGTAGGATAAATGAGAATAAACAGGATATGGCAGAATTTCTTTGGATCGAGGGGTTACAAATATGGCTTCATTAGTAATTCTAGTTATTTCTATCTGCAAGCTTCATCTCTAATCTAATCAGCTTTCATTAGTAGATGTAGTGGTCAATCAGACCTTTCTGATTTTGAGGGCTTTTATTTACTTTCCTTAAGCTGGCTCTGCCATAGACTTGGTGCCCCAAGCCTACCATTTCAGGAAAATGTTAGAAACTCCCATACCCTGTACCCCTACAATAGCAACAATTTAGAGGCCTTCCATGGGAATGAAAATCTCCAACAAGGGAAAGTGCTCAGAATTTCTAGGGATTTTTTCAGTTCTCCCAATCTTATTTTTTTTTAATTAAAAAAATAACTTGGTTGAGTTCCTATAAAGAAGAAAGAACTTACTCCAGACCAGCATAGTCCATCCAATTCACACCATCAGAAGATTCTGGCAAGGTGTAGGTTTGCTCCTCTACATTATTCTTTGTTCCTTGCCTCTAAGTCTCGCTTGGGCCAAGTAGTCCTTGCAAACTTTGTCATTAATGGTCCACTGCTGCCATCTCCTGGACAAAAAAATAGAAATATGAATTTTAAAAAAAAATCAAGAAGTTCTTACCCTCAAAGAGTTTACTTCTTGTCATGGGAGATTGTTACATATATAAGTATATATGAAATAGATTTAAGGTATTATGTGAGAGAATTTTGAAGGAAGAGACATTAGCTGCTAGAAAGATCAGGAAAGGTCTCAAGCTGAAGGGCAGTCAGAATAAAGGCGAGTAGATGAGAGATGGAATATTGGACATTGAGGAACAACAGCAAAGACTATTTATCTGTACCATAGAGTACTTGAAAGTAAATGATGCTAAACAAAATGGTTATCACAGTACCTACCACAGAGAATATAAATGCTCTTATTATTATCCATTAGATTGTATACTCCTTAAGAGTAGCCTCTATGCCTCTTTGTATCCCCAGTGTTTAGCACAGTGACTGGCATGTGTCATTGCTTAATAAATGGTTATTGACTGACTGATCTTAGAGGTAAAAGGGAAACACTAGACTTTATTGAGTTGGGAACTAGCATGGATTCTAGTCTGATTTTTAGCCACTTCAGTCACTATGTAGAGGGCAGAGGGAGAGGGAGAGTCTTGAGACAACAAGATCAATTTTGTGCACTCTACTCATAAACAAATGAGTCAATTAAACTCACCAAGAGGTTCTTAAATGACCTACTCTCCCCACAGTCTTCCTAACATTTAAGGGAAGAATAGGAGGATACATCAGAGAAAAGAAAAGGAAGAGAGAATGACCTCTTAGGTGAAATCTAAGATATAGTTCTAAATAGTTTTTGGTCACAAATTTTTTTTTTCCCTCTGAATCAAACTAGACCTTTAATTCAGACTGCCATTTCTTCCTGACTTTGCTGGTGTTAAATAATGGAAAGAAAAACTTTCTTCAGAAGTCAGGCCTACCCAGAACAGGTCCAACTTTGAGTTATGATGAACTAATGTGAACTTTAGCTGACCTGCTCACAAACTTTCAGAGAATTCACACTTAGATCTCTCAGAGTTAAGAATGTTTTGAAGAACTTGACCAAAGTTTCTTACTACAAGTCAGTATCTTTTTTTCCCTTTGCTTGAATCAAAATTAAATTGAGTCAGTAAATATATTTATAATATCCTCACACACACACACACACACACACACACACACACACACACACATATATATATATATATACACACAAAAAGCTGATATGAGCAGAGTTCAACTCCCTCCCCAAGTACATTATGCACAAAAGACAGGACTCTTGAATTATGCCCCCTTTTTCAGCCATAAACTCTTAGTTTTCAATTTGGGGCACAATTAGGAATGTTATAAAAGATTTTTATGATCTTTTCCCCAGTCTGAGAGCCAATTATGATGCTATTTGTATATGCGGCAAATTATTCAAGTATTAGTCATTTCCCTTGTTATTTGCTTCTTGCTTAAATGGTCTTACAATAAATTATGGCAACATTTGCCATTGCAGTATTTACTTTCATTTTCTGTAATGCAGCTACAAGTCATAAACAATAAGTTGCAACAATGGGCGGAGATATGAGTTTTAGGGCATAAATCATAGCCAAAGCTGGCTCAGGGATGAATGAGTGATCCATTGGGTTAGATTAAAATTTTTGTAAGGGAGAATTGATGATATGGGTAGCAAAGTTGGCTGAAGGTAGATCTTTAAATGTTAGACTATGTAATTTGAAATGTATCCTATTGGGATTGAGGAACCATTGATATGTTCAATGACATAAGATACTGTTCAATTCTAAGGGGGAGAAACTAAGAGCAAAGAGAATAATGAGGTACCAATTTCAATAACCCTAGTACAAGATAACAGGATATGATCCAAAGAAAGGGGCATGGGAATGGATTGGAAAAGATAGTGTGAGAGGTATTTTAAAGAATAAACAGGATTCAGAAATCATTAGGCAGCTAAGTGGTACAATGGTTAGAGAATTGGGTTTGAATCAAAAATAATCATCCTTTGGGGCAGCTGGGTGACACTCCTAGATAGAGCACGAACCCTGGAGTCAAGAGGACCCCAGTTCCAAATCTGCCTCAGACACTTAATAATAACCTAGCTGTGTGACCTTAGGGCAAGTCACTTAACCTCATTGCCTTGCAAAATAAAACAAAAACAATCATCCTTATGAGTTCGAATCCAGCCTCACACTTACTAGCTGTGTGACTCTGAGTAATTCATTTACCTGTTTGTCTCAGTTCCTCATCTGCAAAATGAACTGGAAAAGAAAATGGTAGGATACCAGTATCTTTGCCAACAAAACTCCAAATGGAGTCAGAAAGAGTTGAAAACAACTGAACAACAAGTCATTGGATCATGGGATTTGGACTTGAGATGGACTTATAAACATCTTGTTAACAGCCTAGTATGGTGGATAGAGTATTGGACTTGGGTTCAGGAAGATATAGATTAAAAATTTTACCTTTGATATTTGCTACTGGAAGAAGAATGGGAAGCAACTTAGCCTTTCTGTGATTCAGTAACCTCATGTGTAAAAATGAGGAAGTGAGACTGAATGTTCTCTGAGGTCTCTTCCATTCCTGAATATATGACCCTATGATTCTTAGTGCCTTTCTCACTTCCCAAATAGACTCTGAGTTTATCAAGTCATGACATGGTTTTTGATAACACATTAATAATTACAGATCAGAAAAATAT
Source organism: Macrotis lagotis (assembly GCF_037893015.1). NCBI lineage: Eukaryota > Metazoa > Chordata > Mammalia > Peramelemorphia > Peramelidae > Macrotis > Macrotis lagotis. Next base: position 768,113,472 of record NC_133658.1, on the reverse strand, counting down.
TCTAGTTATTCTCTTATATTATACATCCATTTGTTATCTTCCTTTTGCCAAAAATATATTTCTCTTTTTATGAGACAATAATATTTATTGATGACCAAATTGGCAGAGTTGTAGGATTAGCCAATATTAGCCAATATTAGCCAAGCTCCTCTAACATACCTTCTCCACAATGATCAGGAAAATGTGCCAGACATTATCCTCGAAGGATAATCCAAGAAAAAAAGAATCATAAGTCATTTCTTCCATCCTAGATTGGCACAATGAGACAAAGAGGTCTACAGACCTTGGAGACTGCCTCCAACCAAGGGTGTATCCTTCAGCTCATTTCACTTCACAGAACTGAAAGAGGATCAAGGTTAGGCATCAGAAAAACAAGATATTGCAGAGGGACTCTGACTTGTGCAGGATCTGATAACAAATGTTACTTGCAGTTCTATCTCCCACTAACCAGGGCTAGATCACAGATCTTAGGGAATCTAATAGAGACTTGCAACTAGTGATGGTTTTATAAGGTGAGGAGTGAGCTAAGGTGATAGGCTATATACAGAACAAGAAGGACCTTCAGAAGGAAGCATCAGCTATTTGGATGTGAGTCCAAAAGCAGAGCAATCTCAGTTCCAGAATTCAATACAGAAAAAGAAACAAACAAGCAAAGAAATAATTTCTATAGGTTGTATCCTGCTCTTTGTGAATCTTTATGGGGTTTTCTTGGTAAAGATACTGGAATGGTTTTCATTTCCTTCTCTGGCTCATTTTATAGATGGATAAACTGAGACAAAGAGTAGTGGGTGACTCATCTAGGGTCACATGGCTATTAAGTGTCTGAGACCAGATCTGAACTCATAAAAATGAGTCTTCCTGACTCCAGGTCCTACTAAGCTACCTAGTTGCCCTTCATTATCTTTAGTTCTAGTTTACAAATAAGCCTGTAATGAAATTCAGTGTTTTTCTTAGCCATCTTATCTCCTTTCTTGGAAATAAGATTACCAACTGAGGAAGTTTTTGAGTTAGTTAGGTTTCTTTATCATGATGATATTTGCATTGCTCAAATTCCTCTGAGAAATGGTGACATGCAGGGTGGCTAGGTGGCGCAGTGGATAAAATACCAGCCCTGGCATCAGGAATGCCTGAGTTCAAATCAGACCTCCGACACTTAATAATTACCTAGCCATGTGGCCTTGGGCAAGCCACTTAACCCCATTGCCTTGAAAAAATCTAAAAAAAAAGAAAGAAATGGTGACATGCTCATTTTGTCCACTTCCCATTATTGTAGGCCACAATTCATTTATATAGTTTGTAACTACTATAATTCCATGAATATGGAATTATCATTATATATTTTATATTCTTTCAATTTGATATTGATTTTGATCTTTCTTACAACTATTTGATCATCTGGATATAAATGGTGCTCATTGCTAAATGATATTATATCAACAGCTATTTATTTCTTGTCCATTTCATTTTTCCCTGTTGTTCAGTGCTTCAGATTTTCATATATTTTAATTTCCTTCTTTAAGAAATTATTCTGGGGGACGCTAGGTGGCGTAGTGGATAGAGCACCAGCCTTGGAGTCAGGAGTACCTGAGTTCAAATCTGACCTCAGACACTTAATAATTACCTAGCTGTGTGGCCTTGGGCAAGCCACTTAACCCCATTGCCTTGAAAAAAAATCTAAAAACAACAAAAAAAAAAGAGAAATTATTCTGGAGCAGCTAGGTGGCACAGTGGATACAGCATTGACCCTGGAGTCAGGAGAACCTGAATTCAAATCAACTTGAATAACACTTGCCTTAGCTGTGTGACCTTGTGCAAGTCATTTAACCCCATTGCCTTGCAAAAGAAAAAAATTATTCTGGCTACATGTTGTTGCAATTCCATCAGATGCAATTAAAGAGTTGCTTTTGATTATCTATTTTAATTTATTATAAGAAGATCAGAATAGAAATTCTTGGACAGAAACAGAAACATAAAAATTTTTTAAAACAACAATGAAACATTAAAGACAAATTAAAAAACTACTAATTTTGTATAGTTAAAAATTTTCATATATTCCAGAAATCTTTGGGTTTTTTCCTCCATGCTAGTATTTTCCAACATATCTTTTTGTTGTCCTCTCTCATTTCCACCTTCAAACTCAACTTCAAGTCCTTGAAAGTAAAGTTGCATTTTAAAAAGATATTCCCAGGACCAAAATAGTGCTGAAATACAGTAAATGTTTAATGAATACTTGTTGGTTAACTAATTGAAGTCACCAAATATTTAGATATATGTTGACTTAAATTATATGATCTTGTCAAGTTCTGTGTATGATTTCCCTGATTGATCTTCTTTCTGCAAGAGCTATTGAAATATCATCTATACCTATATATAAAGTTTATGTGCCCATTACCTGAATAAATTATTTGTGGCCACATGCATCTTTCTAGATGAGGCACAGGCAGGTAAATAGATATCTCTAGAGATTCCTCCATTTTCCTTTCTTCAAGGAAGACTTTTAATCCTGCCAAGAAGAGAGATACAAGAGGCCAGTACCACAAGATTGGCTACTCTACTCTCCTTAGAAAGAATACAGTTAGTATTATAACTATCTGCTTCCCCCAAAAAGTGTTGATCTAAGGAGGAAGTAAGCACTCCTGCATAATCCCACTTAATGAGAATGGAGTACTCTAAGCTATAGAAAGATTTAACTCTTTTCCCACCAGGTATCAGTTACACAAAGACCCAGTGAATAGCAAATAAACCCAAACTATTAATGTAGAGAAATCAGAGAATTCAAAGGTTATATAGATGAGACTATACCAGAAAAATCACAGAAAAATAAGTCCTTTACTTTATTCCAAGGAGGTGTATGGAGGAGTAAAAAGGAGGAGGAGGAGGAGGAGGAGAAGGAGAAGAAAATAAGAAGAAGAAATGAGGAAGAAGAAAAGAAGAAAAAGAAGAGATAAATCCCCAAAATTCCTTAACAATTTAAATGAGGGATAGGAATACGGTTGAGTCACTGAATCCTCTTCGTGCTGACTTCTTCCTTCTCAGAGTCTCTCCCTTTTTAGGGATGTCATCCTGAAAAGAATCCACAACTAATTGTCTCTCCTCAAGAAGCTGGAGTCCAGGAAAACAAGGATGTCTTCTTCAGAAAATTCTTACTAGCTCTGTCTCTCTCATAGACATAGAGCACTGAGTAATTATTCACCAATGAGGAGATTCATATGCAACCTTGTAGCCTGAACTTATATAACGTATTCTTGCCATGGCATTACACTTAATCTGTTCTCCATGAGTATTAAGAAATAATCTGTTTCTTTTTGCCTTTGGGTACACAGTAAAATCATTCCTTTATTTGGCCATCTGAAAACAATCCTTTCAATTGTAATTTATTTACGCTTTTTGGTTTTAGTAATGTTAAGAATATCAATCTGAATATGGCTTAAATTCACCAGTTATTGAACAAAGATAGTAATGATTAGGAAAAAAAAATCTATTGACAGTCTAAGAACTACATAGTCTTAGCATTCTTCTACCATCACCACTAAGGAAAATATAGGTTACTTATCAAGTCCAATGGGGCAAAGCTAAGATTAATATATCACATGATATAAATGGCTCTAAAAAGATCTCTAGTGAATATGCAAGTAGAATGAAACTGATAAAACAAAATTTAATTGGGATCCTAAAGTCACATTTAGATTTGGAAGAAACTGTAGCAGATGAAATCTTGCAATTGGGTTCAAATACACAATTACCAGAATGAGGCATGACTTTATTAATCTTTATAGATCCTCCCAGTAATTAATAGAACTCTCTAATAGTCAACTTTAATGTTTGCTTAATTTAATGTGTTTGAAATGGAAATATAAGAAAAGAGTTCATTTGAAAAAGTCTTTGTTTCTAAAAGCAAAGACATTATTTCCAAAATAAGAGAGATGTTAGTCCTACTGAAAACTCCATAGAAAGATTGCATCTGGAGACAAATTTCAGGAAAGACATCACATCCTTTGGTGCTTTCACTTGTTTTACACAATTTGACATTGATTGAAAATATTTTGACCCATATTCTTTGTTTGTCATGAAGTGACATTTTAAACATACTAAATATGAAGTATATCTTTGGTGAACAATTCACATGTGAAAGACTAGTTTTGATTATAGATGGCATTGTATTTTGGAAATTTCCATTAAGTAAGTTTCCAGGCCACTGAGAATGTTTATCTCACACAAAATTACCTTTACCCAGTCTCCATTTTTTCAAGTTTTTAATTGTCCTAGTCATTATCATTATTTTTCCTTTATTGTCATTCTTAGCAACTTTTTTTTTGAATTCTCTCTTTCATAATTCAGAGAAAAAATCTCACTGTCCAACCGGCTGATCCTGAGATCAGGGCTATACCGACAAATGAAAAAATAAACTCACATTATAGGAAATCCCTTTTCCATGTTAAAAATGGGGACAGAATGCCAGTGAAGACCATCATCAAAACTCAAAACATTCTTTTGAAGAATATTTTTAAGTACTACAACAATACCTATTCATCAAAATTTCTACCACTCCCACTACCACCTCCAATATCACTTAAAGTTTGTTGAAGAAGAGAGAGAAAGTAGGAAGGAAGGAAGGAAGGAAGGAAGGAAGGAAGGAAGGAAGGAAGGAAGGAAGGAAGGAAGGGAGGGAGGGAGGGAGGGAGGAAGGGAGGGAGGGGGAGAGGGAGGGAGGAAGAATGTGTATGGCAAAAAATTCCACATTTCTTTGATCAAGAGCTCATCTTCTTGGTCAGTCCAATATAAGTAGAAATATATACTTACATGAGCATGACAACATAATGACACTATATTAAATATTATTTCTTTTTCCAACTACTTTCCAACCCTAGACTGGATTAACACAATGAATAATGAAGCACAGAGAAACAAAGAAGCAAATTTGCCCTTCACTGGTGATGTTACTTATTTGAAAAGGCCACAGACAAAACTAAAGGAGGGGAAATATGGTGCATGATTTTTTATTCCCAGATAATGGTATTCTCAATACAACTTATGAAACTGAGATGCAAAAAAAAAAAAAAGTACAGATAGGTTTTTTTGCTGCTTGTGTTAATTTTGGCCTGAACAATTCACATCAAGAAAACACAGGTGCTTCATCAACCAGCACCACACCCACCCATATGTGGAGTCATCAATTAAAGCAAATGGAGAAGTTGTGAATACTGCAGTAAATTCACTTACTTTAGCAGTATACCTTTTTAGTCATGTTCCCGGACATGATGAAGTTGCCAGAGCTAGCTCAATGCTTAGGAGCCTCTAAAGGAAAATGTGGGAGAGAAAAGGGCTTAGATGGACTACCAGCTGTTGTGGTAACTTCAATTCTGTAATGCCGTTAAAACCTGGACATTCTACCAGTGCCACAAGAGGAAACTGAATCACTTCCATTTGAATTGTCTTAAGAGTATTCTAAAGTGGGGCTGCTAAGTGGCACAGTGGATAAAGCACTTGCCCTGGAGTCAGAAGTACCTGGGTTCAGATCTGGTCTCAGACACTTAATGATTACCTAACCTTGTGGCCTTGGGCAAGCCACTTAATCCCATTTGCCTTGCAAAAACCTAAAAAAAAAAAGAATATTCTAAAGATAATCTGGCAGGATAAAGTATTGGACACTGAATTCCTTTCTGAAACCAACTTGCTAAACATTCAAACTCTATTGCAGAAAGTACAACTCCCATAGACTGGATACATAGTTCAAATATGTACACTTGCCTAAAAGACTGTATTATGGAGATCTCACACAAGACAAGTGCTCACATGGCAGTCAGAAGAAGTGATACAAGGACACTCTTAAGGTCTTGCTGAATAACTTTGGAATTGGTTGTATGACATGAGAGACACTGGTACAAAATTATTCAGAATACCATGCCCCATCAGAGAAGGTACTGTCTTCTATGAGTAAAGCAGAATTGAAGTAATTCAAAAGAAATGCAAAATGTGAAAATTTAGAGAATCCAATCCAAATGTTCTCATAGACTATTCGTGATTGACCTGTAGCAGAGTCTTGCTAGCTCGTATTGACCTGATCAGACATACCTGGACACAGGGTAACTTGACTCTAACCTAGTGATCTCATTCCTCTTCAAGAATAAAGGACAGGGGCAGGGGGCAGCTAGGTGGCACAATGGATAGAACACCCACCCTGGAGTCAGGAGTACCTGAGCTCAAATCCAACCTCAGACACCTTAATAATTACCTAGCTGTGTGGCCTTGGGCAAGCCACTTAACCCTATTTGCCTTGCAAAAAAAAAAAACACCTTAAAAATACTCAAAAAAAGAATAAATGATATTATCCTAACATAATCACTTGGACAAGGGGGGGGGTCAAATCCTTACTAAGCCTGAGTTTATAAAAGGATGACCTCCTTTCTGTAGATTTATGTAGATTCCATGATTCTAAAACACGGAGATCACTCACTCCCTACGTAGTATTACATTGTGAAATATCCCTGAAGATAGATTTTATCAAACGGGTGAGTGTTGGATTTCTAGTCCCTAGAAAGTACTTTTTTGGTGGAAAAATCTATTATAGGATAGTGTTCTAACTGAAGAAGTTAATATGAGTTTCTGGAGAGTTTGGAATTTACTGGTAGTGAAGATTGTTTGATTCTTCTTACTTTACTTAGTTCAGTCTCAGTAATACTTAAATGTCTGTTGACTTTTAACTGACCAATTTATACAATAAAGCCTGGTTTATTGGGCAGTGTCATTCTAATTCTAGAGGAGGGAATGGGGGTCATCAAAGCATGCCCGAAGGTCAAATCTAACCTTCTGCCTTCTTTTATATGACTAATGAAGGAAGAATGATATGTAGTTATACAATATCAGGCTGATAGGAGTTGACAATTGGGTCATAATTTTCCAAACCTGGGTGTAGGTGACTATATAAATACTCAAGAATAAAAGAGATCCAACAAAGAATGGAATATAATCTTTTTTATTTATGGCCTCAAATAAGGGAGAGTCCTTTTGTATTTAGGGAGGGAGGAGCTAAAAAATTATTCTATTTTATCATTTTGATAGTTTGGTTACTTTCCTGATGGGAGAAACCCTTTCACATTTTTGTAGAAAATTATTTAAAAGCCAAATTCTATAATGCCCATTGTAAATTCTAGGATGGACACAAGAAACAAAAAAATAATTAGATCAATGAAAAGTTTTTATTAAAAAAATTATAACCAGGCTATGTAAACCCAGTCCTTTAATTATTGGTCAAAATTTGTATGTGATGGGATGTATACCCAGAACTCTGGATCTCTTCCTTCATAAATTATTGCTTTTGTTGAAAAGATTCACAGGCACCAAGTAGGTAAATGAACTTAGGGGCTATGGATTAGTGAATGGTCCAAATATCTGATCCCCTTTACAGCCCAAGGACATTGTGAATTGGGAAGCTTGCTAAAGGTGTGTGTGTGTGTGTGTGTGTGTGTGTGTGTGTGTGTGTGTGTATGTGTGTTTATTTTTATATATTTATCTATGTTAGATGTTAGATAAATGTAAACTAGATGAGCTTTCCATTGCTCACCTAAATGAAACTAAACTAATTACTGTAGACGTAAAACAATCCCACAACATAGAACAGTCTGAATCCCCCCCCCCCAAAAAGGATCAATCGGTGGTCAAACAAGGAGTCAATTCTGCAAACTAGGACCTAACAACAGACTGATATTCACACCTACAAAATGGGAAATGATTTGAAAAGTTTAAAGAACAAAAAGGAGGAGGGGAGTTATAGAAAAATGTAAAGTTCAAGAGTACTGCGTAATATCATTATGATATTCAAAGAGCTAAAGGATTAGATGACATGAGGTAGAAAAAGCTGAGAACTACAGTGGTATTTTGATATTCCTAGGCTTCATAACTTGTCAAAACCATTACTCATTGCATTTTGATGAGGAAAAAAATGTTACAGCATTTTGAACTTACTCTAGACTTGTCACACTTGCTAGAACTAAAATTAATCACAATGAAACAAGAGAAACTGCTTCATCACTTGTAGCCTGCTTGCCTCTCTCACAATGAAACAGCTGTCCACTATCAGTCTCACAACAGCTCTTAAACAGTGCAGAACCCTTTGGAAACCCATTGCTCATTGTTCGGACGTTGATTGGTTCAGAGTGAATGTAAATAGCAACTGTTTCTGTTTTGGTCAGAACCTAGATGGATTTTCTTTGGACTATGACAAAGTGACTATATTTTGCTTCATTTCTAATTTACCTGACTTCACTGAGAAGTCTTGCCATTCCAGTTTAAGCAAAAGTGGCCTTTCATGACTTCTGCCTCACCTCTCTCTGATGTAGCCTTAATCACTGAGCGAACTCAGTCAAACTGTAACCTGGGAAAGTACTTATCTGTAAAAGGACAAAGACTCTCATTGGATCAAGGGCCATCTCCAATTGTCCTGATCCATATCTGGCACTGAAGCCAGATGGTTGTGAAGGAGAAAGTGAAGGTGATGACTTTGTCCAACACCTCCTCTCTTAAATCCAAATAAATTTCAGGTCAAAGCATTACCTCCTTAATGTCATGGTCCTCTTCAAGAGCCAAGGACAAATGACAACCCATTATGCCAGTTACCTCTCTTAAGATAAGTGAAGTTAACTTTTATTTTATTTTTATGTAATTACTTGCTTTTTTATCCATGTCTATTTAGTTATAAGATTTTTTTAGTTGTAAAACAACCTCATTACTTGGTACTAATTCAGTAAAATGTAAAAGTTATAGGGAACTTATATGAATTATTTCTAATTACATTATTTCTAATGGAAAATCATTCCCAACTTATCAATCATTATTTGTCAAGAGTTTGAAAATATTGAGGTATAATATATTCATGTTATCAACTAGAAGGGTCATCTTCCTCAAAGAAAAAGTTAAAACATATTGCTGAAGGTAAGAAAAAAGAGAGTTTGAAATGTATGATAGCAGGCTTATCCTTAGTGATGGAAGGATTGAATGTAAAATGTATAATAGTAAGATATGGAATACTAGTCTAACATGTGAATGAAATGAGGAAAAGTAAAACTGATTTATATGAAAGAAAAAAAATCATATCAATCAATCAACAACCCTTTATTAAGTATCAGGTATTGTTTTAGTTGTTGGGATACAAGTATAATAAATACAACTAGCCTTACTCACAAAGAGTTTACATCATGAGATGTGTATAAATATATTTGAGAAGGAAAGCACCAGGAGTTGAGGGATCAGGAAAATCTTTAATAAAAGCAGCATCTCAGCTATCATGAAGGAAAAGAAGAATTCTATGAGATGGATTTGAGGGGGATTGTTGTCCTGGGAAACAACAAATGTAAAGACACAAAGACTATAGATGGAGTGCCATGGGAGAACAACAGAGAGAAAGCTAGTTTGGCTACATCAGAACATAGGAGGGCAGATAATATGTGGTAAAGCTGGAAGATAAATTAAGGCAAGGTTGTGAAAGGTTATAATAACTTATCTGAAGTTCATCCTTGCCAGTTAGTTGTCAAGTTGATAGAGTTATGGTTTAAAAAAGGTGCAAGGATGAGAATATTCGATGTCTCTCTTCTGATAGATTAGCAAGAATAATAGATTTATTCTTCAGTAAACTCAGAATCATTCTTGTTTAACAGATTATCATCTCCCTTGAATTCTCTGGCATTCTTTTTCCTAAGGCACTGGTCTGGCAGAGCCTAGCTAAACTTGGGAATGGTAGGTAGGCAGCTGTTAAGTATTGTGTGAGGGGTTTGCAAGGAAAAGACTTGGAGTCAGGATCTTGGGTGTAAAGAAAAAAATTCTGGGAGTCTACTTCATACAGGATGCCCAGGTTAAGGTTAATGGACCCATGCAACTTGCTGTCTAAGCAATCATGATCTAGCTTTCTAGTTTCTGAATAAGACAGATAAGGTGCCATGTTTAGAAAACAAAATGGATTCCATCTGTGAACAATCAATGAGTTGTTTGTTTTAAAGATAGAGAAGATAGAAGATTCAAGCTTATCTCCAGAATTAATCAACCAAATGTAACTGACCTTCTGCTTTACAAGATAAAGTAAAAACATTTAACAAAGCAAGCAGTCCTACTTTCCAGGACAAGAAAACATAGATCTTAATCTTACCTGTTCAAAAGTGGAGTAGGAAAAGGGAGACAGGGATCAATTTTGCATTAGGTGAAAGGAGACATTTAATAACTATAGGTTAGGAATTATATAGCATGTTAAAGTTTGCAAAATGCTTTACATATGTTCTCATCTATTCTCATAATCCTATGAGAAATATGTAAACATTATCCCCATTTTACAGATGAAGAAATTGAGGTTTAGAAGTTGTCACTTGCCCAGTAAGTGTCTGAAGGAGGATTTAAATTCAATTCTTTCTGATTCCAAATCAAATTATCATCAATTTTGTCATCATTGCTGTTGAATTTTTTACTTGATTTTATTTCTTGCAGGTGATTGGGTGAGGAAAAAGAAATGAGAAAGTAAAAGTAAAATCCTCTCTCATTCCATTCACTCTTTCAGAAAGGGCTAAAGAAAATGGGGGCAAAAGAAAGGGAATTGTATTTTTTTCTGCTGTTTGAAAACTTATTTCCTGCTACTACTGTATCTACCACTTTTTTGTGTATCAAAGAACTAGAAACAAGTAAGATGTTCAACTGGAAAATGACTAAACAAATTATGTTATATGCATGCAATGGAATACAATTCTCCCTAAAAATCTATACGATTCAGAGAAACATGGTAATACCTATATGGATAAAGTAAAGCAAGCCAAACACTAAAAACAATAAACAAATACCTGCAACATTGTAAATTGAAGGACCATAAAAACAGTATTGAAACTTTTAACAATATGTATGCTTAATCAGCTTGATCCAGTAAAGAAATTAAGAATGTAACTCGTTTCATTCTTTGCAAACATGGGAGTATCTGGGCACAAAGAATTGTATATACTGTCTTCTTAAAAAAAATCTTGGTCATAAGAGATGGGTCTGAGAAATATAAACAAAATGGATACATTGTGAAATGAAAATTATATAATGTAAAAATGAAAAATGTGCATATGAATTTTAAAGTGAAGCAGTACATTTACTATGATTTTTCCAAGGTTGCAAAGTTTTTCTTTCCACTGCCTCATATGTTATAAGGAATTTAACAGTCATCCTTGAATTTATATTGAGAATTCTAGACATTCCAGCAATTATTTTTAGACATCACAATCTCTAAGAAAGTTTTCCTCATGTCAGAGAATAAAATAGATTGGAGCAGCAATCACTGGAGGAACATTTTGCAGGCTTACTGAGCATTTGAGTAAAAATATTTTTTTCCCACTTAAAGGCCAAAAATCTTTAAAAGAGATCATTTTATGTCTCCATCCCTACCATAGGCATGTATAGATTGTCGACCAGATGAGGTATATAAGTAGCATATTGGGAAACAGTCAATGCTCTGTTCTTTTAAGATCCCCAACCAGGCACTACCATGGGTCGTGAAAATGAATGCATAATTTCAAAAATCCAATATTTTTCCTGATATATTTACACACATGCAATCAGCAATAATTCAATGATATTTTCCTTTTTCTACTTCCAAGTTGTTGCATTTTTTCCAGTTTTAAATCCCTGTTATTGATGTTGTCCTTGTCATCATCGTTGTCAGAGCTGTTACTTTATCAGAAGTGCATGATATATAATAATACATTTCATTGTAATGGAAGGAGGTTACCAAAGTAGATAATTCCATTGCAAGATGGAGAAGAGAAGTTTTTTTGAAAATCCAAGTTTCTTCCACTTTAAGAGGCTCACCTTTGACTATTGGAGAATTTGTGTGCATTTCAGATACTACTATGAGGAAAAAGATAACAGAAAAAAGAAACACAGATATTGTGCAAAATCTCATATATAAAATATATATTTATATTTCTATGTATATTACATAAATGTACATACACATATATATATATATAAACATACCTTCTTCTATGTTTGAAAACCCATTTCTTATTATTTAAAAGAATATACAACCAATCTTACTTTTTTTTGAGTGACTATGAGTGTGGAATACTACATATATATATATATATATATATATATATATATATATATATATATATATATATATTATCAGATTTTGTTGATGAATTGGTTTTACTGAACTGTTTTTATTAATTCTTTTATTTTTTTAACATTAGATGACTCACTGGTTAAATGATGGGGAAGGAGGAATATTTTAGGAGTGAAAGTTATATAAGAACAAAAGATATCAATAAATCATTATAAGGTATGAGAAGAAATGTCAAGTCATAAAAGACCCCATGACTGCCTCTCCTTAGTCTCACATTAAGTGCTGACTCCACTCCAGGTGACACAGTTCCAAATGTGCTCTCTTATCCAAGTAAGTCCACAAGTCAACAAGTATTATATGTTAAGCACAGTGCAGAGATATATCCCCCTTAACAATGATATGTAAAAAAGTGTGATGATATGACATTTTTAAAATAGCAACTTCTCAATATCTGGTTAGCACTACCGTATACTCTTTTTGGCTCTTGGTCTTCATTGCCAATAGATAGTAGTTCAGTGGATAAGTGTCAGGAATATCTTGGTTCAAATCTGGCTTCAGACACTTACTAGAAACATGGCTCCAGGTCACTTATCACTGTTTCCTTCAGTTTCTTCAACTGTAAAATTTGGGTTAATAATTGGGTTGCTGTTACCATCAAATGAAACAATGTTTATTCAAAGCATTTAGCATAGTAACTTGTCCATGGTAGGTACGATATAAATGCTTTTTCTCTCTCTCCCTTGCTCTCAAAGGATAAGGCAGCATTCAGATAATAGTAAGTTTGGAAAGGTCTTTCAAATTCCAGTAGATTATTTAAATATCATGTTAATAGAAAGAAAACTAGATTTAAAATCAGCTCTGTAATAGAAGCAGAGAGAGTGCTAGTTAAGTGATCTCAAATTACTTGCATTCTCAGTTCCGTTTTCCACAATTGAAAAACAGAGAAAATAATGCTTATCCTACCAACCTCACAAAGTCAAATTTAATATCCAATAATTATTGCTTAAGTGACTATTATGCAGTAGGTATTATGGCAAGAACTAAAAATACAAATTCAAAATTAAGACAAAACATGTCTCCAATGAGCTTACATTCTATTGGAGCTTGGGATGTTCATAGATAAGTAAATACAGGATTTCTACATTATTAATATACATGATTTGGGGAGAGAAGGGCACAAAACATTGTGGAAGTTGAAAAAGTCCTATTGAAGGATGAGCTAAGCCTTAAAGGAAGTCAGTTGTTCCAAGAGATAGGAATGAGGAGGGAAAGAAATTTTAAAAGGAAGACAAACTGTACAATCTTGAAGGTTATGGAATGTTTTAAATGTAGAACAACACTTAGGCTCTTTTTGTTGGAGTACATAAGGCATGTAATATGTAATTAACCTGGAAAGATAGAGTCTAATTATGATGGGCTCTAAATACCAAACAGAAGAGTTTTCATTTTTTTCTTAAATTTAAATGGAAGGTGCTAAAGCTTCTTAAGCAAAAGATTAATTTTTTCAGAATTGTACTTTAGAAATATCAGTTTATATATTATATGGGGTGAATGGATTAGAAAGAAAAGAGGCTTGACTGCAGGGAGACCAATTTAAAAGTCATTGTTGTACTTGTCTAGGTGAGAAATAATAAGATCTGGATTGGGATAGTTATGGTATCAGTAAAAAGGATGGAATGGAGGAAGAGGTGTTGAAGAGGTAGAATCAACAAGATTTGAAAAGTGATTGGCTACAGAGGGTAAGGAAAAATAAAGATTTCAGGATGACTGTAAAGTTTTTGACCTGAATAATAGAAATGAAATCCTTAACGGAAACAGAAAAATAAGTCAAAACAATGAGTTCAGGGGAAATATAATGCATCCTTTTTGAGACAATATGAGTATGAGATATTTATGGGACATCCAGATGAGAAGATTGTAGCTGAAGTTTGACTGAAGAGAAAAGAAGGAGAAGTGGGAGGAAAAAGAAAAGGACAATGAGGAGAATAAGAAGGAGGAGAAAGAATATGAGGTCCAGAACATAGTCCAAATATGAGAAATATGAGAACAGGGCATAGATACCTACAAAGGTAACAAGTAGAAAGGAAACCACAAAAGAGTACTATAGTGTACGCAGACACACACATACACATACATACACACACACACACACACACACACACACACACACACCAGGGAGGAGAGAAAATGCAAAAGGAGTTCATGAGGGTGTCAAATTCTGCAGAGAAATCAAGAAGTGTGAAAACTGAGAAAATATCATTAGATTTACCAATAATTATTGGTAACCTTGGAGGAAGGAAGTTCTGTCAACTGGTAGAAGCCAAAAGCACTTTGGAAGAGTTTAGAAAGTGATTAGGAGGGAAATGGGGAAAGATAGATAAGGAAGGATAGATATAGGATGATTACTTAAGGAACTGTAAGAGTTCTAATATTTGAAGGCAGTTGATGAGACCTGGATGTTTTTAGAAGAGTAGTCAATAGATGGAAGATCATGATTTTTTTTTTCATTGAGGTCCTCTGACAACAGAAAAGGGAGAGAAAACAAGTAGGGAATGCTGAGAATAGGTGCTGAGTGGAAAAGGGGAATAAATCAGGAATGAAAAATTTAAAGAAAAAGGATTAGCAGGCAGCAGATGAGATTAAAAGGCATAAACTTGTAGATGTTTTTGTGACTTCAAGTACTTCTCAATTGTGCTTGAGTAGGTGTAGAGAAAGCAATGGAATAATCCAGGGTTGGGGACAACTGCTACAATGTATATGAAGTAATGATAAAAGGGAACATATCTTTCATATAGAGGCAATTATAGTTTTTACCACCTTTACCACCATTAGAGTGTTTGTATTCTTGCAAGTAGAGGTTATTTCTATATCCCAATGCCTAGTGTAATGGCCTACATACAGCAAAGACTTCATAAATGTTTGTTGATTGATTCAAGGAAGGAAAATTATTTGTAACTTTAAGATGCAATAGAAATATTATGACTATTAAGATTTTTATCTCTCTGAAAAATTAAGGATAGTTAGCCATCTCAATAACCTGAAATTGCTTAAAATTATGTATTGAAAAACTTTTAAGAAATAATGTTACAAACCTTATCACAAACAAGCAATTTGTTCTGGCCTATTCCTAAATAGAGACTGAGAACAAAGTCAGCATCATGACCTGAAGGCCTCTTGATAGAAGATCAGTCAATCTTTAATCTCTGAAAGCATCTATGAGTTTGGGGCCAGTAGGGTCTCCAGTCCTTGGCTCAATTCCAGGGACTTTTATTTTTTAAAAACAGCTAGTTTGCTAAGGGGAAACAGTAAAGTTTCAAGATAAAAAAGCCCTTTGAAGGGGACTATTTTGCCTCTAAGAAGGGAAAGATTATCTTTTGCATGTCATAATTGCAAGAAGGGGACCAATAGAAATGTAAGAAATGACCTCTCTGGGTTTTAATTTGGGAAAGGAAGGATTGTGTGTGTGTGTGTGTGTGTGTGTGTGTGTGTGTGTGTGTGTGTGTGTGTAAGTATGTCTGTGTCTGTGTCTGTGTAGCTGTGTGTATCTGTATGACAGATTTTTTTGTGAGTCAGACAGACAGACAAGCAGACAGATTTAAACCTTTTTTCCTTACAAAAAGGACAAAAAAGTAAGACAACTTTTTTCATCCTTAGAGCAGAAAGACCTGTCCTGATCCAAGACAAAAACCTCTGAGTAAACGGCTTTACTGATTTAATTGATTTAATTCCCAGCTGTTTTGGTGTGATATATCCTTTGCAAAGGTTAGAAATTCCATCTGCCTATCCTTTCATCTGAGACTCTGGGAAGTCTCAGCTGCAGATGTGGCAGTCCCAGTGCAAAATGAGTGCGAGCGAAAGCTGTTTCGTCTCTAGTCAAACCTCGAGATGACTTGGTCTTTAAAAAAAAACATCAAAAATCCCTTCTCCTGGACTATATTTTTCCTTTTACAAAATGCTCAGTGTTTCCATAAATAAGAACATGATACTACCTATACAAGGCATTCATCAGATAACCTTGGAAGGACCTCTTCAGGCAGCTAATCCTCTGATCTCTGCCTCTCCTATATGTAATTGAGACCCTGTCTCATCTTTTTCTTCCACCTTACTTTCAGCATAGTTTCAACATAAATGAATAAATGAATGTCCCTGGAATTCTAGCTAGAAGCTTTTTATTCCCTGCTTTTTCCTAAAAATTTAATGACTGGATGAGGTGTCCCAGCCTTAAGATTTCAGAAAGCAACCCTGCTTAGCCTGTAGACCAGGTATAGGCAGATGTCCCTGTTGTGAACAGTGATGTGCCTGAGACAGACTCAGAAGCTTTGAGGAAGCTCATTGACATTATATAAGGTCTGGGAAAGCAAGGATCATTTCAGTTTTCTTTGTATTTCCAGTGCCTAGCACAGGGAATACTAAGAACATCAGGTCAAATTCTGATTTAGAAAACTGTTATTTTGGGGATTGTGCAAGATTTTTAGTGGTTGCTTAGGTAGTTTAAGATAGTTTATGCAGTTTTCTTTCCAACATTCCCTGGTTCTGGGATTAGCACAAAGTGATTTCTGGACTTCTTTCTCTGGTTTCTTTTACCAGGTTTATTCAAATGGAGAACTGTCAACTCAGGAGCTGTTATTGGTAGGTGCTAGTCTAGAATTGGTTGACAGCCTCATCGATCATAATGTGGCTCTATGCAAATGACATTCCCTTCTTCAAATCAAAACAATGGTATTTGGTTTAGTGCCTCCAATGATGTCTCTTCATATGGAGATAATGGGAAAGTTTTCTTCTGGGAAAGTCATGATGACATGGAATTAAAGTGCCTTTAGAGAATATATGAAATTCTGTAGCTAGTTGAAGTTGACTAACTATGTGGTGAACAATAGACTCTTTAACTGACTGTGAAAACATTCAACATCTGACAGCTTCTGCCTAGTCCATTTGGTCATTCTCTTCTCTTTAGCATTGGGGGATTCCAGTAAATACCCCACTCTGGTGAAAGACAATATTATAATGGAAAAGACCTTAGAGATTCTCCCCCCACTGAAATTATTTGGCTTCAATGAATGCTTCTGACCTTAACCTTTATAATGGTTCTTTTCTGGTCTAGAAGCACTTAAAACTATATGAACTCAAAACCTTGCAAAAAATGATTGGTAAAAACTACCATTGCCTACAGAAAATATAACTACTCTTCAAAAAATCTTCAAAGTAAAGAGAATAAAAATCGGCAACATGGTAGCTTGAGAGTGAAATAGCATGGCCAAAAACATTTTGTTGTAATTGCAATTACATGAGAAAGATGACCACATTTTTTAATTTTCTTTTTTAGGTTTTTGCAAGACAAATGGGGTTAAGTGGCTTGCCCAAGGCCACGCAGCTAGGTAATTATTAAGTGTCTGAGACGGGATTTGAACCCAGGTACTCCTGATTCCAAGGTCGGTGCTTTATCCACTACGCCACCTAGCTGCCCCTTTTAAAATTTTTTTTTTTAAGGAAAGATGACCATATTTATAGGTGAAAGAGGAACCAATGAAAGTGGAAAAGAAGGAATAATTGATGGAGTAAAGTCCAGGAAAATTCAAAAGAAGGAATCAAGAGTAAAGACTGAGGAATTGGTCATATAAAAAGACAGGAGATTGCTTTCTCTTAAGCAAAAGAGATGAAAGATATAGGAAAATTTTGAAATCAAGAAAAATATAATTGATCAATTTATGTTAAATTATCTAAATATTCCTAGAAGTAAGGTCAATTGCTGAGAAAAAAAGGTGGGAATTAAATTGGGGAATGGAGAAAACTGTTTTAACAAATAAAATAAAGAATGTAATGTGTCTCAACAAAAAAGGAACAAAAGTTTCCAAGTAGCTTTCAAGGGCCCATGTGAAGTTAATAACTTCAATTTCTAAGGGGTTCAATTAGCAATTTTATGACAGCCTCTATCATAAATGTCATAAATGGCCCAAGATTTGAAGAGAGGAAAGAAAAAAAAGTGAAATTTTGAACAGCGTTGGCAACTAACAAGGCAAGTAAGGTAGAAAGTCAAAGGATTCTCAGGTGTTAGAACATCTTTGAACTAGTTGCTTATAACAACCAGTTTAAGAAGCAAGACAATAAGATGGAAATCATGATGAGGCAATCAATCAGAAGTGATAAGAAGTATGAGAGGAGATTAGTAGGATTAGGGAGTGAGAAAAGTTTCCTTATTTATAACATGAGTGCATTGAACTAGGTGACCTCAAAATTTGCTTCTATTTCTGAATCTTTGTTTTGATGAGAAACTAAAAAATCTGCAGTTTCAAGAGTTCCATGTTATGAGGAGGGTGGCAAGAGACAGAAATGAAGAGAAGACTAAGATAGATGAATCCTGGGAAAAGTAGAAGAATATGTTGGAGGTCCATGGAAGAGAACAAGTCAAAAAGAGAAAAGGAGAATAGGCAGATAGCATAGACTTTAAAAATTATTTTGTTCTTTGCACACTGATCAAACAATATGCACTTATTAAGTACTGGATATCATCTTCTAGACACTGTGATTGATTATGTGATGGGTATTCAGAGAAAAAGTAAAAACAATCCTTATTCTCAAGAATAGTCTAAGGAAAAAGTTTATATTCTAATTACAGAATTATTAAAAATAATATTGGATGAATTATCAATGGAAAAAATTATTTTTTCCATAAAATAACTTAGCTAAAAGAATTGCTCTTTTTTCTCAATATCCTGAGGGGAAATGGGTTGTGATAATATTTGACCCTACTCTCCTTATCCTTCATCCCTCATCCTTGGAGAAAAGGAATTTGTAATATCTGACTAATTATTTTCCCTAAATTCTAAAAGGTCAGAAATGATCTTCCAGTAAGAGAAAACAGGCAGAGACTGTAGACAACATTTTTAGCCTGGATGAGTAAAGATAGGTATACCTAGGTATAAACTTAAGCAAAATACCATTATGCCTAACATTTATAATGAGTTTGCTCTCTATGGATCCTATTGTTATGTATCATAATGAAAGGAAACTGCTAGGAGTGCCAAAAACCTGAAACCAACTGCCCACTGCTGAGATGCTAAATAGGCAGGATTTAAAATTGTGAGCTTCTTTTGTCTTTACAGAGGTTACCATAAAGGGACAATCTAGACAGAGGTGATACCTACTAGTGAGGAGTGATTATTCAGTGTGAAGTCAGTGTGAAGGAATTCATACAGTATGTTAGCAAGAGCCAAAAAGTGCTGATTATAAGACTTTATAATAGCAAAATGGGTTAGAGGAGAGAGAGAGATAGAGAGAGAGAGAGAGAGAGAGAGAGAGAGAGAGAGAGAGAGAGAGAAGAAGAAGAAGAAGAAGAAGAAGAAAAAGAAGAAAAAGAAGAAAAATAGAAGATAAAAATCAATGAATCAAAAGAAAATGATAGTAAAGAGACTGATTTTGTTTTGATCATTGGGTCCTTTTATGTTTCATGGAATAAAGTTGTTGTTTATACCCTACTATCTCTAATATGATGTTTAATCTCTATACAGAGCTCTGTCCTTGTTTTTATGACACTAATTTTTTATTAATGACTTGGATGAAGACACAGATGGCATGCTTATCAAATTTGGGGTTATGGCAAAAGGAAAGAGGACTAATCCACTGAAATAATGAAGATTACAGAACATCTGTACAGGGTAGAAAAATGAGAAGTTAATTTCTAAAAGTCCCTCCAAAAAATTAAGAAGATAAAATGTTATGTGCATACATGTAAGGAACTTCATCAAAAATCAATAGTGACTGTCCAACAAAGATGGCATAGTAAGAGAAAGGAATATAGCCTAGCCAACCATACCTCTACCCTATCAACTAATACAACAAAGACCTACAAAATGCACCAAACTGAGTCCTGACAGGCAAAAACTAAGGAAAAATCACAGTAATTAATTTTTTCCTAGTTCAAATTAGCATAGGGAGAGAAACAGAAGACTAGACAATGAGGATAAGATGTGGCCAGCAAGGAACCATACAGTCCTGTATGGGGACTGAACTAGGATTATGCTAAAGATTATGACTGTGTACTAAGGGAGAACAAAGATATCAGATAGAGCATGCAGAGGTTTTAATATTGTGCAAGTTGTAGGAACAGGTGCCAAATGGCAACAGTTGTAGATCTAGTATGGCCTGGGAAGGGAACCTGCATCCAGAGGTTATATACCAGAGTAAGATATCTTGAGGCCTGAGCAAGGGATTGGAACAGAAACAAGGAGCTACTGTGACATTGATCTAATCCTTGAGTTTCTAATTTAGTTCCTAGCTTAATATGAAGCTTTCAGCTGAGTAACCAATATGGGGAATCTGGACAAAGAGTAATCTTGCTGTAATATTATTCTATTTCAGTAGTCATTAGCTTATGCTAGCCTGAGATCTATTGCAGTCTACTTGAGCTTCAACCAGAAATGAATTCATTATTGTATTGTCCAGACAAAAAACATTGATCAGGAGGTTTCTAAGCACAGGCCAGGAGGTTAGCAATTATATTTCACCCTGGATCAGACAGTCTGAGTGACCTCTAAGATGCTCCAGAAGCCCTTATAAGATGTCTATACCTATTTTAAAGTTTGTATTTAAGAAGCAAAACTGGAAGAGTGAGTAAACAAAATAATGATAATACCACAAAAGTTATCATGGATCAGAAATGCTAAAGACCAAAAACCTCATAAGAAGAAAATGACTTAAAACATGTCTAAAGCCCTAATGAAAAACACAACTTAGGCACAAATTCAACTAAAATTCTTGGAATGAATGAAACAATTTCTTTTAAGATTTTAAAATGGTTTTTTGAATGAATGAAAGTATAAAGCAAAGAAATACAAAATTCTCAGCAAATTAAAAAAGTAATATGATATTTCAGGAATATTTGGAAAGAGAATTATGAGTTAAATCCAATAAGTACTTTACCAGGCAATAGAGTTTTTGAAAATAAGAATGTATCAATGAGAAGTTATTGATTCCCAATGACAAGAAATATTAAAATGAAGTCAAAAGACTAAAAAGTATCTTATTACAAAAAACAATTGATCTAGAAAACAGAATAAGAAAAATAGAATTTAAGAACCATTGGATTATCTGAATACCATAACTGAACAAAAACCTTAGACATATTTCAAGAAATCATGAAATAAAATTGCTTAGATCACTTAGAATCAGAGGTCAAAACTAAAATTAAAATAATCTGTGATTTAGCAGACACCATCATAAAGGAGTAGAAAATTTAGGATGCATCCCAAAAAGCAAAAGATTAGAGCTTAAAACCAAAAATAACTACTTGAACAACACTGAATATACTAGTACCAGGAAAAAAAGGGACTTTTAATGAAATAGAAAACTACCAAAATTCCTGATTGAAAAGACTAAAGTTAAATAGAAACTTTGAAATAAAAAGCCAGAAGTTGATAAGTATAAAAATAGTAAATAATAATTGAAGGGAATAAACAAGAAAAAGAGAAAGAATACATTAAAGGGAAAGGAGGGATGAAAAAATGTAATGGAGTGTACAAGGAGAAGATTACACAAACAAGAAGGGAAGGATAGGGGAAAGGGCAGCTCTTGAGCCTCATTTTCATCTTCACTGCTCAAAAAATTGTAATGCATACATACATTTGGTTATAGGAATATATTTCATTCAAGAGGCAAAGAGAAGGGAAAAAGAAAAGGGGAGAAAAGAGAGAAGGTAAATGCAGGGAGTAGTTAATAAGTACCAACCACAGAGAGTCAATTACATTGTAGAAAGATTTAAAAGGAAAAAAGAAACTTGTAATTGGGTTCTAGGTGAAGGAAAGAGGAAAGGAACTGATGGGCAGAAGCAGATTGTATCAGGTATATATAACTGATACTTAACACACTATTATGTTCTTTATAAAGAAGTAATGGGAGAGAAAAAAAGAAAAGTACAAGAGAAGAGAATAGGGAGTAGTAAACAAATGATGATCACATATATGAATGTGAATGGAATGAACTCACCCATAAAAAGAAAGAGGATAGTGCAATAGTTTTGCAAGACGAATCTAGTAATATTTTTACAATAAAACAATTGAAACTAAATGATTCCTACAGAATTAAAACAAGGCATATCAATACCAAACATAAATGCAACAAATATAATAGTATTACATACTTAAAGAGATTGTTAAATAACAGAGAAAACTATAATAGAAGGGCTCAATTTATCTCTTTCAAAGCTAACCAACAATAATTAATTAAAAAGCATTAGGCTATGTTCTACTTTACACCTCTGTTATTCAAGGTATCCAGAATGTCAGAGGTATGGGCAATTTCTTTCCCCACTCCATCTCTACTTGAGATAAGCCCTATGTTGTAATTCTCTAGAAAAAGGGGTTTGTTTTATTTAATTTACTTTAATTTTGTTTGTTTTTCTTTACCAGCTTTTAATAGGTACACAGCATGCTAGCTTAAGGAAATATCATTCATATATTTTAAGATGTGTTCTATAAATCCAAGTCTTGATGTTCCTATAGTTACAAAACTAATTTGTGACAGAATTCATATCAAAACTGATTTTCTAACCAATGTTCTTTTCTTTATACCATTGTCATCCATCAAGAAGACAGAATTACTAAAGGAAAAGAAAAAATCAGGAGATTGTGGTCCCAATTAATTTTACAATTGATCCTGCTGTTATTGAAGGTGAAAAATCCTGCAAATTAATGAAAATAAGAAAGTTGTTGGGAGATAGAGTCACATAATACTGGAATTGAAATCAGGAAGAAATGGTTTTAAATCCTACTTCTGAGCATTGTTTGAACATGGGAAATCACCTGTCTGAACCTAAGGCAGTTTTCCTTTCTATCATCCACCTATTAATTAATTCATTTACTTATTTGTTTATTCATTTATTTAGTTATGCATTTATTGATTGGTTGGTTGGAGACTTTTGCTTATAATTCCATGACAGGAAATACAGCAACCAACCACAGGTGAATCACAATACTGATCATTAAAGAAATTTCAACCTTCTCTGGTTTTTGGTCTTCATAAGGCATCAGTATTTTAACTGTATCTCCTTCCCAGGTACCTACTAGGTCTATATTATTGTCAAGTTTTAAATTAGTTTTAGTGGCTCCACTTGATTATAGCATGAACTACAGGAAACTATGATCTCTATCTATTGGGATGTTCTCACGTAGAAAATTCCTGCATGGATGAAATCACAAGTCCTTAATAAATTTGATATAGTGAAGACAGCCCAAGATTCACATAACCATGCACTCCCATTCCTTTGATATAAAAACATTAAACCAGAATGGGCAAGAGTAGTTGAATTGTTAGCTATAATCTTCAGACAAATAAAGATGCAAAATCAAGTAGGTTTTTCATATCATAAAAAATACTTTTAAAAATAAATGGAGATATTTCTTACCCAAAGTACTTGTAAATCTTTGCCAAGTTTCTGAATAATCCCATTTAAACTAGGAAAGGGAAAATATAAACATTCAAAAGCCATCATCCTATCTTACCACTTACTTACCAAGCAATAATTTAATGTTCATAAAATTGATATATGTTCACCAGAAAAGGAATCAGTTTGGTATCACCTCTAATGACTCCATAATTATATGCAAGGACTTTTACTTGATGAAAGTTAATAATTTCAGAAGACTTTTAAATCTTGAGACTTTAATTCCAAATGGGGAATTGTGTCAAATTCCTGTAAATATCTGAATAACTAACTGCAGCTAGTACTGAAATATAAATGTTAGTTGGTACCATTTCCTTTGATTCTGACACAACCTATTTTGCAAAGCACATAAAATAGAACAGCAAGGTGTCATTTGATTGCATCTAATATATAAATCTCGATAAAAGGCCGCATACTAGTTAATACATCAGCTTTACCTAGAATGCATTTGGCTGCTGACAAATAGAATAAATGGTTGGGATCGATCATAGCAAAAGCTGCTGAGATGCTAAGATCCTAAGGCCTTTGTAATATCCATCATCAATTTTCCACCTATTTAGTAGCCAAGTTGGTAGCTTTAACTCACCAGATTTTTAAAAATGTAATTCACAGGATAATGGAATGTCAAATTAGAATTCAGCCACACACTTGGTTATTTAAAGTTTCCTGGTTCATTAGAAAGTTACTCTTGAAAAGAGATATATAAAATACTATTAGTGACTCCACTAATCTTCTGTCAACATTTTAATGGAAATATATTTGTTTTACAAGAATTTATCTTCCCTTAATAAATCACACTTCAAGAGCTCTAACATCTAATTACTGATTTATGCTTATCGGATACATTATCTTATAATGAACATGAAGTCTATTAGAACAAGTAGTTCATGGCAAGTTCAAACACTGGGGAACAGTAATTTGGTAATTCCTGCAAGCAGCAATAATCTAATATTGCTGGCGGTCACCAGTGGAACATAGGGAAACACCATGATGAGCCTAAAATCTGCCATTCACCTGCCACATGTCAAATAATGGTTTCAGGCACTCTTCGCCTGCTGACAGGCATTTAGTTATCCACTACTTAGCTAAAGCAAATGATTACAGAAAATAAAGGATGATAGATAATTAATTAGTGTGCATAAACATTAAGTGCAAGCTATAACATGCAGGAATAAATGAGAAAACAGTATGTTTCTTTGTTCAAATCTTATGTCAAGTCTTCAATACTTAAATGATTTGTGAGATCATGCATGTGGATATCCAATTTAGCAAAAATATATTAAATACCAGTTATGTTTAAGGGGTATACAAAGACAAAAATCAAAAATAATACTGCCCTCTAGTCTACTGTGAAAAATAGAAGGGGGACAAAAATGATATTTAAATATAATAAAATATAATTTAAGAAAAGAGGGTTTCCTTAAGATCCTCTATTCCAGAACTAAAGGAATCTTGGGGACCATCTAATCTAACTCCTTCATTTTACTGACAAGGAAGCTGAGGTTTCATGACCTACCCAAAGTCACAGAACTGAATGGCAGATCAGGGACTGAAAAAATTAGGAGGAAAAGAAATGAAATGAAAGATGAATTAAATCTTGAAGGAAGGTAAGAATTTCAAGAGATACATTTGTTCTCCAAGCACTCCCTTGCTTTCTTGCCTCTATAGCTTGTCTATGTTCAAAAAAAGTCATACCCCAGTGGCCAGTCTTTGGGAAATAAGCCAGTTCCATTTTAATTTAGTTGGTTATTAGATGTCAGACGGAATCTATCTATCATTCAATGGATCCCAAACTTGAATGTTTCTGCCTTGATAGGACTAGAGCTTTTGTATTCCTAACAAAGCCTTAGAGAACCAAAGGGTCACTTTCATGCCTGAATAAGCATAAACAGAATTTTAGTAGAGACTTACTACTTTTAAAATTTTTTTAAGATAATCTTCGTCTTCATGGGTTGAGGCACTCCCATCTAGCACCACCAAAGATGGAATCTCACCATTCTCTGGGAATTAATTGTTGGGAGCCAGGGTCTCTAAGCTGTTTGACACAGTCGTGGCAAGAAAACTCAGGGCAGTCACACTGCCTGATGGAACAACATTTCCTTCTTCAATATATATAGGGATTCCATGTATACCCATATTTATAGGTCTATTATTGATTGCAAAACTTACTCATCCTAATAGTGGAATGACTATAAAGGAAGGATTTCAGAGAAATTCCTTGAATAAAACAGATTGTGAACTCTGTCCAAATTTAACAGGACTGCCTCTCCCTGAGACATACAAAAGACTTCAGCATTATGAAATCTTTGGAAGACACAGCACTGGGAGTTCCAGGGAGATGTCAGAATATATATAGGGAAACCAGATACAAGATGGGTCAGATATAATTCCAGGGAAATTAACAGTTTTGATCCCCTTATCATAAACATGAATATATGATAAAGATGGTGAGAGAATAGTTAGTATAGGTAACCAATATGTGAACTCTAACAGCCTTAGTTTATTGGCAAAAAATAAAAAGTCATAGAAACCATAGCGTCTACCAACAAGGGCTGAAAGGAAAATTAGTTATTGAAGGAGTCAACGGACAGGTGGACAAGCATAGCTACCCTCACTATAGGTTGTCAAGGGAGCATATCGAAAACATTACATATGCGGTACAAAAACATAGAAGCATTTCATTAAACAAATTATATCAAAGATTATTCTAAGGAAAGTTCTGTTTAATCAATAACTTTACTATGCAGCAACAAACTAGACAACAGGCAGGTTGAGGTCATCACGGCCTGAGCAGGGACAAGAAAATTAATTACATGATTGATAATCACACTTGTAACCACTACATGATCAAACTTGTAACCATATGAACTATGTGACTAATGATGAAAATTGTATACTTTTTGTAACCAAGGAAATGATTTTAGTTTGCTTGTTTCATATGATTCTAAGACTATAAAAATAAATCTAAGCAGCTGATAGTCAGTCAAACTGCTCCTGCCTTTACCCACTTGTTGACTCAACTCATTTCGCCAACTCTATCCCTCCTGTCAAGTTCCAAGGACCCCGCAGAGGCTGGACCCCCACAATTAATGAATGATAAACCTCAATTTTACCCATTTTAAAATAAATCTCAGAGCCAACATTTCATTTCAAAGGGTTACCTTCATTCCTGTGAAATTTGGATATTTTCAAAGTGCAATTTGGGGAAAACAGAGGACAAGGGAGTAGATGAGCTTTAACTTACCCAGGATTTACAAAATGGAAGAAGAGGAAGGCTGAGAATTAGAAAAATAGAAAAAAACTAAAAGGAAATTTTGAATTTGTTTATTATCATTTATTCAATAAACATTTTAAATTATCTTCTTTTAAATCACCAGTCATTGATGATGATATTTGTTCTTTATTCTCAAAGACCATTACATTAGGAGGGTGATGCCATGGCATGCATGTGAATTGAATTTGAGTGTAGACATGCTGTGTACAATCATCAGCCTCACTTTCTCCTCCAGTCATCTTATTCCAGTGTTCATATATGAATCAAGATGATTGGAGATGAACCTGGATCTAAGGCAATTGGGGTTAAGTGACTTGCCCAACTTAACTGTTAAATGTCTGAAGCCAGATTTAAATCCACGTCCTCCTGACTCTAGAACTGGTGCTCTAACAACTGCACCATCTAACTGCCCAGAAAAATGAAAATACTTGCCTTCAGGGGTCTTACAATCCTATAAGCTTGTATAGATAAATATCATACATATTATGGCATGCTAAGAGCAAAATCAGGTGCTATCAAATCAAATGGAATAAATTGAACCTGGTAATTATTTGAGAGGGGGAAATAAAGGAGAAAGGTAGGAATCAAAAAGTATGTTTATATATTTTGGAGATAAATATTGTCTACTGGATATGAGAAAAAGATTCTAAATAAAAAGATATCTTAATAAAAGTAATGATAATCGCTATCATTTATAAAATACACTAACATCTGCAAAACACTTTACAAATATTATTTCATTTTATTATCACAATAAAACTAGGAGTTAGGTGCTATTATCATTTTACAGATAAGGAAACCAAGGTAGACAGAGGTCAAATGACTTTCCTAAGGTCACACAACTGGTAAGTGCCTGAGACTGAGTATGAACTTAAGTCTTCCTGAGCCCAGTACTCTAACTACTACTATCAATATAAAGTATTGATAACATGATGACTACAAAGTCCCAAGATTCATTAGGAAACAAAAACAAGACCAACAACACTGACTTTCTGCTGATTTTTATCTTCTGAATATAACTAGCATATTAGTGGCACTCATTAATAGTTGTTAAACTCAGAATAATTATCTTGAAAAATCCATTGTTTCCTATTATTCCTCAAGCTATTTTCTGATCAGTCTGAACTGTACCCTGTATTAAATCAAAATTCACTTAATCTGTACCTTCTTTAAACCCTATTCTGGTCCTTATGTATTTGTGAAGACCATGAATTATTCCTGGAATGTATCTTTCATTTAATCTCTTCTTTTCAGAATCCTAATCTTTTATCATATTTTTTCATTTCCAAATTCTCTCCCTCCTTCAATGTTTCCTACATTCATTGAGTCAGCAAGATATAAAATGTAAATTTCATTACAAATAAAATCCATTATAGATATGAATTTATACAAAGCAAATTTCTGCATTATCACAGCACACTTCCCAAAAAATAGTCAAGGGAAAAATATGCTTCAATCCACACTTCAATCACATTTCTCTCTCTGGAGGCAAATAACATTTTTCTTTATGAGTTTTTTTGAATTGTGTATTGATTAGTTACTAAGTCTTTCACAGTTTGTTATCATTACAATATCTCTTTTACTGTGTGAATTGTTTGTCAGGTTCTGCTCATTTCACTTTTCTTCAGTTCTTACATCTACCCAGGTTTTTCTGATACTATCTCCATCATCATTTCTTATAATACAATTATATTTCATCATATTCATATATTATAACTTGTTCAGCTATTCCCTAATTGGTTAATATCCACTTAGTTTCAAGTTATTTGTCACCGCAAAATGATATGCTATAAATATATTTGTACATATTAATCCTTTTCCTGTTTGATCTTCTTGGAATAATGCTCTAATAATAGTATTGTGGGGTGAAAAGATATGCACAATTTATTAGATTTTGTTTCATGGTTCCAAATTGCTTCCCAGAAAAGTTGGACTAGTTCACAACTCTACCAACCATGCATTAATGTAACTATTTTTCCAAAACCCTCCAAAATTTTTCTATCTAGCAATAACTATAAAGTCATCTGGTAAATAATATCTTATAGCTGCTCCAGCAATAGGTTGACTATTGAACCTCAAACTAGAATAGAACAAATGTTACAACACTAATGTATAATGACAATTTCAAATGTAAAAAATAAGAAAAAGGTTGCAACCAGGATGCTAGAGACAGAAAAGACAATTAGTGTATAGAAAGACATCAAAAAAGAAATGAGAAATGGTTGAAGTAAAAACATTCAGATTTCTGAAGGGCTGTAACATCAAGTATGGTAAATCTGCCTCTGGCTGAAACAATGATAGCAAGGGCAAAATTGACATGCTATTAGGGAAGGAAAAGTAATTGGCCTCATCAAGCTGAGAAGAAACAAAGTATCATCTTGGAAACCATGTAAGGGGTCATGGCAGATGCACATGGACACAAAGATGAAGTGACTATAGACAGTGCTAATGATCCACAATTGTGTTCCCTAGAGTTGAGACCATCAGGCAAACACTTTTTATAGAAACTACATTTGGCAGAAGATTCTTCATCTAAAGCTGTATTTACATAAAACTAATCATTCAGTTGTTTTCCTTTGATCAATAAAAGGTACTTAATAAATTCTTACTTGAATGTAATATTTTGATCAAAAATAGCTTTGTCGAACCTCTATAGCATCACTAGCAAAAAATATTTTCAAGGGTAATTGAAGTTTTTGGTGGTTAAAAATTTCTATATGTTGGAGATATTTGATTAAATAATGCCACTTTCATGAGAACTGGGTTTCAAGAGAACTGTGGAATCTGAAACTAATTATGCATGAAATCATATTTTAGTTTTATTTATATATATACAGCTATTCTTTTTCAAAAAGCTTTCCCAGGTGTAAAGGCACTTAAATACGATTTGGATGGATATTACCATGCTGACTACTCAGCAATCAGGGAATGAGATCAAGAGAATGAAAAAGGAGCAAAATTTTATCATAGCATCATGGAATCTAAGTGCTGGAAAGGACTCTAGTAACCATCTAGTCCAAGCCATACAACTCTGAACCATCTAGTCCAGGTCATACAGTTCTGAACAAGAATACCTGCTACATCAAATGGTTGATCTTCAATGAGATAGAATCCATTACCTCCTAAAGCAGCCTATTCCACTTTGAGGTAGTCACAGAAATAGTGATGAAGTTTGACCTTACATGAAGGCTAAAATGTAACAAAATGACATTTTTTCTAACTTCCAACAACCATTTCTATAGTAATTCTACCCTTTTTAATTCAATCTCTTCCACATAATTGTTCTGCACACACTTGAATATAGATCTTAATGCCCCACACTCGTTAAAGTTAAGTTAAATATCCCCAATTCCTTCAGACAATGATTAAACAGCATGATTTCCAATCTCCTTACCACACATGTTTTTCATCTCTGCTAGTATCTCCTAGAGCAGATACTTAGAATCTCAGAATTGAAAGTGTCCTCAATGACCCTCTTGTCCAACCAATATCTGAAAAAGTTTCCTATCAATAATATATTTGATGTAGTCAACTGACTCTTGCAAGTGATGGGAAAATTGCTATGTTCTTAGGAAGCCCAGGTCCCCAGATAATTTTATCATCAACCCTCAGGGAGTGAGAAAATGATTTTGTCCAAAGATACAACTAAGCTGTGCAGTGAGGTTGCATAATGGATAGAGTGCCAGACCTGGAGTCAGGAAGACTTATCTTCCTGAGTTCAAATTGGACCTCAGGAACTTACTAGCTGTGTGAGTCTGGGCTAATCACTTAACCCTCTTTGCCTCGGTATCATCATCTGGAAAATGAGCTGGAAGATATGCCAAATATCCAATATCTCTG
Source organism: Macrotis lagotis (assembly GCF_037893015.1). NCBI lineage: Eukaryota > Metazoa > Chordata > Mammalia > Peramelemorphia > Peramelidae > Macrotis > Macrotis lagotis. The sequence goes on along the minus strand of NC_133658.1, from coordinate 768,082,845 downwards.
CCAAGAAAACCTCAAATAGGGGTGGCTAGGTGGGGAAGTGGATAAAGCACCGGCCTTGGAGTCAGGAGTACCTGGGTTCAAATCCGGTCTCAGACACTTAATAATTACCTAGCTGTGTGGCCTTGGGCAAGCCACTTAACCCCATTTGCCTTGCCAAAAAAACCTAAAAAAAAGAAAAAGAAAGAAAACCCCAAATAGAATAATGAAAAGTTGGGTACAACTGAACCAAATTAATAAATAAGATACTACCAAGTCATTTACTCTACCTTTTCATCTTCAAAATATTAGAAGCAACTTTTCTGGTTTCATTAAATACCATTTGATTTGATTCCTATTCCCTAATCTTAGTAGAAAGATATTTGATATTTATTCTTATACAATAGTCAGTATGGGATCTATAAAAGAAGATATTCTGTATTTATTATTTAACATAAAATTTAGCAGTTATTTTTGATAGATTGGTATTCTCTTTTAGCATAAATTGTCTCTGAGTTCAGAAAAGTGATAATAGTGATCCTTTAAGTGGTGATTGGATCTGAAAAAAAAAATAAAACAGAAACTATCTAAATCACAAAACACCTAAGCTCTAAGTACTTCAAGCTACCAAAATAAGTATGACCACTATTAGAATGACACTAAAATCAATGAAGAATAAATCATTTTAAATTCATTTCTATGTGAGGTGTTCATTGAATTTGAGAGGAAAGTATACTTCAATACTGAAATCATGGGCTATTTGCTCAGAAAAAGCATCAATTTGATTGCTTTTTAACTTCACAATATTAAATATTAGTTAAATATGTCACCGGTTAATATCAATGTATATCATTGATGATACTATTGATGAACAATTAGCAAATTGACTTGACGCCCATTCATATATATATATATATATATTTATATATATATATATATATCTGTTGTCAAGGATAATCATTAGTTTAAATACAGTATTTCTTTGAAGGGGAACCATTTTTACCTATGAATAATGATAATAACATTGGATTTCTACAAATTTTTAAATTCACAAGAACTAAGGATTAGTTATGACTTTTAACTTCTATATGTATGAGAACCATTAAAGTAATATTTAGGCTATCATATTATCTTTTTCTTAAATGAAATATGAATCAAATTTCATTTTGTCTTTGTGTCCCCAGCACTTATGACTAGTTTTTTTCCTTATAAGGAATACTTAATAAATGTCTATTCAATTAAATTAATTAAATGATGTTGAAACCAATCAGTGTTCATCATAAATGCTTTGAAAATCAAGCTTGAACTAATGATTATACAAAAATATTCACCACTTTACTGTCTTTTAATGATGTGGATATGCTCCAGTGGCATACTTTATAGTCATATAGCTAGTAATGACCTATATAGCATCAATGTCCAATTCTCCCAATGCCTAAAAATCACTTTTTCAAAATAACTCTTATCAGCTGAGGGCATAAAACTATATTTGTCAATTCATAAATTAAGATCTAGTCTGTGTCTTTTCTGTGAAAGATAATTATGAAAACTAAAATAATATACCATACCTTGTAGAGAGTCATTCTGTAAAAATGTTGACTTACATTCAACCCCTTCTGGGAAATTCAAGAGTGTATAATTCATATACACTTATGAAAATGTTTTCTTTTTCTGACAAGCTATAATGACATTAATAAAAATCAAGTTGACAGTTCAACAAGCAAAATAATTATAGACTCATAGATTTTTAAAGATATTACAGAGAAGGAAACTCAAGCTTAGAAAGACTGATCAACTTTATCCAAAATAACATGCTTGGTAGTATTTGTTTGCTAGCTACAGTATCACACTTGTTTGTCTAGCTATAAGTAGTATTAGGTGCTCCTGTATCCAAATCTCTCTGTAATATCATACCGTCTTCCAGGAGGGGAAGCCAAAGCAGCAGAGTAAGGGAAGGGACATCTCTGAGCTCTCCCCCTAAACCCCTCCAAATATCTTTAAGTAATGACTCTAAACAAATTCTACAGCAGCTGAACCCACAAAAAGATGTAGTGAAACAATTTTTCAGACCAAGACAACTTAAAAGGTCAACAAGGAAAGGGTTTTTGAACCTGGGTGAAAGAGGACCATAGTCCAGTATATGTAGTAGCAGAACAAATGCAACCCCAGAAAACCAGGAACTGACCCTGGGAACCACAAAATCAACAATAGCGGGAGCTCAGTCTTTAACCAGGAAAGGAGCCAAACAACTTGACAGAAGGAGATTACAAGGGTCTCAATGCTAGCACTGCGGCAGGACTCTGATGTTTTGCCTATACTCATATCTGGGTCACAGTTCTGGGTCGAAAACCCAGAGTAAGGAGGACTAGAACACCAGAGCCTGTGGTCACAGGGGAGCAAGAATCCTTCTCCCAGTCCCGGGGCAAAAAAGAGTGCTTGTGGTTCCTCATAGTCCAGGGCACAAGCCAGGAGAGCAGCAAATACATCACTTCTTAGATCATAAGACCTTAAAAGAATGAAAATTTGCAGGTCCCAGGATATAGTTGCACAAAATTTCTGAAGTTTGGGACAGCGTGCTCTCCACAGTTGAAGCAGAGTCCAACTTTAACAGTTAAGTAAAGAGTTAAAAACAAATAATAAACTGGGGAAATGAGCAAACAACAGGAAAAACAATTTTGACTATGAAAGTTATTATTATGACAAGGAAGATCAAAACACATAGTCAAAAGAAGATTTAAAAAAGTCAGCACTCCCATAAACAAAGCTTCTAAGAAAAATATGAATTGGTTTCAGGCCATGGGAAAATTGAAAAAGGATTTGAAAATCAAGTAAGAAAAGAAAAGGGAAAACTGGGAAGAGGAATGAGAATAATATGAGAATAAATCATGGGAAATGAGTCAATCTCCTGGTAAAGGAGACAGAGAAAATACTAAATAAAATAGAACCAGAATAGAGCCAGACTTCGCCAAATAAAAAGAGATCCGAAAAGCAAATGTAAAGAATTGACAAAATGTATGAGAAGTTTAAAAAAATGAAGAAAACATTTTCTTTAAAATCAGAATTGAGTTAATGGAAGCTTATGACTTTATGAGAAATCAAGAAACAATGAAACAAAACCAAAAGAATGAAAAATTTAGAAGACAATGTGAAATCCCACTGGAAAAACAACTGATCTGGGAAATAAATCAGAGGAGAGATAATGACCAAAAATCCCTATATATCTTTCAAGAAATTATCAAGGAAAAGTACCTTGGGATTCTAGATCAGAAGGCAAAATAAAATTGAAAGTATTCACTAATCCTCCTGAAAGAGAAATTGAATGAAAACTCCCAGGGAATATTATGGTCAAATTCCAGAGCTCCCAAATCAAGAAGAAATATTATAAGCAGTCAAAAAGAAATAATTCAAGTATCATAGATTCACAGGACAACACAAGATTTGACAAGTTCTGCATTAAAGGACTTCAAATATGATATTCTGGAAGGCAAAAGAATTATAACTAAGAATCAACTACCCAACAAAATTGAGCAAATTATTTTGGGGACAAGATGGACATTCAATGAAAAAGGAACTTAAACTTTTCTAATAAAAAATCCAGAGCTGAACAGAAAATTTGATTTTCAAATAAAGGACTCAAGAAACACATAAAAAAAGTAAACCCAAAAGAGAAATCATAAGGGGTTTAATAAAGTTAAATTGTTTATATTCCTACTTGTAAAGATAATACTCATAGCTCATAACAAAAACTATTCCATTATTAGGACAATTAGGAGTACATATTGACAGAGGGCAAAACAAAACCTAAAAAAAGATAAAATCAAGGGGTGAGAGGGGAATATAATGGGAGAAAGAGAATGGGAGATGTAGAATGAGGTAAATTATTTTTACATAAAAGAGGCAAAAATTACTTTTACAATGAAGGGGAAAACAGGGGAGGTAAATGAGAGAGAGTGAAGCTTATTTTCATCAGAATTGACTCAAAGAAGAAATCATACACAATTGGATATAAGAATCTCTTACCCTACAAAAAAGTAGGAAGGGATGAGGATAAGAAAATGAGCTGTGGGTTGATGGAAGGGAGGGAAGATTAGAATAGTAGAACAACTTTGAAGATGATGAATTTGAAGGAGAGAGAGAGAGAGAGAGAATAGAATAAACAAGATAAACAAGGCCATAGGATGAAGGGAAATATGGTTAGCAATACTAACCATCTAGTTTCTTAAAAATATGAGAACTGAGTCAAATAAAAATAAGAACTATTCTCCAATTGAAAAATGATCAAAAATATGAAAATTTTTCAGATGAAACAAAGATAACAATAATAATAATAATAATAATAATAATAATAATAATACAAAAAAGTCCATTTCATTTTTTTGGTTTTTTACAAATAATGATTTTATACATTAATAAAATATTATTTCTTAAGAGTAAACAAAATACCCCCTCCCCCAAAAAATATACATCTACTTGAGTGATAAAATAAAGGGGAGAAAAAAAATTAAAATTAAAAAAGTAATAATTGTAGGTATGGCCAGGTGGCGCCATGGAAGGAGCACCAGCCCTGGAGCCAGGAGCACCTGAGCCTATATCCAGCCCCATACACCCAACAATCACCCAGTCATGTGACATGCAAGCCACCCCAATCCCACTGCCCTACAAAAACCAAAAAAAAGACCCCCCAAAAAATAAAATAGTAATAATAGTAGGGGTGGCTGGGTGGCAGACAGAGCATTGGCCCTTGAGCCAGGAGCAGCTGGGTCCAAATGCGGCCCCAGACACCCAAAGATCACCCTGCTATGAGGCAGGCCACCCAGCCCCACTTGCCCTACACCCTCCCCCAAATAATAATAACAAAAAATGTGCTTCAGTCTTTGTTCCAACACCAACAACTCTGTCACGGGTGGATCACATTCTTTATGATAAGTCCATCGCAAAAGTTACTTCCATATTTTTCCACCTTTGCCATTGCTGATCACAACTCCCTCCTTTAGTATTTCTCCACTACCATGTACTATATTTTCTCTCTCCTTTCACTCTGACTCTGCTGAAGGGTAGCTGAGTGGCACAGCAGACAGATACCTAGTCCTGGGGCCAAGAGGCCCTGAGCCCCCCTACCACCCCTTAGGCCCAGAATCTACTTGGCCTATGGTCCCGGACAGGCCATCCAATCCCAGCCCCTTGCAAGAAGTAAAAAATAAAATGTGTTATATCTGACCACTCTCCCCCCATGGTCCATGCTCTCCTCCATCACTCACAACCCCCCCTTCCCCCTGTCTCCCCCTCTCTCCTTCTTACTCCAGATCCCTATACCCCATTAAGTATATATGATGTTTCCTCTCCTAGCCACCTCTGATGAGAGCAAAGATTCCCTCATTTCCCCCATGCCTTCCCCCCCTTCCATATCATTGCAATAGCTCATTGTAATAAAGAAAAATCTTATTATATGAAATATCTTGGCCTATTCCCCCTCTCCTTTTACTTTCTCCCATTACATTTCCCTTTTTTCTATTGACTCCATTTTTACACCATATTTATCTTCAAATTCAGCTTTCTCCTGTGCTTGAACTATAAAAGCTCCTTCTACGAGCTCTATTAACTGAAAAGGTTCATATGAGTATTATCAGTGTCATTTTTCTATGCAGGAATACGTTCAGTTCATCATCATCAAGTCCCTCATATTTTCCCCTTCTTCTCCAATCTCTATGCTTTGCCTGAGTCCTGTATGTGAAGATCAAACCTTCTGTTCAGCTCTGGCCATTCCAACAGGAACATTTGTAATTCCCCTGGTTCATTGAAAGTCCATCTTTTTCCCTGGAAGAGGACATTCAGCCTTGCTGGGTAATTGATTCTCAGTTGCATTCCAAGCTCTTTTGCCTTCCATTATATTATATTCCAAGGCCTACGAGCTTTTAATGTAGTTGTTGCTAAGTCCTGTGTGATCCTGACTGCAGCTCCATGATATTTGAACTGTGTCCTTCTGACTGCTTGTAATATTTTCTCTTTGACTTGGGAGTTCTGGAACTTGGCTATAATATTCCTAGGGGTTGGTATTTTGGGATCTCTTTCTCAGGGGGATGGGTGGATTCTCTCCATTTTTATTTTGCCCTCTGCTTCTAGGATATAAGGGCAATTTTCCTGTAGTAATTCTTTGAAAATGTTAGTCAAGACTCTTTCCTGATCATGACTTTCAGGTATTCCAATAATTTTTAAATTTTCTTTCCTAAATCTGTTTTCCATATCAGTTGTTTTTTCAATGGGATGCTTCACATTTTCTTCTAATTTTTCATTTTTTTGGTGTTGAAGTAATGAGTCCTGATTTCTCATAAATTAATCAATCTCCCTGAATTCTATTCTTTGTCTGAAGGATTTGTTTTCCTCGGAGAGTTTTCTTATCTCTTTTTCCATCTGGTCAGTTTTGCTTTTAAAAGCATTCTTCTCCTCAATAACTTTTTGAACTGTTTTATCCATTTGACCTAAGCTGGTTTTTAGCAAGCTATTTTCTTCAGCATTTTTTTGGATTGCCTTGACTAGGCTGCTGACTTCATTTTCATGTTTTTCCTGCATCTCTCTCATTTCTTTTCCCAGTTTTTCTTCTAACACCCACATTTGATCTTCAAAGTCTTTTTTGAGCTCTATCATAGACTGAGCCCAATTTCTGTTTTCTTGGAGTCTTTAGATGCAGAAGCTTGTGTTTCCTCATCTTCAGACTGAGTATATTGATCCTTCTTGGGATCATAGATAATGTATTTCTCAATGGTGTTGCTCTTTTTTCTCTGATTTCTCATTTTCCCAGCCTAAGCCTGTTTTGGGGGTGCTTCCTGAGCTTTTGGGACACTCCCACAAGGGTCTCAGTGTGTGAGGCTCTGTCCTCCCTCCTGGTCTGTGAATAACCATATGCTCTCCTGTCTGCTATGGGGCTGAGGTGCAGGGGCCCCCTACTGTTCTATGGGGGGCCTAGACTGTGATCAGGATCTGAATGTGGTCAGAGCCCCAGAGTCCTGTTCCAGGGGCAGAGGACAGAGCATGGCATTCTCTCTTCACTCCCCTCCCTCAGCTCAATGGACTCATGCCCTGGGGGCTCGTGCTTACTGGCTCTGCTTCTGTTTCCTGGATCTGGAATGCAATGGCCACTCTGCTAGCTGTGTGCCCTGAGGGCTGGACTTTCATGCTTGCTCTGGCAGAGGTCCCCTGCTGTTCCCCCAATTTGTTACCAGTGCTCCCCAGAGCATAGCTCAGGAAACTCCCCAGCTGCTGTGAGCAGGCTCCCAGTGCCCTGGGGCTGCCTCCAGGAAGCTGAAGTTCTTTCTCTCTGGTGGGCCACCCCTCTGGCAGGCCACCCCTCCAACCCCAGGGAGCAGAGCCTTTCTGCTCTTTTCCAGGTTACCTTGAGTAGCCCAATTCATTTTTGATTGGAGAAATGAAAATTAAATCAATACTGAGGTACTACAACATACCTACTAGATTTGCAAAAAGGTCAGAAGAGGAAAGTGAAAATGTTGGAGGGATAGTAGGAAAAATGTATTGTTGATGGAGTTGTGAACTGATTCTGTAGAGCAATTTGGAACTATGTCCAAAGGTTATAAAACCATGCATGCCCTTTAGTGTAGCAATATCCTTACAATATCTATATCCCCAAAGAGATTTTTAAAAAAATTAAAGGGACCTACAACATATAAAAAATATTTATAGTAGTTCTTTCCTATAGCAAAAAATTAGAACTTGAGAAAGTGCACATCAGTTGAGGAATGTCTGAACAAATTGCATCATGCGATTATGACCCAATACTATTCTGCTATAAGAAATGATGAGCAGGATGTTTTCAGAAATATCTAGAACTGATTTTAAAAAGTGAACTATGTTATGTGCAAATGAGCAGCAATATTGTAAGATGATCATCTGTGAATAAATTAGATATTCTCGGTAGTATAATAATCCAAAATAACCCTGAAGGACTTATGAAGAAAAAAGTACATATATATATATATATATATATATATATATATATATATATATATGTAGTAAAGCTAGTTATTTCTCCTCTCTTGGTCACAGTTCCTAAATGTGTAAAATAATATAAAATGTGTAAAATTATGTAAAATGTGTAAAATTGATTTTAAAAATGTGTAAAATTAATAAGTTAGACTAGATAATAGATTATATATATATATATATATATAATATATAGAGAGAGATTATATATATCCAGAGAAAGAAGTGAGGGTCTGAATACAGATTTTTCTGCTTAATTTTAATTGAGGGTTTTTGTCTATATTTTCTTTGACAATTTCTTTGACATAACTATTAAAGAAATGTTTTGTAGCATTACACATGTATAGCCTATGTTGAATTGATTGCTTTCTCTATGAGGGAAAGGAGTGGGAAGGGAGACAATTTGGAATTCAAAATTTTGAAAATTAATATTGGAAATTGTTTCTACATGCATCTGGGGAAAATAAAATACTAAATAAACTTTAAAAATATATTTTACAGAGGTGGCTAAGTGGCACAGTGGACAGAGCACCGGCCCTGGAGTCAGAAGTACCTGAGTTCAAATCCAGCCTCAGACACTTAATAATTACCTGGCTGTGTGGCCTTGAGCAAGCCACTTAACCCCATTGCCTTGCAAAAAGCTAAAAAAAGAAAATAAAAAACAACTATATATATATTTTACTATCTCTCACCATCTCTAGTGGTCATAATACATACACACACACACACACACATAGGTGTGTGAGTGTATACATATACATTTCTATTTTGATAACCCATCATCTCAAATTTCACAGCTATAATATAAACTTTAACATCAGAGCCATGTTAGCAATACGTGAGTCTGAGGCAGCACAAAAAAAAGACCCATGATAAAAGTGGCATAGATTATACTATTAAAACTAAGATATTGTAGGGCTGATTAGGGTTGGGGTTGAAGGGGCCAGGGACATAGTGAGAAGAAACAAGTGATTTGGTAGCTTTCTATTTTAACTAATTCTTGATAACCAAGTGCTAAGATTTGTTGTTGCTATATTACTGGAGGAATACAGGTACTGAAGAATTTCTTTCAAAATCTGATCCTCTTGAGTACAAGTCTGCTGATCCCATAATCAGATAGATCTGATCAAGTTATTCCCCTGCACAAAAAGATCTATAGTGGTAATATCAAATTCACATAGAAATAGGGGCCACTAAACCTTACATACAGATCCTTTTGGGAGTTCATTATTCTAATTAGACATTTGATTCCTACACATATATGTACATATATTATGAATATTATACATATATTTTTCAAAGTCATTTATGCTTATATAAAATATGCATTACAGTTGAGGAAACTGAGACATATATTGGTTAAGTGAGTTATCCAAGATCACATAGTTAAGACTGGATTTGAACTCTGGTCTGACTCCAAAAAGTACTCTTTTGGATAAGAGGTCACATAGGAAGAAGGAATCAAGATTTGACCTGGATTTGATTCTTAACTCACCAATTTAAGCTCAAATTTTACATCCCATGTCCCATGACTGGGACTTATTTAAGCAACTTATTTAATCTTTTGCAATCTTGGTTGTCATTTGCAAATTGAATATAATAATAGCTAGTTATTTCTCCTCTCTTGGTCACAGTTCCTAAATGTGTAAAATAATATAAAATGTGTAAAATTATGTAAAATGTGCAAAATTGATTTTAAAAATGTGTAAAATTAATAAGTTAGACTCTAGATAATATTTAAATGTCTGAGTCTCAGTTCTATGATCCTATTATTCCTGGCATTTAAGGTTCTCCATAATCTTTCCCTGTTCTTATCTAGCCAAGCTTCTTCTTCCATCATTCTCCAATCTGAACATTTCACTAAGGTCATATCAGTTTTGTAATTTTCATCTGAAAATCTCAAGTTAATTCTTGTCACTATGCCTTTGCTTATGCATTTCTCCCTATTAAAATTAGCCCTTAACCAAATCCTATTCATTTTTAAGGGCTTAGCTACAACCCTGCTCACAAAGCATTCCTGAAGAGTTTCAACCTGCATTAGTCTTCTTATCCAAACTGATATTTTCCTCTTTTTTTTTTACTTTTAATCAAAGACTGATTTACATTATAGTTACCTATTTTCTCTATGTATATCTTTCTTCATCAAATGAATTTAAGATTATTTAAATGGTTGTAAACTATATATCTATATTTTCATTCTTTATTCATTGATTTTTATTTGTTATTTCATTTATTTCTTTTTGCATTTCACCACAGTGCAATTCATGACTTAACCTCAGATATAAAATTTAGAAAGCACTGAAAGTATTTATAATCTTTCAATAAGATAGAAAATACAGAGCTTAGTTTTTAGTTAGTAAAATAATTAGTTTAAAAAATAGGAGCAGCTGGCTGAGTATGAGCCCTGCTATCAGGAGGACCTTAGTTCAAATCTTGCCTCCAATACAATGTGACTCTGGGCAAGTCACTTGACCCTGATTGTCAGGGAAGAAAAGAAAAAGAAAAAGGAACAGAACAGAACAGAACAGAAGAGGAAAAAAAAAGAAAAAAGGTAAATACTAGAAGCTTGTTTCATTTCCTCACCCCATAGAAGGTGACCTCTTGCCTGATAAGTGTCTTTATGTCCTTGCTTCTGCCATCTTCTCTAATAATACTTAAGAACCCTACCAATTAACTTAGGATTGAGAGAGTGGGAGCCAAGAAGACAGTGTAAAGGCAGAAATTCCCAGAAACTCTTCTACAAAAAGTTCCAAAAACTGTAAAATTCTGACTCTAACCAAATTCTAGAGGGGTAGAACCCACAGAAAGACTGAGTGAAATAATTTCCCAGTCCAAGACAACTTGCCAGATCCTCAGGAAAGATCTGTTCCACTGGGACCAGGGTTTGGAAAAAGACACAACACAGCCAGACTACACTGGAGCAAACCAACCCCAGCCTTCCAGGAACAGTCCCGTTTGGTTCCCTGGGTGCATGGATCTGTGGCAGCAAGAGTGGTTTCCAGACCTCTTAACCCAGGATCGGTGGGAATGGCTTGGAAGGTCAATGAGAACTCTGCCACACCAGAGTGAGCACAGAGCCTTGGTATGCACCAGCCTCAGAGTAGCCATGGGACAGCGGAGCCAACCAGTAGCTGCTTCCAGAGCACTCAGCACTCAGACAGTAAGGGGGTGGAGAGAGACTGCAGAGGTCTCTCTGCTATCCCTGGGACAAGACTCTGCTGTTTGCCTATGCTCAGATCCAGATCAAAGTCTGGGCCCTATACTACCATAGAAGAGTGGGGACCCTCCTCACAGCTCCAAAGCAGAAGGTAGGGCCTACAGGTCAGGAGTGTAGTCAGAGTCTCTCATAAGACCTTGAAGGAATTAAGGGGGCAGAAGGGCAGTATGCCCAAAACCCCCAAAAGTTTGGGAATGCAGTAAATCAGTCATAGGCTGAGGAAATGAGCAAAAGAAGAATCTGACCATAGAAAATTATTTTGGTCACAGCAAAGATAAAAAAAAAAAAAAACAGATTCAGAAGATGACAAAGTCAAAGCCTCTGCATCCAAAACCTCCAAGAGATAAAGGAATTGGTCTCATGTTATGGAAGAGCTCAAAAAAAGACATCAAAAAGCAAGTAAGGAAGGTAGAGGAAAAATTGTGAAAAGAAATAAGAGTGATGCAGGAAAATCATGAAAACCAAGATAGCAGCTTGGTGAAGGAGATACAAAAAAAAAAAAAATAATGAAGAAAAATAACATTTTAAAAACTAGGTTAGAGCAAATGAAAAAAGGAGTCCAAAGGGCAAATGAGAAGAAGAATGCCTTAAAAAGCAGAACTCACCAGTTGAAAAAAGAGATCAAAAAGCTCTCTGAAGAAAATAATTCCCTAAAAAATAGAATGAAGCTAAAGGAAGCTGATGACTTTGTAAGAAATCTAGAAACAATAAAACAAAACCAAAAGAATGAAAAACTAGAAGAAAATGTGAAATATCTTATTGGAAAAATAACTGACCTGGAAAAGTGATCAATTCCAGTTGTGTGTGGACCAGGGTGGACCTAATAGAATCATTTGACCAAAACATATTGTGTGAGTATAAGTAAAATACAATAACAGGAAAGATAAATGGGACCTAGCTATATTGTAGAAGTTTTGCTTCCCAGAGGCAATAATGAACCACTGCAGACATTTTATAAGGGGAGCAACTTGAATAAGTTGACAAATATGTGAAGGATTGACAGGAAAGGATAAAGACTAGAAGTAACAAGAGCCATTAAGAGAATTCTACCATGGGATACTAAGTCACTTGAGAAATCTTGTGACCATATGAAGAAAAGAGAAAGAACAAGAAAAAATCTTATAGATGTGAAATAAAAAAAAATTTTATTTAAACCTCATCTGAGTATCTGAGAGATTTTTATTTACATTCTTTTTTGTGAATATAAGGAAACTGAGACTTAGAGAAGATACATAATAATAATAATAATGATTATAATTGTAATTAGTATAAGATTTGCAGTGTCTTAATTTCATTATCTATTTTCAGCCTCAGGGTCACTGTGTGTATTGTGGGTACTACTGATATTTTTAATCCCATTTTTAATGATGGGGAAATTGACATTCAAACAAGTTTAGGAACCAGTGGTTATGTAACAAATAAGTGTAAGGAATAAAATTTTAACCCAGGCTTTTCTGACTCCATTTACCAATGCCATGTTGGTTCTAAGTGATTTTACCAAGGTCATATACCTACTAAGTAGCTAGTATTCAGATATAATTTTTCTGATTCTAATTTTCTCCCTTTCTATAATAACCATTAACTATTAACTCTATATCTCAACAAAAATAAATTTTATCCAAACCATTATAATCTGCAATGTTAATGCAACTTCCAAAGACTACTCTCAACAGAATATTGACACACTCTCAGATTACAGTTATTTACACTGTAATTGGTTATAATTCAAAATATCCTGCTCCAAATGCCTTTTCCTTACTTTTCAAGCCCTACAAATCTTAAAGAAAATTTGATATTGAACATTTTAAAGAGCAAATGGAAGTCTCTGCACTACTCAAATAACCATGCCTGAAAGATAATACTCTGGGTTCTTTGTTACTCTCCCCATCTGTTCTGTGTCAGTTCAGGTTAATGGGACGAGTGCAACCAAATTCTCACTTGGAATCATTTTCTCCCATAAGGCATTACCCATGAGGAACATGACTTCACCTTTGCTAGCATTGAATCTATTTCTCCATAGACATTCATGATCACCTTGTAAGAAAAATAAAATTCCCCTAATGTCCCAGACCCAGCTATTCAAGGAGTAGTGAACTGGAGAGGAACTAAGCATTCACTATTGAAATGATTGCTTACCTAAAGGCAGATACAAGGAGAATAAAGATAAGGCAAGAAAAACAAGAAAAAAATTGCTCAAGAGTTGGTATATTTCTTAATCTCATGTACATATGGCACTTTGCTTGCCACATCATCACACTTTCCAGAAAGTAGCAAAGGATAACAGGGACAATAATATTAAGGAATGAATACCCATCCAAAAGCAACTTAGCCCAATTCTCTTTAGCTAAAGTTGGCATTTTTTGACTCACCAACTCAGTGATACAAGTAGAAATGGACTATGATCCTCAAAGCCACTTTTAAATCTGGGACTTCCATATCCTTGGGACTGAGAAAGCAAGTAAGGGAACAACCAATCAAGGGGAAACTTCCCCTGATTCCACTGTGTTTAGGAGAGATGGATCAAAGAGGACAATCCTGTGGACTGTAACAGCATTTGTTTGCAGCATCAACACCACTGATGTGGTTCAGCCAGAACTACAGCGCTCCATCTGCCAGCTGTGAGGAGAAAAAGGAAAGCAATTAAGAATATTATTAATCAAGGCTTGAAGTGGCAGGTTCAAGCACTGCATGATTCATAGTATGTGAAGGGAGACCAAGATAATGTGTTTACTTTTTTTCCCCTCTAGTAAGAGAAAAACAAGTGGTATATTTTCCCCCTTAAGTTTTTCATTGTTATGTTTAAAAATAATAAATAATATTTATAAGTTTTGCAAAGTTCTTTACAAATATTAATTCATTGGATCTTCACAATCCAGGTAGGTGTGCTATTATAACTCTATTTTACAGATGAGGAAACTGAGGTAGCCAGTTAAGTGATCTGTCCCAGATCACACAGCCAAGTCTCTAAGGTCAGATTTAAATTCAAGTTTTCTTCTTGATTCCATGTCCCACATACTATCCACTGCATCCCTTAGCTGTTTATATGCTTTATATATCTGTACTTTCCCATACACCTAAAGTACATTCCAAAACTTGGGGGCCAGAATGATTCACCCACCTTCCTTGTGCCACTTTAACATGTTAACATATTGGTATGGTAGATTTGAAGTCAGAAAATGTGGGATCCAAACTCAAGGGCACTGCTTGCTGTATAACCTTGGACAAGTCACCTAATTATCATAGCACATACTTATATAAATTATCATAAAGGAAAAAAAGTAGAAATATAATGCCCCCATATTTTGAATGAAATGACCTAGAGATTTTAAGAGTCAGAGATGATGACGGAAGCTATTCCAGGTGCAGCCTGTATGAAAGGACAGATACAAAAGATTAGCAATCGCATTAAGGAGAAAAGTAAGTAAACTAATTTTCCTAGAATGTAGAGGATGTGAGGAAGTTTTAACATGAAATCAATCTAGGAAGATCATAGAAAACATATGGGAGGGACCAGAAGATCCCTATTTCAATCACTTCATGTTACTGATAATGAGTTAGAGCAATCCATAGAGGCTGTCTGAGTCATAAGTGATCAAGTTGAACCCTAGATTCTCTCTGCCAATAGAGTGCATTTTCTACTATACTATTCAGCCTTCATAGGTTGGAAAGTAATTAGAAAGTTTATTTACATGCAAACTACAGAGATTTGCATTTTATCCTTAGCCAACTTCTTTTGAAAATAATTGACATGGTTAGATCTATGCTTTAGTAATATATTTTAGCAACTAGATAAATGTTGGATTGGAGAAGAAAATCTGGAAGCAAGGAGACAAGAGGCCATGACAATGTCAAGCAAAAAGGTAAGAAGCCCCTGATATAAGATGATGATCATGTGAGTAGAGAGTAAAGGATAGAGGAGAAAGATATTGAGGAGCAGAATTGACAAGATTTGACAACTAAATGAGTATGGAAATAAAGGAGAATAAAGAATTGAAAGCTGAAGTTGAATTTGTGAACCTGCATGAATGGAAGAATGGCTGGTCATCAGAAAAAAAATAGGAATAGAAGGTTTGGTAAGTAACTGATGATGTAATATTTGAGGGAGACCATATATATATATATATATATATATATATAATAGATACATATATGTATGTTTATATATTTTTACTTTCTTGTTTTATTAGGATGAATTAAAAAGGGAAAACAATGGTCCAGGTAAGAGGTTTTAAGAAGCTAAACTAGAGAGTAACTATTAAAAATTAAGAGGAAGAAGAAAACTCATGAGATGTCCCTAAGCAGAAATCAACAAACTTCTGACACTTGCACTTATTCCACATAAGTCTGATAAAAAGAGTTCATCTATCACAGTATTGTAAAATAAATGGGGAAAAAAGTTGCTCAGATTATTCATTCACATAATGTGTTTTATAATATCTATCTTATTAACACTCAAATAGTAAAGTAACTGCGTGTGCATATTATACAGGTCTATATCATACATAATGTATATATTATATAGTATTGTGTATGTATGTGAATATATATTATAAATAGAATATACTAAAAAGCTGTGTAGTCATGTTTTAATAATTATGAAATACATGCAAGCATATATATGTACCACTAGATAAAGTAACTTATAAGTTCTTATACCAACTTTACACCAACTTACCAACTTGAAAAACACAAATTTTGAAAAGTTAGTTACTTATAATTTCAAAATATTAAAATGCCTTTCATTAGAATTCAAGCTATTGCCCATCATACATTACCTTGGTTGATTTTTTTACCTTTTTATAGTTGCTGCTCAGTGACTAAATGTTTTGCAATCATTATCCTAACCTTAAGATCATCCAAAGCATGATGTTTTGCTGCATGCAATAATGGTTCACACAAGAAAAAAGGGAAAGAGATGATCAAGTAGTCCAAACTAGAAGCTCTGTCTCCTATTCTAAGAATGTGCCATGCACAACCTGTCACACATGCTGCATGTCCCAATTTGTTAAGATTAAAACCAAAAATTTATGATTGAATTTCCAGAAAACTAAATAAGTTTAAAATATATTTGAATAATTAAACCTTTAAATTATATTTTAGGTAACTTTGCACCATTTATATTTCTGAAGCTATAATAACAAGATTAAACAAAGACTTCTGTGACTATATGTGCATACTGCATATGTGTATGTATGTTATTTTCTATTTCTAGCTACATCTGTGCCTATCTACACCACTTATAGATACTAAACCAATTAATGCACAAGAAAAATTATGAACTGAACCACTCATGTAATTTTCAAAAGATATTTCCTCTTTGTCCCCAACTACTTAAACACTTCTTGTGAATTACCCTTAATTAATGAGAGTAAGGCAACAAGGTAATTTCCCCAGGGCACCAAAATTCATAAGGTTATATTTAATTGAATTTCAAATGATATTTGTGACATGAAATGAATTAACCCATATATTTGGGGCAGCAGAACATAGAGGTAGAGAGTGAGTCTCAAGAGTCAGAAAGACTGGATCTTGATTTCTTCTTCTGACATATCACTGATTGCATGACCTTGGGCAAATCATTTAAGTTCTTATTGTTTCAGACACAAAGACTATAAGTTGTAAAACAGTTGCCTGAGTTCCCTATAGTAATGAAATCACATGTTAGGACAAGGGATGATCCATCTTAGGAGAATCATTCTCTCACATTATTGTGAGTTGGTATCCAAGGCCCATTGTCTTTTTAGGCTTATTGTCAAGATTTCCAGTAGCAACTAGAGACAGGTGAGACCCAGACCTTGATTTGAAGACATTTGATTGCTAGAAACTGATTAAAGACTGAAACGATAACCTCCTTTTTTCATACAGGTCATCAACCAACTATCAATCAGTTTTGAGTCATTTGGAAGCCAAGATCCTAGAAGTGAAAAGATAGGTATCACATCTATTATACCTCATCCTTACCCACATTTGGATAGTGATGTATGTATATGTGTGTATATTTACATATACATGTAAAAATATACACATATATGCACTTGGTCTGGGACTATGATTTTATCTTTATTAGAAACTGGTAAACTTGCAGTTAGCCCTTTTCATATGGTCTTGTCAGTTCCAATATAACTTAAAGTAATGGTGAGTTTTTAGAAGTTTTATAGCTAAATTATCTTGTTCATGCTAGTATGTGTCAAACTAAGCTATAAATCCAAGTCTTCCCTGTTCAAAAGCTCTAATTTTTATATTATTTTGAAATTATGGGATAAAATAAGCATTTACATAACAGAATATAATTAAATTTGCATATTTAACTACAAATCTATTATTTTCAGATTACTTTTTTCCATTGAAATATATAATAAAATTACCTGTCAATTTTTTCCATTTTCTTCTCTCTGACCTCAGAAAATGGCTACCATTAGACACAAATATATGTATGAATATGTGTTTGTGTGCAAAATAATTCTATAATATTTTTATTTATCAGTGTTCTCTATATGAAAATAATGTCTTCCTTCATATGGCCTTTGTAGTTAATTTGAGTACTTATAATAGCCAAAATAACTTTTTTGCTCAAAGTGAATCTTAAAACAATATTGCTATTACTTTGTACAAGTTTATTTGGGTTCTGCTCATTTCACTCTTCATTATTTCAGTTGTGTTTCGATGTTTTTCCAAGATCATTAATAGCTTGTCACTTCTTATAGTACAGTAGTATTCCATCACAACCATATGCCACAACTTGTTCAAGGTCAAGCTTTTATGCACAATACTATACTACCTAACAATATCTGACTGATATCATTTAAAGATTTAAAAACAACCTCTTCAACTTTGCAAGCCCACACTTCATGGAGGAATGGTTATGATCCAGGATTTCTAAAAGCTACCAGTTTACAAGTTCTGGCAGACCTTACCAGTCTGGAGAGGTTTTCTTTATGACCAGGCAACAGAGTGTGATCTGAGAAACAAGCTAACAAAGTTTGAAGAGATTCTTCATCAGTAAATTAACCAACCGGTAATAGAACTTGGTTAAATATATGAATAGAATTGGTTACTGAAACAACTGAATTGTTTACTAAATAATGGTTTCAACCTAGATTGGTAGAAAGGCATAAGGACTTCTCATAGATTATAAAATCATAATACCCATTCATCCTTATAAATATTTGTAGTTTAAGCCATTGGCCCAATGTTCTAAACTTTAATTAGGTCATTTAACCTCTCTTGGTCTCAGTCTCTAGATATGTGCTTGAAATAGACTATCTCTAAGGATACTTCTAGGTTAACTTAAAGGTTCCATTTCTATGATTAGGCAGCCAGAAGATAGAGGGATGAACTTGGAGAGAGAAAGACTTGAGTTAAAATCCAGCCTCCAATAGGCTGGGCAAGTCTCTTAACCGCTATCTCCCTCTGTTTCATCTGTAAAAAAAAAAAAAAAAAAAAAAAAAAAAAAAAAAACATTTTTTTCCCAATGTTGTGAGAATCGTATGAGTAAATATTTGTAAAGGACTTCACAAACCTTAAAGCACTATATAACACTAGCTGAAAGCACTAATATAACACTATTAGTACCCACAAAAGGGAAGTCCAAGCTTCTGATAACATACTGTTCCTTGATCCTTTTATATCCAGAATGAGATACTGATCTGCCCTTCATTTAATGTTGAATTGGAATGCATTTCAGTGCTCTCATAAAGATTTGATATATGCAACAGTTTCCTCAACAGTTCATGCAAACACACCCCCTTATTCTGTTCCCTGTGCAAGAAGTAAATGTTGATTCCTGACAAACCCAATACAAACACAGAGAAAGAGTAAATATCCAAAAATTAAAGGAAGAAGACAAGGAAGAGCCAAAAGTTAACAAAGTAAAAGGTCAATAATGTAAAAGGAATCTGACTTCAATAAAAAAAACTGTCAGAGGAGTAAAGGGAGAGAAGACAGAAGAGGTTACAAAGGAAGTATCAAAGAGATATGGCAATGGATTGTATATGGAAGCTGGATAGTAGATAAAGTCCTGGACTTGGATTTTAGACACATATTAATGGTATAACTTTCTAGTTTGAATCTCTGCCTTTAAGAATAGCATGATATCAAATGTTTTTCCTAGATCTAGAAAAACTATGTCGTCACCGTTCATAATCTTCAAGTTTAGTGTTTTCATGGATATGCACATGTATATTTTTAAGTTACAAAATTTCTTTCCACCCTCCCTTCCCTCAGTGTCAAACAGTCAGGGTAGAATTGTACATGCATATTTTGGATAAACAAGTTTACATATTAGTCATTTTCAGTATGAGGAATTAGGATTAAGGGAAAGAGATACACAAGAAATAATTTTTAGAAAGTGATCATCAGATTCTAAAGGAATGATTTTTCTTTTTTTCTTTTTTTGTTCTTTTCCCCTGGATGGAGATAACATTGTCCATATCCAACCTAATATAGTTGTCCTAGCTCTCTGAGCTGCTGAGAGGAGCTGTTTCCATTAAAGCTGAACATCACGCAATGTTGTTGTTAATGTGCACATTGTTCTCTTGGTACTGGGTCCTACTAAAATTGAAGCAAATTAAATATGGCAAGACCTGTTTTTGATGAAACCATGATTTCTTTGCTTCCTAGATGTTCCTTCTTTAATGTCTCATCCTAGAATCAAAGTCAAGCTCATTAATCTTTATTTCATATTCTTTATTCTTTTCCTTTCAAAAAGAAATCAGGGGCAACTAGATGACATGGTGGATAGAGCACAGGCCCTGGAGTCAGGAAGACCTGAATTCAAATCAGACCTGAGACTCTTAATACTTATATAGCTGTGTGACTATGGGCAAGTCACTTAATCCCAAAACTTGCAAAAAAAAACCCCAAAAAATCTTAAAATATCACTGGAGTTCAATCATCAAGCACACTAGAAATGAGGTTCAATTTGCTTAGAAAAAATTTAATATCCATATTGTGATTCTTAAATTATATATTTTTACAAAAATAAAGTTGAGGGAACAAGATATGATTCATAACCTTTGGTGCAATGTAAGAGCTGTTCAGTCAATGTCTTTAACATTTTCAATAAAATTCTACCCACAAAGCTGATGAAGGGGGAAAGTGATAAATCTATCTTTTTTAAATCTATATTAAGACAGATATCTTTATGTGATATAGTGTATTAATAAACTAAGAGTATAATTAAGGAATTGCAACATCAGTGTAGGCATATTTATGTATATTTTATATGTTCCTATAATTACAAATATGTGCTTGCATATATTCAAATAACATGTAGGACTAATCTTTGGCAAGAATTTATAAATCCTGAATATTTCCAGATTGTTTTTTTTAAAAATTAGGAGAGTCATATTTTCTATGATATGTCAGTTTTCTAAAAATACAAATAATTTAAACTTTTATAAATGTCATGTTATGGACTACTATAATTTCAAAAGCAATTGCAATAATATGTTTTTCTAGAGTTTTACAAGTTTAGCTAAAAGGTGTTTAAACTTAAAAAAGGAATTGTGAGGAAGAAAACTGCCTATTTATATTGACCAAACTAAATAACACAGAGAATACATATAATCTGATAAGAAGAATAACAGTAAAAATGCCCAGAAATTCATAAGGAAAAACAATACTAGAAAAGAACCAGTTAAAAAAATCCATGGTCTCAGATGTTTATCCATATTGGATAATTGATTTCAAATAAGACAAATTTGAGATAATAATGCAAGGTAGTAAATTTGACCTTATAGATATCCCTCAGGCATAGAATGAGATTCATGACTAGAATATGATTCTGGAAATATAAATCTTAGTTATAATGAATGGGATAAGAAGAGGAACAGAAGAAGAGAATATTAAGAATATTAAGAAAATGTACTCCTCAGTATCCAGAGAAGGAACTGTGGGATTTAAATGCAGACCAAAGCTTACTATCTTCAAAAGTTGTTTAAAGTATTATGTCTTTTTTTCTCTTTAATTTTTTTCCTTCTGTTTGGATTGATTCTTCTTTCACAACATGATTAATATGGATCTATGTTTAGCAAGGTTATAACTATAGAGTCTATATTAGATTGCTTTCTGGCAGGGAGACAGGGAAGGGAGGGAATGTAAAACTTAAAACATTGTTTAAAAATAATTGATGAAAATTACTGTTACATTTAGTTGAAAAATAAATGAATAAATATTTAAATAAAGATGTGATTTTCAGAAAATCTAAGAAAAAGGAGCAGAAGCTTGGTGGAAAAATCTGGGTGATGATCAATGAAGGCAGAAACAAAAGAAATAGTATCAATAGAATAGATTCTAGAATATAGACTTCTTGAACAAAAAGAGGAAATAGATTTTTGTTGGAAAATAGATCATAGACCAGGAATAGAAGACTCTATCATGCCCCCCAGAAAATTTCACCATCAGAAAATTCATCATTCTGCAAAATTGGATCAATTTGGCACCTATCACCTCATCAGTACCCTCAGCACTCTATCCTTCTGATTGAACAGCTAGAGTGTAAAGTAAAACACCCTTCCCAAAGCTTCTTTTTAAAAGGGCCTCTCAAATCAGCCATCTCTTCTACCAAAGTACCAGTGAACTGAACTCACAGATAACAGTCCCT